>NC_092729.1:22421516-23621516 GCF_047496885.1 Scyliorhinus torazame | reverse complement strand
CAGCCAACGGGAGATAGATGATCAGTTAGGCATACAGATTTTGGAAAGGAGCAAAAGCAACAGAGCTGTTGTGATGGGAGACTTCAACTTCCCCAATATTGACTGGGACTCAGTAAGTGCTAGGGACTTGGATGGGGCAGAGTTTCCTTACCCAGAAACGGAATCAGTGGCCGGGAAACTAAAGCCTACTCGCCTACACCATCTCTGTAGCAACCATTCATCTGTTATACCCCACTTCATCCAATCCTCGCTGTCAAGGACCTGGAGACATGAACCTCTGACGTCATTATTTCAATCTGCTCTGAAAACTGTAAATTCTTGACACAGGACCTCGTCCATTTTTCAATCTCAGTCGTTGGTACCATTGTAACCCACGACCTCTGTCTGTTCCCACTCCCCCGTCAGAATGTCCTGCAAGGGTTTGCCGACATTCATGCCACTGGCACCAGCCAGGCCAAATGCCATCCTGGACTCAGGGATGTGGCAGCAGAAACACTCATTGGACTTCTCACAGCGCAATGCCATTGTTTCTCGGGCATTCCCCAGATTAAACGTCGTTTCCATCGTTTTCAAAACAGAAAAGCTGTAATTGAATGAGATGCATGCTGCTTCTTTTCTAATCGGCTGATTCCCCCTGATTATGACTGGTGGTCCCAAATTTTTACAATATAAATTAATTATCTGGAAGAAGATACTGAAGGCGCGTTTGCTAAGTTTGCAGATGATACAAAGATCTTTAGAAGGACAGGTAGCATTGAGGAAGCAAGGGGGCTGCAGAAGGACACGTTAGGAAAGTGGGCAATGAAGTGGCAAATGAAATACAATGTGGAAAATGTGAGGTTATGCACTTTTGAAGTGGAATTTAGGCATAGACTATTTTCTAAATGGGGAATGCTTCGGAAAGCAGAAGCTCAAAGAGGCTTGGGAGTCCTTGTTCAAGATTCTCTAAAGGTTAACGTGCAGGTTCAGTGGGCAGTAAATAAGGTAAATGCAATGATAGCATTCATGCCGAGAGGGCTGGAATACGAGACCAGGGATGTACTTCTGAGGCTGCATAAGGCTCTGGTCAGACCCCATTTGGGGTATTGTGAGCAGTTTGGGGCCCCATTTAGAGTATTGTGAGCAGTCTATCTAAGGAAGGATGTGCTGGCCTTGGCAAGGTTCTAGAGGAGGTTCACAAGAATGATTCGTGCAATGGAGAACCTGTTGCATGAGGAACGTTTGAGGACATCCCTAGACTTGTATTCCAGCCCTCTCGGCATGAATGCTAACATTGCAGTTCCCCATTTAGAACGTTTGAGGAGTCTGGGTCTGTACTCGTTGGAGTTGAGAAGGATAAGAGGGGGATCGTATTGAAACTTACAAGATACTGCGAGGCCTGGAGAGAGTAGACGCGGAGAGGATGTTTCAAATTGTCGGAAAAACTATAACCGGATGACACCATCTCAGACGAAAGGGACGATCCTTTAAAACAAAGATGAGGATGCATTTCTTCAGCCCGAATGTGATGAATCTGTGTAACTCTTTACCGCAGAAGGCTGTGGAGGCCAATTCACTGAGTGGCTTTAAGATAGAGATAGATAGATGTTTGATCAATAAGCGGATCAGGGGTTATGGGTAGAAAGCTGGAGAATGGGGATGAGAATGTATCAGCCATGATTGAATGGCGGAGCAGACTCCATGGGCAAAGTGGCCTAATTCTGCTCCTATGTCTTATGGTCGTATTCCTTCTTTAACTGCAAATATAATACTCCACATTTTCTACACTGACTTCCCGCTCCACACCTTAAATTACCCTCCACTGCTTTCAGTTCTTCACAATTCTGTTCTGTTCCCCTCATCTCTCATCTCCTTTTCCGCCTTCATTCTCCAAACCTTTTTTTCAACCTCTCGGTTTCCACTCCTTACTTTCCCTCCCAGTCACTCTTCAATGACCAACAATCCACTCTGTGAGCTTCCCGACATGTTGCACTATTTCAATCTCCTCCCATATCAATCTATTCATTGTCATAATATACATCTATGTATATAATGGAGTGCAGACAGGCAGCGATTGACACACAGGATGCCCAGTAAGCACCGAGAACAGAGCAGCCAATCACCAGACAGGACACGACCACTATAAAGCCAGAGGGCACAAGTTTTCCCGCTCTCTCGGGACCCAGCCTCTGAGACAGTCAGAGTTCGTGAGATGGCCAGTGCAAACATCATGTGGTAGCTAGTAAGTCTGGTTAGGCTAGGATCAGGTCTCCAGTCAAGTCAGCATCGTGTCAACCCACAGCTGAACATGTATAATAGTTTAGATGTTAAATAAAATCGTGTTGCATTTTATCAAGTGTTGGAGATCTGTATCTCGCTACACTGTATTAAGTGCAGTCCACATCGACCCAGCCTACCCAACACATCATTCATCTCGTGTACTGTCCTTTCTCAATGTATTTCCTTTCTTCTCTCCGCCTCTCTAATGCCCATTACTCTACTCTCATCTCTTCTTAATCAACTCTCAGTTCGATTAGAATTTGCAAATGTAAAATGTATGAATGTGAGGAGGAGGAAGATCGTAACAGACTCCACGGGGCGGGGTAGACGCAGGAAGGTCAGGTCATATTTAATGTGTGGTAGTATAACGTGATTAATTTTGTTTGACAGACTCAAAAGAGGCACCATAATGCTAAAGTTGCCAATGTAAACTGCTGTTTCACACAAAAGAGTGATACATATTTGGCAACAACACAATTAACATTACGAGAAGTATTTATACATGTCCGGCTATTCATCCCTTTCAGTGTAATTTCCAATTGTAAACACTACAATTTATGACCAACATAAATATCTTTCAGTTAATACCACAGATCCATTGTGAAAGTACTTTGCCTGGAAATAATTGAGAGACTTTGCATGTTTTCCATGAAGCGTTGAAGATGGAACAAGATTTAAGGGAGATAATCAATATAAAATAGATTATCATACAAAGGTATGCAGAGGCACAGGTAGTATTGAGGAAACAGGGGGCGACATAAGGTCTTGGGTAGGCTAGGAGGTGGGCAAAGAAGAAGCAGATTGGATACAATGGGGAAAAGTGTGAGGTCATGCACTTTGGTAGGAAGAACGGAGGCATAGAGTATTTTCTAAATGTAGAATTGCTGACAGAATGAGAAGCACAAGTCCTGGCCGAAGATTACCTTAACATTAACGTGCAGGTTAAGTCAGTAGTTTGGAAGACATGAGCAATGTTAGCATTAATGTTGAGAGGATAGAATACAAGAGCAGTAACGTACTTCAGTGCCTGTATAAGGTTATGGTCAGACCCCATTAAGAGTATTGTGAGCAGTCTGGGGCCCAGTATCTAAGGCAAGATGTGTTCGTCTTGGAAAGAGTCCAGAGGAGGTTCACAAGAATTATGGCTGGAATGGAGAACATGCCGTTTGGAGAAGTTGGGAACTCTGGGTCTGGACTCGTTGGAGTTTTGAAAGATGAAGGGGTAATCTTATTGAAACTTACAGAATACTGAGTAGCCTGGATAGATTGGTCGTTGAGAGGATTTTTCCACGGGTATGAAAAACTAGAACCCGAGGACACAGTATCAGACTGAAGGGACGATACAAAAAACTACGGAGTAGGAATTTGTTCAGCCAGAGGGTGCTGAATCTGTGGAACTCTTTGCCGCAGAAGGCAATGGAGGCTAAATCGCTGTGTCTTTAAGACAGAGAGAGATAGGTTATTGATTAAGATGGAGGTCAAGGCAGGTAAGAAACATCACAACCATGATTCATGGCGGAGCAGACTCGATGGGAGAATGGCCTAATAATAATTCCTATGTCTAATGGACGTATGGTCGTATAATATAGATTTGGCGCAGGGCGGGTCAGGGAGGTGTTAGCTATATTTGTAGAAACTACCTCCATTGAACGTTCGATATGAATAGAAACAGACTTAAGACAATCATTACATGTATCACAGAGACACACAGCGGTGATAGGTTATGAGGTTGCATAGAATTGTTTGGAGTATCTGAATCGACTCCATCTCGCTCTGAGCTGAAATTTCATATTTATTATTCTGGAAGGAAATCATTTAAACACACTCATAACCAATCCAGTAATTAAACCTGTCGATATATTTCCGAAGTTCTTATATCCATCATGTTGCACCTCCTGGCCAAATGAATGCACCCTTGACCTTGTTCCGTCCTCCGACTCTGGTGAATTTTAACTGGACCAAAATATCTGCCCCCGCCACCCCCCCTATACCACTTGAAACAACGTTTTCGGTGGTCAGTACTTTTACTGACCTATATTGATACTCCCCAGGCACAAAGTAAAACAGAAAGAACAATGTTACATTCCAAAAAGTGTTTGGAACTCTCTTTGTGGCCTTGCTCTGCCTGACACATCACTGAATCCAGTGCCATCAGCTGGAACTACTAATCCTGTTGTGCTCTAATCAGTGTCTTGTCCAGGTGTAACAAGACTTCCGTTTGTGTGCCTGTGAAACAAAGAGCAACATTTCATTTTACGCACCTATTACCTGCTCAAGTTGCATGCTGGCTTTTAATGTCTTATTCACGAGGACCCCCACCTCTCATCAAACTTCTCTGCTCTGCATATTTCTGCTGTCTTTATGCATTTGAATACTATTCAGGACCTTTATTCTTCCCAGCAATATATACCATCACATTTCCCTACATGACATTCCATCTGTCAAGCCTTTGTTTATTCACCCAATCTGTCTATGTCCCTCTGTAACTCTGTTACATCCCCACCACTTGTCCTCCAAGTTATTGCAGCGTGAGCAGGGCACAGCGTACAAGAGATGTGAGAATTAGAGCCACGAATAAAGAACAGTGGCGCAAAGAGTGGAGGTAAATTGAAGATAGGGCAAAGTGAAATTGATTTTCTATAAAAGGGAGACAGAATAAGAGAGAAAATAATTTTGGAAACACGAATGGAGAAGGACGAGAGAAAAATAATCTGGGGAAATTGAAAGAAACAAAGGCGAGGAATCTTTAATAAGAATAAGGACTGTGAGCGCGACATTGTGAGTGAGGGGATGATGCGAGGGAATGGGCAATAGGTGCCCAGTATTCAAATGCAAAAACGGTGTTGCTCGCCCCAGTTAAGCAACATTGTATAGTTAACTTTAGTCGGCATCTTCGAGCTTCGAGCCTGATCCTAAGATTGTGATGTATTCCCCAATGAGACTGACAGTGAGAGCGCAGCTGCTGTCAGTAACTTGTTTGTTGAACAACCTGTAAAAAACATCGTTAGGAATGTACAGACCTCGCATCACTAATCATCCAGTTTAATATAAATAAACCGTTCCTGACACTTTACTGTGTCAAACACCAGGGGACAGATCTTCACCAACACCAGCACGAGTCCTTGACACAGAAAATGCGTTGGACAAAATCTTCCGAGACAGCAGCTGTGTACTATCCTGTACTCGCAACGGTCGGCGTTCATGGTAAATTACTTTTAGATCTTGAAAGTTTGAACTTGTTTCTGTTCAATTTTCAAAACCGGCCAAATGTATTGCGTTGACCTTCAATTCTGAGTTAAACATGGTGATGATTTTTTAACGTTCTTCAGTTTGAACATGAGAATAACTATCTAATCTGGAAAACTCATTGTTGATTATCTCTGAGTGCGTCATTTGTCCTACTGTATTACAATGCGGATACTTTTTAAAATTCATCTTATTCATTAAGGCATTTTGAAATGTTTTCTTCTGATTATTTATATTTGTCAGATATTCTGCAACACCCTTTTCCCCATTTTGGACTTTCTTACCTCCGACCAGCTGCATGTTTAATTATGTCCTGCCTTTCAAATGTAGCGCAGTCTTTTCTTTCTGCTCCTTTCCGCTCCGTTTCCTATCATCTTTCCAGAGCGGTTGATCAGACTGCTCATTTTTATCATCGGTTTGTTCTCTGGCGTTCTGTTCATTATTCTTATTTTCTGTCCCCTGAAACCATTAACCTTGGACATTATCGGCTTTCCAACTCGGCTTTCTACCCAGTTTTAATGCATCCATTGAAACAGCTAATTGAGCGCCATCTGAAGTCTCAAACATAGCATTACTGCTGAGAGGTGATAATCCACAATGTACGCCAACACCAAGCACTGGATATGCAGGAGATTAACGCAGAACGCCGGGGGTGTGGATATCAGTATATGGAACTTCAACTGAACCTGATTGTAGCAGATAGTCTATATTGAGTGTTGACCAGTTATAGAATCAGGGAATGATATCATAGAATCATAGAGCTAACAGGGCATGAGGAGGCCGTTCAGCCCATCGAGTCTGCACCGGCCATTGGAAGGAGCACACCACTGAGCCCGACACCTCCACGCAATCTCCGTAACGCAGTAACCACACCTAACACTTTTTGGTCACTAGGGGCAATTTAGCACAGCCAATCCACCTAATCTATACATTTTTAGACTGTGGCAGGAAATCGGAGCACCCGGAGGAAACCCACGCAGACACGGGGAGAGCGTGCAGCCTCCGCACAGACAGCGACCAAAGCCGGTAATCGAACCCTGGCGTTGTGAAGCATCAGTGCTAACCACTATGCTACCGCGCCGTTCTTTTGGCATGATCGCCATCCCGGACTATAACCTGGCGGTAGCACGGTGATCAAGACCGTTGCTTCACAGCTCCAGTGCCCCAGGTTCGATTCCCGGCTTGGGTCACTGTCTGTGCGGAATCTGCACGTTCACCCCCGTGTCTACATGGGTTCCTCCGGGTGCTCCGGTTTCCTCCCACAAGTCCCGAAATATGTGCCTGTTACATGTGAATTTGACTCTCTGAATTTTATCTCTGTGTACCGAAACATGTGGCGACTTCCACAGTAACCTCATCGCAGTATTAATCTGCGCCTTCTTGTGACATTATTATTATAACTGGTTTCTATTCTCCTTCTCACAGTGAACATTGTTACAATCGCAATCCTGTCTTTCAAAGACTGTGGCCTCTCCAAATGCATTACCCGCTATCTGGTGGCCATGGCCGCAGCCGATCTCATGGTTATTGTCTGGAATGTAATCTTACATCGCATTGCTACAATATATTGGGATTACACTTTCCTGCTCTACACTCCCGTGTGCAGATTCGTTCTCTTCATGTGTTCCGCCGCAATCGACATTTCTGTTTGGTTGACGGTCTCTTTTACCTTTGATCGCCTGGTGGCCATTTGCTGTCAGAAGCTGAAAACCAAATACTGCACCGAGAAAACTGCTGTTGTTGTTCTCACGACTGTGAGCTCGCTGCTCTGCTTGAAGAACATTCCCTTGCCCTTCCTGTATTCCTCCTTTTACGACCGGATGTCGTGGGGATGCCAGCTTTCCACAAATGTTTTCATTGAGCCGATTTGGATAGCATATTCTTGGATTGAGCAGCTGCTAACCCCAGTGATTCCATTCTTTCTGATTTTGTTCTTTAATATTGTCACCGTCAGACGCATCTTAGTAGCCAATCGCTGCCGAATGAGCCTCCGGCAGCACAGCAGTGACAGGGATGAAAAGGATCCTGAGCTCATGAACCGGAGACGATCCATTGTGTTACTGTTTGCAATATCCAGTAGCTTTATCCTGCTCTGGATGACAACAGTTACATATTTCATATACTTTAGAATTACGTTGGCCTTCAAGACCAGATACGTATTTACTATCTTACCTAATTTTCAAGAGACTGGGGTAATGCTGCAGCTTCTGAGCTCCTGCACCAACACAGCTATTTACACAATAACCCAGAGAAAGTTCAGAAACCTGCTGCTCAGTGCGATCAAATATCCCTTTACACTGACAGAGAAATTCGTGAAATGTGGGGGAAAACATTACTGAAGACGGAACTCCCATTCTCCTTGTCCCATTTCAAGTTGGTTACAATTATCAGCCAATATTACTAAATCCAATCAGCAGAAGATCAAATAATTTTAACTGATTTTTTAAAACAATCTATTTGTTTTAAAAATTAACCAGCATTAAATTGACCAACATCAGCGATCCAATGACTGAAGAAAATACATCCAATAGGCGTAGCACACTAAAATATTGTTATCTGTTCATTTGTCAGATTACTTCACAACACTGATCGAAATGTAAAAATCAAATTGGTCCAATTGGATATTGATGCTTATTTCCACCGAACCAACCTTTTAATTAATCCCATGATATGGCGCATTTTTCCGTAATCCTCTTCACTTATTTATGAGTTTACATAACAATACTCATTATTCAGTTCCTGTAATAATTTAATAAATGTCAGAGAACTTGAAATGAAAAATGTATATTATTGATTGTCGTGAGAACATGCTTACACTTCGACCTATTTTTTTATCGATCTGCAACAATGTTCATTACTTTTGAAGTCAAGATATTATTCTAATAACAGAAGTAAACAGCGAAGGTGGAAGTTCAGAGGAGCAGTTCAAACTGGCATGCTGCAACCTATGTGGGCTAATTTAGAATATGGTTCGAGATGCCAGAAGACGCCCGGTTGATAGTAGAGATGGAATTGAAACATTGCCGCAGAGAAGAGAATCATCAGTTGCTTTGTGCTGCAGGATGAAAACGTGATGGAGATGGAAATGGGGGAGGTTGTACAACTCCCACTTGGTTAACGCTGTAGACCCCCATTTGTAATAGCTCCAGGGGGCGGGCAACAATATGTTGAAGTGGAACGACGGTGATCAATGTAGAATAGAAATTGCTATAGATATACGTGATTAGGAGTAGGCAAAGCTGCGGGTTCCTTGATGAGCTTGTAAAATGGTACTGTGAAGGGAAGAAAATTAGCTGGATGTTGCATGATGAGTGGAGGAATGACAGTGGAGGTAGGGATGTTGTTCTTGAGTTGGCAGCAGAGGTGGAAAAGTGGATAATGAAGGCAATGAATAGGCTTGGATATAATTGGGCATATCCTAATTTTAAAGGTTTGGTAAGCAGTAAGGGAACGGATTAAGGCATTGTTCTATGGAGAATGTACAAGTATGGGTCTGGATAGGGGAGTGATATTAGGAGCGGTGGAGTGGAAAGCTTTGGACAAGTGTTTTATGGACAGGATAGCTGATTATTTGGAGGGGTTAGTAGACTACTTGAGGTTATGAGACAGATGGTGTGGGTAGGTATGGAGGATAACTGAGGTGCAGTGTGAGATTTGCAGGAGGGAAGGGGTGAGACAACAGAAGGCAAAGACGGTGAGGGTTTCTGTACAGGACCATGTTAGGAATGACTGGATAGATTGCGCTGGGGAGTGTCTCGATAACAGTGGACTAATGGAGTTGGGAGTAAACGCTACAGAACGATTTAAGGAGTTGGGGCTGTGCGTAGAGAGGTGGTACAGAGTGAGTGAAAGTTGGTTGGGGAAGCAGAGTGCAGGTACAGACGAAGTGTATCCGTATATACGTGTTATAAGAGCGATGGAAAGTTGTTAGGAGAGGCAGGGTGCAGGTACGGGGGGTGGGTGTACGTATAGACGTGGTATGGGTGTGAGTGCAAGTTATTTGGAGGAGATGGGAGCAGGTACAGACGAGGTGTGTACGTATAGAGGTGGTATAGGAGTGAGTGAAAGTAATTTGGAAAGGCAGGATGCAGATATAGGCGGGGTTATGCACGTGTAGTCGTGATATAGAAGTGAGTGAAAGTTGTTTGGGGAAACAGGTTGCAGGTACAGACGGGGTGTATAGATACAGACAGAATACATAGAAGATAGGAGCAGGAGGAAAACCTTTGACCATTCGGCTTGTTCCGCCGTTCATCACGATCATGGCTGATCATGCAACTCAACAGCATAATCCTGCTTTCTACCCAAACCCTTTGATCCCATTCTCCAGCCGCCTCTTGAATATATTCAAAGTTTTAGAATGAACTACTTCCTGTGGTGATGAATTCCACAGGCTCACCACTCTTTGTGTGAAGAAATCTCTCCTTTCTCTGTCTGCAATGGTTTACTCTGAATCCTCAGACTGTTGACCCCTGGTTCTAGACACACCCATCATTGGCAACATCATCGCTGCATCCACCGTCTAGTCCTTTCAGAATTGTACAGGATTCTATGAGATCCCCCCTCATTCTTCTGAACTCCGGCGAGAACAATCCCAGCCTCTGAATCTGTTCGAATATGACAGTCCTGCGATTCCTGGAATCAATCTGGTAAACCTTCGCTGCAATCACTCGAAAGAAAGAACATTCTTCCCCAGAGAAGGAGATGGAAACTGCACACAATACTCCAAGAGTGACCTCACCAATGTCCTGTACAATTGCAGCAACACATTCCTGACTCTATACTCGAGACCTCTTGCAATTAAGGCCAACATACAATTAGTCTTCTTTACTGCCACCTGCACCTGCATGCTTGCCTTTAGCGAATGGTGCACACGAATACCCATGTCCCATGTCCCACTGCACACTCGCCTCTCCCAACCATTCAGGTAGTAATGTGCCTTTCTGTTTTTGCTTCCAAAATGAATAACCTCAGACTTATCCAAATTATCCGGTATCTGCCAATGATTTGCCCACTTACCCAACCTGTCCAGATCTTGCTGTAGAATCCATGCATCCTCGTCACAATTCACCTTCCCATCTAATTTTGTATCATCTGCAAACTTTGAGATGTTACATTTTGTTCCCTCTTCCAAATCATTACGATATATTGTGAATAGCTGGGGTCCCAGCACCGATCCCTATGGTACCCCACTGGTTACTGTCTACTATTTGAAAATAACTCATTAATCCCTACTCTTTGTTTCCTCTCTGCCAACCAATTTTCTATCCACCTCAATACATTTCCTCCAATCCCATGCGATTTAATTTTGCACAATAATCTCTAATGCGGTCCTTTGTCAAACGCCATCTGAAAGTCCAAATATACCACACGTCTGGCTCCCCCTTGTCGACTGTACTGGTTACGTCTTCAATGAATTGTAACAGATTTATCAAGCATGATTTTCCCTTAATAAATCTATGCTGACTCTCACTGATCCTTCCACTGCTGTCTAAATGTTCCGCTATTAAGTCCTTGACAATGGATCCAAGCATTTTCCCCACTACGGATGTTAGGCTTACGGGTCTTAAGCCCTACTTTCAGTCTACCTCCAGTTTTGAATATCGGAGAGACGTGAGCTACCCTCCAATCTGCAGGGACAGTTTCAAAGTCTATAGAAACCCGGAAGATGACCACCAATGCATCCACTGTTTCCAGAATCACCTCTTTTAGCACTTGGCATGCAGATTCTCAGGCCCTGGGGATTTATCCGCCTTCAATCCCATCAGTTTTCTCAGCACCAGTTCTCCACTAATGTTTATCTTCCTCAGTTCTTCCCTCTCACTAAACCTTTCATTCTCCAACATTTATGGGATCTGATTTATGTCCTCATTTGTGAAGACAGAACCAAGTTATGTATACAATTGCTCAGCCATTCCTTTGGCCCTTATTATGCCCTTATTCCCGTACCAGCCTCCCCGAACAGGCGCCGGAATGTGGCGACTGGGGGCTTTTCACAGTAACTTCATTGAAGCCTACTCGTGACAATAAGCGATTTTCATTTCATTTCATTTCATTATGCATTCCCCTGTTTCTGTCTGTATCTCTTTCACTTTCTCTTCACGTATCTCTAGAAACCCTTAGGGTCACTCGTTAAGTTCCCAACAAACTTCCTTTCGTATTGTACTTTCCTCTGCCTAATCAACCCCTTCGTCCTTTTTTTGCCGAATTCTAAACTTCTCCCAATCCTCAGACATATTATTTTTCTTGGCCAATCTGTATGCTTCTTCCTTGTATTGGATACTATTTCTAATTTCCTTTGTGAGCCATGGATTGGGCCTCAACCCCCTTTGCTTTTGTGCCAGACAGTAATGAACAGTTGCTGTAGTTCCTCCATGCGTTCCTTGAATGTTTGCCACTGTCTATCCACTGTCATCCATTTACGTAACTCTCCTCAATCCATCAAGGCCAACTCACGCCTCATATCCTCAAAGTTCCCTTTATTAAGAGTTAGCACACTAGTCTCCGAATCAACTACTTCACTCTCCATCTTGATAAAAAAGTCTATCATGTTATGCTTGCTCATCCCCAAGGGGTCTAGTGCAGCGAGATTTGCAATCATTCGCTTCTCATCACACAGTACCCAGTCTAAGGTGGCCTGCTCTCTAGTTGGTTCCTCGACATATTGGTTAAGTAAATCATTCCGTATTCACTCTAGGAATTTCTCCTCTACGGCATTGTGGTAAATTTCATGTGCCCAATTATGTGAAAATTAAAATCACCCATGATCACCGATATTCCTTTATTACATGCATTTCTAATTTCTTGTTTAATGCCATTCCCAACCTCATCAGTGCAGTTTGGGGGTCTATATCTGACACCCACTAATATTTGTTTTCGCTTGGTATTTCTCAACTCATACAGATTCCACACTGTCAGAGCTATATCCTTTCTCACTATTGTGTTAATTTCCTCTTTATCCAGCAGTGCCACTCCACCACCTTTCCTTTTATGTCTGTTCTTCCTAAATTCTGAGAACTCTGCGACATTCAGTTCCCATCCTTGCCACCCTGCAGTCAAGTCTCCGTAATCCAAATTATATCATGCGCATTTATATCGATCTGCACGATTAGTTCATCCTCGTTATTGCAAATGTTCCATGCATGAAGTCTCAGAGCCTTTAAGTTTGTTTTTTTCACAATGTTTTTCTTGTCCCAATATTTTCTCTACTGCCCTCTTTGAATTTTGCCCTTGGTTTCTCCACCTATCACTTTACTGATTCATTTTTCTACCTTTTGCTTGTGTCCTTGCTCCCTCGTTCTCTGTCTCCTTGCATAGGTTCCCATCCCCCTGACATATTAGTTTAAACCGTTCCCAACCGCTCTAGCAAATAGCCCCTACCCCCTCCCTCCCCGGCCATCAGTTCCAGACCTCCCCAGGTCTAATCCGTCCGGTTTGTACAGGTCCCACCTCCACCAGAACCGGTCCCAATTCGCCAGGAATTTGAAACCCTCCCTCCGACACCATCCCTTCAGCCACGTATTCATCCTATGTATCCATTTATTTCTACTCTGACTAGCACGTGGCACCTGTAGTAATCCTGAGAACACTACCTTTGTGGTCCAATCTAATTGTGGAATAATCCAGGACAATAGGGAGAGGCTGGGAGAGTGGGATCTGTTTGTGGAATGATCCAGAACAATAGGGGAAGGCTGGGGCAGTGGGATCTGTTTGTGGAATGATCTAGAGCAATGCGGTAATGCTGGGGCAGTGGGGTTAGTTTGTGCATTGACACAGGGCAATGGGGAGAGAGCGCGCAGTGTGGTTAGTTAGGAGATTGATACAGGGCTTTGGGGGAGAACGGGGCAGTGGGCTTAGTTTGGGGATTGATACAAGGCTATGGGCAGGGCGTGGGGCAGTGGGATTAGTTTGAGCATTGGTACAGGTCTATGGGGAGAGAGCGGGACAGTGGAATTGGTTTGGAGTGTGACACAGGGCTATGAGGAGATAGCGGGGCAGTGGGATTAGTTTGTGGATTGGTACACGGCTATGGGGAGAGAGCGGGGCAGTGCGATTAGTTTGGGGATTGATACAGGGCTATGGAGAGGAAGTCGAGAAGTGGGATTAGTTTGTGGATTGAGACAAAGCTTTTGGAAGAAAGCGGTTCCACCTATGCATTGTGGCACACGCATGCGTTACCTGGACCCCCAGGTACCGAAACCGCTCCCTTCCACCTTAAACGGCAGTGCACCCACGTTTGCCTCTAAATTTACAAATAAAAGAATGAAGACCTCGGGCATGCTTGCGTTGAGCGGAAAAGCCTCACTTTTTCCGACATTCAATCTATTAACCCAAAAGGCCCCAAACCGCTCCAATAAGCCCATCATTCTGCCCATGCTTTCCAATCGATCCGACACCAACACAGCAGATCATCGGCGTACAGCGACGCCCGATGCTCCCTATTCCCCTCACTTCCTCCAACCCCCCCCCCCCCCCCACCCAGCTGAGACCTGGTGCCATTTCCAAGGGCTCAGTTGCCAACATAACTAACAGCGGCAATACCTGGTATCCCCTGCTTCGCACCCATATGCAACTTCAAATACCTTGAGTTCATCCTATTCAGTGGCAAGCTTGGCACGACGGACACATACAACAACAGGGCTCACACTACAAGCCTCAGCCCAAACCCAAACCTAGCAAGAATTGGAAGGCCGCTTCTGTACCCTCTCAAAAGTGTCCACATCCATCTAGTGTGGTGACCAGTATTGCATACAATATTCCAAGTGTGACCGAACTAAGGTTCTATCCAGCTGCAGCATAACCTGCGAATTTCTAAACTCAATGCTCCACCCAACGAACGCAAGGATGTCCGAGGTATTCTTTTTTTAAATTCATAAACTTACAGTACTCAATTCATTTTTTCCAAAGAACGGGCAATGCAGATTGACCAATCCACATACCCTGCACATATTTTGTGTTGTGGCGTCAGACACAGGGAGTATGTGCAAACTCCACACGGACAGTGACCCAGTGCCCGGACCGAACCTGGGACCTCGGCGCCGTGAGGCAGCAGTGCTAACCCACTGCGCCACAGTGGTGATATACGCCGGAGGTCTTCTTGACAACCTTATCCACCTCGTTGCCGCGTCCAGTGAGGTGTTGATGTGTACGCCCAGTTCGTCTGTCAATGGAGTGTTTTATGGGGACACTCTAGAGGAATATTGATTCTG
The DNA here is from genome assembly GCF_047496885.1 of Scyliorhinus torazame. NCBI lineage: Eukaryota > Metazoa > Chordata > Chondrichthyes > Carcharhiniformes > Scyliorhinidae > Scyliorhinus > Scyliorhinus torazame. The sequence goes on along the minus strand of NC_092729.1, from coordinate 23,606,802 downwards.
TATTTCACCCCGTGTTGTACCTATCCTGCGAGTGTTTGATGGTGACAGTGTAGAGGGAGCTTTACTCTGTATCTAACTGCCTTGCTGTACCTGTCCTGGGAGTCTTTGATGGGGACAGTGTAGAGGGAGCATAACTCTGTATCTACCCACATGCTGTACCTGTCCTGGGAGTGTTTAATAGGGACAGTGTAGAGGGAGCATAACTCTGTATCTAACCCCGTGCTGTACCTGTCCTGGAGTGTTTGATGGGGACAGTGTAGAGGGAGCGTTACTCTGTATCTAATCCCGTGCTGTACCTGTCCTGGGAGTGTTTGATGGGGACAGTGTAGAGGGAGCATAACTCTGTATCTACCCACATGCTGTACCTGTCCTGGGAGTGTTTATTAGGGACGGTGTAGAGGGAGCTTTACTCTGTATCTAACCCCGTGCTGTACCTGTCCTGGGAGTGTTTAATAGGGACAGTGTAGAGGGAGCTTTACTCTGTATCTAACCCTGTGCTGTACCTGCGCTGGGAGTGTTTGATGGGGACAGTGTGGAGGGAGCTTTTGTCTGTAACTAACACTGTGCTGGAACTCTATTGGGAGACTCTCTCGATGTGTGTCTCTATTTGGTAGGAGGAACAGTTGTGAAGAATCTCTGAAATGCTTAGAAAGTGGTGGCAGCACCGTGGCGCAATGGTTAACGATGCTGTTTCTCGGGTCCGAGAACCCGCGGTCGTTCCCGTCCCCGGGTCACTGCCAGTGTGGTGTTTGCACATTCTCCTGTATCTACCTGGCTCTTATTCCTACAATCCAAAAATGTGTAGGGTAATTTCAGATATACAAAGGCACTTGAAGCCCTGGGGTCCTTGTCCATAATGCGGATGCAGCAATATATTCAAAAGCATAAAATATATTGACCCTGAATCACAAGGATGATTTGAGTGCAGGAGTTGTGAGGTCCTGCCTCAATTGTACAGGAACGTCTCATACCGCACCTTAGACCGACGTTGGGTCACTGTCTGTGTGGAGGTAGAACCTTATCCCCGTGTCTGCGTGCGACTCTTCCGGGTACTCGGGTTTCTTCCCACAGTCAAACGATGTGCAGGTTAGGTGGATTGGCCCTGCGAAAAAAATGTCCCTTAGTGTTACATATATGTGCAGATTAAGGGTTTCTGGGGTTAGGCGGGTGAGTGGGCCTCGATAGTTTTCGCCTTCCGGGGGTCAGTGCAGACTCAATGGGCAAAATATCCTCATTCTGTAATGTAGATTTCATTTGATTCTACCACCTTTTGGGAACAGTGCGCATGGAAAGTTCAGAGCGTGCTGCAATGCATATGCAGCAAAATATTAAGAAGACTAATAGTATGTTGACCTTTATCGCAATACGTTTTAAGTTCAGGAGGTGTAAGATCCTGCTTCAATTGTATTTGAATTTTGTGAGGCCACTCCTGGAGCACTGTGAGCAGTTTTGGTCCATTTTCCTTCGGATGGAAATTATTGCTCCAGAGGGAGCGACACAAAGGTTCACCAGACGTATTCGGGGGCTGACGGGACTGTCCTATGGAGAGAGATTGGGATACCTGGGCCTGTATTCACCACAGTTTCAGAGAATGAGGGGTGATCTCATTGAAACCTACAACATACTCAGTGGGACAGACAAGGTAGGCGCGGGTTAGATGTTTCCCGTCGTTGCGAAGTCCAGAACCAGGAGAAACAATTGCAAGATATGGGAGAAACCAATTAGGACGGAGATGAGGAGAAATGTGTCTGCTCAGAGGGTTGTGAATATTTGGTATTCTGCGGTCTAGAGAGCTATTGAAGCGCAGCAACCGAGTATTTTTAATGCAGGAATTGCCAACTTTCAGAATCCTGAAGACATAAAGGGCTATGAGGATAGTGGGGTGATAACGGCATCGAAGTAATTGTTCAGCCATGACCGTATAGTATGGCAGAGCAGCGTCGATGGGCTGAATAACCTATTCCTCTCCCTATGTAACTGCCCAGGGAACGTTTTAGGGAAGCCTGTGCACAGAACATAGAACATAGAACGATACAGCGCAGTACAGGCCCTTCGGCCCACGATGTTGCACCGACATGGGAAGTCAAAAAATAAAAGCCATCTAACCTACACTATGCCATTATCATCCATATGCTTATCCAATAAACTTTTAAATGCCCTCAATGTGGGCGAGTTCACTACTGTTGCAGGTAGGGCATTCCACGGCCTCACCACTCTTTGCGAAAAGAACCTACCTCTGACCTCTGTCCTATATCTATTACCCCTCAGTTTAAGGCTATGTCCCCTCGTGCTAGCCATTTCCATCCGCGGGAGAAGGCTCTCACTGTCCATCCTATCTAACCCCCTGATCATTTTGTATGCCTCTATTAAGTCTCCTCTTAACCTTCTTCTCTCCAACGAAAACAACCTCAAGTCCATCAGCCTTTCCTCATAAGATTTTCCCTCCATACCAGGCAACATCCTGGTAAATCTCCTCTGCACCCGTTCCAAAGCTTCCACGTCCTTCCTATAATGAGGTGACCAGAACTGTACGCAATACTCCAAATGCGGCCGTACCAGAGTTGTGTACAGCTGCAACATGACTTCATGACTCCGGAACTCAATCCCTCTACCAATAAAGGCCAAAACTCCATAGGCCTCCTTCACAACCCTATCAACCTGGGTGGCAACTTTCAGGGATCGATGTACATTGGCACCGAGATCCCTCTGCTCATCCACACTTCCAAGACTTTTACCATTAGCCAAATATTCCGCATTCCTGTTATTCCTTCCAAAGTGAATCACCTCACACTTCTCTACATTAAACTCCATTTGCCACCTCTCAGCCCAGCTCTGCAGCTTATCTATATCCTCTGTAACCTGCAACATCCTTCCGCACTGTCGCAACACCACCGGCTTTAGTGTCGTCTGCAAATTTACTCACCCGCCCTTCTGCGCCCTCCTCTAGGTCGTTGATAAAAATGACAAACAGCAACGGCCCCAGAAGAGATCCTTGTGGTACGCCACTTGTAACTGAATTCCATTCTGAACATTTCCCATCAACCACCACCCTCTGTCTTCTTTCAGCTAGCCAATTTCTAATCCACATCTCGAAATCACTCTCAATCCCCAGCCTCCGTATTTTCTGCAATAGCCTACCGTGGGGAACCTCATCAAACGCTTTACTGAAATCCATATACACCACATCAACTGCTCTACCCTCGTCTACCTGTTCAGTCACCTTCTCAAAGAACTCGATAAGGTTTGTGAGGCATGGCCTACCCTTCACAAAGCCATGCTGACTGATCCTGATCATATTATTCCCATCTAGATGACTATAAATCTTGTCTCTTATCATCCCCTCCAAGACTTTACCCACAACAGGCGTGAGTCTCACCGGTCTATAGTTGCCGGGGTTGTCTCTGCTCCCCTTCTTGAACAAAGGGACTACATTTGCTATCCTCCAGTCCTCTGGTACTATTCCTGCAGCCAACGATGACATAAAAATCAAAGCCAAAGGCTCAGCAATCTCTTCCCTGGCTTCCCAGAGAATCCTAGGATGAACACCATCTGGCCCCGGGGACTTATCTATTTTCAGCCTGTCCAGAATTGACAACACCTCTTCCCTACGTACCTCAATGCCATCTATTCTAATAGCCTGGGTCTCAGCATTCTCCTCCACAACATTCTCTTATTCCTGAGTGAATACTGACAAAAAATATTCATTTAGTATCTCGCCTATCTCTTCAGACTCCACACACAACTTCCCATCCCTGTCCTTGACTGGGCCTACTCTTACCCTAGTCATTCTTTTATTCCTGACATACCTATAGAAAGATTTTGGGTTTTCCTTGATCCTACCTGCCAAATACTTCTCATGTCCCCTCCTTGCTCGTCTTAGCTCTCTCTTTAGATCCGTCTTCGCTACCTTGTAACTATCAAGCGCCCCAACTGAAACTTCACACCTCATCTTCACATAGGCCTCTATCTTCCTCTTAACAAGAGATTCCACTTCTTTGGTAAACCACGGTTACCTCGCTAGACGCCTTCCTCCCTGCCTGACCGGTACGTACTTCTCAAGAACACGCAGTAGCTGTTCCTTGAACAAACTCCACATATCCAGTGTGCCCAACACTTGCAGCCTACGTCTCCAACCTACCCCACCCCCCCCACACCCCCCCCCCCCCACCCCCCCCCCCACCCCCCCCCCACCCCCCCCACCCCAAGTCATGTCTAATGGAATCATAATTGCCCTTCCCCCAGCTATAACTTTTGCCCTGCGGGGTATACTTATCCCTCTCCATCATTAACGTAAATGGAGACCCTGTAGATGGAGCTTTACTCGTTATCTCACCCCACACGGTATCTGTCCCGGGAATGTTTGCTGGGGACAGTGTAGAGGGAGCTTTACTCTGTATCTAACCCTGCACTGTATCTGTCACTGTTTGATGGGGACAGTGTAGAGGGAGCTTTCCTGTGTTGAGCAGTGTTCAAGGTAAGCCCATTCCATTTAGAATGCAGGGCAAGGCTGATCAAAGTATAGAACCCTGGGTGACTCAGGATATTAAGGCCCCGTTGAAAAGGAAGAATTATGCACAAGACATGCACAGACAGTTGGGATAAAGTGAAGTGCATGTGTCATGGAGTGCCCCTTTAAGAAATATTTTTGTCTCATCACATGACTTCCGTGATGTCATTGTGTGGGTGACGCTGGACTGTGGCTGTGGGAGTTGGTTTTACTATCGCTTTGGTTTAGGGCTTGTTTGTGTCTGTGAGCTTTTGCTTTCGTTTTCACATTTGGGCTGCTATACTCAGAAAGAGAAGCATATTGGCCTCTCTCGCTATCTTCATTGTAAAAGCTGTTTCCAGAATGCTTGAAAACTTTAAAATAAATAATTGCTTTTCGGATTAAAAGTTTTGGAAATGAATCCAGATAATCCATACCGAATCTTCAGCTCTGAATTCTGGGCCATACCTTTGAAAAGGGCGTACTGGTTTATGTGATCTTGTTGTTAAATTGGAACAGTTAAAGGGGGGAATTTCTTAGGCGCTGTACATAGATTACTGTAGCTGCCTCGGGTTGTTATGATTGTAGTTGATGAAAATGCTTACTCCGTGTGTTTATAAAAATGTTAACTAAATTTGCACATTAAAGCTTATTTTGAGTAAAAGTGCTTACGGCCTCTGTTGAATAACACAGGAAAGGCCTTTGTGCTCAGCGTTACCAAAATTAATAAACAGTTGTAGGTCAGGAGAAATCCATGATAAACTTTGGAGATTTCGAAACATTGGGCCATAACACTTGATGAGTATAGATAACATCGACGAACAGTTTAACGAGAATCAGGAGGGCAAAAAGGGGACAAAAGATTGTTTTGACAGATAAGACAAATGAGAATCCTAAGAGCGTCTACAAATAATTAAAAAGGCAACTATGGAGAAGGTAGGGTATCTAAAGAATCCACAAGATCATCTATGTACGAAACCACAAGAGATGGTTGAGATCCTAAATCATTGAATCATAGAAGCATAGATGCACAGTGCAGAAGGAGGTCACCGTTTAAAAATAATCTGTTTCCAGCAGTATACTGTTTACATATACACTGTATACTGTAGGGCATCGTTTATATAGAATCTGTTTCCAGCAGTATACTGTTTACATATACACTGTTTACTGTAGTGCACCGTTTATATAGAATCTGCTTCCAGCAGTATACTGTTTACATAAACACTGTTTACTGTAGGGCACCGTTTAGAAAGAATCTGTTTCCAGCAGTATACTGTTTACATAAACACTGTTTACTGTAGGGCACCGTTTAGAAAGAATCTGTTTCCAGCAGTATACTGTTTACATAAACACTGTTTACTGTAGGGCACCGTTTAGAAAGAATCTGTTTCCAGCAGTATACTGTTTACATAAACACTGTTTACTGTAGGGCAGCGTTGATATAGAATCTGTTTCCAGCAGTATACTGTTTACATAAACACTGTTTACTGTAGGGCACCGTTTAGAAAGAATCTGTTTCCAGCAGTATACTGTTTACAGAAACACTGTTTACTGTAGGGCACCGTTTAGAAAGAATCTGCTTCCAGCAGTATACTGCTCACATAAACACTGTTTACTGTAGGGCAGCGTTTATATAGAATCTGTTTCCAGCAGTATACCGTTTACATAAACACTGTTTACTGTAGAGCACCGTTTATATAGGATCTGATCCAGCAGTAAACTGTTTACATAAACACTGTTTGCTGTAGGGCACCGTTTATATAGAAGTTGTTTGCAGCATTATACTGTTTACATAAATACTGTTTACTGTAGAGCACCGTTTATATCGAATCTGTTTCCAGCAGTATACTGTTTACATAAACACTGTTTACTGTAGGGCACCGTTCATATATAATCTGTTACCAGCAGTGTACTATTTACATAAACACTGTTTACTGTAGGGCACCGTTGATATCGAATATGTTTCCAGCAGTATACTGTTCACGTAAGCACTCTTTACAGGAGGGTACCGTTTATATAGAATCTGTTTGCAGCAGTGTACTGTTTACATAAACACTGTTTACTGTAGGGCACTGTTTATATAGAATCTGTTTCCGACTGTATACTGTTTACATAAACACTGTTTACTGTAGGGCACCGTTTATATAGAATCTGTTTCCAGCAGTATACTGTTTACATAAACACTATTTACGGCAGGGCACCGTTTATATAGAATCTGATTCAAGCAGTATACTGTTTACATAAACACTGTTCACTGTAGAGCACCGTTTATATAGAATCTGTTTCCAGCAGTATCCTGTTCACATAAACACTGTTTACTGTAGAGCACCGTTTATATAGTATCTGTTTCCAGCAATATACCGTTTACTTAAACACTGTTTACCGTAGGGCACCGTTTATATAGTATCTGTTTCCAGCAGTATACCGTTTGCTTAAACACTGTTTACTGTAGAGCACCGTTTACATAGAATCTGTTTCCTGCAGTATACCATTTACATAAATACTGTTTATTGTAGGGCACCGTTCATATAGAATCTGTTTCCAGCAGTGTACTATTTACATAAACACTGTTTACTGTAGGGCACCGTTGATATCGAATATGTTTCCAGCAGTATACTGTTCACATAAACACTCTTTACGGGAGGGCACCGTTTATATAGAATCTGTTTCCAGCAGTATACTGTTTACATAAACACAGTTTACGGTAGGGCACCGATTATATAGAATCTGATTCCAGCAGTATACTGTTTACATAAACACTGTTTACTGTAGGGCACCGTTTATATATAATCTGTTTCCAGCAGTATACTGTTGACATGAACACTGTTTACTGTACAGCATCGTTTATATAGAATCTGTTTCCGGCTGTATACTGTTTACATAAACAATGTTTACTGCAGAGCACCGTTTATATAGAATCTGTTTCCGGCTGTATACTGTTTACATAAACACTGTTTACTGTAGACCACCGTTTATATAGAATCTGTTTCCAGCAGTATATTGTTTACATAAACACTGTTTACTGTAGGGCACCGTTCATATATAATCTGTTTCCAGCAGTGTACTATTTACATAAACACTGTTTACTGTAGGGCACCGTTGATATCGAATATGTTTCCAGCAGTATACTGTTCACATAAGCACTCTTTACAGGAGGGTACCGTTTATATAGAATCTGTTTGCAGCAGTGTACTGTTTACATAAACACTGTTTACTGTAGGGCACCGTTTATATAGAATCTGTTTCCAGCAGTATACTGTTTACATAAACACTGTTTACTGTAGAGCACCGTTTATATAGAATCTGTTTACAACAGTATACTGTTTACATAAACACTGTTTACTGTAGCGCACCGTTTATATAGAATCTGTTTACAACAGTATACTGTTTACATAAACACTGTTTACTGTAGCGCACCGTTTATATAGAATCTGTTTCCAGCTGTATACTGTTTACATAAACACTGTTTACTGTAGGGCACCGTTTATATAGAATCTGTTTTCAGCAGTATACTGTTTACATAAACACTATTTACGGTAGGGCACCGTTTATATAGAATCTGATTCCAGCAGTATACTGTTTACATAAACACTGTTCACTGTAGAGCACCGTTTATATAGAATCTGTTTCCAGCAGTATCCTGTTCACATAAACACTGTTTACTGTAGAGCACCGTTTATATAGTATCTCTTTCCAGCAGTATACCGTTTACTTAAACACTGTTTACTGTAGGGCACCGTTTATATAGTATCTTTTTCCAGCAGTATACCGTTTACTTAAACACTGTTTACTGTAGAGCACCGTTTATATAGAATCTGTTTCCTGCAGTATACCATTTACTTAAATACTGTTTGCTGTAGGGCACCGTTCATATAGAATTTGTTTCCAGCAGTGTACTATTTACATAAACAATGTTTACTGTAGGGCACCGTTGATAGCGAATATGTTTCCAGCAGTATACTGTTCACATAAACACTCTTTACGGGAGGGCACCGTTTATATAGAATATGTTTCCAGCAGTATACTGTTTACATAAACACTGTTTACGGTAGGGCACCGATTATATAGAATCTGATTCCAGCAGTATACTGTTTACAAAAACACTGTTTACTGTAGAGCACCGTTTATATATAATATGTTTCCAGCAGTATACTGTTTACATGAACACTGTTTACTGTACAGCATCGTTTATATAGAATCTGTTTACGGCTGTATAATGTTTACATAAACAATGTTTACTGCAGAGCACCGTTTATATAGAATCTGTTTCCGGCTGTATACTGTTTACATAAACACTGTTTACTGTAGACCACCGTTTATATAGAATCTGTTTCCAGCAGTATACTGTTTACATAAACACTGTTTACGGTAGGGCACCGTTTATATAGAATCTGATTCCAGCAGTATACTGTTTACATAAACACTGTTTACTGTACAGCACCGTTTATATAGAATCTGTTTCCAGCAGTATCCTGTTCACATAAACACTGTTTACTGTAGGGCGCCATTTATATAGTATCTGTTTCCAGCAGTATACCGTTTACTTAAACACTGTTTACTGTAGAGCACCGTTTACATAGGATCTGTTTCCTGCAGTATACCGTTTACATAAACACTGTTTACTGTAGGGCACCGTTCATATAGAATCTGTTTCCAGCAGTGTACTATTTACATAAACACTGTTTACTGTAGGGCACCGTTGATATCGAATATGTTTCCAGCAGTATACTGTTCACATAAACACTCTTTACGGGAGGGCACCGTTTATATAGAATCTGTTTCCAGCAGTATACTGTTTACATAAACAATGTTTACTGCAGAGCACCGTTTATATAGAATCTGTTTCGAGCCGTATACTGTTTACATAAACACTGTTTACTGTAGGGCAGCGTTGATATAGAATCTGTTTCCAGCAGTATACTGTTTACATAAACACTGTTTGCTGTACAGCACCGTTTAGATAGAATCTGTTTCCGGCTGTATACTGTTTACATAAACACTGTTTACTGTAGGGCACCGTTTATATTGAATCTGTTTCCATTGTATACCATTTACATAAACACTGTTTACTGTAGGGCACCGTTTATATAGAATCTGATTCCAGCAGTATACTGTTTACATAAACACTGTTTACTGTAGAGCACCGTTTATATGGAATCTCTTACCAGCAGTATTCTGTTCACATAAACACTGTTTGCTGTAGTGCTATATTTACAAAGACTGTTTACAATAGTGTATGATTTATATTAACCTTGTTTACTACAGAGCACTGTGTCCATAGACTCAGTTTGCAGTAGTGTGCGGTTTACATAAATATGTTTTACAGTTGCGCACTGTTTACATAGAATGTTTAGCGTAGGGCACTGTTTACATAGTCACTGTTTACAGCAGTGTACGATATACAGAAACTCTGATTACTGTAGGGCACTGTTTACATAGACTCTGTTTACAGTAGTGTATGGTTTACTTTCACCCTGTTTACTGTAGGGCACTGTTTACATCGACACTGTTTACTGTAGGGCACAGTTTAAATTTTGTTCACTGTAGTGCACTGTTTACATAGTCTCTGTTTAAATCAGTGTACATTTTACATACACACGGTTTACTGTACGGCATTGTTTACACAGAATCTTTCAACAGTTGTGTACAGTTTACGTAAGCACTGCTTCCTGTAGGGCTCTGTTTAGACATACTCTGTTTACATTAGTGCACGGTTTACTTTCATTCTGTTTACTGCAGGGCATTGTTCACATAGAATCTGTTGACAGCAGTGTACGGTGTATCTAAATGTAGGACATTGTTTCCAAAGACTCTGTTTACAACAGAATGCGGTTTACATAAACACTGCTTACTGTCGTGCACTGTTTACATAGACTCTTATTACAGCAGGTTACTGTTTTCAAAAACTTTTTACTGCAGGACACTGTTTACATGGAATCTTTTTACAGCAGAGGAGGGTTTACGTATGCACTTTTTACTGTACGGCGCTGTTTACATAAACGCTGTTTGCCGTGGTCTTCGGTTTACATTAACACAGTTTACTGCAGGGCAGTGTTTACATGGACTTTGTTTACAGCAGTGCTAATGTGAACCATACACTGATGAGAGCCCTACGGTAAACAGCGTTTATGTTATCCGTGCACAGCTGTAAACAGAGAATTTGTAATCAGTGACCTACTGTAGAGCCTATAAAATGCTTATGGGTGCCCAACTTGGGAAGAGAACGAAGACGACGCGGTTATTTGATCCTTCACGCTTCGCATTGAGGATCACAAGGAGAGCGTGTAGCCATCTGGGATGGCCACTTCAAGAATACAAATGGACATTTGCAAAGATTGCAGGGAAAAATGGACAATAGTAAGAAAGCAAATAGGCACAGAGCCTGTCTGCATATTGGAGCCGCAGCTCCTAGACAAGACTGAAACTGTAGGCACATTAGCATATGGATGGCCGATCTCCGGGAACAAGGAAGATACTTAAGTAACCGATCTGGCGCCAGACCTCGCGGCTCCCGTTCCCCAAACCGAAAGCAGAAAACAAAGCATGCCAACGGCCACCTAGGACACGCCCAGCCGTCAGGGCACCCACCCCTTTATTGGTCAAGATCGATACGAGTTGTCAAGATATGGCCCAATTGATTGGGGGCCATGTTCAAGGCACACCCAAAAGCGCGCTAAGCCCCTTCAGGTATAAGTGGAAGGCCCCAAGAGAGCATTGCTCTCTTGGACTTGGCTCTCACAGCAGAGAAACCCGTTTACCAGCTGCACCAGAAGCAGTGCAAGGTCAACACTCGCTACCAGGCGGGCGACCTTAGGTGCTTCCCTTCACCATTTCGACTCCAGCAGCCTCAGAACCGAACAACGGCCCTTGTTCCTCTGACTGAGTGGGCGCCCGAAGCTAAGGATAGGCTTTCGCAGTAGTCATAGTTTAGTCTGTAGTATTCCGTGCATGAGTAGATATTACTGTGTGTGTAAATAAATAGTATTGACTTTGAACTAACTAACTGGTGTACCGACTTTTTGATCAGTATTCAGGTTTGAACCTTGTGGCGGTATCCAAAGATACCTGACGACTCTAGAGCAAACATAATTAGGATTAAGGAAGGCGACCATATTGACCACCATATTCAGAGCCAACCAAAGAGAGCAACACCTGCTAATGTTGCGACAGTGACAGTGGCCCCTCCCCCGCTTTTTCCCATCAGAGTACTTCCGGTCCGCTCTCTCCCGACACCGATGGGAAAATTGAAACAAGCAATTAATTTCTGCAAATTGTCAATTATTCATTTCTGTATATCTCTGAATGCATCGAAAAATCGAAACAAATGGATACTTCAGTACATTCAACAACTGCTCCCTGAAAATAGTTTGGGTCACGGCATAGATACAAGTGTTTGTGCAGCAGCTCAGGAGCTGCAACATGAAGCCAATTTCCAGAACAACATCACTCATCAACACAGAATCATCTATCAAATAATATGTCCGTCTCCATATAGAATACACCATGAAAACTGTCCATAACAGGATGAAATTCAACGAGATAAGGAACAGCAATATGATTGATTTTGTTCGACTCGCCATCTCTGGGTCTCTGGACCTCTTCGCAGCATTGATTGCTCGAAGTCGGCTGCGGGCTTTATTGCTCACCACTATGTGTCTGATGGTTGCAACATTAAGCAACAGAATCAGGACGAATGGGACACACGGAGTCGCAATGTGATGCAGAAACTCGAAGGCTATCCAAACAGGAGATACTTGAGTGGAGAATGTTTGAAAGCAAAAACTGCGTCTGTTACTAATCGAGTACCAGTCTGAGAACATGAAGTACCAAAAAATGTTTTTAAAACAGCTCAGCACAGCCACGGTTCCGAGAACCACAGCAGCCACTTTCTCAGTGCAATATTTATTCTTCAGCTTCTGACAACAAATGGCCACAAATCGATCAAAGGTGAAAGACACAGTAAACCAGACAGAACAGTCCGTAGCTGCATAAAGAAAGACAGCATGGATATTACACACACGGATAGACCACAGGAAATAAAACCGCTCCCAGTAAACAATCGGGATGTGTCTGAATATTAGATCGAAAATAATGACCAGTAGATCTGCTGCTGCCATGGCCAGCAGGTAGCGAGTGACACATCTGGAGAGCCCACACTTCCGAATAGTCAGGGTTAGAATCGTAGCTACATTAGCTGGAGGGAAGCAAAATAAACAGTGAGATTCTGCATCTGGATGGAGAGAAAAACGTTAGTTTGACAGAATGATTATTGATCCGTTTCAAATATTAGGTCGGCACGGTATGCAATGGTTGTTTTAATGGTCTTTCACAGCTCCAGGCCCAGGTTCGATTCCAGGCTTGGGTCACTGTCTGTGCGGAGTCTTGACGTTCTCCCGTGTCAGCATTGTTTATTTTCTCCGGGTGCTGTGCTTTTCTCCCACAGTTCAAAGATGTGCAGGTTAGGTGTATTGGCCATTCTAAATTGCCCATAATGTCCAAAATGGTTTGGTGGAGTTACTGCGTTACGGGGATAGTGTGAAGGCGTGGGCCTGGGCAGCGTGCTCTTTCCAAGGTCGATGCAGGCTCGTTGGGCCGAATGGCCTCCTTCTGCACAGTAAATTCTATGATTGTATGAAATATGTCACCGAATCCAGTCACATTCTTAGGTGGTTGCTTTGGAAACGACACAGACGCTATTGGCTGATGGGAATTCTTTATGATGAAAACCTCGATGCTTTATAGAGGAGTGTAAAGAAAGTAGGAAGGTGATTAAGAGGGAAATTAGGAGGGCTGGGAAGGACTATGAAATCTTCTTGGCAAGGAAGATTATGGTGAATCCCAAAGCATCTTATTCGTATGTAAAAAACAAGAGGGTCACCAGCGAAAGGATTAGACCAGTTAAGGCGAGTGGGTCTATCTCTATGTTGAACCAGAGGACGGGAAGGGTACTAGGTGAGTACTTTTCATCAGTGTTCACCAAGAAACAGACTTTGTGGAAGATGATTCTTGGGTGAGGTGTGTGGATAGTCTGGGTCATGTTCAAATCAAAAAGGAGGAAGTATTGGGTCTTATATATTATATTAAAGTAGATCCGCCTCCTTGGCTGGATGGGGTTTACCCCAGAATACTGACGGAAACAAGGGAGGAAATTGGTAGGGACTTACCTGACATCTTTGTGTCCTCATTGGCCACAGGTGAGATACGACAGGACTGGAGAAGAGCTGATCTGGTACCGCTGTTTAAGAAAGGCAGCAGCGATAATCTAGGAAATTATAGGCAGTGAGCCTCGCGTTGGTAGTAGGTAAATAATTGGACAGTATTTTCAAGGACAGGATTGATCCCCATATGGAAAGAAATGGGCTAATTTGCGATAGACAGCATGGTTTTGTGAAGGGGAGGTCGTGCCTCACTAACTTGCTCAAGGTTTTTTTAGGAGGTGACAAAGATGATTCATAAGGGGAGGGCGGTGGATGTTATTTGCATGGATTTCTGTAAAACCTTTGCCAAAGGACAGCACGGTGGCACAGTGATTAGCATTACTGCCTCACGATGCCCAGGTCCCAGGTTCGATCCCGGCTCTCGGACGCTCTTTGTGTGGAGTTCGCACATCCTTCCTGTGTTTGCGTGGGTTTTCCCCTCAAAACCAAAAGATGTGCAGGATAGATGGATTAGCCAAGCTAAATTGCCGCTTAATTGGAAAAAAAATGTTTTGTACTTGAAATGAATTTTTAAAAAAACATGACCAAGTGCCTCATGGCACTCTGGTACAAAAGGTGAAGTAACACGGGATCTAAGGTGAGGTGGTAAGATGGATACAGAACTGTCTCGGTCACGAATGGCAGATGGTAGCAGTGAAAGGTTTTTTTTCTGAATGGAAGGCAGTGACCCGCGATGTTCCACGGGAACCTGTAGCTGGTCTGATTAGTAAGTTTGTGAATGACACCAAGTTTAGTGCAGTGGCAGATACTGTTGAGGATTGTCCGAGGATACAGCAGAACATTTATAGATTGGAGACTTCGATAGGGAAATGGTAAATTGATTTTAATCAGGATAAATGCGAATGAATGCATTTTGGTAGATCTAACATAGAGTGGAAATATGCAGTAAATAGCAAAACTCTTTGGGATAAAGAGAGATCTGGGTATACTGGTCCACAGATCTTTGAAAGTGGCAACACAAGTGGACAATGTAGTGAAGATAGCATACGGAATGCTTGCCTTCATTGGACGTGGATTTCGCATAACAACTAGCAGTTCATGGATAGAACCTTGGTAAGGCCGCCCTTGGAATATTGCGCACAATTCTGGATGCCACATTACAGAAGTGTGTGGAGGCTTTGAACAGTTTGCAGAGGAGGTTTACCAAGATATTTCCTGGTCTGCAGGGTCTTAGCTGTGCAGCAGTGCTGGTACGACTGTTTTCATTCGAGAGACAGGGGTTGAGGGGTGACCTGATAGAGGTCTACAATATTAGAAGGGGCATGGATAGAGTGGATGGGCAGGCACTCTTTCCTATGGTGGATGGGCCAGGCACCATGGGCCATAGGTTTGAGGTTCGTGGGGCAAAGTGTAGGTATGTGCGAAGCAGGTTATTTACGCAGATGGTGGTGAGTGTCTGGAACGCGTTGTCAGAGGAGGTTGTGAAAGCAAATACATTAACGGCGTTCAAAAGGCAACTTGCAAAAACATGGATAGGATGGGTATAGAGGGATAGGGCACAAGGACGTACTGAGGGTTTTGGTAAATGTCGATATCATGACAGGTACATTCTTAGAGGGCCGAATGGCCTGTTCCTGTGCCGTATTGTGCTTTGTTCTTTGTTCTAATAATTTCTCGGTGATCCGTTCCAAATCATACCCATTTGTGTCCAGTTGTGCTGTCGATTCATTGCCTTTACAAAGAGTGTGCCCTTTGATTTTGTTTTGTTTCCACCCACACCAAATCAGCATCTTTCTCCTTTGTACCTATATCAGTACTTAATACAGCCTTGATGTCATCTTTATCCAACACAGGAACTCCACCTCCTGTTCCATTCTGTCTGTCCTTGCGGAATGCTGAGTACCCTTGGACATTTAACTCCCAGTCCCGGTCCTCCTGCAACCATGTTTCAGTGATCCCCACCAAATCACACCCATTTGTATCTATTTGTGCTGTCAGCTCATTGACCTTGTTCCAAAAACTGCGTGGATTCAGGCACAGGGTTTCCAAATATGTCCGACTGATTTGTCTTTCACTTTGAAGATTTTCTTGCGCACTATTCTTTTCACACATTCTGACCTCCTTCATTAACCTCTGGTAAAAGTGTGCCGCATCCACAACTTTCGCTCTCCCAGTCACCTTATATTTTTTATCCTTCCCCTCCCCGCTATTTGCTAGTTTAAAGTCCTTGTGACCACCCTATTTTCTCCTTTCCGCTGGAACAATGTTCCCAGTCCAACTCAGGTGGACGCCATCCCAACGGAACAGATCCATCTTGCCAACATACTGATGCCAGTGCCGCATGAAAAGTAGCCCCCCTTTCCTGCACCACTCGTTTAGCCGCGTGTTTACTTCCCTAATTTTCTCATTCCTAGGCCAATTTGCAGATGCCTGGGGTAGAAATCCAGAGACTATAACCCTCGAGGACCTGTTCGTTAATTCTGGTTCTAGTTCCTGGTAATTCACAAACAGATCCTCAAACAGGTCCAAGGGACTGGTTTAGCACAGGGCGAAAGAGCTGGCTTTTAAAGCAGACCAAGGCAGGCCAGCAGCACAGTTCAATTCCCGAACCAGCCTCCCCAAACGGGCGCCGGAATATGGCGACTGGGGGATTTTCAAAGTAACTTCATTTGAAGCCTGCTTTCGACAATAAGCGATTATCATTTTCATTTTCATCCGTGCAGACACCATACAGACAGTGAGCCAAGCCGGGACTCGAACCTGGGACCCTGGAGTTGTGAAGAAATTGTGCTCACCACCATGCTACCGTGCTGCGCTTGATGTCCCGCACACTGGCACCGGGCAGCCAACATATCATGTGACACACTTGGTCCTGCTTATAAAGGATGCTCTTTGTCTCCCTAATCATTGAATCCCCTACTGCTACCAATTGTCTTTTTGCTTCCACGCTTGAATGTCCTCCTGTACCACGGCACAGTGGTCAGCTAACTCATCCTCCTCATCAATAATGGATCAAGTACCTCCTACCTGTTGGACAAGGTCAAGAGCTGAGGCACCCTTACATCAATGTCTGTCCCTGACCACTGGCTGAATTCAAGGTAGTGAGCCGAAGTGGTGGGACTACCTCCTGGAACACAGTGTCTGGGTACCTCTCCCCCTTACTGATCTGTCGCAACGCCTGAAACTCAGAATCCAACTCATCAACTGTGAGCCGGAGTTCCTCGAGCAACCAACACTTACTACAAATGACGTCACTAGATACCACAATGGGGCACATCAGCTCTTTCATCATGTCGGAAGAACACACCACGCATTTTTAATATTTCCCCATTACCTCAATATATAACAAGAAATTTCAAATGGATTTTCAAATTTGAACAGATTCCTTATTCGCTAAGAAAATCACTCCTTCCTGTAATGACACACTTCATCCCTCGCCGCCCCCCTCCCCTCAAGTCGGAACAGTGTGTCAGTGAATCATGAAACCGCTTTACATTCCCAAGGTCTGTTCGATAATCTCCTGCTCAGCTCTGCGTCCGATATTTCCGTTTCACCTTCAGCCAATTTCACCCAACTCCGTGTTTTCCACCCAACTGTCAAGCACTCTCGCCCTGCCCAGTAGCTCTCACAGTGCAGAAAAACAGTACTGCCAAACAGTGCAGACAAACAATACTGACTGGCTTCATTGTTTATCGGCCTCAATATCCAATGCTCTGGAAACAGAATTAAATCATTTGCACAATCCAACAGATACAGTTGAGTGTAACTCAGCTGAATCCTGTTTCAGGAATACAACTCGCCAAACGAGTAGCATTCAATTACCCGATGTGAGGGCTAATTTAGCTTTCAATTGAAGATCAGTTTAATTGCTAGTTACCCCCTTAGAACCCGTTAGAACTCACCACTTGAACTTGCTGTATTTTACCCAGCTCGAAAGCACTCTCGTCAGCCACGCAACAATCTCAGCGCAGGCTCCTGTTGACAGAGTGCGCCGGAGATTGCCACAATGAAGAGATACATTTATAAGTCAATTTACGTCAAAAAGGTGGAAAGAACAGCCTTCAGTGGACAGATGTTGCAGAAATGTGGAAAAGGTCAATGAGCAGCGCGAAAGGGAATATGTGTGCGCAATGCTTGCGTCAGAAAAGAGTCTAAAAACAGCAGGTTAAAGTCCAACAGGTTGTTTCGAATCACTATCTCGCAGCGCAGCTCCTTCGTCAGGTGAGGAAGGACCTAAGGAAGGAGCTGCACTCCGAAAGCTAGTGATTCGAAACAGAACTGTTGGACTTTACCCTTGTGTTGCAAGATTTCTAACTGTGCCCACGCCCGTCCAACGCCGGCATCTCCACGTCATGCATCAGAATGGTGATTGAACAGAGGCAGGGATTTTCAGCGCGCTGCAGAGTTTGGTCATCTGAAGTGTTCCGCTGATGGCATTGGAGTTCTCGAGTCCGACTTTAACAAAGACACATTTGAGAATATGTGAAGGGGTCTCTAAGTCAGAATTGGGGAAGTGATTAGATGATATTATACAGTTTTAGTACTGGAAATGACGTGGGTTAGCAACTCTCCACCATGTGAAAGCAATTGCAGAGATTGTGAACTATATTATTGTATATCTATATCGTTCACCTGAGGAAGGAGCAGCGCTCCGAAAGCTAGTGACATCGAAACAAACTTGTTGGACTTTAACCTGGTGTTGTCAGACTTCGTACTGTGCTCACCCCAGTCCAACGCCGGATCTCCACATCATATTATTTTAAGGCTCTGGCATTTGACAGATCAGGGAAATTACATTGATGGAGAGTAAAGGTGTTTCAGAATGAACTGCACAAAATGCATTTTCACATCCAAATATCAATCAAACAAAGTCCCGTGTGTATCAATGAATTGTAAAATTAATAGAGATATAGTTACTGACCAGGCACACCGAAAACAGCAAGGAAGGGATAGTAACCCGCCTGAATGATCTGGAGTGTGAAATAGATCCGTTTTTCCAATGACATCCATTTATAAAATGTAGAAAGTTCGTAAAGCGCGCCGAATAAACCTCTGTTTACTGTTGGAACATTCCAGTCTTTTGTTCTCAGATTCTGGCCAACCAGGATTATTTCCTGATTTTCATCCATTAATGGAACATTCCTACACACTGATCGCAGATTCGGAAACATTTTCGTATGATTCCAATCCATTGTTCTCACATTCACAGCCATTGTTGTAACATGCCAGGCTGCGAATCTCAGATTTTAATCTCTCCCCTCGCACCGTCTGGAGCCGCTGATCTCTCTCAGTTGCCAAAGCGGTGCTGCCAAAGAGATTATGGGAGAACTCCTTGAAAGGAGTCTCGTTTTACAGAAAATGGAATCCCTCAAGGGAAACAATTTGGGTCCAGGGAGACTGATCCGATTTCCATTCCCTAAAATAGCAGGTAGTAGTAATTGAGGGATCCAGGAAAATGCTCTGGGGTCTGGGTTTGAATTCAACCAGGGCATTCGGAGAGATTGAATGACACAAAGATCTGGAAATAAATTCCAATTGGTGGTCATGAAACCTTTTTCGTTTGTCGTAAAAATCCAGCTGGTTCACTGATGTCCTTCAGGGAATAATAACAACCTGCGCAGTGAGAAAGCAGTTGCAATTAACTATTTTCAATGAGACAGGATTTGCATCAGACATTGACGAAAATCTAACAATCAGCCATGGATATCACAGTGACGCCGAGGAATTGAGGTGTGTACAGTGAACAAGAATAACAAGAAAGGAGAGACTGATAATCACTGTAGCAATCTATGTAATGCCAACTGTGGTGAGTTTCGAGAGATCATCAATTCGGGACAAAATTAGTCTTTGCGACAAGATATGCGCACCACAAATGATACCGGATTGACTAATGCGTTCGTCTCACATGCAGCCCAAAATGGCCAGAAAGCTTGGGAATCTGTTGACCCTCCTGACTCAACACACACTGTGACCTGGCCCCTTCACCATTTAACCGGAGCATGGCAAAGGGAAGCTCAGGCCACCGGGATCGCCTCCAAAACGGCAAAATGTTGTTGTTCCAATTCAGGGACACAGGGCAATCTGGAAACATGACGGAGGACACAGAGAGATACTAATAAAGGTGCATTCCCCTCCCTATCCCGAGATACACGGTCCAGATAAGATCCATGGTGGACCCGCAAGCAGGAGAAATACCGCACCACCGAAAAGACCAGGATTAGCGTCAACCGGCCGGAAGTATAATTGTGACCGAGTCCGTCACTTCTTTCCCAGACTCTCGCGAACCTAACCAATATTCACAAGGTCCTGAGGAAACTCACCAGCCCTTGGACGCGCCGGCAGCAGCTCGGACGGCACCAATATGCACGAAAGAAGAGTCGCCATAGTTTTGAGGGGGAAAGGTTCCTGACTCAATCTCCCCACGCGCCCGCTATGTACTCAATGACGGTGTCAGGCCTCTGCAGAGTGGATCCGCAGCGTCAAATTTGAGAATATAGGGCGTTTCCTAGTGAGCGTTGGGTAGGAGGCATCCAGAAAATGTTTATGGGATAGTGGACCACACTTAACACCAGCAGCTCACCCCGAATTGAATGGTGCATTGAAAGGAAAATCATGTTGAGCGGTTTCAACGGCCATTTGCAACAAGGTGGAGAAACTGACCCTTTGGAGTTTACATAGGAAGACATATATACTTTCCATTCTGCTATCTTGAATGATTTATCTCCAGGACCGAACACAACTTAGATTTCGATCGAATGAGAAAGTTTAATTTATCCTTCAAAACAGCAAATTGCATTGTTTGACAAATGGATGGAGAGTTAAAAGCATCATCCACGATTTATGTGTGTAAATCCATGGACCAAATGTGTACCGTGAGCCAACTGCGCGTTCAGCCGGGCAAAATGTCACGGTATCTCTCGGTGTAACATGTGCTCTGGAATCGAGAGCCCGTTTCTACCCAACTCAATTCTGACAGTGCGGAATGTCAGGAGAGGTCGCTGGAGAGGGGCTGGACCAAAGCTCAGAAGTCATGTTGGTTTCCCAAACAATCAGGAGAACATGTGCCGAAAGTAATTTCCGGAATAATGGTGCAGGGTGTCCAGCTTCTCGTAGTCTCAGCAAATAATTCACCTATCTGTTCAATAAAGAAGCCGGATGTGTCCTGACCCCCTAACTATCGACGACCGAAGACTGACTTACACAGCCCCTGTGACCTCCCCGCTGTTGTGAGCAATCCCGAGGTTTGGAAATTACTAACTACACAAGCCCGAAATGTTACTGTTTTAGATATCAGGAATAGATTTTGGTGAATTTCCTTAAGACGGGAACGCCGATACAAATTTCCTTTCACCTTCCTGGGTCAACAGTGCACCTGCATATGTGGACCGCAGGGATTTCACAATATTCCCATAATCCGAAACGGAAATTTTAGCTCAGTATGTAGACGCCCTTCTCCTCCAAAACGTAAGGAGAGAGGAACACTGAGATATCCTCGATGATTCGCGAGGCCTCTCCGCCATCCTGGGACAAATAGTTAACCCAAAATTCTGGAATGATGAAAAGACGGATGACAATTATAGCCGCTATGGTGATCTGTGTGAAACGAGAGGTAGAAAGGAAAAAGCTATAGACCAGCTGACAATTCCTATTAGCCCCGATTTAAAACACTTAAGATTGTATTTTAGGACTGTTATGATATTGTCTAAACCACTTGGACAGTTTTGGATCAAAGATCTTCACCGTTGTTTTATTTACCAAACAAAGAACACCCCTTGGACTGGGACAGTGCTGTTCACACAGGTCATTCCTGAACTAAAAAGGCGCCAGCCGTACAGCCATCGAATCCAGAATTGCATTTTGACATTCACGTAGCGGCGATGAACGCTACTATCTCTGCCGGTCTAGTACAGGAAAGGCCCGATAGGCTGGGACCGGCTGCGTCTGCGTCCTCACCCTTACGTCCGACACAACAGGAATATTCCACATTTGAATGCCACGGACTGGCAGCTTCCGGTCCAATCCAACTTTTTTCCTATATATTTGGCCTCAATCCACTAACTATTTTTGCAGAACTGACCCCCCCCCCCCCCCCCAGTTATTATTAGATGGACGAATAAAAGGTGGAATTATTAGGCAGAATCACAATGCCCGATGAGAGTTAACGTGATAAGGTTAGACCACTCCCGTTAACAGAAGTCTTGTACCCACTTTCCTTGTAGACATCAGTAATGCCGGGGAAGCGCTAGAATACCACTTTGTGGCAGCACCTAGTCCCAAGGGACCGATTCTGCCAAAACAAAGGAGGGGTAGTACCGAATAGCACATTAGAAACCAGAGAACAGTAGACAGACACAAAAAACCACTCACACATTGTATAGGCGGATCCTGGATTGATGATGGAGTGAGGGAATCCGGATGTTGCAATCATATGGAGAACAATCAAGGGCAGGTGCTGGAGGTAAGAACATCGAACCTATCCAGTGACATCAGCGCTCAGACTGTCTAATGAACAGCAGTAACATTTGTCGTCACCTACACGGAATATTATCCCCCCCCCCACCCCCACCACATGACATTCTTTCAGACAGCATGTATGTTTCTCAAGTACTGACTGACTGTTCGCCGATATCGGAAGCTGGAGCATTTGTGTTAACCGATGAACAGCCTCTCCCGTTAACCACATTAACAAAATATGTAATCGAGAACGCCCAAGGGCATCACAGTGGGGTAATTAAGGCAATGACTCGCCATTGGCCCTCCCCAGCAGGCAATCTAAGTGCAGATCAGTTAGCAAAGCAAGAGGCCAGTGTGTTGCCCATAAGGCCATAAGACAAAGGAGCAGAATAAGGCCTTTCGGACCATCGAGTCTGCTCCGCCATTAAATCATGCCTGATAGTTTCTCATTCCCATTCTCCTGCCATCTCCTCATAACCCCTTATCCCCTTACTAATCAAGAACCTATTTAATTCTGCCTTAAAGGAACTCAATGATCTGGACTCCACAGCCTTCTGCGGTAAAGAATTCCACAGATTCACCAGCATCGGGCTGAGGAAATTCCTCCTCATCTCAGTTTCAAATGTAGTCTGAGATGGTGTACTCTGGTTCTAGTTTTTCCTCCAAGTGGAAACATCCTCACCACGTCCGTTGTATCCAGGCAGTGGCCTGTAAGTTTCAATAAGATTCCCCTCATCCTTCTAAACTCCTATGAGTACAGACCCAGAGTCCTCAACCGTTCCTCATATGACAATTTCTTCATTCCTGAGATCATTCTTATGAACTTCCTTTGGACCCTTTCCAAGGCCAGCACATTCTTCCTTTGATACGGGGCCCAGAACTGGTCACAATACTCCAAATGGGGCCTGACCAGAGCCTTATACAGCCTCATAATCAGCATCTTGGCCCTTTGTGCCAATATCAATTCTAAATACAGTCTTTATATTCTCTTTATCCAATACAGCAACTCCACCTCCTGTTCCATTCTGTCTATCCTTTCAGAATACTGAGTTCTCTTGGACATTTATCTCCCAGTCCCGGTCCTCCTGCTACAATTGTTCAGTCATCCCCACCAAATCACACCCATTTGTATCTATTTGTGCTGTCAGCTCATTGACCTTATTCTGAATACTGCGTGTATTCAAGTACAAGGTTTCCAAATCTGTCCATCTGATTTGTCTTTCACTTGAAGGGTTTTCTTGCGCACTATGCTTTTCACACATTCTGACCTCCTTCATTAATCTCTGGTAACAATGTGCCTCATCCACAACTTTCGCTCCCTATATCACCTTACATTTTTTCCCGTGCCCTTACGCCTTCGCAGCAGATTGGCAAGCCCTGACTGTTTATTCTATTCATCTCTACCTTCCCCTCACATACTGACCTGCTGTTCTGGTTCCGATTAACCATTACACATCTTGTAGTTTTACCTTTTCCGTCTTCGTTATTTGCCAGTTTAAAGGCTGTGACCACCCTATTTTCTCCGTTCCGCCAGAACAATGTTCCCAGTCCTCAATGGAACCTATGTCTCCTGTCCACATACTGATGCCAGTGCCTCAAGAAATGGAACCCCCCTTTCCTCCACCACTCCTTTAGCCGCGTGTTTACTTCCCTAATTTTCTCATTCCTATGCCATTTTTCAGATGCCTCGGGTAGTAATCCAGATAGTATAACTCTTGAGGACATGTTCGTTAATTTTGTTCCTAGTTCCTGATAATAATAATAATAGGCCACTACAACTGGATTCTCCCCCTCCCACTCAAATATCATTTCAAGCCAGTTAGAGATGTCCCTCACCCTGGCACTGGGCAGGCAACATACCATGCGGCAATCTTGGTCCTGCTTACAAAAGATGCTCTTTGTCTCCCTGATCATTGAATCCCCTACTGCTACCATTTGTCATTTTGCTTCCCCGCTTGAATGGCCTCCAGTACCACGGCACAGTGGTCAGCTAACTCATCCTCCCGAAAATCCTTGTCCCCAGCAACAATGGAGCCAGTACCATGTACCTTTTGGACAACGTCACGAGCTGAGGCTCCTCCATCCCTGAAGATGCGATCCGCTCGACCTGCCTCAGTCGCAGCCACATGCTGCTGTCCCTGACCACTGGCTGCATTCACGGTAGTGAGCCTAAGGGGTCTGACAGTCTTCTGGAACACGGTGTCTTGTTACTTCTCGCCCTCCCTGATCTGTCGCAACGCCTGAATCTCAGAGTCTGACTCATCAAATCTGAGCCGGAGTTCCACGAGCGAACAACATTTACTACAGATGTGGTCACTAGGAACCACAATGAGCTCCACCAGCTCTTACATAATCCAGGAAAAACACACGACCCTCAATCTGTCGTTTATTGAATTCGATTTTAATTTTGTTAACTGTTTAAAACGTTTTTAATGTTCCCCCATTACCTCAATATGAACAATTCATAGCCAGAAATTTGAAATGAATTTTCAAATTTGAACAGAGACTTATTCCTTAGGCAATTCACATCTTCCTGTGATTACACTTTTCACCGCCCCCCCCCCCCCCCTAATTCAGAACACTGAGTCAGTGAATCATGAAACCGCTTTACATTCCCGGGGCCTGTTCGATAATCTCCTGCTCAGCTCTGCGTCCGATATTTCGGTTTCACCGTCTCCCAGTTTCACCCAACTCCGTGTTTTCCACCCAACTCTAAAGCACTCTCGTCCTGCCAAGTAGCACTCACAATGCAGACAATCAGTACTGCCAAACAGTGCAGAAAACAGTACTGCGTGTCTTTCCTGTTTATCGGCCTCAATATCCAATGGCCTGGAAACAGGATTAAACCAGTTGCACAATCCAACAGGTACAGATGAGTGTAACTCATCTGAATCCTGTTTCAGGAATACAACTAGCCAAACGAGCAGCTTTCAATTACCCGATTTGAGGGCTAATTTAGCTTGCAATTGAAGATCAGTTTAACTACTAGTTATACCCTTATAACCCGTTAGAAGTCACCACTTGAACTCGCTGTTTTTTACCCAGCTATAAAGCACTCTCGTCCAGCCACTTAACACTCTCAGTGCAGGCCCCTGGTGACACAGAGAGGCGGAGATTGCGACAAAGAACATAGAACATAGAACATAGAAAATACAGCACAGAACAGGCCCTTCGGCCCACGATGTTGTGCCGAACCTTTGTCCTAGATTAATCATAGATTATCATTGAATTTACAGTGCAGAAGGGGGCCAGTCAGCCCTTTGAGTCTGCACCGGCTCCTGGAAAGAGCACCCTACCCAAACTCAACACCTCCACCCAACAGCAAGGGCAATTTTGGACATTAAGGGCAATTTATCATTGGCCAATTCACCTAACCTGCACATCTTTGGACTGTGGGAGGAAACCGGAGCACCCGGAGGAAACCCACGCAGACACGGGGAGGACGTGCACACTCCGCACAGACAGTGACCCAAGCCGGAATCGACCCTGGGACCCTGGAGCTGTGAAGCATTGTGCTATCCACAATGCTACCGTGCTGCCCTTAAGAACAAATAAATCTACACTATATCATTTTACCGTAATCCATGTACCTATCCAATAGCTGCTTGAAGGTCCCTAATGTTTCCGACTCAACTACTTCCACAGGCAGTGCATTCCATGCCCCCAGTACTCTCTGGGTAAAGAACCTACCTCTGACATCCCCCCTATATCTTCCACCTTTCACCTTAAATTTATGTCCCCTTGTAATGGTTTGTTCCACCCGGGGAAAAAGTCTCTGACTGTCTACTCTATCTATTCCCCTGATCATCTTATAAACCTCTATCAAGTCGCCCCTCATCCTTCTCCGTTCTAATGAGAAAAGGCCTAGCACCCTCAACCTTTCATCGTAAGACCTACTCTCCATTCCAGGCAACATTCTGGTAAATCTTCTTTGCACTTTTTCCAAAGCTTCCACATCCTTCCTAATATGAGGCGACCAGAACTGTACACAGTACTCCAAATGTGGCCTTACCAAAGTTTTGTACAGCTGCATCATCACCTCACGGCTCTTAAATTCAATCCCTCTGTTAATGAACGCGAGCACACCATAGGCCTTCTTCACAGCTCTATCCACTTGAGTGGCAACTTTCAAAGATGTATGAACATTGACCCAAAGATCTCTCTGCTCCTCCACATTGCCAAGAACTCTACCGTTAACCCTGTATTCCGCATTCATATTTGTCCTTCCAAAATGGACAACCTCACACTTTTCAGGGTTAAACTCCATCTGTCACTTCTCAGCCCAGCTCTGCATCCTATCTATGTCTCTTTGCAGCGGACAACAGCCCTCCTCACTATCCACAACTCCACCAATCTTCGTATCGTCTGCAAATTTACTGACCCACTCTTCAACTCCCTCATCCAAGTCATTAATGAAAATCACAAACAGCAGAGGACCCAGAACTGATCCCTGCGTTACGCCACTGGTAACTGGGATCCAGGCTGAATATTTACCATCCACCACCACTCTCTGACTTCTATCGGTTAGCCAGTTCGTTATTCAACTGGCCAAATTTCCCACTATCCCATGCCTCCTTACTTTCTGCATAAGCCTACCAGGGGGAACCTTATCAAATGCCTTACTAAAATCCATGTACACTCCATCCACTGCTTTACCTTCATCCACATGCTTGGTCACCTCCTCACAGAATTCAATAAGACTTGTAAGGCAATACCTACCCCTCACAAATCCGTGCTGACTATCCCTAATCAAGCAGTGCCTTTCCAGATGCTCAGAAATCCTATCCTTCAGTACCCTTTCCATTACTTTGCCTATCACCGAAGTAAGACGAACTGGCCTGTAATTCCCAGGGTTATCCCTAGTCCCTTTTTTGAACATGGGCACGACATTCGCCACTCTCCAATCCCCTGGTACCACCCCTGTTGACAGTGAAGACGAAAAGATCATTGCCAACGGCTCTGCAATTTCATCTCTTGCTTCCCATAGAATCCTTGGATATATCCCGTCAGGCCCGGGGGACTTGTCTACCCTCAAGTTTTTCAAAATGCCCAACACATCTTCCTTCTTAACAAGTATTTCCTCGAGCTTACCAATCTATTTCACACTGTCCTCTCCAACAATATCGCCCCTCTCATTTGTAAATACAGAAGAAAAGTACTCGTTCAAGACCTCTCCTATCTTTTCAGACTCAATACACAATCTCCCGCTACTGTCCTTGATCGGACCTACCCTCGCTCTAGTCATTCTCATATTTCTCACATATGTGTAAAAGGCCTTGGCGTTTTCCTTGATCCTACCCGCCAAAGATTGTTCATGCCCTCTCTTAGCTCTCCTAATCCCTTTCTTCAGTTCCCTCCTGGCTATCTTGTATCCCTCCAATGCCCTGTCTGAACCTTGTTTCCTCAGCCTTACGTAAGTCTCCTTTTTCCTCTTAACAAGTCATTCAACCTCTTGTAAACCATGGTTCCCTCACCCGACCATCTCTTCCCTGCCTGACAGGGACATACATATCAAGGACACGTAGCACCTGTTCCTTGAACAAGTTCCACATTTCACTTGTGTCCTTCCCTGACAGCCTATGTTCCCAACTTATGCACTTCAATTCTTGTCTGACAACATCGTATTTACCCTTCCCCCCAATTGTAAACCTTGCCCTGTTGCACGTACCTCTCCCTCTCCATTACTAAAGTGAAAGTCACAGAATTGTGGTCACTATCTCCACACTGTTCCCCCACTAACAAACAAGAAGAGATACATGTACAAATAAATAAACTTCAAAATAAGCTAGGAACAACCGTCAATGGATCGATGTTGCAGGAATATGGAAAAAGTCAATGAGCAGCGCGAACGGGAACAGATGTGCGGCTGCTTGCATCAGAATAAAGTCTAACAACACCAGGTTAAAGTCCAACAGGTCTGTTTCGAGTCACTATTTTCGGAGCGCAGCTCCTTCCTGAGGTGAGGATGGACCGAAGGAAGGAGCTGCGCTCCGAAAACTAGTGTATCGAAACAAAAATGTTGTACTTTAACCTGCTGTTGTAAGATTTCTTATTCTGCCAACCCCTGTCCAACGCCGCTAACTCTACATCATGCATCAGAATGTTGATTGAACTGATTTTCTGTGATTTACAGATCAGATTACAGATGTATGGATGTTCTGTGCGCTACAACGTTTGGTAACCTGAAGTGTTTCGCTGATTGCATTGGAGTTCTCGAGTCCTACTGTAACAAAGACACATTTTGAGAATATGTGAAGGGGTTTTCTAAGGCAGAATTGGGGAAGTGATATTCTGGAAGTGATAAAATACAGTTTGGGTACTGGAGATGATGTGGGGTCTCCACTCCACTCAATGTGAAAGCAATTGCACAGATTTTTTTTTTAATGATACAGCGCTGTACAGGCCCTTCGGCCCACGATGTTGCACCGAAAGAAAAGCCATCTAACCTACACTATGCCATTATCATCCATATGTTTATCCAATAAACTTTTAAATGCCCTCAATGTTGGCGAGTTCACTACTGTAGCAGGTAGGGCATTCCACGGTCTCACTACTCTTTGCGTAAAGAACCTACCTCTGACCTCTGTCCTATATCTATTACCCCTCAGTTTAAAGCTATGTCCCCTCGTGCCAGCCATTTCCATACGCGGGAGAAGGCTCTCACTGTCCACCCTATCCAACCCACTGATCATTTTGTATGCCTCGATTAAGTCTCCTCTTAACCTTCTTCTCTCCAACGAAAACAACCTCAAGTCCATCAGCCTTTCCTCATCAGATTTTCCCTCCATACCAGGCAACATCCTGGTAAATCTCCTCTGCACCCGCTCCAAAGCCTCCAAGTCCTTCCTATAATGCGGTGACCAGAACTGTACGCAATACTCCAAATGCGGCCGTACCAGAGTTCTGTACAG
The DNA here is from genome assembly GCF_047496885.1 of Scyliorhinus torazame. Lineage (NCBI taxonomy): Eukaryota > Metazoa > Chordata > Chondrichthyes > Carcharhiniformes > Scyliorhinidae > Scyliorhinus > Scyliorhinus torazame. Next base: position 23,577,793 of record NC_092729.1, on the reverse strand, counting down.
CTGCAACATGACCTCCTGACTCCGGAACTCAATCCCTCTAACAATAAAGACCAACATTCCTTAGGCCTTCTTCACAACCCTATCAACCTGGGTGGCAACTTTCAGGGATCTATGTACATGGACACCTAGATCCCTCTGCTCATCCACACTTCCAAGAACTTTACCATTAGCCAAATATTCCGCATTCCTGTTATTACTTCCAAAGTGAATCACCTCACACTTCTCTACATTAAACTCCATTTGCCACCTCTCAGCCCAGCTCTGCAGCTTATCTATATCCCTCTGTAACCTGCTACATCCTTCCACACTATCGACAACACCGCCGACTTTAGTATCGTCTGTAAATTTACTCACCCACCCTTCTGCGCCTTCCTCTAGGTCATTGATAAAAATGACAAACAGGAACGGCCCCAGAACAGATCCTTGTGGTACTCCACTTGTAACTGAACTCCATTCTGAACATTTCCCATCAACCACCACCCTCTGTCTTCTTTCAGCTAGCCAATTTCTGATCCAAACTGCTAAATCACCCTGAATCACATGCCTCTGAGCTTACTAAAACACCTAAACCCCGGAACCTGCAACATCCATTCCTGTCCCTGCTCTATCCATGTCTCCGAAATGGCCACAACATCGAAGTCCCAGGTACAAACCCATGCTGCCAGTTCCCCTACCTTATTTCGTATACTCCTGGCATTGAAGTAGACACACTTCAAACCACCTACCTGAACACTGGCCCCCTCCTGCGACGTCAAGTCTGTGCTCCTGACCTCTATACTCTCATTCTCCCTTACCCTAAAACTACAATCCAGGTTCCCATGCCCCTGCTGCATTAGTTTAACCCCCCCCCCCCAAAGAGCACTAACAAATCTCCCCCTCCAGGATATTTGTGCCCCTCAGGTTCAGATGTAGACCATCCTGTCTGTAGAGGTCCCACCTTCCCCAGAAAGAGCCCCAGTTATCCACAAATCTGAAACCCTCCCGCCTGCACCATCCCCGTAGCCACGTGTTTAATTGCTCTCTCTCCCTATTCCTCATATCACTATCACGTGGCACGGGCAACAACCCAGAGATAACAACTCTGTTTGTTCTAGTTCTGAGCTTCCATCCTAGCTCCCTGAAAGCCTGCCTGACATCCTTGTCCCCTTTCCTACCTATGTCGTTAGTGTCAATGTGGACCACGACTTGGGGCTGCTCCCCCTCCCCCTAAGCACCCAGAAAACACGATCCGAGACATCACGTACCCTTGCACCTGGGAGGCAACATACCAAACGTGAGTCTCTCACGCTCCTACAAAATCTCCTATCTGTGCCCCTGACTATCGAGTCCCCAGTTACTAATGCTCTGCTCCTCTCCCCCCTTCCCTTCTGAGCAACAGGGACAGACTCCGTGCCAAAGGCCCGTACCCCATTGCTTACCCCTGGTAAGTCGTCGTCCCCCCCCCTCACAGGTATCCAAAGTGGTATACTTGTTTCTCAGGGGAACGACCGCAGGGGATCCCTACACTGACTGCTTTTTCCCAGTCCCTCTTACCCATCTATCTCCAATCTTTGGTGTAACTAATTCCCTGAAGCTGCTATCTATGACCCCCTCTGCCTCCCGAATGATCCGAAGTTCTTTCAACTCCAGCTCCAGTTCCTTAACTCGGTCTTGGAGGAGCTGGAGATGGCAGCACTTCCTGCAGGTAAAATCAGCAGGGACACTAACGGCATCCATCACCTCAAACATCCTGCAGGAGGAACATTGCACTCCCTTCCCTGCCATCCCTCTAACTTTCTAGCAAGATCTGGCTAACAACTAAATTAAATTTTTGTTTAAAAAATAATAATAATAATAAAATATGGTACTTACCTCACACCAATGGGTTTTATTATTAGGTTAGAGGAGGAGGGCGGGTGGGAGACACTACACGTGTAGTGTCTCGGGTTTCCTCTCCACCAGAATTTATTGGTGAGGGTCTTCCCAGAAGTCCGCGCGTCGAACTTCCTGTTCCCGCCTTAAACACTAAAATTAAAAGAAACAGCAAAGAGGGACCGAAAACGGGACCAGGTAAGTGTTTACCGCTGAAATTGACTAGCCTGCTCCTGTGAAGGTCTCCCAGAAACCACTAACGCACCGCTCCCTCTGAAATCGACTGGCCCGCTACTGCAAAGACAAGTGTTTTTAAAGGAGAGACTTACCTCCCAGATTGTGAACTATCTTCTTTTAAGACTCAGACATTTGACAGATCAGTGAAACGACATTGATGGAGAGGTAAAGGTGCTTCAGATTGAACTTCACAAAATGCATTTTCACATCCAAATATCAATGACAACAAAATCCCGTGGTTAACAATACATTGGAAAATTAATATCACATAATGTTTCTTACCAGGGTCATCGAACCCAGCGAGAAAGGAATAGTAACCCGCCTAAATGATCTGGAGTGCGAAATAGGTCCGTTTTTCCAATGACATCAATTTATAAAATGTAGAAACTTGGTAAAGCGCTCCGAATATACTCCCGTTTACTGTTGGAACATTCCAGTCTTTCGTGCTCAGATTCTGGTCAACTAGGATTGCTTCCAGATTCTCATCCATTGATGTAGTATTCCTACCGACTGTTCTCAGACTCATTGTTGTATCATTCCAACCCATTGTTCTCACAGTCACAGCCATTGTTGTAACATGCCAGGCTGTGAATGTCACATTTCAATATCTCGCCTCCCACCCTCTGGAGCCGCTGATCTCTCTCAGTTGCCAAAGCGATGCTGCCGAAGAGACTTTGAAAGGAGCACCTTGAAAGGAGTCTTGGTTTAAAGAAAGTGGGCAGCACGGTAGGACAAGTGGATAGCACTGTGGCCTCACAGCGACGGAGTCCCATGTTCGAGTACCCACTGGGTCACTGTCTGTGCAGAGTCTGCACATTCTCCCCGCGTGTGCGTGGGTTTCCTCCGGGTGCTCCGGTTTCCTCCCACAGTCCAAAGACGTGCAGGTTAGGTGGATTGGCCATGCTAAATTGCCCTTAGTCTCCAAAAAGGTTAGGGGGGGTTATTGGGTTCCGGGGATTGGGTGCAAGGGAGGGCTTAAGCGTGTCGGTGCAGGCTCGATGTGCCGAACGGCCAACTTCTGCACTGTATGTTCCACGTTCTCATTTAAAAATTGGAATCTCTCAAGGGAACCAATTTGCGTCCACGGAGGCTGATCCGATTTCCATTATCTGACAAAAGCAGTTAGTCGTAATTCAGGAACGCAGGGAAATGCTCTGGGGTTCTTGGTTTGAATGCAACCAGGGCATTTGGAGGGATTGAATCCAATACATATACAGAAAAAAATGCCGAACGGTGACCATGAGACAAATCGATTGCCGTAAAAACCCAGCTGGCTCACTAATGTCCTTCAGGGAATAATAACAACCTGAGCAGCGAAAACGCAGGTGCAGTTAACTATTTTCAATGTTATTCAGACATGAATAAAATCTAACAATCAGCCATGGATATCAGAGTGACGCCGAGGAATTGAGGTGTGTACAGTGAACAAGATGAACAAGACAGGGGCGAATTACAAACTTTGTAGCAAACTCTGTAATGCCAACAGTGGTGAGTTTCCAGAGATCACAACTCGGGTCAAAATTATTCGTTCTGACAAGACACCCGCACCACAGAAAACACGAGGTTGACTAATGCATTCGTCTCACATGCAACCCAAGATGGTCAGAAAACTTGGGAATCTGTTGAACCTTCCTATTCAACACACGCTGCGACATGACTCCACCACCGTAGATCCCGAGCACGGAAAAGGGAAGCTCAGGCCACGGGGATCGCCCCCAAAATGGCAAAATGTTGTTGCTCCAACTCGGGCGTATGGGGAAATCTGGAAAATGTCGGAGGACACAGAGAGATAAGAATACAGCTACATTCCTCTCCCTATCCCGAGAAACCCGTCCAGGTAAGAGACATGGTGAGCCCACAAGCAGGACACATCCCTCTCCACTGACAAGACAAGGACGAGCGTCAACCGGCCCGAATTATAATTGTGACCGACTCCGTCACTTATTTCCAAAACCCTCGCGAACCTAATCATTATTCACAAGGTCCTGAGAAACCTCTACAGTCCTCTGACGGGCCTGAAAGAAATCAAAAGGAACGAGTATGCATGAAAGATAAATCTCCTAGTTTTGAGGAGCGCTCGCTCCTAACTCAATCTACCCACGCCCCGCCTTGAAATCAATGGCGGTGTCAGGCCTTTGCAGGATGGTCCTGCAGCGTCAAATGTGAGAATATTGAGCGCCTAGTGAACGGTTGGGTAGGAGGCATCCAGCAAATGTCTATCGGATAATGGAGGGTCCCGCATCACACATAACACCAGTAGCTCTCCCCGAATTGAATGGTACATTCAAAGGGAAATCATGTTGAGCGGTTTCAACGGCACTTGCAACAAGGTGGAGAAACTGACCCTTTAGAGTTTAAACTGAAAGCCATATTGATTTTCCATTCTGCTATCTTGAGTGATTTATCCCTTGGACAGAAGATATCCTCGGCTTCGAGCGAAGGTGAAAGTTTAGTTTATCCTTTGACACAGCAAATTGTATAATTTGACAAATTAATGGAGAGTTAAACGCACTATCCCCGATCTCTGTGTGAAAATACATGGACCAAATGTGTACCGTGGGTCATCTGTGCGTTCAGCCAGGCAGAATGTCAGGGTTTCTCTCGTCACAACATGTGCTCTGGAATCGACAGCCTGTTTCAGCCCAACACCAATATAATAGGGGCGGAATGTCAGCAGAGGTCGCTAGAGAGGGGCTGGACCCAAGCTCAGAAGTCAAATGGTTTCCCCAAGCTATCAGGAGATAATGTGCCGAAAGTAATTGCCGGATTAGTGGTGCAGAGAGTCCAACTTCCCGTACGCTCATCAAAGAAGTCACCTATCAGGCCAATAAAGAAGCCGGATGAATCCTGGCCCCTAAGTATCGACTACCGAAAATTGAATAAAAGAACCCCTGTAACCTCCACCGCAGTTGTGAGCAGTTCCGAGGTTTTGGTTAAAAAAACACTTCACGAGCCCGACATTTTACTGTTTTAGATACATGGAATGGATGTTGGTCAATTTCGTTCAGAAGGGAATGGCAATGTAAGTTTCCCTTCACTTTCTTGGGTCAACACTACACCTGCACATGTTTGCCACAGGGATTCCCATATTCCAAACATCAAATTTTTATTCAGTACGTCGACGGCCTTCTCCTCCAAAAGATCCAGAGAGAGGGACACAGATATCCTCGATGATTTGCTTGGCCTTCTCGCCATCCTGGGACAAAACGTTAAACCAACACGCTCTGATCATGGAAAGCCGGGTCGCATTCTTAGGCGCAATGGTGAACTGGACGAATCGAGACATAGAAAGGAAAAGGCTATAGACCACCTGACAATTCCCTTTACCCTCGATTTAAAATTCTTAAGATTGTTTTTTAGGATTGTTTCGATATTGCTGAAACCACATTCACTGTTTAGGGACAAAAAGCTTCACCGTTGTCTCATTTACCAAAAACAAAACATCCCTTGGAATAGGACTGAGCTGTTCACACAAGTCATTCGTAAACTAAAAAATACATTGACCCAGGCGCCAGCCATAATCCAGAATTGCCTTTTGACATTCAAATAGCGGCGATGGACAGTTCTATCTCTGCTGGTCTACTACAGGAAAGTACCGGGAGACTGGGACAGGCTGTCTGTGCGTCGCGGCACTTCTACCCAATAGAACAGGCATTTTCCACATTTGAACGCCACATACTGACAGTTTCCGGGGCAGAACAACTTTTCAGCTCTCCAATTGGCCTGAATACACCATTTTAGCACAACAGACACCTCTCCAATTATTATTAGATGGACGCATAAGAGATGGAATTCTTAGTCAGATCACAAATCTCTATGAAAGATAACGTTACAAGGGAAGCACATTCCTGTTGACAGAAGTATTACACCCACTTTCCTTGCAGGCATCAGCAATGGCGGGGAAGAGCTGAAATGTCAGCTCGTAGCAGAACCTGGTCCGAAGGGGCCAATTCTGCCAAGAAAAAAGAGGGAAGGAGGGGAAGTGCCCTATTGCTCAGTAGAAACCAGAGAATAATAGACAGACACAAAGAACCACGGAAATAACTTATAATGGGATCCTCGATTGAGGATGGAGTGAGGGAAATCGGATGTGGCCATCATGTGGAAAACAATCAAGGGTGGGTTCTCGAGGTAAGAACATTGAACCTGCCCAGTGCCACGGGCGTTCAGAGTGTTTGATGAACAGCAGTAACATTTATAGTCACCTACCCGGAACCCCCCCCCCCCCCCCCGCCCCCGCATCGTCTAACCACATGAAATTTTATCAGACAGCATGGATGTTTCTAATGGACTGACTGAATTTTTGCCGATATAGGAAGCTGGAGGGTTTGTGTTAATCGATGAAGAACCTCTCCCGTCAACTACATTCATACAGTATGTAATCGGGAACGCCTACGGAGAACAATATGAGGTAATTAAGGTAAAGACTCGTCATAGACCCCCGCCAGCAGCCAATCAAAGTGCAGAAGAGTTCGCTAAGCAAGAGGCCAGTTTGCTGCCCCGATGCATCGCACTCAAAGTGACGGTATTATTCAATTCCAAAGATACGATTTGTTTTGAAACCAATTCGAAACCATTCTCATCATCATTGAAGAAGTAGAAGAACAAGTAAGACATCAAGGACCGGTTAATTATTTAAGACGGGTTATACATCGTGCCAAACCTGTATCATAATTTGTAATTAATCAAGTTATTGAGGTTAGGGATCATCATGGAATAGCAACAACTGTAGAAAGAATGAAGAACTTATGTTGGAGGCATATTTTGATAAATACGGAACGCGTTTCACTGAAAAGTGCTTGATATGTGCCCGGAAGCACATTGACCGATACGATCATAAAGAATAACAGAGGTAATTTTAACTCATTCCAACAATAATTCAAGTATTTATTTTAAATTAATTAACTAGTGCTTAAATAACACTCAGCGCGGTGCAGTGCTCCAACTGTGAGATGTGGCAGATCTGTGACGCTGCCAGCGTTCCGTTCGACTACATCTGCAGCAAGTGTAACCAATGACAGATCCTCACAGAGCGCGTGGTTCGGTTGGAACAGCAGTTGGATGCACTTAGGAGCATGCAGGTTGCGGAAAGCGTGCCCACATCCAAGATCCAGGTAAACAGATGTGTGAACGCGAGGAAGGGCAGGCAGTCAGCGCAGAAATCCTCAGTGGCTGTGCGCCCTCTAATAGGTATACCGTTTTGGATACTGTTGAGGGAGATAGCATATCAAGGGAACAAATAACAAAGGACAAAGAAATGCCCTTCGGCCCTCCAAACCCGTGCCGAACATGCTGCCCGTCTAAACTAAAATCTTCTACCCTTCCTGGGTCCGCATCCCACTATGCCCATCCTATTCATTTATTTGTCAAGATGCCCCTTAAATGTCACTATCGCCCCTGCTTCCACCACCTCCTTCGGCAGCGAGTTCCAGGCACCCTCTGCCCTATGTGTAAAAAACTTGCCTCCGACATTTTCTCGCTAAACCTAGTCCCTCGCACCTTAAACTGTGCCTCCCAGTAATTGACGCCTCTACCGTGGGGAAAAACCTCTGACTATTCATTCTGTCTATGCCTCTCATAATTTTGTGGACCTCTATCAGGTCGCCCCTCAACCTCCATCGTTCCAGTGAGAACAATCCGAGTTTATTCAACCGCTCCTCATAGCTAATGCCGTCCATACCAGGCAACATTCTGGTAAATCTCTTCTGCACCCTCTCTAAAGCCTCCACATTCTTCTGGTAGTGTGGCGACCAGAATTGAACACTACACTCCAAGTGTGGCCTAAATAAGGTTCTATACTGCTGCAACATGACTTGTCAATTCTTATACTCAATGCCCCGGCCGATGAAGGCAAACATGCCAAATGCCTTCTTGTCTACCTTCTCCACCTGAGTTGCCCCTTTCAGTGACCTGTGGAACTGTACACCTAGATCTCCCTGACTTTCAATACTCTTGAGTGTTCTACCATTCTCTACCTGCATTAGACCTTCCAAAATGCATTACCTCACATTTGTCCGGATTAAACTCCATCTGCCATATCTCCGCCCAAGTCTCCAAACGATCTAAATCCTGCTGTATCCTCTAACAGTCCTCATCGCTATCCGCAATTCCACCAACCTTTGTGTCGTCTGCAAACTTACTAATCAGACCAGTTACATTTTCTTCCAAATCATTTATATATACTACAAAGAGCAAAGGTCCCAGCACTGAACCCTGTGGAACACCACTGGTCACAGCCCTCCAATTAGAAAAGCACCATTCCATTGCTACTCTCTGCCTTCTATGGCCGAGCCAGATCTTTATCCACCTTGCCAGCTCACCCGTGATCCCGTATGACTTCACCTTTTGTACCAGTCTACCATGAGGGACCTTGTCAAAGGCCTTACTGAAGTCCATATAGACAACGTCCACTGCCCTACCTGCATCAATCATCTTTGTGACCTCTTCGAAAAACTCTATCAAGTTAGTGAGACACGACCTCCCCTTCACAAAACCATGCTGCCACTCACGAATACGTTCATTTGCTTCCAAATAGAGTAGGTCCTGTCACGAAGAATTCTCTCCTGTAATTTCCCTACCACTGACGGAAGGCTCACCAGCCAGAAGTTCACTGCATTATGCTTGCTATCCTTCTTAAACAAAGGAACAACATTGGTTGTTCTCCAGTCCTCCGGGACATCACCTGAAGACAGCGAGGATCCAAAGATTTCTGGAAAGGCCTCAGCAATTTCCTCTCTAGCCTCCTTCAGTAGCAATTTCCTCTCCAGACACCTTCAAAAGCAATTAAGGAAAGTGGCACCACAACTAGCTCTGTTGTTCAACAGGGGAGGGAAAAGTGCAGGATATTGATAGTTATTGGGGACTCTAGAGTAACGGCCAGAGATAGGCGCTTCTGTGGACGTGAACGAGACTCCAGGATGATATGTTGGCTCCCAGGTCCCAGGATCAAGGAATGTCTCTGAACGAACGTCATCCGGACGTCATAGTACAGATAGGTACGATCGACATAGGCAAGAAGTGTGTTGAGGTCCTGTAGAAGGAGTTCAGTGAGTTAGGCAGTAAGCTAAAAAGTAGGACCTCGAGGGTTGTGATAGTCTCTGAAATGGTGGACTGTGTTGGAGACAGCTGTAAACGAAAGTCTGTGTCCTCATCTGACCTAAACTCCGTGGTGTCCTTGGTCTTGGGCAGAGGGCTGTTTTTCCGGCTGCTCTCCCCGTCGGTGATCGGCCGTTTGTTGGCACCGTGTCTGGCATTGTCTGGGGGTGGGGCGCCGCCTACCTACACATTGGCGCCCTCCCTCGTCTAGTGTCTCTGCTCGGGCACGGCGGTTTTCCTGGGGGGGGGGGGGGGCGGGGAGGGGGAGGCAAACACAAAGAGCAACAGTGTTAGATGGCATGGCGCATGCAGCCCTAGGGTTGGGAATTTGATGGCATCAGTGGCCAGGGTACCCAGCCAGTGCAGCAGATATTTGGATCAAGGTGGCGGTCCGGCCGTCACATGTGTGTAGCGGTAGGGTGCTTGGTACCGGGGCACAGCGCAGGGTCTCCAGTCCGGGGCACCTCCCCGACGGCCATGACGGCGGCTCCCACCTCCGCCCAGGCTCGGCGAACGATGACGCCTGATGGTCTCCGTCCAGGCCCGGGATCCACCATCAGTCTCCTCTCCTCCACGGCGTCAAGGTGAGTCTGCAGTTCGGCGTCCCGGAAGCGCGGCGCTGCCCTCCTTGCGGCCATGTTGGCTGCGACGCTTGTGTGTGGGAGTGGGAGAATGCATTTTTTGCAGCCGCGCCAGGGAGTCAATCATGGAACCGGCGAATGGGCCGCCGTTCTGTTAACGGACTGTGGCGTTCCACGTTGCGCCCGTGCTATCCCCTTGGGGGCGGTTCAATGGCTGCAGCTATGAAGCCCATCTCGACGTCAGGAAACTCCACCGTTTTCCAAAGGCATCAACACTTAGCCTCCAGAATGGAGAATTCAGCCCATGGTGAACCACGCGGCCCCGGAAATAGCTGCAGAATCGGGGCAGGTGTGGAGCTAGTTTCTGTCAGGAAAGGTTCGGAATTCTCCGTTGGCGGCAACACTTCGGGCCGGAGTCTCCGATTTTGCGGCTAGGTTCGGATCGTACGGCCACTATCTCGGCTCCGCTCCCGCACCGATGCTCCGCCCAGTGGGGGGCCAGCAGCCGCGTCACATAAACCCCCGGCTTTACCTGCAGATCAGGATGGAGAAGGGGGTTCCTGGCCACACATGCGCACGGCGGTGGCCTGCAGCAGCCTGCCGTACAATATGGCGCCGGCCGTCCGCGGACCCCGCAAGATAGTGTCCCCTGTAACCCCCCCTCACCGCCCCGGACCATCCCTCACCGTACCCTCAACCCCTGCCGAAGTCCATCTGTCACAGGAACGGCTACCCCACCCCCCAACCCCACAGACTGCGGCACCGCTGGACATAGTCTGCAACCGCCACGCCAGGATCAGGAAAGTCGAGAGGACACGTGTCCCTCGCCATCGTGAAGTCGGCCCATCGAGGCGGAGCATCGGGGGAGGGCCTCAGCTGATGTTCTGAGGCTGTCCCAACGGCGTACGCCTCGACTAAGCTGTTTTTGAGGGGTTGGAGCATGCGGAAAACGGCTCCGCCCACGATTTTGGAGTAAAACCGGATTCTCTGGCCAATCGCTGAACACAATTTCGGCGTCGGCAATCGGAGAATCCAGCCCCTGGTCTCAGAAACCGATCTGTCCCAGGATATTCCATAGTTGGTTAATCTACATTTTGTTCTCAGTAACCATCTCGTACACACTCCACGAGTTCAGACAATACCGAATTATTGCTCAATCTCCGAGTAGATTAAAGCCACGAATGATTACTGTAGCATCCTGATTACACGCGTCTCGAATTAACTGTCAAATGCGATCGTACCTTAACGCGACAGATGACAGTACTGACAACTCCGAATAATGCTTTCGGCTGCCTGTTGCCATTTACTTCCACTCAGATTCATTGTACATTTGGAGTATCATTGCCTATGCCGTCTTTTACACGTGCATGGATTTTATCAACGAAGAGCATCACCCACACCTTTTCCTTTTTATCTATCCTTACCAAACATGCCGCCTTGTGTTTGTTATCCGTAGGTTATGCTCCTAATTTCTCTACCTTCTTACAAATGCGCCGTGTATTTAGAGACTGTGCGTTTCGATTTGGCTTTAAAAAAAAATGTTTACAAGCTGTTTTCTTAATTATGCCTTCTTTGTTGTTAGACCATGTTTCTCCCTCCTTCTACATTTATGTCTCCTTTCCTGTCTTTCATTCCTATCTATGTTTCACTCTCGAACGTCTGCCCGCTCAGATTTACACCCCCTGTCAATCTAGATCAAACTATCCACAGCAGCAAGAGCGAAAATCTCTGCAAGGATATTGGTCCCTGGCTTGCGGTTCTGCAACTTTATGATATATACCATCAGCTGTATTTGTCATACTGTCTTTCTTCTTGTAATCATCATTCAATATTCAATATTTTTAATTTAAACAACACTTGTCACCGTCACTGTTGCATCCGGATTATAGCTTTGAACATAAGAGGACCAGAGGGGTACCAATATCCTGGGCGGGGAAATTTGCTAATGCTCTTCGGGAGGGTTTAAACTAGTTCAGCGGGGGGCTTGGGAACCTGAATTGTACCTCCAGTATACAGGTGGTTGAGAGTAGTGAGGTCATGAGTAAGGTTTCAAAATTGCGGGAGTGTACCGGCAGGCAGGAAGGTGGTTTAAAGTGTGTCTTCTTCAATGCCAGGAGCATTGGGTAGGTGAACTTGCGGCATGCGTTGGTACCTGGGACTTCGATGTTGTAACCATTTCGCAGACATGGATAGAGCAGGGACAGGAATGGTTGTTGCAGGTGCCGGGGTTTAGATATTTCAGTAAGCTCAGAGAAGGGGGTAAAATAGGGGGAGGGGTGGCATTGTTAGTCAAGGAAACTATTACGGTGGCAGAAAGGACGTTTGATGAGGACTCGTCTACTGAGGTACTATAGGCTGAGGTTAGAAACAGGAAAGATGGGGTCACCTTGTTAGGGGTTTTCGATAGACCTTCGAAAAGTTCCAGAGATGCAGAGGAAAGGATTGCAAAGATGATTCGGGATAGGAGCGAAAGCAACAGGGTAGTTGTTATGGGGGACTTTAACTTTCCAAATATTGACTGGAAACGCCAAAGTTCGAGTGATTGAGATCGGTCTGTTTTTGTCCAATGTGTGCAGGAGGGTTTCCTGACATAGGATCTAGATAGGACAACGAGAGGCGAGGTCATATTGGATTTGGTACTGGGTAATGAACCAGGACAGGTGTTAGATTTGGAGGTAGATGAGCACTTTGCTGATAGTGACCACAATTCGATTACGTTTACTTTAGTGATGGAAAGGGATAGGTATATTCAGCAGGGCAAGAGCTATATCTGGGGGAAAGGTAATTATGATGCGATGAAGCAAGACTTAGGATGCAGCGGATGGAGAGGAAAACTGCAGGGGATGGGCACAATGGAAATGTGGAGCTTGTTCAAGGAACAGCTACTGCGTGTCCTTGATAAGTATGTGCCTGTCAGGCAGGGAGGAAGTGGTCGAGCAAGGGAACCGTGGTTTACTAAAGCAGTCGAAACACTTGTCACGAGGAAGAAAGAGGCTTATGTAAAGATGAGACATGAAGGTTCAGTTAGGGCGCACGAGAGTTACAAGTTAACTAGGAAGGACCTAAAGAGAGAGCTAAGAAGAGCAAGGAGGGGACATGAGAAGTCTTTCGAAGGTAGGATCAAGGATTTCCCTAATGCTTTCTATAGATATGTCAGGAATAAACGAATGACTAGTGTAAGAGTGGGGCCAGTCAAGGTCAGTCATGGGAAGTTGTACTTGGAGTGCGAGGAGATAGGAGAGGTGCTAAATGAATATTTTTCGTCAGTATTCACACAGGAAAAAGACAATGTTGCCGAGGAGCATAATGAGATTCAGGCTACTAGACTAGAATGGCTTGAGGTTCATAACGGGGAGCTGTTAGCAATTTTGGAAAGAGTGAAAATAGATAAGTCCCCTGGGCCGGTTGGGATTTATCCTAGGATTCTCTGGGAAGCTAGGGAGGAGATTGGCTTTGATCTTTAAGTCATCGTTGTCTACAGGAATAGTGCCAGAAGACTGGAGGATAGCAAATGTTGTCCCCTTGTTCAAGAAGGGGAGTAGAGACAACCCCGGTAACTATAGACCAGTAAGCCTTACTTCTGTGTGGGCAAAATCTTGGAAAGGTTTATAAGAGATTGGATGTATAATCATCTGGAAAGGAATAATTTGATTAGAGATAGTCAACACGGTTTTGTGAAGGGTAGGTCGTGCCCCACAACCCTTATTGAGTTCTTTTAGAAGGTGGCCAAACAGGTAGCTGAGGGAAAAGCAGTTGATGTGGTGTATATGGATTTCAGTAAAGCGTTTGATAAGGTTCCCCACGGTATGCTACTTCAGAAAATACGGAGGCGTGGGATTCAGGGTGATTTAGCAGTTTGGATCAGAAATTGGCTAGTTGGAAGAAGACAAAGGGAGGTGGTTGATGGGAAATGTTCAGACTGGAGTCCAGTTACTAGTGGTGTACCACAAGGACCTGTTTTGGGGCCACTGCTGTTTGTCATTTTTATAAATGACCTGGAGGAGGGCGTAGAAGGATGGGTGAGTAAATTTGCAGATGACACTAAAGTCTGTGGACAGTGCGGTAGGATGTTACAAGTTACAGAGAGACATAGATAAGCTGCAGCGCTGGGCTGAGAGGTGGCAAATGGAGTTTAATGCAGAAAAGTGTGAGGTGATTTATTTTGGAAGGAATAACAGGAAGACAGACTACTGGTCTCATGGTAAGATTCTTGGCAGTGTGGATGAGCAGAGAGATATCGGTGTCCATGTACATAGATCCCTGAAAGTTGCCACCCAGGTTGAGAGGGTTGTTAGGAAGGCGTACGGTGTGTTAGCTTTTATTGGTAGAGGGATTGTGTTTCGGAGCCATGAGGTCATGTTGCAGCTGTACAAAACTCTGGTGCGGCCGCATTTGGAGTATTGCGTGCAATTCTGTCGCCGCATTATAGAAAGGATGTGAAAGCATTGGAAAGGGTGCAGAGGAGATTTACCAGATTATTGCCTGATATGGAGGGAAGATCTTATGAGGAAAGGCTGAGGGACTTGAGGCTGTTTTCGTTAGAGAGAAGAAGGTTAAGAGGTGCCTTAATTGAGGCATACAAGACGATCAGAGGATTGGATAGGGTGGACAGTGAGAGCCTTTTTCCTCGGATGGTGATGTCTAGCACGAGGGGACAAAGCTTTAAATTGAGGGGAGATCGATATAAGACAGATGTCAGAGGTAGGTTCTTTACTCAGCGAGTAGTAACGGCGTGGAATGCCCAGCGTGCAACAGTAGTGGACTCTCCAACACTAAGGGCATTCAAATGTTCATTGGATAGACATATGGACGATAAGGGAATAGTGTAGATGGGCTTTAGAGTGGTTTCACAGATCGGCGCAACATTAAATTAAATGAAAATGAAATGAAATGAAAATTGCTTATTGTCACAAGTAGGCTTCAAATGAAGTTACTGTGAAAAGCCCCTAGTCGCCACATTCCGGCGCCTGTTCGGGGAGGCTGTTAAGTGAATTGAACCGTTTTCATGGCCTGCCTTGGTCTGCTTTCAAAGCCAGCGATTTAGCCCTGTGCTAAACAGCCTCTAAACATCGAGGGCCGAAGACCTTGTACTGCGCTGCAATGTTCTATGTTCTATGTTCTATAACTGAAACTCTTAAAGGAACTGTCACAGTTGCTCCCAACATGACTAGAAAAAACACTGAGCGCTCGTCCTATGTAAAGTCTCTTGCTAATTGTGTGCTGCACACAACGCGGAGAGGTGGTTCAATATGATGCAGTTTACTGAGATTTTTCTGTATGAGACAGAAAGTTCAACAAATGTTGAGGTCAAACTGCAGCCTTGCCGTCAGCAGCCTCTGTGAACACTTAGTAATGATAAGCTCATCTAAGATCAACAACGGTGATATGAGAGAGGCCGCTCACATATCAAAGGAGGATTTAAATATTATTGTTGCCCCCGCTATTATTTCCACCTTTCCATCCACACTGACCCTCAGAAACTCCAGAAAGAGTTCATTGTGATATAAAAATAATTGGATTGAAAGGAGTTAACTGATCCTGCTTGTTCTGTGGCTGGAATTAATGTCGGTCTCCATGGATTCTAATCGTGTCACTGGAGGGGTTCCCTCTTCTATTAATAAGGATTCCTTTCAATGTGTTATCACAAACTGTTAGGGGAAGCATCAAATCCAACACTAACAGAGATCAACGGCTTCAGAGAGACCGAGAGGAGGGAGCAGAATCTGAGAACAACAGATTTGGAATTTTCTACAGTGGATTAGAATCTGGGAACAATCGATCGGGACGTTCCAACAATGGACAGGAGTTTGTACCAGGGTCTTTTTTGGCTTTCCCAAGATTGGATTTCATTAGCATCTAGGATTCAAGATGTACTTATGATTATTCAAGCGGGATACTATCCGATCCTGGCTATTATTGGTGTTACTGGTAAGTCTCCCTGTCTAGATATTAAATCTATAAACCGTGTTTAACTAGACTCCTGTTCTTGTCATTCAATCCGCCCTGTTTGCTGCTGTTGTTTCAGTTGAGTTTCTGAATGCAGTTACTAACTGTACAAAACACGGCTAAATGTTTCATCGTTCTTGTTTTCTTCACTCTCTCCTCTGGCTTCGCGTGGAATTGTTGCTCAGTTCCCATATGCAGCGATTATATTTGTGATCCACTGATTACCACTTCTGTTCGCCTTTAATCCTCAGCCTTCGTCTGACCCAATATCCACCCGATCATTAATCATGTCCACAGTCACCTCCAGAATATGGTCCTCTGGATCATCCCAGCTGACAATGTGATTTTCTGACTTGACTATTCCAAATCTCTGCTGAACTGCCTCCGAGTTACAAAGTGCAGAATCAAATCTGACCTGGAACTCTGCTCTCCATATCCCAATCTGTGACCAAATCCAATTCATCCAACATCCTTGTGCTCACTCACCTCTATCACCCTGTGCTCTGTCAAATCAATAATTTACTAACAGATCTGATTAAATGCATCCGTCCATTTGCCCAACTCTCTGGTCATTCCCCAGAACGTTTCTGCTTGTTCAAATATAAAAAGAGACTGATAGCACCCGGCAACCCCTCAAACTCCCAGTTCCTAATCACAAACCCATATCACTCCCTGACACTAGCTTTCACTGACACAGCCCCTGTTGTCCCTGTTCTGTGAAAATCTCGATCCATAAACCTTGCAGGCACACTGCTGGACATTTCCAGTGTGGGGTTCTCGGGAGATAGGTAGACTAAGTGAATAAGTCATGACAGAAAATCCGGAGTGAATTCCTGTATTTGGGAATCTGTCATCCATCAGGCAGCATTTCTGCAAGCCCAGCAGCAGACCTGGTACCAAACAGCACTGATTCCCCCCTTTCCTGGGAACAATACTAGCAATGGCCAGAGAGTGAGATCCTGATGCTTGAACAACTCAGGTTCACCAGACTACTTACCCAGGCCTGTACCCTGGAGAGAACACGCCAGCTTTGTCGTTCCCGATGGCACAACACAGGAAGAAGCAGATATCGGTTATCAACTCTCACAGCGCTCGAACACCAGGGGTTGCTGTCAACAGTGGATGAAAACATGAGATTTCAGTGAATAGCTACCTTCCTTAGTCGCCAGTCCTTTTACTGCTGCCTCATCGCGGTCTCCTGGTTCCAATGGATCATTGAAGCTTAAGGGGTCCTCTCTGAACAGGCAGGTTGTTAATCTGTACACCAGGCAAGATAAACTTCGCAAAGACAATCAGCAGTCTTTCCTTTCACAAGCTGGATGATAATGACCCTGTGTCCTGGCCTGACCAATAACATTCTGCACGTTGATGATATACACAAGACAGCTCTGATCGAGAATGAATTTACGCGGCTCAGTGTGGACATTACCGAACTGTAAGTAACTGGACCCGCTCAATATGGATCCTGCATAGAGAAACACAACACATTCTTGCGACAGCAAAATCCAAGAGGAATCAAATGAGAATGGGGCCGGTCTCACAGAACAAAACACACTTCAATCGTGATGACTGAACTCCAAGAAGAGAGCGCATCCTCGGGTCAACACTGACCGCCCCAGTGAGTCCAAACGGAGCCAGGAGTTCCTCAACATCCTGGTTGCGGCTGATTCGCACAACATCCAAGATCAGAGAGTGGTGTCAAAGTGGGACTATCTACACAACATCGTCTATAACTCTGCAGTCGCTGAATACTGGAAAATAGACCAGAGGAATGCTGATTGGTTTAAGGATTATAGAACTGAAATGGAGCTAGTTACCCTAACCAGCAGGAGAGCTTCCATTAACTAGAAATACGCCCCCGACCAAAATAGAGATGTTCTCAGTTTTGCCAGGTCTCAGCAGACTGCTCAGCAATGTACCAATCAATACTGGTTAAAACTCTGCAACAACAACGAATATGCTGCTGAATCCGAGACTGTCAGAGGGATGTATGAAGGAACCAAGAACGCATTGGGTCAAACAGTGACTAATTAGCCCCATTGAAGAGATAGACATATATGATCATCATTGAACGCAGCAAGCAGCTGGATTGGTGAGTGAAGGACGACCGCAAACACGGTGAGCGTTACCACTTAGACCCACTCGGCTCCATTCTAGACTTTAACGTAGGAGCTGGGCAGTAAGACCAGCATGATTCAGATGAACCAGACCATTGACCATCTTTCCTTTGGGAATACACAGGAAGTATGAAATTATTGCTGAAATAAATAACAGTGGAAATCCAGCATCATTGAGAAATCTCTGTTGGGAGTAAAGATTGGTGATTCACGCCATCGGTGATATAACAATGGTCACCGTGTACAAAGACAAAGGAGATGGCTCTGACTGGACTAATTATCAAGGCATCTGATGGTCAGCATAGACATGGTGGTCCGAAGGGCCTGTTTCTGTGACGTGTGACTCTAAAGCTCTCTCTGTGGCTCTTTCTCCTTGTTTGGTATTGTGGGATAACCTCCAAGAGTCTTAACCATCTTCCCTCCTACTAGGTATGATTCCAAAAGCAGAGGGTCTTCCTCATTCCCATTGATTCCAGTTTTGCTCGGGCTTCTTGATCCCATACTCGATCAAATGCTGCTTTGATGTCACCTCCCTTCTTACTTAAGTGTGTTCTGCATGTTTGAACAAAGGCTGTGACGAGGTCAGTGGCCCTGGCACAACTCAAACTGAGCGTCTGTGAGCCGGTTACTGCTCAGTAAGTGCCGCTTCATTGCACAACTGTGGAGCCGTTCCATCATATCGCTGATGATCGGCAGCAGACAGATGGGGCGGTAATTAACCAGTAAGGTCTGTGTGTGCGGCCGTTTCTGTGTGTATGTGTCTGTGATTACAGGTGTGCGTTGGTATGGGTGTCAATATGTTTGTATGAGTGTACGTGGTTGCACTTGTGAGTCTGGGCATGCGGATGTTTGTGTGCAGCGTGGGTGAGTGTGCATGTTTCCTTGTGTGTGTGTCGGGTGTGAATGTGTGTGGGCGGCTGTGAGGGTGGCCTATGCATTTTCTTGTGTGTTTATGGGTGAGTATGGCTACTTGTCTGTTTCTCGGCTTGAGCATGTGTTGTGTGGGTGAGTATGCGTGTGGGTGGGGAGTGAGTCTCTGGGTTTGCGTGTGATTGGCTGTGTGTGTTTGAGTGTGTGTGTATTTGTGTGTTTTGGGTGTGTACGTTGGCGTGTGTACACGCGCTTGGGTATGCATGTGATTGTTTGGTTGTGTGTACATATGTGGTGGTATTTGAGTGGGTGTGGGTGAGTGTGTTTGTGTGTGTATCTGTTTGTGTATGAATGGTATGTGAGTGGGAGTGTATGTGTGTGGGGGGTCTGTGTGTGTGGGTACGTGTGTGTTCGGTTTTGGGTGAATGGGGGTGTGCATGATTGTGCGCGTGTGTGGGGTCTGTATTTGGGTATCTGTGGGAACATATATGTATGTCTGACAGTTTGTGTGTTTGTGCATGAATTTAGGGATGTGCATGTGGATGACTTTATGATCGGTATGGGTGAACGTGTATGACTGCGTATGTTTCTGTGTGGTGCTGTATGTCTGTGAGTGTTTGGATGTGGGTGTATGTCTGCCTGTGTCTGTATCTGGGCGTGTTGGTAAGTGTGTATGTGCAAATATATGGAAATGTACATGTGTGTATATGGGTGGATGTGTATTGTGTGCATGAGAGGTTAAGTGCGTGACTGTGTGTGTGTTGGTATTTGTGGATACATTCTGGGTGTGGGCATGTAAGTGTTGTAATGGGCCAGGGTTTAGAGAACCCCAAAATGTATCATGGAGTTCACCTGACCCACAACTTTGAATGGAGTGTGGTAATGGCGAGCACAGGGGCCCACTTTGCAGGGGTGATGCAACAGAAACCTACAGTACTTTTAAATTAAAACACTGTTTATTTATGAAACCAGGTAACACTTTATACATCCACAGTAAACATTTTAAGTATCAACACCAAGAAATCCTCCAAAGCCTCCACTTCTAACCAAAACAAAGGGCTGTGTGGTGAGCTGGTGAGATAAGCTTTTCTTTCCCTTTCCTCTCTCCACCCTTCCACAACCTCGAAACTGCGGGGAGTGTGAAAATCAGGTCAGCTTTTTTTTCCTCGCTGCAATTGTCAAGTGGATAAATGGAAGGGATGGCAGAGAGGGCAGTGTAGTGTTCCTCCTGCAGGATGTTCGAGGTGAGGGACACCGTCAGTGGCCCTGATAAGTTCACCTGCAGAAATTGCACCCATCTCCAGCTCCCCAAAGGCCGAGTTAGGGAACTGGAGCTGGAGCTGGATGAACTAAGGATCATTCGGGAGGCAGAGTCGGTTACAAATAGATGCTACAGGGATGTCGTTACTCCGACGCATGAAGGTTGCTGGGTGACGTGGAGTCGGACACTTTAGGAACTTTCAAGCGGTTATTGGATAGGCATATGGAGTCCACTAGAATGATTGGGAGTAGGTTGATTTGATCTTAGTTTCAGATCAGTTCGGCACAATATCGTGGGCCGAAGGGACTGTACTCTGGTGGACAGTTCTATGTTCTATGTAAAGACTACAGTACTCTCTAAGTAATTCTGAATCATTCCTTGCAACATCCATAAGACACAAAGAACCCTTTTTACAGAAATACGTCAGGTTGAACTTCACTACTGAGAACAGTTACCACTTTGAAATCACCAAATGAACATTCCTAAGCTTACAGAGATTTATACACATCTTGCTGTGACTGCAGCTTCTCCAAATCTAAAACGAAACTAAAAACACCCTGTAGCTGCGAGGCGAAAGCGAAAGTAAAAACAGACACACAGCACAGCCCCACCCACACTCTGACATCACTGACAAACACCCATTTCGTAAAGGTATATCCATTACAGCTATTCGCTAAACACCCATTTCTTAAAGGTACTCTCACATGAGACCTCTCCCCAAGAAAGTAAAATAAACCAGCAATTTCAAGATGGTTTCATTTTTCACCTTTTCACTTTCCTTTAAGAAATATGGAAAATAACAAAACAAAACACGCAAACATTTATAATAACATTATCCATTCTTGTTCTTCTTCTACCAACTGGAATCCTTCTCGATTGACAGTCTCTTTCGACATGAAGGCACTATCCATCCATTTCTCTACGCCTCGGCATTTCTCTTTAAAGTGAGATACTTTAGTTCAATCTGATCACAGAGTCCTTTGTAATTCTCCAACAAAGGAGCATTGGTTATCACAGCTCTCAGGCAGTCAAATGCCTGTTGAAACTCCGCTGTCCACTGAAATTTTCGACGTTTCTTTAGCAAATCTATCAGTGGAGAAACCACACTACAACCACTTTGCACAAATGTTCGATCAAATCCACTCATGCCAAGAAATTGCGTTATTTCCCTTCGTGACGTGGGTATTGGAACCTCCGCAATAATTTTTGTTTTCACATCCCGTGTGACCACTCATCCGTGTCCGTCTGAATGGCCAGGGAAAGTGACTTGGGCTTGACCAAATTCACTTTTTCCTAGGTTTACCCCCAAACCCGCCTCCTGAAGTCGATCGAAGTACTCCATCAGTTGTTTTAAATGTTCTTTCTATCTCTGGCTGAAAATTACCTGATCGTCGATGTTTACTGCACTATTGGGTAATCCTGAAATGACTTTGGTAGTTCACCGTTCAAAAACGCAGGGGCGTTTTTCATGCCAAATGGCATAACTTTGAATTGGTAGCTACCATCTGGAGTCACAAAAGCTGAAATCTCCTTCGCCCTTTCGGATAAAGGTACCTGCCAGTAACCTTTCAGTACATTCAGTTTGGAAATAAAAGTTGATTGTCCCACTCTCTCAATGCAATCCTCCAAACGTGGGATAATATCGAGTCCGTTGATGTAACTGCATTACTCTATCTATAGTCCACTCACAACCATTGCGTACCGTCTGGTTTTGGTACCATCACTATGGGAGAGCTCCATTGGCTGCAACCCACTTTAATTTTGCCTTTTTAAGAATACTTTCAATCGCCTTGTTAACTTGTGCCAATTTTAAAGGGTTAAGTCTTTTTGAATGTTGTTTGATTAGAACAACATTTCCCACATCTACATCATGTGCCTCCCAACTTATCTCCAGAAACTTGCCCATGTGATATCAATAACTCTTTCAGGTCAGTTCGTTTTTCCTTTGGAAGGTAACTCAACAATTTATCTCAATTTTTAAGAACCTCCTCGATTTCCAATTTAATTTGAGGTATGACAAATTCAAAGTCATCTGGGTTTGGTTCCTCATTTTGATTTAGATTTATTAAAATCTCCATTTTCTCTCCTTCCCTTTCAAAGTACCTTTTAAGCATATTCACCTGACACACTCGGTGAGTTTTCCTACTATCTGGCCTTCTTGCCACATAATTCACCTCACTTAAATTCCTTTCAGTCTGATAAGGTCCACAAAACCTTGCTTTTAAAGGTCCACCTGCCACTGCTAACAGTACTAAAACCTTATCTCCACTGGCAAAACTCCGAACTTGTCCGCTACCCACTTCTCATCACATTTTGTGCAACTTTTAAATGCTGCCAAGCTAATTCCCCTGCTCTATTTGCCGTGGTAATCAAGATAAGCGCACACAGAAAGATCCAGACCCCGCTGCCGCTGGGCAATGCTTCCGCTTATAGGGCGGCCAAATCTCTCACCGCGCAGATTCAGAGTGTACAGAGAGGGGAAATAACACCTGTTGCTGCGTATGAGCAGGATCCAGACCGCATAGCGAAAGTACAGCTTGACACAGCAGGTTATAAAACAAAGAATGGGAGGAAGACTGGGCCGTGAAAGATGGGGATAATGTCTGCACGAAGGACGGGCTAGTTTAGCACAGGGCTATATCGCAGGCTTTGAAAGCAGACCAGGGCAGGCCAGCAGCACGATTCAATTCCCATACGAGCCTCCCGAACAGGCGCCGGAATGTGGTGACTAGGGGCTTTTTACAGTAACTTAATTTGAAGCCTTCTTGTGACAATAAGCGATTTTCATTTCATATTCATTTTCTATTGAATCGTTCCCTCAAATTTGACAAATAATCAAATAATGTAAGTTCCGATTTCTCACACACCATTTTTTCCTTAATCAATTTAAGTGGTCCTCGTACTTCATGATCAAAAATTAGTACAAATGGACTGAATGTTCTTGACTCATTAGGTGCACCCCGAATTGCAAACAGTACGAAGGAAATGTCTTTATCTCAATCCTCTGGATAATCTTGACAATAAGCCCTCAACATTGTCTTTAATGTCTGATGGCACCTTTCTAACTCTCCCTGCGGTTCTGGATGGTACGCAGTTGATTTAAGTTATTTTATTCAGGAGCCATCCATAACTTCTTTGAATAACCTTGATCCTTAATCCGATTGTATTTCTGTGGGTAGTCCATATCTTGTAAAGCATTTAACTAACTCCTCCACAATCATTTCAGCTGTAATATTGCGTACTGGAATGGCCTCTGGATACCTAGTAGACACATTCATTATTGTCAAAAGATATTGATTCCCACTTTGCGTTTTAGGAAGCGGCCCTTCGTAATCAATTCAGACCCTTGTAAAGGGTTCCTCAAATTCTGGAATGGGTATTAAGGGCGCTGATTGTATGACTGCTTGAGGTTTCCCTGTCACTTGATCGACAACATTTCACGACATCTTTATGAAGTCCAGTCCAATGAAAATGTTTTGTATTTTAGCTTGAGTTTTCCTTACTCCCAAATGACTTTCCACTGGTACCTCAGGCGCAACTCGCAACACCTCATTTCGATACCCTACTGGCAAAACCACTTGATGGAACTTCTTCCCACTTTTCATCCGCCTGCATATGAAAAGGTCTCCATTTTCTCATCAAGACATTATTTTTACGGTAATAACACCCCAGTGTACCCACAGATTCCTCTTCCGTGTATGCTTTCTCAAATTTCCGTTTTATTTCTATATATTTCTGTTGTACCTCCGCCAATTTTCCTGAATTAAAATTATCCTCCACCTGTTCTTGTTCTTTTTCAACCATCTGATCAAAAGTCTGTTCTGATAATTGCACTTCACCTTTATCTTCACTGTTTGATTTCTCCTCTTGTCTTAATTTGTGACTTTGTTACTACACAATCCGGACACATCCACGATATTCGTCCTTCAACTCTTCAGTTGTCTGAATTTCACTGGCTTATCAACCACAGTAGACATCACTCCCACCTGCGATCCAGCTATATCGTTACCCAAGAAAAACTGTATTCCTGGACAGGATAGTTTCTCTATTACTCCTACTACACTTCACCACTCTTCACTGGACTTTCCAACCTTACCTTATATAATGGAATTCTACACTTCTCACCCTGAATTCCACATATTACCGCCTTTTCTGGCAACATTCTTCCCAAACTACATAACTCCTCATCTCTTTCCATTAAAGATTGACTAGCTCCCGTATCTCTTAAAATTGTGACTTCTTTACCTACTCCTTCTGGTACACATGAGTAAACGTTATTCATGTAACCACACAGGCAGACGCGCACATTCAAACACTCGCGCATATACACAGCCACACACACATACACGCCCCCCCGCACTCAGATACACACACAAATACTCCCAGACATTCATGCGGACGAACCTCCTCACAGACGATCACACTTTCGTACATTGTCCCACAGACAAACTCTCACCCACAAACACACACAATCACGCACGCACGCAGCCACACACACAAACAGTCACGCACATAGAAGCGTGCGCCCACACACACCAGCACCAACAAAAAACTCACACGCAAATATACATGCAGAAACACACACATGCACATACATTCACACACATATGTCATGTGGGGGTACCTTTAAGAAATGGGTGTTTATTGAATAGCTGTAGTGGATGTACCTTTAAGAAATGGGTGTTGATCAGTGATGTCAGAGTATGGATGTTACTGGGCTGTCTGTCTGCTTTTATTTTCGCTTTGGGCTCACAGCTACAGCGTGTGTTTAGTTTGGTTTTAGATTTGGAGAAGCTGCAGTCGCAGCAAGGTGTGCATGAATCTCTGCAAGCTGATGAATGTTCATTTGGCGATTTCAAAGTGGTGAAGGTAAACCTGATGACTTTCTGAATAAGGGTTATTTTTGTCTTATGGATGGTGCAAGGTAGGATTAAGAGATATTTAGAGAGTACTGTTTTATTAGGTGGTTTTATTTGCGTTGATAGTTGTTAAGATGTTTACTCTGGGTTTATGAAGTGGGCGTTCGTCTGTGGGTGCGGATTGGTGTATCTGTGCGTGTGTGTGAGGGCACCTGTGTGTATGTATGTGGGTTTATGCGTGTGTGTGAATGCATTTGATGGTGTTTGTGTGTGGGTGTATGTGTGGTGGGATTTATATGTTTATGGGTATGTGTATTTGTAATTGAGTCAGTCGGTTTGTGAGGGTGTGTGTGCCTGTGTGTGTGTGAGAGAGAGAGGTAAAGATAGAGAGGGAGAGTATGGATGTGCGGTGGTGTGAGTATGTGTGTTACGATGTGTTTTTCTGAGCGTTTTTGTGCGTGTGAATGTTTGTGTGTGTGAGTATGTGTAAGGGTGTCTGTGGCAGTTCGTGTGTGGGCATGTTTTTCTGTGGGGGTATCTGTGTCTCTGTGAGTGAGTTTATTTGTGTCTCTCTGTCTGCGAGTGTGTTTATTTCAGCTCTCTGACTGCGAGTGTGTGTATTTGTCGCTCTGTGTCTGTGAGTGTGTATGAGCCTCTCCCTGCGTTTGTGAGTGCGCGTATTTGTGTTCTTGTGTTCGTGAGCATTCGTAATGGTGTCTCTGTGTCTGTGAGTGTGAGTGTGTAGTTGTGTCTCTGAGTGTGTGCATTTGTGTCTCTGAAAGTGTGCATTTCAGCATGTGCGTTCGTGTATGTGTGTCGCTGTGTGTCTGTGAGTGTGCGTATCTGTGTCTCTCTGTGCCTTTGAGTGTATTTTTGCCTATGTTTCTGTGATTATGTGCATTTTGGCTCTTTGTCTGTGATTGTGTGCATTTGGGTCTCTGTCTCAGCAAACCTGCGCATGTGTGTACGTGTATCTGTAAGCTACGGCTCTTCGGGGTGGGGGGGGGATTAAACTAATTTGCCAGGGGTCTGGGAAAACGAGCTGTGTTCCAGAAGCCAGTGTCGAGAGTAGTGAGGTACTGAGGAGGGTATCAAGGTAGCAGTCGTGTACCGGCAGACAGAAAGGAGGGTTGAGGTGTGTCTACTTCAATGCAAGGAGCATCCGGAATAAGGTAGCTGAACTTGGAGCGTGGATTGGTACTTGGGACTACGATGTTGTGGCCATTACGGTGAAATTGTTAGAACAGGGACTGAATGGTTGTTGGACGTTCCGGGGTATAGATAGAACATAGAACATGGAAAATTACAGCGCAGTACAGGCCCTTCGGCCCTCGGTGTTATATAGTCAGGGGCACAGATCGTCTTTTCCGGGTCCTTAGGGGGGAGGGGGAGCAGCCCCAAATCGTGGTCCACATTGGCACTAACGACATAGGTAGGAAAGGGGACAAGGATGTCAGGCAGGCTTTCAGGGAGCTAGGATGGAAGCTCAGAACTAGAACAAACAGAGTTGTTATCTCTGGGTTGTTGCCCGTGCCACGTGATAGTGAGATGAGGAATAGGGAGAGAGAGCATTTAAACACGTGGCTACAGGGATGGTGCAGGCGGGAGGGATTCAGATTTCTGGATAACTGGGGCTCTTTCTGGGGAAGGTGGGACCTCTACAGACAGGAAGGTCTACATCTGAACCTGAGGGGCACAAATATCCTGGGGGGGGGGGAGATTTGTCAGTGCTCTTTGGGGGGGGGGGGGTAAACTAATGCAGCAGGGGCATGGGAACCTGGATTGTAGTTTTAGGGTAAGGGAGAATGAGAGTATAGAGGTCAGGAGATCAGATTTGACGTCGCAGGAGGGGGCCAGTGTGGTGGTTTGAAGTGTGTCTACTTCAATGCCAGGAGTATACGAAACAAGGTAGGGGAACTGGCAGCATGGGTTGGTACCTGGGACTTCGATGTTGTGGCAATTTCTGATACATGGAGAGAGCAGGGACAGGAATGGATGTTGCAGGTTCCGGGGTTTAGGTGTTTTAGTAAGCTCAGAGAAGGAGGCAAAAGAGGGGGAGGTGTGGCGCTGCTAGTCAAGAGCAGTATTACGGTGGCGGAGAGGATGCTAGATGGGGACTCTTCTTCCGAGGTAGTATGAGCTGAGGTTAGAAACAGGAAAGGAGAGGTCAGCCTGTTGGGAGTTTTTTATAGGCCTCCTAATAGTTCTAGGGATGTAGAGGAAAGGATGGCGAAGATGATTCTGGATAATAGCGAAAGTAACATGGTCGTTATTATGGGAGACTTTAACTTTCCAAATATTGACTGGAAAAGATATAGTTCGAGTACAATAGATGGGTCGTTTTTTGTACAGTGTGTGCAGGATGGTTTCCTGAAACAATATGTTGACAGGCCAACAAGAGGCGAGGCCACGTTGGATTTGGTATTGGGTAATGAACCAGACCAGGTGTTGGATTTGGAGGTAGGAGAGCAGTTTGGGGACAGTGACCACAATTCGGTGACGTTTACGTTAATGATGGAAAGGGATAAGTATACACCGCTGGGCAAGAGTTATAGCTGGGGAAGGGAAATTATGATGCCATTAGACGTGAGTGGGGGGGGGGGGATAAGGTGGGGAAGTAGGCTGCAAGTGTTGGGCACACTGGATAAGTGGGGCTTGTTCAAGGATCAGCTACTGCGTATTCTTGATAAGTATGTACCGGTCAGGCAGGGAGAAAGGCGTCGAGCGAGGGAACCGTGGTTTACCAAGGAAGTGGAATCTCTTGTTAAGAGGAAGAAGGAGGCCTATGTGAAGATGAGGTGTGAAGATTCAGTTGGGGCGATGGATAGTTACAAGGTGGCGAGGAAGGATCTAAAGAGAGAGCTAAGACGAGCAAGGAGGGGACATGAGAAGTATTTGGCAGGAAGCATCAAGGAAAACCCAAAAGCTTTCTATAGGTATGTCAGGAATAAGCGAATGACTAGGGAAAGAGTAGGACCAGTCAAGGACAGGGATGGGAAATTGTGTGTGGAGTCTGAAGAGATAGGCGAGATACTAAATGGATATTTTTCGTCAGTATTCACTCAGGAAAAAGATAATGTTGCGGAGGAGAATGCTGAGCCCCAGGCTAATAGAATAGATGGCATTGAGGTACGTAGGGAAGAGGTGTTGGCAATTCTGGACAGGCTTAAAATAGATAAGTCCCCGGGACCTGATGGGATTTATCCTAGGATTCTCTGGGAGGCCAGGGAAAAGATTGCTGGACCTTTGGTGGTGGTGGTTTATGGGAAATGTTCAGAATGGAGTACAGTCACAAGTGGAGTACCACAAGCATCTGTTCTGGGGCCGTTGCTGTTTGTCATTTTTATCAATGACCTAGAGGAAGGCGCAGAAGGGTGGGTGAGTAAATTTGCAGACGATACTAAAGTCGGTGGTGTTGTCGGTAGTGTGGAAGGATGTAGCAGGTTACAGAGGGATATAGATAAGCTGCAGAGCTGGGCTGAGAGGTGGCAAATGGAGTTTAATGTAGAGAAGTGTGAGGTGATTCACTTTGGAAGGAATAACAGGAATGCGGAATATTTGGCTAATGGTAAAGTTCTTGAAAGTGTGGATGAGCAGAGGGATCTATGTGTCCATGTACATAGATCCCTGAAAGTTGCCACCCAGGTTGATAGGTTTGTGAAGAAGGCCTATGGAGTGTTGGCCTTTATTGGTAGAGGGATTGAGTTCCGGAAACGGGAGGTCATGTTGTAGCTGTACAGAACTCTGGTACGGCCGCATTTGGAGTATTGCGTACAGTTCTGGTCACCGCATTATAGGAAGGACGTGGAGGCTTTGGAGCGGGTGCAGAGGAGATTTACCAGGATGTTGCCTGGTATGGAGGGAAAATCTTATGAGGAAAGGCTGATGGACTTGAGGTTATTTTCGTTGGAGAGAAGAAGGTTAAGAGGAGACTTAATAGAGGCACACAAAATGATCAGGGGATTGGATAAGTTGGACAGTGAGAGCCTTCTCCCGCGGATGGAAATGGCTGGCAGGAGGGGACATAACTTTACACTGAGGGGCAATAGGTATAGGACAGAGGTCAGAGGTAGGTTCTTTACGCAAAGTGTAGTGAGGCCGTGGAATGCCCTACCTGCTACAGTAGTGAACTCGCCAACATTGAGGGCATTTAAAAGTTTATTGGATAAACATATGGATGATAATGGCATAGTGTAGGTTAGATGGCTTTTGTTTCGGTGCAACATCGTGGGCCGAAGGGCCTGTACTGCGCTGTATTGTTCAATGTTCTATGTTCTATGTTGCGCCAACCTGTGAAACCACTCTAAAGCCCATCTACACTATTCCCTTATTGTCCATATGTCTATCCAATGACCATTTGAATGTCCTTAGTGTTGGCGAGTCCACTACTATTGCAGGCAAGGCATTCCACATCCTTACTACTCTCTGAGTAAAGAACCTACCTCTGACATCTGTCTTATATCTATCTCCCCTCAATTTAAAGTTATGTCCCCTCGTGCTAGACATCACCATCCGAGGAAAAAGGCTCTCTCCGTCTACCCAATCAAATCCTCTGATCATCTTGTATGCCTCAATTAAGTCACCTCTTAACCTTCTTCTCTCTAACGAAAACAGCATCACGTCCCTCAGCCTTTCCTCATAAGATCTTCCCTCCATAATCATGCAACATCCTTGTAAATCTCCTTTGCACCCTTTCCAATGTTTCCACATCCTTCCTAAAATGCGGCGACCAGAATTTCACGCAATACTCCAACTGCGGTCGCACCAGAGTGGTGTGTAGCTGCAACATGACGTCATGGCTCCTAAACTCAATCCCTCTACCAATAAAAGCTAACACACCGTACGCCTTCTTAACAACCCCCTCAACCTGGGTGGCAACTTTCAGGGATCTATGTACATGGACACCGAGATCTCTCTGCTCATCCACACTGCCCAGAAACTTAACATTAGCCCACTACTCAGTCTTCCTGTTATTCCTTCCAAAATGAATCACCTCACACTTTTCTGCATTAAACTCCATTTGCCACCTCTCAGCCCAGCGCTGCAGCTTATCTATGTCCCTCTGTAACTTGTAACATCCTTCCGCACTGTCCACAACTCCACCGACTTTAGTGTCATCTGCAAATTTACTCATCCATCCTTCTACCCCCTCCTCCAGTTATTTATAAAAATGACAAACAGCAGTGGCCCCAAAACAGGTCCTTGTGGTACACCACTGGTATCTGGACTCCAGTCTGAACATTTCCCATCAACCACCACCCTTTGTCTTCTTCCAGCTAGCCAATTTCTGATCCAAACTGCTAAATCACCCTGAATCCCATCCCTCCGTATTTTCTGCAGTAGCCTACCATGGGGAACCTTATCAGACGCTTTACTGAAATCCATATACACCACATCAACTGCTTTATCCTCATCCACCTGTTTGGTCACCTTCTCAAAGAACTCTCTGAGGTTTGTGAGGCACGACCTACCCTTCACAAAACCGTGTTGACTATCTCTAATCAAATTATTCCTTTCCAGATGATTATACATCCTATCTCTTATAAAGCTTTCCAATATTTTGCCCACAACAGAAGTAAGGCTCACTGGTCTATAGTTACCGGGGTTATCTCTACTCCCCTTCTTGGCAAGGAGACAAAATTTGCTATGCTCCAGTCTTCAGGCACTATTCCTGTAGACAAAGATTGCGTAAAGATCAAGGCCAGAGGCTCAGCAATCTCCTCCCTAGATTCCCAGAGAATCCTAGGATAAATCCCATCCGGCCCAGGTGACTTATCTATTTTCACGCTTTCCAGAATTGCTAATGTTTCAGTAAGATTAGGGAAGGTGGTAAAAGAGGTGGAGGAGTGGCATTGTTAATCAAGGATAGTTTACCGGCTGCAGAAAGGCAGTTTGAAGGGGATCTGGCTACTGAGGTAATATGGGCCGACGTTAGAAATAGGAAAGGAGCGGTCACATTTTTAGGAGATTTATATAGGCCCCCAAATAATAATAGAGATGTGGAGGAAGAAATTGAAAAACAGATTATGGATAGGTGTGGATGTCTCAGGGTAGTTGTCATGGGTGACTTTAACTTTCCAAATATTGATTGGAACCTCTATAGGTCGAACAGTTTGGATGGGGCAGTTTTTGTACAGTGTGTGCAGGAGGCTTTCCTGACACAATATGTGGATATGCCGACAAGAAGGGGGGGGGGGCACATTGGATTTGGTACTGGGTAATGAACCGGGTCAAGTGTTAGATTTGTTTGTGGGAGAGCACTTTGGAGATAGTGACAACAATTCGGTGTCTTTCACTGTTGCAATCGAGAGGGATAGGGCCATACGGCAGGGCAAGGTTTATAATTGGGGCAGGGGTAATAATGTTGCGATTCGGCAAGAATTAGGTAGCATAGGATGGGAACAGAAACTGTCAGGGAAAGGTACAAATGTAAAGTGGAGCTTGTTCAAGGAACAAATGCTGCGTGTCCTTGATAGGCATGTCCTTGTCTGGCAGGGAGGAAACGGCCGTGTGAGGGAACCATGGTTCATAAAAGTGGTTGCATGTCTTGTCAGGAGGAAAAAGGAAGAGTGTGTAAGGATGAGAAAACAAGGTTTAGTAGGGTAGCTTGAGGGTTCCAAGGTAGCAAGGAATGAGCAGAAAAAAGGAATTCGGAGAGCTTGGAGGGGGGCATGCGAATTCCTTGGCGGGTCGGATCAAGGAAACCCCCAAGGCTTTTTACTATTTTGTGCGAAATAAAAGAATGACCAGGTTGAGGGTAGGGCCGGTCAAGGACAGTAGTGGGAACTTGTGCCTGGACTCAGAAGAAATAGGAGAGGCATTAAATGAATACTTTTCTTCATTGGTCACAAAGGAGAGGGTCCATGTTTTTGAGGATGGGAGTATGATTCAGGCGGGTAGGTTGGAAGAAGTAGATGTTCTGAGGAAGGATGTATTAGCAATTTTGAAAAACCTGAGGGTCGACAAGTCCCCTGGGCCTGATGGGATATACCCAAGCGTTCTTTGGGAGGCAAGGGATGAGATTGCAGAGCATTTTGGCTTTGATCTTTGGGTCCTCGCTGTCCACGGGGATAGTGCCAGAGGACTGGAGAGTGGCGAATGTTGTTCCTCTCTTCAAGAAAGGGAATAGGAATGACCCTGGTAATTATAGGCCAGTTAGTCTTACTTCGGTGGTCGGGAAGATAATGGAAAAGGTCCTGAAGGATAGGATTTATGACCATTTGGAAATATGCAGCTTAATCCGGGGTAGTCAACACGGATTTGTGAAGGGTAGGTCATGCCTCACAAATTTGATTGAATTGTTTGAGGAGGTAACCAAGTGTGTATGTGAAGGTAGAGCAGTTGATGTCGTATACATGGATATTAGTAAGGCGTTTGATAAGGTTCCACATGGTCGGCAATGAAGAAAGTAAGGAGGTGTGGGATAGAGGAAAATTTGGCCAATTGGATAAGTAACTTGCTATCACATAGAAGACAGAGGGTGGTGGTGGATGGAAAATTTTCAGACTGGAGACCAGTTACCAGCGGAGTACCACAAGGATCAGTGCTGGGTCCTTTGCTATTTGCGATTTTTATCAATGATTTGGAGGAGGGGGCTGAAGGGTGGGTCAGTAAATTTGCTGACGACACCATGCTGAGGTGGAGGGCTATTGTAGGCTGCAAAGAGACATTGATAGGATGCAGAGCTGGGCTGCAAAATGGCAGATGGAGTTTTACCCTGATAAGTGCGAGGTGATTCATTTTGGTCGAAAAAAATTGAATGCAGATTACAGGGTCAACGGCAGGGTTCTGAGGAATGTGGAGGAACAGAGAGATCTTGGGGTTCAGGTCCACAGATCTCTGAAGGTTGCCACTCAAGTGGATAGAGCCGTGAAGAAGGCTTATACTGTGTTAGCGTTTATTAACAGGGGGCTTGAGTTTACGAGCCGCGGGGTGATGCTGCAACTATACACGACCCTGGTGAGACCACATTTGGAGTATTGTGTGCAGTTTCCGGTCACCTCATTATAGGAAGAATGTGGAAGCATTGGAAACGGTGTAAAGGAGATTTACCAGGATGCTGCCTGGTTTGCAGGATTGGTCTTATGACGAAAGGGTGAGGGAGCTAGGGCTTTTCTCTTTGGAGCGGAGGAGGATGAGAGGCGACTTAATAGAGGTTTATAAGATAATGAGGGGGATAGATAGAGTGGACGTTCAGAGACAATTTCGTCAGGTGGATGTAGCTGTTACAAGAGGGCATAACTATAAGATTCAAGGTGGGAGATATAGGAGGGATGTCCGAGGTATGTTCTTTACTCAGAGAGTGGTTAGGGTGTGGAACGGACTGCCTGCTGTGATAGTGGCGTCGGAAAATTTAGGAACTTTCAAGCTTTTATTGGATAGGCACATGGAGCACACCAGAATGACAGGGAGTGGGATAGCTTGATCTTGGTTTTGTACAATGCTCGGGACAACATCGAGGGCCGAAGGGCCTATTCTGTGCTGTACTGGTCTATGTTCTATATTCTAAGTGTGTGTATTTGAGTCTCGATATCTGTAAGTCTGTGTATCTGTGTCTCTGTGGATGTGAGTCTGTGCATTTGTATCTCTGTGTGTCTGTAAGTTTGTGTATTTCAGTCTCTATCACTTTGACTGTGTGTCTGTCTATCTGTGTCTCTATGTCTGTCGGTGTATATTTGTGTCAATTTGTGCGCGTGTGTCCGTGTATTTGTTTCTGTGTGTCTGTGTGCGTGTGCCTGTGTCTCTGTGCCTGTGATTGTGTACTTGTGTTCATTTATTTGTCTTCGTCAGCACCACGTCAATCAAACTGGTAATGCCTGCCCCAGCCTGATGTATTTTTATTTTCATTGTTTTTTTTCCTTCCTTTCAGTGAACATCATCGCAATTATGATCCTGAAGAGAAAAAACTGTGGACTGTCCAAATGTGTCACTTGTTACCTGGCGGCCATGGCAGTGGGGGATCTACTGGTCATTATTCTCGACCTGATATTGAGACACATTCCCATTGTCTTTGATAAGCAGTTTTATTTCCTGCGGTCCATCCCCGTGTGCAATATCCACGCCGCCCTGCTTTATGCAGCCACTGACTGTTCTGTCTGGTTCACCGTCACTTTCACCTTTGATCGATTTGTGGCCATTTGTTGCCCGAAGCTGAAAAGTAAATACTGCAGCGAGAAAACGGCGGCTGTGGTCGTGGGTACAACGACTGTGCTGAGCTGTTTGAAGCATATTTTCTGGTACTTTATGTTCACAGGTCTGTATATGCTGGTGAACTTCCCCTGGTTTTGTGATATCATAGAAGATGTGATGGTCTCTCCGGAATGGACAGCAATCGAGTTCCTCCACAACATTCTAACCCCGTGTGTTCCATTTGCCCTGATTCTGCTGCTCAATTTTTTCACCGTGAGACACATTGTCCTGAGCAGCAGGGCCCGGAGGAGACTCCGGGCTCACAGCTGTAGGGCCAGTCCCAGGGACCCGGAGATGGAGAGCCGAAGGAAATCCATCATTTTACTGTTTGTTATCTCGGCCAATTTCATCCTGTTATGGTCAATGTTAATAATTTATTCGATATGGTGGCGGATTTATGTTCTGGGGTATCGGTACGTATATTTAGATGCTTATGTCCTGGAATTTGCGTTCATGCTGCAGCTCCTGAGTTGCTGCACAAACACTGCGATTTATGCCGTGACACAGACTCAGTTCAGACAGCAGTTGAAGAATGTTCTGGAATTCCGGTGTGGCCTTGAGCTATGAGGTGACACATAAGGTGGGTCTCGTATGAATACCTCGAATATTACCTGTTAACCCCATCAAACGAGTACCAACATATCCACGAGCCACCCTTCCCGCCCGCTCCCGCCCCCCCCCCCCCCCAACCACAGTCTCACTCCTGCAAACCTGATCGAGAAACCCCCCCTAAAAATAGATTAAAACGAATGGGAAATAGCAAGGTGGAAGAGCGAGAAAGAACGAGGACAGGGAAATCTCAGCATCAGTTTGCAGCCACACGAGGTGGCACGGGACCAGGAAGGGCCGACTCCACAGTGTTTGCAGCGCAGATCCATGTGCTGATAGGCAGACTTTTGGTCTTCCTCACCTCCAAGCTCCAAAGCCGCAGGAATATGCTGAAGAAAATCTTCTGGTCATCCGTCGAGATAGGAGTGGAGCTCAGGGAGGCCACTTTGGGCGAGGTTATGGCCAAAAGGGAGCGCTGGCTTGTGGCCAAGGATTCGATGGCGAGAGACCTCGCGAAGGCCGCCACGGACTAAGGGGATCGAATTCTGACACTCGAATCTGAGGTGGCGAGACTGATCAAGATGCAGAGTGGGTTAAGAGAAAAGCCCGACGACCAGAAGGACAGGTCTCGACGTGAAAACCCAAGAATCATGGAGCTGCCGGAAGGCATGAGGGGAGGGACCCCACGGAATATATATCGCTGATGCTCGGGAAGTTGGTCAGTGATCAGGTCTTAGCCAAGCTCCCGGTGGACACGTCTCCTCGACAGTAGCCCAGAGCCGGGGAACCTCCACGGGCGATAATTGGCAAATTCCACAAGGTGCAGGACAAAGCGCGGATCCTGAGTTGAGTGTGTAGCCATATAAAATGGCTGCGTTCCGATTAATCTGGCCAAAACCCAGTTTAAAACGGCTAACCCGAAAGACTGCTGGGAAAAGCAGCCAAGAAGACACAAGCAGGCAGCTGCAGACAATTTTGCATATTCGGCTCTGGGAAGGTAGCCCAGATCGATACTCAGGGCTATCAACAGCCCATCAACCCAGGTTTTCACAGTTGCATTCAGGACTGTTTGCAGCCAATCTATTCAGACATTCACAGTTAAATCGGCTATCCCCGGGAACAATTGCAACATATTAGCAATTGAATACCGGGCCAGACCTGTCAGCGCCTGCAGTGGCCGAAACAAAGACAGGTGAGCGACCACCCCCCGATCGAGGAATCGCCTCACCATTGGACACATCGACCCCAGAGATTGGGGACAGAATCCAATCACTTGAGACTCAGGGTGAAGGGCCGCCCCTGGAGGCGGGAAGACCCTGGGCCCTATAAAAGTGAAGGTCCAAGTTCAGATCTCTCCCTCTCTCATCTTCGCCTGCTCGAGACCTTCGCAAGACCAGCCACCGGTAATAGTAAGTTTCAATCCAGCGATCGCTATCTGGTAGAGACACCTAGCCACCGACCTGTAGAAGCCTTTTGAATCCCGCGGGCCAGATCTGATTGGACAAGCCATTCGTTTCCCTGACCTGGTGGGCTCTTCCTAAGTTAAGTATTGGCCAGTAGTGATAGGTTTATTATATAGAAAGTAGTATTCGGGTATTAATATTGCTTGTTGTATATAATAAATGACCGTTGTTTTAATCCTCACTAAGCGGTGTGCTGTGTTATTAATCATAACCTGAACTTGAACCACGTGGCGGTATCATAAAGATACCTGGCGACTCATGAGCAAAGGTGACGTAAACAGAGCAAATAGACTAAGGTTAAAAAGAGCAACAAGTGAAAGAGAGGAAAAGTGGGAGGGACAGTCCATCCGCTTGTACCAAGACTTTGTGGAAGATCTGGCCAAACGCCGGGCCGAATTTAACAGCAACATCTCCGCTCTTTAAAAAAGCTAACACAGATGTCATACTTCACCTGGCAATATATGGATCACTTACAAAGGGAAAGAGCAGTATTTCCATGCCCCGGAGGAGGCCAACAGATTGGTCCATGAGAATAGTCCAGGCAGGCACTGAGAGCACTCGTGGGCTAGAAGCCGAGTTGCGAGAGGCGGGAGCGGCAGGAACGACTGAGAGCAGAAATGTGGGGATGGCGGGAGAGGGGGAGAGGCTTATTGGCTTAAATGGGGGAGACTGGCCATGAGGGGAGTCACTACACTAGCGAGTAAGCTGTTGTATGGGGAGTACAGTGAAGGAGGAGGCTGCGGCGTGTCTGGCAGAGGGGAGGGGAAAGACAGAAATTCAGGGAAAACAAAGGGCAAAAGAAGGTGGCAGAGATGTAGTGGGTAGGGCGTAAATCCGGAGAGCAGGGCGAGGGGAGTGCTGTAAGGGTGAAACATACGGGTAAGAGGAGACAGGAGGGGAGACAAAGGGGAGAGTGGGAGGCTGGAAAACTGGTTGCAGCAGACAGCATATGGAGATTGCCAAAAAGTAGAATTAGTCGGCAGGCAATTTTAACGGCCTGAGAGTGAGAATAGGTCCGGTGGAACAGTGCCGACCCCACAAGGTGACTACAGTTAACCCAACAAGGGGGGATGTTGTTTAGCCCCACAGGCAGGGGGTGGGTAGACAACCCTGTAGAGTGTCTCTCCGCATGTAACGTCAGATACTTGATCCTCCTGTTGACTACCTTGGCATCACCTGACACAATCACCTTCCTTTCCACAATACTGGCATTTCCCCTCCATGGATTTTTACTCCCGTGATACATTTGAATTAGGGAAAGCAGTATTTGTGGATTGGAATTCTGTGTCGAAAGCACGAATCTTAGCATCCATATCGCAGTCAATGTGAACACTTTGACCTACTAATAGCGAGTAGTTGTTGATAGTCGGTACCATTCGGGAAACACAATTCTAGTGCAATGGGCAAATTCGTTCTCAAACCAACAATAAAAGCAGTCTTCAACCTCCCAAGAAGTGGTTAGCACTGTTGCTTCACAGCGCCAGATTCCACATTCGATTCCCTGCTTGGGTCACTGTCTGTGCAGAGTCTTCGCGTTCTTCCTTTGGCTGCGGGGGTTTCCTGCGGGTGCTCCGGTTTCCTTCCACAATTCCCGAAAGTCGTGCTTGTCAGGTGAATTGGACTTTCTGAATTCTGCCTGAGTGTACCCGAACAGGCTCCGGAGTATGGTGACTAGGGGCTTTTCACAGTATCTCCATTGCAGTGTTACTGTAAGCCTATTTGTGACACTAAATATCAGTATTATGTATCTCCTGCCCCTTTGGCAATTCCATTCCTTGGTGCTCCGCCCATACTTTCCTACACCTTTGCTCATATTCTGATGCTTCATATGTCTTCTTCTGAATACAAGCAATAATTTTTGTCCAATCAGTCTTTGGTGGGTGGCATTTCAACATCCATTTCACAATGATAGTCCACCGTCCTTTCAGCTTGTGTTCGTCATCCCCTAGTATTTATTTAACATATCTAGGCAACAGTACGCTTTCTCTTTTAGAAATCAATATCAACAAATGTTGAACTCCGTCCAACCGGTGAGATTGTAGATTTGTCTACAGCTCTCGAGCCCTTTCCATGTTCTCATTCTTCCCTCCCTGGGGTTAGGTAATTCTTTAGACTGTTTATCATTCCTGTACGCGTCTGCTGGCTAATGAACCAACCGTTGGTCTTAACTGGCTCGAGTAATTTTCTACCCCGTCTGCAGAGACTGTTGTTAACAGCTCGGGCTTGTCTCGGATCGAATTTAAAGAGGCTAAGTTTATGCCTTTTGCCCTTTGAGACTACGATTTTTTATTTTTCAGTAATTCCTTTGTCATGTCTGTGAGAGAATCAAGGACGGATTCTGACGATCCTTTAGATTCTAAATACTCCCATTAAGTTTCCCACTCAGATTCCAGGATCCATTTAAGGGTTTCGTTTTTAGACTGTTTTGGTTTAATTGTTATTGCTTTTAAACTGGATGAAACTGCCATGGAAGAGCTTACGTTTGCAACTGCTTTATCTGCTATCGGGACTCTCCGTCTGACGTTGGGGTGGTCCCTATTGCCTGACTTGCAAAGGCGGGGCTTCTGCAGTCAGACCTACAGGATGTGGCTGTGTGGATGTTGAGGGCCCATTGATGTGTCGTTCCTCACGGGTAAGGAGTTCAATGTTTTACTTCCCAGTTCTGATTCAGCAGTTCTGCTACTTCAAGTTTAGAGTTGCATTCCCCCAAGTTATTTTTTTTTTTCAAATCGTAATTCACTTTTCTCTAAATTTAGCCCCTGTACTTTACATTTAAATCTCACATTTTCGATTCGAAGTTTTCTATTTTTTCGAGGTTGGGCTTGTCTCTATCTAACTCTTCACAGACTGCCCGTAGTTGATCCTTCTGTTTTTCCATCTCATTGTCGTACTTTGTACTTTCTATATGTTCCTTTCTCCATCGGATATGACTTGTTATGATCAAGGATCATTTCATTGGACCTTTCTCTCTCATACTGGTAGCATTTTTCCAAACTTTTGTTATATCATCGGTGGACCATTGTTGCTCAGAAGCATCGTGTTTAAAACACTTCTGTTCAGTTTCTGTACCGATTTTGTTCAAATCAAGCTGCTGTTCTCTGTAACTTTTTGCCAACCGAAACATTTATTCAACGGAAATCTCTGGTGGGTGTTGCCCACCCCTAGAGGCTGTGGGCAGATTCTCGGCTGTTATTTCAACTCCGAAACAGTATTTCTCACCCGGGCCTCAAATCTCAGGTATTTCCTTAGTCGAAAAGATGGTACTACATATATGTATATATACATACACATACCGCCGTAGGATCCATATATACCATCTGAAATTTGAGCCATTTGCGCCACTGACGCGTTCTTCAGGAGACCGCATGGAGTCACCCGACTGTGCACGGCCGCAAATGTGAGGTTCTCTGACAGAAGAACAGAAGAACTAGGAGCAGGAGTAGGCCAGCTAGCCCCTCGAGCCTGCTCCACCATTCAATGAGGTCATGGCTGATCTTTTGTGGACTCAGCTCCACTTTCCGGCCCGAACACCATAACCCTTAATCCCTTTATTCTTCAAAAAAAATCTATCTTTATCTAAAAAACATTTAATGAAGGAGCCTCTACTCCTTCATTCGGCAAGGAATTCCATAGATTCACAACCCATTGGTTGAAGAGGTTCCTCCTAAACTCAGTCCTAAATCTACTTCACCTTATTTTGAGGCTATGCCCCCTAGTTCTGCTTTCACCCGCCAGTGGAAACAACCTGCCCGCATCTATTCTATTTGTTCCCTTCATAATTTTCTATGTTTCTATAAGATCCCCCCTGATCCTTCTAAATTCCAACGGATACAGTCCCAGTCTGCTCAACCTCTCCTCGTAATCCAACCCCTTCAGTTCTGGGATCAACCTAGTGAATCTCCTCTGCACACCCTCCAGTGCCAGTACGTCCTTTCTCAAGTAAGGAGACCAAAACTGAAAACAATACTCAAGGTGTAGTCTCACTAACTCGACTCGACGGGACGAATGGCCTCCTTCTGCACTGTAAATTCTATGATAATCTATGATATGATAACACCTTATACAATTGCAGCATAACCTCCCTAGTCTTAAACTCCATCCCTCTAGCAAGGAAGGACACAATTCCATTTGCCTTCTTAATCACCTGTTGCACCTGTAAACCACTTTTTGCGACTCATGCACTCGCACACCCAGGTCTCTCCGCACAGCAGCATGTTTTAATATTTTATCATTTAAATAATAATCCCTTTTGCTGTTATTCCTACCAAAATGGATAACCTCACATTTGTCAACGCTGTATTCCATCTGCCATACCCTAGCCCATTCTCTTAGCCTATCCAAATCCCTCTGCAGACCCAGTATCCTCTGCACTTTTTGCTTTACCACTCATCTTAGTGTCGTCTGCAAACTTGGACACATTGCCCTTGGTCCTCAACTCCAAATCGTCTGTGTAAATTGTGAACAATTGTGGGCCCAACACTGATCCCTGAGGGACACCACTAACTACTGATTGCAACCAGAGAAACACCCATTAATACCCACTCTTTGCATTCTATTAATTAACCAATCCTCTATCCATGCTAGTACTTTCCTCTTAATGCCATGCATCTTTATCTGATGAAGCAACCTTTTGTGTGGCACCTTGTCAAAGGCTTTCTGGAAATCCAGATATACCACATCCATTGCCTCCCCGTACCTACCGCACTGGTAATGTCCTCAAAAAATTCCACTAAATTAGTTAGGCACGACCTGCCCTTTATGAACCCATGCTGCATCTGCCAATGGGACAATTTCCATCCAGATGCCTCGCTATTTCTTCCTTGATGATATATTCTAGCATCTTCCCTACTACCGAAGTTAAGCTCACTGGCCTATAATTACCCGCTTTCCGCCTACCTCCTTTTTTAAACAGTGGTGTCACGTTTGCTCATTTCCATTCCGCCGGGTCCACCCCAGAGTCTAGTGAATTTTGTTAACTTATCACGAGTGCATTTGCAATTTCCCTAGCCATCTCTTATAGCACTCTGGGATGCATTCCATCAGGGCCAGGAGACTTGCCTACCTTTAACCCCATTACCTTGCCCATCACTACCTCCTCAGTGATAACAATCCTCTCAAGGTCCTCACCTGTCATAGGCTCATTTCCATCAATCACTGGCATGTTATTTGTGTCTTCCACTGTGAAGACCGACCCAAAAACCTGTTCAGTTCCTCAGCCATTTCCTCATCCCCATGATTAAATCTCCCTTCTCATCCTCTAAAGGACCAATATTTGCCTTAGCCACTGTTTTTTGTTTTGTATATTTGTAGAAACTTTTACTATCTGTTTTTATATTCTGGGCAAGTTTACTGTCATAATCTATCTTACTCTTCTTTATAGCTTTTTTAGTAGCTTTCTGCTGCCCCTAAATATTTCGAGTCCTCTAGAGTCCCACTAATATTTGCTACTTTGTATGCTTTTTCCTTCAATTTGATACTCTCCCTTATTTCCTTAGATATCCACGGTCGATTTTCCCTCCTTCTACT
This sequence comes from Scyliorhinus torazame, assembly GCF_047496885.1. Lineage (NCBI taxonomy): Eukaryota > Metazoa > Chordata > Chondrichthyes > Carcharhiniformes > Scyliorhinidae > Scyliorhinus > Scyliorhinus torazame. Next base: position 23,536,249 of record NC_092729.1, on the reverse strand, counting down.
GTCCTTCCTTTTTGTTGGTATAAACCTCTGCTGAGCACTGTGAAAAATCGCTTGGAAGGTTCTCCACTGTTCCTCAACAGTTTCACCATCAAGTCTTTGCTCCCAGTCTATCTGAGCTAGTTGTTCTCTCATCCCATTGTTATCTCTTTTGTTTAAGCACAAACCACTAGTGTTTGATTTTACCTTCTCATCCTCCATCTGTATTTTAAATTCCACCATATTGTGATCGCTCCTTCCGTGAGGATCTCTAACCATGAGATCCCGAATCAATCCTGTCTCATTACCAGTACCCGATCTAGGACCGCTTGTTCCCTTGTAGGTTCCATTACATACTGTTCTAGGAAACTATCGCGGATACATTCTATAATCTCCTCCTCAAGGCTGCCTTGACCGACCTGGTTAAACCAATCGACATGTAGATTAAAATCCCCCATGATAACTGCTGTACCATTTCTACATGCATCAGTTATTTCTTTGTTTATTGCCTGCCCCACCATAATGTTACTATTCGGTGGCCTATAGACTACTCCTATCAGTGACTTTTTCGCCATACTATTCCTGATTTCCACCCAAATGGATTCAACCTTATCCTCCATAGCGCCGATGTCATCCCTTATTATTGCCCGGATGTCATCCTTAATTAACAAGACACACCACCTCCCTTACCATTTACTCTGTCCTTCCGAATAGTTTGATACCCTCGGATATTTAACTCCCAGTCGTGACCATCCTTTAACCATGTTTCAGTAATGGCCACTAAGTTTCAGTAATGGCCACATAGTCATTCACGATGATTTGTGCCGTCAACTCATTTACCTTATTCCGAATACTACGGGCATTCAGGTAAAGTACACTTATGTTGTTTTTTTTTAACCTCTGTTCTGAATCATAACACCTCGATCAGTAACCTCTCCTAAATTATATTTCCTCTTAACTTTTCTCCTAACTTTCCTTGTCGTTGAACTCATATCTTCATGTAACAACCTGCCGTGTCGTTTACCATTAATGTTTTTACTTCCAGTTTTATTCCTTTTAGTAATCCTGGTTCTATTCACTGAGCTCCCCTCAGTCACTGTACCTTGTACTGTCGCCCGTTTTGATTTTGGACTATGGTTTCTCTGCCTTACCCTTCCCCCCCTTACTGCCTTTTGTTTCTGTCCCTGTTTTACGACCTTCCCACTTTCTGCATCGGTTCCCATCCCCTTGCCACATTAGTGTAAACTCTCCCCAACAGCTCTAGCAAATACCCCCCCTAGGACATCGGTTCCAGTCCTGCCCAGGAGCAGACGTCCGGTTTGTACTGGTCCCACCTCCCCCAGAACCGGTTCCAATGCCCCAGGAATTAGAATCCCTCCCTCTTGCGCCATCTCTCGAACCACGCATTCATCCTATCTATCCTGGCATTCCTACTTTGACTAGCTCGTGGCACTGGTAGCAATCCTGAGATTACTACCTTTGAGGGCGTACTTTTTATTTAACTCCTAACTCCCTGAATTCAGCTAGTAGGACCTCGTCCCGTTGTTTACATATATCGTTGGTGCCTATGTGCACCATGACAGCTGGCTGTTCACCCTCCCCCCCCCCCCTCCCCCCCACCCCAAGAATGTCCTGCAGCCGCTCCTAGACATCATTGTCCCTTGCACCAGGGAGGCAACATACCATCCTGGAGTCTCGATTGCGTCCGCAGAACTGCCTGTCTATTCTCCTTAAGATTGAGTCCTCTATCACAATAGCCCTGCCATTCTTCTTCTTGCCCTTCTGCGCAGCAGAGCCAGCCACGGTGCCATGAACCTCGCTGCTGCTTCCTTCTCCTGGTGAGCCATCCCCCTTAACAGTATCCAAAGTGGTATATCTTTTTTGCCGGGAGATGACCGCAGGGGGCACCTGCACTGCCTTCCTACTCTTGCTCTGTCTTTTGGTCACCCATTTTCTATCTCCCTCAGTACCTTTCACCTGCAGTGTAACCAACTCGCTAAACGTGCTATCCACGACATCCTCAGCATCGCGGACGTTCCATAGTGAGTCCATCCGCAGCTCCAGAGCCGTCAAGCGGTCCAACAGGAGCTGCAACTGGACACACTCCTTGCACGTGAAGGAGCCAGGGACAGTGGACGTGCCCCTGAGCTCCTACATCGCACACGAGGAGCATGACACGGGTCTGAGATCTCCTGCCATGTCTTAAACCTTCGGTTAACTTCAACAACTACAATTTCCCCCCCCCCTCCAAAAAAAAAACAACGAAGAAAAAATAAGTAAATATACCAATGAAAAGAAAAAGTAAACATAAAAACTACCTACCCGTCACTTTCCAGGGATAAAAAGCACCTCCTCCCCACCCAGCTTCGAATTCCCACCTAAATTCAAATTCCCAAACTCACTCTGCCGTCTCACTCTGGCTGTGTCTCCTCTGGCTCACTGGAAGAACTCACTAATTGACCTCGGTTCTGCCGATTCGCCGCCGATGCTTTAATGTGTTGATTGATTTCGTCCCCTTTGTTCTCCTGGAGGGTTCGCCAAATTATACGATATCTTGTTCTATGGTCAAATATGAGTCAAAGGTAATGTTGATTGGAGGTGTCCAAATTACAATTGATTTGCGAATCATTCACCTTGATACACTTGCATAAAATCTGAATCACAAATGTTGAACAACATAATACATAAACTGGACAGAGCAGAGCTAATACAGTTCCACAAAAGCAAAGGAAAATATAAAGAAAATTACCTCAAACAGAAATCCATAGAAGATTTATAAATTCCTAAAAACATTCAGAAAAAAACTGAACTAAGGCGTCTTATTCTGCAAGAAGGTCTTATTGATGGTCTGATCCCTCAGTCACTCTCATTGGATTCAAATGGACAGCTGAGACCTACTGATTTGTTCACATAAATATGTCACTTAGAAAATGATTTATTAATCAAACATTGGTCATTGCGTCAGATTTACCGATGCCCATCAAATTAATTCAGTGTCTATGTGCTCCAGCTACGTACGCCAATCTGACAAAGATTTTTTTTAAAAACTGGATTGCCCATTTTACTTTATACCATTAAGGGCCAATTTGGTATGGCCAATCCACCTATCCTGCAGATCTTTGGATTTTGTCGGGGCGAAACCTACGCAAACACGGGGAGAATGTGCAGTGACCCAGAGCCGGGGTCGAACTTAGGACCTCGGCGCCTTGAGGCAGCAGTGCTAAATACTGCGTCACTAACCTTAAAAAGATACTGTGCTGGAATTAACCTTGCTGTTGCCAAGTACTTACTACATTTGCGTTACTTAATGTACTGGAATTCTATGGTCCATTGAATACATTAAACTTTTACGCAACATTTCATGAAACTATGTCTCAATTTCTGCAGACATGCAATAGATTCTTCATTATCTGAAACAATGTCTATCTTTCCACATTCATGGCCTTTAGAAGAATTCAATTTTATAGCTATGCACTCAATCAATGCTTCAATGCACCAAATAAATCAACGAATCAATAAATTAATAATCTAGCATCCTGCTTTTAATTTGGGGAATTCTGCAGGCGTCTTGTGCACAGGAAGCGCCCCTAAATATTTGAACTTTTAAAATTAAGTTCAGAGTATCTGATTAGCGAATTTCTCTCTGTCGCTCTCTCTGTTTCTACGCAAACATGTACAAAATAACAGCAGGCATTTTGATTGCCCAGTAAGATTACACAAGCAGCAATGTGATCATGGAGGAACATCCTCCAGGGCCCCCTGTGGAAAGTGTCATGGGAGTGTCGCTTTAAGAAAGGTTGTGGTCATAACTCGTGGCTTCAGTGATGTCATTTTGTGTCTGTAGCAGAGCGGTGGATGAATTTTTTTCTTATTTTCTCTTTCAGTTTTGACTGCTGTTGACTGCAGATTGAGAAAAGAAGTGTTTAGGCCTGTCTCTCTCTCTCTATTTTCATTCTAACTAGTTGTTCCAGAAAAACAACCATTGATTATAGCTACCTGTTTTGGTCACTTAAAAGATATAGTTTCCTTTCCGGAAGGAATTATGTCTGCTGGTACAGCGAAATTACAATCTCAGGGAAAGCCAGTCTCATTCAAGTGAGAATGCAGAGTGATTGGCCACGCCCTTGAAAAGGGGTTTTGGATTTATGGGATTTTGTTTTTGAATTGGAACAGTTAATGAGTGGATCATTAAGTGTTATACATAGATTACTGTAGCTGTGTGATGTCTTTATGTTTGTAATTGATAACAATTCTTGTGGTGTAAGGGCAGCACGAAACCTACGCAAATACGGGGAGAATGTGCAAACTCCACATAGGCAGTGACCCAGAGCCGGGATCGAACATGGGACCTCGGCGCCTTGAGGCAGCAGTGCTAAATACTGCGCCACTAACCTTAAAAATATAAGGTGCTGGAATTAACCTTGACAGGTTAATTGACAGAATTGACAGTAAGCCCTGTAGCGTCACGGTGCCGAGGTCCAAGGTTTGATCCCGGCTCTGGGTCACTGTACGTGTGGAGTTTGCACATTCTCCCCGTATTTGCGTGGGTTTCGCCCCCACAACCCAAAATATTTGCAGGCTATGTGGATTGTTCACACTAAATTGCCCCTTAATTGGAAAAAATGAATTGGGTACTCTAAGTTGAAAAAAAAATTCTTGTTGTGTATATATATCTACAAGTTCACTAAATTCTTGGAATAAAGTTTATTTTGAATAACGTGTCTAGGATGACTGTTGAATCACACCTAAAGGGAAGGCTCTTGTGCTCATCCCAGCCAAATTAAATATCAAAGTTTTAGCTCAGGGGTCATAATATACTTTGGGGTTTCTAAGCCCTGGCCCTTAACAGAATTGGGGGATCTTGGGATAAAAATATATCTTTCGTGATTCGAGTTGGTTTAGTGTCCTTAAAGACTGTGAGTGGCGAGCATATTTCAGTTTGCTTTTCAGGCATTGAATTCAAGTTGAAATATGGAGTGGGTTGTGGACAATGGCTCTTTCAGAGGATCAGTGCTTTTGGGAGTGGAAAAGGTCACGCGCAGTACCTTACAAATGGAGGCTACGAAAAAGGCTGTTAGATTTAGCACACACATTATGGTTAATATTGCGTGACAAGGTATGGAATGTGGCGGTAGCTTAGCATTTAAAATTGCCTGCGACACAGTCAATATCAGTGAAAATGGCAAAAATACAATTGCAGACAAAGCATATTGAGCATGAAAAAAGGTAAAGCAACTTGAATTTCAAATGAGGGAGAAAGAAAGATTTGCCCCAGCAGAACAAAAAGTAAAGGAGAGAGAGGAAAAGGAAAAATAACGAACGTCCCAAGCAGAGTAAATGCGAGAGAAAGAGAGTTGCAGATCAGGAGAAAAAGAGAGAGAAAAGAAAAAGAGAGCCATTGAACATCAGAGGCATGCATTGAAACGTGAATTTCAGTGAAAATTACCGGAGGTAAAGTGAAACGTACTGTCTGAGGATAGTAATGAGAATAGTGAGAAAGAGCAAAAGCGTCATAGTCTAAGTTTCGATGGGTATCTATTTAAATATGTCCAAGCATTGCCAAGGTGTAATCAGAAGGATATAGGAGAATTTTTAATTTCATTTGAGAAGGTGGATAAACAAATCAAATAGCCACAGTCATGTGGGCATGACTGATTCAAACAAAGTTGGTAGGTAGAGCTAGTGAAGTGTTTGCATCGCTCTGAGGGGACTTTTGTGGAGGTGAATAAATCGATCATAGGTGCATATGAATAGCGCCTGAAGCCTACAGACAAAGGTTCAGAAATGTAAGCAAAGACCCTGGTCAAACATACACAGTTGACGGGGGTCAAACCGATTGACTTTGATAGGTAGATCCGAGTTTTCAAAATAGACGAAACGTGTCAAGCTCTCAGAGAAATAATAATTTTGGAGGAGATTAAAGATCCAATCAGTGATGAGAACTCATGTGGAAGAGCAAAGCGTTAAAGCTGCGAGATTAGCAGCATAAATAGTTCTTAAACTGGTTCATAAATGAAATTTGGTTTCTGCCATCAGTTTCATCCTGTGGTGGATGTAAGCTGTGGAAAGAGAAATACTCAAGTCGCAAAGGTACAGGGGATCTGAAGGGAGATAATAAGGGTAGTGTACGTCAGTTTGAAAAAGCACTTCAGGAGGATGGAGAGAAATGAAACGTTTCAGATATTTTTTACTGTAATAGACTAGGTCAGTGTTGGGGTTAAAGAAAACACAGGGAAGGCTGAAGTACTAATAAGCCAGTGGGGTTTGTTGAAGTGGTAAAGGAAGCCCGAATTGAAGCGAAGGAGTTGAAAAAGAATGTACAGCCTGCTCAAGAGGTGATTGATAAGAAGGTGCCAGGTTCTTAAAAAAATGTACTTTTGTGGATAACGTTTACTCATGGGTATCAGAAGGAGTAGGTAAATATTTCAAAATGTATGTACTGTGCACGTTCCCTTGGCGGCAGAAAAATAGTTTTCACTGTTCGTCGGTGCATTAGACAATAAATCAAATCAATCACAACAATTTTAAGGGATACGAGAGGTACTCAAACCTTGATTTGAAGAGGTGAGGAGTTGTGTAGTTTGGAGGAAAAATGCCTAAAAAGGTGGTAATATGTGGAATTCAGGGTGAGAAGAGTCGTGCTCCATTAGGGTGTTGACACCCTACCACTCCTTCCCATATCCTCCAAATCCCACCGTCCTGCCTGTAAACATTAACACGTTTCTGACATCGATAAACAAACTGTTCCCCAGTCCCCAGGCCGGGACTTTCATACTCAGCACCAGCTCGCTCCTCCGTCCCCTACCCCCAAACCCTCCTAAATACTTTGAACTCGTGAACTAGTCTAATGTTCAATTGGTCTTTGTCCCCTGCTGTTCAATGCAGCCTCTCTGACTTGGCCTCATCTGAGGGGCCTCAGGAGCACTTTTGTCTTTGCTCAACTTCTGACCAGTGCAAGGGCCACTTTCATTAATTTTACTGAGGATTTCCTTGTTCTCTCTTTTACATTTCTGCTTCGATTGTGAGTTTTCAGAGCGATAAGTGGACATGTTGGAACTGAATGTTGGGTAGGAGTGATGGCCGTGTCGTCTCGCGATGTTGTCATTTGCTATCAGTTCCAGTTGCCACAGTACTCGCAGATGAATATAACTGCGAGATCAGATTTCTAAGTTACATCTTTCCAACAATTATTTCAATGTTCTGGGATACATTTCAATTACCTGTTCTGCACTGCCTGTGAGATTGGCGGAGGCAGATACAACAGTGACTTTCAAATTTGAATGCGAGAAACAACAGCAATCAAATGCATGCCTGTGGGGAAAGGTCGGTCGAGTGGGATTGAATGATCTACTAATCTAAAGAGCCGCTGAGGTTAAACGGAATGAATTTTATCGGTCGGTACTTCACGCACTTTTACATTTTTGGTCACGTCTGGCTGTGAGGTGAAGTGCATCAACAGCTGGAGTTTCCCCTCAATGGTACCCACCACGGCGAGTTTGATCACGGTAATCCTTTATTTACAATGTGTCCGTGATTGATGTTAGCGTCAGCTTTAGCTCACTAGTTACTTCACAGCATCAACTTAATTGTAAGTTCGGACCTGTCTCACCGTGGGCGCTGCCTGGAGTTTTTTATATTTCCAAAACATGTGTGGTGCATAAATAAAAGCAGCAGCACATTTATAATTAGAAGTCGGTGTATTTTGTTCCAGGCTGCATTGATCTGTTTAAAAAGCAGCTTATGCCACGTGTTTACTTTCTGGGCTCGCGCTGCGGAAACGCGAGTTCGATTCCAGCTCTGTACAATAACTGACCTATCACACTTTGTCAATTACTCACTACCTAAATGGAGGAAACGAGCATTAACGATTATCTATTATACATTTTTTGAAATATCGGAATAAGATTGGTTTCGCAGGCACATTGATTAATCCATTTTTTTCCACGTGAAACGCTGTTCCCCAGATCTCCAAGAACACTCAGGTAGTTCGAAAGCATCCCGGACCAAGCAGAGCGCTTTATTGCTCCTCCTGCCACAGGCATTCAATCCCTCCCCACAAACGTCCCAAAATGCACCGCAATGACTCAACAAAGTTCCTCAGGTAATTGTTACTTCGACAGCCCCGTCGAGAACTACGACCACTGTCATTTTGAAGGAGTAGACTCACCAAATTACTCACCACTCCCACTGGGAAACTGATTAACGTTCCTTCACGGTAACGGTTTTTTTTTAGCTTCCTCCCTTAAAGCACGTGTGTGTACCCAAACCTCACGGCCTGCAACGATTCAAGAAAGCAGCTCATCATCACCTTCTGAAGGGCAACCAGGGATGGGCAATAAATTCTGTCCCAACCAGCAACTCTCATATCCAGTAAAAGTGATATTTTTAAAGAATTGGTGCTTTGCATTTCTGGGGCCATAATGAACTGTTCTCCATTCATTAAAAATAAATATAAAGTACCCAATTCCTTTTTTCCAATTAAACGGCAATTTCGTTCAGCCAATCCACCTACCCTGCACATCTTTGCTTGTGTAGGGGAAACCCACGCAAAACCGGGGAGCATGTGCAAACTGCACACGGACAGTGACCCAGAGACGGAATCGAACCTGAGAACGCAGCGGCATAAGGCAGCAGTGTTAACCACTGGGCCATCCTGCTGTTCCTGTTGGTAATTCTAACGGTGGAATGAATCATGTAACTCCTGCTTCAGAGGCACGAGTATCTAATGGATTTCGAACAGAATGTACCCTTGCAGCTAGAAACAATGTGCTTTCTGCAGTAAGGTGGAAGGGAGTGGTGTGCAATATACTCCAGCATTAAACGCTCTCTCCCCCTTTCTCTCTTTCCCATTCTCCTTTATACTGTTTCTGTTTTGTTTCTATTGATATCGGCTGAAGATCTTATTAGCTGTGGGTCTCTTGAGCAAGATATTCTTCTACATTTTTTCCAGTCAGACACATATTGCGACTTTGTTGCTTTTCGCAACCACAGCAAACATGATGAATAATTGGAAATTCACAACACTGAAGGAGGCTCTTTGTTCCACAATTACTGTGTCTGCCCATTATTACTATTATACAGATAAATGGTCAGATTATTGAAGACAGGAGTTGGGACGTCTTGCTGACGTTGTACAGGACATTGGGCAGGACACACTTGGAATACTATATACAGTTCTGGTCACCCCCAATATAGAAAGGATATTATTAACCTAGAAAGAGATCAGAAAAGATTTGATGGGCTGCTACCGGACTTGATGTTTTGAGTTAAACGGAGCGGTTGAATAGACAGGAACATTTTTCTTGGAGAGTAGGGGTGATCTTGATGTCGGCTATGAAATAATGAGGGGCATAGATGAAGTAGATTTTCCCAAGGTTAGTGGAATCGAAAACTAGAGGGCATAGATTTAAGGTGAGAGAGGAGAGATTCAAAAGGGTCCAGGTGAACAATTGTATCACACAGAGGGTGTTGAGTGTCTGGAACGAGCTGGCAGAGGCAGCAATGGAGGCGTCTACAATTCTGGCTTTTAAAAAGCATTTACATAATCATATGGAGAAGATGGGTATAGAGGAATATGACCAAATGTGGGCAATTGGACAGGCTTTGTGTAGTAAAAACTGGGCGGCATGGCCACGTTCGGCCGAAGGGCCTATTTCCATGCTGTAAACGTCGATGACCCTATGACCTGTGCCACCTTCCAGATCTGTGTCGCTGCAGATTCGAGCACATCATCGAATATCCAAATCGGTTTGGAATTTTGCTGTGGGTGTCTGCCCGATTTTTCTGATCGACAGTGAACTCTGAGGGAATGAAAGTGTGTGAGGATCAGGCAGCAACTGACATTGAGGCAGAAGCTCAGCTGTGATCAAACTGAATGTTGGGGCAGGAGTGAGTGGCCGTGTAGTCTCCCAATGTTATAATTTGCTATTAGTTCCAGTTGGCACAGCACTCGCAGATCGCAGTTGTATATAACTGCGAGATAAGATTGTTAAGTTACGTCTTTCGAATAATGATTTCAATGTTCTGGGATACATTTCAATTATCTGGTCGGCACTGCCTGTGAGATTGGTGGAGGTAGATACAACAGTGGCTTTCAAATGTCAATGCCACAAACGACAGGAATCAAATGCATGCCTCTGTGGAAAGGTCGATCGAGTGGGATTGAATGAATCGCTGATCTAAAGAGCCGCTGAGCTTAAACAGAATGAATGTCCTCCGTCGGTACTTCACGCACTTTTATGTTTTTGGTCACGTCTGGCTGTGAGGTGATGTGCATCAACGGCTGGAGTTTCCCCTTAATATTACCCACAACGGCGAGTATAATCACGGTAACCCTTCCATATTTGAAGGTAGCGTCAGCTTTAGCTCACTGGTTACTTCACAGCTTTAATTTAATTGTAAGTACGAACCTGTTTCACCGTGGGCGCTGTCTGGCGGTTTTAATATTTCCAAAACCTGTGTGTTGCATAAATAAAAGCAGCAGCACCTTTATAATTAGAAGTAGGTGTATTTTGTTTCGAGGTTGCATTGATCTGTTTTGAAAAGAGACTTGTGCCACGTGTTTAGTTTCTGACCTCACACTGCAAAAACTCAAGTTCGGTTCCAACTCTGTCCAATAACTGACCTGTCACACTCTGTCAATTACTCACAATCTAAATGCAGGAAAAGAGCATGAACGATTATCTATTATACATTTTTTAAATTTCGGAACAAGATTGTCTACGCAGGCAAATTGATTAATCCATTCTTTTCTACGTGATACGCTGTTCCCCAGATCTCCATGAACACTCAGTCGGTTCGAAAGCATCCAGGACCAAGCAATGCGCTTGATTGCTCCTCCTGCCACAAGCATTCAATCCCTCCGCCACAGCCATCCCACAATGCACCGCAATAACTCAACGAAGTTCCTCAGGCAATTGTTCCTTCGACAGCACATTCCAGGCGTACGACCACTAACATTTTGAAGAACTAGAAAAGCCCCTACTTGGGAAATTCACCAACTGGATCTTCTCCTCCAAATCACTCACCACTCCCACTCGGAACAATATTAAGGTTGCTGCAAGGTAACGGGGGAAAAATAAATTTGCTTCCTCCATAAAGGCACGTTGGGTGTACCCAAACCTCAACGGCCTGCAACGCTTCAAGAAAGCAGCTCACCACCATTTTCTTAAGGGCAACTAGGCATGGACAATGAATTCTGTCCAAACCAGCAATTCTCACATCCAGTAAAAATTATCGTTTTAAAGCATTGCTGCTTTGAATTCCTAGGGCCTGGAATGAACTGTTCTCCATTCTTGAAACAAAAATATCGGGTACCCAATTCATTTTTTCCAATTAAGGCGCAATTTAGCGTGACCAATCCACCTACTCTGCACATCATTGGGTCGTGGGGACATAACCCACGCAAACACGGGGAAATTGTGCAAAGTCCACAAAGGCAGCGACCCTCAGCCAGGATCGAAGCTGAGAACTCGACGCCGTGAGGCAGCAGTGCTAGTCACTGCGCAATCGTGCTGCCCGTTTGTCATTCTAACGGTGGAATGAATCATGTAACTTCTGCTTCAGAGGAAACTGGATCGAAGGTATTTATAACAGCATGAATCCTGGAAGACAGAAACAATGTGCTTGCTGCAGGAAGGTGGAAGGTAGTGGTGAGCAATGTATCCAGCAGTAAACGCCCTCTCCTCCTTTCTCTCTTTAACACTCTCCTTTATTCTGTTTCTGTTTTGTTTCGATCAGTATCGGGTGAACGTGTGATTTGCTGTGGGTCTCTTGAAGATATTCTTCTACATCTTATTCCAGTCAGACACATTCTGCGACTTTTTTGCTTTTTGCACCACTGTAAACATGATAAACAATTGGAAATTCACAACGCTGAAGGAGGCTCTTTGTTCCACAATTACTGTGTCTGTGCCCATTATTACTATCACAGATACATGGCCAGATAATTGAGAACAGGAGTTTCGACGTCTTCTGAAGTTGTACAAGACATTGGGAAGGACACACTTGGAATACTGTGTACAGTTCTGGAATATAGTAAGAATATTATTTAGGGAGAAGGAATGCAGAAAAGGTTTGCTATGCTGCTACCGGATTTGATGGTTAGAGTTAATAGGAGCGGCTGGATAGACTGGAATATTTTTCTTGGAGACTAGGGGTGATCTTGACGACGGCTGTAAAATAATGCGGGGAAAAGATCAGGTAGATGTTCCCAAAGGTAATGGAATCCAAAACTAGAGGGCATAGGTTTAAGGTGAGAGGGAAGTGATACAAAATGGTCCAGATGAACAATTGTTTCACGCAGTGGGTGGTGAGTGTCTGGAACGAGCTGGCAGACGCAGTAGTAGAAGCGTCTACAATCCTGCCTTTTAAAAAGCATTTAGATATTTATATGGAGAAGATGGGTAAAGGGGAATAAGACCAAATGTGGGCAATCGGGCAGGCTTTGTATAGTAAAAACCGGGCGGCATGGACAAGTTAGGCCGAAGGGGCTATTTCCATGATGTAAACTTCGATGACCCAATGACCTTCCAGATCTGTATCGCTGCAGATTCGAGCACTCCATCTATATGTCCAAATCGGTTTGAAATTTTGACTGTGGGTGTCTGCCTCCATTTTGCTTATCGACAGAGAACTTTGAGTGAATGAAAGTATCTGCGGAACAGGCAGGAAATGACATCGAGTCAGAAGCTCAACTGTGATCAAACTGAATGTTGGGACAGGAGTGAGTGGTCGTGTCGTCTCCCGATGTTGTCATTTGCTTACAGTTCCAGTTGCCACAGCACTCGTAGATGAAGATATCTGCGAGGTAAGATTTTCAAGTTACATGTTTCCAACAATTATTTCAATGTTCTGGGAGACAGTTCAATTATCTTGTCCGCACTGCCTGTGAGATTGGTGGAGGCAGATACAACAGTGGCTTTCAAATGTCAATGCGAGAAACGTCAGCAATCAAATGCATGTCTCTGGGGAAAGGTCGGTCGAGCGGGATTGAATGATCTGCTAATCTAAAGAACGCTGAGGTTAAATGGAATGAATGTCCTCCGACGATACTTCACGCACTTTTAAGTGTTTGGTCACATCTGGTTGTCAGATGATGTGCACCCACACCTGGATTTTTCCCTGAATATTACCCACCACGGCGAGTAGGATCACGGTAATCCTTTTCTACAATGTGTCCGTGCTTTAAGCCAGAGTCAGCTTTAGCTCACTGGTTACTTCACAGCATCAACTTAATAGTAAGTTCGAACCTGTCCCATCGTGGGCGCTGCCGGGCGTTTTTTGTATTTCCAAAACATGTGTGTTGCAAAATAAAAGCAGAAGCACTTTTAAAATTGGAAGTTGGTGTATTTTGTTTAGAGCTAACATTAACCTTTTTGGAAAAGATGCTCTTGCCACGTCTTTACTTTCTGATCTCACACTGCGGAAACCCAAGTTCGATTCCAGCTTTGTACAATAACTGACCTATCACACATTGTCAAAATACTCACAACGGAAATTGTGGAAAAGAGCATTAACAATGATCTATGATACATTGTGTGAAATTTCAGAACAAGATTGGTTACGCAGGCAAATTGATTAATCCATTTTTTGTCCAAGTGAAATGCTGTTCCCCAGATCTCCAAGAACGCTCGGGGAGTTCGAAAACATCCCGGACCAAACAGTGCGCTTGATTGCTCCTCCTGCCACAGGCATTCAATCCCTCCAACAGCCATCCCAAAATGCACCGCAACAACTCAACAAATGTCCTCAGGCAATTGTCCCTTCGACAGCACCTTCCATACTTCCGACCACTATCATTTTGAAGAACAAGGCAAGCCCCTACTTGGGAAAATCACCAACTGGAATTTCCCATCAAAATTACTCACCACCCACTTGGACCCATATAAACGTTCCATCGTGGTAACGGAGGAAAAAATCATTTAGCTTCCTCCATAAAAGCGTGTTAGGTGTACCCAATCTTCACGGACTGCAACGTTTCAAGAAAGGAGCTCACCACCACCTTCTGAAGGGCAACTGGGAATGGGCAATACATTCTGTCCTAACCAGCAACTTTCACATCCAGTAAAAGTGATCTTTTTAATGCATTGATTCTTTGAATTTTTGGGGCCTGGGATGAACTGTTCTGTATTCTTAAAAAAAATATATAGAGTACACAATTCATTTTTTTTTCAAATAAGCGGCAATTTTTGGGGGCCAATCCACCGATCATGCACATCTTTGGTTGTGGGGGACAAACCAACGCAAATACGGGGCCAATGTGCAAACTCCACACGGACAGAAGGGCAAGGTTTAGAGTAGATGAACGAGTCAAGTTTTTTTACACAGAGGGTAGTGGGTGCCTGGAACTCGCTACGGGAGGAGGTGGGGGAAACAGGGACGATAGTGACATTTAAGGGGCATCTTGACAAATACATGAATAGGATGGGAATAGAGGGATACGGACCCAGGACGTGCAGCAGATTGTAGTTTAGTCGGGCAGCATGGTCGGCACGGGCTTGGAGGGCCGAAGGGCCTGTTCCTGTGCTGTACATTTCTTTGTTCTTTGTTCTTTGTTGACAGTGACCCAGAGCCGAGATCGAACTTGAGAACACGGCGTCGTGAGGCAGCAGTGCTAACCACTGGGCCATTGTGCTGTCTCGTTTGTCGGTCTAACGGTGGAATGAATCATGTAACTTCTACTTCCGAGGAAACGAGATTGAAGGTATTTCTAAGAGCATGAATCCTGGAAGATAGAAACAATGTGCTTGCTGCAGTAAGGTGGAAGGGAGTGGTGTGCAATGTACTCCAGTAGTAAACGTTCTCTCCCCCTTTATCTCTTTACCATTCTCCTTTATTCTGTTTCTGTTTTGTTTCTATTAGTATCGGGAGAAGATTTGATTAGCTGTGAGTCTCTTAAGCAAGATATTCTTCTATATTTTTTCCAGTCAGACACATTCTGCGACTTTGTTGTTTTTTTTAACCTCTGCAAACATGATGAATAATTGGAAATTCACAACATAGAAGCGGCTCTTTGTTCCGCAATTACTGTGTCTGTCGCCATTATTACTATTATTCAGATACATGGACAGATAATTGAATACAGGAGTTTGGAGATCTTGCTTAACTTGAACAAGACATTGGGAAGGATACACTTGGAATA
Source organism: Scyliorhinus torazame (assembly GCF_047496885.1). Taxonomy (NCBI): domain Eukaryota; kingdom Metazoa; phylum Chordata; class Chondrichthyes; order Carcharhiniformes; family Scyliorhinidae; genus Scyliorhinus; species Scyliorhinus torazame. The sequence continues at coordinate 23,521,131 of NC_092729.1, read as the reverse complement.
CTGTGCACAGTTCTGGTCACCCTAATATAGAAAGGATGTTATTAACCTAGAATGAGGGCAGAAAAGATTTGCTAGGTTGCTACCCGACTTGATGGTTTGAGTTATAAGGAGAGGCTCGATAGGCTCGAACATTTTTCTTGGAGCCTTGGAGTGATCATGAAGGCGACTATAAAATAATACGGGGCCTAGATATTGTAGATGTTCCCACAGGTAATGGAATGCAAACCTAGAGGGAAAAGGTTTAAGGTGCGAGGGGAGAGATAAAAAAGGGTCCAGGTGAACATTTCTTTCGCACTGAGGGTGGTGAGTGTTTGAAATATTGGCAGTAGTACAGCCGTCTACAATTCTGCATTTTAATAAGTGTTTAGATATTTATGTGGAGAAGATGGGTACAGAGGAATATGACCAAATGTGGGCAATCGGGCAGGCTTTGTGCAGTAAAAACTGGGAGGCATGGACAAGTTAGACCGACGCACCTATTTCCATGCGGTGAACTTCGATGAATCTATCACCTGTCCCACCTTCCAGATCTGTGTCGCTGCAGATTGGAGTACTCCATCTACATGTCCAAATGGGTTTGAAATTTTGCTGTGGGTGTCTGCCTCGATTTTTCTTATCGGCAGTGAACTTTGAGGGAATGAAAGTATCTGAGGAACAGGCAGCAAATTACATTGATGCAGAAACTCAGCTGTGATTAAACTGAATGTTGGGGCAGGAATGATTATCCGCATAGTCTCCCTATGTTGTCATTTGCGATCAGTTCCAGTTGCCACAGCACTCGCAGATGAAGATATCTGCGAGATTAGATTTTTAAGTTACATGTTTCCTACAATTATTTCAAAGTCCTGGGATACAGTTCAATTATCTGGTCTGCAATGCCTGTGAGATTGGTGGAGGCAGATACAACAGTGGCTTTCAAATGTCAAAGCCAGAAACGACAGCAATCAAATGCATACCTCTGGGAAAAGGTCGGTCGAGTGGGATTCAATGATCTGCTAATCTAAAATGTTAATCTGATGTTAAACGGAATGAATGTCCTCCTTCGGTACTTCACCGCGCACTTTTATGTTTTTGGTCACGTCTGACTGTGAGATGATGTGCATCAACACCTGGATTTTTCCCTGAATGTGACGCACCACGGCGAGTAGGATAAGGGTAATCCTTTTCTACAATGTGTCCATGCTTTAAACCAGCGTCAGCTTTAGCTCACTGGTTACTTCACAGCATCAACTTAATTGTAGGTTCGGACCTGTCTCACCATGGGCGCTGCCTGGCGTTTTTAATATTTCCAAAACATGTGTGTTGCATAAATAAAAGCAGCAGGCATTTACAGTTGGAAGTTGGTGTATTTTGTTTAGAGCTAACATTAACCTGTTTGAAAAAGATCCTTATGCCACGTCTTTATTTTCTGATCTCACACTTCGAAAACCCGAGTTCGATTCCAGCTCTGTACAATAACTGACCTATCACACATTGTCAATTACTCACAACGTAAATTGTGGAAAAGAGCTTTAACAATCATCTATTATACATTTTTTGAAATTTCAGAACACAATTGGTTCCGCAGGCAAATTGATTAATCCATTTTTTGTCCAACTGAAACACTGTTCCCCAGATCTTCAAGAACGCTCATGGAGTTCGAAAGCATCCCGGACCAAGCAGTGCGCTTGATTGCTCCTCCTGCCACAGGCATTCAATCCCTCCAACAGCCATCCCAAAATGCACCGCAATAACGCAACAAATTTCCTCAGGCAATTGTCCCTTAGACAGCACCTTCCATACCTACGACCACTATCATTTTGAAGAACTAGACAAGCCATTACTTGGGACAATCACCAACTGGAATTTCCCACCAAAATCACTCACCACTCCCACTCGGACCCAAAAAACGTACCTTCGCGGTCACGGAGAAAAAATCATTTAGCTTCCTCCATAAAAGCACGTTGGGTGTACCCAAACCTCACGGCCTGCAACGTTTCAAAACAGCAGCTCACCACCACCTTCTGAAGTGCAACTGGGAATGGGCAATAAATTCTGTCCTAACCAGCAACTTTCACATCCAGTAAAAGTGATCTTTTTAACGCATTGATGCTTTGAATTTCTGGGGCCTGGGATGAACTGTTCTGCATTCTTTAAAAATAAACAGAGAGTATTCAATTCATTTTTTTCAAATAAGGGGCAATTTCGTGTGGCCAATCCACCTATCATGCACATCTTTGCTTGTGGGGGAGAATCCAACGCAAATACGGGGCCAATGTGCAAACTCCACACCGACAGAAGGGCAAGGTTCAGAGTAGATGAACGAGGCAAATTTCTTTACACAGAGGGTAGTGGGTGCCTGGAACTCGCTACCGGAGGAGGTGGTGGAAGCAGGGACGATAGTGACATTTAAGGGGCATCTTGACAAATGCATGAATAGGATGGGAATATAGGGATACGGACCCAGGACGTGTAGAAGATTGTAGTTTAGTCGGGCAGCATGGTCGGCACGGGCCTGGAGGGCCGAAGGGCCTGTTCCTGTGCTGTACCTTTCTTTGTTTTTTTGTTGACAGTGACCCAGAGCCGAGCTCGAACTTGAGAACACGGCGTCGTGAGGCAGCAGTGCTAACCACTGGGCCATTGTGCTGTCTCTGTTTGTCGTTCCAACGGTGGAATGAATCATGTAACCTCTCCTTCAGAGGAAACTGGAACTAATGTATTTCTAAGAGCATGAATCCTGGAAGACAGAGACAATGTGCTTGCTGCAGTAAGGTGGAAGGGAGTGGTGCGCAATGTACTCCAGCATTAAACGCTCTCTCCCCCTTTATCTCTTTGCCACTCTCCTTTATTCTGTTCTGTTTTGTTTCTATTAGTATCGGGTGAAGATTTGATTTGCTGTGAGTCTCTTGATCAAGATATTCTTCTACATTTTTTCCAGTCAGACACATTCTGCAACTTTGTTGTTATTTTTAACCTCTGCAAACATGATAAATAATTGGAAATTCACAACATAGAAGCGGCTCTTTGTTCCGCAATTACTGTGTCTGTCGCCATTATTACTATTATACACATACATGGTAAGATAATTCATACAGGAGTTTGGAGATCTTGCTTAACTTGAACAAGACATTGGGAAGGACAGACTTGGAATACTGTGTACAGTTCTGGTCACCCTAATATAGAAAGGATGTTATTAACCTAGAATGAGGGCAGAAAAGATTTTCTAGGTTACTGCCGGACTTGATGGTTTGAGGTATGAGGAGAGTCTCGATTGGCTCGAACATTTTTCTTGGAGGCTCGGAGTGATCATGACGGCGACAATAAAATAATGCGGAGCATAGATATTGTAGATGTTCCCAAAGGTAATGGAATCCAAACCTAGAGGGCAAAGGTTTAAGTTGCGAGGGGAGAGATACAAAAGGGTCCAGGTGAACATATTTTCGCACTGAGGTTGGTGAGTGTTTGAAATATTGGCAGTAGTACAGCCGTCTACAATTCTGTCTTTTAAAAATTATTTTGATAATTATGTGGAGAAGATGGGTATAGAGGAATAAGACCAAATGTGGGCAATCGGGCAGGCTTTGTGTAGTAAAAACTGGGAGGCATGGACAAGTTAGGCCAAAGCACCTATTTCCATGCGGTGAACTTCGATGGCTCTCTCACCTGTCCCACCTTCCAGATCTGTGTCGCTGCAGATTGGCGTACTCCATCTATATGTCCAAATCGGTTTGAAATTTTGCTGTGGGTGTCTGCCTCGATTTTTCTTATCGACAGTGAACTTTGAGGGAATGCAAATATCTTCAGAACAGGCAGCCAATTTCATTGAGGCAGAAGCTCAGCTGTGATTAAACTGAATGTTGGTGCAGGGATGATTATCCGCATAGTCTCCCTATGTTGTCATTTGCTATCAGTTCCAGTTGCCACAGCACTCGCAGATGAAGATATCTGCGAGATAAGATTTTTAAGTTACATGTGTCCAACAATTATTTCAATGTCCTGGGAGACAGTTCAATTATCTGGTCTGCACTGCCTGTGAGATTGGTGGAGGCAGATACACAGTTGCATTCAAATTTCAATGCGAGAAACGTCAGCAATCAAATGCATGCGTCGAGGGAAAGAATGGTCGAGTTTGATTGAATGATCTGCTAATCTAAAGAGCCGCTGAGGTTAAACGGAATGAATGTCCTCCGTCGGTATTTCACATACTTTTAAGTTTTTGGTCACATTTGGCTGTGAGATGATGTGCACCAACACGTTGAGTTTCCCAAGAATGTTACCGACCACGGCGAGTAGGATCACGGGAGTCCGTTCCTACAATGTGTCCGTGCTTGAAGCCAGCGTCAGCATCAGCTCACTGGTTACTTCACAACATCAACTTAATTGTAAGTTCGGTCCTGTCGCACCATGGGCGCTGCTTGGCGTTTTTATTATTTGCAAAACATGTGTGTTTCATAAATAAAAGCAGCAGCACATTTCTAATTGGAAGTTGGTGTATTTTGTTTCGAGGTTACATTAATCTGATTCAAAAAGATGCTTGTGCCACGTGTTTACTTTCTGATCTCACACTGCGGAAACCCAAGTTCGATTCCAGCTCTGTGCAATAACTGTCCTATCACACATTGTCAATTAGTCACAATATAAAATTTGGAAAAGAGCATTAACAATTATCTATTGTACATTTTGGGAAATTTCAGAACAAGATTGATTCCGCAGGCAAATTGATTAATCTATTTTTTGTCCAAGTGAAGCGCTGTTCCCCAGATCTCCAAGAACGTTCAGGGTGTTCGAAAGCATCCGGGACCAAGCAGTGCGCTTGATTGCTCCTCCTGCACAAGCATTCAATCCCTCCAACAGCCATCCCAGAATGCACCGCAATAACTCAACAAATGTCCTCAGGCTATTGTCCCTTAGACAGCACCTTTCATACCTACGACCACTATCATTTTGAAGAACTAGAAAAGCCCCTACTTGGGACAATCACCGACTGTAATTTCCCCTCGAAATCACTCACCACTCCCACTTGGAACCATATAAACGTTCCTCCATGGCAACGGGGAAATAAATCATTTAGCTTCGTCCCTAGAAGCACGTTTTGTGTATACAAACTCCAGGATCTTCAACGATTCAAGAAAGCAGCTCACTTTCTGAAGGGAAACTAGGGATGGACAATAATTTCTGTCCTAACCAGCAACTGTCATATCCAGTAAAAGTGATCTTTTTAATGCAGTGGTGCTTTGAATTTCTGGGGCCTGGGATGAACTGTTCTCCATTCTTAAATAAAATATAGAGAGTAAACAATTCATTTTTCTATGGGGCAATTTAAGCTGGCCAGCCCACATACACTGCGGATCTTTCGGTAGTGGGGTAGAAACCAACGCAAAAACGGGGATAATGTGCAAACTCCACACGGACAGTGACCCAGAGACGCGATAGAACCTGAAAACTCGGTGCCGCGAAGCAGCAGTGCAAACCACTGCGCCATCACGCTGTCCCTGTTTTTTTCATTCTAACCGTGGAATGAATCATGTAACTTCTGCTTCAGAGGAAACTGGATCGAAGGTTTTTCTAACAGCATGCATCCTGGAAGACAGAAACAATGTGCTTGCTGCAGTAAGTTGGAAGGGAGTGATGTGCAATGTAATCCAGCATTAAACGCTCTCTCCCCCCTTTCTCTCTTTACCACTCTCCTTTATTCTGTTTCTGTTTTGTTCCTATTTGTATCGGGTGACGATTTGATTTGCTGTGGGACTCTTGAGCAAGATATTCTCTCCACCTTTTTCTAGGCAGGCGCATGCTGTGACTTTGTTGCTTTTTGAAACCACTGTGAATAATTGGAAATTCACAACACTGAAGGATGCTCTTGGCTCCACAATTACTGTGTCTGTGCCCATTATTACTATTATACAGATACATGGCCAGATAATTGAAAACAGGAGTTTGGACGTCATGCCGAAGTTGCACAAGACATTGGGAAGGACACACTTGGAATACTGTGTACAGTTCTGGAATATAGAAAGGATATTATTTAGGGCGAAGGAATGCAGAAAAGGTTTGCTAGGCTGCTACGGGACTTGATGGTTAGAGTTAATAGGATAGGCTGGATATACTGGAACATTTTTCTTGGAGGCTAGGGGTGATCTTGACGACGGCTGTAAAATGAAATGAAAACCCCTGATTGTCACAAGTAGGCTACAACTGCAGTTACTGTGAGAAGACCCTGGTAGCCACATTCCGGCGCCTGTTCGGGGAGGCTGTTATGGGAATCGAACCTTGCTGCTGGTCTGCTAAAAACCAGCGATTTAGCCTTGTGCGAAACAGCCCCACAGAAGCAATAAGGGGCATAGACCAGGTAGATGTTGCCAAAGGTAATGGAATCCCAAACTAGAGGGCATAGGTTTAAGGTGAGAGGGGGTTGATACAAAAGGGTCCAGAGGAACAATTGTTTCACTGGTTTCTGTTTCTGTCTTGTTTCGATCGGTATCGGCTGAAGGTGTGATTTGCTGTGAGTCTCTTGAGCAAGATATTGTTCTACATCTTATTCCACTCAGACACATTCTGCGACTTTTTTGCTTTTTGCAGCACTGTAAACATGATGAACAATTGGAAATTCACAACGCTGAAGGAATCTCTTTGTTCCACAGTTACTGTGGCTGTGCCCATTGTTACTATGATCTAGTTACATGGTCAGATAATTGAATACAGGAGCTGGGATGTCTTGCTGAAGTTGTACAAGACATTGTGAAGGACACACTTGGAATACTGTGTACACTTCTCGTCAACGTAATATAGAAAGAGGGCAGAAAAGATTTGCTCGGCTGCTACCGGACTAGAGAATTTGAGTTATAAGGAGCGGCTGGATAGACTGGAACATTTTTCTTGGAGGCTGGGGGCGATCTTGACGTCGGCTATAAAATAATGAGGAGCATAGATGAAGTAGATTTTCGCCAATGTAGTGGAATCCAAAACTAGAGGGCATAGGTTTAACGTGTGAGGGGAGAGATTCAAATGGGTTCAGAGAGACAATTGTTTCACACAGAGGGTGGTGAGTGTCTGGAACGAGCTGGCAGAGGCAGTAATAGAGGCGTCTACAATTCTGCCTTTAAAAAGCATTTGGATAGTTATATTGAGAAGATGTGTATAGAGGAATATGACCAAATGTGGGCAATTGGACAGGGTTTGTGTAGTAAAAACTGGGCGGCATTGACAAGTTTGGCCGAAGGGCCTATTTCCATGCTGTAAACTTCTATGACCCTATGACCTGTCCCACCTTCCAGATCTGTGTCGCTGCAGATTGGAGTACTCCATCTATATGTCCAAATCGGTTTAAAATTTTGCTGTGGGTGTCTGCCTCGATTTTTCTGATCGACAGTGAACTTTGAGGGAATGAAAGTATCTGAGGAACAGGCAGGAATTGACATTGAGGCAGAAGCTCAGCTGTGATCAAACTGAATGTTGGGGCAGGAGTGAGTGGCCTTGTCGTCTCCCTATGTTGTAATTTCCTATCAGTTTCAGTTGCCACAGCACTCGCAGATGAAGATATCTGCGAGATAAGATTTTAAAGTTACATGTTTCCAACAATTATTTCAATGTCCTGGGAGACAGTTCAATTATCTGGTCTGCACTGCCTGTGAGATTGGTGGAGGCAGATATAACAGTGGCTTTCAAATTTCAATGCGAGAAACGGCAGGAACGAAATGCATGCCTTTTGGGAAAGGTCGATCGAGTGGGATTGAATGAACCGCTAATGTAAAGAGCCGCTGAGGTTAAACGGAGTGAATGTCCTCCTTCGGTACTTCACGCACTTTCAAGTTTTTGGTCACGTCTGGCTGTACGATGATGTGCACCAACACCTGGAGTTTCCGTCAATGTTACCGACCACGGCGAGTAGGATCACAGTAATCCTTTATATAAAATGTGCCCATGCTTATAACGACGTCAGCTTTAGCTCACTGGTTACTTCACAGCATCAATTTAATTATAAGTTCGAACCTGTCTCACTGTGGGCGCTGACTGGCGCTTTTAAAATTTCCAAAACATGTGTGTTGCTTAAAAAATGCAGCAGCACATTTATAATTAGAAGTAGGTTCATTTTGTTTAGAGGTTGCATTGATCTGTTTTGAAAAGAGGCTTGTGCCACGTGCTTACTTTCTGATCACACGCTGCGGAAACCCAAGTTCGATTCCAGCTCAGTATATCTGACCTATCACTCTCTGTCAATTCCTCACAACCTAAATCCAGGAAAAGAGCATGGACCATTATCGATTATACATTTCCTTAAATTTCGGAACAAGATTGTCTACGCAGGCAAATTGATTAATCCATTCTTTTCCACGTGAAACGCTGTTCCCCAGACCTCCAAGAACACTCAGGTAGTTCGAAAGCATCCAGGACCAAGCAATGCGCTTGATTGCTCCTCCTGCCACAGGCATTCAATCCCTCCGCCACAGACATCCCAAAATGCACCGCAATAACTCAACAAAGTTCTTCAGGCAATTGTTCCTTCGGCAGTACCTTCCAGACGTACGACCACTAAGATTTTGAAGAACGAGACAAGCCCCTACTTGGGACAATCACCAACGGGATCTTCCCCTCCAAATCACTCACCGCTCCCACTAGGAACCATATTAACGTTCCTACACGGTAACGGGGAAAAATAATTTTGCTTCCTCCATAAAAGCACGTTGGGTGTACCCAAACCTCACGGACTGCAACGCTTCAAGAAAGCAGCTCACCACCACCTTCTGAAGGGCAACTAGGGATGGACAATAAATTCTGTCCTAACCAGCAACTCTCACATCCAGTAAAAGTTATCTGTTTAATACACTGGTGCTTTGAATTCCTGGGGCCCGGGATGAACTGTTCTCCATTCTCGAAACAAAAATATAGGGTACCCAATTCATGTTTTCCAATTAAGGCGCAATTTAGCGTGACTAATCCACCTACTCTGCACATAATTGGGTTGCGGGGGCATAAACCACGCAAACACGGGGAGAATGTGCAAACTCCACACAAAAAGTGACCCAGAGCCTGGATCGAACCTGAGAACACGACGCCATAAGGCAGCAGTGCTAGCCACTGCGCCACCGTCCTACCCCTGTTCGTAATTCTAAAGGTAGACTGAATCATGTAACTTCTGCTTCACAGGAAACTGGATCGAAGGTATTTCTAACAGCATGAATCCTGGAAGATAGAAACAATGTGCTTGCTGCAGTCAGGTGGAATGTAGTGGCGTCCAATGTATCCGGCAGTAAACGCTCTCTCCTCCTTTCTCTCTTTACCACTCTCCTTTGTTTCTCTTCTGTTTCTATTGACATTGGGTGAAGATTTGTTTTGCCGTGGGTCTCAGAGCAAGACATTCTTCTACATCTTATTGCAGTCAGACACATTTTGCGACTTTTTTGCGTTTTACACGACTGTTAACATAATGAATAATTGGAAATTCACAACACTGACTTTGTTCCTCAATTACTGTGTCTGTGCCCATTGTTACTATTCTACAGAGACATGGTCAGAAGTTGAATCCAGAAGATGGGACGTCTTGTTGAAGCTGTACGCGACATTGGGAAGGGCACAATTGGAATATTGTGTACAGTTCTGGTCACCATAATATAGAAAGAGGGCATAAATGATTTGCTCGCCTTCTTCCGGTCTTGAAAATTTGAGTTATAAGTAGCGGCTGGATAGACTGGATCATTTTTATTGGAGGCTAGCGGTGATCTTGACAACGGCTAAAAAATAATGAGAGGCATAGATGAGGTAGATTTTCCCAGAGGTACTGGAATCCAAAACTAGAGTGCATATGTTTAAGTTGAATGAGGAGAGAAACAAAAGGGTACAGAGGCACAATTGTTTCACACAGAGGGTGGTGAGTATCTGTAACGAGCCGGCAGAGGCAGTAGTAGAGGCGCCTATAGTGTTGCCTTTCAAAAAGCATTTAGAGAGTTATATGGAGAAGATGGGTATAGAGGAATATGACCAAATGAGGGCACTTGGACAGGCTTTGGGTAGTAAAAACTAGACGGTATGGACAAGTTAGGCCGAAGGGCCTATTTCCACTCTGTAAACTTCAATGACCCTATGAGCTGTCCCACGTTCCAGATATGTGTCTGTAAATAAAGATAAACCACCCGGGAACCACTGTAAATAAAGATAAACCACCCGGGGACCACTGTAAATAAAGAGAAACCACCGAGAGACCACTGTAAATAAAGATACACCACCCGGTGACCACTGTAAATAAAGATAAACCACCCAGAGATCACTGTAAATAAAGATAAACGACCCGGGGACCACTGTAAATAAAGATAAACCACCCAGTGACCACTGTAAATAAAGATAAACCACCCAGAGACCACTGTAAATTAAGATAAACCACCCAGAGACCACTGTAAATAAAGATAAACCACCCAGAGACCACTGTAAATAAAGACAAACCACCCTGGGACCACTGTAAAGAAAGATAAACCACCCAGGGACCACACTAAATAAAGATAAACCACCCAGGGACCACTGTAAATAAAGATAAACCACCCAGAGACCACTGGAAATAAAAATAAACCACGCAGAGACCACTGTAAATAAAGTTAAACCACACGAGGACCACTGTAAATAAAGATTAACCACCCAGGGACCACTGAAAATAAAGATAAACCACCCAGGGACCACTGTAAATTAAGATAAACCATCCGGGGACCAATGTAAATAACGATAAACCACACAGGGACCACTGAAAATAAAGATAAACCACCCAGGGACCACTGTAAATAAAGATAAACCACCCAGGGACCACTGTAAATAAAACTAAACCACCCAGGGACCAGTGTAAATGAAGATAAACCACCCAGGGACCACTGTAAATAAAGATAAACAGCTCAGGGACCACTGTAAATAAAGATAAACCACCCGGGAACCACTGTAAATAAAGATAAACCACCCAGGGACCACTGTAAATAAAGATAAACCACACGGGGACCACTGTAAATCATGGTAAACCACTCAGGGGCCACTGTAAATAAAGATAAACCACCCAGAGACCACTGTAAATAAAGGTAAACCACCCAGGGACCACTGTAAATAAAGATAAACCACCAGGGAACCACTGTAAATAAAGATAAACCACCCAGGGACCACTGTAAATAAAGATAAACCACCCAGGGACCAGAGTACATGAAGATAAACCACCCAGGGACCACTGCAAATAAAGATAAACCACCCAGGGACCACTGTAAATAAAGATAAACCACCCGGGGACCACTGGAAGTAAAGATAAACCACGCAGGGACCACTGTAAATAAATATAAACCACCCAGGGACCAGTGTAAATAAAGAAAAACCACCCGGGGACCACTGTAAATAAAGATAAACCAACCAGGGACCACTGTAAATAAAGATAAACCACACGGGGACCATTGTAAATAAAGATAAACCACTCAGGGGCCACTGTAAATAAAGATAAACCACCCAGAGACCACTGTAAATAAAGGTAAACCACCCGGGGACCACTGTAAATAAAGAGAAACCACCAGGGAACCACTGTAAATAAAGATAAACCACCCAGAGACCACTGTAAATAAAGATAAACCACCCAGGGACCACTGTAAATAAAGATAAACCACCCAGGGACCACTGTAAATAAAGATAAACCACACGGGGACCACTGTAAATAATGGTAAACCACTCAGGGGCCACTGTAAATAAAGATGAACCACCCAGAGACCTCTGTAAATAAAGGTAAACCACCCAGGGACCACTGTAAATAAAGATAAACCACCCGGGGACCACTGTAAATAAAGTTAAACCACGCAGGGACCACTGTAAATAAATATAAACCACCCAGGGACCAGTGTAAATTAAGAAAAACCACCCGGGGACCACTGTAAATAAAGATAAACCAACCAGGGACCACTGTAAATAAAGATAAACCACACGGGGACCACTGTAAATAAAGATAAACCACTCAGGGGCCACTGTAAATAAAGATAAACCACCCAGAGACCACTGTAAATAAAGGTAAACCACCCAGGGACCACTGTAAATAAAGATTAACCACCAGGGAACCACTGTAAATAAAGATAAACCACCCAGAGACCACTGTAAATAAAGATAAACCACCCAGGGACCACTGTAAATAAAGATAAACCACCCAGAGACCACTGTAAACAATGATAAATCACCCGGGAACCACTGTAAATAAAGATAAACCACCCGGGGGCCACTGTAAATAAAGATAAACCAACCAGAGACCACTTTCAATAAAGATAAACCACCAGAGAACCACTGTAAATAAAGATAAACCACCCGGGGACCACTGTAAATAAAGATAAATCACCCGGGAACCACTGTAAATAAAGATAAACCACCCAGGGACCACTGTAAATAAAGATAAACCACACAGGGACCAGTGTAAATAAAGAATAACCAACCGGGGACCACTGTAAATAAAGATAAACCACCCAGGGACCACTGTAAATAAAGATAAACCACCCAGGGCCCACTGGAAATAAAGATAAACAGCCCAGGGAACACTGTAAATAAAGATAAACCACCCGGGACCACTGTAAATAAAGATAACCCACCCAGGGACCAGTGTAAATAAAGAAAAACCAACCGGGGACCACTGTAAATAAAGATGAACCAGCCGGGAACCACAGTAAATAAAGAAAAACGACACAGGGACCACTGTAAATAAAGATAAACCACCCAGGCACCACTGTAAATAAAGAAAAACCACCCGGGGACAACTGTAAATAAAGATAAACCACCCGGGGACCACTGTAAATAAAGATAAACCACCCGGGGACCACTGTAAATAAAGATAAACCACGGGGACCACTGTAAATAAAGATACACCACCCAGGACCCACTGTAAATAAAGATAAACCACACAGGGACCAGTGTAAATAAAGAAAAACCAACCGGGGACCACTGTAAATAAAGATAAACCAGCCGGGAACCACAGTAAATAAAGATAAACCACCCGGGGACCACTGTAAATAAAGATAAACCACCCGGGGACCACTGTAAATAAAGATAAACCAACCAGAGACCACTGTCAATAAAGATAAACCACCAGAGAACCACTGTAAATAATGATAAATCACCCGGGAACCACTGTAAATAAAGATAAACCACCCAGGGACCACTGTAAATAAAGATAAACCACCCAGGGACCACTGTAAATAAAGATACACCACCCGGGAACCACTGTAAATAAAGATAAACAACCCAGGGACCACTGTAAATAAAGATAAACCACCCAGGGCCCACTGTAAATAAAGATAAACCACCCAGGGACCACTGTAAATAAAGATAAACCACCCAGGGACCACTGTAAATAAAGAATAACCAACCGGGGACCACTGTAAATAAAGATAAACCACCCAGGGACCACTGTAAATAAAGATAAACCACCCAGGGCCCACTGTAAATAAAGATAAACAGCCCAGGGAACACTGTAAATAAAGATAAACCACCCAGGGACCACTGTAAATAAAGATAAACCACCCGGGACCACTGTAAATAAAGAAAAACCACCCAGGCACCACTGTAAATAAAGAAAAACCACCCGGGGACAACTGTAAATAAAGATAAACCACGGGGACCACTGTAAATAAAGATACACCACCCAGGACCCACTGTAAATAAAGATAAACCACACAGGGACCAGTGTCAATAAAGAAAAACCAACCGGGGACCACTGTAAATAAAGATAAACCAGCCGGGAACCACAGTAAATAAAGAAAAACGACACAGGGACCACTGTAAATAAAGATAAACCACCCAGAGACCACTGTAAATAAAGATAAACCACCCAGGGACCACTGTAAATAAAGATAAACCACACAGGGACCACTGTAAATAAAGATAAACCACCCAGGGAACACTGTAAATAAAGATAAACCACCCAGAGACCACTGTAAATAAAGATAAACCACCCGGAGACCACTGTAAATAAAGATAAACCACCCAGGGACCACTGTAAATTAAGATAAACCATCCGGGGATCAATGTAAATAACGATAAACCACACAGGGACCACTGTAAATAAAGATAAACCAACCGGGTACCTCTGTAAATAAAGATAAACCACCCAGGGACCACTGTAAATAAAGATAAACAACCCGGGGACCACTGTAAATAAAGATAAACCACCCAGGGACCACTGTAAATAAATATAAACCACCCAGGGACCACTGTAAATAAAGATAAACCACCCGGGGACCACTGTAAATAAAGATCAACCACCCAGGGACCACTGTAAATAAATATAAACCACCCAGGGAACACTGTAAATAAAGATAAACCACCCAGGGACCACTGTAAATAAAGATAAACCACCCGGGACTACTGTAAATAAAGATAAACCACCCAGGGACCAGTGTAAATAAAGAAAAACCAACCGGGGACCACTGTAAATAAAGATAAACCAGCCGGGAACCACAGTAAATAAAGAAAAACGACACAGGGACCACTGTAAATAAAGATAAACCACCCAGAGACCACTGTAAATAAAGATAAAACACCCAGGGACAACTGTAAATAAAGATAAACAGCCCAGGGACCACTGTAAATAAAGATAAACCACCCAGAGACCACTGTAAATAAAGATAAACCACCCAGGGACCACTGTAAATAAAGATAAACCACCCAGGGACCACTGTATATAAAGATAAACCACCCAGGGACCACTGTAAATAAAGATAAACCACCCAGAGACCACAGTAAATAAAGAAAAACCACCCAGGGACAACTGTAAATAAAGATAAACAGCCCAGGGACCACTGTAAATAAAGATAAACCACCCAGAGACCACTGTAAATAAAGACAAACCACCCAGGGACCACTGTAAATAAAGAATAACCAACCGGGGACCACTGTAAATAAAGATAAACCACCCAGGGACCACTGTAAATAAAGATAAACCACCCAGGGCCCACTGTAAATAAAGATAAACAGCCCAGGGAACACTGTAAATAAAGATAAACCACCCAGGGACCACTGTAAATAAAGATAAACCACCCGGGACCACTGTAAATAAAGAAAAACCACCCAGGCACCACTGTAAATAAAGAAAAACCACCCGGGGACAACTGTAAATAAAGATAAACCACGGGGACCACTGTAAATAAAGATACACCACCCAGGACCCACTGTAAATAAAGATAAACCACACAGGGACCAGTGTCAATAAAGAAAAACCAACCGGGGACCACTGTAAATAAAGATAAACCAGCCGGGAACCACAGTAAATAAAGAAAAACGACACAGGGACCACTGTAAATAAAGATAAACCACCCAGAGACCACTGTAAATAAAGATAAACCACCCAGGGACCACTGTAAATAAAGATAAACCACACAGGGACCACTGTAAATAAAGATAAACCACCCAGGGAACACTGTAAATAAAGATAAACCACCCAGAGACCACTGTAAATAAAGATAAACCACCCGGAGACCACTGTAAATAAAGATAAACCACCCAGGGACCACTGTAAATTAAGATAAACCATCCGGGGATCAATGTAAATAACGATAAACCACACAGGGACCACTGTAAATAAAGATAAACCAACCGGGTACCTCTGTAAATAAAGATAAACCACCCAGGGACCACTGTAAATAAAGATAAACAACCCGGGGACCACTGTAAATAAAGATAAACCACCCAGGGACCACTGTAAATAAATATAAACCACCCAGGGACCACTGTAAATAAAGATAAACCACCCGGGGACCACTGTAAATAAAGATCAACCACCCAGGGACCACTGTAAATAAATATAAACCACCCAGGGAACACTGTAAATAAAGATAAACCACCCAGGGACCACTGTAAATAAAGATAAACCACCCGGGACTACTGTAAATAAAGATAAACCACCCAGGGACCAGTGTAAATAAAGAAAAACCAACCGGGGACCACTGTAAATAAAGATAAACCAGCCGGGAACCACAGTAAATAAAGAAAAACGACACAGGGACCACTGTAAATAAAGATAAACCACCCAGAGACCACTGTAAATAAAGATAAAACACCCAGGGACAACTGTAAATAAAGATAAACAGCCCAGGGACCACTGTAAATAAAGATAAACCACCCAGAGACCACTGTAAATAAAGATAAACCACCCAGGGACCACTGTAAATAAAGATAAACCACCCAGGGACCACTGTATATAAAGATAAACCACCCAGGGACCACTGTAAATAAAGATAAACCACCCAGAGACCACAGTAAATAAAGAAAAACCACCCAGGGACAACTGTAAATAAAGATAAACAGCCCAGGGACCACTGTAAATAAAGATAAACCACCCAGAGACCACTGTAAATAAAGACAAACCACCCAGGGACCACTGTAAATAAAGAATAACCAACCGGGGACCACTGTAAATAAAGATAAACCACCCAGGGACCACTGTAAATAAAGATAAACCACCCAGGGCCCACTGTAAATAAAGATAAACAGCCCAGGGAACACTGTAAATAAAGATAAACCACCCAGGGACCACTGTAAATAAAGATAAACCACCCGGGACCACTGTAAATAAAGAAAAACCACCCAGGCACCACTGTAAATAAAGAAAAACCACCCGGGGACAACTGTAAATAAAGATAAACCACGGGGACCACTGTAAATAAAGATACACCACCCAGGACCCACTGTAAATAAAGATAAACCACACAGGGACCAGTGTCAATAAAGAAAAACCAACCGGGGACCACTGTAAATAAAGATAAACCAGCCGGGAACCACAGTAAATAAAGAAAAACGACACAGGGACCACTGTAAATAAAGATAAACCACCCAGAGACCACTGTAAATAAAGATAAACCACCCAGGGACCACTGTAAATAAAGATAAACCACACAGGGACCACTGTAAATAAAGATAAACCACCCAGGGAACACTGTAAATAAAGATAAACCACCCAGAGACCACTGTAAATAAAGATAAACCACCCGGAGACCACTGTAAATAAAGATAAACCACCCAGGGACCACTGTAAATTAAGATAAACCATCCGGGGATCAATGTAAATAACGATAAACCACACAGGGACCACTGTAAATAAAGATAAACCAACCGGGTACCTCTGTAAATAAAGATAAACCACCCAGGGACCACTGTAAATAAAGATAAACAACCCGGGGACCACTGTAAATAAAGATAAACCACCCAGGGACCACTGTAAATAAATATAAACCACCCAGGGACCACTGTAAATAAAGATAAACCACCCGGGGACCACTGTAAATAAAGATCAACCACCCAGGGACCACTGTAAATAAATATAAACCACCCAGGGAACACTGTAAATAAAGATAAACCACCCAGGGACCACTGTAAATAAAGATAAACCACCCGGGACTACTGTAAATAAAGATAAACCACCCAGGGACCAGTGTAAATAAAGAAAAACCAACCGGGGACCACTGTAAATAAAGATAAACCAGCCGGGAACCACAGTAAATAAAGAAAAACGACACAGGGACCACTGTAAATAAAGATAAACCACCCAGAGACCACTGTAAATAAAGATAAAACACCCAGGGACAACTGTAAATAAAGATAAACAGCCCAGGGACCACTGTAAATAAAGATAAACCACCCAGAGACCACTGTAAATAAAGATAAACCACCCAGGGACCACTGTAAATAAAGATAAACCACCCAGGGACCACTGTATATAAAGATAAACCACCCAGGGACCACTGTAAATAAAGATAAACCACCCAGAGACCACAGTAAATAAAGAAAAACCACCCAGGGACAACTGTAAATAAAGATAAACAGCCCAGGGACCACTGTAAATAAAGATAAACCACCCAGAGACCACTGTAAATAAAGATAAACCACCCAGGGACCACTGTAAATAAAGATAATCCACACAGGGACCACTGTAAATAAAGATAAACCACCCAGGGACCACTGTAAATAAAGATAAACCACCCAGAGACCACTGGAAATAAAAATAAACCACGCAGAGACCACTGTAAATAAAGTTAAACCACACGAGGACCACTGTAAATGTAGAAAAACCACCCAGGGACCACTGTAAATAAAGATAAACCACCCAGAGACCACTGTAAATAAAGATAAACCACCCAGGGACCACTGTTGTTTAAGATAAACCATCCGGGGACCAATGTAAATAACGATAAACCACACAGGGACCACTGTAAATAAAGATAAACCAACCGAGTACCTCTGTAAATAAAGATAAACCACCCAGGGACCACTGTAAATAAAGATAAACCACCCAGGGATCACTGTAAATAATGATAAACCAACCGGGGACCTCTGTAAATCAAGATAAACCACCCAGGGACCACTGTAAATAAAGATAAACCACCCAGGGACCACTGTAAATAAAGATAAACCACCCAGGGACCACTGTAAATAAAGATAAACAGCCCAGGGACCACTGTAAATAAAGAAAAACCAACCGGGGACCTCTGTAAATCAAGATAAACCACCCAGGGACCACTGTAAATAAAGATAAACCACCCAGGGACCAGTGTAAATAAAGATAAACCACCCAGGGACCACTGTAAATAAAGATAAACCACCCGGGAACCACTGTAAATAAAGATAAACCACACTGGGACCACTGTAAATAAAGATAAACCACCCAGCGTCCACTGTAAATAAAGATAAACAACCCGGGGACCACTGTAAATAAAGATAAACCACCCAGGGACCACTGTAAATAAATATAAACCACCCAGGGACCACTGTAAATAAAGATAAACCACCCGTGGACCACTGTAAATAAAGATCAACCACCCAGGGACCACTGTAAATAAATATAAACCACCCAGGGACCACTGTAAATAAAGATAAACAGCCCAGGGACCACTGTAAATAAAGATAAACCACCCAGAGACCACTGTAAATAAAGATAAACCACCCAGAGACCACTGTAAATAAAGGTAAACCACCCAGGGACCACTTTAAATAACGATAAACCACCAGGGAACCACTGTAAATAAAGATAAACCACCCAGTGACCACTGTAAATAAAGATAAACCACCCAGGGACCAGTGTACATGAAGATAAACCACCCAGGGACCACTGTAAATAAAGATAAACCACCCAGGGACCACTGTAAATAAAGATAAACCACCCAGGGACCACTGTAAATAAAGATAAACCACCCAGGGCCCACTGTAAATAAAGGTAAACCACCCAGGGACCAGTGTAAATAAAGAAAAACCACCCAGGGACCACTGTAAATAAAGATAAACCACCCAGGGCCCACTGTAAATAAAGATAAACCACCCAGGGACCACTGTAAATAAAGATAAACCACCCAGGGCCCACTGTAAATAAAGATAAACCACCCAGGGACCACTGTAAATAAAGATAAACCACCCAGGGACCACTGTAAATAAAGATAAACCACCCAGGGACCACTGTAAATAAATATAAACCACCCAGGGACCACTATAAATAAAGATAAACCACCCAGGGACCACTGTAAATAAAGATAAACAGCCCAGGGACCACTGTAAATAAAGATAAACCACCCAGAGACCACTGTTAATAAAGATAAACCACCCAGAGACCACTGTAAATAAAGATAAACAGCCCAGGGACCACTGTAAATAAAGATAAACCACCCAGAGACCACTGTAAATAAAGATAAACCACCCAGGGACCACTGTAAATAAAGATAAAGAGCCCAGGGACCACTGTAAATAAAGATAAACCACCCAGAGACCACTGTAAATAAAGATAAACCACCCAGGGACCACTGTAAATAAAGATAAACCACCCAGGAACACTGTAAATAAAGATAAACCGCCCGGGGACCACTGTAAATAAAGATAAACCACCCAGGGACCACTGTAAATAAAGATAAACCACCCGGGGACCACTGTAAATAAAGATAAACCACCCAGGGACCACTGTAAATAAAGATAAACCACCCAGGGACCACTGTAAATAAAGAATAACCACCCGGGGACACACGCACTCCAGGCCACTCCCGGCCACCCAACACACACACTCCAGGTCACTCCCGGCCAGCCCACACACACACTCCAGGACACTCCCGGCCAGTCCACACACACACTCCAGGCCACTCCCGGCCAGCCCACACACACACTCCAGGTCA
Organism: Scyliorhinus torazame; assembly: GCF_047496885.1. Taxonomy (NCBI): domain Eukaryota; kingdom Metazoa; phylum Chordata; class Chondrichthyes; order Carcharhiniformes; family Scyliorhinidae; genus Scyliorhinus; species Scyliorhinus torazame. Next base: position 23,501,026 of record NC_092729.1, on the reverse strand, counting down.
CTCCCGGCCAGTCCACACACACACTCCAGGTCACTCCCGGCCAGCCCACACACACACTTCAGGCCAGGCCACTCCCGGCCAGCCCACACACACACTCCAGGCTACGCCCGACCAGCCCACGCACACACTCCATGCCATTCCCGGCCAGCCCACACACACACTTCAGGCCAGGCCACTCCCGGCCAGCCCACACACACACTCCAGGCCACTCCCGGCCAGGCCACACAGACACGCCAGGCCCCTCCCGGCCAGCCCACACACACTCTCCAGGCCACTCCCGGCCAGGCCACACAGACACGCCAGGCCACTCCCGGCCAGCCCACCCAATACTCCAGGCCACTCCCGGCCATCCCACACACACACTCCAGGCCACTCCCGGCCAGCCCACGCACACACTCCAGGCCACTCCCGGCCAGCCCACGCACACACTCCAGGCCAGGCCCGGCCAGCCCACACACACTCCAGGCCACTCCCGGCCAGCCCACACACACACTCCAGGCCACTCCCGGCCAGCCCCCACACACACTCCAGCCCACTCCAGGCCAGCCCACTCCCGGCCATCCCACACACACACCAGGCAAGGCCACTCCCGACCAGCCCACACTCACACTCCAGGCCACTCCCGGCCTGCCCACACACACACTCCAGGCCACTCCCGGCCAGCCCACACAATGCTCCACGCCACTCCCGGCCAGCCCACACACACTCTCCAGACCACTCCCGGCCAGCCCACGCACACACTCCAGACCAGGCCACTCCCGGCCAGCCCACACACACACTCCAGGCCACTCCCGGCCAGCCCACACACACACTCCAGGCCACTCCCGGCCAGCCCACACACACACTCCAGGCCAGGCGACTCCCGGCCAGCCCACACACACACTCCAGGCCACTCCCGGCCAGCCCACACACACATTCCAGGTCACTCCCGGCCCACACACACACTCCAGGCCACTCCCGGCCAGCCCACGCACACACTCCAGGCCACTGCCGGCCAGCCCACACACACACTCCAGTGGAACCCTTTCTTCTCACTCTCTCTAAACCCCTTCCTAATTTGGAGTCCTCTGTGAAATTGCTCTTTACCTTAAACTGATCTGCAGATTACAATTCCAGTTCCCTAATCCCCATATTCAACTGAAATCCTCCATCCCTGACAACAATCCATTAAATACCCTTTGTTTTGTCTCCAAGATCCTCACATCCTTTTGTATATTTAGCGGCAGAACAAGAAGCAATTCCTCAGCTATGGTCCTGTCTATAAACCTGGTTATAACTCTATAGGCTATTGGCAAAGTATTAGAAAGTGGGATTCAAATACTCAGGTGGTTGTTTTTGACCTGCCCAGTCCAGGTGGGCCGAATGACCTTTCTGTACTCTGGACCTCGATGACTCTATGATCCTAACATCCTTCTTTTCGGAGTCTCCGCCTCTATTGATCAAGTTAAATATCTTCTGAGGTTTTTCCAATCTTATCACCATGACCTTCCAGTGCAAAGTGTGGGCATGTACCCGCTCCCTTCCTGTACTCTTTTTAAACTTGTCCCGTTTAGTTTATATTTCCTGTCCTCTGCCCTCCTCCCTAATGCATCACCCACACGACAGTGATTTAAATTTACTTTCCCCGTGACCCTCCCTTTCACAGATCTGGGAACATGCTGCTGAAGATTGCTGCTACCCTGCTCACTGTGTCATTGCTGAGTGTCTGTCATTTGTGAATGTTGAAATTCTTTCCATTGAAGTCTATCGCAGTGAATTGTATCTTGAAGAGCAATTGTCCTCATGTGGACCCCGAGTGAACATCAGTGTCTCCTCCCCTCCTCTCTGAACAACTATCATTCACCGCTTCTCTCTGCTTTCTGTTTCTTAGCCAATATCACATTCTCACTGTCACAGACCCTTTAATCCACGGCTTTGGGACTCGATAACAACTCTAATAAATGACATTTGATCACAATATGTTCCAGTACATAAATTCATATCAGTTCCCTCATTAATCCTCCAGTTATTTTGAAATATAACTGCAATAACAACATGCGATGTGATTTCCCACGAATATCGCCGTGTTTCTGGTCACATAACACCATTTCCTCGCGAAGGAGCAATATTCCTGTTGCCCAGTCTGACCCCGAGAAATGTCCTGGTGACTTACATTATACTGACTGCTCTGTCACTCCAGGGTGTATCCCTCTCTCTCCTTTTATAAACAGGATGGGACAGTGAAAATGCCCCAGTCCCCTGGAACCACTCAGATATCAATGAGGATTGAGTATCAGGTTCAGTGTGTCCACTATTTCCACACTCCATCCCTCAGTCACTGTCACACAACCGATCCAGACCCGGCTAATCTTCTATTTCATTGAGATAGAAAAAGTATTGGATTGAAAGGGGTTAACTGAGCCTGTTTGTTTAGTGACTGTGATTAATGTCAGTCTCTATGGATCTAACCGTGTCACTGGAGGGTTTGTCTCTGCTATTAATAAGCGATTCCTTTCATTGAGTTATCCCAAACTGTCAGCGGGAGCGTCAATTCCAACACTGCCAGAGGTCAGCGGCTCCAGAGAGGCCGAGAGGAGGGAGCAGAATCTGGGAACTACCCACAGGAACGTTACAGCAATGGAGCAGAATCTGGGAACTATCCACAGGAACGTTACAGCAATGGATCAGAATCTGGGAACTACCCACAGGAACGTTACAGCAATGGATCAGAATCTGGGAACTATCCACAGGAACGTTACAGCAATGGATCAGAATCTGGGAACTATCCACAGGAACGTTACAGCAATGGATCAGAATCTGGGAACTACCCACAGGAACGTTACAGCAATGGATCAGAATCTGGGGACTACCCACAGGAACGTTACAGCAATGGATCAGAATCTGGGAACTACCCACAGGAACGTTACAGCAATGGATCAGAATCTGGGAACTACCCACAGGAACGTTACAGCAATGGACAGGAGTTTATCCTGGGGTATTAACTATATGTCTTGGCCGCCTTTACAAATGCGGATCTACGGCGCACTGATGATAATTCAGGCGGGTTACTATCCCCTCCTGGCTGTTGTCGGTGTCCCTGGTAAGTCTCCCTGTCCAGTTATTTATTGTATAAACCACTTTAAGTGTATTATTGCTCTGGTCATTTGCATCTTGGAAAGATTGAATCCACGTTCTTCATTTCAGAAGTTTGTAAGTTCTCAGGTCCAGGAGCAGAATGAGGCTATTTGGCCCCTCGCGTCTGCTCCGTCATTCGGTCTTGGCTGATCTCATCCTCGGCTTAACGCTGCCGCCCTGACCATTATCCAAAATTCTCAACCCTATTCCCAATTCAAAATCTATATAACTGCTCCTTAAATGTACTCACTGTCCCAGCATGCCCCGCACTCTGGATAGCGAATTCCAAGATTCACATCCCATTGGGAGAAGTAGTTTCTCCTCTGCTCTGATTCACATTTGCTGCCTGTTATCCTGAGATCCTGACCTCTCGTTCTAGATCGCCCCACAAGAGGAAGCATCGGCTCCACTTCCACTTTACCCACACCTTTTATCATCTTATAAAGACCAATTTGATCTCTATTCCTTCTTAACAACTCTCTTGATAAGACAAAGCCCTCATCTCTGCGATCACTCTAGTCAACCTCCTATGAACTGCCTCTAAAGCCCCTACATCTTTCCTCAAATCAGGGGCCAGAACTGTGCAATGCTCCAGGTGCGATCTGACCAACATCTGGAATAATGGTAATAACACTTCCTTAGGTTGAAGCTCTGTGCCTTTAGCTATAAATATCAACATCGATTCCAGTCGCTGAGGTCATTCCCTATCCAGTAACTCCACTCGCTCTCTGGTTAATATCGGAGGCTGTTCACAATCCCTGCTCTCCCTTTGACAGTAAAGTTATTATACCCAGACGCTCTCTCCATTCCCAATCCTGCTCACTTGCCATCGCCACCTCTGCTTCATCTCAGCTGCAGAATAAATAATCATCTGTGTCTTTGTTAAATCCACACTCGACTAATCCAATGATATTCTGTCACACAATTTCTGATACAAATCTTCATGAAGCGCAGCTCATCTCCAACTCTACTGCCATATCCTAACTCTCACCCAATCCCAGTCACCCATCATCCCTGTGCTCACTGATGTAGATTGGTTCCCAGTCTGGGTCCTAACCCTCAACCAAGTCCAGTCACCTATCATCCCTGTGCTCACTGATGTAGATTGGTTACCAGTCTGGGAGCATCGCACTATCTGAATTCTCATTCAGTTATTGCAATTCTTCACAGTCTCACTCATCAAATTAGACCAAGCCAATGTCCATTTTCAATGAATGTGGAAATGAGTTATTTTTCATCACTTTTACAATTCTGTAATTGGGAGGTGAGTGAAAAGGCTGAGAATGGTTTTCTGCAGGTTGTGTTATTGGAAGGTGAGTGGAGATGCTGAGGATGGGTTTCTGCAGGTTGTGTTATTGGGAGGTGAGTGAACATGCTGAGGATGGGTTTCTGCAGGTTTTGTTATTGGGAGGTGAGTGGAGATGCTGAGGATGGGTTTCTGCAGGTTGTGTTATTGGAAGGTGAGTGAACATGCTGAGGATGGGTTTCTGCAGGTTGTATTACTGGGAGGTTAGTGGAGATGCTGAGGATGGGTTTCTGCAGGTTGTGTTACTGGGAGGTTAGTGGAGATGCTGAGGATGGGTTTCTGCAGGTTTTGTTATTGGGAGGTGAGTGGAGATGCTGAGGATGGGTTTCTGCAGGTTGTGTTATTGGAAGGTAACTGAAGATGCTGAGGATGGGTTTCTGCAGGTTGTGTTACTGGGAGGTTAGTGGAGATACTGAGGATGGGTTTCAGCAGGTTTTGTTATTGGGAGGTGAGTGGAGATGCTGAGGATGGGTTTCTGCAGGTTGTGTTATTGGAAGGTAACTGAAGATGCTGAGGATGGGTTTCTGCAGGTTGTGTTATTGGGAGGTGAGTGGAGATGCTGAGGATGGGTTTCTGCAGGTTGTGTAATTGGAAGTTGAGTGAAGATGCTGAGGATGGGTCCCTGCAGGTTGTGTTATTGGGCGGTGAGTGAAGTTGCTGCGAATGGGTCTGTGCAGGTTGTGTACTTGGGAGATGAGTGGAGATGCTGAGGATGGGTTTCTGCAGGTTGTGTTGTTGGGAGTTGCGTGAAGATGCTGAGGGTGGGATTCTGCAGGTTGTGTAATTGGAAGGTGAGTGGAGATGCTGAGGATGGGTTTCCGCAGGTTGTGTTATTGGGAGGTGAGTGAACATGCTGAGGATGGGTTTCTGCAGGTTGTATTACTGGGAGGTTAGTGGAGATGCTGAGGATGGGTTTCTGCAGGTTGCGTTACTGGGAGGTTAGTGGAGATGCTGAGGATGGGTTTCTGCAGGTTTTCTTATTGGGAGGTGAGTGGAGATGCTGAGGATGGGTTTCTGCAGGTTGCGTTATTGGAAGGTGAGTGAACATGCTGAGGATGGGTTTCTGCAGGTTGTATTACTGGGAGGTTAGTGGAGATGCTGAGGATGGGTTTCTGCAGGTTGTGTTACTGGGAGGTTAGTGGAGATGCTGAGGATGGGTTTCTGCAGGTTTTGTTATTGGGAGGTGAGTGGAGATGCTGAGGATGGGTTTCTGCAGGTTCTGTTATTGGAAGGTAACTGAAGATGCTGAGGATGGGTTTCTGCAGGTTGTGTTACTGGGAGGTTAGTGGAGATGCTGAGGATGGGTTTCTGCAGGTTTTGTTATTGGGAGGTGAGTGGAGATGCTGAGGATGGGTTTCTGCAGGTTGTGTTATTGGAAGGTAACTGAAGATGCTGAGGATGGGTTTCTGCAGGTTGTGTTATTGGAAGGTTATTGCAGATGCTGAGGATGAGTTTCTGCGGTTGTGCTTTTGGGAGGTGAGTGAGGATGCTGAGGATGGGTTTCTGCAGGTTGTGTTATTGGGAGGTGAGTGGAGATGCTGAGGATGGGTTTCTGCAGGTTGTGTAATTGGAAGTTGAGTGAAGATGCTGAGGATGGGTCCCTGCAGGTTGTGTTATTGGGCGGTGAGTGAAGTTGCTGAGAATGGGTCTGTGCAGGTTGTGTACTTGGGAGATGAGTGTAGATGCTGAGGATGGGTTTCTGCAGGTTGTGTTGTTGGGAGTTGCGTGAAGGTGCTGAGGGTGGGATTCTGCAGGTTGTGCAATTGGAAGGTGAGTGAAGATGCTGAGGATGGGTTTCTGCAGGTTGTGTTATTGGGAGGTGAGTGGAGATGCTGAGGATGGGTTTCTGCAGATTGTCTTACTGGCAGGTGAGTACAGATGCTGAGGGTGGGTTTCTGCAGGTTGTGTGATTGGAAGGTGAGTGAAATTGCTGAGGATGGGTTTCTGCAGGTTGTGTTATTGGGAGGTGAGTGAAGGATGGGTTTCAGCAGGTTGTGTTATTGGAAGGTTAGTAGAGATGCTGAGGATGGGTTCTGCAGGTTGTGTTATTGGAAGGTTAGTGAAGATGCTGAGGATGTGTTTCTGCAGGTTGTGTTATTGGGAGGTGAGTTGAGATGTTGAGGATGGGTTTCTGCAGGTTGTGTTATTGAGAGGTGAGTGAAGATGCTGAGCATGTGTTTCTGTAGGTTGTGTTATTGGGAGGTGAGTGGAGATGCTGAGAATGATTTTCTGCAGGTTGTGTTATTGGAAGGTTAGTGAAGATGCTGAGGATGGGTTCCTGTAGGTTGTGTTATTGGGAGGTTAGTGGAGATGCTGAGGATGGGTTTCTGCAGGTTGTGTTATTGGGAGGTGAGTGAAGATGCTGAGGATGGTTTTCTGCAGGTTGGGTTTTTGGGAGGTGAGTGAAGATGCTGAGGATGGGTTTCTGCAGGTTGTATTATTGAAAGGTTACTGGAGATGCTAACGATGGGTTTCTGCAGGTTGTGTTATTGGGAGGTGAGTGGAGATGCTGAGAATGGGTTTCTGCAGGTTGCATTATTGGGAAGTGAGTGGAGATTCTGAGGATGGGTTTCTGCAGGTTGTGTTATTGGAAGGCTATTTAAGATGACGAGGATGTGTTTCTGCAGGTCGTGTTATTGGGAGGTGAGTGTAGATGCTAAGGATGGGTTTCTGCAGGTTGTGTTATTCGGAGGTGAGTGGAGATGCTGAGGATGGGTTTCTGCAGGTTGTGTCATTGGGAGGTTAGTGGAGATGCTGAGGATGGGTTTCTGCAGGTTGTTTTATTGGGAGGTGAATGAAGATGCTGAGGATGTGTTTCTGCAGGTTGTGTTATTGGGAGGTGAGTGGAGATGCTGAGAATTAATTTCTGCAGGTTGTGTTATTGGAAGATTATTGAAGATGCTGAGGATGGGTTTCAGCAGGTTGTGTAATTGGGAGGTGAGAGGAGATGCTGAGGATGTGTTTCAGCAGGTTGTGTAATTGGGAGGTGAGTGGAGATGCTGAGGATGGGTTTCTGCAGGTTGTGTTATTGAAAGGTTACTGGAGATGCTGAGGATGGGTTTCAGCAGGTTGTGTAATTGGGAGGTGAGTGGAGATGCTGAGGATGTGTTTCTGCAGTTTGCATTATTGGGAATTTACTGGAGATGCTGAGGATGGGTTTCTGCAGGTTGTGTGATTAGAAGGTTATTGAAGGTGATGAGGATGGGTTTCTGCAGGTTGTGTTATTGGGAGGTGAGTGAAGATGCTGAGGATGGGTTTCTGTCGCTTGTGTTATTGGGAGATGAGTGGAGATGCTGTGGATGCGTTTCTGCAGATTGTGTTATTGGGATGTGAATGAAGATGCTGAGGATGGGTTTCTGCAGGTTGAGTTATTGAAAGGTGACTGGAGATGCTGAGGATAGGTTTCTGCAGGTTGTGTTATTGGGAGGTGAGTGGAGAAGCTGAGGATGGGTTTCTGCAGGTTGTGTTATTGGAAGGATATTGAAGATGCTGAGGATGGGTTTCTGCAGGTTGTGCTTTTGGGAGGAGAGTGAGGATGCTGAGGATGGGTTTCTGCAGGTTGTGTTATTGGGAGGTTATTGAAGATGCTGAGGATGGGTTTCTGCAGCTTATGTTATTGGGAGGATAGTGAAGATGCTGAGGATGGGTTTCTGCAGTTGTGTTATTGGAAGTTTAGTGGAGATGCTGAGGATGGGTCCCTGCTGGTTGTGTTATTGGGCGGCGAGTGAAGTTGCTCAGAATGGGTTTCTGCAGGTTGTGTTATTGGAAGGTAACTGAAGATGCTGAGGATGGGTTTCTGCAGGTTGTGTTATTGGAAGGTTATTGCAGATGCTGAGGATGAGTTTCTGCGGTTGTGCTTTTGGGAGGTGAGTGAGGATGCTGAGGATGGGTTTCTGCAGGTTGTGTTATTGGGAGGTGAGTGGAGATGCTGAGGATGGGTTTCTGCAGGTTGTGTAATTGGAAGTTGAGTGAAGATGCTGAGGATGGGTTTCTGCAGGTTGTGTTATTGGGCGGTGAGTGAAGTTGCTGAGAATGGGTCTGTGCAGGTTGTGTACTTGGGAGATGTGTGTAGATGCTGAGGATGGGTTTCTGCAGGTTGTGTTGGTGGGAGTTGCGTGAAGATGCTGAGGGTGGGATTCTGCAGGTTGTGTAATTGGAAGGTGAGTGAAGATGCTGAGGATGGGTTTCTGCAGGTTGTGTTATTGGGAGGTGAGTGGAGATGCTGAGGATGGGTTTCTGCAGATTGTCTTACTGGCAGGTGAGTACAGATGCTGAGGGTGGGTTTCTGCAGGTTGTGTGATTGGAAGGTGAGTGAAATTGCTGAGGATGGGTTTCTGCAGGTTGTGTTATTGGGAGTTGAATGAAGGATGGGTTTCTGCAGGTTGTGTTATTGGAAGGTTAGTAGAGATGCTGAGGATGGGTTCTGCAGGTTGTGTTATTGGAAGGTTAGTGAAGATGCTGAGGATGTGTTTCTGCAGGTTGTGTTATTGGGAGGTTAGTTGAGATGTTGAGGATGGGTTTCTGCAGGTTGTGTTATTGAAAGGTGAGTGAAGATGCTGAGGATGTGTTTCTGTAGGTTGTGTTACTGGGAGGTGAGTGGAGATGCTGAGAATGATTTTCTGCAGGTTGTGTTATTGGAAGGTTAGTGAAGATGCTGAGGATGGGTTCCTGTAGGTTGTGTTATTGGGAGGTTAGTGGAGATGCTGAGGATGGGTTTCTGCAAGTTGTGTTATTGGGAGGTGAGTGAAGATGCTGAGGATTGGTTTCTGCAGGTTGTGTTCTTGGGAGGTGAGTGAAGGATGGGTCTCTGCAGGTTGTGTTATTGGAAGGTTAGTGGAGATGCTGAGGATGGGTTTCTGCATGTTGTGTGATTGGAAGGTGAGTGAAATTGCTGAGGATGGGTTTCTGCAGGTTGTGTTATTGGAAGGTTACTGGAGATGCTGAGGATGGGTTTCTGCATGTTGTGTGATTGGAAGGTGAGTGAAATTGCTGAGGATGGGTTTCTGCAGGTTGTGTTATTGGGAGGTGAGTGAAGGATGGGTTTCTGCAGGTTGTGTTATTGGAAGGTTAGTGGAGATGCTGAGGATAGGTTTCTGCAGGTTGTGTTATTGGGAGGTGACTGGAGATGATGAGGATGGGTTTCTGCAGGTTGTGTTATCGGGAGCTGAGTGAAGATGCTGAGGATGGGTTTCTGCAGGTTGTGTTATCGGAAGGTTAGTGAAGATGCTGAGGATGGGTTCCTGTAGGTTGTGTTATTGGGAGGTTAGTGGAGATGCTGAGGATGGGTTTCTGCAGGTTGTGTTATTGGGAGGTGAGTGAAGATGCTGAGGATGGGTTTCTGCAGGTTGGGTTTTTGGGAGGTGAGTGGAGATGCTGTGGATGTGTTTCTGCAGATTGTGTTGTTGGGAGGTGAGTGAAGATGCTGAGGATGGGTTTCTGCAGGTTGTATTATTGAAAGGTTACTGGAGATGCTAACGATGGGTTTCTGCAGGTTGTGTTATTGGGAGGTGAGTGGAGATGCTGAGAATGGGTTTCTGCAGGTTGCATTATTGGGAAGTGAGTGGAGATTCTGAGGATGGGTTTCTGCAGGTTGTGTTATTGGAAGGCTATTTAAGATGACGAGGATGTGTTTCTGCAGGTTGTGTTATTGGGAGGTGAGTGTAGATGCTAAGGATGGGTTTCTGCAGGTTGTGTTATTGGGAGGTGAGTGGAGATGCTGAGGATGGGTTTCTGCAGGTTGTGTCATTGGGAGGTTAGTGGAGATGCTGAGGATGGGTTTCTGCAGGTTGTTTTATTGGGAGGTGAATGAAGATGCTGAGGATGTGTTTCTGCAGGTTGTGTTATTGGGAGGTGAGTGGAGATGCTGAGAATTAATTTCTGCAGGTTGTGTTATTGGAAGATTATTGAAGATGCTGAGGATGGGTTTCAGCAGGTTGTGTAATTGGGAGGTGAGTGGAGATGCTGAGGATGTGTTTCAGCAGGTTGTGTAATTGGGAGGTGAGTGGAGATGCTGAGGATGTGTTTCTGCAGTTTTCATTATTGGGAATTTACTGGAGATGCTGAGGATGGGTTTCTGCAGGTTGTGTGATTAGAAGGTTATTGAAGGTGATGAGGATGGGTTTCTGCAGGTTGTGTTATTGGGAGGTGAGTGAAGATGCTGAGGATGGGTTTCTGTCGCTTGTGTTATTGGGAGATGAGTGGAGATGCTGTGGATGCGTTTCTGCAGATTGTGTTATTGGGATGTGAATGAAGATGCTGAGGATGGGTTTCTGCAGGTTGAGTTATTGAAAGGTGACTGGAGATGCTGAGGATAGGTTTCTGCAGGTTGTGTTATTGGGAGGTGAGTGGAGAAGCTGAGGATGGGTTTCTGCAGGTTGTGTTATTGGAAGGATATTGAAGATGCTGAGGATGGGTTTCTGCAGGTTGTGCTTTTGGGAGGAGAGTGAGGATGCTGAGGATGGGTTTCTGCAGGTTGTGTTACTGGGAGGTTATTGAAGATGCTGAGGATGGGTTTCTGCAGCTTATGTTATTGGGAGGATAGTGAAGATGCTGAGGATGGGTTTCTGCAGTTGTGTTATTGGAAGTTTAGTGGAGATGCTGAGGATGGGTCCCTGCTGGTTGTGTTATTGGGCGGCGAGTGAAGATTCTGAGGATGTGTTTCTGCAGGTTGTGTACTTGGGAGATGAGTGGAGATGCTGAGGATGGGTTTCTGCAGGTTGTGTTGTTGGGAGTTGCGTGAAGATGCTGAGGGTGGGTTTCTGCAGGTTTTGTTATTGGAAGGTTATTGAACATGCTGAGGATGGGTTTCTGCAAGTTGTGTTATTGGGAGGTGAGTGAAGATGCTGAGGATGGGTTTCTGCAGGTTGTGTTCTTGGGAGGTGAGTGAAGGATGGGTCTCTGCAGGTTGTGTTATTGGAAGGTTAGTGGAGATGCTGAGGATGGGTTTCTGCATGTTGTGTGATTGGAAGGTGAGTGAAATTGCTGAGGATGGGTTTCTGCAGGTTGTGTTATTGGAAGGTTACTGGAGATGCTGAGGATGGGTTTCTGCATGTTGTGTGATTGGAAGATGAGTGAAATTGCTGAGGATGGGTTTCTGCAGGTTGTGTTATTGGGAGGTGAGTGAAGGATGGGTTTCTGCAGGTTGTGTTATTGGAAGGTTAGTGGAGATGCTGTGGATAGGTTTCTGCAGGTTGTGTTATTGGGAGGTGACTGGAGATGATGAGGATGGGTTTCTGCAGGTTGTGTTATCGGGAGCTGAGTGAAGATGCTGAGGATGGGTTTCTGCAGGTTGTGTTAATGGGAGGTGAGTTGAGATGTTGAGGATGGGTTTCTGCAGGTTGTGTTATTGAGAGGTGAGTGAAGATTCTGAGGATGTGTTTCTGCAGGTTGTGTTATTGGGAGGTGAGTGGAGATGCTGAGAATGATTTTCTGCAGGTTGTGTTATTGGAAGGTTAGTGAAGATGCTGAGGATGGGTTCCTGTAGGTTGTGTTATTGGGAGGTTAGTGGAGATGCTGAGGATGGGTTTCTGCAGGTTGTGTTGTTGGGAGGTGAGTGGAGATGCTGTGGATGTGTTTCTGCAGGTTGGGTTATTGGGAGGTGAGTGGAGATGCTGTGGATGTGTTTCTGCAGATTGTGTTGTTGGGAGGTGAGTGAAGATGCTGAGGATTGGTTTCTGCAGGTTGTATTTTTGAAAGGTTACTGGAGATGCTGAGGATGGGTTTCTGCAGGTTGTGTTATTGGGAGGTGAGTGGAGATGCTGAGGATGGGTTTCTGCAGGTTGCATTATTGGGAAGTTAGTGGAAATGCTGAGGATGGGTTTCTGCAGGTTGTGTTATTGGAAGGTTATTTAAGATGATGAGGATGGGTTTCTGCAGGTTGTGTTATTGGGATGTGAGTTTAGATGCTGAGGATGGGTTTCTGCAGGTTGTGTTATTGGGAGGTGAGTGGAGATGCTGAGGATGGGTTTCTGCAGGTTGTGTCATTGGGAGGTTAGTGGAGATGCTGAGGATGGGTTTCTGCAGGTTGTTTTATTGGGAGGTGAATGAAGATGTTGTGGATGTGTTTCTGCAGGTTGTGTTATTGGGAGGTGAGTGGAGATGCTGAGAATTAATTTCTGCATGTTGTGTTATTGGAAGGTTATTGAAGATGCTGAGGATGTGTTTCTGTAGGTAGTGTTATTGGGAGGTTAGTGGGGATGCTGAGGATGGGTCTCTGCAGGTTGTGTTATTGGAAGGTTAGTGGAGATGCTGAGGATGGGTTTCTGCATGTTGTGTGATTGGAAGGTGAGTGAAATTGCTGAGGATGGGTTTCTGCAGGTTGTGTTATTGGGAGGTTAGTGGAGATGCTGAGGATGGGTTTCTGCAGGTTGTGTTGTTGGGAGGTGAGTGAAGATGCTGAGGATGGGTTTCTGCAGGTTGGGTTATTGGGAGGTGAGTGGAGATGCTGAGGATGGGTTTCTGCAGGTTGTGTTATTGGGAGGTGAGTGGAGATGCTGTGGATGTGTTTCTGCAGATTGTGTTGTTGGGAGGTGAGTGAAGATGCTGAGGATTGGTTTCTGCAGGTTGTATTATTGAAAGGTTACTGGAGATGCTGAGGATGGGTTTCTGCAGGTTGTGTTATTGGGAGGTGAGTGGAGATGCTGAGGATGGGTTTCTGCAGGTTGCATTATTGGGAAGTTAGTGGAAATGCTGAGGATGGGTTTCTGCAGGTTGTGTTATTGGAAGGTTATTTAAGATGATGAGGATGGGTTTCTGCAGGTTGTGTTATTGGGATGTGAGTTTAGATGCTGAGGATGGGTTTCTGCAGGTTGTGTTATTGGGAGGTGAGTGGAGATGCTGAGGATGGGTTTCTGCAGGTTGTTTTATTGGGAGGTGAATGAAGATGTTGTGGATGTGTTTCTGCAGGTTGTGTTATTGGGAGGTGAGTGGAGATGCTGAGAATTAATTTCTGCATGTTGTGTTATTGGAAGGTTATTGAAGATGCTGAGGATGTGTTTCTGTAGGTAGTGTTATTGGGAGGTTAGTGGGGATGCTGAGGATGGGTCTCTGCAGGTTGTGTTATTGGAAGGTTAGTGGAGATGCTGAGGATGGGTTTCTGCATGTTGTGTGATTGGAAGGTGAGTGAAATTGCTGAGGATGGGTTTCTGCAGGTTGTGTTATTGGGAGGTTAGTGGAGATGCTGAGGATGGGTTTCTGCAGGTTGTGTTGTTGGGAGGTGAGTGGAGATGCTGAGGATGGGTTTCTGCAGGTTGTGTTATTGGGAGGTGAGTGGAGATGCTGTGGATGTGTTTCTGCAGATTGTGTTGTTGGGAGGTGAGTGAAGATGCTGAGGATTGGTTTCTGCAGGTTGTATTATTGAAAGGTTACTGGAGATGCTGAGGATGGGTTTCTGCAGGTTGTGTTATTGGGAGGTGAGTGGAGATGCTGAGGATGGGTTTCTGCAGGTTGCATTATTGGGAAGTTAGTGGAAATGCTGAGGATGGGTTTCTGCAGGTTGTGTTATTGGAAGGTTATTTAAGATGATGAGGATGGGTTTCTGCAGGTTGTGTTATTGGGATGTGAGTTTAGATGCTGAGGATGGGTTTCTGCAGGTTGTGTTATTGGGAGGTGAGTGGAGATGCTGAGGATGGGTTTCTGCAGGTTGTGTCATTGGGAGGTGAATGAAGATGCTGTGGATGTGTTTCTGCAGGTTGTGTTATTGGGAGGTGAGTGGAGATGCTGAGAATTAATTTCTGCATGTTGTGTTATTGGAAGGTTATTGAAGATGCTGAGGATGTGTTTCTGTAGGTAGTGTTATTGGGAGGTTAGTGGGGATGCTGAGGATGGGTTTCTGCAGGTTGTGATATTGGAAGGTTAGTGGAGATGCTGAGGATGGGTTTCTGCATGTTGTGTGATTGGAAGGTGAGTGAAATTGCTGAGGATGGGTTTCTGCAGGTTGTGTTATTGGAAGGTTAGTGGAGATGCTGAGGATGGGTTTCTGCATGTTGTGTGATTGGAAGGTGAGTGAAATTGCTGAGGATGGGTTTCTGCAGGTTGTGTTATTGGGAGGTGAGTGAAGGATGGGTTTCTGCAGGTTGTTTTATTGGAAGGTTAGTGGAGATGCTGAGGATAGGTTTCTGCAGGTTGTGTCATTGGGAGGTGACTGGAGATGATGAGGATGGGTTTCTGCAGGTTGTGTTATCGGGAGCTGAGTGAAGATGCTGAGGATGGGTTTCTGCAGGTTGTGTTAATGGGAGGTGAGTTGAGATGTTGAGGATGGGTTTCTGCAGGTTGTGTTATTGAGAGGTGAGTGAAGATTCTGAGGATGTGTTTCTGCAGGTTGTGTTATTGGGAGGTGAGTGGAGATGCTGAGAATGATTTTCTGCAGGTTGTGTTATTGGAAGGTTAGTGAAGATGCTGAGGATGGGTTCCTGTAGGTTGTGTTATTAGGAGGTTAGTGGAGATGCTGAGGATGGGTTTCTGCAGGTTGTGTTATTGGGAGGTGAGTGGAGATGCTGTGGATGTGTTTCTGCAGATTGTGTTGTTGGGAGGTGAGTGAAGATGCTGAGGATGGGTTTCTGCAGGTTGGGTTTTTGGGAGGTGAGTGGAGATGCTGTGGATGTGTTTCTGCAGATTGTGTTGTTGGGAGGTGAGTGAAGATGCTGAGGATTGGTTTCTGCAGGTTGTATTATTGAAAGGTTACTGGAGATGCTGAGGATGGGTTTCTGCAGGTTATGTTATTGGGAGATGAGTGGAGATGCTGAGGATGGGTTTCTGCAGGTTGCATTATTGGGAAGTTAGTGGAAATGCTGAGGATGGGTTTCTGCAGGTTGTGTTATTGGAAGGTTATTTAAGATGATGAGGATGGGTTTCTGCAGGTTGTGTTATTGGGATGTGAGTGTAGATGCTGAGGATGGGTTTCTGCAGGTTGTGTTATTGGGAGGTGAATGAAGATGCTGAGGATGTGTTTCTGCAGGTTGTGTTATCGGGAGCTGAGTGGAGATGCTGAGAATTAATTTCTGCATGTTGTGTTATTGGAAGGTTATTGAAGATGCTGAGGATGTGTTTCTGTAGGTAGTGTTATTGGGAGGTTAGTGGGGATGTTGAGGATGGGTTTCTGCAGGTTTTGTTACTGAAAGGTTACTGGAGATGCTGAGGATGGGTTTCTGCAGGTTGTGTTATTGGGAGGTGAGTGGAGATGCTGAGGATGTGTTTCTGCAGGTTGCAATATTGGGAATTTAGTGGAGATGCTGAGGATGGGTTTCTGCAGGTTGTGTTATTGGAAGGTTATTGAAGATGATGAGGATGGGTTTCTGCAGGTTGTGTTATGGGGAGGTGAGTGTAGATGCTGAGGATGGGCTTCTGCAGGTTGTGTTATTGGAGGTGAGTGGAGATGTTGAGGATGGGTTTCTGCAGGTTGTTTTATTGGGAGGTGAATGAAGATGCTGAGGATGTGTTTCTGCAGGTTGTGTTATTGGGAGTTGAGTGGAGATGCTGAGAATTAATTTCTGCAGGTTGTGTTATTGGAAGGTTATTGAAGATGCTGAGGATGTGTTTCTGTAGAAAGTGTCATTGGCAGGTTAGTGGAGATGCTGAGGATGGGTTTCTGCAGGTTGTGTTATTGGAAGGTTATTGAAGATGATGAGGATGGGTTTCTGCAGGTTGTGTTAATGGGAGGTGAGTTGAGATGTTGAGGATGGGTTTCTGCAGGTTGTGTTATTGAGAGGTGAGTGAAGATTCTGAGGATGTGTTTCTGCAGGTTGTGTTATTGGGAGGTGAGTGGAGATGCTGAGAATGATTTTCTGCAGGTTGTGTTATTGGAAGGTTAGTGAAGATGCTGAGGATGGATTCCTGTAGGTTGTGTTATTGGGAGGTTAGTGGAGATGCTGAGGATGGGTTTCTGCAGGTTGTGTTGTTGGGAGGTGAGTGGAGATGCTGTGGATGTGTTTCTGCAGGTTGGGTTATTGGGAGGTGAGTGGAGATGCTGTGGATGTGTTTCTGCAGATTGTGTTGTTGGGAGGTGAGTGAAGATGCTGAGGATTGGTTTCTGCAGGTTGTATTATTGAAAGGTTACTGGAGATGCTGAGGATGGGTTTCTGCAGGTTGTGTTATTGGGAGGTGAATGAAGATGTTGTGGATGTGTTTCTGCAGGTTGTGTTATTGGGAGGTGAGTGGAGATGCTGAGAATTAATTTCTGCATGTTGTGTTATTGGAAGGTTATTGAAGATGCTGAGGATGTGTTTCTGTAGGTAGTGTTATTGGGAGGTTAGTGGGGATGCTGAGGATGGGTCTCTGCATGTTATGTGATTGGAAGGTGAGTGAAATTGATGAGGATGGGTTTCTGCAGGTTGTGTTATTGGGAGGTTAGTGGAGATGCTGAGGATGGGTTTCTGCAGGTTGTGTTGTTGGGAGGTGAGTGAAGATGCTGAGGATGGGTTTCTGCAGGTTGGGTTATTGGGAGGTGAGTGGAGATGCTGAGGATGGGTTTCTGCAGGTTGTGTTATTGGGAGGTGAGTGGAGATGCTGTGGATGTGTTTCTGCAGATTGTGTTGTTGGGAGGTGAGTGAAGATGCTGAGGATTGGTTTCTGCAGGTTGTATTATTGAAAGGTTACTGGAGATGCTGAGGATGGGTTTCTGCAGGTTGTGTTATTGGGAGGTGAGTGGAGATGCTGAGGATGGGTTTCAGCAGGTTGCATTATTGGGAAGTTAGTGGAAATGCTGAGGATGGGTTTCTGCAGGTTGTGTTATTGGAAGGTTATTTAAGATGATGAGGATGGGTTTCTGCAGGTTGTGTTATTGGGATGTGAGTTTAGATGCTGAGGATGGGTTTCTGCAGGTTGTGTTATTGGGAGGTGAGTGGAGATGCTGAGGATGGGTTTCTGCAGGTTGTTTTATTGGGAGGTGAATGAAGATGTTGTGGATGTGTTTCTGCAGGTTGTGTTATTGGGAGGTGAGTGGAGATGCTGAGAATTAATTTCTGCATGTTGTGTTATTGGAAGGTTATTGAAGATGCTGAGGATGTGTTTCTGTAGGTAGTGTTATTGGGAGATTAGTGGGGATGCTGAGGATGGGTCTCTGCAGGTTGTGTTATTGGAAGGTTAGTGGAGATGCTGAGGATGGGTTTCTGCATGTTGTGTGATTGGAAGGTGAGTGAAATTGCTGAGGATGGGTTTCTGCAGGTTGTGTTATTGGGAGGTTAGTGGAGATGCTGAGGATGGGTTTCTGCAGGTTGTGTTGTTGGGAGGTGAGTGGAGATGCTGAGGATGGGTTTCTGCAGGTTGTGTTATTGGGAGGTGAGTGGAGATGCTGTGGATGTGTTTCTGCAGATTGTGTTGTTGGGAGGTGAGTGAAGATGCTGAGGATTGGTTTCTGCAGGTTGTATTATTGAAAGGTTACTGGAGATGCTGAGGATGGGTTTCTGCAGGTTGTGTTATTGGGAGGTGAGTGGAGATGCTGAGGATGGGTTTCTGCAGGTTGCATTATTGGGAAGTTAGTGGAAATGCTGAGGATGGGTTTCTGCAGGTTGTGTTATTGGAAGGTTATTTAAGATGATGAGGATGGGTTTCTGCAGGTTGTGTTATTGGGATGTGAGTTTAGATGCTGAGGATGGGTTTCTGCAGGTTGTGTTATTGGGAGGTGAGTGGAGATGCTGAGGATGGGTTTCTGCAGGTTGTGTCATTGGGAGGTGAATGAAGATGCTGTGGATGTGTTTCTGCAGGTTGTGTTATTGGGAGGTGAGTGGAGATGCTGAGAATTAATTTCTGCATGTTGTGTTATTGGAAGGTTATTGAAGATGCTGAGGATGTGTTTCTGTAGGTAGTGTTATTGGGAGGTTAGTGGGGATGCTGAGGATGGGTTTCTGCAGGTTGTGATATTGGAAGGTTAGTGGAGATGCTGAGGATGGGTTTCTGCATGTTGTGTGATTGGAAGGTGAGTGAAATTGCTGAGGATGGGTTTCTGCAGGTTGTGTTATTGGAAGGTTAGTGGAGATGCTGAGGATGGGTTTCTGCATGTTGTGTGATTGGAAGGTGAGTGAAATTGCTGAGGATGGGTTTCTGCAGGTTGTGTTATTGGGAGGTGAGTGAAGGATGGGTTTCTGCAGGTTGTTTTATTGGAAGGTTAGTGGAGATGCTGAGGATAGGTTTCTGCAGGTTGTGTCATTGGGAGGTGACTGGAGATGATGAGGATGGGTTTCTGCAGGTTGTGTTGTTGGGAGGTGAGTGAAGATGCTGAGGATTGGTTTCTGCAGGTTGTATTATTGAAAGGTTACTGGAGATGCTGAGGATGGGTTTCTGCAGGTTATGTTATTGGGAGATGAGTGGAGATGCTGAGGATGGGTTTCTGCAGGTTGCATTATTGGGAAGTTAGTGGAAATGCTGAGGATGGGTTTCTGCAGGTTGTGTTATTGGAAGGTTATTTAAGATGATGAGGATGGGTTTCTGCAGGTTGTGTTATTGGGATGTGAGTGTAGATGCTGAGGATGGGTTTCTGCAGGTTGTGTTATTGAGAGGTGAATGAAGATGCTGAGGATGTGTTTCTGCAGGTTGTGTTATCGGGAGCTGAGTGGAGATGCTGAGAATTAATTTCTGCATGTTGTGTTATTGGAAGGTTATTGAAGATGCTGAGGATGTGTTTCTGTAGGTAGTGTTATTGGGAGGTTAGTGGGGATGTTGAGGATGGGTTTCTGCAGGTTTTGTTACTGAAAGGTTACTGGAGATGCTGAGGATGGGTTTCTGCAGGTTGTGTTATTGGGAGGTGAGTGGAGATGCTGAGGATGTGTTTCTGCAGGTTGCAATATTGGGAATTTAGTGGAGATGCTGAGGATGGGTTTCTGCAGGTTGTGTTATTGGAAGGTTATTGAAGATGATGAGGATGGGTTTCTGCAGGTTGTGTTATGGGGAGGTGAGTGTAGATGCTGAGGATGGGCTTCTGCAGGTTGTGTTATTGGGAGGGGAGTGAAGATGCTGAGGATGGATTTCTGCAGGTTGTGTTATTGGAGGTGAGTGGAGATGTTGAGGATGGGTTTCTGCAGGTTGTTTTACTGGGAGGTGAATGAAGATGCTGAGGATGTGTTTCTGCAGGTTGTGTTATTGGGAGGCGAGTGGAGATGCTGAGAATTAATTTCTGCAGGTTGTGTTATTGGAAGGTTATTGAAGATGCTGAGGATGTGTTTCTGTAGAAAGTGTCATTGGCAGGTTAGTGGAGATGCTGAGGATGGGTTTCTGCAGGTTGTGTTATTGGAAGGTTATTGAAGATGATGAGGATGGGTTTCAGCAGGTTGTGTTATTGGGAGGTGAGTGAAGTTGCTGAGGATGTGTTTCAGCAGGTTGTGTTATTGGGCGGTGAGTGAAGAGGCTGAGGATGGGTTTCTGCAGGTTGTGTTATTGGAAGTTCATTGAAGATGCTGGGGATGGGTTTCTGCAGGTTCTGTTATTGGGAGGTGAGTGAAGATGCTGAGGATGGGTTTCTGCAGGTTGTGTTATTGGGAGGTGAGTGAAGAATGGGTTTCTGCAGGTTGTGTTATTGGAAGGTTAGTGGAGATGCTGAGGATGGGTTTCTGCATGTTGTGTGATTAGAAGGTGAGTGAAGTTGCTGAGGATGGGTTTCTGCAGGTTGCGTTATTGAGAGGTTCGTGAAGATGTTGAGGATGTGTTTCTGCAGATTGTGTTATTGGGAGGTGAGTGGAGATGCTGAGAATGATTTTCTGCAGGTTGTGTTATTGGAAGGTTAGTGAAGATGCTGAGGATGGGTTCCTGTAGGTTGTATTATTGGGAGGTTAGTGGAGCTGCTGAGGATGGGTTTCTGCAGGTTGTGTTATTGGGAGGTGAGTGAAGATGCTGAGGATGGGTTTCTGCAGGTTGGGTTATTGGGAGGTGAGTGGAGATGCTGTGGATGCGTTTCTGCAGATTGTGTTGTTGGGAGGTGAGTGAAGATGCTGAGGATTGGTTTCTGCAGGTTGTATTATTGAAAGGTTACTGGAGATGCTGAGGATGGGTTTCTGCAGGTTGTGTTATTGGGAGGTGAGTGGAGATGCTGAGGATGGGTTTCTGCAGGTTGTGTTATTGGGAGGTTAGTGGAGATGCTGAGGATGGGTTTCTGCAGGTTGTGTTATTGGGAGGTGAGTGGAGATGCTGAGAATTAATTTTTGCAGGTTGTGTTATTGGAAGGTTATTGAAGATGCTGAGGATGGGTTTCTGCAGGTTGTGTTATTGGGAGGTGAGTGGAGATGCTGAGGATGTGTTTCTGCAGGTTGCATTATTGGGAATTTAGTGGAGATGCTGAGGATGGGTTTCTGCAGATTGTGTTGTTGGAAGGTTATTGAAGATGATGAGGATGGGTTTCTGCAGGTTGTGTTATGGGGAGGTGAGTGTAGATGCTGAGGATGGGCTTCTGCAGGTTGTGTTATTGGAGGTGAGTGGAGATGTTGAGGATGGGTTTATGCAGGTTGTGTTATTGGAAGGTGAGTGGCGATGCTGAGGATGGGTTTCTGCAGGTTGTTTTATTGGGAGGTGAATGAAGATGCTGAGGATGTGTTTCTGCAGGTTGTGTTATTGGGAGGTGAGAGGAGATGCTGAGAATTAATTTCTGCAGGTTGTGTTATTGGAAGGTTATTGAAGATGCTGAGGATGTGTTTCTGTAGAAAGTATTATTGGGAGGTTAGTGGAGATGCTGAGGATGGGTTTCTGCAGGTTGTGTTATTGGGAGGTGAGTGAAGATCCTGAGGATGGGTTTATGTAGGTTGTGTTATTGGGAGGTGAGTGGAGATGCTGTGGATGTGTTTCTGCAGATTGTGTTATTGGGATGTGAGTGAAGATGCTGAGGATGAGTTTCTGCAGGTTGAGTTATTGAAAGGTGACTGGAGATGCTGAGGATAGGTTTCTGCAGTTGTGTTATTGGAAGGTGAGTGAAGATGCTGAGGATGGGTTTCTGCAGGTTGTGTTATTGGGACGTGAGTGAACGATGGGTTTCTGCAGGTTGTGTTATTGGAAGGTTAGTGGAGATGCTGAGGATGGGTTTCAGCATGTTGTGTGATTGGAAGGTGAGTGAAGTTGCTGAGGATGGGTTTCTGCAGGTTGCGTTATTGAGAGGTTAGTGAAGCTGCTGAGGATGGTTTCCGCAGGTTGTGTTATTGAGTGGTGAGTGAAGGATGTTGTTCCGCAGGTTGTGTAATTGAAGGTTATTGGAGATGCTGAGGATGGGTTTCAGCAGGTTGTGTTATTGAGAGGTGACTGGAGATGCTGAGGATGGGTTTCTGCAGGTTGTGTTACTGGGAGGGGAGTAGAGATGCTGAGGATGGGTTTCAGCAGTTTGTGTTATTGGAAGGTGAGTGAAAATGCTGAGGATGGGTTTCTGCAGGTTGTGTTATTGGGAGGTGAGTGGAGATGCTGAGGATGGATTTTCTGCAGGTTGTGTTATTGGGAGGTGAGTGGAGATGCTGAGGATGGGTTTCTGCAGGTTGTGTTGTTTGGAGTTGCGTGAAGATGCTGAGGGTGGGTTTCTGCAGGTTTTGTTATTGGAAGGTTATTGAAGATGCTGAGGATGGGTTTCTGCAGGTTGTGTTCTTGGGAGGTGAGTGAAGGATGGGTTTTTGCACGTTGTGTTATTGGAAGGTTAGTGGAGATGCTGAGGATGGGTTTCTGCAGGTTGTGTTATTGGGAGGTGAGTTGAGATGTTGAGGATGTGTTTCTGCAGGTTGTGTTATTGAGAGGTGAGTGAAGATCCTGAGGATGGGTTTATGTAGGTTGTGTTATTGGGAGGTGAGTGGAGATGCTGTGGATGTGTTTCTGCAGATTGTGTTATTGGGATGTGAGTGAAGATGCTGAGGATGAGTTTCTGCAGGTTGAGTTATTGAAAGGTGACTGGAGATGCTGAGGATAGGTTTCTGCAGTTGTGTTATTGGAAGGTGAGTGAAGATGCTGAGGATGGGTTTCTGCAGGTTGTGTTAATGGGACGTGAGTGAACGATGGGTTTCTGCAGGTTGTGTTATTGGAAGGTTAGTGGAGATGCTGAGGATGGGTTTCAGCATGTTGTGTGATTGGAAGGTGAGTGAAGTTGCTAAGGATGGGTTTCTGCAGGTTGCGTTATTGAGAGGTTAGTGAAGCTGCTGAGGATGGTTTCCGCAGGTTGTGTTATTGGGTGGTGAGTGAAGGATGTTGTTCCGCAGGTTGTGTAATTGAAGGTTATTGGAGATGCTGAGGATGGGTTTCAGCAGGTTGTGTTATTGAGAGGTGACTGGAGATGCTGAGGATGGGTTTCTGCAGGTTGTGTTACTGGGAGGGGAGTAGAGATGCTGAGGATGGGTTTCAGCAGTTTGTGTTATTGGAAGGTGAGTGAAAATGCTGAGGATGGGTTTCTGCAGGTTGTGTTATTGGGAGGTGAGTGGAGATGCTGAGGATGGATTTTCTGCAGGTTGTGTTATTGGGAGGTGAGTGGAGATGCTGAGGATGGGTTTCTGCAGGTTGTGTTGTTTGGAGTTGCGTGAAGATGCTGAGGGTGGGTTTCTGCAGGTTTTGTTATTGGAAGGTTATTGAAGATGCTGAGGATGGGTTTCTGCAGGTTGTGTTCTTGGGAGGTGAGTGAAGGATGGGTTTTTGCACGTTGTGTTATTGGAAGGTTAGTGGAGATGCTGAGGATGGGTTTCTGCAGGTTGTGTTATTGGGAGGTGAGTTGAGATGTTGAGGATGTGTTTCTGCAGGTTGTGTTATTGAGAGGTGAGTGAAGATGCTGAGGATGTGTTTCTGCAGGTTGTGTTATTGGGAGGTGAGTGGAGATGCTGAGGATGGGTTTCTGCAGGTTGTGTTTTTGGAAGGTGAGTGAAGTTGCTGAGGATGTGTTTCTGCATGTTGTGTTATTGGGAGGTGAATGAAGAGGCTGAGGATGGGTTTCTGAAGGTTGTGTTACTGGGAGGTGAGTGAAGATGCTGAGGATGGGTTTCTGCAGGTTGTGTTATTGGAAGTTCATTTAAGATGCTGAGGATGGGTTGATGCAGGTTCTGTTATTGGGAGGTGAGTGAAGATGCTGAGAATGGGTTTCTGCAGGTTGTGTTATTGGTTGGTGAGTGAAGGATGGTTTTCCACAGGTTGTGTAATTGGAAGGTTAGTGGAGATGCTGAGGATGGGTTTCTGCAGGTTGTGTTATTGGAAGGTTACTGAAGATGCTGAGGATGGGTTTCTGCAGGTTGTGTTATTGGAAGGTTATTGAAGATGCTGAGGATGGATTTCTGCAGGTTGTACTTTTGGGAGGAGAGTGAGGATGCTGAAGATGGGCTTCTGCAGGTTGTGTTATTGGGAGGTGAGTGGAGATGCTGAGGATGGGTTTCTGCAGGTTGTGTAATTGGAAGATGTGTGAAGATGCTGAGGATGGGTTTCTGCAGGTGGTGTTATTGGGAGGTGAGAGGAGATGCTGAGGATGGGTTTCAGCAGGTTGTGTTATTGAAAGGTGAGTGAAGATGCTGAGGATGTGTTTCTGCAGGTTGTGTTATTGGGAGATGAGTGGAGATGCTGAGATTTAATTTCTGCAGGTTGTGTTATTGGGAGGTGAGTGAAGATGCTGAGGATGGGTTTCTGTAGGTTGTGTTATTGTGAGGTGAGTGGAGATGCTGTGGATGTGTTTCTGCAGATTGTGTTATTGAGATGTGAGTGAAGATGCCGAGGATGGGTTTCTGCAGGTTGTGTTATTGGAAGGTTATTGAAGATGCCGAGGATGGGTTACTGCAGCTTGTGTTATTGGGAGGATAGTGAAGATGCTGAGGATGGGTTCTGCAGTTGTGTTATTGGGAGATGGGTGGAGTTGCTGAGGATGGGTTTCTGCAGGTTGTGTTGTTGGGAGTTGCGTGAAGATGCTGAGGGTAGGTTTCTGCAGGTTTTATTATTGGAAGGTTATTGAAAATGCTGAGGATGGGTTTCTGCAGGTTGTGCTTTTGGGAGGAGAGTGAGGATGCTGAGGATGGGTTTCTGCAGGTTGTGTTATTGGGAGGTGAGTGGAGATGCTGAGGATGGGTTTCTGCAGGTTTTGTTATTGGAAGGTTATTGAAGATGCTGAGGATGGGTTTCTGCAGGTTGTTATTGGGAGGTGAGTAAAGATGCTGAGGATGTGTTTCTGCAGGTTGTGATCTTGGGAGGTGAGTGAAGGATGGGTTTCTGCAGGTTGTGTTATTGGAAGGTTAGTGGAGATGCTGAGGATGGGTTTCTGCATGTTGTGTGATTGGAAGGGGAGTGAAATTGCTGAGGATGGGTTTCTGCAGGTTGTGTTATTGCGAGGTGAGTGAAGGAAGGGTTTCTGCAGGTTGTGTTATTGGAAGGTTAGTGGAGATGCTGAGGATAGGTTTCTGCAGGTTGTGTAATTTTGAGGTGACTGGAGATGATGAGGATGGGTTTCTGCAGGTTGTGTTATTAGGAGCTGAGTGAAGATGCTGAGGATGTGTTCCTGCAGGTCGTGTTATTGGGAGGTGAGTGGAGATGCGGAGAATGATTTTGTGCAGGTTGTGTTATTGGAAGGTTAGTGGAGATGCTGAGGATGGGTTCCTGTAGCTTGTGTGATTGGAAGGGGAGTGAAAATGCTGAGGATGGGTTTCTGCAGGTTGTGTTATTGGGAGGTGAGTGAAGGAAGGGTTTCTGCAGGTTGTGTTATTGGAAGGTTAGTGGAGATGCTGAGGATGGGTTTCTGCAGGTTGTGTTACTGGGAGGGGAGTAGAGATGCTGAGGATGGGTTTCAGCAGGTTGTGTTATTGGAAGGTGAGTGAAGATGCTGAGGATGGGTGTCTGCAGGTTGTTATTGGGAGGTGAGTGAGGATGCTGAGGATGTGTTTCTGCAGGTTGTGTTCTTGGGAGGTGAGTGAAGGATGGGTTTCTGCAGGTTGTGTTATTGGAAGGTGAGTGAAGATGCTGAGGATGTGTTCCTGCAGGTCGTGTTATTGGGAGGTGAGTGGAGATGCTGAGAATGATTTTCCGCAGGTTGTGTACTTGGGAGATGAGTGGAGATGCTGAGGATGGGTTTCTGCAGGTTGTGTTGTTGGAAGGTTATTAAAGATGCTGAGGATGGGTTTCTGCAGGTTGTGTTATTGGAAGGTGAGTGAAGATGCTGAGGAAGGGTTTCTGCAGGTTGTGTTATTGGAAGGTGAGTGAAATTGCTGAGGATGGGTTTCGGCAGGTTGCGTTATTGGAAGGTTAGTGAAGATGCTGAGTGTGGTTTCTGCAGGTTGTGTTATTGGGAGGTGAGTGAAGGATGGGTTTCTACAGGTTGTGTTATTGGGAGCTGAGTGAAGATGCTGAGGATGGGTTTCTGCAGGTTGTGTTATTGGGAGGTGAGTTGAGATGTTGAGGATGGGTTTCTGCAGGTTGTGTTATTGAGAGGTGAGTGAAGATGCTGAGGATGTGTTTCTGCAGGTTGTGTTATTGGGAGGTGAGTGGAGATGCTGAGAATTATTTTCTGCAGGTTGTGTTATTGGAAGGTTAGTGAAGATGCTGAGGATGGGTCCCTGCAGGTTGTGTCATTGGGCGGTGAGTGAAGTTGCTGAGAATGGGTCTGTGCAGGTTGTGTACTTGGGAGATCAGTGGAGTTGCTGACGATGGGTTTCTGCAGGTTGTGTTATTGGAAGGTTAGTGAAGATGCTGAGGGTGGGTTTCTGCAGGTTGTGTTATTGGAAGGTGAGTGAAGATGCTGAGGATGGGTTTCTGCAGGTTGTGTTCTTGGGAGGTGAGTGAAGGATGGGTTACTGCAGGTTGTGTTATAGGAAGGTTAGTGGAGATGCTGAGGATGGGTTTCTGCATGTTGTGTGATTGGAAGGGGAGTGAAATTGCTGAGGATGGGTTTCTGCAGGTTGCGTTATTGGAAGGTTAGTGAAGATGCTGAGGTTGGTTTCTGCAGGTTGTGTTATTGGGAGGTGAGTGAAGGATGGGTTTCTGCAGGTTATGTTATTGGAATGTTAGTGGAGATGCTGAGGATAGGTTTCTGAGGTTGTGTTATTGGGAGGTGACTGGAGATGATGAGGATGGGTTTCTGCAGGTTGTGTTATTGGGAGCTGAGTGAAGATGCTGAGGATGGGTTTCTGCATGTTGTGTTATTGGGAGGTGAGTTGAGATGTTGATGATGGGTTTCTGCAGGTTGTGTTATTGAGAGGTGAGTGAAGATGCTGAGGATGTGTTTCTGCAGGTTGTGTTATTGGGAGGTGAGTTGAGATGTTGAGGATGGGTTTCTGCAGGTTGTGTTATTGAGAGGTGAGTGAAGATGCTGAGGATATGTTTCTGCAGGTTGTGTTATTGGGAGGTGAGTGGAGATGCTGAGAATGATTTTCTGCAGGTTGTGTTATTGGAAGGTTAGTGAAGATGCTGATGATGGGTTCCTGTAGCTTGTGTTATTGGGAGGTTCGTGGAGATGCTGAGGATGGGTTTCTGCAGGTTGTGTTATTGGGAGGTGAGTGAAGATGCTGAGGATGGGTTTCTGCAGGTTGTGTTATTGGGAGGTGAGTGGAGATGCTGTGGATGTGTTTCTGCAGATTGTGTTGTTGGGAGGTGGTGAAGATGCTGAGGATGTGTTTCTGCAGGTTGTGTTATTGGAAGGTGAGTGGAGATGCTGAGAATGATTTTCTGCAGGTTGTGTTATTGGAAGGTTAGTGAAGATGCTGATGATGGGTTCCTGTAGCTTGCGTTATTGGGAGGTTAGTGGAGATGCTGATGATGGGTTTCTGCAGGTTGTGTTATTGGGAGGTGAGTGAAGATGCTGAGGATGGGTTTCTGCAGGTTGTGTTATTGGGAGGTGAGTGGAGATGCTGTGGATGTGTTTCTGCAGATTGTGTTGTTGGGAGGTGAGTGAAGATGCTGAGGATTGGTTTCTGCAGGTTGTATTATTGAAAGGTTACTGGAGATGCTGAGGATGGGTTTCTGCAGGTTGTTTTATTGGGAGGTGAATGGAGATGCTGAGGATGGGTTTCTGCAGGTTGCATTATTGGGAAGTTAGTGGAAATGCTGAGGATGGGTTTCTGCAGGTTGTGTTATTGGAAGGTCATTTAAGATGATGAGGATGGGTTTCTGCAGGTTGTGTTATTGGGAGGTGAGTGTAGATGCTGAGGATGGGTTTCTGCAGGTTGTGTTATTGGGAGGTGAGTGGAGATGCTGAGGATGGGTTTCTGCAGGTTGTGTCATTGGGAGGTTAGTGGAGATGATGAGGATGGGTTTCTGCAGGTTGTGTTATTGGGAGGTGAGTGGAGATGCTGAGGATGGGTTTCTGCAGGTTGTTTTATTGGGAGGTGAATGAAGATGCTGAGGATGTGTTTCTGCAGGTTGTGTTATTTTGAGGTGAGTGGAGATGCTGAGAATTACTTTCTGCAGGTTGTGTTATTGGAAGTTTACTGGAGATGCTGACGATGGGTTTTTGCAGTTTGTGTAATTGGGAGGTGAGTGGAGATACTGAGGATGGGTCCCTGCAGGTTCTGTTATTGGGCGGTGAGTGAAGTTGCTGAGAAGGGGTCTGTGCAGGCTGTGTACTTGGGAGATGAGTGGAGTTGCTGAGGATGGGTTTCTGCAGGTTGTGTTGTTGGGAGTTGCGTGAAGATGCTGAGGGTGTGTTTCTGCAGGTTTTGTTATTGGAAGGTGAGTGAAGGTGCTGAGGATGGGTTTCTGCAGGTTGTGCTTTTGGGATGTGAGTGAGGATGCTGAGGATGGTTTTCTGCAGGTTGTGTTATTGGGAGGTGAGTGGAGATGCTGAGGATGGGTTTCTGCAGGTTGTGTAATTGGAAGGTGAGTGAAGATGCTGAGGATGGGTTTCTGCAGGTTGTGTTATTGGGAGGTGAGTGGAGATGCTGAGGATGGGTTTCTGCAGGTTGTTTTACTGGGATTTGAGTAGAGATGCTGAGGTTGGGTTTCTGCAGGTTGTGTTACTGGGAGGTGAGTGGAGATGCTGAGAATGGGTTTCTGCAGGTTGAGTTATTGGGAGGTTAGTGGAGATGCTTAGGATGGGTTTCTGCAGTTTGTGTTATTGGGAGATGAGTGAAGATGCTGAGGATGGGTGCCTGCACGTTGTGTTACTGGGAGGTGAGTGGAGATGCTGAGAATTAATTTCTGCAGGTTGTGTTATTGGAAGATTATTGAAGATGCTGAGGATGTGTTTCTGTAGGTAGTGTTATTGGGAGGTTAGTGGGGATGCTGAGGATGGGTTTCTGCAGGTTGTGTTATTGAAAGTTTACTGGAGATGCTGAGGATGGGTTTTTGCAGGTTGTGTAATTGGGAGGTGGGTGGAGATGCTGAGGATGGGTTTCTGCAGGTTGTGTTATTGGGAGGTGAGTGGAGATGCTGAGGATGGGTTTCTGCAGGTTGTGTAATTTGAAGGTGAGTGAAGATGCCGAGGATGGGTTTCTGCAGGTTGTGTTATTGGGAGGTGAGTGGAGATGCTGAGGATGGGTTTCTGCAGGTTGTGTTACTGGGAGGTGAGTAGAGATGCTGAGGTTGGGTTTCTGCAGGTTGTGTTACTGGAAGGTGAGTGGAGATGCTGAGGATGGGTTTCTGCAGTTTGTGTTATTGGGAGATGAGTGAAGATGCTGAGGATGGGTTCCTGCACGTTGTGTTATTTCGAGGTGAGTGAAGATGCTGAGGATGGGTTTCTGCAGGTTGTGTTATTGGGAGATGAGCGGGGATGCTGAGGATGGGTTTCTGCAGGCTGTGTTATTGGAAGGTTAGTGAAGATGCTGAGGATGGGTTTCTGCCGGTTGTGTTATTGGAAGGTTATTGAAGATGCTGAGGATGGGTTTCTGCAGCTTGTGTAATTGGGAGGTGAGTGGAGTTGCTGAGGATGTGTTTCTGCATGTTGCATTATTGGGAATTTAGTGGAGATGCTGAGGATGGGTTTCTGCAGGTTGTGATATTGGAAGGTTATTGAAGATGATGAGGATGGGTTTCTGCAGGTTGTGTTATGGGGAGGTGAGTGTAGATTCTGAGGATGGGTTTCTGCAGGTTGTGTTATGGGGAGGTGAGTGAAGATGCTGAGGATGGATTTCTGCAGGTTGTGTTATTGGAGGTGAGTGGAGATGTTGTGGATGGGTTTCTGCAGGTTGTGTTATTGGGAGGTGAATGAAGATGTTGAGGATGTGTTTCTGCAGGTTGTGTAATTGGGATATGAGTGGAGATGCTGAGAATTAATTTCTGCAGGTTGTGTTGTTGGAAGGTTATTGAAGATGCTGAGGATGTGTTTCTGTAGGTAGTGTTATTGGGAGGTTAGTGGAGAGGCTGAGGATGTGTTTCGGCAGTTTGTGTTATTGGGAGGTGAGTGGAGATACTGAGGATGGGTCCCTGCAGGTTCTGTTATTGGGCGGTGAGTGAAGTTGCTGAGAAGGGGTCTGTGCAGGCTGTGTACTTGGGAGATGAGTGGAGTTGCTGAGGATGGGTTTCTGCAGGTTGTGTTGTTGGGAGTTGCGTGAAGATGCTGAGGGTGTGTTTCTGCAGGTTTTGTTATTGGAAGGTGAGTGAAGGTGCTGAGGATGGGTTTCTGCAGGTTGTGCTTTTGGGAGGTGAGTGAGGATGCTGAGGATGGTTTTCTGCAGGTTGTGTTATTGGGAGGTGAGTGGAGATGCTGAGGATGGGTTTCTGCAGGTTGTGTAATTGGAAGGTGAGTGAAGATGCTGAGGATGGGTTTCTGCAGGTTGTGTTATTGGGAGGTGAGTGGAGATGCTGAGGATGGGTTTCTGCAGGTTGTTTTACTGGGATTTGAGTAGAGATGCTGAGGTTGGGTTTCTGCAGGTTGTGTTACTGGGAGGTGAGTGGAGATGCTGAGAATGGGTTTCTGCAGGTTGTGTTATTGGGAGGTTAGTGGAGATGCTTAGGATGGGTTTCTGCAGTTTGTCTTATTGGGAGATGAGTGAAGATGCTGAGGATGGGTGCCTGCACGTTGTGTTACTGGGAGGTGAGTGGAGATGCTGAGAATTAATTTCTGCAGGTTGTGTTATTGGAAGATTATTGAAGATGCTGAGGATGTGTTTCTGTAGGTAGTGTTATTGGGAGGTGAGTGGAGATGCTGAGGATGTGTTTCTGCAGGTTGCATTATTGGGAATTTAGTGGAGATGCTGAGGATGGGTTTTTGCAGGTTGTGTAATTGGGAGGTGGGTGGAGATGCTGAGGATGGGTTTCTGCAGGTTGTGTAATTTGAAGGTGAGTGAAGATGCCGAGGATGGGTTTCTGCAGGTTGTGTTATTGGGAGGTGAGTGGAGATGCTGAGGATGGGTTTCTGCAGGTTGTGTTACTGGGAGGTGAGTAGAGATGCTGAGGTTGGGTTTCTGCAGGTTGTGTTACTGGAAGGTGAGTGGAGATGCTGAGGATGGGTTTCTGCAGTTTGTGTTATTGGGAGATGAGTGAAGATGCTGAGGATGGGTTCCTGCACGTTGTGTTATTTCGAGGTGAGTGAAGATGCTGAGGATGGGTTTCTGCAGGTTGTGTTATTGGGAGATGAGC
Source organism: Scyliorhinus torazame (assembly GCF_047496885.1). NCBI lineage: Eukaryota > Metazoa > Chordata > Chondrichthyes > Carcharhiniformes > Scyliorhinidae > Scyliorhinus > Scyliorhinus torazame. The sequence goes on along the minus strand of NC_092729.1, from coordinate 23,470,194 downwards.
GGGGATGCTGAGGATGGGTTTCTGCAGGCTGTGTTATTGGAAGGTTAGTGAAGATGCTGAGGATGGGTTTCTGCCGGTTGTGTTATTGGAAGGTTATTGAAGATGCTGAGGATGGGTTTCTGCAGCTTGTGTAATTGGGAGGTGAGTGGAGTTGCTGAGGATGTGTTTCTGCATGTTGCATTATTGGGAATTTAGTGGAGATGCTGAGGATGGGTTTCTGCAGGTTGTGATATTGGAAGGTTATTGAAGATGATGAGGATGGGTTTCTGCAGGTTGTGTTATGGGGAGGTGAGTGTAGATTCTGAGGATGGGTTTCTGCAGGTTGTGTTATGGGGAGGTGAGTGAAGATGCTGAGAATGGATTTCTGCAGGTTGTGTTATTGGAGGTGAGTGGAGATGTTGTGGATGGGTTTCTGCAGGTTGTGTTATTGGGAGGTGAATGAAGATGTTGAGGATGTGTTTCTGCAGGTTGTGTAATTGGGATATGAGTGGAGATGCTGAGAATTAATTTCTGCAGGTTGTGTTGTTGGAAGGTTATTGAAGATGCTGAGGATGTGTTTCTGTAGGTAGTGTTATTGGGAGGTTAGTGGAGATGCTGAGGATGTGTTTCGGCAGGTTGTGTTATTGGGAGGTGAGTGAAGATGCTGAGGATGGGTTTCTGTAGGTTGTGTTATTGGGAGGTGAGTGGAGATGCTGTGGATGTGTTTCTGCAGATTGTGTTATTGGGATGTGAGTGAAGATGCTGAGGATGGGTTTCTGCAGGTTGAGTTATTGAAAGGTGACTGGAGATGCTGAGGATAGGTTTCTGCAGGTTGTGTTATTGGGAGGTGAGTGGAGATGCTGAGGATGGGTTTCTGCAGGTTGTGTTATTGGAAGGTTATTGAAGATGCTGAGGATGGGTTTCTGCAGTTGTGTTATTGGAAGTTTAGTGGAGATGCTGAGGATGGGTTTCTGCAGGTTGCGTTACTGGAAGGTGAGTGAAGATGCTGAGGATGGTTTTCTGCAGGTTGTGTTATTGGGAGGTGATTGGAGATGCTGAGGATGGGTTTCTGCAGGTTGTGTTATTGGGAGGTGAGTGGAGATGCTGAGGATGGGTTTCTGCAGGTTGTGTCATTGGGAGGTTAGTGGAGATGATGAGGATGGGTTTCTGCAGGTTGTGTTATTGGGAGGTGAGTGGAGATGCTGACGATGGGTTTCTGCAGGTTGTTTTATTGGGAGGTGAATGAAGATGCTGAGGATGTGTTTCTGCAGGTTGTGTTATTTTGAGGTGAGTGGAGATGCTGAGAATTAATTTCTGCAGGTTGTGTTATTGGAAGTTTACTGGAGATGCTGACGATGGGTTTTTGCAGTTTGTGTAATTGGGAGGTGAGTGGAGATGCTGAGGATGTGTTTCTGCAGGTTGCATTATTGGGAATTTAGTGGAGATGCTGAGGATGGGTTTCTGCAGTTTGTGTTATTGGGAGGTGAGTGGAGATACTGAGGATGGGTCCCTGCAGGTTCTGTTATTGGGCGGTGAGTGAAGTTGCTGAGAAGGGGTCTGTGCAGGCTGTGTACATGGGAGATGAGTGGAGTTGCTGAGGATGGGTTTCTGCAGGTTGTGTTGTTGGGAGTTGCGTGAAGATGCTGAGGGTGGGTTTCTGCAGGTTTTGTTATTGGAAGGTGAGTGAAGGTGCTGAGGATGGGTTTCTGCAGGTTGTGCTTTTGGGAGGTGAGTGAGGATGCTGAGGATGGTTTTCTGCAGGTTGTGTTATTGGGAGGTGAGTGGAGATGCTGAGGATGGGTTTCTGCAGGTTGTGTAATTGGAAGGTGAGTGAAGATGCTGAGGATGGGTTTCTGCAGGTTGTGTTATTGGGAGGTGAGTGGAGATGCTGAGGATGGGTTCCTGCAGGTTGTTTTACTGGGATTTGAGTAGAGATGCTGAGGTTGGGTTTCTGCAGGTTGTGTTACTGGCAGGTGAGTGGAGATGCTGAGAATGGGTTTCTGCAGGTTGTGTTATTGGGAGGTTAGTGGAGATGCTGAGGATGGGTTTCTGCAGTTTGTGTTATTGGGAGATGAGTGAAGATGCTGAGGATGGGTGCCTGCACGTTGTGTTACTGGGAGGTGAGTGGAGATGCTGAGAATTAATTTCTGCAGGTTGTGTTATTGGAAGATTATTGAAGATGCTGAGGATGTGTTTCTGTAGGTAGTGTTATTGGGAGGTTAGTGGGGATGCTGAGGATGGGTTTCTGCAGGTTGTGTTATTGAAAGTTTACTGGAGATGCTGAGGATGGGTTTTTGCAGGTTGTGTAATTGGGAGGTGAGTGGAGATGCTGAGGATGGGTTTCTGCAGGTTGTGTTATTGGGAGGTGAGTGGAGATGCTGAGGATGGGTTTCTGCAGGTTGTGTAATTTGAAGGTGAGTGAAGATGCCGAGGATGGGTTTCTGCAGGTTGTGTTATTGGGTGGTGAGTGGAGATGCTGAGGATGGGTTTCTGCAGGTTGTGTTACTGGGAGGTGAGTAGAGATGCTGAGGTTGGGTTTCTGCAGGTTGTGTTACTGGAAGGTGAGTGGAGATGCTGAGAATGGGTTTCTGCAGGTTGTGTTATTGGGAGGTTAGTGGAGATGCTGAGGATGGGTTTCTGCAGTTTGTGTTATTGGGAGATGAGTGAAGATGCTGAGGATGGGTTCCTGCACGTTGTGTTATTTCGAGGTGAGTGAAGATGCTGAGGATGGGTTTCTGCAGGTTGTGTTATTGGGAGATGAGCGGGGATGCTGAGGATGGGTTTCTGCAGGTTGTGTTATTGGAAGATTAGTGAAGATGCTGAGGATGGGTTTCTGCCGGTTGTGTTATTGGAAGGTTATTGAAGATGCTGAGGATGGGTTTCTGCAGCTTGTGTAATTGGGAGGTGAGTGGAGTTGCTGAGGATGTGTTTCTGCATGTTGCATTATTGGGAATTTAGTGGAGATGCTGAGGATGGGTTTCTGCAGGTTGTGTTATTGGAAGGTTATTGAAGATGATGAGGATGGGTTTCTGCAGGTTGTGTTATGGGGAGGTGAGTGTAGATTCTGAGGATGGGTTTCTGCAGGTTGTGTTATGGGGAGGTGAGTGAAGATGCTGAGGATGGATTTCTGCAGGTTGTGTTATTGGAGGTGAGTGGAGATGCTGAGGATGGGTTTCTGCATGTTGCATTATTGGGAATTTAGTGGAGATGCTGAGGATGGGTTTCTGCAGGTTGTGTTATTGGAAGGTTATTGAAGATGATGAGGATGGGTTTCTGCAGGTTGTGTTATGGGGAGGTGAGTGTAGATTCTGAGGATGGGTTTCTGCAGGTTGTGTTATGGGGAGGTGAGTGAAGATGCTGAGGCTGGGTTTCTGCAGGTTGTGTTATTGGGAGGTGAGTGGAGATGTTGTGGATGGGTTTCTGCAGGTTGTTTTATTGGGAGGTGAATGAAGATGCTGAGGATGTGTTTCTGCAGGTTGTGTAATTGGGATATGAGTGGAGATGCTGAGAATTAATTTCTACAGGTTGTGTTGTTGGACGGTTATTGAAGATGCTGAGGATGTGTTTCTGTAGGTAGTGTTATTGGCAGGTTAGTGGAGATGCTGAGGATGTGTTTCGGCAGGTTGTGTTATTGGGAGGTGAGTGAAGATGCTGAGGATGGGTTTCTGTAGGTTGTGTTATTGGGAGGTGAGTGGAGATGCTGTGGATGTGTTTCTGCAGATTGTGTTATTGGGATGTGAGTGAAGATGCTGAGGATGGTTTTCTGCAGGTTGAGTTATTGAAAGGTGACTGGAGATGCTGAGGATAGGTTTCTGCAGGTTGTGTTATTGGGAGGTGAGTGGAGATGCTGAGGATGGGTTTCTGCAGGTTGTGTTATTGGAAGGTTATTGAAGATGCTGAGGATGGGTTTCTGCAGTTGTGTTATTGGAAGTTTAGTGGAGATGCTGAGGATGGGTTTCTGCAGGTTGCGTTACTGGAAGGTGAGTGAAGATGCTGAGGATGGTTTTCTGCAGGTTGTGTTATTGGGAGGTGAGTGGAGATGCTGAGGATGGGTTTTCTGCAGGTTGTGTTATTGGAAGTTGAGTGAAGATACTGAGGATGGGTCCCTGCAGGTTGTGTTATTGGGCGGTGAGTGAAGTTGCTGAGAAGGGGTCTGTGCAGGCTGTGGACTTGGGAGATGAGTGGAGTTGCTGAGGATGGGTTTCTGCAGGTTGTGCTGTTGGATGTTGCGTGAAGATGCTGAGGGTGGGTTTCTGCAGGTTTTGTTATTGGAAGGTGAGTGAAGATGCTGAGGATGGGTTTCTGCAGGTTGTGCTTTTGGGAGGTGAGTGAGGATGCTGAGGATGGGTTTCTGCAGGTTGTGTTATTGGGAGGTGAGTGGAGATGCTGAGGATGGGTTTCTGCAGGTTGTGTAATTGGAAGGTGAGTGAAGATGCTGAGGATGGGTTTCTGCAGGTTGTGTTATTGGGAGGTGAGTGGAGATGGTGAGGATGGGTTTCTGCAGGTTCTGTTACTGGGAGGTGAGTAGAGATGCTGAGGTTGGGTTTCTGCAGGTTGTGTTACTGTGAGGTGAGTGGAGATGCTGAGAATGGGTTTCTGCAGGTTGTGTTATTGGGAGGTTAGTGGAGATGCTGAGGATGGGTTTCTGCAGTTTGTGTTATTGGGAGATGAGTGAAGATGCTGAGGATGGGTTCCTGCACGTTATGTTATTTTGGAAGTGAGTGAAGATGCTGAGGATGGGTTTCTGCCGGTTGTGTTATTGGAAGGTTATTGAAGATGCTGAGGATGGGTTTCTGCAGTTGTGTTATTGGAAGTTTAGTGGAGATGCTGAGGATGGGTTTCTGCAGGTTGTGTTATTGGAAGTTGAGTGAAGATACTGAGGATGGGTCCCTGCAGGTTGTGTTATTGGGCGGTGAGTGAAGTTGCTGAGAATGGGTCTGTGCAGGTTGTGTACTTGGGAGATGAGTGGAGATGCTGAGGATGGGTTTCTGCAGGTTGTGTTGTTGGAAGGTTATTGAAGATGCTGAGGATGGGTTTCTGCAGGTTGTGTTATTGGGAGGTGAGTGAAGATGCTGAGGAAGGGTTTCTGCAGGTTGTGTTATTGGAAGGTGAGTGAAATTGCTGAGTGTGGGTTTCTGCAGGTTGCGTTATTGGAAGGTTAGTGAAGATGCTGAGTGTGGTTTCTGCAGGTTGTGTTATTGGGAGGTGAGTGAAGGATGGGTTTGTGCAGGTTGTGTTATTGGAAGGTTAGTGGAGATGCTGAGGATAGGTTTCTGCAGGTTGTGTTATTGGGAGGTGACTGGAGATGATGAGGATGGGTTTCTACAGGTTGTTATTGGGAGCTGAGTGAAGATGCTGAGGATGGGTTTCTGCAGGTTGTGTTATTGGGAGGTGAGTTGAGATGTTGAGGATGGGTTTCTGCAGGTTGTGTTATTGAGAGGTGAGTAAAGATGCTGAGGATGTGTTTCTGCAGGTTGTGTTATTGGGAGGTGAGTGGAGATGCTGAGAATGATTTTCTGCAGGTTGTGTTATTGGAAGGTTAGTGAAGATGCTGAGGATGGGTTCCTGTAGGTTGTGGTATTGGGAGGTTAGTGGAGATGCTGAGGATGGGTTTCTGCAAGTTGTGTTATTGGGAGGTGAGTGAAGATGCTGAGGATGGGTTTCTGCAGTTGTGTTATTGGAAGTTTAGTGGAGATACTGAGGATGGGTTTCTGCAGGTTGTGTTATTGGAAGGTGAGTGAAGATGCTGAGGATGGGTTTCTGCAGGTTGTGTTATTGGAAGGTGAGTGAAGATGCTGAGGATGGGATTCTGCAGGTTGTGTTATTTGAAGTTGAGTGAAGATACTGAGGATGGGTCACTGCAGGTTGTGTCATTGGGCGGTGAGTGAAGTTGCTGAGAATGGGTCTGTGCAGGTTGTGTACTTGGGAGATGAGTGGAGATGCTGAGGATGGGTTTCTGCAGGTTGTGTTGTTGGAAGGTTATTGAAGATGCTGAGGATGGGTTTCTGCAGGTTGTGTTATTGGGAGGTGAGTGAAGATGCTGAGGAAGGGTTTCTGCAGGTTGTGTTATTGGAAGGTGAGTGAAATTGCTGAGGATGGGTTTCTGCAGGTTGCGTTATTGGAAGGTTAGTGAAGATGCTGAGTGTGGTTTCTGCAGGTTGTGTTATTGGGAGGTGAGTGAAGGATGGGTTTGTGCAGGTTGTGTTATTGGAAGGTTAGTGGAGATGCTGAGGATAGGTTTCTGCAGGTTGTGTTATTGGGAGGTGACTGGAGATGATGAGGATGGGTTTCTACAGGTTGTTATTGGGAGCTGAGTGAAGATGCTGAGGATGGGTTTCTGCAGGTTGTGTTATTGGGAGGTGAGTTGAGATGTTGAGGATGGGTTTCTGCAGGTTGTGTTATTGAGAGGTGAGTAAAGATGCTGAGGATGTGTTTCTGCAGGTTGTGTTATTGGGAGGTGAGTGGAGATGCTGAGAATGATTTTCTGCAGGTTGTGTTATTGGAAGGTTAGTGAAGATGCTGAGGATGGGTTCCTGTAGGTTGTGGTATTGGGAGGTTAGTGGAGATGCTGAGGATGGGTTTCTGCAAGTTATGTTATTGGGAGGTGAGTGAAGATGCTGAGGATGGGTTTCTGCAGTTGTGTTATTGGAAGTTTAGTGGAGATACTGAGGATGGGTTTCTGCAGGTTGTCTTATTGGAAGGTGAGTGAAGATGCTGAGGATGGGTTTCTGCAGGTTGTGTTATTGGAAGGTGAGTGAAGATGCTGAGGATGGGATTCTGCAGGTTGTGTTATTTGAAGTTGAGTGAAGATACTGAGGATGGGTCACTGCAGGTTGTGTCATTGGGCGGTGAGTGAAGTTGCTGAGAATGGGTCTGTGCAGGTTGTGTACTTGGGAGATGAGTGGAGTTGCTGAGGATGGGTTTCTGCAGGTTTTGTTATTGGAAGGTTATTGAAGATGCTGAGGATGGGTTTCTGCAGGTTTTGTTATTGGAAGGTTATTGAAGATGCTGAGGATGGGTTTCTGCAGGTTGTGTTATTGGGAGGCGAGTGAAGATGCTGAGGATGGGTTTCTGCAGGTTGTGTTTTTGGGAGGTGAGTGAAGGATGGGTTACTGCAGGTTGTGTTATTGGAAGGTTAGTGGAGATGCTGAGGATGGGTTTCTGCATGTTGTGTGATTGGAAGGTGAGTGAAATTGCTGAGGATGGGTTTCTGCAGGTTGCGTTCTTGGAAGTTTAGTGAAGATGCTGAGGGTGGTTTCTGCAGGTTGTGTTATTGGGAGCTGAGTGAAGGATGGGTTTCTGCAGGTTATGTTATTGGAATGTTAGTGGAGATGCTGAGGATAGGTTTCTGCAGGTTGTGTTATTGGGAGGTGACTGGAGATGATGAGGATGGGTTTCTGCAGGTTGTGTTATTGGGAGCTGAGTGAAGATGCTGAGGATGGGTTTCTGCATGTTGTGTTATTGGGAGGTGAGTTGAGATGTTGATGATGGGTTTCTGCAGGTTGTGTTATTGAGAGGTGAGTGAAGATGCTGAGGATGTGTTTCTGCAGGTTGTGTTATTGGGAGGTGAGTTGAGATGTTGAGGATGGGTTTCTGCAGGTTGTGTTATTGGAAGGTGAGTGAAGATGCTGACGATGGGTTTCTGCAGGTTGTGTTATTTGAAGTTGAGTGAAGATACTGAGGATGGGTCACTGCAGGTTGTGTCATTGGGCGGTGAGTGAAGTTGCTGAGAATGGGTCTGTGCAGGTTGTGTACTTGGGAGATGAGTGGAGTTGCTGAGGATGGGTTTCTGCATGTTGTGAGATTGGAAGGTGTGAAATTGCTGAGGATGGGTTTCTGCAGGTTGCGTTCTTGGAAGTTTAGTGAAGATGCTGTGGGTGGTTTCTGCAGGTTGTGTTATTGGGAGCTGAGTGAAGGATGGGTTTCTGCAGGTTATGTTATTGGAATGTTAGTGGAGATGCTGAGGATAGGTTTCTGCAGGTTGTGTTATTGGGAGGTGACTGGAGATGATGAGGATGGGTTTCTGCAGGTTGTGTTATTTGAAGTTGAGTGAAGATACTGAGGATGGGTCACTGCAGGTTGTGTCATTGGGCGGTGAGTGAAGTTGCTGAGAATGGGTCTGTGCAGGTTGTGTACTTGGGAGATGAGTGGAGTTGCTGAGGATGGGTTTCTGCAGGTTTTGTTATTGGAAGGTTATTGAAGATGCTGAGGATGGGTTTCTGCAGGTTTTGTTATTGGAAGGTTATTGAAGATGCTGAGGATGGGTTTCTGCAGGTTGTGTTATTGGGAGGTGAGTGAAGATGCTGAGGATGGGTTTCTGCAGGTTGTGTTTTTGGGAGGTGAGTGAAGGATGGGTTACTGCAGGTTGTGTTATTGGAAGGTTAGTGGAGATGCTGAGGATGGGTTTCTGCATGTTGTGTGATTGGAAGGTGAGTGAAATTGCTGAGGATGGGTTTCTGCAGGTTGCGTTCTTGGATGTTTAGTGAAGATGCTGAGGGTGGTTTCTGCAGGTTGTGTTATTGGGAGCTGAGTGAAGGATGGGTTTCTGCAGGTTATGTTATTGGAATGTTAGTGGAGATGCTGAGGATAGGTTTCTGCAGGTTGTGTTATTGGGAGGTGACTGGAGATGATGAGGATGGGTTTCTGCAGGTTGTGTTATTGGGAGCTGAGTGAAGATGCTGAGGATGGGTTTCTGCATGTTGTGTTATTGGGAGGTGAGTTGAGATGTTGATGATGGGTTTCTGCAGGTTGTGTTATTGAGAGGTGAGTGAAGATGCTGAGGATGTGTTTCTGCAGGTTGTGTTATTGGGAGGTGAGTTGAGATGTTGAGGATGGGTTTCTGCAGGTTGTGTTATTGGAAGGTGAGTGAAGATGCTGACGATGGGTTTCTGCAGGTTGTGTTATTTGAAGTTGAGTGAAGATACTGAGGATGGGTCACTGCAGGTTGTGTCATTGGGCGGTGAGTGAAGTTGCTGAGAATGGGTCTGTGCAGGTTGTGTACTTGGGAGATGAGTGGAGTTGCTGAGGATGGGTTTCTGCATGTTGTGTGATTGGAAGGTGAGTGAAATTGCTGAGGATGGGTTTCTGCAGGTTGCGTTCTTGGAAGTTTAGTGAAGATGCTGAGGGTGGTTTCTGCAGGTTGTGTTATTGGGAGCTGAGTGAAGGATGGGTTTCTGCAGGTTATGTTATTGGAATGTTAGTGGAGATGCTGAGGATAGGTTTCTGCAGGTTGTGTTATTGGGAGGTGACTGGAGATGATGAGGATGGGTTTCTGCAGGTTGTGTTATTGGGAGCTGAGTGAAGATGCTGAGGATGGGTTTCTGCATGTTGTGTTATTGGGAGGTGAGTTGAGATGTTGATGATGGGTTTCTGCAGGTTGTGTTATTGAGAGGTGAGTGAAGATGCTGAGGATGTGTTTCTGCAGGTTGTGTTATTGGGAGGTGAGTGGAGATGCTGGGAATGATTTTCTGCAGGTTGTGTTATTGGAAGGTTAGTGAAGATGCTGAGGATGGGTTCCGGTAGGTTGTGTTAGTGGGAGGTAAGTGGAGATGCTGAGGATGGGTTTCTGCAGGTTGCATTATTTGGAAGTTAGTGGACATGCTGAGGATGGGTTTCTGCAGGTTGTGTTATTGGGAGGTGAGTGGAGATGCTGAGAATTAATTTATGCAGGTTGTGTTATTGGAAGGTTATTGAAGATGCTGAGGATGTGTTTCTGTAGGTAGTGTTATTGGGAGGTTAGTGGGGATGCTGAGGATGGGGTTCTGCAGGTTGTTTTACTGAAAGGTTACTGGAGATGCTGAGGATGGGTTTCTGCAGGTTGAGTTATTGGGAGGTGAGTGGAGATGCTGAGGATGTGTTTCTGCAGGTTACATTATTGGGAATTTAGTGAAGATGATGAGGTTGGGTTTCTGCAGGTTGTGTTATGGGGAGCTGAGTGTAAATGCTGAGGATGGGTTTCTGCAGGTTGTGTTATTGGGAGGTGAGTGAAGATGCTGAGGATGGATTTCTGCAGGTTGTGTTATTGGAGGTGAGTGGAGATGTTGAGGATGGGTTTCTGCAGTTGTGTTATTGGGAAGTGAGTGAAGGATGGGTTTCTGCAGGTTGTGTTATTGGAAGATTAGTGGAGATGCTGAGGATGGGTTTCTGCAAGTTGTTTTATTGGGAGGGGAATGAAGATGCTGAGGATGTGTTTCTGCAGGTTGTGTTATTGGGAGGTGAGTGGAGATGCTGAGAATTAATTTCTGCAGGTTGTGTTATTGGAAGGTTATTGAAGATGCTGAGGATGTGTTTCTGTCGGTAGTGTTATTGGGAGGTTCGTGGGAATGCTGAGGATGGGTTTCTGCAGGTTGTGTTATTGAAAGGTTACTGGAGATGCTGAGGATGGGTTTCTGCAGGTTGTGTTATTGGGAGGTGAGTGGAGATGCTGAGGATGTGTTTATGCAGATTGCATTATTGGGAATTTAGTGGAGATGCTGAGGATGGGTTTCTGCAGGTGTGTGATTGGAAGGTTATTGAAGATGATGAGGATGGGTTTCTGCAGGTTGTGTTATTAGGAGATGAGTGTAGATGCTGAGGATGGGTTTCTGCAAGTTGTGTTATTGGGAGGTGAGTGGAGATGTTGAGGATGGGTTTCAACAGGTTGTTTTATTGGGAGGTGAATGAAGATGCTGAGGATGTGTTTCTGCAGGTTGTGTTATTGGGAGGTGAGTGGGGATGCTGAGAATTAATTTCTGCAGGTTGTGTTATTGGAAGTTCATTGAAGATGCTGAGGATGGGTTTCTGCAGGTTCTGTTATTGGGAGGTGAGTGAAGATGCTGAGGATGGGTTTCTGCAGGTTATGTTATTGGGAGGTGAGAGAAGGATGGGTTTCTGCAGGTTGTGTTATTGGAAGATTAGTGGAGGTGCTGAGGATGGGTTTCTGCATGTTGTGTGATTGGAAGGTGAGTGAAGTTGCTGAGGATGGGTTTCTGCAGGTTGCGTTATTGAGAGATTAGTGAAGCTGCTGAGGATGGTTTCCGCAGGTTGTGTTATTGGGAGGTGAGTAAAGGATGGTTTTCCGCAGGTTGTGTTATTGGAAGGTTAGTGGAGATGCTGAGGATGGGTTTCAGCAGGTTGCGTTATTGACAGGTGACTGGAGATGCTGAGGATGGGTTTCTGCATGTTGTGTTATTGGAAGGTTACTGAAGATACTGAGGATGGGTTCCTGCAGGTTGTGTTATTGGGCGGTGAGTGAAGTTGCTGAGAATGGAATTGTGCAGGTTGTGTACTTGGGAGATGAGTGGAGATGCTGAGGATGGGTTTCTGCAGGTTGTGTTGTTTGGAGTTGCGTGAAGATGCTGAGGGTGGGTTTCTGCAGGTTTTGTTATTGGAAGGTTATTGAAGATGCTGAGGATGGGTTTCTGCAGGTTGTGTTATTGGGAGGTGAGTGAAGATGCTGAGGATGGGTTTCTGCAAGTTGTGTTCTTGGGAGGTGAGTGAAGGATGGGTTTCTGCCGGTTATGTTATTGCGAGGTGAGTGAAGATGCTGAGGATGTGTTTCTGCAGGTTGTGTTACTGGGAGGTGAGTAGAGATGTTGAGGATGTGTTTCTGCAGGTTGTGTTATTGGGAGGTGAGTGAAGATGCTGAGGATGGGTTTCCGTAGGTTGTGTTATTGGGAGGTTAGTGGAGATGCTGAGGATGGGTTTCTGCAGGTTGTGTTATTGGGAGGTGAGTGAAGATGCTGAGGATGGGTTTCTTCAGGTTGGGTTATTGGGAGTTGAGTGGAGATGCTGTGGATGTGTTTCTGCAGATTGTGTTGTTGGGAGGTGAGTGAAGATGCTGAGGATGGGTTTCTGCAGGTTGTATGAGTGAAAGGTTACTGGAGATGCTGAGGATGGGTTTCTGCAGGTTGTGTTATTGGGAGGTGAGTGGAGATGCTGAGGATGGGTTTCTGCAGGTTGCATTATTGGGAAGTTAGTGGAGATGCTGAGGATGGGTATCTGCAGGTTGTGTTATTGGAAGGTTTTTGATGCTGAATGGGTTGGGTTTCTGCAGGTTGTGTTATTGGGAGGTGAGTGTAGATGCTGAGGATGGGTTTCTGCAGATTGTGTTATTGGGAGGTGAGTGGAGATGCTGAGGATGGGTTTCTGCAGGTTGTGTCATTGTTAGGTTAGTGGAGATGCTGAGGATGGGTTTCTGCAATTTGTTTTATTGGGAGGTGAATGAAGATGCTGAGGATGTGTTTCTGCATGTTGTGTTATTGGGAGGTGAGTGGAGATGCTGAGAATTAACTTCTGCAGGTTGTGTTATTGGAAGGTTATTGAAGATGCTGAGGATGTGTTTCTGTAGGTAGTGTTATTTGGAGGTTAGTGGGGATGCTGAGGATGGGTTTCTGCAGGTTGTGTTATTGGGAGGTGAGTAAAGATGCTGAGGATGGGTTTCTGCAGGTTGTGTTATTGGAAGTTGAGTGAAGATACTGAGGATGGGTTCCTGCAGGTTGTGTTATTGGAAGGTTATTGAAGATGCTGAGGATGTGTTTCTGTAGGTAGTGTTATTTGGAGGTTAGTGGGGATGCTGAGGATGGGTTTCTGTAGGTTGTGTTATTGGGAGGTGAGTGAAGATGCTGAGGATGGGTTTCTGCAGGTTGTGTTATTGGAAGTTGAGTGAAGATACTGAGGATGGGTTCCTGCAGGTTGTGTTATTGGGCGGTGAGTGAAGTTGCTGAGAATGGGTCTGTGCAGGTTGTGTACTTGGGAGATGAGTGGAGATGCTGAGGATGGGTTTCTGCAGGTTGTGTTATTGGGGGGTGAGTGAAGATGCTGAGGATGGGTTTCTGCAGGTTGTGTTCTTGTGAGGTGAGTGAAGGATGGGTTTCTGCAGGTTGTGTTATTGGGAGGTTAGTGGAGATGCTGAGGATGGGTTTCTGCATTTTGTGTGATTGGAAGGTGAGTGAAATTGCTGAGGATGATTTTCTGCAGGTTGTGTTATTGGAAGGTTATTGAAGATGCTGAGGATGGATTTCTGCAGGTTGTGATATTGGGACGTGAGTTGAGATGCTGAGGATGGGTTTCTGCAGGTTGTGTTATTGGAAGGTGAGTGGAGATGCTGAGGATGGGTTTCTGCAGGTTGTGTAATTGGAAGGTGTGTGAAGATACTGAGGATGGGTTTCTGCAGGGTGTGTTATTGGGAGGTGAGTGGAGATGCTGAGGATGAGTTTCTGCAGGTTGTGTTATTGGGAGGTGAGTGGAGATGCTGAGGATGGGTTTCTGCAGGTTGCATTATTGGGAAGTTAGTGGAGATGCTGAGGATGGGTATCTGCAGGTTGTGTTATTGGAAGGTTTTTGATGCTGAATGGGTTGGGTTTCTGCAGGTTGTGTTATTGGGAGGTGAGTGTAGATGCTGAGGATGGGTTTCTGCAGGTTGTGTCATTGTTAGGTTAGTGGAGATGCTGAGGATGGGTTTCTGCAATTTGTTTTAGTGGGAGGTGAATGAAGATGCTGAGGATGTGTTTCTGCATGTTGTGTTATTGGGAGGTGAGTGAAGATGCTGAGGATGGGTTTCTTCAGGTTGGGTTATTGGGAGTTGAGTGGAGATGCTGTGGATGTGTTTCTGCAGATTGTGTTGTTGGGAGGTGAGTGAAGATGCTGAGGATGGGTTTCTGCAGGTTGTATGAGTGAAAGGTTACTGGAGATGCTGAGGATGGGTTTCTGCAGGTTGTGTTATTGAGAGGTGAGTGGAGATGCTGAGGATGGGTTTCTGCAGGTTGCATTATTGGGAAGTTAGTGGAGATGCTGAGGATGGGTATCTGCAGGTTGTGTCATTGGAAGGTTTTTGATGCTGAATGGGTTGGTTTTCTGCAGGTTGTGTTATTGGGAGGTGAGTGTAGATGCTGAGGATGGGTTTCTGCAGGTTGTGTTATTGGGCGGTGAGTGAAGTTGCTGAGAATGGGTCTGTGCAGGTTGTGTACTTGGGAGATGAGTGGAGATGCTGAGGATGGGTTTCTGCAGGTTGTGTTATTGGGGGGTGAGTGAAGATGCTGAGGATGGGTTTCTGCAGGTTGTGTTCTTGTGAGGTGAGTGAAGGATGGGTTTCTGCAGGTTGTGTTATTGGGAGGTTAGTGGAGATGCTGAGGATGGGTTTCTGCATTTTGTGTGATTGGAAGGTGAGTGAAATTGCTGAGGATGGTTTTCTGCAGGTTGTGTTATTGGAAGGTTATTGAAGATGCTGAGGATGGATTTCTGCAGGTTGTGTTATTGGGAGGTGAGTTGAGATGCTGAGGATGGGTTTCTGCAGGTTGTGTTATTGGGATGTGAGTTGAGATGCTGAGGATGGGTTTCTGCAGGTTGTGTTATTGGAAGGTGAGTGGAGATGCTGAGGATGGGTTTCTGCAGGTTGTGTAATTGGAAGGTGTGTGAAGATACTGAGGATGGGTTTCTGCAGGGTGTGTTATTGGGAGGTGAGTGGAGATGCTGAGGATGAGTTTCTGCAGGTTGTGTTATTGGGAGGTGAGTGGAGATGCTGAGGATGGGTTTCTGCAGGTTGCATTATTGGGAAGTTAGTGGAGATGCTGAGGATGGGTATCTGCAGGTTGTGTTATTGGAAGGTTTTTGATGCTGAATGGGTTGGGTTTCTGCAGGTTGTGTTATTGGGAGGTGAGTGTAGATGCTGAGGATGGGTTTCTGCAGGTTGTGTTATTGGGAGGTGAGTGGAGATGCTGAGGATGGGTTTCTGCAGGTTGTGTCATTGTTAGGTTAGTGGAGATGCTGAGGATGGGTTTCTGCAATTTGTTTTATTGGGAGGTGAATGAAGATGCTGAGGATGTGTTTCTGCATGTTGTGTTATTGGGAGGTGAGTGGAGATGCTGAGAATTAATTTCTGCAGGTTGTGTTATTGGAAGGTTATTGAAGATGCTGAGGATGTGTTTCTGTAGGTAGTGTTATTTGGAGGTTAGTGGGGATGCTGAGGATGGGTTTCTGCAGATTGTGTTATTGGGAGGTGAGTAAAGATGCTGAGGATGGGTTTCTGCAGGTTGTGTTATTGGAAGTTGAGTGAAGATACTGAGGATGGGTTCCTGCAGGTTGTGTTATTGGAAGGTTATTGAAGATGCTGAGGATTTGTTTCTGTAGGTTGTGTTATTTGGAAGTTAGTAGGGATGCTGAGGATGGGTTTCTGCAGGTTGTGTTATTGGGAGGTGAGTGAAGATGCTGAGGATGGGTTTCTGCAGGTTGTGTTATTGGAAGTTGAGTGAAGATACTGAGGATGGGTTCCTGCAGGTTGTGTTATTGGGCGGTGAGTGAAGTTGCTGAGAATGGGTCTGTGCAGGTTGTGTACTTGGGAGATGAGTGGAGATGCTGAGGATGGGTTTCTGCAGGTTGAGTTATTGGGGGGTGAGTGAAGATGCTGAGGATGGGTTTCTGCAGGTTGTGTTCTTGTGAGGTGAGTGAAGGATGGGTTTCTGCAGGTTGTGTTATTGGGAGGTTAGTGGAGATGCTGAGGATGGGTTTCTGCATTTTGTGTGATTGGAAGGTGAGTGAAATTGCTGAGGATGGTTTTCTGCAGGTTGTGTTATTGGAAGGTTATTGAAGATGCTGAGGATGGATTTCTGCAGGTTGTGTTATTGGGAGGTGAGTTGAGATGCTGAGGATGGGTTTCTGCAGGTTGTGTTATTGGGATGTGAGTTGAGATGCTGAGGATGGGTTTCTGCAGGTTGTGTTATTGGAAGGTGAGTGGAGATGCTGAGGATGGGTTTCTGCAGGTTGTGTAATTGGAAGGTGTGTGAAGATACTGAGGATGGGTTTCTGCAGGGTGTGTTATTGGGAGGTGAGTGGAGATGCTGAGGATGAGTTTCTGCAGGTTGTGTTATTGGGAGGTGAGTGGAGATGCTGAGGATGGGTTTCTGCAGGTTGTGTAATTGGAAGGTGAGTGAAGATGCTGAGGATGGGTTTCTGCAGGTTGTGTTATTGGGAGGTGAGTGGAGATGCTGAGGATGGGTTTTCTGCAGGTTGTGTTATTGGGAGGTTCGTGAAGATGCTGAGGATGGGTTTCTGCAGGTTGTGTACTTGGAAGTTGAGTGAAGATACTGAGGATGGGTTCCTGCAGGTTGTGTTATTGGGCGGTGAGTGAAGTTGCTGAGAATGGCTCTGTGCAGGTTGTGTACTTGGGAGATGAGTGGAGATGCTGAGGATGGGTTTCTGCAGGTTGTGTTGTTGGGAGTTGCGTGAAGATGCTGAGTGTGGGTATCTGCAGGTTTTGTTATTGGAAGATTATTGAAGATGCTGAGGATGGGTTTCTGCAGGTTGTGTTATTGGGGGGTGAGTGAAGATGCTGAGGATGGGTTTCTGCAGGTTGTGTTGTTGGGAGGTGAGTGAAGGATGGGTTTCTGCAGGTTGTGTTATTGGAAGGATAGTGGAGATGCTGAGGATTGGTTTCTGCATTTTGTGTGATTGGAAGGTGAGTGAAATTGCTGAGGATGGGTTTCTGCAGGTTGCGTTATTGGAAGGTTAGTGAAGATGCTGAGGGTGGTTTCTGCAGGTTGTGTTATTGGGAGGTGAGTGAAGGATGGGTTTTTGCAGGTTGTGTTATTGGGAGGTGAGTGAAGATGCTGAGGATGGGTTTCTGCAGGTTGTGTTTATCATAGATTATCATAGAATTTACAGTGCAGAAGGAGGCCATTCGGCCCATCGAGTCTGCACCGGCTCTTGGAAAGAGAACCCTACCCAATGTCAACACCTCCCCCTATCCCCATAGCCCAGTAACCCCACCCAACACTAAGGGGAATTTTGGACAATAAGGGCAATTTTATTATGGCAAATCCACCTAACATGCACATCTTTGGACTGTGGGAGGAAACCGGAGCACCCGGAGGAAACCCACGCACACACGGGGAGGATGTGCAGACTCCGCACAGACAGTGACCCAAGCCGGAATCGAACCTGGGACTCTGGAGCTGTGAAGCAATTGTGCTAACCATATGCTACCGTGCTGCCCCGGTGTTATTTGGAGGTGAGTTGAGATGTTGAGGATGTGTTTCTGCAGGTTGTGTTATTGAGAGGTGAGTGAAGATGCTGAGGATGGGTTTCTGCAGGTTGTGTTCTTGTGAGGTGAGTGAAGGATGGGTTTCTGCAGGTTGTGTTATTGGGAGGTTAGTGGAGATGCTGAGGATGGGTTTCTGCATTTTGTGTGATTGGAAGGTGAGTGAAATTGCTGAGGATGGTTTTCTGCAGGTTGTGTTATTGGAAGGTTATTGAAGATGCTGAGGATGGATTTCTGCAGGTTGTGTTATTGGGAGGTGAGTTGAGATGCTGAGGATGGGTTTCTGCAGGTTGTGTTATTGGGATGTGAGTTGAGATGCTGAGGATGGGTTTCTGCAGGTTGTGTTATTGGAAGGTGAGTGGAGATGCTGAGGATGGGTTTCTGCAGGTTGTGTAATTGGAAGGTGTGTGAAGATACTGAGGATGGGTTTCTGCAGGGTGTGTTATTGGGAGGTGAGTGGAGATGCTGAGGATGAGTTTCTGCAGGTTGTGTTATTGGGAGGTGAGTGGAGATGCTGAGGATGGGTTTCTGCAGGTTGTGTAATTGGAAGGTGAGTGAAGATGCTGAGGATGGGTTTCTGCAGGTTGTGTTATTGGGAGGTGAGTGGAGATGCTGAGGATGGGTTTTCTGCAGGTTGTGTTATTGGGAGGTTCGTGAAGATGCTGAGGATGGGTTTCTGCAGGTTGTGTACTTGGAAGTTGAGTGAAGATACTGAGGATGGGTTCCTGCAGGTTGTGTTATTGGGCGGTGAGTGAAGTTGCTGAGAATGGCTCTGTGCAGGTTGTGTACTTGGGAGATGAGTGGAGATGCTGAGGATGGGTTTCTGCAGGTTGTGTTGTTGGGAGTTGCGTGAAGATGCTGAGTGTGGGTATCTGCAGGTTTTGTTATTGGAAGATTATTGAAGATGCTGAGGATGGGTTTCTGCAGGTTGTGTTATTGGGGGGTGAGTGAAGATGCTGAGGATGGGTTTCTGCAGGTTGTGTTGTTGGGAGGTGAGTGAAGGATGGGTTTCTGCAGGTTGTGTTATTGGAAGGATAGTGGAGATGCTGAGGATTGGTTTCTGCATTTTGTGTGATTGGAAGGTGAGTGAAATTGCTGAGGATGGGTTTCTGCAGGTTGCGTTATTGGAAGGTTAGTGAAGATGCTGAGGGTGGTTTCTGCAGGTTGTGTTATTGGGAGGTGAGTGAAGGATGGGTTTTTGCAGGTTGTGTTATTGGGAGGTGAGTGAAGATGCTGAGGATGGGTTTCTGCAGGTTGTGTTTATCATAGATTATCATAGAATTTACAGTGCAGAAGGAGGCCATTCGGCCCATCGAGTCTGCACCGGCTCTTGGAAAGAGAACCCTACCCAATGTCAACACCTCCCCCTATCCCCATAGCCCAGTAACCCCACCCAACACTAAGGGGAATTTTGGACAATAAGGGCAATTTTATTATGGCAAATCCACCTAACATGCACATCTTTGGACTGTGGGAGGAAACCGGAGCACCCGGAGGAAACCCACGCACACACGGGGAGGATGTGCAGACTCCGCACAGACAGTGACCCAAGCCGGAATCGAACCTGGGACTCTGGAGCTGTGAAGCAATTGTGCTAACCATATGCTACCGTGCTGCCCCGGTGTTATTTGGAGGTGAGTTGAGATGTTGAGGATGTGTTTCTGCAGGTTGTGTTATTGAGAGGTGAGTGAAGATGCTGAGGATGTGTTTCTGCAGGTTGTGTTATAGGGAGGTTAGTGGAGATGCTGAGGATGGGTTTCTGCAGGTTGTGTTATTGGGAGGTGAGTGAAGATGCTGAGGATGGGTTTCTTCAGATTGGGTTATTGGAAGGTGAGTGGAGATGCTGTGGATGGGATTCTGCAGATTGTGTTCTTGGAAGGTGAGTGACGATGCTGAGGATGGGTTTCTGCAGGTTGTATTATTGAAAGGTTACTGGAGATGCTGAGGATGGGTTTCTGCAGGTTGTGTTATTGGGAGGTGAGTGGAGATGCTGAGGATGGGTTTCTGCAGGTTGCATTATTGGGAAGTTAGTGGAGATGCTGAGGATGGGTTTCTGCAGGTTGTGTTATTGAAAGGTTATTGAAGATGAATGGGATGTGTTTCTGCAGGTTGTGTTATTGGGAGGTGGGTGTAGATGCTGAGGATGGGTTTCTGCAGGTTGTGTTATTGGGAGGTGAGTGAAGATGCTGAGGATGGGTTTCTTCAGGTTGGGTTATTGGGAGTTGAGTGGAGATGCTGTGGATGTGTTTCTGCAGATTGTGTTGTTGGGAGGTGAGTGAAGATGCTGAGGATGGGTTTCTTCAGGTTGGGTTATTGGGAGTTGAGTGGAGATGCTGTGGATGTGTTTCTGCAGATTGTGTTGTTGGGAGGTGAGTGAAGATGCTGAGGATGGGTTTCTGCAGGTTGTATGAGTGAAAGGTTACTGGAGATGCTGAGGATGGGTTTCTGCAGGTTGTGTTATTGGGAGGTGAGTGGAGATGCTGAGGATGGGTTTCTGCAGGTTGCATTATTGGGAAGTTAGTGGAGATGCTGAGGATGGGTATCTGCAGGTTGTGTTATTGGAAGGTTATTGATGATGAATGGGTTGGGTTTCTGCAGGTTGTGTTATTGGGAGGTGAGTGTAGATGCTGAGGATGGGTTTCTGCAGGTTCTGTTATTGGGAGGTGAGTGGAGATGCTGAGGATGGGTTTCAGCAGGTTGTGTCATTGTTAGGTTAGTGGAGATGCTGAGGATGGGTTTCTGCAATTTGTTTTATTGGGAGGTGAATGAAGATGCTGAGGATGTGTTTCTGCATGTTGTGTTATTGGGAGGTGAGTGGAGATGCTGAGAATTAATTTCTGCAGGTTGTGTTATTGGAAGGTTATTGAAGATGCTGAGGATGTGTTTCTGTAGGTAGTGTTATTTGGAGGTTAGTGGGGATGCTGAGGATGGGTTTCTGCAGGTTGTGTTATTGGGAGGTGAGTAAAGATGCTGAGGATGGGTTTCTGCAGGTTGTGTTATTGGAAGTTGAGTGAAGATACTGAGGATGGGTTCCTGCAGGTTGTGTTATTGGAAGGTTATTGAAGATGCTGAGGATGTGTTTCTGTAGGTAGTGTTATTTGGAGGTTAGTGGGGATGCTGAGGATGGGTTTCTGCAGGTTGTGTTATTGGGAGGTGAGTGAAGATGCTGAGGATGGGTTTCTGCAGGTTGTGTTATTGGAAGTTGAGTGAAGATACTGAGGATGGGTTCCTGCAGATTGTGTTATTGGGCGGTGAGTGAAGTTGCTGAGAATGGGTCTGTGCAGGTTGTGTTCTTGTGAGGTGAGTGAAGGATGGGTTTCTGCAGGTTGTGTTATTGGGAGGTTAGTGGAGATGCTGAGGATGGGTTTCTGCATTTTGTGTGATTGGAAGGTGAGTGAAATTGCTGAGGATGGTTTTCTGCAGTTTGTGTTATTGGAAGGTTATTGAAGATGCTGAGGATGGATTTCTGCAGGTTGTGTTATTGGGAGGTGAGTTGAGAGATGCTGAGGATGGGTTTCTGCAGGTTGTGTTATTGGGATGTGAGTTGAGATGCTGTGGATGGGTTTCTGCAGGTTGTGTAATTGGAAGGTGTGTGAAGATACTGAGGATGGGTTTCTGCAGGGTGTGTTATTGGGAGGTGAGTGGAGATGCTGAGGATGAGTTTCTGCAGGTTGTGTTATTGGGAGGTGAGTGGACATGCTGAGGATGGGTTTCTGCAGGTTGTGTAATTGGAAGGTGTGTGAAGATACTGAGGATGGGTTTCTGCAGGTTGTGTTACTGGGAGGGGAGTAGAGATGCTGAGGATGGGTTTCAGCAGGTTGTGTTATTGGAAGGTGAGTGAAGATGCTGAGGATGGGTTTCTGCAGGTTGTGTTATTGGGAGGTGAGTGAGATGCTGAGGATGGGTTTTCTGCAGGTTGTGTTATTGGGAGGTTCGTGAAGATGCTGAGGATGGGTTTCTGCAGGTTGTGATATTGGAAGTTGAGTGAAGATACTGAGGATGGGTTCCTGCAGGTTGTGTTATTGGGCGGTGAGTGAAGTTGCTGAGAATGGCTCTGTGCAGGTTGTGTACTTAGGAGATGAGTGGAGATGCTGAGGATGGGTTTCTGCAGGTTGTGTTGTTGGGAGTTGCGTGAAGATGCTGAGTGTGGGTATCTGCAGGTTTTGTTATTGGAAGATTATTGAAGATGCTGAGGATGGGTTTCTGCAGGTTGTGTTATTGGGGGGTGAGTGAAGATGCTGAGGATGGGTTTCTGCAGGTTGTGTTGTTGGGAGGTGAGTGAAGGATGGGTTTCTGCAGGTTGTGTTATTGGAAGGATAGTGGAGATGCTGAGGATTGGTTTCTGCATTTTGTGTGATTGGAAGGTGAGTGAAATTGCTGAGGATGGGTTTCTGCAGGTTGCGTTATTGGAAGGTTAGTGAAGATGCTGAGGGTGGTTTCTGCAGGTTGTGTTATTGGGAGGTGAGTGAAGGATGGGTTTTTGCAGGTTGTGTTATTGGGAGGTGAGTGAAGATGCTGAGGATGGGTTTCTGCAGGTTGTGTTTATCATAGATTATCATAGAATTTACAGTGCAGAAGGAGGCCATTCGGCCCATCGAGTCTGCACCGGCTCTTGGAAAGAGAACCCTACCCAATGTCAACACCTCCCCCTATCCCCATAGCCCAGTAACCCCACCCAACACTAAGGGGAATTTTGGACAATAAGGGCAATTTTATTATGGCAAATCCACCTAACATGCACATCTTTGGACTGTGGGAGGAAACCGGAGCACCCGGAGGAAACCCACGCACACACGGGGAGGATGTGCAGACTCCGCACAGACAGTGACACAAGCCGGAATCGAACCTGGGACTCTGGAGCTGTGAAGCAATTGTGCTAACCACTATGCTACCGTGCTGCCCCGGTGTTATTTGGAGGTGAGTTGAGATGTTGAGGATGTGTTTCTGCAGGTTGTGTTATTGAGAGGTGAGTGAAGATGCTGAGGATGGGTTTCTTCAGATTGGGTTATTGGGAGGTGAGTGGAGATGCTGTGGATGGGATTCTGCAGATTGTGTTGTTGGGAGGTGAGTGAAGATGCTGAGGATGGGTTTCTGCAGGTTGTATTATTGAAAGCTTACTGGAGATGCTGAGGATGGGTTTCTGCAGGTTGTGTTATTGGGAGGTGAGTGGAGATGCTGAGGATGGGTTTCTGCTAGTTGCATTATTGGGAAGTTAGTGGAGATGGTGAGGATGGGTTTCTGCAGGTTGTGTTATTCGAGGTGAGTGGAGATGTTGAGGATGGGATTCTGCAGGTTGTTTTATTGGGAGGTGACTGAAGATGCTGAGGATGTGTTTCTGCAGGTTGTGTTATTGGGAGGTGAGTGGAGATGCTGAGAATTATTTTCTGCAGGTTGTGTTATTGGAAGGTTATTGAAGATGTTGAGGATGTGTTTCTGGAGATAGTGTTATTGGAAGGTTATTGAAGATGCTGAGGATGTGTTTCTGTAGGTAGTGTTATTGGGAGATTAGTGGGGATGCTGAGGATGGGTTTCTGCAGGTTGTGTTATTGAAAGGTTACTGGAGATGCTTAGGATGGGTTTCTGCAGGTTGTGTTATTGGGAGGTGAGTGACGATGCTGCGGATGGGTTTCTGCAAGTTGTGTTATTGGGAGGTGAGTGCAGCTGCTGAGAATTGGTTTCTGCAGGTTGTGTTATTGGGAGGTGAGTGGAGATGCTGAGAATTAATTTCTGCAGGTTGTGTTATTGGAAGGTTATTGAAGATGCTGAGGATGTGTTTCCGTAGGTAGTGTTATTGGGAGGTTAGTGGGGATGCTGAGGATGGGTTTCTGCAGGTTGTGTTACTGAAAGGTTACTGGAGATGCTGAGGATGGGTTTCTGCAGGTTGAGTTATTGGGAGGTGAGTGGAGATGCTGAGGATGTGTTTCTGCAGGTTGCATTATTGGGAATTTAGTGGAGATGCTGAGGATGGGATTCTGCAGGTTGTGTTATTGGAAGGTTATTGAAGATGATGAGGATGGGTTTCTGCAGGTTGTGTTATGGGGAGGTGAGTGAAGTTGCTGAGGATGGGTTTCTGCAGGTTGCGTTATTGAGAGATTAGTGAAGCTGCTGAGGATGGTTTCCGCAGGTTGTGTTATTGGGAGGTGAGTAAAGGATGGTTTTCCGCAGGTTGTGTTATTGGAAGGTTAGTGGAGATGCTGAGGATGGGTTTCAGCAGGTTGTGTTATTGGAAGGTTAGTGGAGATGCTGAGGATGGGTTTCAGCAGGTTGTGTTATTGAAAGGTTACTGAAGATGCTGAGGATGGATTTCTGCAGGTTGTGTTATTCGAGGTGAGTGGAGATGTTGAGGATGGGATTCTGCAGGTTGTTTTATTGGGAGGTGACTGAAGATGCTGAGGATGTGGTTCTGCAGGTTGTGTTATTGGGAGGTGAGTGGAGATGCTGAGAATTAATTTCTGCAGGTTGTGTTATTGGAAGGTTATTCAAGATGCTGTGGATGTGTTTCTGCAGATTGTGTTATTGGGATTTGAGTGAAGATGCTGAGGATGGGTTTCTGCAGGTTGAGTTATTGAAAGGTGACTGGAGATGCTGAGGATAGATTTCTGCAGTTGTGTTATTGGGAGGTGAGTGGAGATGCTGAGTATGGTTTTCTGCAGGTTGCATTATTGGGAAGTTAGTGGAGATGCTGAGGATGGGTTTCTTCAGGTTGTGTTACTGGGAGGTGAGTGAAGGATGGGTTTCTGCAGGTGTGTTATTGGAATGTTAGTGGAGATGCTGAGGATGGGTTTCTGCATGTTGTGTGATTGGAAGGTGAGTGAAGTTGCTGAAGATGTGTTTCTGCAGGTTGCATTATTGGGAATTTAGTGGAGATGCTGAGGATGGGATTCTGCAGGTTGTGTTATTGGAAGGTTATTGAAGATGATGAGGATGGGTTTCTGCAGGTTGTGTTATGGGGAGGTGAGTGAAGTTGCTGAGGATGGGTTTCTGCAGGTTGCGTTATTGAGAGATTAGTGAAGCTGCTGAGGATGGTTTCCGCAGGTTGTGTTATTGGGAGGTGAGTAAAGGATGGTTTTCCGCAGGTTGTGTTATTGGAAGGTTAGTGGAGATGCTGAGGATGGGTTTCAGCAGGTTGTGTTATTGAGAGGTGACTGGAGATGCTGAGGATGGGTTTCTGCAGGTTGTGTTATTGGAAGGTTACTGAAGATGCTGAGGATCGATTTCTGCAGGTTGTGTTATTCGAGGTGAGTGGAGATGTTGAGGATGGGATTCTGCAGGTTGTTTTATTGGGAGGTGACTGAAGATGCTGAGGATGTGTTTCTGCAGGTTGTGTTATTGGGAGGTGAGTGGAGATGCTGAGAATTAATTTCTGCAGGTTCTGTTATTGGAAGGTTATTGAAGATGCTGAGGATGTGTTTCTGTCGATAGTGTTATTGGGAGGTTAGTGGAGATGCTGAGGATGGGTTTCTGCAGGTTGTGTTATTGGGAGGTGAGTGAAGATGCTGAGGATGGGTTTCTGTAGGTTGTGTTATTGGGAGGAGGGTGGAGATGCTGTGGATGTGTTTCTGCAGATTGTGTTATTGGGATGTGAGTGAAGATGCTGAGGATGGGTTTCTGCAGGTTGAGTTATTGAAAGGTGACTGGAGATGCTGAGGATAGATTTTTGCAGTTGTGTTATTGGGAGGTGAGTGGAGATGCTGAGTATGGGTTTCTGCAGGTTGCATTATTGGGAAGTTAGTGGAGATGCTGAGGATGGGTTTCTGCAGGTTGTGTTATTGGATGGTTATTGAAGATGATGAGGATGGGTTTCTGCAGGTTGTGTTATTGGGAGGTGAGTGGAGATGCTGAGGATGGGTTTCTTCAGGTTGTGTTTTTGGAACGTGAGTGAAGTTGCTGAGGATGGGTTTCTGCAGGTTGTGTTATTAGGAGGTGAGTGAAGAGGCGGAGGATGGGTTTCTGCAGGTTGTGTTACTGGGAGGTGAGTGAAGGATGGGTTTCTGCAGGTGTGTTATTGAAAGGTTAGTGGAGATGCTGAGGATGGGTTTCTGCCTGTTGTGTGATTGGAAGGTGAGTGAAGTTGCTGAGGATGGGTTTCTGCAGGTTGTGTTATTGGAAGGTTACTGAAGATGCTGAGGATGGGTTTCTGCAGGTTATGTTATTGGAAGGTTATTGAAGATGCTGAGGATGGATTTCTGCAGGTTGTGTTATTGGGAGGTGAATTGAGATGCTGAGGATGGGTTTCTGCAGGTTGTGTTATTGGGAGGTGAGTTGAGATGCTGAGGATGGGTTTCTGCAGCTTGTGTTATTGGGAGATGAGTGGAGATGCTGAGGATGGGTTTCTGCAGGTTGTGTAATTGGAAGGTGTGTGAAGATACTGAGGATGGGTTTCTGCAGGTTGTTTTATTGGGAGGTGAGCGGAGATGCTGAGGATGGGTTTCTGCAGGTTGTGTTACTGGGAGGGGAGTAGAGATGCTGAGGATGGGTTTCAGCAGGTTGTGTTATTGGACGGTGAGTGAAGATGCTGAGGATGGGTTTCTGCAGGTTTTGTTATTGGAAGATTATTGAAGATGCTAAGGATGGGTTTCTGCAGGTTGTGTTTATCATAGATTATCATAGAATTTACAATGCAGAAGGAGGCCATTCGCCCCATCGAGTCTGCACCGGCTCTTGGAAAGAGCACCCTACCCAAGGTCAACACCTCCCCCTATCCACATAGCCCAGTAACCCCACCCAACACTAAGGGGAAGTTTGGACACTAAGGGCAATTTTATTATGGCCAATCCTCCTAACCTGCACATCTTTGGACTGTGGGAGGAAACCGGAGCACCCGGAGGAAAACCACGCACACACGGGGAGGATGTGCAGACTCCGCACAGACAGTGACCCAAGCCGGAATCGAACCTGGGACTCTGGAGCTGTGAAGCACGTGTGCTAACCACTATGCTACCGTGCTGCCCCGGTGTTATTGGGAGGTGAGTTGAGATGTTGAGGATGTGTTTCTGCAGGTTGTGTTATTGAGAGGTGAGTGAAGATGCTGAGGATGTGTTTCTGCAGGTTGTGTTATTGGGAGGTGAGTGAAGATGCTGAGAATGATTTTCTGCAGGTTGTGTTATTGGAAGGTTAGTGAAGATGCTGAGGATGGGTTTCCGTTGGTTGTGTTATTGGGAGGTTAGTGGAGATGCTGAGGATGGGTTTCTGCAGGTTGTATTATTGAAAGGTTACTGGAGATGCTGAGCATGGGTTTCTGCAGGTTGTGTTATGGGGAGGTGAGTGGAGATGCTGAGGATGTGTTTCTGCAGGTTGTGTTATTGGGAGGTGAGTGAAGATGCTGAGGATGGGTTTCTGCAGGTTGTGTTATTGGGAGGTGAGTGGAGATGCGGATGATGGGTTTCTGCAGGTTGCATTATTGGAAGGTTATTGAAGATAATGAGGATGGGTTTCTGCAGGTTGTGTTATTAGGAGGTGAATGTAGATGCTGAGGATGGGTTTCTGCAGGTTGTGTTATTGGAAGGTTAGGGAAGATGCTGAGGATGTGTTTCTGTAGGTTGTGTTATTGGGAAGTGAGTGGAGATGCAGTGGATGTGTTTCTGCAGATTGCGTTATTGGGATGTGAGTGAAGATGCTGAGGATGGGTTTCTGCAGGTTGAGTTATTGAAAGGTGACTGGAGATGCTGAGGATAGGTTTCTGCAGGTTGTGTTATTGGGAGGTGAGTGGAGATGCTGAGGATGGGTTTCTGCAGGTTGCATTACTGGGAAGATAGTGGAGATGCTGAGGATGGGTTTCTGCAGTTTGTGTTATTGGACGGTTATTGAAGATGATGAGGATGGGTTTCTGCAGTTTGTGTTATTGGGATGTGAGTGGAGATGCTGAGGATGGGTTTCTGCAGGTTGTGTTATTGGGAGGTGAGTGAAGTTGCTGAGGATGGGTTTCTGCAGGTTGTGTTATTGGGAGGTGAGTGAAGATGCTGAGGATGGGTTTCTGAAGGTTGTGTTACTGGGAGGTGAGTGAAGATGCTGAGGATGGGTTTCTGCATTTTGTGTTATTGGAAGTTCATTGAAGATGCTGAGGATGGGTTTCTGCCGGTTCTGTCATTGGGAGGTGAGTGAAGATGCTGAGGATGGGTTTCTGCAGGTTGTGTTATTGGAAGGTTATTGGAGATGCTGAGGATGGGTTTCTGCATGTTGTGTGATTGGAAGGTGAGTGAAGTTGCTGAGGATGGGTTTCTGCAGGTTGCGTTATTGGGAGGTTAGTGAAGCTGCTGAGGATGGTTTCCGCAGGTAGTGTTATTGGAAGTTTAGTGGAGATGCTGAGGATGGGTTTCAGCAGGTTGTGTTATTGAGAGGTGACTGGAGATGCTGAGGATGGGTTTCTGCAGGTTGTGTTATTGGGAGGTGGGTGGAGATGTTGAGAATGATTTTCTGCAGGTTGTGTTATTGGAAGGTTAGTGAAGATGCTGAGGATGGGTTTCCGTTGGTTGTGTTATTGGGAGGTTAGTGGAGATGCTGAGGATGGGTTTCTGCAGGTTGTATTATTGAAACGTTACTGGAGATGCTGAGGATGGGTTTCTGCAGGTTGTGTTATGGGGAGGTGAGTGGAGATGCTGAGGATGTGTTTCTGCAGGTTGCATTATTGGGAATTTAGTGGAGATGCTGAGGATGGGTTTCTGCAGGTTGTGTTGTTGGAAGGTTATTGAAGATAATGAGGATGGGTTTCTGCAGGTTGTGTTATTAGGAGGTGAATGTAGATGCTGAGGATGGGTTTCTGCAGGTTGTGATATTGGGAGGTGAGTGAAGATGCTGAGGATGGGTTTCTGCAGGTTGAGTTATTGAAAGGTGAATAGAGATGCTGAGGATCGGTTTCTGCAGGTTGTGTTATTGGGAGGCGAGTGGAGATGCTGAGAATGAATTTCTGCAGGTTGTGTTATTGGAAGGCTATTGAAGATGCTGAGGATGTGTTTCTGTAGGTAGTGTTATTGGGAGGTTAGTGGAGATGCTGAGGATGGGTTTCTGCAGGTTGCATTATTGAGAATTTAGTGGAGATGCTGAGGATGGGTTTCTGCAGGTTGTGTTATTGGAAGGTTATTGAAGATGCTGAGGATGGGTTTCTGCAGGTTGCATTATTGGGAATTTAGTGGAGATGCTGAGAATGGTTTTCTGCAGGTTGTGTTATGAGGAGGTGAGTGTAGATGCTGAGGATGGATTTCTGCAGGTTGTGTTATTGGGAGGTGAGTGAAGATGCTGAGGATGGGTTTCTGCAAGTTGTGTTATTGGGAGGTGAGTGGAGATGTTCAGTATGTGTTTCGGCAGGTTGTTTTATTGGGAGGTGAATGAAGATGCTGAGGATGTGTTTCTGCAGGTTGTGTTATTGGGAGGTGAGTGGAGATGCTGAGAATTAATTTCTGCAGGGCGTGGTTTTGGAAGGTTATTGAAGATGCTGAGGATGTGTTTCTGTAGGTAATGTTATTGGGAGGTTAGTGGAGATGCTGAGGATGGGTATCTGCAGGTTGTGTTATTGGGAGGTGAGTGAAGATGCTGCGGATGCGTTTCTGCAGGTTGAATTATTGAATGGTGACTGGAGATGCTGAGGGTAGTTTTCTGCAGGTTGCGTTATTGGGAGGTGAGTGGAGATGCTGAGGATGGGTTTCTGCAGGTCGCATTATTGGGAAGATAGTGGATATGCTGAGGATGGGTTTCTGCAGGTTGTGTTATTGGAAGGTTATTGAAGATGCTGAGGATGGGTTTCTGCAGGGTGTGTTACTGGGAGGTGAGTGAAGATGCTGAGAATGGGTTTCTGCATTTTGTGTTATTGGAAGTTCATTGAAGATGCTGAGGATGGGTTTCTGCAGTTTCTGTTATTGGGAGGTGAGTGAAAATGCTGAGGATGGGTTTCTGCAGGTTGTGTTATTGGGAGGTGAATGAAGGATGGGTTTCTGCAGGTTGTGTTATTGGAAGGTTAGTGGAGATGCTGAGGATGGGTTTCTGCATGTTGTGTGATTGTAAGGTGAGTGAAGTTGCTGAGGATGGGTTTCTGCAGGTTACGTTATTGGTAGGTTAGTGAAGCTCCTGAGGATGGTTTCCGCAGGTTGTGTTATTGGGAGGTGAGTGAAGGATGGTTTTCCGCAGGTTGTGTTATTGGAATGTTAGTGGAGATGCTGAGGATGGGTTTCAGCAGGTTGTGTTATTGAGAGGTGACTGGAGATGCTGAGGATGGGTTTCTGCAGGTTGTGTTATTGGGAGGTGAGTGGAGATGTTGAGGATGGGTTTCTGCAGGTTGTTTTATTGGGAGGTGAATGAAGATGCTGAGGATGTGTTTCTGCAGGTTGTGTTATTGGGAGGTGAGTGGAGATGCTGAGAATGAATTACTGCAGGTTGTGTTATTGGAAGGCTATTGAAGATGCTGAGGATGTGTTTCTGTAGGTAGTGTTATTGGGAGGTTAGTGGAGATGCTGAGGCTGGGTTTTTGCAGTTTGTGTTATTGGGAGGTGAGTGGAGATGCTGAGGATGGGTTTCTGCAGGTTGTGTTACTGGGAGGTGAGTGAGTATGGGTTTCTGCAGGTTGTGTTATTGGAAGGTTAGTGGTGATGCTGAGGATGGGTTTCTGCATGTTGTGTGATTGTAGGGTGAGTGAGGTGGCTGAGGATGGCTTTCTGCAGGATGCGTAATTGGGAGGTTAGTGAAGCTGCTGAGGATGGTTTCCGCAGGTTGTGTTATTGAGAGGTGAATGAAGGATGGGTTTCCGGAGGTTGTGTTATTGGTAGGTTAGTGGAGTTGCTGAGGATGTGTTTCAGCAGGTTGTGTTATTGGGAGGTGAGTGGAGATGCTGAGGATGGGTTTCTGCAGGTTGTGTTATTGGGAGATGAGTGAAGTTGCTGAGGATGGGTTTCTGCAGGTTGTGTTATTGGGAGGTGAGTGAAGATGCTGAGGATGGGTTTCTGCAGGTTGTGTTACTGGGAGGTGAGTGAAGATGCTGAGGATGGGTTTCTGCATTTTGTGTTATTGGAAGTTCATTGAAGATGCTGAGGATGGGTTTCTGCCGGTTCTGTCATTGGGAGGTGAGTGAAGATGCTGAGGATGGGTTTCTGCAGGTTGTGTTATTGGAAGGTTATTGGAGATGCTGAGGATGGGTTTCTGCATGTTGTGTGATTGGAAGGTGAGTGAAGTTGCTGAGGATGGGTTTCTGCAGGTTGCGTTATTGGGAGGTTAGTGAAGCTGCTGAGGATGGTTTCCGCAGGTTGTGTTATTGGGAGGTGAGTGAAGGATGGTTTTCCGCAGGTAGTGTTATTGGAAGGTTAGTGGAGATGCTGAGGATGGGTTTCAGCAGGTTGTGTTATTGAGAGGTGACTGGAGATGCTGAGGATGGGTTTCTGCAGGTTGTGTTATTGGGAGGTGAGTGAAGATGCTGAGGATGGGTTTCTGCAGGTTGTGTTATTGGGAGGTGGGTGGAGATGTTGAGAATGATTTTCTGCAGGTTGTGTTATTGGAAGGTTAGTGAAGATGCTGAGGATGGGTTTCCGTTGGTTGTGTTATTGGGAGGTTAGTGGAGATGCTGAGGATGGGTTTCTGCAGGTTGTATTATTGAAAGGTTACTGGAGATGCTGAGGATGGGTTTCTGCAGGTTGTTTTATGGGGAGGTGAGTGGAGATGCTGAGTATGTGTTTCTGCAGGTTGCATTATTGGGAATTTAGTGGAGATGCTGAGGATGGGTTTCTGCAGGTTGTGTTGTTGGAAGGTTATTGAAGATAATGAGGATGGGTTTCTGCAGGTTGTGTTATTAGGAGGTGAATGTAGATGCTGAGGATGGGTTTCTGCAGGTTGTGTTATTGGGAGGTGAGTGAAGATGCTGAGGATTTGTTTCTGTAGGTTGTGTTATTGGGATGTGAGTGGAGATGCAGTGGATGTGTTTCTGCAGATTGCGTTATTGGGATGTGAGTGAAGATGCTGAGGATGGGTTTCTGCAGGTTGAGTTATTGAAAGGTGACTGGAGATGCTGAGGATCGGTTTCTGCAGGTTGTGTTATTGGGAGGCGAGTGGAGATGCTGAGAATGAATTTCTGCAGGTTGTGTTATTGGAAGGCTATTGAAGATGCTGAGGATGTGTTTCTGTAGGTAGTGTTATTGGGAGGTTAGTGGAGATGCTGAGGATGGGTTTCTGCAGGTTGTGTTATTGGAAGGTTATTGAAGATGCTGAGGATGGGTTTCTGCAGGTTGCATTATTGGGAATTTAGTGGAGATGCTGAGAATGGTTTTCTGCAGGTTGTGTTATTAGGAGGTGAGTGTAGATGCTGAGGATGGATTTCTGCAGGTTGTGTTATTGGGAGGTGAGTGAAGATGCTGAGGATGGGTTTCTGCAAGTTGTGTTATTGGGAGGTGAGTGGAGATGCTGAGGATGGGTTTCTGCAAGTTGTGTTATTGGGAGGTGAGTGAAGATGCTGAGGATGTGTTTCTGCAGGTTGTGTTATTGGGAGGTGAGTGGAGATGCTGAGAATTAATTTCTGCAGGGTGTGTTATTGGAAGGTTATTGAAGATGCTGAGGATGTGTTTCTGTAGGTAATGTTATTGGGAGGTTAGTGGAGATGCTGAGGATGGGTATCTGCAGGTTGTGTTATTGGGAGGTGAGTGAAGATGCTGCGGATGCGTTTCTGCAGGTTGAGTTATTGAATGGTGACTGGAGATGCTGAGGGTAGTTTTCTGCAGGTTGCGTTATTGGGAAGATAGTGGATATGCTGAGGATTGGTTTCTGCAGGTTGTGTTATTGGGAGGTTAGTGGAGATGCTGAGGATGGGTTTCTTCAGGTTGTGTTATTGGGAGGTTATTCAAGATGCTGAGGATGGGTTTTTGCAGGTTGTGTTATTGGGAGGTGAGTGGAGATGCTGAGGATGGGTTTCTGCAGGTTGTGTTACTGGGAGGTGAGTGAGTATGGGTTTCTGCAGGTTGTGTTATTGGAAGGTTAGTGGAGATGCTGAGGATGGGTTTCTGCATGTTGTGTGATTGTAGGGTGAGTGAGGTTGCTGAGGATGGCTTTCTGCAGGATGCGTAATTGGGAGGTTAGTGAAGCTGCTGAGGATGGTTTCCGCAGGTTGTGTTATTGAGAGGTGAATGAAGGATGGGTTTCAGAAGGTTGTGTTATTGGTAGGTTAGTGGAGTTGCTGAGGATGGGTTTCAGCAGGTTGTGTTATTGGGAGGTGAGTGGAGATGCTGAGGATGGGTTTCTGCAGGTTGTGTTATTGGGAGGTGAGTGAAGATGCTGAGGATGGGTTTCTGCAGGTTGTGTTATTGGGAGGTTAGTGGAGATGCTGAGGATGGGTTTCTGCAAGTTGTTTTATTGGGAGGGGAATGAAGATGCTGAGGATGTGTTTCTGCAGGTTGTGTTATTGGGAGGTGAGTGGAGATGCTGAGAATTAATTTCTGCAGGTTGTGTTATTGGAAGGCTATTGAAGATGCTGAGGATATGTTTCTGTAGGTAGTGTTATTGGGAGGTTAGTGGAGATGCTGAGGATGGGTTTCTGCAGGTTGCATTATTGAGAATTTAGTGGAGTTGCTGAGGATGGGTTTCTGCAGGTTGTGTTATTGGAAGGTTAATGAAGATGCCGAGGATGGGTTTCTGCAGGTTGCATTATTGGGAATTTAGTGGAGATGCTGAGAATGGTTTTCTGCAGGTTGTGTTATTAGGAGGTGAGTGTAGATGCTGAGGATGGATTTCTGCAGGTTGTGTTATTGGGAGGTGAGTGAAGATGCTGAGGGTGGGTTTCTGCAAGTTGTGTTATTGGAAGGTGAGTGGAGATGCTGAGAATTAATTTCTGCAGGGTGTGTTATTGGAAGGCTATTGAAGATGCTGAGGATGTGTTTCTGTAGGTAGTGTTATTGGGAGGTTAGTGGAGATGCTGTGGCTGGGTTTTTGCAGTTTGTGTTATTGGGAGGTGAGTGAAGATGCTGCGGATGCGTTTCTGCAGGTTGAGTTATTGAATGGTGACTGGAGATGCTGAGGGTAGTTTTCTGCAGGTTGCGTTATTGGGAAGATAGTGGATATGCTGAGGATGGGTTTCTGCAGGTTGTGTTATTGGAAGGTTATTGAAGATGCTGAGGATGGGTTTCTGCAGGGTGTGTTACTGGGAGGTGAGTGAAGATGCTGAGAATGGGTTTCTGCATTTTGTGTTATTGGAAGTTCATTGAAGATGCTGAGGATGGGTTTCTGCAGTTTCTGTTATTGGGAGGTGAGTGAAGATGCTGAGGATGGGTTTCTGCAGGTTGTGTTATTGGGAGGTGAATGAAGGATGGGTTTCTGCAGGTTGTGTTATTGGAAGGTTAGTGGAGATGCTGAGGATGGGTTTCTGCATGTTGTGTGATTGTAAGGTGAGTGAAGTTGCTGAGGATGGGTTTCTGCAGGTTACGTTATTGGGAGGTTAGTGAAGCTCCTGAGGATGGTTTCCGCAGGTTGTGTTATTGGGAGGTGAGTGAAGGATGGTTTTCCGCAGGTTGTGTTATTGGAATGTTAGTGGAGATGCTGAGGATGGGTTTCAGCAGGTTGTGTTATTGAGAGGTGACTGGAGATGCTGAGGATGGGTTTCTGCAGGTTGTGTTATTGGGAGGTGAGTGGAGATGTTGAGGATGGGTTTCTGCAGGTTGTTTTATTGGGAGGTGAATGAAGATGCTGAGGATGTGTTTCTGCAGGTTGTGTTATTGGGAGGTGAGTGGAGATGCTGAGAATGAATTACTGCAGGTTGTGTTATTGGGAGGCTATTGAAGATGCTGAGGATGTGTTTCTGTAGGTAGTGTTATTGGGAGGTTAGTGGAGATGCTGAGGCTGGGTTTTTGCAGTTTGTGTTATTGGGAGGTTAGTGGAGATGCTGAGGATGGGTTTCTGCAGGTTGTGTTATTGGGAGGTTATTCAAGATGCTGAGGATTGGTTTTTGCAGGTTGTGTTATTGGGAGGTGAGTGGAGATGCTGAGGATGGGTTTCTGCAGGTTGTGTTACTGGGAGGTGAGTGAGTATGGGTTTCTGCAGGTTGTGTTATTGGAAGGTTAGTGGAGATGCTGAGGATGGGTTTCTGCATGTTGTGTGATTGTAGGGTGAGTGAGGTTGCTGAGGCTGGGTTTTTGCAGTTTGTGTTATTGGGAGGTTAGTGGAGATGCTGAGGATGGGTTTCTGCAGGTTGTGTTATTGGGAGGTTATTCAAGATGCTGAGGATTGGTTTTTGCAGGTTGTGTTATTGGGAGGTTAGTGGAGATGCTGAGGATGGGTTTCTGCAGGTTGTGTTATTGGGAGGTTATTCAAGATGCTGAGGATGGGTTTCAGCAGGTTGTGTTATTGGGAGGTGAGTGGAGATGCTGAGGATGGGTTTCTGCAGGTTGTGTTATTGGGAGGTGAGTGAAGATGCTGAGGATGGGTTTCTGCAGGTTGTGTTATTGGGAGGTTAGTGGAGATGCTGAGGATGGGTTTCTGCAAGTTGTTTTATTGGGAGGGGAATGAAGATG
Source organism: Scyliorhinus torazame (assembly GCF_047496885.1). Taxonomy (NCBI): domain Eukaryota; kingdom Metazoa; phylum Chordata; class Chondrichthyes; order Carcharhiniformes; family Scyliorhinidae; genus Scyliorhinus; species Scyliorhinus torazame. Next base: position 23,435,739 of record NC_092729.1, on the reverse strand, counting down.
CTGAGGATGTGTTTCTGCAGGTTGTGTTATTGGGAGGTGAGTGGAGATGCTGAGAATTAATTTCTGCAGGTTGTGTTATTGGAAGGCTATTGAAGATGCTGAGGATGTGTTTCTGTAGGTAGTGTTATTGGGAGGTTAGTGGAGATGCTGAGGATGGGTTTCTGCAGGTTGCATTATTGAGAATTTAGTGGAGTTGCTGAGGATGGGTTTCTGCAGGTTGTGTTATTGGAAGGTTATTGAAGATGCTGAGGATGGGTTTCTGCAGGTTGCATTATTGGGAATTTAGTGGAGATGCTGAGAATGGTTTTCTGCAGGTTGTGTTATTAGGAGGTGAGTGTAGATGCTGAGGATGGATTTCTGCAGGTTGTGTTATTGGGAGGTGAGTGAAGATGCTGAGGGTGGGTTTCTGCAAGTTGTGTTATTGGGAGGTTAGTGGAGATGCTGAGAATTAATTTCTGCAGGGTGTGTTATTGGAAGGCTATTGAAGATGCTGAGGATGTGTTTCTGTAGGTAGTGTTATTGGGAGGTTAGTGGAGATGCTGTGGCTGGGTTTTTGCAGTTTGTGTTATTGGGAGGTTAGTGGAGATGCTGAGGATGGGTTTCTGCAGGTTGTGTTATTGGAAGGTTATTCAAGATGCTGAGGATGGGTTTCTGCAGGTTGTGTTATTGGGAGGTGAGTGAAGGATGGGTTACTGCAGGTTGTGTTATTGGAAGGTTTTTGAAGATGCTGAGGATGTGTTTCAGTAGGTAATGTTATTGGGAGGTTAGTGGAGATGCTGAGGATGGGTATCTGCAGGTTGTGTTATTGGGAGGTGAGTGAAGATTCTGAGGATGCGTTTCTGCAGGTTGAGTTATTGAAAGGTGACTGGAGATGCTGAGGATAGGTTTCTGCAGGTTGTGTTATTGGGAGGTGAGTGGAGAAGCTGAGGATGGGTTTCTGCAGGTTGCATTATTGGGAAGATAGTGGAGATGCTGAGGATGGGTTTCTGCAGGTTGTGTTATTGGAAGGTTATTGAAGATGATGAGGATGGGTTTCTGCAGATTGTGTTATAGAATCATAGAATCAAAGAAGTTTACAGCATGGAAACAGGCCCTTCGGCCCAACCAGTCCATGCCGCCCAGTTTTTACCATTAAGCTAGTCCCAGTTGCCCGCACTTGGCCCATAACCCTCTATACCCATCTTACCCATGTAACCATCTAAATGCTTTTTGAAAGACACAATTGTACCCGCTTCTACTACTACCTCTGGCAGCCCATTCCAGACACTCACTACCCTCTGAGTGAAGAAATTGCCCCTCTGGGCCCTTCTGAATCTCTCCCCTCTCACCTTAAACCTATGCCCTCTAGTTTTAGACTCCCCTACCTTTGGGAAAATATGTTGACTATCTACCTTATCTATGCCCCTCATTATTTTATAGACCTCTATAAGTTCACCCCTAAGCCTCCTACGCTCCAGGGAAAAAAGTCCCAGTCTATCCAGCCTCTCCTTATAACTCAAACCATCAGGTCCCGGCAACATCCTAGTAAATCTTTTCTGCACTCTTTCTAGTTTAATAATATCCTTTCTATAATAGGGTGACCAGAACTGCACACAGTATTCCAAGTGTGGCCGTACCAATGTCTTGTACAACTTCAACAAGACGTCCCAACTCCTATATTCAATGTTCTGACCAATGAAACCAAGCATGCCGAATGCCTTCTTCACCACCCTGTCCACCTGCGACTCCACCTTCAAGGAGCTATGAACCTGTACTCCTAGATCTCTTTGTTCTATAACTCTCCCCAACGCCATACCATTAACTGAGTAGGTCCTGGCCTGATTCGATCTGCCAAAATGCATCACCTCACATTTATCTAAATTAAACTCCATCTGCCATTCGTCGGCCCACTGGCCTAATTGATCAAGATCCCGTTGCAATCCTAGATAACCTTCTTCACTATCCACTGTGCCACCAATCTTGGTGTCATCTGCAAACTTACTAACCATGCCTCCTAAATTCTCATCCAAATCATTAATATAAATCACAAATAACAGTGGACCCAGCACCGATCCCTGAGGCACACCACTGGTCACAGGCCTCCAGTTTGAAAAACAACCCTCTACAACCACCCTCTGCCTTCTGTTGTCCAGCCAATTTTGAATCCATTTGGCAACCTCACCCTGGATCCCGTGAGCTTTAACCTTCTGCAACAACCTACCATGCGGTACCTTGTCAAAGGCTTTGCTAAAGTCCATGTAGACAACGTCTACTGCACTGCCCTCATCTACCTTCTTGGTCACTCCCTCAAAAAACTCAATCAAATTTGAGAGACATGATTTTCCACGCACAAAGCTATGCTGACTGCCCCGAATCAGTCCTTGCCTCTCTAAATGCTTGTAGATCCGGTCTCTCAGAATACCTTCTAGCAATTTACCTACTACAGACGTTAGGCTCACCGGTCTGTAGTTCCCAGGCTTTTCCCTGCTGCCCTTCTTAAACAAGGGCACAACATTCGCCACTCTCCAATCTTCAGGCACCTCACCTGTGGCTGCCGATGATTCAAATATCTCGGTTAGGGGACCCGCAATTTCCTCCCTAGCCTCCCACAACATCCTGGGATACATTTCATCAGGTCCCGGGGATTTATCTACCTTGATGCGCTTTAAGACTTCCAGCACCTCCTCCTCTGTAATATGCACACTTCTCAAGACATCACTATTTATTTCCCTTAGTTTCCTAACCTCCATGCCTTTCTCCACCGTGAATACCGATGAGAAATATTCATTCAGGATCTCACCCAACTCTTGTGGCTCTGCACATAGATGCCCTTGTTGATCCTTAAGAGGCCCTACTCTGTCCCTAGTTACTCTTTTCCCCTTTATGTATCTGTAGAATCTCTTTGGATTGTCCCTTGCATTATTTGCCAAAGCAATTTCATGTCCCCTTTTTGCCCTCCTGATTTCCCTCTTAACTCTATTTCGACAATCTCTATACTCTTCAAGGGATCTACTTGATCCCAGTTGCTTATGTACGTCATATGCCTCCTTCTTCTTTTTGACCAGAGTCTCAATATCTCGAGTCATCCAGGGTTCCCTACTTCTACCAGCCTTGCCCTTCACTCTAAAGGGAATGTGCTTACCCTGCACCCTGGTTAACACATTTTTAAAAGCCTCCCATTTACCAGCCGTCCCTTTGTCTGCCAATAGTCTCCCCCAATCTACCTCTGCAAGTTCCTGTCTGATACCATCAAAATTGGCCTTGCCCCAATTAAGAATTTTAACTCTTGGGCCAGACCTATCATTCTCCATAGCTATCTTAAAACTAATGGAATTATGGTCACTTGTCCCAAAGTGATCCCTCACTAGCACTTCTATCACTTGCCCTTCCTTATTTCCCAAGACGAGGTCAAGTTTTGCCCCCTCTCTAGTCGGTCCATCCACATACTGAATGAGAAATTCCTCCTGAATACACTCAACAAATTTCCCTCCATCCAAGCCCCTAATGCGATGGCTGTCCCAGTCAATGTTGGGAAAGTTAAAGTCCCCTACTACTACCACCCTATTATACTTGCAGCTATCTGTAATCTCCTTACATATTTGCTCCTCAATTTCCCGCTGACTATTTGGGGGCCTGTAGTACAGTCCTACCAAGGTGATCTCTCCCTTCTTATTTTTCAGTTCCACCCATATAGACTCAGTGGGCGAACCCTCGGATATATCCCCTCTAAGTACTGCCGTGATGTTCTCCCTAATCAAAAACGCCACTCCCCCTCCTCTCTTACCTCCTGTTCTATCCGTTCTATAGCATCTGTACCCCGGAACATTGAGCTGCCAGTCCTGCCCCTCCCTTAGCCATGTTTAAGTCATAGCTATAATATCCCAGTCCCATGTGCCCGTCCATGCCCTGAGTTCATCCGCTTTGCCCGTCAGGCCCCTTGCATTGAAATAAATGCAGTTTAATGTAGACCTTCCTTGCTCTCTTCCCTGCTTTCTCTGGTCATGCTTTACACACTCTCCCTTCCTGCCTTTTGTTTCTGTCCCCACTGACTTCCTACATCGGTTCCCATCCCCCTGGCACATTAGTTTAAACCCTCCCCAACTGCACTAGCAAACACCCCCCCGAGAACATTGGTTCCGGTCCCACCCAGATGCAGACCGTCCGATTTGTACAGGTCCCACCTCCCCCAGAATCGGTCCCAATGTCCCAGGAATTTGAAACCCTCCCTCTTGCACCATCTCTCAAGCCACATATTCATCCTAGCTATCCTGTCATTCCTACTCTGACTATCACGTGGCACTGGTAGCAATCCTGAGATTACTACCTTTGAGGTCCTACTTTTTAGTTTAACTCCTAACTCCATAAATTCAGCTTGTAGGACCTCATCCCGTTTTTTACCTATATCGTTGGTGCCTATATGCACCACGACAGCTGGCTGTTAACCCTCCCCCTTCAGAATGCCCTGCAGCCGCTCCGAGACATCCTTGACCCTTGCACCAGGGAGGCAACATACCAACCTGGATTCTCGTTTGCGTCCGCAGAAACGCCTGTCTATTCCCCTTACAATTGAATCCCCTATCACTATAGCTCTGCCACTCTTTTTCCCGCCCTTCTGTGCAGCAGAGCCAGCCACGGTGCCATGAGCCTGGCTGCTGCCACCTTCCCCTGGTGAGCCATCTCCCCCAACAGTTTCCAAAACGGTAAATCTGTTTTGGAGGGAGATGACCGCAGGGGATCCCTGCACTGCCTTCCTACTCTTCCTCTGTCTGTTGGTCACCCTTTCCCTATCTGCCTCAGTAACTTTAATCTGCGGTGTGACCAACTCACTGAATGTGCTTTCCACAACTTCCTCAGCATCGCGGATGCTCCAAAGTGAGTCCATCCGCAGCTCCAGAGCCGTCAAGCGGTCTAACAGGAGCTGCAGTTGGACACACTTCTTGCAGATGAAGGAGTCAGGGACACCAGAAGGGTCCCTGACTTGCCACATCTCACAAGAGGAGCATGACACGGGTCTGAGCTCTCCTGCCATGACTTAAACCTGAAGTTAAATTTGAACTACACTACACAGCTAAGAGAAAGTCAAAGAGAGAGAGAAATCACTTATCAGTTTCAAGCCAATCACTTACCTGCTGGCTGTGATGTAGTTGCTCCAGAGACTCCCTCACAGGTCTGCTTCTCTGCACCTCCTTCAGGTGAGCACCAAATTCCCTTAACTAGTTAATTAATTTACTTAATTAACTTGATTTTTTTTTTTTTGTCACTCCACTCTTACCCGAACTCAGCCTTACCCAAACTCAGATACACTGTGTTTGCCTTCAGCACTCTGTTTCTAAAGGCACTTCAGCCACACCCTTTGTATCCTTCCTGATTTACAGTCAGCCAATAGGCCTGCTCCCAAAACTGATCTCTCTCCCGAACAGCTGACCTGCAAGGTAAGGAAGTGGTTAATCAGTACTTACCTCACCCACAGCGCGCCCTTTTAAACTGTCCCCTCTGCCTCGCAGCTGCCGCGCTTTTTCAAACTCCCGCGCTGTTTCCAAGGTCCTGGCTCCCTCTCTCTCCCGAACAGCTGACCTGCAAGGTAAGGAAGTGGTTAAGCAGTACTTACCTCACCCACAGCGCGCCCTTTTAAACTGTCCCCCCTGCCGCGCAGCTCCCGCGCTTTTTGAAACTCCCGCGCTGTTTCCAAGGTCCTGGCTCCCTCTCTCTCCCGAACAGCTGACCTGCAAGGTAAGGAAGTGGTTAAGCAGTACTTACCTCACCCACAGCGCGCCCTTTTAAACTGTCCCCTCTGCCTCGCAGCTCCCGCGCTTTTTGAAACTCCCGCGCTGTTTCCAAGGTCCTGGCTCCCTCTCTCTCCCGAACAGCTGACCTGCAAGGTAAGGAAGTGGTTAAGCAGTACTTACCTCACCCACAGCGCGCCCTTTTAAACTGTCCCCTCTGCCTCGCAGCTCCCGCGCTTTTTGAAACTCCCGCGCTGTTTCCAAGGTCCTGGCTCCCTCTCTCTCCCGAACAGCTGACCTGCAAGGTAAGGAAGTGGTTAAGCAGTACCAATTATTAATAACACCCAGTGTTATTGGGAGGTGAGTGGAGATGCTGAGGATGGGTTTCTGCAGGTTGTGTTATTGGGAGGTGAGTGAAGTTGCTGAGGATGGGTTTCTGCAGGTTGTGTTATTGGGAGGTGAGTGAAGATGCTGAGGATGGGTTTCTGCAGGTTGTGTTATTGGGAGGTGAGTGAAGATGCTGAGGATGGGTTTCTGCATTTTGTGTTATTGGAAGTTCATTGGAGATGCTGAGGATGGGTTTCTGCAGGTTCTGTTATTGGGAGGTGAGTGAAGATGCTGAGGATGGGTTTCTGCAGGTTGTGTTATTGGAAGGTTAGTGGAGATGCTGAGGATGGGTTTCTGCATGTTGTGTGATTGGAAGGTGAGTGAAGTTGCTGAGGATGGGTTTCTGCAGGTTGCGTTATTGGGAGGTTAGTGAAGCTGCTGAGGATGGTTTCCGCAGGTTGTGTTATTGGGAGGTGAGTGAAGGATGGTTTTCCGCAGGTTGTGTTATTGGAAGTTTAGTGGAGATGCTGAGGATGGGTTTCAGCAGGTTGTGTTATTGAGAGGTGACTGGAGATGCTGAGGATGGGGTTCTGCAGGTTCTGTTATTGGGAGGTGAGTCAAGATGCTGAGGATGGGTTTCTGCAGGTTGTGTTATTGGGAGGTGAATGAAGGATGGGTTTCTGCAGGTTGTGTTATTGAGAGGTGAGTGGAGATGCTGAGGATGGTTTTCTGCAGGTTGTGTTATTGGGAGGTGAGTGAAGTTGCTGAGGATGGGTTTCTGCAGGTTGTGTTATTGGGAGGTGAGTGAAGATGCTGAGGATGGGTTTCTGCAGGTTGTGTTACTGGGAGGTGAGTGAATGATGGGTTTCTGCAGGTTGTGTTATTGGAAGGTTAGTGGAGATGCTGAGGATGGGTTTCTGCATGTTGTGTGATTGGAAGGTGAGTCAGGTTGCTGAGGATGATTATCTGCAGGATGCGTTATTGGGAGGTCAGTGAAGCTGCTGAGGATGGTTTCCGCAGGTTGTGTTATTGAGAGGTGAATGAAGGATGGGTTTCCGGAGGTTGTGTTATTGGTAGGTTAGTGGAGATGCTGAGGATGGGTTTCAGCAGGTTGTGTTATTGGGAGGTGAGTGGAGATGCTGAGGGTGGGTTTCTGCAGGTTGTGTTATTGGGAGGTTAGTGGAGATGCTGAGGATGGCTTTCTGCAAGTTGTTTTATTGGGAGGGGAATGCAGATGCTGAGGATGTGTTTCTGCAGGTTGTGTTATTGGGAGGTGAGTGGAGATGCTGAGAATTAATTTCTGCAGGTTGTGTTATTGGAAGGTTATTGAAGATGCTGAGGATGTGTTTCTGTAGGTAGTGTTATTGGGAGGTTAGTGGGAATGCTGAGGATGGGTTTCTGCAGGTTGTGTTATTGAAAGGTTACTGGAGATGCTGAAGATGGGTTTCTGCAGGTTGTGTTATTGGGAGGTGAGTGGAGATGCTGAGGATGGGTTTCTGCAGGTTGTGTTATTGGGAGGTGAGTGAAGGATGGTTTTCCGCAGGTTGTGTTATTAGAAGGTTAGTGGAGATGCTGAGGATGGGTTTCAGCAGGTTGTGTTATTGAGAGGTGACTGGAGATGCTGAGGATGGGTTTCTGCAGGTTGTGTTATTGGAAGGTTACTGAAGATGCTGAGGATGGGTTTCTGCAGTTTGTGTTATTGGAAGGTTAGTCGAGATGCTGAGGATGGGTTTCAGCAGGTTGTGTTATTGAGAGGTGACTGAAGATGCTGAGGATGGGTTTCTGCAGGTTGTGTTATTGGAAGGTTACTGAAGATACTGAGGATGGGTTTCTGCAGGTTGTGTTATTGTAAGTTGAGTGAAGATACTGAGGATGGGTTCCTGCAGGTTGTGTTATTGGAAGTTGAGTGAAGATACTGAGGATGGGTTTCTGCAGGTTGCGTTATTGGGCGGTGAGTGAAGTTGCTGAGAATGGGTCTGTGCAGGCTGTGTACTTGGGAGATGAGTGGAGATACTGAGGATGGGTTTCTGCAGGTTGTGTTGTTGGGAGTTGCGTGAAGATGCTGAGGGTGGGTTTCTGCAGGTTTTTTATTGGAAGGTTATTGATGTTGCTGAGGATGGGTTCCTGCAGGTTGTGTTGTAGGAAGGTGAGTGAAGTTGCTGAGAATGGGTCTGTGCAGGTTGTGTACTTGGGAGATGAGTGGAGATGCTGAGGATGGGTTTCTGCAGGTTGTGTTGTTGGGAGTTGCGTGAAGATGCTGAGGGTGGGTTTCTGCAGGTTTTGTTATTGGAAGGTTATTGATGATGCTGAGGATGGGTTTCTGCAGGTTGTGTTCTTGGGAGGTGAGGAAGGATGGGGTTCTGCAGGTTGTGTTATTGGAAGGTTAGTGGAGATGCTGAGGATGGGTTTCTGCATTTTGTGTGATTGGAAGGTGAGTGAAATTGCTGAGGATGGGTTTCTGCAGGTTGCGTTATTGGAAGGTTAGTGAAGATGCTGAGGGTGGTTTCTGGAGGTTGTGTTATTGGGAGGTGAGTGAAGGATGGGTTTCTGCAGGTTATGTTATTGGGAGGTTAGTGAAGATGCTGAGGATGGGTTTCTGCAGTTTGTGATATTGGAAGTTGAGTGAAGATGCTGAGGATGGGTTTCTGCAGGTTGTGTTTATCATAGATTATCATAGAATTTACAGTGCATAAGGACGCCATTCGGCCCATCGAGTCTGCACCGGCTCTTGGAAAGAGCACCCTACCCAAGGTCAACACCTCCCCCTATCCCCATAGCCTAGTAACCCCACCCAACATTAAGGGGAATTTTAGACACTAAGGGCAATTTTATTATGGGCAATCCACCTAACCTGCACATCTTTGGACTGTGGGAGGAAACCGGAGCACCCGGAGGAAACCCACGCACACACGGGGAGGATGTGCAGACTCCGCACAGACAGTGACCCAAGCCGGAATCGAACCTGGGACTCTGGAGCTGTGAAGCAATTGTGCTAACCACTATGCTACCGTGCTGCCCCGGTGTTATTGGGAGGTGAGTTGAGATGTTGAGGATGTGTTTCTGCAGGTTGTGTTATTGAGAGGTGAGTGAAGATGCTGAGGATGTGTTTCTGCAGGTTGTGTTATTGGGAGGTGAGTGAAGATGCTGAGAATGATTTTCTGCAGGTTGTGTTATTGGAAGGTTAGTGAAGATGCTGAGGATGGGTTTCCGTAGGTTGTGTTATTGGGAGGTTAGTGGAGATGCTGAGGATGGGTTTCTGCAGGTTGTGTTATTGGGAGGTGAGTGAAGTTGCTGAGGATGGGTTTCTGCAGGTTGTGTTAATGGGAGGTGAGTGACGATGCTGAGGATGGGTTTCTGCAGGTTGTGTTATTGGGAGGTGAGTGAAGATGCTGAGGATGGGTTTCTGCAGGTTGTGTGATTGGAAGGTGAGTGAGGTTGCTGAGGATGATTATCTGCAGGATGCGTTATTGGGAGGTCAGTGAAGCTGCTGAGGATGGTTTCCGCAGGTTGTGTTATTGAGAGGTGAATGAAGGATGGGTTTTCGGAGGTTGTGTTATTGGTAGGTTAGTGGAGTTGCTGAGGATGGGTTTCAGCAGGTTGTGTTATTGGGAGGTGAGTGGAGATGCTGAGGATGGGTCTACGCAGGTTGTGTTATTGGGAGGTGAATGAAGATGCTGAGGATGGGTTTCTGCAGGTTGTGTTATTGGGAGGTTAGTGGAGATGCTGAGGATGGGTTTCTGCAAGTTGTTTTATTGGGAGGGGAATGCAGATGCTGAGGATGTGTTTCTGCAGGTTGTGTTATTGGGAGGTGAGTGGAGATGCTGAGAATTAATTTCTGCAGGTTGTGTTATTGGAAGGTTATTGAAGATGCTGAGGATGTGTTTCTGTAGGTAGTGTTATTGGGAGGTTAGTGGGAATGCTGAGGATGGGTTTCTGCAGGTTGTGTTATTGAAAGGTTACTGGAGATGCTGAAGATGGGTTTCTGCAGGATGTGTTATTGGGAGGTGAGTGGAGATGCTGAGGATGGGTTTCTGCAGGTTGTGTTATTGGGAGGTGAGTGAAGGATGGTTTTCCGCAGATTGTGTTATTAGAAGGTTAGTGGAGATGCTGAGGATGGGTTTCAGTAGGTTGTGTTATTGAGAGGTGACTGGAGATGCTGAGGATGGGTTTCTGCAGGTTGTGTTATTGGAAGGTTACTGAAGATGCTGAGGATGGGTTTCTGCAGTTTGTGTTTTTGGAAGGTTAGTCGAGATGCTGAGGATGGGTTTCAGCAGGTTGTGTTATTGAGAGGTGACTGAAGATGCTGAGGATGGGTTTCTGCAGGTTGTGTTATTGGAAGGTTACTGAAGATACTGAGGATGGGTTTCTGAAGGTTGTGTTATTGTAAGTTGAGTGAAGATACTGAGGATGGGTTCCTGCAGGTTGAGTTATTGGAAGTTGAGTGAAGATACTGAGGATGGGTTTCTGCAGGTTGCGTTATTGGGCGGTGAGTGAAGTTGCCGAGAATGGGTCTGTGCAGGATGTGTACTTGGGAGATGAGTGGAGATACTGAGGATGGGTTTCTGCAGGTTGTGTTGTTGGGAGTTGCGTGAAGATGCTGAGGGTGGGTTTCTGCAGGTTTTTTATTGGAAGGTTATTGATGTTGCTGAGGATGGGTTCCTGCAGGTTGTGTTGTAGGAAGGTGAGTGAAGTTGCTGAGAATGGGTCTGTGCAGGTTGTGTACTTGGGAGGTGAGTGAAGGATGGGGTTCTGCAGGTTGTGTTATTGGAAGGTTAGTGGAGATGCTGAGGATGGGTTTCTGCATTTTGTGTGATTGGAAGGTGAGTGAAATTGCTGAGGATGGGTTTCTGCAGGTTGCGTTATTGGAAGGTTAGTGAAGATGCTCAGGGTGGTTTCTGGAGGTTGTGTTATTGGGAGGTGAGTGAAGGATGGGTTTCTGCAGGTTATGTTATTGGGAGGTTAGTGAAGATGCTGAGGATGGGTTTCTGCAGGTTGTGATATTGGGAGGTTAGTGAAGATGCTGAGGATGGGTTTCTGCAGGTTGTGATATTGGAAGTTGAGTGAAGATGCTGAGGATGGGTTTCTGCAGGTTGTGTTTATCATAGATTATCATAGAATTTACAGTGCATAAGGACGCCATTCGGCCCATCGAGTCTGCACCGGCTCTTGGAAAGAGCACCCTACCCAAGGTCAACACCTCCCCCTATCCCCATAGCCTAGTAACCCCACCCAACATTAAGGGGAATTTTGGACACTAAGGGCAATTTTATTATGGGCAATCCACCTAACCTGCACATCTTTGGACTGTGGGAGGAAACCGGAGCACCCGGAGGAAACCCACGCACACACGGGGAGGATGTGCAGACTCCGCACAGACAGTGACCCAAGCCGGAATCGAACCTGGGACTCTGGAGCTGTGAAGCAATTGTGCTAACCACTATGCTACCGTGCTGCCCCGGTGTTATTGGGAGGTGAGTTGAGATGTTGAGGATGTGTTTCTGCAGGTTGTGTTATTGAGAGGTGAGTGAAGATGCTGAGGATGTGTTTCTGCAGGTTGTGTTATTGGGAGGTGAGTGAAGATGCTGAGAATGATTTTCTGCAGGTTGTGTTATTGGAAGGTTAGTGAAGATGCTGAGGATGGGTTTCCGTAGGTTGTGTTATTGGGAGGTTAGTGGAGATGCTGAGGATGGGTTTCTGCAGGTTGTGTTATTGGGAGGTGAGTGAAGTTGCTGAGGATGGGTTTCTGCAGGTTGTGTTATTGGGAGGTGAGTGACGATGCTGAGGATGGGTTTCTGCAGGTTGTGTTATTGGGAGGTGAGTGAAGATGCTGAGGATGGGTTTCTGCAGGTTGTGTGATTGGAAGGTGAGTGAGGTTGCTGAGGATGATTATCTGCAGGATGCGTTATTGGGAGGTCAGTGAAGCTGCTGAGGATGGTTTCCGCAGGTTGTGTTATTGAGAGGTGAATGAAGGATGGGTTTCCGGAGGTTGTGTTATTGGTAGGTTAGTGGAGATGCTGAGGATGGGTTTCTGCAGGTTGTGTTATTGGGAGGTTAGTGGAGATGCTGAGGATGGGTTTCTGCAAGTTGTTTTATTGGGAGGGGAATGCAGATGCTGAGGATGTGTTTCTGCAGGTTGTGTTATTGGGAGGTGAGTGGAGATGCTGAGAATTAATTTCTGCAGGTTGTGTTATTGGAAGGTTATTGAAGATGCTGAGGATGTGTTTCTGTAGGTAGTGTTATTGGGAGGTTAGTGGGAATGCTGAGGATGGGTTTCTGCAGGTTGTGTTATTGAAAGGTTACTGGAGATGCTGAAGATGGGTTTCTGCAGGATGTGTTATTGGGAGGTGAGTGGAGATGCTGAGGATGGGTTTCTGCAGGTTGTGTTATTGGGAGGTGAGTGAAGGATGGTTTTCCGCAGGTTGTGTTATTAGAAGGTTAGTGGAGATGCTGAGGATGGGTTTCAGTAGGTTGTGTTATTGAGAGGTGACTGGAGATGCTGAGGATGGGTTTCTGCAGGTTGTGTTATTGGAAGGTTACTGAAGATGCTGAGGATGGGTTTCTGCAGTTTGTGTTTTTGGAAGGTTAGTCGAGATGCTGAGGATGGGTTTCAGCAGGTTGTGTTATTGAGAGGTGACTGAAGATGCTGAGGATGGGTTTCTGCAGGTTGTGTTATTGGAAGGTTACTGAAGATACTGAGGATGGGTTTCTGAAGGTTGTGTTATTGTAAGTTGAGTGAAGATACTGAGGATGGGTTCCTGCAGGTTGAGTTATTGGAAGTTGAGTGAAGATACTGAGGATGGGTTTCTGCAGGTTGCGTTATTGGGCGGTGAGTGAAGTTGCCGAGAATGGGTCTGTGCAGGATGTGTACTTGGGAGATGAGTGGAGATACTGAGGATGGGTTTCTGCAGGTTGTGTTGTTGGGAGTTGCGTGAAGATGCTGAGGGTGGGTTTCTGCAGGTTTTTTATTGGAAGGTTATTGATGTTGCTGAGGATGGGTTCCTGCAGGTTGTGTTGTAGGAAGGTGAGTGAAGTTGCTGAGAATGGGTCTGTGCAGGTTGTGTACTTGGGAGATGAGTGGAGATTCTGAGGATGGGTTTCTGCAGGTTGTGTTGTTGGGAGTTGCGTGAAGATGCTGAGGGTGGGTTTCTGCAGGTTTTGTTATTGGAAGGTTATTGATGATGCTGAGGATGGGTTTCTGCAGGTTGTGTTATTGGGAGGTGAGTGAAGGATGGGGTTCTGCAGGTTGTGTTATTGGAAGGTTAGTGGAGATGCTGAGGATGGGTTTCTGCATTTTGTGTGATTGGAAGGTGAGTGAAATTGCTGAGGATGGGTTTCTGCAGGTTGCGTTATTGGAAGGTTAGTGAAGATGCTCAGGGTGGTTTCTGGAGGTTGTGTTATTGGGAGGTGAGTGAAGGATGGGTTTCTGCAGGTTATGTTATTGGGAGGTTAGTGAAGATGCTGAGGATGGGTTTCTGCAGGTTGTGATATTGGAAGTTGAGTGAAGATGCTGAGGATGGGTTTCTGCAGGTTGTGTTTATCATAGATTATCATAGAATTTACAGTGAAGAAGGAGGCCATTCGGCCCATCGAGTCTGCACCGGCTCTTGGAAAGAGCACCCTACCCAAGGTCAACACCTCCCCCTATCCCCATAGCCCAGTAACCCCACCCAACACTAAGGGGAATTTTGGACACTAAGGGCAATTTTATTATGGCCAATCCACCTAACCTGCACATCTTTGGACTGTGGGAGGAAACCGGAGCACCCGGAGGAAACCCACGCACACACGGGGAGGATGTGCAGACGCCGCACAGACAGTGACCCAAGCCGGAATCGAACCTGGGACTCTAGAGCTGTGAAGCAATTGTGCTAACCACTATGCTACCGTGCTGCCCCGGTGTTATTGGGAGGTGAGTTGAGATGTTGAGGATGTGTTTCTGCAGGTTGTGTTATTGAGAGGTGAGTGAAGATGCTGAGGATGTGTTTCTGCAGGTTGTGTTATTGGGAGGTGAGTGAAGATGCTGAGAATGATTTTCTGCAGGTTGTGTTATTGGAAGGTTAGTGAAGATGCTGAGGATGGGTTTCCTTAGGTTGTGTTATTGGGAGGTTAGTGGAGATGCTGAGGATGGGTTTCTGCAGGTTGTGTTATTGGGAGGTGAGTGGAGATGCTGAGGATGGGTTTCTGCATGTTGTGTTATTGGGAGGTGAGTGAAGTTGCTGAGGATGGGTTTGTGCAGGTTGTGTTATTGGGAGGTGAGTGAAGATGCTGAGGATGGGTTTCTGCAGGTTGTGTTATTGGGAGGTGAGTGAAGATGCTGAGGATGGGTTTCTGCAGGTTGTGTTATTGGCAGGTGAATGAAGGATGGGTTTCTGCAGGTTGTGTTATTGGAAGGTTAGTGGAGATGCTGAGGATGGGTTTCTGCAGGTTGTGTCATTGGAAGGTGAGTGAAGTTGCGGAGGATGGGTTTCTGCAGGTTGCGTTATTGGTAGGTTAGTGAAGCTGCTGAGGATGGTTTCCGCAGGTTGTGTTATTGGGAGGTGAGTGAAGGATGGTTTTCCGCAGGTTGTGTTATTGGAAGGTTAGTGGAGATGCTGAGGATGGGCTTCAGCAGGTTGTGTTATTGAGAGGTGACTGGAGATGCTGAGGATGGGGTTCTGCAGTTTGTGTTATTGGAAGTTCATTGAAGATGCTGAGGATGGGTTTCTGCAGGTTCTGTTATTGGGAGGTGAGTCAAGAAGCTGAGGATGGGTTTCTGCAGGTTGTGTTATTTGGAGGTGAATGAAGGATGGGTTTCTGCAGGTTGTGTTATTGGGAGGTGAGTGAAGATGCTGAGGATGGGTTTCTGCAGGTTGTGTTATTGGGAGGTGAGTGAAGATGCTGAGGATGGGTTTCTGCAGGTTGCGTTATTGGGCGGTGAGTGAAGTTGCTGAGAATGGGTCTGTGCAGGCTGTGTACTTGGGAGATGAGTGGAGATACTGAGGATGGGTTTCTGCAGGTTGTGTTGTTGGGAGTTGCGTGAAGATGCTGAGGGTGGGTTTCTGTAGGTTTTGTTATTGGAAGGTTATTGATGTTGCTGAGGATGGGTTCCTGCAGGTTGTGTTGTAGGAAGGTGAGTGAAGTTGCTGAGAATGGGTCTGTGCAGGTTGTGTACTTGGGAGATGAGTGGAGATGCTGAGGATGGGTTTCTGCAGGTTGTGTTTATCATAGATTATCATAGAATTTACAGTGCAGAAGGAGGCCATTCGGCCCATCGTGTCTGCACCGGCTCTTGGAAAGAGCACCCTACCCAAGGTCAACACCTCCCCCTATCCCCAAAGCCCAGTAACCCCACCTAACACTAAGGGGAATTTTGGACACTAAGGGCAATTTTATTATGGCCAATCCACCTAACCTGCACATCTTTGGACTGTGGGAGGAAACCGGAGCAAACCCACGCACACACGGGGAGGATGTGCAGACTCCGTAAAGACAGTGACCCAAGCCGGAATCGAACCTGGGACTCTGGAGCTGTGAAGCAATTGTGCTAACCACTATGCTACCGTGCTGCCCCGGTGTTATTGGGAGGTGAGTTGAGATGTTGAGGATGTGTTTCTGCAGGTTGTGTTAGTGAGAGGTGAGTGAAGATGCTGAGGATGTGTTTCTGCAGGTTGTGTTATTGGGAGGTGAGTGAAGATGCTGAGAATGATTTTATGCAGGTTGTGTTATTGGAAGGTTAGTGAAGATGCTGAGGACGGGTTTCCGTAGGTTGTGTTATTGGGAGGTTAGTGGAGATGCTGAGGATGGGTTTCTGCAGGTTGTGTTATTGGGAGGTGAGTGAAGATGCAGAGGATGGGTTTCTTCAGATTGGGTTATTGGGAGGTGAGTGGAGATGCTGTGGATGTGTTTCTGCAGATTGTGTTGTTGGGAGGTGAGTGAAGATGCTGAGGATGGGTTTCTGCAGGTTGTATTATTGAAAGGTTACTGGAGATGCTGAGGATGGGTTTCTGCAGGTTGTGTTATTGGGCGGTGAGTGGAGATGCTGAGGATGGGTTTCTGCAGGTTGCATTATTGGGAAGTTAGTGGAGATGCTGAGGATGGTTTCTGCAGGTTGTGTTATTGGAAGGTTATTGAAGATGAATGGGATGGGTTTCTGCAGGTTGTGTTATTGGGAGGTGAGTGTAGATGCTGAGGATGGGTTTCTGCAGGTTGTGTTATTGGGAGGTGAATGAAGATGCTGAGGATGTGTTTCTGCAGGTTGTGTTATTGGGAGGTGAGTGGAGATGCTGAGAATTAAGTTCTGCAGGTTGTGTTATTGGAAGGTTATTGAAGATGCTGAGGATGTGTTTCTGTAGGTAGTGTTATTGGGAGGTTAGTGGGGATGCTGAGGATGGGTTTTTGCAGGTTGTGTTATTGAAAGGTTAGTGGAGATGCTGAGGATGGGTTTCTGCAGGTTGTGTTATTGGAAGGTTATTGAAGATGAATGGGATGGGTTTCTGCAGGTTGTGTTATTGGGAGGTGAGTGTAGATGCTGAGGATGGGTTTCTGCAGGTTGTGTTATTGGGAGGTGAATGAAGATGCTGAGGATGTGTTTCTGCAGGTTGTGTTATTGGGAGGTGAGTGGAGATGCTGAGAATTAAGTTCTGCAGGTTGTGTTATTGGAAGGTTATTGAAGATGCTGAGGATGTGTTTCTGTAGGTAGTGTTATTGGGAGGTTAGTGGGGATGCTGAGGATGGGTTTTTGCAGGTTGTGTTATTGAAAGGTTAGTGGAGATGCTGAGGATGGGTTTCTGCAGGTTGTGTTATTGGGAGGTGAGTGAAGATGCAGAGGATGGGTTTCTTCAGATTGGGTTATTGGGAGGTGAGTGGAGATGCTGTGGATGTGTTTCTGCAGATTGTGTTGTTGGGAGGTGAGTGAAGATGCTGAGGATGGGTTTCTGCAGGTTGTATTATTGAAAGGTTACTGGAGATGCTGAGGATGGGTTTCTGCAGGTTGTGTTATTGGGCGGTGAGTGGAGATGCTGAGGATGGGTTTCTGCAGGTTGCATTATTGGGAATTTAGTGGAGATGCTGAGGATGGGTTTCTGCAGGTTGTGTTATTGGAAGGTTATTGAAGATAATGAGGATGGGTTTCTGCAGGTTGTGTTATTAGGAGGTGAATGTAGATGCTGAGGATGGGTTTCTGCAGGTTGTGTTATTGGGAGGTGAGTGGAGATGTTGAGGATGGGTTTCTGCAGGTTGTTTTATTGGGAGGTGAATGAAGATGCTGAGGATGTGTTTCTGCAGGTTGTGTTATTGGGAGGTGAGTGGGGATGCTGAGAATTAATTTCTGCAGGTTGTGTTATTGGAAGGTTATTGAAGATGCTGAGGATGTGTTTCTGTAGGTAATGTTATTGGGAGGTTAGTGGAGATGCTGAGTATGGGTATCTGCAGGTTGTGTTATTGGGAGGTGAGTGAAGATGCTGAGGATGTGTTTATGTAGGTTGTGTTATTGGGATGTGAGTGGAGATGCTGTGGATGTGTTTCTGCAGATTGCGTTATTGGGATGTGAGTGAAGATGCTGAGGATGGGTTTCTGCAGGTTGAGTTATTGAAAGGTGACTGGAGATGCTGAGTTTAGGTTTCTGCAGGTTGTGTTATTGGGAGGTGAGTGAAGGATGGGTTTCTGCAGGTTATGTTATTGGGAGGTTAGTGAAGATGCTGAGGATGGGTTTCTGCAGGTTGTGATATTGGAAGTTGAGTGAAGATGCTGAGGATGGGTTTCTGCAGGTTGTGTTTATCATAGATTATCATAGAATTTACAGTGCAGAAGGAGGCCATCCGGCCCATCGAGTCTGCACCGGCTCTTGGAAAGAGCACCCTACCCAAGGTCAACACCTCCCCCTATCCCCATAGCCCAGTAACCCCACCCAACACTAAGGGGAATTTTGGACACTAAGGGCAATTTTATTATGGCCAATCCACCTAACCTGCACATCTTTGGACTGTGGGAGGAAACCGGAGCACCCGGAGGAAACCCACGCACACACGGGGAGGATGTGCAGACTCCGCACAGACAGTGACCCAAGCCGGAATCGAACCTGGGACTCTGGAGCTGTGAAGCAATTGTGCTAACCACTATGCTACCGTGCTGCCCCGGTGTTATTGGGAGGTGAGTTGAGATGTTGAGGATGTGTTTCTGCAGGTTGTGTTATTGAGAGGTGAGTGAAGATGCTGAGGATGTGTTTCTGCAGGTTGTGTTATTGGGAGGTGAGTGAAGATGCTGAGAATGATTTTCTGCAGGTTGTGTTATTGGAAGGTTAGTGAAGATGCTGAGGATGGGTTTCCGTAGGTTGTGTTATTGGGAGGTTAGTGGAGATGCTGACGATGGGTTTCTGCAGGTTGTGTTATTGGGAGGTGAGTGGAGATGCTGAGGATGGGTTTCTGCATGTTGTGTTATTGGGAGGTGAGTGAAGTTGCTGAGGATGGGTTTCTGCAGGTTGTGTTATTGGGAGGTGAGTGAAGATGCTGAGGATGGGTTTCTGCAGGTTGTGTTATTGGGAGGTGAGTGAAGATGTTGAGGATGGGTTTCTGCAGGTTGTGTTATTGGCAGGTGAATGAAGGATGGGTTTCTGCAGGTTGTGTTATTGGAAGGTTAGTGGAGATGCTGAGGATGGGTTTCTGCATGTTGTGTGATTGGAAGGTGAGTGAAGTTGCGGAGGATGGGTTTCTGCAGGTTGCGTTATTGGGAGGTTAGTGAAGCTGCTGAGGATGGTTTCCGCAGGTTGTGTTATTGGGAGGTGAGTGAAGGATGGTTTTCCGCAGGTTGTGTTATTGGAAGGTCAGTGGAGATGCTGAGGATGGGTTTCAGCAGGTTGTGTTATTGAGAGGTGACTGGAGATGCTGAGGATGGGGTTCTGCAGTTTGTGTTATTGGAAGTTCATTGAAGATGCTGAGGATGGGTTTCTGCAGGTTCTGTTATTGGGAGGTGAGTCAAGATGCTGAGGATGGGTTTCTGCAGGTTGTGTTATTTGGAGGTGAATGAAGGATGGGTTTCTGCAGGTTGTGTTATTGGGAGGTGAGTGAAGATGCTGAGGATGGGTTTCTGCAGGTTGTGTTATTGGGAGGTGAGTGAAGATGCTGAGGATGGGTTTCTGCAGGTTGCGTTATTGGGCGGTGAGTGAAGTTGCTGAGAATGGGTCTGTGCAGGCTGTGTACTTGGGAGATGAGTGGAGATACTGAGGATGGGTTTCTGCAGGTTGTGTTGTTGGGAGTTGCGTGAAGATGCTGAGGGTGGGTTTCTGTAGGTTTTGTTATTGGAAGGTTATTGATGTTGCTGAGGATGGGTTCCTGCAGGTTGTGTTGTAGGAAGGTGAGTGAAGTTGCTGAGAATGGGTCTGTGCAGGTTGTGTACTTGGGAGATGAGTGGAGATGCTGAGGATGGGTTTCTGCAGGTTGTGTTGTTGGGAGTTGCGTGAAGATGCTGAGGGTGGGTTTCTGCAGGTTTTGTTATTGGAAGGTTATTGATGATGCTGAGGATGGGTTTCTGCAGGTTGTGTTCTTGGGAGGTGAGTGAAGGATGGGGTTCTGCAGGTTGTGTTATTGGAAGGTTAGTGGAGATGCTGAGGATGGGTTTCTGCATTTTGTGTGATTGGAAGGTGAGTGAAATTGCTGAGGATGGGTTTCTGCAGGTTGCGTTATTGGAAGGTTAGTGAAGATGCTGAGGGTGGTTTCTGGTGGTTGTGTTATTGGGAGGTGAGTGAAGGATAGGTTTCTGCAGGTTATGTTATTGGGAGGTTAGTGAAGATGCTGAGGATGGGTTTCGGCATGTTGTGATATTGGAAGTTGAGTGAAGATGCTGAGAATGGGTTTCTGCAGGTTGTGTTTATCATAGATTATCATAGAATTTACAGTGCAGAAGGAGGCCATTCGGCCCATCGAGTCTGCACCGGCTCTTGGAAAGAGCACCCTACCCAAGGTCAACACCTCCCCCTATCCCCATAGCCCAGTAACCCCACCCAACACTAAGGGGAATTTTGGACACTAAGGGCAATTTTATTATGGCCAATCCACCTAACCTGCACATCTTTGGACTGTGGGAGGAAACCGGAGCACCCGGAGGAAACCCACGCACACACGGGGAGGATGTGCAGACTCCGCAAAGACAGTGACCCAAGCCGGAATCGAACCTGGGACTCTGGAGCTGTGTAGCAATTGTGCTAACCACTATGCTACCGTGCTGCCCCGGTGTTATTGGGAGGTGAGTTGAGATGTTGAGGATGTGTTTCTGCAGGTTGTGTTATTGAGAGGTGAGTGAAGATGCTGAGGATGTGTTTCTGCAGGTTGTGTTATTGGGAGGTGAGTGAAGATGCTGAGAATGATTTTATGCAGGTTGTGTTATTGGAAGGTTAGTGAAGATGCTGAGGATGGGTTTCTGCAGGTTGTGTTATTGGGAGGTGAGTGAAGATGCAGAGGATGGGTTTCTACAGATTGGGTTATTGGGAGGTGAGTGGAGATGCTGTGGATGTGTTTCTGCAGATTGTGTTGTTGGGAGGTGAGTGAAGATGCTGAGGATGGGTTTCTGCAGGTTGTGTTATTGGGCGGTGAGTGGAGATGCTGAGGATGGGTTTCTGCAGGTTGTGTTATTGGGCGGTGAGTGGAGATGCTGAGGATGGGTTTCTGCAGGTTGCATTATTGGGAAGTTAGTGGAGATGCTGAGGATGGGTTTCTGCAGGTTGTGTTATTGGAAGGTTATTGAAGATGAATGGGATGGGTTTCTGCAGGTTGTGTTATTGGGAGGTGAGTGTCGATGCTGAGGATGGGTTTCTGCAGGTTGTGTTATTGGGAGGTGAATGTAGATGCTGAGGATGTGTTTCTGCAGGTTGTGTTATTGGGAGGTGAGTGGAGATGCTGAGAATTAAGTTCTGCAGGTTGTGTTATTGGAAGGTTATTGAAGATGCTGAGGATGTGTTTCTGTAGGTAGTGTTATTGGGAGGTTAGTGGGGATGCTGAGGATGGGTTTTTGCAGGTTGTGTTATTGAAAGGTTAGTGGAGATGCTGAGGATGGGTTTCTGCAGGTTGTGTTATTGGGAGGTGAGTGAAGATGCAGAGGATGGGTTTCTTCAGATTGGGTTATTGGGAGGTGAGTGGAGATGCTGTGGATGTGTTTCTGCAGATTGTGTTGTTGGGAGGTGAGTGAAGATGCTGAGGATGGGTTTCTGCAGGTTGTATTATTGAAAGGTTACTGGAGATGCTGAGGATGGGTTTCTGCAGGTTGTGTTATTGGGCGGTGAGTGGAGATGCTGAGGATGGGTTTCTGCAGGTTGCATTATTGGGAGGTGAATGAAGATGCTGAGGATGTGTTTCTGCAGGTTGTGTTATTGGAAGGTTATTGAAGATGAATGGGATGTGTTTCTGCAGGTTGTGTTATTGGGAGGTGAGTGTCGATGCTGAGGATGGGTTTCTGCAGGTTGTGTTATTGGGAGGTGAATGAAGATGCTGAGGATGTGTTTCTGCAGGTTGTGTTATTGGGAGGTGAGTGGAGATGCTGAGAATTAAGTTCTGCAGGTTGTGTTATTGGAAGGTTATTGAAGATGCTGAGGATGTGTTTCTGTAGGTAGTGTTATTGGGAGGTTAGTGGGGATGATGAGGATGGGTTTTTGCAGGTTGTGTTATTGAAAGGTTAGTGGAGATGCTGAGGATGGGTTTCTGCAGGTTGTGTTATTGGGAGGTGAGTGAAGATGCAGAGGATGTGTTTCTTCAGTTTGGGTTATTGGGAGTTGAGTGGAGATGCTGTGGATGTGTTTCTGCAGATTGTGTTGTTGGGAGGTGAGTGAAGATGCTGAGGATGGGTTTCTGCAGGTTGTGTTATTGGGCGGTGAGTGGAGATGCTGAGGATGGGTTTCTGCAGGTTGCATTATTGGGAATTTAGTGGAGATGCTGAGGATGGGTTTCTGCAGGTTGTGTTATTGGAAGGTTATTGAAGATAATGAGGATGGGTTTCTGCAGATTGTGTTATTGGGAGGTGAGTGAAGATGCTGAGGATGGGTTTCTGCAGGTTGTGTTATTCGGAGGTTAGTGGAGATGCTGATGATTGGTTTCTGCAGGTTGTGTTATAGGAAGGTGAGTGAAGATACTGAGGATGGGTTCCAGCAGGTTGTGTATTTCGAGGTGAGTCAAGATGCTGAGGATGGGTTTCTGCAGGTTGTGTTATTGGGAGGTGAGTGGAGATGCTGAGGATGGTTTTCTGCAGGTTGTGCTATTGGAAGGTTAGTGAAGGTGCTGAGGATGGGTTTCTGCAGGTTGTGTTATTGGGAGGTTAGTGAAGGTGCTGAGGATGCGTTTCTTCAGGTTGTGTTATTGGACGTTTAGTGGAGATGCTGAGGATGGGTTTCTGCAGGTTGCGTTATTGGAAGGTGAGTGAAGATGCTGAGGATGGGTTTCTGCAGGTTGTGTTATTGGGAGGTGAGTGGAGATGCTGAGGATGGGTATTCTGCAGATTGTGTTATTGGGAGGTTAGTGAAGGATGGGTTTCTGCAGGTTGTGTTATTGGGAGGTGACTGGAGATGCTGAGGATGGGGTTCTGCAGTTTGTGTTATTGGAAGTTCATTGAAGATGCTGAGGATGGGTTTCTGCAGGTTCTGTTATTGGGAGGTGAGTCAAGATGCTGAGGATGGGTTTCTGCAGGTTGTGTTATTTGGAGGTGAATGAAGGATGGGTTTCTGCAGGTTGTGTTATTGGGAGGTGAGTGAAGATGCTGAGGATGGGTTTCTGCAGGTTGTGTTATTGGGAGGTGAGTGAAGATGCTGAGGATGGGTTTCTGCAGGTTGCGTTATTGGGCGGTGAGTGAAGTTGCTGAGAATGGGTCTGTGCAGGCTGTGTACTTGGGAGATGAGTGGAGATACTGAGGATGGGTTTCTGCAGGTTGTGTTGTTGGGAGTTGCGTGAAGATGCTGAGGGTGGGTTTCTGTAGGTTTTGTTATTGGAAGGTTATTGATGTTGCTGAGGATGGGTTCCTGCAGGTTGTGTTGTAGGAAGGTGAGTGAAGTTGCTGAGAATGGGTCTGTGCAGGTTGTGTACTTGGGAGATGAGTGGAGATGCTGAGGATGGGTTTCTGCAGGTTGTGTTGTTGGGAGTTGCGTGAAGATGCTGAGGGTGGGTTTCTGCAGGTTTTGTTATTGGAAGGTTATTGATGATGCTGAGGATGGGTTTCTGCAGGTTGTGTTCTTGGGAGGTGAGTGAAGGATGGGGTTCTGCAGGTTGTGTTATTGGAAGGTTAGTGGAGATGCTGAGGATGGGTTTCTGCATTTTGTGTGATTGGAAGGTGAGTGAAATTGCTGAGGATGGGTTTCTGCAGGTTGCGTTATTGGAAGGTTAGTGAAGATGCTGAGGGTGGTTTCTGGTGGTTGTGTTATTGGGAGGTGAGTGAAGGATAGGTTTCTGCAGGTTATGTTATTGGGAGGTTAGTGAAGATGCTGAGGATGGGTTTCGGCATGTTGTGATATTGGAAGTTGAGTGAAGATGCTGAGAATGGGTTTCTGCAGGTTGTGTTTATCATAGATTATCATAGAATTTACAGTGCAGAAGGAGGCCATTCGGCCCATCGAGTCTGCACCGGCTCTTGGAAAGAGCACCCTACCCAAGGTCAACACCTCCCCCTATCCCCATAGCCCAGTAACCCCACCCAACACTAAGGGGAATTTTGGACACTAAGGGCAATTTTATTATGGCCAATCCACCTAACCTGCACATCTTTGGACTGTGGGAGGAAACCGGAGCACCCGGAGGAAACCCACGCACACACGGGGAGGATGTGCAGACTCCGCAAAGACAGTGACCCAAGCCGGAATCGAACCTGGGACTCTGGAGCTGTGTAGCAATTGTGCTAACCACTATGCTACCGTGCTGCCCCGGTGTTATTGGGAGGTGAGTTGAGATGTTGAGGATGTGTTTCTGCAGGTTGTGTTATTGAGAGGTGAGTGAAGATGCTGAGGATGTGTTTCTGCAGGTTGTGTTATTGGGAGGTGAGTGAAGATGCTGAGAATGATTTTATGCAGGTTGTGTTATTGGAAGGTTAGTGAAGATGCTGAGGATGGGTTTCTGCAGGTTGTGTTATTGGGAGGTGAGTGAAGATGCAGAGGATGGGTTTCTACAGATTGGGTTATTGGGAGGTGAGTGGAGATGCTGTGGATGTGTTTCTGCAGATTGTGTTGTTGGGAGGTGAGTGAAGATGCTGAGGATGGGTTTCTGCAGGTTGTGTTATTGGGCGGTGAGTGGAGATGCTGAGGATGGGTTTCTGCAGGTTGTGTTATTGGGCGGTGAGTGGAGATGCTGAGGATGGGTTTCTGCAGGTTGCATTATTGGGAAGTTAGTGGAGATGCTGAGGATGGGTTTCTGCAGGTTGTGTTATTGGAAGGTTATTGAAGATGAATGGGATGGGTTTCTGCAGGTTGTGTTATTGGGAGGTGAGTGTCGATGCTGAGGATGGGTTTCTGCAGGTTGTGTTATTGGGAGGTGAATGTAGATGCTGAGGATGTGTTTCTGCAGGTTGTGTTATTGGGAGGTGAGTGGAGATGCTGAGAATTAAGTTCTGCAGGTTGTGTTATTGGAAGGTTATTGAAGATGCTGAGGATGTGTTTCTGTAGGTAGTGTTATTGGGAGGTTAGTGGGGATGCTGAGGATGGGTTTTTGCAGGTTGTGTTATTGAAAGGTTAGTGGAGATGCTGAGGATGGGTTTCTGCAGGTTGTGTTATTGGGAGGTGAGTGAAGATGCAGAGGATGGGTTTCTTCAGATTGGGTTATTGGGAGGTGAGTGGAGATGCTGTGGATGTGTTTCTGCAGATTGTGTTGTTGGGAGGTGAGTGAAGATGCTGAGGATGGGTTTCTGCAGGTTGTATTATTGAAAGGTTACTGGAGATGCTGAGGATGGGTTTCTGCAGGTTGTGTTATTGGGCGGTGAGTGGAGATGCTGAGGATGGGTTTCTGCAGGTTGCATTATTGGGAGGTGAATGAAGATGCTGAGGATGTGTTTCTGCAGGTTGTGTTATTGGAAGGTTATTGAAGATGAATGGGATGTGTTTCTGCAGGTTGTGTTATTGGGAGGTGAGTGTCGATGCTGAGGATGGGTTTCTGCAGGTTGTGTTATTGGGAGGTGAATGAAGATGCTGAGGATGTGTTTCTGCAGGTTGTGTTATTGGGAGGTGAGTGGAGATGCTGAGAATTAAGTTCTGCAGGTTGTGTTATTGGAAGGTTATTGAAGATGCTGAGGATGTGTTTCTGTAGGTAGTGTTATTGGGAGGTTAGTGGGGATGATGAGGATGGGTTTTTGCAGGTTGTGTTATTGAAAGGTTAGTGGAGATGCTGAGGATGGGTTTCTGCAGGTTGTGTTATTGGGAGGTGAGTGAAGATGCAGAGGATGTGTTTCTTCAGTTTGGGTTATTGGGAGTTGAGTGGAGATGCTGTGGATGTGTTTCTGCAGATTGTGTTGTTGGGAGGTGAGTGAAGATGCTGAGGATGGGTTTCTGCAGGTTGTGTTATTGGGCGGTGAGTGGAGATGCTGAGGATGGGTTTCTGCAGGTTGCATTATTGGGAATTTAGTGGAGATGCTGAGGATGGGTTTCTGCAGGTTGTGTTATTGGAAGGTTATTGAAGATAATGAGGATGGGTTTCTGCAGATTGTGTTATTGGGAGGTGAGTGAAGATGCTGAGGATGGGTTTCTGCAGGTTGTGTTATTCGGAGGTTAGTGGAGATGCTGATGATTGGTTTCTGCAGGTTGTGTTATAGGAAGGTGAGTGAAGATACTGAGGATGGGTTCCAGCAGGTTGTGTATTTCGAGGTGAGTCAAGATGCTGAGGATGGGTTTCTGCAGGTTGTGTTATTGGGAGGTGAGTGGAGATGCTGAGGATGGTTTTCTGCAGGTTGTGCTATTGGAAGGTTAGTGAAGGTGCTGAGGATGGGTTTCTGCAGGTTGTGTTATTGGGAGGTTAGTGAAGGTGCTGAGGATGCGTTTCTTCAGGTTGTGTTATTGGACGTTTAGTGGAGATGCTGAGGATGGGTTTCTGCAGGTTGCGTTATTGGAAGGTGAGTGAAGATGCTGAGGATGGGTTTCTGCAGGTTGTGTTATTGGGAGGTGAGTGGAGATGCTGAGGATGGGTATTCTGCAGATTGTGTTATTGGGAGGTTAGTGAAGGATGGGTTTCTGCAGGTTGTGTTATTGGGAGGTGACTGGAGATGCTGAGGATGGGTTTCTGCAGGTTGTGTATTTCGAGGTGAGTCAAGATGCTGGGGATGGGTTTCTGCAGGTTGTGTTATTGGGAGGTGAGTGGAGATGCTGAGGATGGTTTTCTGCAGGTTGTGCTATTGGAAGGTTAGTGAAGGTGCTGAGGATGGGTTTCTGCAGGTTGTGTTATTGGGAGGTTAGTGAAGGTGCTGAGGATGCGTTTCTTCAGGTTGTGTTATTGGACGTTTAGTGGAGATGCTGAGGATGGGTTTCTGCAGGTTGCGTTATTGGAAGGTGAGTGAAGATGCTGAGGATGGGTTTCTGCAGGTTGTGTTATTGGGAGGTGAGTGGAGATGCTGAGGATGGGTATTCTGCAGATTGTGATATTGGGAGGTTAGTGAAGATGCGGAGCATGGGTTTCTGCAGGTTGTGTTATTGGGAGATGAGTGGAGATGCTGAGGATGGGTTTCTGCAGGTTGTGTTATTGGCAGTTGCGTGAAGATGCTGAGGATGGGTTTCTGCAGGTTGTGTTATTGGGAGGTGAGTGGAGATGCTGAGGATGGGTATTCTGCAGATTGTGTTATTGGGAGGTTGGTGAAGATGCTGAGGATGGGTTTCTGCAGGTTGTGTTATTGAAAGCTAACTGGAGATGCTGCGGATAGGTTTCTGCAGGTTGTGTTATTGGGAGGTGAGTGGAGATGCTGAGGATGGGTTTCTGCAGGTTGCATTATTGGGAAGATAGTGGAGATGCTGAGGATGGGTTTCTGCAGGTTGTGTTATTGGAAAGTTATTGAAGATGCTGAGGATGGGTTTCTGCAGGTTTTGTTATTGGAAAGTTATTGAAGATGCTGAGGATAGGTTTCTGCAGGTTGTGTTACTGGGAGGTGAGTGAAGATGCTGAGGATGGGATTCTGCAGGTTGTGTAATTGGGAGGTGAGTGAAGGATGGGTTTCTGCAGGTTGTGATATTGGAAGGTTAGTGGAGATGCTGAGGATGGGTTTCTGCATGTTGTGTGATTGGAAGGTGAGTGATGTTTCTGAGGATGGGTTTCTGCAGATTGCTTTATTGGGAGGTTATTGAAGATGCTGAGGATGGGTTTCTGCAGGTTGTGTTATTGGGAGGTGACTGGAGATGATGAGGATGGGTTTCTGCAGGTTGTGTTATTGGGAGGTTAGTGGAGATGCTGAGGATACCTTTCTGCAGGTTGTGTTATTGGGAGGTGAGTGAAGATGCTGAGGATGGGTTTCTGCAGGTTGTGTTACTGGGAGATGAGTGAAGATGCTGAGGATGGGTTTCTGCAGGTTGTATTATTGGAAGTTTATTGAAGATGCTGAGGATGGGTTTATGCAGGTTGTGTTATTGGAAGGTGAGTGGAGAAGCTGAGGATGGGTTTCTGCAGGTTGTGTTACTGGGAGGGTAGTGGAGATGCTTAGGATTGGTCTCTGCAGGTTGTGTTATTGGAAGGTGGGTGAAAATACTAAGGATGGGTTCCAGCAGGTTGTGTTATTTCGTGGTGAGTCAAGATGCTGAGGATGTGTTTCTGCAGGTTGTGTTATTGGACGTTGAGTGAAGATACTGAGGATGGGTTCCTGCAGGTTGTGTTATTGGGAGTTGCGTGAAGATGCTGAGGATGGGTTTCTGCAGGTTTTGTTATTGGAAGGTTAGTAGAGATGCTGAGGATGGGTTTCTGCATGTTGTGTGATTGGAAGGTGAGTGAAGTTGCTGAGGATAGGTTTCTCAGGTTGCGTTATTGGGAGGTTAGTGAAGATGCTGAGGATGGTTTCTGCAGGTTGTGTTATTGGGAGGTGACTGGAGATGCTGAGGATGGGTTTCTGCAGGTTGTGTTATTGGGAGGTTAGTGAAGGTGCTGAGGATGCGTTTCTTCAGGTTGTGTTATTCGGAGGTTAGTGGAGATGCTGATGATTGGTTTCTGCAGGTTGTGTTATAGGAAGGTGAGTGAAGATACTGAGGATGGGTTCCAGCAGGTTGTGTATTTCGAGGTGAGTCAAGATGCTGAGGATGGGTTTCTGCAGGTTGTGTTATTGGGAGGTGAGTGGAGATGCTGAGGATGGTTTTCTGCAGGTTGTGCTATTGGAAGGTTAGTGAAGGTGCTGAGGATGGGTTTCTGCAGGTTGTGTTATTGGGAGGTTAGTGAAGGTGCTGAGGATGCGTTTCTTCAGGTTGTGTTATTGGACGTTTAGTGGAGATGCTGAGGATGGGTTTCTGCAGGTTGCGTTATTGGAAGGTGAGTGAAGATGCTGAGGATGGGTTTCTGCAGGTTGTGTTATTGGGAGGTGAGTGGAGATGCTGAGGATGGGTATTCTGCAGATTGTGTTATTGGGAGGTTAGTGAAGGATGGGTTTCTGCAGGTTGTGTTATTGGGAGGTGACTGGAGATGCTGAGGATGGGTTTCTGCAGGTTGTGTATTTCGAGGTGAGTCAAGATGCTGGGGATGGGTTTCTGCAGGTTGTGTTATTGGGAGGTGAGTGGAGATGCTGAGGATGGTTTTCTGCAGGTTGTGCTATTGGAAGGTTAGTGAAGGTGCTGAGGATGGGTTTCTGCAGGTTGTGTTATTGGGAGGTTAGTGAAGGTGCTGAGGATGCGTTTCTTCAGGTTGTGTTATTGGACGTTTAGTGGAGATGCTGAGGATGGGTTTCTGCAGGTTGCGTTATTGGAAGGTGAGTGAAGATGCTGAGGATGGGTTTCTGCAGGTTGTGTTATTGGGAGGTGAGTGGAGATGCTGAGGATGGGTATTCTGCAGATTGTGATATTGGGAGGTTAGTGAAGATGCTGAGGATGGGTTTCTGCAGGTTGTGTTATTGGAAGTTGAGTGAAGATACTGAGAATGCGTTCCTGCAGGTTGTGTTATTGTGAGGTGAGTGAAGTTGCGGAGCATGGGTTTCTGCAGGTTGTGTTATTGGGAGATGAGTGGAGATGCTGAGGATGGGTTTCTGCAGGTTGTGTTATTGGCAGTTGCGTGAAGATGCTGAGGATGGGTTTCTGCAGGTTGTGTTATTGGGAGGTGAGTGGAGATGCTGAGGATGGGTATTCTGCAGATTGTGTTATTGGGAGGTTAGTGAAGATGCTGAGGATGGGTTTCTGCAGGTTGTGTTATTGAAAGCTAACTGGAGATGCTGCGGATAGGTTTCTGCAGGTTGTGTTATTGGGAGGTGAGTGGAGATGCTGAGGATGGGTTTCTGCAGGTTGCATTATTGGGAAGATAGTGGAGATGCTGAGGATGGGTTTCTGCAGGTTGTGTTATTGGAAAGTTATTGAAGATGCTGAGGATGGGTTTCTGCAGGTTTTGTTATTGGAAAGTTATTGAAGATGCTGAGGATAGGTTTCTGCAGGTTGTGTTACTGGGAGGTGAGTGAAGATGCTGAGGATGGGATTCTGCAGGTTGTGTAATTGGGAGGTGAGTGAAGGATGGGTTTCTGCAGGTTGTGATATTGGAAGGTTAGTGGAGATGCTGAGGATGGGTTTCTGCATGTTGTGTGATTGGAAGGTGAGTGATGTTTCTGAGGATGGGTTTCTGCAGATTGCTTTATTGGGAGGTTATTGAAGATGCTGAGGATGGGTTTCTGCAGGTTGTGTTATTGGGAGGTGACTGGAGATGATGAGGATGGGTTTCTGCAGGTTGTGTTATTGGGAGGTTAGTGGAGATGCTGAGGATACCTTTCTGCAGGTTGTGTTATTGGGAGGTGAGTGAAGATGCTGAGGATGGGTTTCTGCAGGTTGTGTTACTGGGAGATGAGTGAAGATGCTGAGGATGGGTTTCTGCAGGTTGTATTATTGGAAGTTTATTGAAGATGCTGAGGATGGGTTTATGCAGGTTGTGTTATTGGAAGGTGAGTGGAGAAGCTGAGGATGGGTTTCTGCAGGTTGTGTTACTGGGAGGGTAGTGGAGATGCTGAGGATTGGTCTCTGCAGGTTGTGTTATTGGAAGGTGGGTGAAAATACTAAGGATGGGTTCCAGCAGGTTGTGTTATTTCGTGGTGAGTCAAGATGCTGAGGATGTGTTTCTGCAGGTTGTGTTATTGGACGTTGAGTGAAGATACTGAGGATGGGTTCCTGCAGGTTGTGTTATTGGGAGTTGCGTGAAGATGCTGAGGATGGGTTTCTGCAGGTTTTGTTATTGGAAGGTTAGTAGAGATGCTGAGGATGGGTTTCTGCATGTTGTGTGATTGGAAGGTGAGTGAAGTTGCTGAGGATAGGTTTCTCAGGTTGCGTTATTGGGAGGTTAGTGAAGATGCTGAGGATGGTTTCTGCAGGTTGTGTTATTGGGAGGTGACTGGAGATGCTGAGGATGGGTTTCTGCAGGTTGTGTTATTGGGAGGTGAGTGGAGATGCTGAGAATGATTTTCTGCAGGTTGTGTTATTGGAAGGTTAGTGAAGATGCTGAGGATGGGTTTCTGCAGGTTGTGTTATTCGGAGGTTAGTGGAGATGCTGATGATTGGTTTCTGCAGGTTGTGTTATAGGAAGGTGAGTGAAGATACTGAGGATGGGTTCCAGCAGGTTGTGTATTTCGAGGTGAGTCAAGATGCTGAGGATGGGTTTCTGCAGGTTGTGTTATTGGGAGGTGAGTGGAGATGCTGAGGATGGTTTTCTGCAGGTTGTGCTATTGGAAGGTTAGTGAAGGTGCTGAGGATGGTTTTCTGCAGGTTGTGTTATTGGGAGGTTAGTGAAGGTGCTGAGGATGCGTTTCTTCAGGTTGTGTTATTGGACGTTTAGTGGAGATGCTGAGGATGGGTTTCTGCAGGTTGCGTTATTGGAAGGTGAGTGAAGATGCTGAGGATGGGTTTCTGCAGGTTGTGTTATTGGGAGGTGAGTGGAGATGCTGAGGATGGGTATTCTGCAGATTGTGTTATTGGGAGGTTAGTGAAGATGCTGAGGATGGGTTTCTGCAGGTTGTGTTATTGGAAGTTGAGTGAAGATACTGAGAATGCGTTCCTGCAGGTTGTGTTATTGTGAGGTGAGTGAAGTTGCGGAGCATGGGTTTCTGCAGGTTGTGTTATTGGGAGATGAGTGGAGATGCTGAGGATGGGTTTCTGCAGGTTGTGTTATTGGCAGTTGCGTGAAGATGCTGAGGATGGGTTTCTGCAGGTTTTGTTATTGGAAAGTTATTGAAGATGCTGAGGATGGGTTTCTGCAGGTTGTGTTACTGGGAGGTGAGTGAAGATGCTGAGGATGGGATTCTGCAGGTTGTGTAATTGGGAGGTGAGTGAAGGATGGGTTTCTGCAGGTTGTGATATTGGAAGGTTAGTGGAGATGCTGAGGATGGGTTTCTGCATGTTGTGTGATTGGAAGGTGAGTGATGTTTCTGAGGATGGGTTTCTGCAGATTGCTTTATTGGGAGGTTATTGAAGATGCTGGGGATGGTTTCAGCAGGTTGTGTTATTGGGAGGTGAGTGAAGGATGGGTTACTGCAGGTGGTGTTATTAGAAGGTTATTGAAGATGCTGAGGATGGGTTTCTGCAGGTTGTGTTATTGGGTGGTGAGTGGAGATGCTGAGGATGGGTTTCTGCAGGTTGTGTTATTGGGAGGTTAGTGGAGATGCTGAGGATACGTTTCTGCAGGTTGTGTTATTGGGAGGTGAGTGAAGATGCTGAGGATGGGTTTCTGCAGGTTGTGTTACTGGGAGATGAGTGAAGATGCTGAGGATGGGTTTCTGCAGCTTGTATTATTGGAAATTTATTGAAGATGCTGAGGCTGGGTTTCTGCAGGTTGTGTTATTGGAAGGTGAGTGGAGAAGCTGAGGATGGGTTTCTGCAGGTTGTGTTACTGGGAGGTGAGTGAAGATGCTGAGGATGGGTTTCTGCAGGTTGTGTTATTGGGAGGTGAGTGGAGACGCTGAGAATGGGTTTCTGCAGGTTGTGTCAGTGGGTGGTTAGTGGAGATGCTGAGGATGGGTTTTCTGCAGGTTGTGTTATTGGGAGGTTAGTGAAGATGCTGAGAATTGATTTCTGTATGTTGTGTTATTGGAAGGTGAGTGAAGATACTGAGGATGGGTACCTGCAGGTTGTGGAATTGGGAGGTGAGTGAAGATGCTGAGGATGGGTTTCTGCAGGTTGTGTTATTGGAAGGTTATTGAAGATGGTGAGGATGGGTTTCTGCATCTCGTGTTATTGGGAGGTTCGTGAAGATGATGAGGATGGGTTTCTGCAGGTTGTGTTCTTGGGAGCTCAGTGGAGATGCTGAGGATGGGATTCTGCAGGTTGTGTAATTGGGAGGTGAGTGAAGGATGGGTTTCTGCAGGTTGTGATATTGGAAGGTTAGTGGAGATGCTGAGGATGGGTTTCTGCATGTTGTGTGATTGGAAGGTGAGTGATGTTTCTGAGGATGGGTTTCTGCAGATTGCTTTATTGGGAGGTTATTGAAGATGCTGGGGATGGTTTCAGCAGGTTGTGTTATTGGGAGGTGAGTGAAGGATGGGTTACTGCAGGTGGTGTTATTAGAAGGTTATTGAAGATGCTGAGGATGGGTTTCTGCAGGTTGTGTTATTGGGTGGTGAGTGGAGATGCTGAGGATGGGTTTCTGCAGGTTGTGTTATTGGGAGGTTAGTGGAGATGCTGAGGATACGTTTCTGCAGGTTGTGTTATTGGGAGGTGAGTGAAGATGCTGAGGATGGGTTTCTGCAGGTTGTGTTACTGGGAGATGAGTGAAGATGCTGAGGATGGGTTTCTGCAGGTTGTATTATTGGAAATTTATTGAAGATGCTGAGGCTGGGTTTCTGCAGGTTGTGTTATTGGAAGGTGAGTGGAGAAGCTGAGGATGGGTTTCTGCAGGTTGTGTTACTGGGAGGTGAGTGAAGATGCTGAGGATGGGTTTCTGCAGGTTGTGTTATTGGGAGGTGAGTGGAGACGCTGAGAATGGGTTTCTGCAGGTTGTGTCAGTGGGTGGTTAGTGGAGATGCTGAGGATGGGTTTTCTGCAGGTTGTGTTATTGGGAGGTTAGTGAAGATGCTGAGAATTGATTTCTGTATGTTGTGTTATTGGAAGGTGAGTGAAGATACTGAGGATGGGTACCTGCAGGTTGTGGAATTGGGAGGTGAGTGAAGATGCTGAGGATGGGTTTCTGCAGGTTGTGTTATTGGAAGGTTATTGAAGATGGTGAGGATGGGTTTCTGCATCTCGTGTTATTGGGAGGTTCGTGAAGATGATGAGGATGGGTTTCTGCAGGTTGTGTTCTTGGGAGCTCAGTGGAGATGCTGAGGTTGGGTTTCTGCAGGTTGTGTTATTGGGAGGTGAGTGGAGATGCTTTGGATTTGTTTCTGCAGATTGTGTTATTGGGAGGTGAGTGAAGATGCTGAGGATGGGTTTGTGCAGGTTGTGTTATTGGGAGTTGAGTGGAGATGCTGGGGATGGGTTTCTGCAGGTTGTGTTACTGGGAGGTGAGTAGAGATGCTGAGGATGGGTTTCTGCAGGTTGTGTTATTGGGATGTGAGTGGAGAATCTGAGGATGGGTTTCTGCACGTTATGTTATTGGAAGTTGAGTGAAGATACTGAGGATGGGTTCCTGCAGGTTGTGTTATTGGGTGGTGAGTGGAGATGCTGATGATTGGTTTCTGCAGGTTGTGTTATAGGAAGGTGAGTGAAGATACTGAGGATGGGTTCCAGCAGGTTGTATATTTCGAGGTGAGTCAAGATGCTGAGGATGTGTTTCTGCAGGTTGTGTTATTGGGATGTGAGTGGAGATGCTGAGGATGGTTTTCTGCAGGTTGTGCTATTGGAAGGTTAGTGAATGTGCTGAGGATGGGTTTCTGCAGGTTGTGTTATTGGGAGGTTAGTGAAGGTGCTGAGGATGCGTTTCTTCAGGTTGTGTTATTGGACGTTTAGTGGAGATGCTGAGGATGGGTTTCTGCAGGTTGTGTTATTGGAAGGTGAGTGAAGATGCTGAGGATGGGTTTCTGCAGGTTGCGTTATTGGGAGGTTAGTGAAGATGCTGAGGATGGTTTCTGCAAGTTGTGTTATTGGGAGGTGAGTGGAGATGCTGAGGATGGGTTTCTGAAGGTTGTGTTACTGGGAGGTGAGTGAAGATGCTGAGGATGTCTTTCTGCAGGTTGTGTTATTGGGAGGTGAGTGGAGGTGCTGAGGACGGGTTTCTGCAGGTTGTGTTATTGGGAGGTGATTGAAGATGCTGAGGATGGCTTTTCTGCAGGTTGTGTTATTGGGAGGAGTGATGATGCTGAGGATAGGTTTCTGCAGGTTGTGTTATTGGAAGGTGAGTGAAATTGCTGAGGATGGGTTTCTGCAGGTTCTGTTATTGGGAGGTGAGTGGAGATGCTGAGGATGGGTTTCTGCAGGTTGTGTTGCTGGGAGGTGAGTAGAGATGCTGAGGATGGGTTTCTGCAGGTTGTGTTATTGGGAGGTGAGTGGAGAATCTGAGAATGGGTTTCTGCAGGTTGTGTTATTGGGAGGTTAGTGGAGATGCTGAGGATTGGTCTCTGCAGGTTGTGTTATTGGAAGGTGGGTGAAGATACTGAGGATGGGTTCCAACAGGTTGTGTTATTTCGAGTAGAGTCAAGATGCTGAGGATGTGTTTCTGCAGGTTGTGTTATTGGACGTTGAGTGAAGATACTGAGGATGGGTTCCTGCAGGTTGTGTTATTGGGAGTTGCGTGCAGATGCTGAGGATGGGTTTCTGCAGGTATTGTTATTGGAAGGTTAGTGGAGATGCTGAGGATGGGTTTCTGCATGTTGTGTGATTGGAAGGTGAGTGAAGTTGCTGAGGATGGGTTTCTCAGTTTGCGTTATTGGGAGGTTAGTGAAGATGCTGAGGATGGTTTCTGCAGGTTGTGTTATTGGGAGATGAGTGGTGATGCTGAGGATGGGTTTCTGCAGGTTGTGTTATTGGGAGTTGCGTGAAGATGCTGAGGATGGGTTTCTGCAGGTTTTGTTATTGGAAGGTGATTGAACATGCTGAGGATGGGTTTCTGCAGGTTGTGTTATTGGAAGGTGAGTGAAGTTGCTGAGGATGGTTTTCTGCAGGTTGCGTTA
This sequence comes from Scyliorhinus torazame, assembly GCF_047496885.1. Taxonomy (NCBI): domain Eukaryota; kingdom Metazoa; phylum Chordata; class Chondrichthyes; order Carcharhiniformes; family Scyliorhinidae; genus Scyliorhinus; species Scyliorhinus torazame. The sequence continues at coordinate 23,400,541 of NC_092729.1, read as the reverse complement.
TTGGGAGGTTAGTGAAGATGCTGAGGATGGTTTCTGCAGGTTGTGTTATTGGGAGGTGAGTGGAGATGCTGAGGATGGGTTTCTGAAGGTTGTGTTACTGGGAGGTGAGTGAAGATGCTGAGAATGTGTTTATGCAGGTTGTGTTATTGGGAGGTGAGTGGAGATGCTGAGGACGGGTTTCTGCAGGTTGTGTTATTGGGAGGTGAGTGAAGATGCTGAGGATGGCTTTTCTGCAGGTTGTGTTATTGGGTGGAGTGAAGATGCTGAGGATAGGTTTCTGCAGGTTGTGTTATTGGAAGGTGAGTGAAATTGCTGAGGATGGGTTTCTGCAGGTTGTGTTATTGGGAGGTGAGTGGAGATGCTGAGGATGGGTTTCAGCAGGTTGTGTTACTGGGAGGTGAGTAGAGATGCTGAGGATGGGTTTCTGCATGTTGTGTTATTGGGAGGTGAGTGGAGAATCTGAGAATGGGTTTCTGCAGGTTGTGTTATTGGGAGGTTAGTGGAGATGCTGAGGATTGGTCTCTGCAGGTTGTGTTATTGGAAGGTGGGTGAAGATACTGAGGATGGGTTCCAGCAGGTTGTGTTATTTCGAGGTGAGTCAAGATGCTGAGGATGTGTTTCTGCAGGTTGTGTTATTGGACGTTGAGTGAAGATACTGAGGATGGGTTCCTGCAGGTTGTGTTATTGGGAGTTGCGTGAAGACGCTGAGGATGGGTTTCTGCAGGTTTTGTTATTGGAAGGTTATTGAAGATGCTGAGGATGGGTTTCTGCAGGTTGTCTTATTGGGAGGTGAGTGAAGATGCTGAGGATGGGATTCTGCAGGTTGTGTAATTGGGAGGTGAGTGAAGGATGGGTTTCTGCAGGTTGTGTTATTGGAAGGTTAGTGGAGATGCTGAGGATGGGTTTCTGCAGGTTGTGTTATTGTGAGGTGAGTGAAGTTGCCGAGCATGGGTTTCTGCAGGTTGTGTTATTGGGAGATGAGTGGAGATGCTGTGGATGGGTTTCTGCAGGTTGTGTTATTGGCAGTTGCGTGAAGATGCTGAGGATGGGTTTCTGCAGGTTTTGTTATTGGAAAGTTATTGAAGATGCTGAGGATGGGTTTCTGCAGGTTGTGTTATTGGGAGGTGAGTGAAGATGCTGAGGATGGGATTCTGCAGGTTGTGTAATTGGGAGGTGAGTGAAGGATGTGTTTCTGCAGGTTGTGATATTGGAAGGTTAGTGGAGATGCTGAGGATGGGTTTCTGCATGTTGTGTGATTGGAAGGTGAGTGATGTTTCTGCGGATGGGTTTCTGCAGATTGCTTTATTGGGAGGTTATTGAAGATGCTGAGGATGGTTTCTGCAGGTTGTGTTATTGGGAGGTGAGTGAAGGAGATGAGGATGGGTTTCTGCAGGTTGTGTTATTGGGAGGTTAGTGGAGATGCTGAGGATACCTTTCTGCAGGTTGTGTTATTGGGAGGTGAGTGAAGATGCTGAGGATGGGTTTCTGCAGGTTGTGTTACTGGGAGATGAGTGAAGATACTGAGGATGGGTTTCTGCAGGTTGTATTATTGGAAGTTTATTGAAGATGCTGAGGATGGGTTTCTGCAGGTTGTGTTATTGGAAGGTGAGTGGAGAAGCTGAGGATGGGTTTCTGCAGGTTGTGTTACTGGGAGGGTAGTGGAGATGCTGAGGATTGGTCTCTGCAGGTTGTGTTATTGGAAGGTTGGTGAAAATACTAAGGATGGGTTCCAGCAGGCTGTGTTATTTCGTGGTGAGTCAAGATGCTGAGGATGGGTTTCTGCAGGTTGTGTTATTGGACGTTGAGTGAAGATACTGAGGATGGGTTCCTGCAGGTTGTGTTATTGGGAGTTGCGTGAAGACGCTGAGGATGGGTTTCTGCAGGTTTTGTTATTGGAAGGTTAGTGGAGATGCTGAGGATGGGTTTCTGCAGGTTGTGTAATTGGAAGGTGAGTGAAGTTGCTGAGGATGGGTTTCTCAGGTTGCGTTATTGGGAGGTTAGTGAAGATGCTGAGGATGGTTTCTGCAGGTTGTGTTTTTGGGAGGTGAGTGAAGGATGGGTTTCTGCAGGTTGTGTTATTGGATGGTTAGTGGAGATGCTAAAGATGGGTTTCTGCAGTTTGTGTTATTGGGAGGTGACTGGAGATGCTGAGGATGGGTTTCTGAAGGTTGTGTTATTGGGAGGTGAGTGGAGATGCTGAGAATGATTTTCTGCAGGTTGTGTTATTGGAAGGTTAGTGAAGATGCTGAGGATGGGTTTCTGCAGGTTGTGTTATTCGGAGGTTAGTGGAGATGCTGATGATTGGTTTCTGCAGGTTGTGTTATAGGAAGGTGAGTGAAGATACTGAGGATGGGTTCCAGCAGGTTGTGTATTTCGAGGTGAGTCAAGATGCTGAGGATGGGTTTCTGCAGGTTGTGTTATTGGGAGGTGAGTGGAGATGCTGAGGATGGTTTTCTGCAGGTTGTGCTATTGGAAGGTTAGTGAAGGTGCTGAGGATGGGTTTCTGCAGGTTGTGTTATTGGGAGGTTAGTGAAGGTGCTGAGGATGCGTTTCTTCAGGTTTGTTATTGGACGTTTAGTGGAGATGCTGAGGATGGGTTACTGCAGGTTGTGTTATTGGAAGGTGAGTGAAGATGCTGAGGATGGGTTTCTGCAGGTTGTGTTATTGGGAGGTGAGTGGAGATGCTGAGGATGGGTATTCTGCAGATTGTGTTATTGGGAGGTTAGTGAAGATGCTGAGGATGGGTTTCTGCAGGTTGTGTTATTGGAAGGTGAGTGAAGATACTGAGGATGCGTTCCTGCAGGTTGTGTTATTGTGAGGTGAGTGAAGTTGCCGAGCATGGGTTTCTGCAGGTTGTGTTATTGGGAGATGAGTGGAGATGCTGAGGATGGGTTTCTGCAGGTTGTGTTATTGGCAGTTGCGTGAAGATGCTGAGGATGGGTTTCTGCAGGTTTTGTTATTGGAAAGTTATTGAAGATGCTGAGGATGGGTTTCTGCAGGTTGTGTTATTGGGAGGTGAGTGAAGATGCTGAGGATGGGATTCTGCAGGTTGTGTAATTGGGAGGTAAGTGAAGGATGGGTTTCTGCAGGTTGTGATATTGGAAGGTTAGTGGAGATGCTGAGGATGGGTTTCTGCATGTTGTGTGATTGGAAGGTGAGTAATGTTTCTGAGGATGGGTTTCTGCAGGTTGCGTTATTGGAAAGTTATTGAAGATGCTGAGGATGGGTTTCTGCAGGTTGTGTTATTGGGAGGTGAGTGAAGATGCTGAGGATGGGATTCTGCAGGTTGTGTAATTGGGAGGTGAGTGAAGGATGGGTTTCTGCAGGTTGTGATATTGGAAGGTTAGTGGAGATGCTGGGGATGGTTTCTGCAGGTTGTGTTATTGGGAGGTGAGTGAAGGATGGGTTACTGCAGGTTGTGTTATTAGAAGGTTATTGAAGATGCTGAGGATGGGTTTCTGCAGGTTGTGTTATTGGGAGGTGACTGGAGATGATGAGGATGGGTTTCTGCAGGTTGTGTTATTGGGTGGTGAGTGGAGATGCTGAGGATGGGTTTCTGCAGGTTGTGTTATTGGGAGGTTAGTGGAGATGCTGAGGATACGTTTCTGCAGGTTGTGTTATTGGGAGGTGAGGGAAGATGCTGAGGATGGGTTTCTGCAGGTTGTGTTACTTGGAGATGAGTGAAGATGCTGAGGATGGGTTTCTGCAGGTTGTATTATTGGAAGTTTATTGAAGATGCTGAGGATGGGTTTCTGCAGGTTGTGTTATTGGAAGGTGAGTGGAGAAGCTGTGTATGGGTTTCTGCAGGTTGTGTTACTGGGAGGTGAGTGAAGATGCTGAGAATGGGTTTCTGCAGATTGTGTTATTGGGAGGTGAGTGGAGACGCTGAGAATGGGTTTCTGCAGGTTGTGTTAGTGGGTGGTTAGTGGAGATGCTGAGGATGGGTTTCTGCAGGTTGTTTTAGTGGGAGGTGAGTGAAGATGCTGAGGATGGGTTTTCTGCAGGTTGTGTTATTGGGAGGTTAGTGAAGATGCTGAGAATTGATTTCTGTAGGTTGTGTTATTGGAAGGTGAGTGAAGATACTGAGGATGGGTTCCTGCAGGTTGTGGAATTGGGAGGTGAAGATGCTGAGGATGGGTTTCCGCAGGTTGTGTTATTGGAAGGTTATTGAAGATGCTGAGGATGGGTTTCTGCATCTCGTGTTATTGGGAGGTTCGTGAAGATGATGAGGATGGTATTCTGCAGGTTGTGTTCTTGGGAGGTGAGTGGAGATGCTGAGGATGTGTTTCTGCAGATTGTGTTATTGGGAGCTGAGTGAAGATGCTGAGGGTGGGTTTCAGCAGGTTGTGTTATTGGGAGGTGAGTGGAGATGCTTTGGATTTGTTTCTGCAGATTGTGTTATTGGGAGGTGAGTGAAGATGCTGAGGATGGGTTTCTGCAGGTTGTGTTATTGGGAGGTGATTGGAGATGCTGAGAATGGGTTTCTGCAGGTTGTGTTACTGGGAGGTGAGTAGAGATGCTGAGGATGGGTTTCTGCAGGTTGTGTTATTGGAAGTTGAGTGAAGATACTGAGGATGCGTTCTTTCAGGTTGTGTTATTGTGAGGTGAGTGAAGTTGCCGAGCATGGGTTTCTGCAGGTTGTGTTATTGGGAGATGAGTGGAGATGCTGAGGATGGGTTTCTGCAGGTTGTGTTATTGGCAGTTGCGTGAAGATGCTGAGGATGGGTTTCTGCAGGTTTTGTTATTGGAAAGTTATTGAAGATGCTGAGGATGGGTTTCTGCAGGTTGTGTTATTGGGAGGTGAGTGAAGATGCTGAGGATGGGATTCTGCAGGTTGTGTAATTGGGAGGTGAGTGAAGGATGGGTTTCTGCAGGTTGTGATATTGGAAGGTTAGTGGAGATGCTGAGGATGGGTTTCTGCAGGTTGTGTTATTGGAAGGTGAGTGGAGAAGCTGAGGATGGGTTTCTGCAGGTTGTGTTACTGGGAGGTGAGTGAAGATGCTGAGGATGGGTTTCTGCAGGTTGTGTTATTGGGAGGTGAGTGGAGACGCTGAGAATGGGTTTCTGCAGGTTGTGTTAGTGGGTGGTTAGTGGAGATGCTGAGGATGGGTTTCTGCAGGTTGTTTTATTGGGAGGTGTGTGAAGATGCTGAGGATGGGTTTTCTGCAGGTTGTGTTATTGGGAGGTTAGTGAAGATGCTGAGAATTGATTTCTGTAGGTTGTGTTACTGGAAGGTGAGTGAAGATACTGAGGATGGGTTCCTGCAGGTTGTGGAATTGGGAGGTGAGTGAAGATGCTGAGGATGGGTTTCCGCAGGTTGTGTTATTGGAAGGTTATTGAAGATGCTGAGGATGGGTTTCTGCATCTCGTGTTATTGGGAGGTTCGTGAAGATGATGAGGATGGTTTTCTGCAGGTTGTGTTCTTGGGAGGTGAGTGGAGATGCTGAGGATGTGTTTCTGCAGATTGTGTTATTGGGAGCTGAGTGAAGATGCTGAGGATGGGTTTCAGCAGGTTGTGTTATTGGGAGGTGAGTGGAGATGCTTTGGATTTGTTTCTGCAGATTGTGTTATTGGGAGGTGAGTGAAGATGCTGAGAATGGGTTTCTGCAGGTTGTGTTATTGGGAGGTGAGTGGAGATGCTGAGGATGGTTTTCTGCAGGTTGTGTTTTTGGGAGGTGAGTGGAGATGCTGAGAATGGGTTTCTGCAGGTTGTGTTATTGGGAGGTGAGTGGAGATGCTGAGGATGGGTTTCTGCAGGTTGTGTTACTGGGAGGTGATTGGAGATGCTGGGGATGGGTTTCTGCAGGTTGTGTTATTGGGAGGTGATTGGAGATGCTGGGGATGGGTTCCTGCAGGTTGTGTTACTGGGAGGTGAGTAGAGATGCTGAGGATGGGTTTCTGCAGGTTGTGTTATTGGGAGGTGAGTGGAGAATCTGAGGATGGGTTTCTGCAGGTTGTGTTATTGGAAGTTGAGTGAAGATACTGAGGATGGGATCCTGCAGGTTGTGTTATTGGGTGGTGAGTGGAGATGCTGCTGATTGGTTTCTGCAGGTTGTGTTATAGGAAGATGAGTGAAGATACTGAGGATGGGTTCCAGCAGGTTGTGTATTTCGAGGTGAGTCAAGATGCTGAGGATGGGTTTCTGCAGGTTGTGTTATTGGGAGGTGAGTTGAGATGCTGAGGATGGTTTTCTGCAGGTTGTGCTATTGGAAGGTTAGTGAAGGTGCTGAGGATGGGTTTCTGCAGGTTGTGTTATTGGGAGGTGAGTGAAAATGCTGAGGATGGCTTTCTGCAGCTCGTGTTATTGGGAGGTTAGTGGAGATGCTGAGGATTGGTCTCTGCAGGTTGTGTTAATGGAAGGTGGGTGAAGATACTGTGGATAGGTTCCAGCAGGTTGTGTTATTTCGAGGTGAGTCAAGACGCTGAGAATGTGTTTCTGCAGGTTGTGTTATTGGGTGGTGAGTGAAGTTGCTGAGGGTGGGTTTCTGCAGGTTGTGTTATTGGGAGTTGCGTGAAGATGCTGAGGATGGGTGTCTGCAGCTTTTGTTATTGGAAGGTTATTGAAGATGCTGAGGATTGGTTTCTGCAGGTTGTGTTATTGGGAGGTGAGTGAAAATGCTGAGGATGGGTTTCTGCAGGTTGTGTCATTTCGAGGTGATTGCAGGATGGGTTTCTGCAGGTTGTGTTATTGGAAGGTTAGTGGAAATGCTGAGGATGGGTTTCTGCATGTTGTGTGATTGGAAGGTGAGTGAAGTTGCTGAGGATGGGTTTCTGCAGGTTGCGTTCTTGGGAGGTTAGTGAAGATGCTGAGGATGGTTTCTGCAGGTTGTGTTATTGGGAGGTGCGTGGAGATGCTGAGGATGTGTTTCTGCACGTTGTGTTATTGGGAGGTGAGTGGAGATGCTGAAGATGGGTTTCTGCAGGTTGTGTTATTGGGAGGTGACTGGAGATGCTGAGGATGGTTTCTGCATTTTGTGTTATTGGGAGGTGAGCGAAGATGCTGAGGATGTGTTTCTGCAGGTTGTGTTATTGTGAGGTGAGTGGAGATGCTGAGGATGGGTTTCTGCAGGTTGTGTTATTGGAAGGATATTAAAGATGGTGAGGATGGGTTGCTGCAGGTTGTGTTTTTGGGTGGTGAGTGAAGATGCTGAGGATGGGTTTCTGCAGGTTGTGTTATTGGGAGGTGAGTGAAGAAGCTGAGGATGGGTTTCTGCAGGTTGTGTTACTGGGTGAGTGAAGATGCTGAGGATGGGTTTCTGCAGGTTGTGTTATTGGAAGGTTATTGAAGATGCTGAGGATGGGTTTCTGCAGGTTGTGTTATTGGTAGGTGAGTGGAGATGCTGAGGATGGGTTTCTGAAGGTTGTGTTAATGGGAGGTGAGTGAAGATGCTGAGGATGGGTTTCTGCAGGTTGTGTTATTGGAAGGTTATTGAATATGCTGAGGATGGGTTTCTGCAGGTTGTGTTATTGGTAGGTGAGTGGAGATGCTGAGGATGGGTTTCTGAAGGTTGTGTTACTGGGAGATGAGTGAAGATGCTGAGGATGTGTTTCTGCAGGTTGTGTTTTTGGGAGGTGAGTGGAGATGCTGAGGACGGGTTTCTGCAGGTTGTGTTATTGGGAGGTGAGTGAAGATGCTGAGGATGGCTCTTCTGCACGTTGTGTTATTGGGAGGAGTGAAGATGCTGAGGATTGGTTTCTGCAGGTTGTGTTATTGGAAGGTGAGTGAAATTGCTGAGGATGGGTTTCTGCAGTTTGTGTTATTGGGAGGTGAGTGTAGATGCTGAGGATGGGTTTCTGCAGGTTTTGTTACTGGGAGGTGAGTAGAGATGCTGAGGATGGGTTTCTGCAGGTTGTGATATTGGGAGGTGAGTGGAGAATCTGAGAATGGGTTTCTGCAGGTTGTGTTATTGGGAGGTTAGTGGAGATGATGAGAATTGGTCTCTGCAGGTTGTGTTATTGGAAGGTGGGTGAAGATACTGAGGATGGGTTCCAGCAGGTTGTGTTATTTCGAGTAGAGTCAAGATGCTGAGGATGTGTTTCTGCAGGTTGTGTTATTGGACGTTGAGTGAAGATACTGAGGATGGGTTTCTGCAGGTTGTGTTATTGGAAGTTGAGTGAAGATACTGAGGATGGGTTCCTGCAGGTTGTGTTATTGGGAGGTGAGTGAAGTTGCTGAGGATGGGTTTCTGCAGGTTGTGTTATTGGGAGTTGCGTGAGGATGCTGAGGATGGGTTTCTGCAGGTTTTGTTATTGGAAGGTTCGTGAAGATGCTGAGGATGCGTTTCTGCATGTTGTGTGATTGGAAGGTGAGTGAAGTTGCTGAGGATGGGTTTCTCAGGTTGCGTTATTGGGAGGTTAGCGAAGATGCTGAGGATGGTTTATGCAGGTTGTGTTATTGGGAGGTGAGTGAAGGATGGGTTTGGATGGGTTTCTGCAGGTTTTGTTATTGGAAGGTTAGTGGAGATGCTAAAGATGGGTTTCTGCAGGTTGTGTTATTGGGAGGTGACTGGAGATGCTGAGGAAGGGTTTCTGCAGGTTGTGTTATTGGGAGGTGAGTGAAGATGCTGAGGATGTGTTTCTGCAGGTTGTGTTATTGGGAGGTGAGTGGAGATGCTGAGAATGATTTTCTGCAGGTTGTGTTATTGGAAGGTTATTGAATATGCTGAGGATGTGTTTCTGTAGGTTGCGTTATTGGGAGGTTAGTGGAGATGCTGAGGATGGGTTTCTGCAGGTTGTGTTATTGGGAGTTGAGTGAAGATGTTGAGGATGGGTTTCTGCAGGTTGTGTTATTGGGAGGTGAGTGGAGATGCTGTGGATGTGTTTCTGCAGATTGTGTTATTGGGATGTGAGTGAAGATGCTGAGGATGGGTTTCTGCAGGTTGTGTTATTGGGAGGTGAGTGGGGATGCTGAGGGTGGGTTTCTGCAGGTTGTGTCATTTCGAGGTGATTGCAGGATGGGTTTCTGCAGGTTGTGTTATTGGGTTAGTGGAAATGCTGAGGATGGGTTTCTGCATGTTGTGTGATTGGAAGGTGAGTGAAGTTGCTGAGGATGGGTTTCTGCAGGTTGCGTTCTTGGGAGGTTAGTGAAGATGCTGAGGATGGTTTCTGCAGGTTGTGTTATTGGGAGGTGCGTGGAGATGCTGAGGATGTGTTTCTGCAGGTTGTGTTATTGGGAGGTGAGCGAAGATACTGAGGATGTGTTTCTGCAGGTTGTGTTATTGGGAGGTGAGTGGAGATGCTGAGGATGGGTTTCTGCAGGTTGTGTTATTGGAAGGATATTAAAGATGGTGAGGATGGGTTTCTGCAGGTTGTGTTATTGGGTGGTGAGTGAAGATGCTGAGGATGGGTTTCTGCAGGTTGTGTTATTGGGAGGTGAGTGAAGATGCTGAGGATGGGTTTCTGCAGGTTGTGTTACTGGGAGGTGAGTGAAGATGCTGAGGATGGGTTTCTGCAGGTTGTGTTATTGGAAGGTTATTGAAGATACTGAGGATGGGTTTCTGCAGGTTGTGTTATTGGTAGGTGAGTGGAGATGCTGAGGATGGGTTTCTGAAGGTTGTGTTACTGGGAGGTGAGTGAAGATGCTGAGGATGTGTTTCTGCAGGTTGTATTATTGGAAGGTTATTGAAGATGCTGTGGATGGGTTTCTGCAGGTTGTGTTATTGGTAGGTGAGTGGAGATGCTGAGGATGGGTTTCTGAAGGTTGTGTTACTGGGAGATGAGTGAAGATGCTGAGGATGTGTTTCTGCAGGTTGTGTTATTGGGAGGTGAGTGGAGATGCTGAGGACGGGTTTCTGCAGGTTGTGTTATTGGGAGGTGAGTGAAGATGCTGAGGATGGCTTTTCTGCAGGTTGTGTTATTGGGAGGAGTGAAGATGCTGAGGATTGGTTTCTGCAGGTTGTGTTATTGGAAGGTGAGTGAAATTGCTGAGGATGGGTTTCTGCAGGTTGCGTTCTTGGGAGGTTAGTGAAGATGCTGAGGATGGTTTCTGCAGGTTGTGTTATTGGGAGGTGCGTGGAGATGCTGAGGATGTGTTTCTGCAGGTTGTGTTATTGGGAGGTGAGTGGAGATGCTGAAGATGGGTTTCTGCAGGTTGTGTTATTGGGAGGTGACTGGAGATGCTGAGGATGGGTTTCTGCATTTTGTGTTATTGGGAGGTGAGCGAAGATACTGAGGATGTGTTTCTGCAGGTTGTGTTATTGGGAGGTGAGTGGAGATGCTGAGGATGGGTTTCTGCAGGTTGTGTTATTGGAAGGATATTAAAGATGGTGAGGATGGGTTTCTGCAGGTTGTGTTATTGGGTGGTGAGTGAAGATGCTGAGGATGGGTTTCTGCAGGTTGTGTTATTGGGAGGTGAGTGAAGATGCTGAGGATGGGTTTCTGCAGGTTGTGTTACTGGGAGGTGAGTGAAGATGCTGAGGATGGGTTTCTGCAGGTTGTGTTATTGGAAGGTTATTGAAGATACTGAGGATGGGTTTCTGCAGGTTGTGTTATTGGTAGGTGAGTGGAGATGCTGAGGATGGGTTTCTGAAGGTTGTGTTACTGGGAGGTGAGTGAAGATGCTGAGGATGTGTTTCTGCAGGTTGTATTATTGGAAGGTTATTGAAGATGCTGTGGATGGGTTTCTGCAGGTTGTGTTATTGGTAGGTGAGTGGAGATGCTGAGGATGGGTTTCTGAAGGTTGTGTTACTGGGAGATGAGTGAAGATGCTGAGGATGTGTTTCTGCAGGTTGTGTTATTGGGAGGTGAGTGGAGATGCTGAGGACGGGTTTCTGCAGGTTGTGTTATTGGGAGGTGAGTGAAGATGCTGAGGATGGCTTTTCTGCAGGTTGTGTTATTGGGAGGAGTGAAAATGCTGAGGATTGGTTTCTGCAGGTTATGTTATTGGAAGGTGAGTGAAATTGCTGAGGATGGGTTTCTGCAGTTTGTGTTATTGGGAGGTGAGTGTAGATGCTGAGGATGGGTTTCTGCAGGTTGTGTTACTGGGAGGTGAGTAGAGATGCTGAGGATGGGTTTCTGCAGGTTGTGATATTGGGAGGTGAGTGGAGAATCTGAGAATGGGTTTCTGCAGGTTGTGTTATTGGGAGGTTAGTGGAGATGCTGAGAATTGGTCTCTGCAGGTTGTGTTATTGGAAGGTGGGTGAAGATACTGAGGATGGGTTCCAGCAGGTTGTGTTATTTCGAGGTGAGTCAAGATGCTGAGGATGGGTTTCTGCAGGTTGTGTTATTGGAAGTTGAGTGAAGATACTGAGGATGGGTTCCTGCAGGTTGTGTTATTGGGAGGTGAGTGAAGTTGCTGAGGATGGGTTTCTGCAGGTTGTGTTATTGGGAGTTGCGTGAGGATGCTGAGGATGGGTTTCTGCAGGATTTGTTATTGGAAGGTTCGTGAAGATGCTGAGGATGGTTTCTGCTGGTTGTGTTATTGGGAGGTGAGTGAAGGATGGGTTTCTGCAGGTTGTGTTATTGGAAGGTTAGTGGAGATGCTAAAGATGGGTTTCTGCAGGTTGTGTTATTGGGAGGTGACTGGAGATGCTGAGGAAGGGTTTCTGCAGGTTGTGTTATTGGGAGGTGAGTGAAGATGCTGAGGATGTGTTTCTGCAGGTTGTGTTATTGGGAGGTGAGTGGAGATGCTGAGAATGATTTTCTGCAGGTTGTGTTATTGGAAGGTTATTGAATATGCTGAGGATGTGTTTCTGTAGGTTGCGTTATTGGGAGGTTAGTGGAGATGCTGAGGATGGGTTTCTGCAGGTTGTGTTATTGGGAGGTGAGTGAAGATGCTGAGGATGGGTTTCTGCAGGTTGTGTTATTGGGAGGTGAGTGGAGATGCTGTGGATGTGGTTCTGCAGATTGTGTTATTGGGATGTGAGTGAAGATGCTGAGGATGGGTTTCTGCAGGTTGTGTTATTGGGAGGTGAGTGGGGATGCTGAGGGTGGGTTTCTGCAGGTTGGATTATTGGGAAGTTAGTGGAGATGCTGAGGATTGGTTTCTGCAGGTTGTGTTATTGGGAGGTGAGTGAAGATGCTGAGGATGGGTTTATGCAGGTTGTGTTACTGGGAGGTGAGTGAAGATGCTGAGGATGGGTTTCTGCAGGTTGTGTTATTGGAAGGTTATTGAAGATGCTGAGGATGGGTTTCTGCAGGTTGTGTTATTGGTAGGTGAGTGGAGATGCTGAGGATGGGTTTCTGAAGGTTGTGTTACTGGGAGGTGAGTGAAGATGCTGAGGATGGGTTTCTGCAGGTTGTGTTATTGGAAGGTTATTGAAGATGCTGTGGATGGGTTTCTGCAGGTTGTGTTATTGGGAGGTGAGTGGGGATGCTGAGGGTGGGTTTCTGCAGGTTGTGTCATTTCGAGGTGATTGCAGGATGGGTTTCTGCAGGTTGTGTTATTGGGTTAGTGGAAATGCTGAGGATGGGTTTCTGCATGTTGTGTGATTGGAAGGTGAGTGAAGTTGCTGAGGATGGGTTTCTGCAGGTTGCGTTCTTGGGAGGTTAGTGAAGATGCTGAGGATGGTTTCTGCAGGTTGTGTTATTGGGAGGTGCGTGGAGATGCTGAGGATGTGTTTCTGCAGGTTGTGTTATTGGGAGGTGAGTGGAGATGCTGAAGATGGGTTTCTGCAGGTTGTGTTATTGGGAGGTGACTGGAGATGCTGAGGATGGGTTTCTGCATTTTGTGTTATTGGGAGGTGAGCGAAGATACTGAGGATGTGTTTCTGCAGGTTGTGTTATTGGGAGGTGAGTGGAGATGCTGAGGATGGGTTTCTGCAGGTTGTGTTATTGGAAGGATATTAAAGATGGTGAGGATGGGTTTCTGCAGGTTGTGTTATTGGGTGGTGAGTGAAGATGCTGAGGATGGGTTTCTGCAGGTTGTGTTATTGGGAGGTGAGTGAAGATGCTGAGGATGGGTTTCTGCAGGTTGTGTTACTGGGAGGTGAGTGAAGATGCTGAGGATGGGTTTCTGCAGGTTGTGTTATTGGAAGGTTATTGAAGATACTGAGGATGGGTTTCTGCAGGTTGTGTTATTGGTAGGTGAGTGGAGATGCTGAGGATGGGTTTCTGAAGGTTGTGTTACTGGGAGGTGAGTGAAGATGCTGAGGATGTGTTTCTGCAGGTTGTATTATTGGAAGGTTATTGAAGATGCTGTGGATGGGTTTCTGCAGGTTGTGTTATTGGTAGGTGAGTGGAGATGCTGAGGATGGGTTTCTGAAGGTTGTGTTACTGGGAGATGAGTGAAGATGCTGAGGATGTGTTTCTGCAGGTTGTGTTATTGGGAGGTGAGTGGAGATGCTGAGGACGGGTTTCTGCAGGTTGTGTTATTGGGAGGTGAGTGAAGATGCTGAGGATGGCTTTTCTGCAGGTTGTGTTATTGGGAGGAGTGAAGATGCTGAGGATTGGTTTCTGCAGGTTGTGTTATTGGAAGGTGAGTGAAATTGCTGAGGATGGGTTTCTGCAGGTTGCGTTCTTGGGAGGTTAGTGAAGATGCTGAGGATGGTTTCTGCAGGTTGTGTTATTGGGAGGTGCGTGGAGATGCTGAGGATGTGTTTCTGCAGGTTGTGTTATTGGGAGGTGAGTGGAGATGCTGAAGATGGGTTTCTGCAGGTTGTGTTATTGGGAGGTGACTGGAGATGCTGAGGATGGGTTTCTGCATTTTGTGTTATTGGGAGGTGAGCGAAGATACTGAGGATGTGTTTCTGCAGGTTGTGTTATTGGGAGGTGAGTGGAGATGCTGAGGATGGGTTTCTGCAGGTTGTGTTATTGGAAGGATATTAAAGATGGTGAGGATGGGTTTCTGCAGGTTGTGTTATTGGGTGGTGAGTGAAGATGCTGAGGATGGGTTTCTGCAGGTTGTGTTATTGGGAGGTGAGTGAAGATGCTGAGGATGGGTTTCTGCAGGTTGTGTTACTGGGAGGTGAGTGAAGATGCTGAGGATGGGTTTCTGCAGGTTGTGTTATTGGAAGGTTATTGAAGATACTGAGGATGGGTTTCTGCAGGTTGTGTTATTGGTAGGTGAGTGGAGATGCTGAGGATGGGTTTCTGAAGGTTGTGTTACTGGGAGGTGAGTGAAGATGCTGAGGATGTGTTTCTGCAGGTTGTATTATTGGAAGGTTATTGAAGATGCTGTGGATGGGTTTCTGCAGGTTGTGTTATTGGTAGGTGAGTGGAGATGCTGAGGATGGGTTTCTGAAGGTTGTGTTACTGGGAGATGAGTGAAGATGCTGAGGATGTGTTTCTGCAGGTTGTGTTATTGGGAGGTGAGTGGAGATGCTGAGGACGGGTTTCTGCAGGTTGTGTTATTGGGAGGTGAGTGAAGATGCTGAGGATGGCTTTTCTGCAGGTTGTGTTATTGGGAGGAGTGAAAATGCTGAGGATTGGTTTCTGCAGGTTATGTTATTGGAAGGTGAGTGAAATTGCTGAGGATGGGTTTCTGCAGTTTGTGTTATTGGGAGGTGAGTGTAGATGCTGAGGATGGGTTTCTGCAGGTTGTGTTACTGGGAGGTGAGTAGAGATGCTGAGGATGGGTTTCTGCAGGTTGTGATATTGGGAGGTGAGTGGAGAATCTGAGAATGGGTTTCTGCAGGTTGTGTTATTGGGAGGTTAGTGGAGATGCTGAGAATTGGTCTCTGCAGGTTGTGTTATTGGAAGGTGGGTGAAGATACTGAGGATGGGTTCCAGCAGGTTGTGTTATTTCGAGGTGAGTCAAGATGCTGAGGATGGGTTTCTGCAGGTTGTGTTATTGGAAGTTGAGTGAAGATACTGAGGATGGGTTCCTGCAGGTTGTGTTATTGGGAGGTGAGTGAAGTTGCTGAGGATGGGTTTCTGCAGGTTGTGTTATTGGGAGTTGCGTGAGGATGCTGAGGATGGGTTTCTGCAGGATTTGTTATTGGAAGGTTCGTGAAGATGCTGAGGATGGTTTCTGCTGGTTGTGTTATTGGGAGGTGAGTGAAGGATGGGTTTCTGCAGGTTGTGTTATTGGAAGGTTAGTGGAGATGCTAAAGATGGGTTTCTGCAGGTTGTGTTATTGGGAGGTGACTGGAGATGCTGAGGAAGGGTTTCTGCAGGTTGTGTTATTGGGAGGTGAGTGAAGATGCTGAGGATGTGTTTCTGCAGGTTGTGTTATTGGGAGGTGAGTGGAGATGCTGAGAATGATTTTCTGCAGGTTGTGTTATTGGAAGGTTATTGAATATGCTGAGGATGTGTTTCTGTAGGTTGCGTTATTGGGAGGTTAGTGGAGATGCTGAGGATGGGTTTCTGCAGGTTGTGTTATTGGGAGGTGAGTGAAGATGCTGAGGATGGGTTTCTGCAGGTTGTGTTATTGGGAGGTGAGTGGAGATGCTGTGGATGTGGTTCTGCAGATTGTGTTATTGGGATGTGAGTGAAGATGCTGAGGATGGGTTTCTGCAGGTTGTGTTATTGGGAGGTGAGTGGGGATGCTGAGGGTGGGTTTCTGCAGGTTGGATTATTGGGAAGTTAGTGGAGATGCTGAGGATTGGTTTCTGCAGGTTGTGTTATTGGGAGGTGAGTGAAGATGCTGAGGATGGGTTTATGCAGGTTGTGTTACTGGGAGGTGAGTGAAGATGCTGAGGATGGGTTTCTGCAGGTTGTGTTATTGGAAGGTTATTGAAGATGCTGAGGATGGGTTTCTGCAGGTTGTGTTATTGGTAGGTGAGTGGAGATGCTGAGGATGGGTTTCTGAAGGTTGTGTTACTGGGAGGTGAGTGAAGATGCTGAGGATGGGTTTCTGCAGGTTGTGTTATTGGAAGGTTATTGAAGATGCTGTGGATGGGTTTCTGCAGGTTGTGTTATTGGTAGGTGAGTGGAGATGCTGAGGATGGGTTTCTGAAGGTTGTGTTACTGGGAGATGAGTGAAGATGCTGAGGATGTGTTTCTGCAGGTTGTGTTATTGGGAGGTGAGTGGAGATGCTGAGGACGGGTTTCTGCAGGTTGTGTTATTGGGAGGTGAGTGAAGATGCTGAGGATGGCTTTTCTGCAGGTTGTGTTATTGGGAGGAGTGAAGATGCTGAGGATTGGTTTCTGCAGGTTGTGTTATTGGAAGGTGAGTGAAATTGATGAGGATGGGTTTCTGCAGTTTGTGTTATTGGGAGGTGAGTGTAGATGCTGAGGATGGGTTTCTGCAGGTTGTGTTACTGGGAGGTGAGTAGAGATGCTGAGGATGGGTTTCTGCAGGTTGTGATATTGGGAGGTGAGTGGAGAATCTGAGAATGGGTTTCTGCAGGTTGTGTTATTGGGAGGTTAGTGGAGATGCTGAGAATTGGTCTCTGCAGGTTGTGTTATTGGAAGGTGGGTGAAGATACTGAGGATGGGTTCCAGCAGGTTGTGTTATTTCGAGGTGAGTCAAGATGCTGAGGATGGGTTTCTGCAGGTTGTGTTATTGGAAGTTGAGTGAAGATACTGAGGATGGGTTCCTGCAGGTTGTGTTATTGGGAGGTGAGTGAAGTTGCTGAGGATGGGTTTCTGCAGGTTGTGTTATTGGGAGTTGCGTGAGGATGCTGAGGATGGGTTTCTGCAGGTTTTGTTATTGGAAGGTTCGTGAAGATGCTGAGGATGCGTTTCTGCATGTTGTGTGATTGGAAGGTGAGTGAAGTTGCTGAGGATGGGTTTCTCAGGTTGCGTTATTGGGAGGTTAGCGAAGATGCTGAGGATGGTTTCTGCAGGTTGTGTTATTGGGAGGTGAGTGAAGGATGGGTTTCTGCAGGTTGTGTTATTGGAAGGTTAGTGGAAATGCTAAAGATGGGTTTCTGCAGGTTGTGTTATTGGGAGGTGACTGGAGATGCTGAGGAAGGGTTTCTGCAGGTTGTGTTATTGGGAGGTGAGTGAAGATGCTGAGGATGTGTTTCTGCAGGTTGTGTTATTGGGAGGTGAGTGGAGATGCTGAGAATGATTTTCTGCAGGTTGTGTTATTGGAAGGTTATTGAATATGCTGAGGATGTGTTTCTGTAGGTTGCGTTATTGGGAGGTTAGTGGAGATGCTGAGGATGGGTTTCTGCAGGTTGTGTTATTGGGAGGTGAGTGAAGCTGCTGAGGATGGGTTTCTGCAGGTTGTGTTATTGGGAGGTGAGTGGAGATGCTGTGGATGTGGTTCTGCAGATTGTGTTATTGGGATGTGAGTGAATATGCTGAGGATGGGTTTCTGCAGGTTGTGTTATTGGGAGGTGAGTGGGGATGCTGAGGGTGGGTTTCTGCAGGTTGGATTATTGGGAAGTTAGTGGAGATGCTGAGGATTGGTTTCTGCAGGTTGTGTTATTGGAAGGATATTGAAGATGATGAGGATGGGTTTCTGCAGGTTGTGTTATTGGGTGGTGAGTGGAGATGCTGTGGATGTGTTTCTGCAGATTGTGTTATTAGGAGGTGAGTGAAGATGCTGAGGATGGTCTTCTGCAGGTTGTGTTATTGGGATGTGAGTGAAGATGTTGATGATGGGTTTCTGCAGGTTGTGTGATTGGGAGGTGAGTGGAGATGCTGAGAATGGGTTTCAGCAGGTTCTTTAATTGGGAGGTGAGTGAAAATGCTGTGGATGGGTTTCTTTAGGTTGTGTTATTGGGAGGTGAGTGGAGATGCTGTGGATGTGTTTCTGCAGATTGTGTTATTGGGATGTGAGTGAAGATGCTGAGGATGGGTTTCTGCAGGTTGTGTTATTGGGAGGTGAGTGGGGATGCTGAGGGTGGGTTTCTGCAGGTTGTGTCATTTCGAGGTGATTGCAGGATGGGTTTCTGCAGGTTGTGTTATTGGAAGGTTAGTGGAAATGCTGAGGATGGGTTTCTGCATGTTGTGTGATTGGAAGGTGAGTGAAGTTGCTGAGGATGGGTTTCTGCAGGTTGCGTTCTTGGGAGGTTAGTGAAGATGCTGAGGATGGTTTCTGCAGGTTGTGTTATTGGGAGGTGCGTGGAGATGCTGAGGATGTGTTTCTGCAGGTTGTGTTATTGGGAGGTGAGTGGAGATGCTGAAGATGGGTTTCTGCAGGTTGTGTTATTGGGAGGTGACTGGAGATGCTGAGGATGGGTTTCTGCATTTTGTGTTATTGGGAGGTGAGCGAAGATACTGAGGATGTGTTTCTGCAGGTTGTGTTATTGGGAGATGAGTGGAGATGCTGAGGATGGGTTTCTGCATGTTGTGTTATTGGAAGGATATTAAAGATGGTGAGGATGGGTTTCTGCAGGTTGTGTTATTGGGTGGTGAGTGAAGATGCTGAGGATGGGTTTCTGCAGGTTGTGTTATTGGGAGGTGAGTGAAGATGCTGAGGATGGGTTTCTGCAGGTTGTGTTACTGGGAGGTGAGTGAAGATGCTGAGGATGGGTTTCTGCAGGTTGTGTTATTGGAAGGTTATTGAAGATACTGAGGATGGGTTTCTGCAGGTTGTGTTATTGGTAGGTGAGTGGAGATGCTGAGGATGGGTTTCTGAAGGTTGTGTTACTGGGAGGTGAGTGAAGATGCTGAGGATGTGTTTCTGCAGGTTGTATTATTGGAAGGTTATTGAAGATGCTGTGGATGGGTTTCTGCAGGTTGTGTTATTGGTAGGTGAGTGGAGATGCTGAGGATGGGTTTCTGAAGGTTGTGTTACTGGGAGATGAGTGAAGATGCTGAGGATGTGTTTCTGCAGGTTGTGTTATTGGGAGGTGAGTGGAGATGCTGAGGACGGGTTTCTGCAGGTTGTGTTATTGGGAGGTGAGTGAAGATGCTGAGGATGGCTTTTCTGCAGGTTGTGTTATTGGGAGGAGTGAAGATGCTGAGGATTGGTTTCTGCAGGTTGTGTTATTGGAAGGTGAGTGAAATTGCTGAGGATGGGTTTCTGCAGTTTGTGTTATTGGGAGGTGAGTGTAGATGCTGAGGATGGGTTTCTGCAGGTTGTGTTACTGGGAGGTGAGTAGAGATGCTGAGGATGGGTTTCTGCAGGTTGTGATATTGGGAGGTGAGTGGAGAATCTGAGAATGGGTTTCTGCAGGTTGTGTTATTGGGAGGTTAGTGGAGATGCTGAGAATTGGTCTCTGCAGGTTGTGTTATTGGAAGGTGGGTGAAGATACTGAGGATGGGTTCCAGCAGGTTGTGTTATTTCGAGGTGAGTCAAGATGCTGAGGATGGGTTTCTGCAGGTTGTGTTATTGGAAGTTGAGTGAAGATACTGAGGATGGGTTCCTGCAGGTTGTGTTATTGGGAGGTGAGTGAAGTTGCTGAGGATGGGTTTCTGCAGGTTGTGTTATTGGGAGTTGCGTGAGGATGCTGAGGATGGGTTTCTGCAGGTTTTGTTATTGGAAGGTTCGTGAAGATGCTGAGGATGGTTTCTGCAGGTTGTGTTATTGGGAGGTGAGTGAAGGATGGGTTTCTGCAGGTTGTGTTATTGGAAGGTTAGTGGAGATGCTAAAGATGGGTTTCTGCAGGTTGTGTTATTGGGAGGTGACTGGAGATGCTGAGGAAGGGTTTCTGCAGGTTGTGTTATTGGGAGGTGAGTGAAGATGCTGAGGATGTGTTTCTGCAGGTTGTGTTATTGGGAGGTGAGTGGAGATGCTGAGAATGATTTTCTGCAGGTTGTGTTATTGGAAGGTTATTGAATATGCTGAGGATGTGTTTCTGTAGGTTGCGTTATTGGGAGGTTAGTGGAGATGCTGAGGATGGGTTTCTGCAGGTTGTGTTATTGGGAGGTGAGTGAAGATGCTGAGGATGGGTTTCTGCAGGTTGTGTTATTGGGAGGTGAGTGGAGATGCTGTGGATGTGGTTCTGCAGATTGTGTTATTGGGATGTGAGTGAAGATGCTGAGGATGGGTTTCTGCAGGTTGTGTTATTGGGAGGTGAGCGAAGATACTGAGGATGTGTTTCTGCAGGTTGTGTTATTGGGAGATGAGTGGAGATGCTGAGGATGGGTTTCTGCATGTTGTGTTATTGGAAGGATATTAAAGATGGTGAGGATGGGTTTCTGCAGGTTGTGTTATTGGGTGGTGAGTGAAGATGCTGAGGATGGGTTTCTGCAGGTTGTGTTATTGGGAGGTGAGTGAAGATGCTGAGGATGGGTTTCTGCAGGTTGTGTTACTGGGAGGTGAGTGAAGATGCTGAGGATGGGTTTCTGCAGGTTGTGTTATTGGAAGGTTATTGAAGATACTGAGGATGGGTTTCTGCAGGTTGTGTTATTGGTAGGTGAGTGGAGATGCTGAGGATGGGTTTCTGAAGGTTGTGTTACTGGGAGGTGAGTGAAGATGCTGAGGATGTGTTTCTGCAGGTTGTATTATTGGAAGGTTATTGAAGATGCTGTGGATGGGTTTCTGCAGGTTGTGTTATTGGTAGGTGAGTGGAGATGCTGAGGATGGGTTTCTGAAGGTTGTGTTACTGGGAGATGAGTGAAGATGCTGAGGATGTGTTTCTGCAGGTTGTGTTATTGGGAGGTGAGTGGAGATGCTGAGGACGGGTTTCTGCAGGTTGTGTTATTGGGAGGTGAGTGAAGATGCTGAGGATGGCTTTTCTGCAGGTTGTGTTATTGGGAGGAGTGAAGATGCTGAGGATTGGTTTCTGCAGGTTGTGTTATTGGAAGGTGAGTGAAATTGCTGAGGATGGGTTTCTGCAGTTTGTGTTATTGGGAGGTGAGTGTAGATGCTGAGGATGGGTTTCTGCAGGTTGTGTTACTGGGAGGTGAGTAGAGATGCTGAGGATGGGTTTCTGCAGGTTGTGATATTGGGAGGTGAGTGGAGAATCTGAGAATGGGTTTCTGCAGGTTGTGTTATTGGGAGGTTAGTGGAGATGCTGAGAATTGGTCTCTGCAGGTTGTGTTATTGGAAGGTGGGTGAAGATACTGAGGATGGGTTCCAGCAGGTTGTGTTATTTCGAGGTGAGTCAAGATGCTGAGGATGGGTTTCTGCAGGTTGTGTTATTGGAAGTTGAGTGAAGATACTGAGGATGGGTTCCTGCAGGTTGTGTTATTGGGAGGTGAGTGAAGTTGCTGAGGATGGGTTTCTGCAGGTTGTGTTATTGGGAGTTGCGTGAGGATGCTGAGGATGGGTTTCTGCAGGTTTTGTTATTGGAAGGTTCGTGAAGATGCTGAGGATGGTTTCTGCAGGTTGTGTTATTGGGAGGTGAGTGAAGGATGGGTTTCTGCAGGTTGTGTTATTGGAAGGTTAGTGGAGATGCTAAAGATGGGTTTCTGCAGGTTGTGTTATTGGGAGGTGACTGGAGATGCTGAGGAAGGGTTTCTGCAGGTTGTGTTATTGGGAGGTGAGTGAAGATGCTGAGGATGTGTTTCTGCAGGTTGTGTTATTGGGAGGTGAGTGGAGATGCTGAGAATGATTTTCTGCAGGTTGTGTTATTGGAAGGTTATTGAATATGCTGAGGATGTGTTTCTGTAGGTTGCGTTATTGGGAGGTTAGTGGAGATGCTGAGGTTGGGTTTCTGCAGGTTGTGTTATTGGGAGGTGAGTGAAGATGCTGAGGATGGGTTTCTGCAGGTTGTGTTATTGGGAGGTGAGTGGAGATGCTGTGGATGTGGTTCTGCAGATTGTGTTATTGGGATGTGAGTGAAGATGCTGAGGATGGGTTTCTGCAGGTTGTGTTATTGGGAGGTGAGTGGGGATGCTGAGGGTGGGTTTCTGCAGGTTGGATTATTGGGAAGTTAGTGGAGATGCTGAGGATTGGTTTCTGCAGGTTGTGTTATTGGGAGGTGAGTGAAGATGCTGAGGATGGGTTTATGCAGGTTGTGTTACTGGGAGGTGAGTGAAGATGCTGAGGATGGGTTTCTGCAGGTTGTGTTATTGGAAGGTTATTGAAGATGCTGAGGATGGGTTTCTGCAGGTTGTGTTATTGGTAGGTGAGTGGAGATGCTGAGGATGGGTTTCTGAAGGTTGTGTTACTGGGAGGTGAGTGAAGATGCTGAGGATGGGTTTCTGCAGGTTGTGTTATTGGAAGGTTATTGAAGATGCTGTGGATGGGTTTCTGCAGGTTGTGTTATTGGTAGGTGAGTGGAGATGCTGAGGATGGGTTTCTGAAGGTTGTGTTACTGGGAGATGAGTGAAGATGCTGAGGATGTGTTTCTGCAGGTTGTGTTATTGGGAGGTGAGTGGAGATGCTGAGGACGGGTTTCTGCAGGTTGTGTTATTGGGAGGTGAGTGAAGATGCTGAGGATGGCTTTTCTGCAGGTTGTGTTATTGGGAGGAGTGAAGATGCTGAGGATTGGTTTCTGCAGGTTGTGTTATTGGAAGGTGAGTGAAATTGATGAGGATGGCTTTCTGCAGTTTGTGTTATTGGGAGGTGAGTGTAGATGCTGAGGATGGGTTTCTGCAGGTTGTGTTACTGGGAGGTGAGTAGAGATGCTGAGGATGGGTTTCTGCAGGTTGTGATATTGGGAGGTGAGTGGAGAATCTGAGAATGGGTTTCTGCAGGTTGTGTTATTGGGAGGTTAGTGGAGATGCTGAGAATTGGTCTCTGCAGGTTGTGTTATTGGAAGGTGGGTGAAGATACTGAGGATGGGTTCCAGCAGGTTGTGTTATTTCGAGGTGAGTCAAGATGCTGAGGATGGGTTTCTGCAGGTTGTGTTATTGGAAGTTGAGTGAAGATACTGAGGATGGGTTCCTGCAGGTTGTGTTATTGGGAGGTGAGTGAAGTTGCTGAGGATGGGTTTCTGCAGGTTGTGTTATTGGGAGTTGCGTGAGGATGCTGAGGATGGGTTTCTGCAGGTTTTGTTATTGGAAGGTTCGTGAAGATGCTGAGGATGCGTTTCTGCATGTTGTGTGATTGGAAGGTGAGTGAAGTTGCTGAGGATGGGTTTCTCAGCTTGCGTTATTGGGAGGTTAGCGAAGATGCTGAGGATGGTTTCTGCAGGTTGTGTTATTGGAAGGTTAGTGGAGATGCTAAAGATGGGTTTCTGCAGGTTGTGTTATTGGGAGGTGACTGGAGATGCTGAGGAAGGGTTTCTGCAGGTTGTGTTATTGGGAGGTGAGTGAAGATGCTGAGGATGTGTTTCTGCAGGTTGTGTTATTGGGAGGTGAGTGGAGATGCTGAGAATGATTTTCTGCAGGTTGTGTTATTGGAAGGTTATTGAATATGCTGAGGATGTGTTTCTGTAGGTTGCGTTATTGGGAGGTTAGTGGAGATGCTGAGGATGGGTTTCTGCAGGTTGTGTTATTGGGAGGTGAGTGAAGATGCTGAGGATGGGTTTCTGCAGGTTGTGTTATTGGGAGGTGAGTGGAGATGCTGTGGATGTGGTTCTGCAGATTGTGTTATTGGGATGTGAGTGAATATGCTGAGGATGGGTTTCTGCAGGTTGTGTTATTGGGAGGTGAGTGGGGATGCTGAGGGTGGGTTTCTGCAGGTTGGATTATTGGTAAGTTAGTGGAGATGCTGAGGATTGGTTTCTGCAGGTTGTGTTATTGGAAGGATATTGAAGATGATGAGGATGGGTTTCTGCAGGTTGTGTTATTGGGTGGTGAGTGGAGATGCTGTGGATGTGTTTCTGCAGATTGTGTTATTAGGAGGTGAGTGAAGATGCTGAGGATGGTCTTCTGCAGGTTGTGTTATTGGGATGTGAGTGAAGATGTTGATGATGGGTTTCTGCAGGTTGTGTGATTGGGAGGTGAGTGGAGATGCTAAGAATGGGTTTCAGCAGGTTCTTTAATTGGGAGGTCAGTGAAAATGCTGTGGATGGGTTTCTGTAGGTTGTGCTATTGGGAGGTGAGTGGAGATGCTGGGGATGGGTTTCTGCTCGTTGTGTTACTGGGAGGTGAGTGGAGTATCTGAGAATGGGTTTCTGCAGGTTTTGTTATTGGAAGGTTATTGAAGATGCTGAGGATGGGTTTCTGCAGGATGTGTTATTAGGGGTTGAGTGAAGATGCTGAGGATGGGTTTCTGCAGGTTGTGTTATTTCGAAGTGAGTGAAGGATGGGTTTCTGCAGGTTGTGTTATTGGAAGGTTAGTGGAAATGCTGAGGATGGGTTTCTGCATGTTGTGTGATTGGAAGGTGAGTGAAGATGCTGAGGATGGTTTCTGCAGGTTGTGTTATTGGGAGGTGAGTGAAGGATGGGTTTCTGCAGGTTGTGGTATTGGAAGGTTAGTGGAGATGCTGAAGATGGGTTTCTGCAGGTTGTGTTATTGGGAGGTGACTGGAGATGCTGAGGATGTGTTTCTGCAGGTTGTGTTATTGGGAGGTGAGTGGAGATGCTGAGGATGGGTTTCTGCAGGTTGTGTTATTGGAAGGATATTGAATATGATGAGGATGGGTTTCTGCAGGTTGTGTTATTGGGTGGTGAGTGAAGTTGCTGAGGATGGGTTTCTGCAGGTTGTGTTATTGGGAGGTGAGTGAAGATGCTGAGGATGGGTTTCTGCGGGTTGTGTTACTGGGAGGTGAGTGAAGATGCTGAGGATGGGTTTCTGCAGGTTGTGTTATTGGAAGGTTATTGAAGATGCTGAGGATGCTTTTCTGCAGGTTGTGTTATTGGGAGGTGAGTGGAGATGGTGAGGATGGGTTTCTGAAGGTTGTGTTACTGGGAGGTGAGTGAAGATGCTGAGGATGTGTTTCTGCAGGTTGTGTTATTGGGAGGTGAGTGGAGATGCTGAGGACGGGTTTCTGCAGGTTGTGTTATTGGGAGGTGAGTGAAGATGCTGAGGATGTGTTTCTGCAGGTTGTGTTATTGGGAGTTGAGTGGAGATGCTGAGGATGGTTTTCTGCAGTTTGTGTTATTGGAAGGATATTGAAGATGATGAGGATGGGTTTCTGTAGGTTGTGTTATTGGGTGGTGAGTGAAGATGCTGAGGATGGGTTTCTGCAGGTTGTTTTATTGGGAGGTGAGTGAAGATGCTGAGGATGGGTTTCTGCGGGTTGTGTTGCTGAGAGGTGAGTGAAGATGCTGAGGATGGGTTTCTGCAGGTTGTGTTATTGGGAGGGGAGTGGAGATGGTGAGGATGGGTTTCTGAAGGTTGTGTTACTGGGAGGTGATTGAAGATGCTGAGGATGTGTTTCTGCAGGTTGTGTTATTGGGAGGTGAGTGGAGATGCTGAGGACGGGTTTCTGCAGGTTGTGTTATTGGGAGGAGTGAAGATGCTGAGGATTGGTTTCTGCAAGTCGTGTTATTGGAAGGTGAGTGAAAATGCTGAGGATGGGTTTCTGCAGGTTGTGTTATTGGGAGGTGAGTGGAGATGCTGTGGATGTGGTTCTGCAGATTGTGTTATTGGGATGTGAGTGAAGATGCTGAGGATGGGTTTCTGCAGGTTGTGTTATTGGGAGGTGAGTGGGGATGCTGAGGGTGGGTTTCTGCAGGTTGGATTATTGGGAAGTTAGTGGAGATGCTGAGGATTGGTTTCTGCAGGTTGTGTTATTGGGAGGTGAGTGAAGATGCTGAGGATGGGTTTATGCAGGTTGTGTTACTGGGAGGTGAGTGAAGATGCTGAGGATGGGTTTCTGCAGGTTGTGTTATTGGAAGGTTATTGAAGATGCTGAGGATGGGTTTCTGCAGGTTGTGTTATTGGTAGGTGAGTGGAGATGCTGAGGATGGGTTTCTGAAGGTTGTGTTACTGGGAGGTGAGTGAAGATGCTGAGGATGGGTTTCTGCAGGTTGTGTTATTGGAAGGTTATTGAAGATGCTGTGGATGGGTTTCTGCAGGTTGTGTTATTGGTAGGTGAGTGGAGATGCTGAGGATGGGTTTCTGAAGGTTGTGTTACTGGGAGATGAGTGAAGATGCTGAGGATGTGTTTCTGCAGGTTGTGTTATTGGGAGGTGAGTGGAGATGCTGAGGACGGGTTTCTGCAGGTTGTGTTATTGGGAGGTGAGTGAAGATGCTGAGGATGGCTTTTCTGCAGGTTGTGTTATTGGGAGGAGTGAAGATGCTGAGGATTGGTTTCTGCAGGTTGTGTTATTGGAAGGTGAGTGAAATTGATGAGGATGGCTTTCTGCAGTTTGTGTTATTGGGAGGTGAGTGTAGATGCTGAGGATGGGTTTCTGCAGGTTGTGTTACTGGGAGGTGAGTAGAGATGCTGAGGATGGGTTTCTGCAGGTTGTGATATTGGGAGGTGAGTGGAGAATCTGAGAATGGGTTTCTGCAGGTTGTGTTATTGGGAGGTTAGTGGAGATGCTGAGAATTGGTCTCTGCAGGTTGTGTTATTGGAAGGTGGGTGAAGATACTGAGGATGGGTTCCAGCAGGTTGTGTTATTTCGAGGTGAGTCAAGATGCTGAGGATGGGTTTCTGCAGGTTGTGTTATTGGAAGTTGAGTGAAGATACTGAGGATGGGTTCCTGCAGGTTGTGTTATTGGGAGGTGAGTGAAGTTGCTGAGGATGGGTTTCTGCAGGTTGTGTTATTGGGAGTTGCGTGAGGATGCTGAGGATGGGTTTCTGCAGGTTTTGTTATTGGAAGGTTCGTGAAGATGCTGAGGATGCGTTTCTGCATGTTGTGTGATTGGAAGGTGAGTGAAGTTGCTGAGGATGGGTTTCTCAGCTTGCGTTATTGGGAGGTTAGCGAAGATGCTGAGGATGGTTTCTGCAGGTTGTGTTATTGGAAGGTTAGTGGAGATGCTAAAGATGGGTTTCTGCAGGTTGTGTTATTGGGAGGTGACTGGAGATGCTGAGGAAGGGTTTCTGCAGGTTGTGTTATTGGGAGGTGAGTGAAGATGCTGAGGATGTGTTTCTGCAGGTTGTGTTATTGGGAGGTGAGTGGAGATGCTGAGAATGATTTTCTGCAGGTTGTGTTATTGGAAGGTTATTGAATATGCTGAGGATGTGTTTCTGTAGGTTGCGTTATTGGGAGGTTAGTGGAGATGCTGAGGATGGGTTTCTGCAGGTTGTGTTATTGGGAGGTGAGTGAAGATGCTGAGGATGGGTTTCTGCAGGTTGTGTTATTGGGAGGTGAGTGGAGATGCTGTGGATGTGGTTCTGCAGATTGTGTTATTGGGATGTGAGTGAATATGCTGAGGATGGGTTTCTGCAGGTTGTGTTATTGGGAGGTGAGTGGGGATGCTGAGGGTGGGTTTCTGCAGGTTGGATTATTGGTAAGTTAGTGGAGATGCTGAGGATTGGTTTCTGCAGGTTGTGTTATTGGAAGGATATTGAAGATGATGAGGATGGGTTTCTGCAGGTTGTGTTATTGGGTGGTGAGTGGAGATGCTGTGGATGTGTTTCTGCAGATTGTGTTATTAGGAGGTGAGTGAAGATGCTGAGGATGGTCTTCTGCAGGTTGTGTTATTGGGATGTGAGTGAAGATGTTGATGATGGGTTTCTGCAGGTTGTGTGATTGGGAGGTGAGTGGAGATGCTGAGAATGGGTTTCAGCAGGTTCTTTAATTGGGAGGTCAGTGAAAATGCTGTGGATGGGTTTCTGTAGGTTGTGCTATTGGGAGGTGAGTGGAGATGCTGGGGATGGGTTTCTGCTCGTTGTGTTACTGGGAGGTGAGTGGAGTATCTGAGAATGGGTTTCTGCAGGTTTTGTTATTGGAAGGTTATTGAAGATGCTGAGGATGGGTTTCTGCAGGATGTGTTATTAGGGGTTGAGTGAAGATGCTGAGGATGGGTTTCTGCAGGTTGTGTTATTTCGAAGTGAGTGAAGGATGGGTTTCTGCAGGTTGTGTTATTGGAAGGTTAGTGGAAATGCTGAGGATGGGTTTCTGCATGTTGTGTGATTGGAAGGTGAGTGAAGATGCTGAGGATGGTTTCTGCAGGTTGTGTTATTGGGAGGTGAGTGAAGGATGGGTTTCTGCAGGTTGTGGTATTGGAAGGTTAGTGGAGATGCTGAAGATGGGTTTCTGCAGGTTGTGTTATTGGGAGGTGACTGGAGATGCTGAGGATGTGTTTCTGCAGGTTGTGTTATTGGGAGGTGAGTGGAGATGCTGAGGATGGGTTTCTGCAGGTTGTGTTATTGGAAGGATATTGAATATGATGAGGATGGGTTTCTGCAGGTTGTGTTATTGGGTGGTGAGTGAAGTTGCTGAGGATGGGTTTCTGCAGGTTGTGTTATTGGGAGGTGAGTGAAGATGCTGAGGATGGGTTTCTGCGGGTTGTGTTACTGGGAGGTGAGTGAAGATGCTGAGGATGGGTTTCTGCAGGTTGTGTTATTGGAAGGTTATTGAAGATGCTGAGGATGCTTTTCTGCAGGTTGTGTTATTGGGAGGTGAGTGGAGATGGTGAGGATGGGTTTCTGAAGGTTGTGTTACTGGGAGGTGAGTGAAGATGCTGAGGATGTGTTTCTGCAGGTTGTGTTATTGGGAGGTGAGTGGAGATGCTGAGGACGGGTTTCTGCAGGTTGTGTTATTGGGAGGTGAGTGAAGATGCTGAGGATGTGTTTCTGCAGGTTGTGTTATTGGGAGTTGAGTGGAGATGCTGAGGATGGTTTTCTGCAGTTTGTGTTATTGGAAGGATATTGAAGATGATGAGGATGGGTTTCTGTAGGTTGTGTTATTGGGTGGTGAGTGAAGATGCTGAGGATGGGTTTCTGCAGGTTGTTTTATTGGGAGGTGAGTGAAGATGCTGAGGATGGGTTTCTGCGGGTTGTGTTGCTGAGAGGTGAGTGAAGATGCTGAGGATGGGTTTCTGCAGGTTGTGTTATTGGGAGGGGAGTGGAGATGGTGAGGATGGGTTTCTGAAGGTTGTGTTACTGGGAGGTGATTGAAGATGCTGAGGATGTGTTTCTGCAGGTTGTGTTATTGGGAGGTGAGTGGAGATGCTGAGGACGGGTTTCTGCAGGTTGTGTTATTGGGAGGAGTGAAGATGCTGAGGATTGGTTTCTGCAAGTCGTGTTATTGGAAGGTGAGTGAAAATGCTGAGGATGGGTTTCTGCAGGTTGTGTTATTGGGAGGTGAGTGGAGATGCTGAGGATGGGTTTCTGCAGGTTGTGTTATTGGGAGGTGAGTGGAGAATCTGAGAATCGGTTTCTGCAGGTTGTGTTATTGGAAGGTTAGTGGAGATGCTGAGGATTGGTCTCTGCAGGTTGTGTTATTGGAAGGTGAGTGGAGAATCTGAGAATGGGTTTCTGCAGGTTGTGTTATTGGGAGGTTAGTGGAGAAGCTGAGGATTGGTCTCTGCAGGTTGTGTTATTGGAAGGTGGGTGAAGATACTGAGGATAGGTTCCAGCAGGTTGTGTTATTTCGAGGTGAGTTAAGATGCTGAGGATGGATTTCTGCAGGTTGTGTTATTGTAAGTTGAGTGAAGACACGGAGGATGGGTTCCTCCAGGTTGTGTTATTGGGAGGTGAGTGAAGTTGCTGAGGATGGGTTTCTGCAGGTTGTGTTATTGGGAGTTGCGTGAAGATGCTGAGGATGGGTGTCTGCCGGTTTTGTTATTGGAAGGTTAGTGGAGATGCTGAGGATGGGTTTCTGCAGGTTGTGTTATTGGGTGGTGAGTGAAGATGCTGAGGATGTGTTTCTGCAGGTTGTGTTATTGGGAGGTGAGTGGAGATGCTGAGGACGGGATTCTGCAGGTTGTGTTATTGGGAGGTGAGTGGAGATGCTGAGGATGGTTTTCTGCAGTTTGTGTTATTGGAAGGATATTGAAGATGATGAGGATGGGTTTCTGTAGGTTGTGTTATTGGGTGGTGAGTGAAGATGCTGAGGATGGGTTTCTGCAGGTTGTTTTATTGGGAGGTGAGTGAAGATGCTGAGGATGGGTTTCTGCGGGTTGTGTTGCTGAGAGGTGAGTGAAGATGCTGAGGATGGGTTTCTGCAGGTTGTGTTATTGGGAGGGGAGTGGAGATGGTGAGGATGGGTTTCTGAAGGTTGTGTTACTGGGAGGTGATTGAAGATGCTGAGGATGTGTTTCTGCAGGTTGTGTTATTGGGAGGTGAGTGGAAATGCTGAGGACGGGTTTCTGCAGGTTGTGTTATTGGGAGCTGAGTGTAGAATCTGAGAATGGGTTTCTGCAGGTTGTGTTATTGGGAGGTTAGTGGAGATGCTGAGGATTTGTTTCTGCAGGTTGTGTTACTGGGAGGTGAGTAGAGATGCTGAGGATGGGTTTCTGCAGGTTGTGTTATTGGGAGGTGAGTGGAGTATCTGAGAATGGGTTTCCGCAGTTTGTGTTACTGGGAGGTGAGTGAAAATGCTGAGGATGTGTTTCTGCAGGTTGTGTTATTGGGAGGTGAGTGGAGATGCTGAGGACGGGTTTCTGCAGGTTGTGTTATTGGGACGTGAGTGAAGATGCTGAGGATGGCTTTTCTGCAGGTTGTGTTATTTTGAGGAGTGAAGATGCTGAGGATAGGTTTCTGAAGGTTGTGTTATTGGAAGGTGAGTGAAATTGCTGAGGATGGGTTTCTGCAGGTTGTGTTATTGGGAGGTGAGTGGAGATGCTGAGGATGGGTTTCTGCAGGTTGTGTTACTGGGAGGTGAGTAGAGATGCTGAGGATGGGTTTCTGCAGGTTGTGTTACTGGGAGGTGAGTAGAGATGCTGAGGATTGGTTTCTGCAGGTTGTGTTATTGGGAGGTGAGTGGAGAATCTGAGAATGGGTTTCTGCAGGTTGTGTTATTGGGAGGTTAGTGGAGAAACTGAGGATTGGTCTCTGCAGGTTGTGTTATTGGAAGGTGGGTGAAGATACTGAGGATGGGTTCCAGCAGGTTGTGTTATTTCGAGGTGAGTCAAGATGCTGAGGATGGGATTCTGCAGGTTGTGTTATTGGGAGGTGAGTGAAGTTGCTGAGGATGGGTTTCTGCAGGTTGTGTTATTGGGAGTTGCGTGAAGATGCTGAGGATGGGTTTCTGCAGGTTTTGTTACTGGAAGGTTAGTGGAGATGCTGAGGATGGGTTTCTGCATGTTGTGTTATTGGGATGTGAGTGAAGATGCTGAGGATGGGTTTCTGCAGGTTTTGTTATTGGAAGGTTCGTGAAGATGCTGAGGATGCGTTTCTGCATGTTGTGTGATTGGAAGGTGAGTGAAGATGCTGAGGAAGGGTTTTCGCAGGTTGTGTTCTTGGGAGGTGAGTGGAGATGCTGTGGATGTGTTTCTGCAGATTGTGTTCTTGGAAGGTGAGTGAAGATGCTGAGGAAGGGTTTCCGCAGGTTGTGTTATTGGGAGGTTCGTGAAGATGCTGAGGATGGTTTCTGCAGGTTGTGTTATTGGGAGGTGAGCGAAGGATGGGTTTCTGCAGGTTGTGTTATTGGAAAGTTAATGGAGATGCTGAGGATGGGTTTCTGCAGGTTCTGTTATTGGGAGGTGACTGGAGATGCTGAGGATTGGTTTCTGCACGTTGTGTTATTGGGAGGTGAGTGGAGATGCTGAGGATGGGATTCTGCAGGTTGTGTTATTTGAAGGTTAGAGGAGATGCTGAAGATCGGTTTCTGCAGGTTGTGTTATTGGGAGGTGAGTGAAGGATGGGTTTCTGCAGGTTGTGTTATTGGAAGGTTAATGGAGATGCTGAGGATGGGTTTATTCAGGTTGTGTAATTGGGAGGTGAGTGGAGATGCTGAGGATGGGTTTCCGCAGGTTGTGTTATTGGGAGGTGAGTGGGGATGCTGAGGGTGGGTTTCTGCAGGTTGTGTTATTGGGAGGTGAGTGAAGATGCTGAGGATGGGTTTCTGCAGGCTGTATTATTAGGAGGTGAGTGGAATTGTTGAGGATGGGTTTCTGCAGGTTGTTTTATTGGGAGGTGAATGAAAATGCTGTGGATGGCTTTCTGCAGATTGTGTTATTGGGAGGTGAGTGAAGATGCTGTGGATGGTTTTCTGCAGGGTGTGTTATTGGGAGGTGAGTGAAGATGCTGAGAATGGGTTTCTGCAGCTTGTGTTATTGGGAGGTTAGTGGAGAAGCTGAGGATTGGTCTCTGCAGGTTGTGTTATTGGAAGGTGGGTGAAGATACTGAGGATGGGATCCAGCAGGTTGTGTTATTTCGAGGTGAGTCAAGATGCTGAGGATGGGTTTCTGCAGGTTGTGTTATTGGGAGGTGAGTGAAGTTGCTGAGGATGGGTTTCTGCAGGGTGTGTTATTGGGAGTTGCGTGAAGATGCTGAGGATGGGTTTCTGCAGGTTTTGCTATTGGAAGTTTAGTGGAGATGCTGAGGATGGGTTTCTGCATGTTGTGTTATTGGGATGTGAGTGAAGATGCTGAGGATGGGTTTCTGCAGGTTGTGTTTTTGGAATGTTATTGAAGATGCTGAGGATGGGTCACTGCAGCTCGTGTTATTGGGAGGTTAGTGAAGATGCTGAGGATTGGTTTCTGCAGGTTGTGTTCTTGGGAGGTGAGTGGAGATGCTGTGGATGTGTTTCTGCAGATTGTGTTATTGGAAGGTGAGTGAAGATGCTGAGGATGGGTTTCTGCAGGTTGCGTTATTGGGAGGTTCGTGAAGATGCTGAGGATGGTTTCTGCAGGTTGTGTTATTGGGAGGTGAGTGAAGGATGGGTTTCTGCAGGTTGTGTTATTGGAAGTTTAATGGAGATGCTGAGGATGGGTTTCTGCTGGCTCTGTTATTGGGAGGTGACTGGAGATGCTGAGGATTGGTTTCTGCACGTTGTGTTATTGGAAGGTGAGTGAAGTTGCTGAAGATGGGTTTCTGCAGGTTGTGTTATTTGAAGGTCAGTGGAGATGCTGAAGATCGGTTTCTGCAGGTTGTGTTATTGGGAGGTTTGTGAAGATGCTGAGGATGGTTTCTGCAGGTTCTGTTATTGGGAGGTGAGTGAAGGATGGGTTTCTGCAGGTTGTGTTATTGGAAGGTTAATTGAGATGCTGAGGATGGGTTTCTGCAGGTTCTGTTATTGGGAGGTGACTGGAGATGCTGAGGATGGGTTTCTGCAGGTTGTGTTATTGGGAGGTGAGTGGGGATGCTGAGGGTGGGTTTCTGCAGGTTGTGTTATTGGGAGGTGAGTGAAGATGCTGAGGATGGCTTTCTGCAGGTTGTATTATTATGAGGTGAGTGGAATTGTTGAGGATGGGTTCCTGCAGGTTGTGTTATTGGGAGGTGAGTGGAGATGCTGTGGATGGCTTTCTGCAGGTTGTGTTATTGGGAGGTGAATGAAGATGCTGAGAATGGGTTTCTGCAGGTTGTGTTATTGGGAGGTGAGTGGAGATGCTGTGGATGGGTTTCTGCAGGTTGCATTATTGGGATGTTAGTGGAGATGCTGAGGATGGGTTTCTGCAGGTTGTGTTCTTGGAAGGTTAGTGGAGATGCTGAGGATGGGGTTCTGCATGTTGTGTGATTGGAAGGTGAGAGAAGTTTCTGAGGATGGGTTTCTGCAGGTTGTGTTATTGGGAGGTGAGTGGAGATGCTGAGGATGGGTTTCTGCAGGTTGCGTTATTGGGAGGTTAGTGAAGATGCTGAGGATGGTTTCTGCATGTTGTGTTATTGGAAGGTGAGTGGAGATGCTGAGGATGGGTTTCTGCAGGTTGTGTTATTAGGAGGTGAGCGAAGATGCTGAGGAAGGGTTTCTGCAGGATGTGTTATTGGAAGGTGAGTGGAGATGCTGAGGATTGGTTTCTGCAGGCTCTGTTATTGGAATGTGAGTGAAGATATTGAGGATGGGTTCCTGCAGGTTGTGTTATTGGGAGGTGAGTGAAGATGCTGAGGATGGGTTTCTGCAGGTTGTGTTTTCGGAAGGTTCGTGAAGATTCTGAGCATGGGTTTCTGCATGTTGTGTTATTGGACGGCTATTGAAGATGCTGAGCATGGTTTTCTGCATGTTGTGTTATTGGACGGTTATTGAAGATGCTGAGCATGATTTTCTGCATGTTGTGTTATTGGGAGGTGAGTGGAGATGCTGAGGATGGGTTTCTGCAGGTTGTGTTATTGGGAGGTGAGTGACGATGCTGTGGATGGGTTTCTGCAGGTTGTGTTATTGGTAGGTGAGTGAAGATGCTGAGGATGGGTTTCTGCAAGTTGTGTTATTGGGAGGTGAGTGAAGATGCTGAGGATGGGTTTCTGCAGGTTGTGTTATTGGGAGGTGAGTGGAGATGCTGTGGATGGGTTTGTGCAGGTTGT
Source organism: Scyliorhinus torazame (assembly GCF_047496885.1). Classification (NCBI taxonomy): domain Eukaryota; kingdom Metazoa; phylum Chordata; class Chondrichthyes; order Carcharhiniformes; family Scyliorhinidae; genus Scyliorhinus; species Scyliorhinus torazame. Next base: position 23,366,690 of record NC_092729.1, on the reverse strand, counting down.
GTTATTGGGAGGTGAGTGACGATGCTGTGGATGGGTTTCTGCAGGTTGTGTTATTGGTAGGTGAGTGAAGATGCTGAGGATGGGTTTTTGCAAGTTGTGTTATTGGGAGGTGAGTGGAGATGCTGAGAATGGGTTTCTGCAGGTTGTGTTACTGGGAGGTGAGTGGAGATGCTGAGGATGGGTTTCTGCAGGTTGTGTTATTGGAAGGTTTGAGAAGATGCTGAGGATGGGTTTCTGCCGGTTGTGTTATTGGAAGGTGAGTGGAGATGCTGAGGTTGGGTTTCTGCAGGTTGTTTTATTCGGAGGTGAGTGAAGACGCTGAGGATGGGTTTCTGCAGATTGTGTCATTGTGAGGTGAGTGGAGTTGCTGAGGATGTTTTTCTTCAGGTTGTGTTATTGGGAGGTGAGTGGAGATGCTGAGGGTGGGTTTCTGCAGGTTGCGTTATTGGCAGGTGAGTGGAGATGCTGAGGGTGGGTTTCTGCAGGTTGTGTTATTGGGAGGTTTGTGAAGATGCTGAGGATGGTTTCTGCAGGTTGTGTTATTGGGAGGTGAGGGAAGGATGGGTTTCTGCAGGTTGTGTTATTGGAAGGTTAATGGAGATGCTGAGGATGGGTTTCTGCAGGTTCTGTTATTGGGAGGTGAGTGGAGATGCTGAGAATGGGTTTCTGCAGCTTGTGTTATTGGAAGGCAAGTGAAGATGCTGAGGATGGTTTTCTGAAGGTTGTGTTTTTGGAAAGTGAGTGGAGTTGCTTAGGATGGGTTTTGCAGGTTGTGTTATTGGGAGGTGAGTGGAGATGCTGAGGATGGGTTTCTGCAGGTTGTGTTATTGGGAGGTGAGTGGAGATGCTGAGGATGGTTTTCTGCAGGTTGTGTTGTCAGCTGTCTCAGAGATTAAGGGAGAACAGATAATTTGGTGACCCAGCTCTGAACGAGGTCTGGGGACTGTAGTTGCCGTGAATCTGTCTCGGACATGACCAGGAAATGGAGCAAAGACTGCAGAGAGGGAAGAGCTGGACAGATAGAGGAGAATGGTCTCTGTACCAGCATCATAGAATTTACAGTGCAGACGGAAGCCATTCGGCCCATCGAGTCTGCACCGGCTCTTGGAAACAGCACCCTACCCAAGGTCAACACCTCCACCCGATCCCCATAACCCAGTAACCTCACCCAACACTAAGGGCAATTTTGGACACTAAGGGCAATTTAGCATGGCCTATACACCTAACCTGCACAACTTTGGGCTGTGGGAGGAAATCGGAGCACCCGGAGGAAACCCACGCACACACGGGGAGGATGTGCAGACTCCGCACAGACAGTCACCAAGCGGGAATCGAACCTGGGATCCTGGAGCTGTGAAGCAATTGTGCTAACCACAATGCTATCGTGAAGCCCTTGGGGAATGTTGGGGAATTACAACAACACTTTACCAACCTACTCCAAACCCAGGAGCAATTTGTGAGGCAATCTGATATAACAAGGAGCTGGTTACAGATCGGTGTCGCATCCTACAGCACGGCCTGGAGGCTGACACCAGGTTGTGGATGGGCCTGTCAAATCTGATATAACAAGGTGCTGTTTACAGAACGGTGTCACCTCCTTCAGCACGGCCTAGAGCCTGACACCAGGCTGTGGATGGTCCTGTCAAATCTGATATCACATGGTGCTGGTTACAGAACGGCGTCACCTCCTTCAGCACGGCCTGGAGCCTGACACCAGGCTGTGGATGGTCCTGTCAAATCTGATAAAACAAGGAGCTGGTTACAGAACGGTGTCGACTCCTTCAGCTCGGCCTGGAGCCTGACACCAGGCTGTGGATGGGCCTGTCAAATCTGATATAACAAGGTGCTGGTTACAGAACGATGTCGCCTCCATCAGCACGGCCTGGAGCCTGACACCATGCTGTGGATGGTCCTGTCAAATCTGATATAACAAGGAGCTGGTTACAGAACGGTGTCGCCTCCTTCAGCACGGCCTGGAGCCTGACACCAGGCTGTGGATGGTCCTGTCAAATCTGATATAACAAGGTGCTGGTTACAGAACGGTGTCGCCTCCTTCAGCACGGCCTGGAGACTGACACCAGGCTGTGGATGGTCCTGTCAAATCTGATAAAACAAGGTGCTGGTTAAAGAACGGTGTCACCTCCTTCAGCACGGCCTGGGGCCTGACACCAGGCTGTGGGTGGTCCTGTCAAATCTGATATAACAAGGTGCTGGTTACAGAACGGTGTCGACTCCTTCAGCACGGCCTGGAGCCTGACACCAGGCTGTGGATGGTCCTGTCAAATCTGATATAACAAGGTGCTGGTTACAGAACGGTGTCGCCTCCTTCAGCACGGCCTGGAGCCTGACACCAGGCTCGGGTTGGTCCTGTCAAATCAGAGATAACAAGGCGCTGGTCACAGAACGGTGTCGCCTCCTTCAGCACGGCCTGGAGCCTGACACCAGGCTGTGGATGGTCCAGTCAAATCTGATATACCAGAGGAGCTGGTTACAGAATGGTGTCACCTCCTTCAGCACGGCCTGGAGCCTGACACCAGGCTGTGGATGGTCCTGTCAAATCTGATATAACAAGGTGCTGGTTACAGAACGGTGTCGCCTCCTTCAGCACGGCCTGGAGCCTGACACCAGGCTCGGGTTGGTCCTGTCAAATCAGAGATAACAAGGCGCTGGTCACAGAACGGTGTCGCCTCCTTCAGCACGGCCTGGAGCCTGACACCAGGCTGTGGATGGTCCTGTCAAATCTGATATACCAGAGGAGCTGGTTACAGAATGGTGTCACCTCCTTCAGCACGGCCTGGAGCCTGACACCAGGCTGTGGATGGTCCTGTCAAATCTGAAAAACCAAGGTGCTGGTTACAGAACGGTGTCGCCTCCTTCAGCACGGCCTGGAGCCTGACACCAGGCTGTGGATGGTCCTGTCAAATCTGATATAACAAGGTGCTGGTTACAGAACGGTGTCGCCTCCTTCAGCACGGCCTGGATCCTGAAACCAGGCTGTGGATAGTCATATCAAATCTGATACAACAAGGAGCTGGTAACAGAACGGTGTCACCTCCTTCAGCACGGCCTGGAGCCTGACACCAGGCTGTGGATGGTCCTGTCAAATCTGATATAACAAGGTGCTGGTTACAGAACGGTGTCACATCCTTCAGCACGGCCTGGAGCCTGACACCAGGCTGTGAATGGTCCTGTCAAATCTGATATAACAAGGAGCTGGTTACAGAACGGTATCGCCTCCTTCAGCACGGCCTGGAGCCTGTCACCAGGCTGTGGATGGTCCTGTCAAATCTGATATAACAAGGTGCTGGTTACAGAACGGTGTCGCCTCCTTCAGCACGGCCTGGAGACTGACACCAGGCTGTGGATGGTCCTGTCAAATCTGATAAAACAAGGTGCTGGTTACAGAACGGTGTCACCTCCTTCAGCACGGCCTGGGGCCTGACACCAGGCTGTGGGTGGTCCTGTCAAATCTGATATAACAAGGTGCTGGTTACAGAACGGTGTCGCCTCCTTCAGCCCGGCCTGGAGCCTGACAACAAGCTGTGGATGGCCCTGTCAAATCTGATACAACAAGGAGCTGGTTACGGAACGGTGTCCCCTCCTTCAGCACGGCCTGGAGCCTGACGCCAGGCTGTTGATGGTCCTGTCAAATCTGATATAACAAGGAGCTGGTTACAGAACGGTGTCGCCTCCTTCAGCACGGCCTGGAGCCTGACACCAGGCTGTGGATGGTCCTGTCAAATCTGATACAACAAGGAGCTGGTTACAGAACGGCGTCGCCTCCTTCAGCACGGCCAGGAGCCTGACACCAGGCTGTGGATCGTCCTGTCAAATCTGATATAACAAGGTTCTGGTTGCAAAACGGAGTCACCTCCTTCAGCACGGCCTGGAGCCTGACACCAGGCTGTGGATGGGCCTGTCAAATCTGATATAAAAAGTAGCTGGATACAGAACGGTGTCGCCTCCTTCAGCACTGCCTGGAGCCTGACACCAGGCTGTGGATGGGCCTGTCAAATCTGATATAACAAGGTGCTGGTTACAGAACGGTGTCACCTCCTTCAGCACGGCCTGGAGCCTGACACGAGCTGTGGATGGTCCTGTCAAATCTGATATAACAAGGAGCTGGTTGCAGAACGGTGTCGCCTCCTTCGGCACGGCCTGGAGCCTGACACCAGGCTGTGGATGGTCCTGTCAAATCTGATACAACGAGGTGCTGGTGATAGAACTGTGTCGCCTCCTTCAGCACGGCCTGGAGCCTTACACCAGGCTGTGGATGGTCCTGTCCAATCTGATATAACAAGGAGCTGGTTGCAGAACGGTGTCGCCTCCTTCAGCACGGCCTGGAGCCTGACACCAGGCTGTGGATGGTCCTGTCAAATCTGATACAAAAAGGTGCTGGTTATAGAACGGTGTCGCCTCCTTCAGCACGGCCTGGAGCCTGACACCAGGCTGTGGATGGTCCTGTCAAATCTGATATAACAAGGAGCTGGTTACAGAACGGTGTCGCCTCCTTCAGCACGGCCTGGAGCCTGACACCAGGCTGTGGATGGTCCTGTCAAATCTGATATAACAAGGAGCTGGTTACAGAACGGTGTCGCCTCCTTCAGCACGGCCTGGAGCCTGACACCAGGCTGTGGATGGTCCTGTCAAATCTGATACAAAAAGGTGCTGGTTATAGAACGGTGTCGCCTCCTTCAGCACGGCCTGGAGCCTGACACCAGGCTGTGGATGGTCCTGTCAAATCTGATACAAAAAGGTGCTGGTTATAGAACGGTGTCGCCTCCTTCAGCACGGCCTGGAGCCTGACACCAGGCTGTGGAAGGTCCTGTCAAATATGATATAATAAGGTGCTGGTTACAGAACGGTGTCGCCTCCTTCAGCACGGCCTGGAGCCTGACACCAGGCTCGGGTTGGTCCTGTCAAATCTGAGATAACAAGGTGCTGGTCACAGAACGTTGTCGCATCCTTCAGCACGGCCTGGAGCCAGACACCAGGCTGTGGAAGCTCCTGTCAAATCTGATATACCAAGGAGCTGGTTACACAACGGTGTCACCTCCTTCAGCAGGGCCTGGAGCCTGACACCAGGCTGTGGATGGTCCTGTCAAATCTGATATAACAAGGTGCTGGTTACAGAACGGTGTCGCCTCCTTCAGCACGGCCTGGAGCCTGACACCAGGCTGTGGATGGTCCTGTCAAATCTGATACAACAAGGAGCTGGTTACAGAACGGTGTCACCTCCTTCAGCACGGCCTGGAGCCTGATACCAGGCTGTGGATGGGCCTGTCAAATCTGATATAAAAAGTAGCTGGATACAGAACGGTGTCGCCTCCTTCAGCACGGCCTGGAGCCTGACACCAGGCTGTGGATGGGCCTGTCAAATCTGATATAACAAGGTGCTGGTTATAGAACGGTGTCGCCTCCTTCAGCACGGCCTGGAGCCTGACACCAGGCTGTGGATGGTCCTGTCAAATCTGATATAACAAGGAGCTGGTTACAGAACGGTGTCGCCTCCTTCAGCACGGCCTGGAGCCTGACACCAGGCTGTGGATGGTCCTGTCAAATCTGATATAACAAGGTGCTGGTTATAGAACGGTGTCGCCTCCTTCAGCACGGCCTGGAGCCTGACACCAGGCTGTGGATGGTCCTGTCAAATTTGATATAACAAGGAGCTGGTTACAGAACGGTGTCGCATCCTTCAGCACGGCCTGGAGCCTTACACAAGGCTGTGGAAGGTCCTGTCAAATCTGATATACCAAGGTGCTGGTTACACAACGGTGTCACCTCCTTCAGCAGGGCCTGGAGCCTGACACCAGGCTGTGGATGGTCCTGTCAAATCTGATATAACAAGGAGCTGGTTGCAGAACGGTGTCGCCTCCTTCGGCACGGCCTGGAGCCTGACACCAAGTTGTGGATGGTCCTGTCAAATCTGATACAACAAGGTGCTGGTTGTAGAACGGTGTCGCCTCCTTCAGCACGGCCTGGAGCCTTACACCAGGCTGTGGATGGTACTGTCCAATCTGATATAACAAGGAGCTGGTTGCAGAACGGTGTCGCCTCCTTCAGCACGGCCTGGAGCCTGACACCAGGCTGTGGATGGTCCTGTCAAATCTGATACAAAAATGTGCTGGTTATAGAACGGTGTCGCCTCCTTCAGCACGGCCTGGAGCCTGACACCAGGCTGTGGATGGTCCTGTCAAATCTGATACAAAAAGGTGCTGGTTATAGAACGGTGTCGCCTCCTTCAGCACGGCCTGGAGCCTGACACCAGGCTGTGGAAGGTCCTGTCAAATATGATATAATAAGGTGCTGGTTACAGAACGGTGTCGCCTCCTTCAGCACGGCCTGGAGCCTGACACCAGGCTCGGGTTGGTCCTGTCAAATCTGAGATAACAAGGTGCTGGTCACAGAACGTTGTCGCATCCTTCAGCACGGCCTGGAGCCTGACACCAGGCTGTGGAAGGTCCTGTCAAATCTGATATACCAAGGAGCTGGTTACACAACGGTGTCACCTCCTTCAGCAGGGCCTGGAGCCTGACACCAGGCTGTGGATGGTCCTGTCAAATCTGATATAACAAGGTGCTGGTTACAGAACGGTGTCGCCTCCTTCAGCACGGCCTGGAGCCTGACACCAGGCTGTGGATGGTCCTGTCAAATCTGATATAACAATGTGCTGGTTACAGAACGGCGTCGCCTCCTTCAGCACGGCCTGAAGCCTGACACCAGGCTGTGGATGGTCCTGTCAAATCTGATATAACAATGTGCTGGTTACAGAACTGTGTCGCCTCCTCCAGCACGGCCTGGAGCCTGACACCAGGCTCGGGTTGGTCCTGTCAAATCTGAGATAACAAGGTGCTGGTCACAGAACGGTGTCGCCTCCTTCAGCACGGCCTGGAGCCTGACACCAGGCTGTGGATGGTCCTGTCAAATCTGATATACCAAGGAGCTGGTTACAGAATGGTGTCACCTCCTTCAGCAGGGCCTGGAGCCTGACACCAGGCTGTGGATGGTCCTGTCAAATCTGAGATAACAAGGTGCTGGTCACAGAACGGTGTCGCCTCCTTCAGCACGGCCTGGAGCCGGACACCAGGCTGTGGATGGTCCTGTCAAATCTGATATACAAAGGTGCTGGTTACAGAACGGTGTCGCCTCCTTCAGCACGGCCTGGAGCCTGACACCAGGCTGTGGATGGTCCTGTCAAATCTGATATAACAAGGAGCTGGTTACAGAACGGTGTCACCTCCTTCAGCACGGCGTGGAGCCTGACACCAGGCTGTGGATGGTCCTGTCAAATCTGATATAACAATGTGCTGGTTACAGAACGGTGTCGCCTCCTTCAGCACTGCCTGGAGCCTGACACCAGGCTGTGGATGGTCCTGTCAAATCTGATATAACAAGGTGCTGGTTACAGAACGGTGTCGCCTCCTTCAGCACGGCCTGTAGCCTGACACCAAGCTGTGGATGGCCCTTTCAAATCTGATACAACAAGGAGCTGATTTCAGAACGGTGTCCCCTCCTTCAGCACGGCCTGGAGCCTGACACCAGTCTGTGGATGGCCCTGTCAAATCTGATACAACAAGGAGCTGGTTACAGAACGGTGTCGCCTCCTTCAGCACGGCCTGGAGCCTGACACCAAGCTGTGGATGGCCCTGTCAAATCTGATACAACAAGGAGCTGGTTACGGAACGGTGTCCCCTCCTTCAGCACGGCCTGGAGCCTGACGCCAGGCTGTTGATGGTCCTGTCAAATCTGATATAACAAGGTGCTGGTTACAGAACGGTGTAACCTCCTTCAGCACGGCCTGGACCCTGACACCAAGCTGTGGATGGCCCTGTCAAATCTGATATAACAAGGAGCTGGTTACAGAACGGTGTCCCCTCCTTCAGCACGGCCTGGAGCCTGACACCAGGCTGTGGATCGTCCTGTCAATTCTGATATAACAAGGTTCTGGTTGCAAAACGGTGTCACCTCCTTCAGCACGGCCTGGAGCCTGACACCAGGCTGTGGATGGGCCTGTCAAATCTGATATAAAAAGTAGCTGGATACAGAACGGTGTCGCCTACTTCAGAACGGCCTGGAGCCTGACACCAGGCTGTGGATGGTCCTGTCAAATCTGATACAACAAGGTGCTGGTTATAGAACGGTGTCGCCTCCTTCAGCACTGCCTGGAGCCTTACACCAGGCTGTGGATGGTCCTGTCCAATCTGATATAACAAGGAGCTGGTTACAGAACGGTGTCGCCTCCTTCAGCACGGCCTTGAGCCTGACACCAGGCTCGGGTTGGTCCTGTCAAATCTGAGATAACAAGGTGCTGGTCACAGAACGGTGTCGCCTCCTTCAGCACGGCCTGGAGACTGACACCAGGCTGTGGATGGTCCTGTCAAATCTGATATACCAAGGAGCTGGTTATAGAACGGTGTCGCCTCCTTCAGCACTGCCTGGAGCCTGACACCAGACTGTGGGTGGTCCTGTCAAATCTGATATAACAAGGAGCTGGTTACAGAACGGTGTCACCTCCTTCAGCACGGCCTGGAGCCTGACACCAGGCTGTGGATGTCCCTGTCAAATCTGATATAACAAGGTGCTGGTTACAGAACGGTGTCGCCTCCTTCAGCACGGCCTGGAGCCGGACACCAGGCTGTGGATGGTCCTGTCAAATCTGATATAACAAGGTGCTGGTTACAGAACGGTGTCGCCTCCTTCAGCACGGCCTGGATCCTGAAACCAGGCTGTGGATAGTCATGTCAAATCTGATACAACAAGGAGCTGGTAACAGAACGGTGTCACCTCCTTCAGCACGGCCTGGAGCCTGACACCAGGCTGTGGATGGTCCTGTCAAATCTGATATACCAAGGAGCTGGTTACAGAACGGTGTCGCCTCCTTCAGAACGGCCTGGAGCCTGACACCAGGCTGTGGAAGGTCCTGTCATATCTGATATACCGAGGAGCTGGTTACACAACGGTGTCACCTCCTTCAGCAGGGCCTGGAGCCTGACACCAGGCTGTGGATGGTCCTGTCAAATCTGATATAACAAGGAGCTGGTTACAGAACGGTGTCGCCTCCTTCAGCACGGCCTGGGGCCTGACACCAGGCTGTGGGTGGTCCTGTCAAATCTGATATAACAAGGTGCTGGTTACAGAACGGTGTCGCCTCCTTCAGCACGGCCTGGATCCTGAAACCAGGCTGTGGATAGTCATGTCAAATCTGATACAACAAGGAGCTGGTAACAGAACGGTGTCACCTCCTTCAGCACGGCCTGGAGCCCGACACCAGGCTGTGGATGGTCCTGTCAAATCTGATATAACAAGGTGCTGGTCACAGAACGGTGTCGCCTCCTTCAGCACGGCCTGGAGCCTGACACCAGGCTGTGGATGGTCCTGTCAAATCTGATATACCAAGGAGCTGGTTACAGAACGGTGTCGCCTCCTTCAGCACGGCCAGGAGCCGGACACCAGGCTGTGGATGGTCCTGTCAAATCTGATATACCAAGGAGCTGGTTACAGAACGGTGTCGCCTCCTTCAGCACGGCCTGGAGCCTGACACCAGGCTGTGGATGGTCCTGTCAATACTGATATAACAAGGAGCAGGTTACAGAACGTTGTCGCCTCCTTCAGCACGGCCAGGAGCCTGACACCAGGCTGTGGATGGTCCTGTCAAATCTGATATACCAAGGAGCAGGTTACAGAACGGTGTCGCCTCCTTCAGCACGGCCAGGAGCCTGACACCAGGCTGTGAATGGCCCTGTCAAATCTGATATAACAAGGAGCTGGTTACAGAACGGTATCGCCTCCTTCAGCACGGCCTGGAGCCTGTCACCAGGCTGTGGATGGTCCTGTCAAATCTGATATAACAAGGTGCTGGTTACAGAACGGTGTCGCCTCCTTCAGCACGGCCTGGAGCCTGACACCAGGCTGTGGGTGGTCCTGTCAAATATGATATAACAAGGTGCTGGTTACAGAACGGTGTCCCCTCCTTCACCACGGTCTGGAGCCTGACACCAAGCTGTGGATGGTCCTGTCAAATCTGATATATCAAGGATCTGGTTACAGAACGGTGTCGCCTCCTTCAGCACGGCCTGAAGCCTGACACCAGGCTGTTGATGGTCCTGTCAAATCTGATATAACAAGGTTCTGGTTACAGAACGGTGTCACCTCCTTCAGCACGGCCTGGAGCCTGACACCAGGCTGTGGATGGTCCTGTCAAATCTGATATAACAAGGTGCTGGTTACAGAACGGTGTCACCTCCTTCAGCACGGCCTGGAGCCTGACACCAGGCTGTGGATGGTCCTGTCAAATCTGATATAACAAGGAGCTGGTTACAGAACGGTGTCACCTCCTTCAGCACGGCCTGGAGCCTGACACCAGGCTGTGGATGGTCCTGTCAAATCTGATATAACAAGGAGCTGGGTACAGAACGGTGTCGCCTCCTTCAGCACTGCCTGGAGCCTGACACCAGGCTGTGGATGGTCCTGTCAAATCTGATACAACAAGGTGCTGGTTATAGAACGGTGTCGCCTCCTTCAGCACGGCCTGGAGCCTGACACCAGGCTGTGGATGGTCCTGTCAAATCTGATATAACAAGGAGCTGGTTACAGAACGGTGTCGCCTCCTTCAGCACGGCCTGGAGCCTGACACCAGGCTGTTGATGGTCCTGTCAAATCTGATATAACAAGGTTCTGGTTGCAAAACGGTGTCACCTCCTTCAGCACGGCCTGGAGCCTGACACCAGGCTGTGGATGGGCCTGTCAAATCTGATATAACAAGGAGTTGGTTACAGAACGGTGTCGCCTCCTTCAGCACGGCCTGGAGCCTGACACCAGGCTGTGGATGGTCCTGTCAAATCTGATATAACAAGGTGCTGGTTACAGATCGGTGTCACCTCTTTCAGCACGGCCTGGAGCCTGACACCAGGCTGTGGATGGTCCTGTCAAATCTGATATAACAAGGAGCTGGTTACAGAACGGTGTCGCCTCCTTCAGCACGGCCTGGAGCCTTACATCAAGCTGTGGATGGTCCTATCAAATCTGATATAACAAGGAGCTGGTTACAGAACGGTGTCGCCTCCTTCAGCACGGCCTGGAGCCTGACACCAGGCTGTGGAAGGTCCTGTCAAATCTGATATAACAAGGTGCTGGTTACAGAACGGTGTCGCCTCCTTCAGCACGGCCTGGAGCCTGAAACCAGGCTGTGGATGGTCCTGTCAAATCTGATATAACAAGGAGCTGGTTACAGAACGGTGTCACCTCCTTCAACACGGCCTGGAGCCTGACACTAGGCTCGGGTTGGTCCTGTCAAATCTGAGATAATAAGGTGCTGGTCACAGAACGGTGTCGCCTCCTTCAGCACGGCCTGGAGCCTGACACCAGGCTGTGGATGGTCCTGTCAAATCTGAAATACCAAGGTGCTGGTTACAGAACGGTGTCACCTCCTTCAGCACGGCCTGGAGCCTGACACTAGGCTGTGGATGGTCCTGTCAAATCTGATATAACATGGTGCTGGTTACAGAACGGTGTCGCCTCCTTCAGCACGGCCTGGAGCCTGACACCAGGCTGTGGATGGTCCTGTCAAATCTGATCTCACAAGGAGCTGGTTACAGAACGGTGTCACCTCCTTCAGCATGGCCTGGAGCCTGACACCAGGCTGTGGATGGTTCTGTAAGGGGCTCTTAACGTCACAGTTCCATTGTCCGTTTCTGTATCCGGAATTTAAAAACCCGTCTCAGTAATGGTGACCATTACACTGCGGGGGTTTGAGGCAACACTGCAGGGGCTCCTTGTATCACACGAAAGGGGATTATTGAGAAATAGTGAATGGTTAACTATACACAGCACAGAGGTCTCTGAAACAGCTTTTTAATTGGGGGCTCCCGAAGCCACACTGCCTGTCCCGTGCTCCCAGGGATTATTGAGCAGTAAATGGTTAACTATACACAGCATAGAGGTCTCTGAAACAGCTTTTTAATTTGCGGCTCCCAGACCACACTGTCTGTCTCCTGCTCCCAGGGATTATTGAGCAGTAAATGGTTAACGATATACAGCACAGAGGTCTCTGAAACAGCTTTTTAATTGGGGGCTCCCGAGGCCACAATGCCTGTCCCTTGCTCCCAGGGATTATTGAGCAGTAAATGGTTAACTAAATACAGCACAGAGGTCTGTGAAACAGCTTTTTAATTGGGGGTTCCCGAGGACACACTGTCTGTCCCCTGCTCCGAGGGATTATTGAGCAGTAAATGGTTAACTATATACAGGCGCAGAGCTCTCTGAAACAGCTTTTTAATTGGGGGCTCGTGGACCACACTGCCTGTCCCGTGCTCCCAGGGATTATTCAGCAGTTAATGGTTAACTATATATAGCACAGAGGTCTCAGAAACAGCTTTTTAATTGGAGGCTCGCGAGGCCACACTGCCAGTTGCCTGCACCCAGGGATTATTGAGCAGTAAATGGTTCAGTATATAAAGCACAGAGGTTTCTGAAACAGCTTTTTAATTGGTGGATCCTGGAGCCAAACTGCATAATTCCTGCACTCAGGGATTATTGGGAAGTAAATGATCAACTATGTACAGCACAGAGGTCACTGACACAGCTTTTTAATAGGGGGCTCCCGAGGGCACAGTGCCTGTCCCCTGCTCCCAGGGATTATTGAGCAGTAAATGGTTAACTATATACAGCACAGAGGTCACTGAAACAGCTTTTTAATTGGGGGCTCCCGGACCACACTGCCTGTCACCTGCTCCCAGGAATTATTGAGCAGTAAATGGTTAACTATATACAGGCACAGATGTCACTATAGCAGCTTTTTAATTGGGGGCTCCCGAGGCCACACTGCCTGTCCCCTGCTCCAAGGGATTATTGAGCAGTAAATGGTTAACTATATACAGCACCCAGGTCACTGAAACAGCTTTTTATTCGCGGGCTCCCGGAGCCACACTGCCTGTCCCCTACTCCCAGAGTTTATTGAGCAGCAAATGGTTAACTATATACAGCGCAGAAATCTGTGACAAAGCTTTTTAATTGGGGTCTCCCAGAGCCACACTGCCTTTTCCTGCTCCCAGGGATTATTGAGCAGTAAATGGTTAACTATATACAGGCAGGGGACTTCCGGGTGCAGCGTTGACTCGCTAAGTCGCACATTTCGGCACCTCCCGTTTCAACGGACTTTTGGGCTCTTATCGGGAGCCCCAACGGAAATTTTCAAAGGCTAAACCCAGTGTGAGGCGACATAGGAAGGAGTTCCCCTAGATGTGGATGAAAAGAAGTGAGAGTAGTGGCCAGATTGCGGAGGATCCTCTGGAGCAGTGGCAAAGAAGGGAATGGAGAAGCAAAATGGCGGCTGAGGGAGCCCAGTTGGTATGGGGCCTGGAACAGCAGGAGTTCCTCCGGCGATGTGTGGAGGAGCTCAAGAAGGAGGTGCAGGCGCCGATGGTGCAGGCGATTGAGGGGCTGAAGGAGACGCAAAATACCCAAGAGATGGAGCTCCGTGGAGTGAAGGCAAAAGCTGCCGAAAATGAGGACGAGATACAGGGCTTGGTGGTGAAGACGGAGACGCACGGGGTTCTACACAAGAGGTGTATGGAGAGATTGGAAGCCCTGGGAAATAGCTCGAGGAGGAAGAACTTAAGGATTTTGGGTCTTCCCCAAGGGGCAGAGGGAGCGGACGTTGGGGCGCACGTGAGCATGATGCTCCATACCTTAATGGGAGCTGAGGCCCCGACGGGCCCCCTGGAAGTGGAGGGAGCGTACCGGGTCCTCGTGAGAAGACCAAAGGCAGGGGAAACACCGCGAGCAATAGTGGTGAGATTCCACCGCTACAAGGACAGGGAGGTGGTCCTGAGATGGGCTAAGATGACACGGAGCAGCAGATGGGAGAACACGGTGATCCGCGTCTACCAAGATTGGAGTGCGGAGGTGGCGAGAAGGAGGGCGAGTTTCAATCGGGCCAAGGCGGTGCTCCACAGGAAGTAAGTGAAATTCGGAATGTTGCAGCCGGCAAGACTGTGGGTTACACACCAGGGCAAACACCACTACTTCGAGACGGCAGAGGAGGCGTGGGCATTCATTCAAGAGGAGAAGTTGGACTAGATTTGGGAAAGAATGTTTGGAATGAAGTAGCGAGGTGGTGGCAAGAAATTGTAAATCAGATGGGGGAATGTTTTCCGTCGAAGGAGGGGGACACGAAGAAATGTGGGCTCTGTTCCCGCGATATGGAAAGTGTGGCGGGAAAAGGGGGCGTAGGAACGAGGGGGCCTCACACGCAGGGAGGCTAAGGATAAACGGGGGAATTTAGGTCAGCCAGAGTTTGCTGACTCCGGGAAGCAATATGGGGGGTGCAGTTAAGCTAGAGCGGGATCTAGCGGGGGGGGGGATTAACTGGGTTGCTGCTGATAAGGGGAAGGAGGAGCTGTTATGGGATGGGATGGTCGGGACTGGAGGGTGCTTTCTGGGGGACAAGCGGTTGCGTGGGAACCGGGTGAGGAGCTGGTTTAAAAAAGGGGATGGCTAGTCGACGATCGGGGGCTGGGGGTAAAGAGCCCCCCAACCCGGTTGATCACGTGGAACGTGAGAGGGTTGAATGGGCCGATTAAGAGGGCAAGGGTACTTGCGCACCTAAAGAAGCTAAAGGCAGACGTGGTCATGCTTCAGGAGACGCACCTGAAACTGGCGGATCAGGTCAGATTAAGAAAAGGATGGGTGGGACAGGTATTCCACTCTGGCTTGGATGCGAAAAATAGAGGGGTGGCAATATCGGTGGGGAAATGGGTATCGTTTGAGGCTACGATCACAGTGGTGGACAGTGGGGGTAGGTACGTGATGGTGAGTGGCAGATTGCAAGGTGAGGCGGTGGTGCTGGTGAACGTATATGCCCCGAACTGGGATGACGTGAACTTTATGAAGCGTATGTTGCGGCGCATCCCGGACCTGGATATGGGAAAGTTGGTAATGGGGGGGGGGGGGGACTTCAACACGGTGCTGGACCCAGGGCTAGACCGGTCCAGATCGAGGACCGGGAGGAGGCCGGCAGTGGCCAAGGTGCTTACGGGCTTTATGGAGCAAATGGGAGGAGTGGATCCCTGGAGATTTACTAGACCGAGGAGTAAAGAGTTTTCCTTCTTCCCCCACGTTCATAGAGTGTACTCCCGGATAGATTTCTTTGCCCTGGGAAGGGCGTTGATCCCGAAGGTGGCAGGAGCGGAGTACTCGGCTATAGCCATTTCAGATCATACCCCACATTGTGTAGATCTGGAACTAGGGGAGGAAAAGGAGCAACGCCCACTTTGGAGATTGGACATGGGACTGTTGGCGGACGAGGGGTATGTGGAAGGGTGAGGGGATGTATTGAAAGATACCTAGAGGTCAATGATGGCGGAGAGGTCCAGGTGGGAGTAGTCTGGGAGGCGCTGAAGGCGGTGGTGAGAGGGGAGCTGATTTCCATAAGGGCCCATAAGGGGAAACAAGAGGGTAAAGAAAGGGAGAGACTGATTGGGGAGATTCTGAGGGTGGATAGGCAATATGCAGAGGCTCCAGACCAAGGGCTACACAGGGAAAGACGGAGATTGCACACGGACTTTGACTTGTTGACCACGGGTAAGGTGGAGACGCAGTGGAGGAAGGCACAGGGAGTTCAGTATGAATACGGAGAGAAGGACTGCTGGCCCAACAACTGAGGAAGATGGGGGCGGCGAGAGAGATCGGAGGAGTTAGAGACGAGGAGAGAAGGATGGAATAGAGAGCGGAGTGGGTGAACGGGGTATTTAAGGTATTCTACGAGAGGTTGCATAAGGCCCAACCCCCGGAAGGGAAAGAGGGAATGATGCATTTCCTAGACCAGTTGGATTCCTGAAGATTGAGGAGCAGGAGAGGACAGGACTGGGAGCGCAGATTGAGGTAGAGGAGGTGGTAAAAGGAATCGGGAACATGCAGGCAGGGAAGGCCCCGGGACCAGATGGGTTCCCGGTGGAATTCTATAAGAAACATGTGGACCTGCTGACCCCACTCTTGACGAGAACCTTCAATGAGGCTAAGGAAAGGGGGACACTACCCCGACGATGTCGGAGGCGACGATATCGCTGATCCTGAAAACAGACAAAGACCCGCTGCAGTGCGGGTCATACAGGCCCGTCTCCCTCCTGAACGTAGATGCCAAATTATTGGCCAAAGTGATGGCAACAAGGATAGAGGAATGTGTCCCTGGGGTGGTGCATGGTGACCAAGCAGGATTTGTTAAAGGGAGGCAATTGAATACCAATATACGGAGGTTGTTGGGGGTGATGATGATGCCCCCACCGGAGGGTAAGCGGAAATAGTGGTGGCTATGGATGCAGATAAGGCATTTGATAGAGTGGAGTGGGACTACTTGTGGGAGGTACTGAAGAAATTTGGATTTGGAGAGGGGTTCATTAGATGGATTTGGCTCCTATACGGGGCCCTGGTGGCAAGTGTGATTACGAACAGGCAACGATCCGACTACATTCGACTATATAGGGGCACAAGACAGGGGTGCCCCCTGTCCCCGTTACTGTTTGCGTTGGCAATTGAGCCATTTGCCATAGCGCTGAGGGGCTCTTGGAAGTGGAGAGGGGTACTTAGAGGAGGAGAAGAACATCGGGTGTCATTATACGCGGATAATCTGCTGTTATATATCGCGGACCCAGTGGAAGGGATGCCTGAGATAATGCAGACACTCAGGGAGTTTGGAGGGTTTTCGGGATACAAACTGAATGTGGGGAAGAGTGAACTGTTTGTGATGCACCCCAGGGAACAGGGCAGGGGAATAGACGAGCTACCGCTGAGGAGGGTAACAAGAGATTTCCGGTATTTAGGGATCCAGGTGGCCAGGGATTGGGGAACCCTGCATAAGCTTAACTTGACACGACTGGTAGTGCAGATGGAGGAGGACTTTAAGAGGTGGGATATGGTGCCCCTGTCATTGGCGGGCAGGGTGCATGCGGTTAAAATGGTGGTCCTCCCGAGGTTTCTTTTTGTGTTTCAGTGCCTCCCCATACTGATTACAAAGACCTTTTTTAAGAAGATGGACAGGAGCATCATGAGCTTTGAGTGGGCTGGAAAGATCCCAAGGGTAAAGAGGGAGTTCCTGCAGCGCAGTAGGGATAGAGGAGGGTGGGCACTGCCGAGTCTGAGTGATTATTATTGGGCCGTTAACGTGTCAATGATAAGAAAGTGGATGAGGGAAGAAGAAGGAGCGGCGTGGAAAAGGCTGGAGATGGCGTCCTGTAGGGGAACTAGCTTAAAAGCACTGGCAACGGCGCTGCTGCCGTTCTCCCCGAAAAGGTACACCACAAACCCAGTGGTGGTGGCGACTCTGAAGATTTGGGGGCAGTGGAGACGACATAGGGGAGTGACGGGGGCCTCGCTGTGGTCCCCGATAAGGAACAACCACAGGTTCGTCCCGGGAAGGATAGATGGGGGATTTCAAGCTTGGCAGCGAGCAGGAATTGCCCAACTGAAGGACTTGTTCTTGGATGGGACGTTCGCGAGTCTGGGAGCACTGACAGAAAAATACGGGTTGCCACCTGGGAATGCATTTCGTTATATGCAAGTGAGGGCATTTGTGAGGCAACAGGTGAGGGAATTTCTGCAGCTCCCGGTGCAAGTGATCCAGGACAGCGTGATTGCGGGGGCATGGGTGGGTGATGGTAAGGTGTTCGATATATACAGGGAAATGAGAGACGAGGGGGAGACGATGATAGAGGGACTGAAAGGAAAATGTGAGGAGGAGCTGGGGGAAGAGATTGAGGAAGGGCTGTGGGCAAATGCCCTAAGTAGGGTAAGTTCCTCGTCGTCGTGTGCCGGGCTCAGCCTGATCCAATTCAAGGTACTACACAGGGCGCATATGACGGGAGCAAGATTGAGCAGGTTTTTTGGGGTGGAGGATAGGTGCGGGAGGTGCGCGGGAAGCCCTGCGAACCACACCCACATGTTTTGGTCATGTCCGGTATTGCACGGGTTCTGGGTGGGTGTGGCAAAAGTGATTTCAAAGGTGGTGGGGTCAGGGTCGAACCAAACTGGGGGTTGGCTATATTCGGGGTTGCAGATGAGCCGGGAGTGCAGGAGGCGAGAGAGGCCGATGTTTAGGCCTTTGCGTCCCTAGTAGCCCGACGAAGGATTCCACTTATGTGGAAAGAAGTTAACCCCCGGGCGTGGAGGCCAGGATAAACGACATGGCAGGGTTTATAAAATTGGAGCGGATAAAGTACGCCCTAAGAGGTTCGGCTCAGGGGTTCACCAGGCGGTGGCAACCGTTCCTCGACTATCTCGCAGAGCGATAAGGGAAAACAGGAAAGGCAACAGCAGCAACCCAGGGAGGGGGGGGGGGGGGAGGGGGCATTCGGGTCTTTGGGGGATTTTTGTGTGTTGTTACATATGTGTTGTTCATAGTTATCTTCTCAATGTTACTATTTCTTTTCGTTTTTATTTTTATTTGTGTTGGCACTTGCCGTTAGTTAATATATTATTTTAAAAACGATCAATGTATATATTGTTCCAAAGTTGTAGAAATGGAAAATTCTTGCTTGATCGAAAAACTTTAAGAAAATCTTTTTTTTTTTAAACTACATACAGGCACAGAGGTCTCTGAAACAGCTTTTTAATTGGGGGCTCCCGAGGCCAACCTGACTGTCCCCAGCTCCCAGGGATTATTGAGCAGTAAATGGTTAACTATATACAGCACAGAGGTCATTGAAACAGCTTTTTAATTGGGGCTCCCGAGGCCACACTGCCTGTCCCCTGATCCCAGGGATTATTGAGAAGTAAATGGTTAACTGTATACAGCACAGAGGTCTCTGAAACAGCTTTTTAATTGGGGGCACCCGGAGCCACAATGCCTGACCCCTGCTCCCAGAGATTATTGAGAAGTAAATGGTTAACTATATACAGCACAGAGGTCTCTGAAACAGCTTTTTAATTGGGGCCTCCCGGAGCCACACTGCCTGACCCCTGCTCCCAGAGATTATTGAGAAGTAGACGGTTAACTATATACAGCACAGAGGTCTCTGAAACAGCTTTTTAATTGGGGGCTCTCGAGACCACACTGCCAGACCCCTGCTCCCAGGGATTATTGAGCAGTAAATGGTTAACCATGTACAGCACAGAGGTCTCCCAAACAGCCTTTTAATTGGGGGCTCCCGGATCACACTGCCTGTCCCCTGCTCCCCGGGATTATTGAGCAGTAAATGGTTAACTATATACAGCACAGAGGTCTCCCAAACAGCTTTTTCATTGGGTGCTGCGAGGCCACACTGCCTGAGGAAGGAGCAGCGCTCCGAAAGCTAATGCCATCGAAACAAACCTGTTGGACTTTAACCTGGTGTTGTAAGACTTCTGACTGTGCTCACCCCAGTCCAACGCCGGCTCCTCCACATCATAACTGTATACAGCACAGAGGTCTCTGAAACAGCTCTATAATTGGGGGCTCCCGAGGCCACATTGCCTGTCCCCTGCTCCCAGGGATTATTGAGCAGTAAATGGTTAACTCTATACAGGCACTTATGTCTCTGAAACAGCTTTTTAATTGGGGGCTCCCGATGCCACACTGCCTGACCTCTGCTCCCAGGGATTATTGAGCAGTAAATGGTTAACGATATTTAGCACAGAGGTCTCTGAAACAGCTTTTTAATTGGGGGCTCCCGGGCCACACTGCCTGTCCCCTGCTCCCAGGGATAAATGAGCAGTAAATGGTTAACTATATACAGCACAGAGGTCTCTGAGACAGCTTTTTAATAGAGGACTCCCGAGGGCACACTGCCTGTTCCCAGGGATTCTTGAACAGTAAATGATTAACTATATACAGCACAGAAGTCACTGAAACAGCTTATGAATTGGGGGCTACCGGACTACACTGCCTATCCCCTGCTCCCAGGGATTATTGAGCAGTAAATGGTTAACTATATACAGGCACAGAGGTCTCTGAAACAGCTTTTTAATTGGGTGCTCCCGAGGCCACACTGCCTGTCCCTGCTCCCAGGGATTATTGTGCAGTAAATGGTTAACTATATTTAGCACAGAGGTCTCTGAAGCAGCTTTTTAATTGGGGGCTCGCGGACCACACTGCCTGTCCCCTGCTCCCAGGGATTATTGAGCAGTAAATGGTTAACTATATACAGCACAGAGGACTCTGAAGCAGCTTTTTAATTGGGGGCTCCCGGACCACACTGCCTGTCCCCTGCTCCCAGGGATTATTGAGCAGTAAATGGTTAACTATATACAGCACAGAGGTCTCTGAAGCAGCTTTTTAATTGGGGGCTCCCGGACCACACTGCCTGTCCCCTGCTCCCAGGGATTATTGAGCTGTAAATGGTCAACTATATACAGGCGGATTTCAGGGTGTGGCTGTGCAGAGCTCGATCGCATATTCGGTAGCTCCCGCTTGGAACGGACTTTTGGGCTCTCTTCCAGGGCCTCCATGTCATTTGTTTGACATTTCCCGGTGTGGGTAGAAGACTGCAGCATTCCCCTGACAGTGTCCCCCAGGAATGTTATGTCTTTTGGCTACCAGACCAGGCAGAAACAGTAAAAGATTTGACTGCAACAGGATAAACAGGGCCTCTTCCAGCATGCAGGCGGGGGAAGGGCAAGCCTAAAGCTGCAATCTGACTTGACTCTATCAAAGGTGAATTCTAGCAGCATAGGGAACAACTGTGAAAACATCTACCAAGGCCATTGAAGAAGCGGGGACGAGGCTTCCGCTGGCGGGCATGGAGGAGTAGGTCGCGCATTCGGCAGCTCCCATCCAGAACGTACTCCCAGACCTTTTTCAGGAGTTTCCATAGACATTTTGAGGCAGACTGGTGAAGCGAACACTGCCAAAAGGATTCCCTCTCGTCTTCCGGTTGCGGCTATGTGGAGCTAAGCCGCACGATTCGGTAGCTCCCGCTACCACGGACTTTCGGGCTCGTCAGAGGAGCCCCAACGGAACTTTTTTTTTTTTTGACGCAGCCCGTGGGGAAGAGAAGAGAGAGGACCCCCCCCCCCCCCCCCAACTTCTATGAACGGACCAGAAGTGTAACGGACAAAGGAGCGGCACTGGAGCAACAGGAGAAGCGAGGGGAAGAAAACAAAATGGCGGCGGCCAGGGACAAAGGGGAGCTGCAGGAGTTTATCAAGCGCTGCTTCGAGGAGCAGCGTGAGGAGATGCGCAAGGAGATGTTGGCGCCTAAGCTTTCGGCAATTGAAGGACTCGGGATCACCCAGAAGGCCCACAAAGCTAAGATCCAGGAGGTACAGAAAAGAGTCAGTCAGAACGAGGACGAGCTCGTGGGCCTGGCGGTGAGAGTGGAGCTGAACGAGGCGCTACACAAGAGGTGGGCGGGAAGACTCGAAGACCTGGAGAACAGTTCGAGGAGAAAGCATCTGCGAATCCTGGGTCTCCCTGAGGGAGTGGAGGGGGCTGATGCCAGGGCATTACCGAGCACAATGCTCGAGGTGATGATAGGCACGAAGGCCCCTTCGAGGTCGCTGGAGTTGGACGGGGCACATCGGGTGCTGGTGAAGAAGCCCCAGGCAAATGAGCCGCCAAGGGCGATGGTGGTGAGGTTCCACCGGTTCACGGACAGAGAGTGGGTCCTGAGATGGGCCAAGAAGGAGCGGAGCAGTAAGTGGGACAATGCAGAGACCGAATATACCCGGACTGGAGCGCGGAGGTTGCAAAGCGAAGAGTGGGTTTCAACCGAGCCAAAGTGGCGTTGTACCGGAAAGAAGTGAAATTCGGAATGCTGCAGCCAGCGCGACAGTGGGTCACATACAAGGGCCAACACTATTACTTTGAAACGCCTGAAGAGGCGTGAACCTTTGTACAAGCCGAAAAGTTGGACTCGAACTGAGGGTTTGTGAGGGTGGGGGGGATGTTTTGGGGTTTGATGTGTGATGGTTGTGGTATATAGGGGGTCAATCACACGCAGGAAATGTTACATGGGCTGGGGGAGAGAGACAAGGCCGCGACAGGAGCTGTGCCAGAGGGGGCGGAGCGGGCTTTGGAAAGGTGGGAAGGGGAACGAAGAAATGCTTATGGATTGGGAGACTCCCACACGGGGAGGCCAATGGGACGGCGGGGGAAGCCGGGGTCAGCAGGCGTCAGCTGACTTACGGGAGTGACATGGGGGGAGCAAAAAAGCTAGACAGGGGTCACGCGGGGGGGGGGGGAGGGAGGGGAGGGGGAGGGGGTGGGAAAGGGGTGCTGCTGCACTGGCCGAAAGGGAATGGGACACAGAAGAGGTGGTCGGGACGGGGGTTCCCCCCTCGAGGGGACTGGAGTGTGAGGGAGGCGTGGAGACGGACTGGCCCAGAAAAGGAGATGGCTAATCGGCGGGGTGTGGGGGGGGGGAGGGGGGGGGGAGAGCCCCTCCAATCCGGCTGATAACGTGGAATATGAGGGGCCTGAATGGGCCGGTGAAGAGGGCTCGAGTGTTCGCGCACTTAAAGGGACTGAAGGCGGACGTGGCCATGCTCCAAGAGACACACCTGAAGGTGGCGGACCAGGTCAGGCTAAGAAAGGGATGGGTAGGACAGGTATTCCACTCGGGACTGGACGCAAAGAATCGAGGGGTGGCAATATTGGTGGGAAAGCGGGTGTCATTTGGGGCCAAGACTATTGTAGCGGACAATGGAGGGCGATATGTAATGGTGAGCGGTAGGCTGCAAGGGACGTGGGTGGTGTTGGTAAACGTAGACGTCCCGAACTGGGATGATGCAGGATTCATGAAGCGCATGTTGGGGCGCATTCCGGACCTGGAGATAGGAGGTCTGATAATGGGAGGGGACTTCAATACAGTGTTGGATCCAGCACGAGACCACTCCAAATCAAAGACTGGGAAGAGGCCGGCGGCGGCCAAGGCACTTTGGGGGTTTATGGATCAGATGGGGGGAGTGGACCCATGGCGGTTTGCAAGGCCGCAGGCCAGGGAATTACCTTTCTTCTCCCATGTACACAAAGCCTACTCCCGGATAGATTTCTTTGTTCTGGGTAGGGCGTTCATCCCGAGGGTGGAGGGGACGGAGTCTTTGGCTATAGACGTTTCGCACCATGCCCCACACTGGATGGAACTTGTTGCTCTTTTCAGCCTTAGTCTATTTGCTCTGATTACGTCACCTTTGCTCATGAGTCGCCAGGTATCTTTATGATACCGCCACGTGGTTCAAGTTCAGGTTATGATTAATAATACAGCACACCGCTTAGTAAGGATTAAAACAACGGTCATTTATTATATACAACAAGCAATATTAATACCCTAATACTACTTTCTATATAATAAACCTATCACTACTGGCCAATACTTAACTTAGGAAGAGCCCACCAGGTCAGGGAAACAAATGGCTTGTCCAATCAGATCTGGCCCGCGGGATTCAAAAGGCTGCTACAGGTCGGTGGCTAGGAGTCTTTATCGGATAGCGATCGCTGGATTCAAACTTACACTTGCCGGTTGCTGTTCTTCCGAAGGTCTCGAGCAGGCGAAGAGGAGAGAGAGAGAGATCTGAACTTGGCCCCTCACTTTTATAGGGCCCAGGAGCTTCCCGCCTCCTGGGGCGGCCCTTGACCCTGAGTCCCAAGTGATTGGATTTGTTCCCAATCACTGGGTTCGATATGTCCAATAATGGGGCGATTCCTCGATCGGGGGGTGGTCGCTCACCTGTCTTTGTTTTGGCCACTGCAGGCGCCGACAGGTCTGGCCCGGTATTCAATTGCTAATGTGTTGCAATTGTTCCCGGGGATAGCTGATTTAACTGTGGATGTCTGGATAGATGGGCTGCAAACAGTCCTGAATGTAACTGCAAATACCTGGGTTGATGGGCTGTTCATAGCCCTGAGTATCGATCTGGGCTACCTTCCCAGAGCCGAATATGCAAAACTGTCTGCAGCTGCCTGCTTGTGTCTTCTTAACTGCTTTTCCCAGCAGTCTTTCGGGTTAGCCATTTCAAACTGGGGTTTGGCCAGATTAATCGGGACGCAGCCATTTTACGTGCCTTCCAACCCGCTTTGTGATCCTAACGCGAAGCGTGAAGGATCACATAAATGTTGTCCTCTTCGTTCCCTGACTGGGTGGGGGGGGGGGGGGGGCACCTCCAACATGGCCACTACTCTGACCCTAGCTATGCACAAAAATTTACCTAAACAATTCTTGAGGGCGTTATGTCAGGCAGGGGCATGTATCTATAAAAAAAATAAACTGGGAACCTCTAATTTTACCTAAACAATTTTTCAAGCATTATACAATCTTATCTCTCTAAACATACAATAACAATCACAACATTTAATATATTCTTTCCTGGCTTGGCAGTCAAGCTCAGGATCATACATTTCCATACATTTTCTTTTCAGTTACAGGAAAAACCGCCAGTGCATGTTTTATTATTCATATGTCGCGGGGGTCTGGTCATAGCCGAATATCGGGGACTGGATCCGATAGACCGGGGTTCGAGCGCGGTACGCTCTCCTTTTCCACTTGCGGAGGCGTGTGGTCTGTACTGCAAAACCGAGTATAGCCAATGCCAACAGTGCCTCAATGATGTATGATAGGGAGTACCAAGTTATGAACTTGGCACACCAGGATAATGCAGCGTGGTTGGTGACTGGGCCCTCGGTACTACTGGGCCATGAAATGTTAACAGTAAAGGGGTTTGGAGTGATGGGGTCCGCATTCCCACGTAACCAAAAGTCCATAACAAGCATGTTGAGCACGAAGAAGGGAGTCCTCATGGCTGTCTTCTTTCCTTCCTTTTCCTGTGTTTGCTGGTTTTCTCTGGACTTGGAGCTTCTGGAGTTCTGTAAGACAAGCGTAGTGTGTGTAAATACTTCGGTTTAATATCTGGTGTGTTAGTGTGTCTGTCCTTCTTGGGGCAAATTAAGCCCTTATAATTGGTCACAGTATGTGACTCTCCCCCCCCATTTTTTTTTTCAAAACAAATGTTTGGACACGGTACACTTCCCAATGGTAGACATTGCTAGGTTTATCATCCAAATGTTCTAGCATGTAAATAGCATGTGGCAGCAACCCAAAGGTTGCCTAAATAAAATAAAACTGTTTTTGAAAGAAAAGTTCGAATGAGGTGCGTGTGGGCCGCGACGGGTAATAATTGGGTGGAGTCCCCGGGTAGGACGGCTACCAATACCGTATCTTCCCTACCCGAGCGTTTTTGAACAACGTGGGGGTCCCCAGGCAGGGTGGGTCTCACGACGTTTCTCCACTGGCTGAGCGACCAAAGAACGGACAAAAATGTAGTCATCATAGAGGGGTTACTGTTCTGATTCTACCAAGTCAGAAGAGTAGCTACGATCGGGCGTCTGGTCTGGTGACCACGTATCAGCTGAAAAGCTAGTTCCTCTGAATGGGCATCTGGTCTGGTGACCAGGTATCTGTGAACAAGTTGGCACCGCTGTACAAGCGTCTGGCTTGTCCAATTGGAAAAGAGCTAAAAAGTTCAGGTGAATGGGTGTGGGGCGGTGAGAACATTCTCCTGTCGGACGAACAACATTTAACAAACAGACAGACAACATAAAACATTCTGCAGGTTCCATCAGAAAGGACAACACTTTTCACCAAGTGTCTCCTTTAAATCATCATGTGGACACCTCAGTTCTCGGTCGCTATGGGCTTTGCCTTTTTCTTATTGAGAGTGCCTGTCGGTTGGGCACTCTGTGGTTTCTTCGGGCCATTGTATTCTTTAGCAAAATGTCCCAACTGTCCGTAATTGTAGCATTTTTGCGGTTTTGCTGGGGGGCTGCTCTTTCCCTCGTTTACCCAGGCGGGGTTGTGGAGAGTGGTTCTTCCTGCCTGCACGTCTGCGGCGGCTTGGTTTTCCTCAGGGGTTCTTGCTGCGGGTTTACCGTGAGCCGCTTGTTCCCAAACGCGGGACAATCTCTTGACCACCCACTTCTCATTATGAGCCTCCTCCGAGGGGTCATAATTGCTACAGGCATTCTGTCCTGCTTCCGTGGCATGGGAGATAAGGGTGCAGGTCCATTTGGCCATATTGTCTGCGGACAAATGGGCACGATCTACGTTGCCGAAAACGGCTTCAAAGTGAATCCACAAGCGTCCTGCGAACGCTGTGGGGTGTTCAGACTTTTTCTGTCTGCATTTATTCAGACCGTCTACGGGGTCGCCCTGGTTGTACCTGATCGCATCCAGGATCGCGGTATGCATTTCTGCAAGGGTGCCTCCTCCTACATTCTGTGGGTCGGGAAGGGCTGCTGCGACCGATGGGTCTAAGCTGAGGACCGTGAGCTTTACCTGCTCTTTCTCATCCAGGCCGTACACGGTCGCCTGGTGTTTGACGGTGGCAAAGAAATGGTGTGCGTCTGAAGCAGGGAGGAACGGTGTGATTTTGGGACACGCGTCCCGTAATTGGGTCACTGTGAGAGGGGTGGAATATAAGACTTCCGCCTCGTCTGCTGTGGCGGTGCGGTGGGTTGTTAAAGGGTTCATGGGAGCCTGTATTATCTGTTGTGGGGGGGGTGGGGGTGCTTTCCTCCTTTGGGGTTTTCCCTGCGCACATGCTCCCTGAACATATCTCTGCGCTGTCTCTTGCAATTCTTCCCAATCAGGGCCGTCTTCCTGGTCTAAACTTTCCCCAAAGGTTTCTTGAAATCCCTTTTGGACAGAAAGCAGTGCTTTCAAGTCTGCAATCTGCTTTCGGCACTTTGCATGGTCCAAAGTCCTCTGCCTTTGTTCCGTGGTTGTGGCGTGGAGCGCTCTCAAGGCTGCCTTGAGATCACTGCATTGTTTCTGGAGCGTCTCTAACTGGTTTTCTGTTTCTTTCTTTACCAGGACTGCACGCTGCGTGTCCTGATAAGCCTTTTCATATTGTGACTGGAAACTACTCAAGTGTGCTGGACAAGATTGGTGAGCCCGTTTGGCGTCAGCCACCTCTTCGTCCTTTGCTGCTAATTTCCCTTTTATCTCCAAGTTCTCTTTCTCAATTTCGCATACATCGATTTTACTCAACGATGTATGCCTTCTGTTTCCTTGTGGAGTGTCCTGACGACCTCCTCTGTGCCTCGCAATTGTGCCAGACAGGACACAATTGCCATCGGCTTGCGCGCTTTTGCTAAACACTTTTTGTGGATCTCACTCAGGTTCTCCCACCAAGTATGCCCTATACTTCCAGGACCTGAGTCGTCGTTACTGCAGAAATCCTTCCACATGGGCCATCCTTTGCCCTGCAGAATTTTGCGGATTTGCACTTCCCAAACGGGAAACTGTCCCGTTCCTACGCTGCTAACTGGTGCAACAGCAAAATCTTCGGGGTTCATGAGGCGCTGCATCGCTTGCACTGCCTGCATGGCTCTCTCTTATCTGCTCGTTACATTCGAATTTGGAACAGGGGGCTAAGGTGGTGTCGTAGATGTGGGTACGGCTTGCGCTAGTTTCCGAAATACCAACTGCCGATAGTTTTGACGCAACAAAAAATCTATCAGTTTTGCCTTATAACCCTGTTAGTTACACATGCATATACACACTTCCGAATTGTGAATTATTAACCAGAACCGCTTGAACACGTGTGGGGGTTTTTTTTGTCTCCGATTGGATTCTAATTCAAAATGTTGGGGTTCTCCCGGAGTGGTTTTCCACTTCTAAGTCGGGTCCCGTCAGGATGTCGCCAACTATGTTGCTCTTTTTAGCCTTAGTCTATTTGCTCTGTTTAGGTCACCTTTGCTCACGAGTCTCCAGGTATCTTTATGATACCGCCACGTGGTTCAAGTTCAGGATATGATTAATAACACAGCACACCGCTTAGTAAGGATTAAAACAACGGTCCTATATTATATACAACAAGCAATATTAATACCCTAATACTACTATCTATATAATAAACCTATCACTACTGGCCAATACTTAACTTAGGAAGAGCCCACCAGGTCAGGGAAACGAATGGCTTGTCCAATCAAATCTGGCCCGCGGGATTCAAAAGGCTGCTACAGGTCGGTGGCTAGGTGTCTCTACCAGATAGCGATCGCTGGATTCAAACTTACTGTTGCTGTTCTCCCGAACGTCTCGAGCAGTCAAAGAGGAGAGAGAGAGAGATCTGAACTTGGCCCCTCACTTTTATAGGGCCCAGGGGCTTCCCATCTCCCGGGGCGGCCCTTGACCCTGAGTCCCAAGTGAATGGATTTTTCCGCAATCCCTGGGGTTGATGTGTCCAATGGTGAGGCGATTCCTCGATCGGGGGGTGGTCGCTCACCTGTCTTTGTTTCGGCCACTGCGGCGCCGACAGGTCTGGCCCGGTATTCAATTGCTAATGTGTTGCAATTGACCCCGGGGTTAGCCGATTTAACTGCAGATGTCTGGATAGATGGGCTGCAAACAGTCCTGAATGTAACTGCAAATAACTGGGTTGATGGGCTGTTGATAGCCCTGAGTATCGATCTGGGCTACCTTCCCAGAGCCGAATATGCAATACTGTCTGCAGCTGCCTGCTTGTGTCTTGTTAGCTGCGTTTCCCATCAGCCTTTCGGGTTAGCCATTTCAAACTGGGTTTTGGCCAGATTAATCGGAACGCAGCCATTTTACGTGGCTACAAACTGGAGCTGGGAGAGGAGAGGGACCAACGCCCGCCGTGGCGGCTGGACGTGGGACTGCTGGCTGATGAGGTGGTGTGTGGGAAGGTGAGGGGGTGTTTCATAGCATTTTTCATAGAATTTACAGTGCAGAAGGAGACCATTCGGCCAATCGAGTCTGCACCGACTCTTGGAAAGAGCACCCTACCCAAGGTAAACACCTCCACCCTATCCCCATAACCCAGCAACCCCACCCAACACTAAGGGCAATTTTGGACACTAAGGTCAATTTATCAAGGCCAATCCACCTAACCTGCACATCTTTGGACTGTGGGAGGAAACCGGAGCACCCGGAGGAAACCCACGCACACACGGGGAGGATGTGCAGACTCCGCACAGACAGTGACCCAAGACGGAATCCAGCCTGGGACCCTGGAGCTGTGAAGCAATTGTGCTAACCACTGTGCTACCGTGCTGCCAAGTATCGAAAGTTACTTGGAGGGCAACGACAACGCTCCCCGTTGTCCCCCGGGTGGGGGTGGTATGGGAGGCGTTGAAGGCGGTGATCAGGGGAGAGCTAATTTCCATCAGGGCTCATAGGGAGACGACAGAGGGATGGAAAGGGAGAGGTTAGTGGGGGAGATCTTGCGGGTGGACAGGAGATACGCAGAGGCCCCGGAGGAAAGATTACTTGGGGAAAGACGACGGCTCCAGACGGAGTTTGACTTGTTGACCACAGGGAAGGCGGAGGCACAGTGGAGGAAGGCACAGGGGGCGACCTACGAGTACGGGGAAAAGGCTAGTCGGATGCTGGCACACCAGCTCCATAAGAGGATGGCAGCGAGGGAAATAGGGGGAGTCAAAGATGGAATGGGAGCCACGGTTCGGAGTGCGACGAAAATAAACGAGGTATTCAAGGCCTTTTATGAAGAGCTGTACAGATCCCAGCCCCCAGCGGGGAAAGAGGGGGTGAGACGATTCCTAGATCAGCTGAGATTCCCGAGGGTGGAGGAGCAAGAGGTGGCTGGTTTGGGGGCACCAATTGGGTTGGAGGAGCTGAGGAAGGGTTTGGGGAGCATGCAGGCGGGGAAGGCCCCGGGACCGGACGGATTCCCGGTGGAGTTCTACAGGAAGTACTCATACATGTTGGCCCCGCTACTGGTGAGGACCTTTAATGAGGCAAGTGAGGAGGGGTCCCTGCCCCCGACAATGTCGGAAGCGACAATTTCTTTGATCCTAAAGCGGGACAAGGACCCACTGCAATGTGGATCGTACAGGCCGATCTCGCTCCTCAATGTGGATGCAAAGTTGCTGGCAAAAGTGCTTGGCCACGAGGATCGAGGACTGTGTCCCGGGGGTAATCCACGAGGACCAGACGGGATTTGTAAAGGGCAGGCAACTAAATACCAATGTGCGGTGGCTCTTAAACGTGATAATGATGCCACCAGGGGAGGGAGAGGCGGAGATAGTGGCAGCTATGGATGCGGAGAAGGCCTTTGACTGATTAGAATGGGAGTACCTCTGGGAGGTGCTGCGTAGGTTTGGGTTCGGGGGAGGGTTTATCAACTGGGTTAAGCTCCTTTACAGAGCCCCGATGGTGAGTGTAGTGACGAACCGGCGGAGGTCGGAGTACATTCGACTGTACCGAGGGACGAGGCAGGGGTCTCCCCTGTTGTTCGCATTTGCGATCGAACCATTGGCCATGTCATTGAGGGAGTCTAATAAATGGAAGGGGGTGGTCCGAGGGGGAGAAGAGCATCGGGTGTGGCTATATGCGGATGACCTGTTGCTGTACGTGTCGGATCCAATGGAGGGGATGGTGGGGGTCATGCAGACTCTAAGGGAGTTTGGGGAGTTTTCAGGCTATAAGCTCAATGTAGGGAAGAGTGAGCTCTTTGTATTACAGGCGGGGAACCAAGACAGAGGGATAGGGGACCAACCGCTGAGGAGGGCGGAAGGGAGCTTTCGGTATCTGGGGATCCAGATAGCCAGGAGTTGGGGGACCCTACATAAACTGAATCTGACGAGGTTGGTGGAGCAAATGGAGGAGGATTTCAAAAAATGGGACATGTTACCTCTCTCGCTGGCGGGTAGAGTGCAGTCGGTCAAAATGGTGGTCCTTCCGAGGTTTCTGTTTGTGTTTCAGTGTCTTCCCATCGTGATCACTAAGGCCTTTTATAAGAGAGTAGGCAGGAGTATTATGGGGTTTGTGTGGGCGAATAAGACCCTGAGAGTAAGGAGAGGGTTCCTGGAACGCAGTAGGGACCGAGGAGGGTTGGCGCTGCCAAACCTGGGGAGCTACTACTGGGCAGCAAATGTGGCGATGATCCGCAAGTGGGTTATGGAGGGAGAGGGGGCGGCATGGAAGAGGATGGAGATGGCATCCTCTAAAGGAACGAGCCTAGGGGCGTTGGTAACGGCACCGCTGCCGCTCTCGCCGACAAAGTACACCACGAGCCCGGTGGTGGCCGCAACGCTAAGGATCTGGGGCCAGTGGAGACGGCACCGGAGTGCAATGGGAGCACCGGTGTGGTCTCCGATCAGGGGTAACCACCGGTTTGTCCCGGGGAAGATGGACGGGGGGTTCGAGGGCTGGCATCGGGCAGGGATTGGAAGAATGGGGGACCTGTTCATCGATGGGACGTTTGCGAGCCGAGGGGCACTGGAGGAGAAGTTCGAGTGACGCCCGGGAAATGCCTTTAGATATATGCAGGTGAGGGCTTTTGTGAGGCGACAAGTGAGGGAATTTCCGTTGCTCCCGGCACAAGAAGTTCAAGATAGGGTGATCTCGGGTGTATGGGTCGGGGAGGGCAAGGTGTTCGAAATACACCAGGAGTTGAAAGAAGAGGAGGAAGTGCTGGTAGAAGAGTTGAAGGGTAAATGGGAAGAGGAGCTGGGGGAGGAGATCGAGGAAGCTCTGTGGGCTGATGCCCTAGGTAGGTTTACTTCCTCCTCCTCGTGTGCCAGGCTCAGCCTGATACAATTTAAGGTGGTCCACAGAGCGCACTTGACGGGGGCGAGGTTGAGTAGGTTCTTCGGGGTAGAGGACAGATGTGGAAGGTGCTCAGGGAGCCCGGTGTACCAGGTCCATATGTTTTGGTCATGCCCGGCACTGGAGAGGTTCTGGAGAGGAGTGGCGGGAGCAATATCTCAGGTGGTGAAAGTCCGGGTCAAGCCAAGCTGGGGGCTAGCACTATTTGGAGTAGTGGACGAACCGGGAGTGCAGGAGGCGAAAGAGGCCGGCATTCTGGCATTTGCGTCCCTAGTAGCCCGGCGAAGGATCTTGCGAATGTGGAAGGAGGCGAAGCCCCCCAGCCTGGAGGCCTGGATAAATGATATGGCTGGGTTCATAAAGTTGGAGAGGATTAAGTTCGCCTTGAGAGGGTCTGCGCACGGGTTTAACAGGCGGTGGCAACCGTTCCTAGACTATCTCGCGGAGTGTTAGAGGAAGGGCGGTCAGCAGCAGCAGCAACCTTGGGGGGGGGTGGAGGGGACGTCCTGAGAGGGGTGGACAAGGGCGGTGGGAAAGGGGGGACTGCCTGGGAGGGTGGATGAGCAAGAGATAACATGAAGGTTGGGGAAACTGGCACGTACGGGTGAGGGCCAGTGTACGAAGCTGTGTAAATATATCATTTTGCCATGTATATATCTTGCTCTGCGCGATTTCTCGTTTTTACTTTTGTTCCGGCGGGGGGCGGGGGGGGGGGTTATTGATTGTAAGGGGGGACAAATTGTCTTAAAAAACTTTAATAAATATATATTTTTAAAAAGAGAGTGTGTTAGTGTCTGTGTGTCTGCGAGAGTATGATTTAATGTATCTGTGTGTCTTTGGGTGTGTATATTAGTGTCTCTGCGTGTCTGTGATTGTGTGTATTAGTGTCTCTGTGTGTCTGTGAGTGTGTGTTAGTGTCTCTCTGTGTCTGTGAGTGTATGTATTAATGTCTCTGTGTGTCTGCGAGTGTGTGTATTAGTGTCTCTGTGTGTCTGTGAGTGTGTGTTAGTGTCTCTCTGTGTCTGTGAGTGTGTGTATTAATGTCTCTGTGTGTCTGTGAGTGTGTGTATTAATGTCTCTGTGTGTCTGTGGGTGAGTGTCTTAGTGTCTCTGTGTGTCTGCGATTGTGTGTATTAGTATCTCGGTGTGTCTGTGAGTGTGTGTTAGTGTCTCTGTGTGTCTGTGGGTGGGTGTATTTCTGTGTCTGCGAGTGTGTGTATTAGTGTCTCTGTGTGTCTGTGAGTGTGTGTATTAATGTCTCTGTGTGTCTGTGGGTGGGTGTCTTAGTGTCTCTGTGTGTCTGCGATTGTGTGTATTAGTATCTCTGTGTGTCTGTGGGTGGGTGTCTTTCTGTGTCTGCGAGTGTGTGTATTAGTGTCTCTGTGTGTCTGTGAGTGTGTGTATTAGTGTCCCTGTTTGTCTGTGGGTGGGTGTTTTTCTGTGTCTGCGAGTGTGTGTATTAGTGTCTCTGCGTGCCTGTGAGTGTGTGTTTGTGTGTTAGTGTCTCTGTGAGTCTGCGAGTGTGTGTTAGTCTCTCTGTGTGTCTGTGAGTGTGTGTTAGTGTATCTGTGTGTCTGCGAGTGTGTGTATTTGTGTGTCTGCGAGTGTGTGTATTAGTGTCTCTGTGTGCCTGTGAGTGTGTGTTTGTGTGTTGGTGTCTCTGTGAGTCTGCGAGTGTGTGTTAGTCTCCCTGTGTGTCTGCGAGTGTGTGTTAGTGTATCTGTTTGTCTGCGAGTGAGGGCCAGTGTACAAAGCTGTGTAAATATATCATTTTGCCATGTATATATCTTGCTCTGCGTGATTTCTCGTTTTTACTTTGTTCCGGCGGAGGGGGGGGGGGGTTATTGATTGTAAGGGGGGACAAATTGTCTTAAAAAACTTTAATAAATATATATTTTTTAAAAACAGTATGTTAGTGTCTGTGTGCCTGCGAGAGTGTGATTTAATGTATCTGTGTGTCTTTGGGTGTGTATATTCGTGTCTCTGTGTGTCTGCGATTGTGTGTATTAGTGTCTCTGTGTGTCTGTGAGTGTGTGTTAGTGTCTCTCTGTGTCTGTGAGTGTATGTATTAATGTCTCTGTGTGTCTGTGGGTGGGTGTCTTAGTGTCTCTGTGTGTCTGCGATTGTGTGTATTAGTATCTCTGTGTGTCTGTGAGTGTGTGTTAGTGTCTCTGTGTGTCTGTGGGTGGGTGTATTTCTGTGTCTGCGAGTGTGTGTATTAGTGTCTCTGTGTGTCTGTGAGTGTGTGTATTAGTGTCTCTGTGTGTCTGTGGGTGGGTGTCTTCGTGTCTCTGTGTGTCCGCGATTGTGTGTATTAGTGTATCTGTGTGTCTGTGAGTGTGTGTTAGTGTCTTTGTGTGTCTGTGAGTGTGTGTATTTCTGTGTCTGCGGGTGTGTGTATTAGTGTCTCTGTTTGTCTGTGGGTGTGTGTATTAGTGTCTCTGTGTGTCTGCGAGTGTGTGTGTTAGTGCCTCTGTGTGTCTGTGAGTGTGTGTATGAGTGTCTCTGTGTGTCTGCGATTGTGTGTATTAGTGGCTCTGTCTGCCTGTGAGTGTGTGTATTAGTGTCTCTGTGTGTCTGTGGGTGTGTGCATTTCAGTGTCTGCGAGTGTGTGTATTAGTGTCTGTGTGTGTCTGTGAGTGTATGTATTAGTGTCTCTGTTTGTCTGTGGGTGTGTGAGTTAGTGTCTCTGTGTGCCTGCGAGTGTGTGTATTAGTGTCTCTGTGTGTCTGTGAGTGTGTGTATTAGTGTCTCTGTGTGTCTGTGGGTGTGTCTATTTCTGTGCCTGCGAGTGTGTGTATTAGTGTCTCTGTGTGACTGCGAGTGTGTGTATTAGTGCCTCTGAGAGTCTGTGAGTGTGTGTATTAGTGTCTCTGTGTGTCTGTGAGTGTGTGTATTAGTGTCTCTGTGTGCCTGCGATTGTGTGTATTAGTGTCTCTGTGTGTCTGTGAGTGTGTGTTAGTGCCTCTGTGTGTCTGTGAGTGTGAGTAGTTCTGTGTCTGCGAGTGTGTGTATTAGTGTCTCTGTGTGTCTGTGGGTGTGTGTATTAGTGTCTCTGTGTGTCTTCGAGTGTGTGTGTTAGTGCCTCTGTGTGCCTGTGAGTGTGTGTATTAGTGTCTCTGTGTATCTGAGAGTGTGTGTGTGTTAGTGTCTCAATTTGTCTGCGAGTGGGTGTGTTAGTGTCTCTCTGTGTGTCTGCGAGAGTGTGTATTAGAGTCTCTGTGTGTCTGTGAGTGTGTGTTTGTGTGTTAGTGTCTCTGTGTGTCTGCGAGTGTGTGTGTCTGCGAGTGTGTGTATTAGAGCCTCTGTGTGTCTGTGAGTGTGTGTTAGTATCTCTGTGAGTCTGCGAGTGTGTGTATTTATCTGTCTGCGTGTGTGTGTATTAGTGTATCTGTGTGTCTGTGAGTGTGTGTTTGTGTGTTAGTGTCTCTGTGTGTCTGCGAGTGTGTGTTTGTGTCTCTCTGTGTCTGTGAGTGTGTGTTAGTGTCCCTGTGTGTCTGCGAGTGTGTGTTACTGTATCTGTGTGTCTGCGAGTGTGTGTATTTGTGTGACTGTGAGTGTGTGTATTTGTGTATCTGTGTCTGCGAGTGTGTGTATTAGTGTTTCTGGGTGTCTGCGAGAGTGTTTATTAGTGTCTCTGTGTGTCTGCGAGTGTGTGTTTTGTGTTAGTGTGTGTATTAGTGCCTCTGTGTGTTTGCAAGTGTGTGTTAGTGTCTCTGTGTGTCTGTGAGTGTGTGCATTAGTGTCTCTGTGTGCCTGCGAGTGTGTGTGTTAGTGTCTCTATGTGTCTCCGAGTGTGTGTATTAGTGTCTCTCTGTGTGTCTGCGAGAGTGTGTATTAGCGTTTCTGTGTGTCTGTGAGTGTGTGTTTGCGTGTTAGTGTCTCTGTGTGTCTGTGAGTGTGTGTATTTCAGTGTATGCGAGTGTGTGTACTAGTGTCTCTGTGTGTCTGTGAGTGTGTGTATTAGTGTCTCTGTGTGTCTGTGAGTGTGTGTATTAGTGTCTCTGTGTGTCTGTGAGTGTGTGTTTGCGTGTTAGTGTCTCTGTGTGTCTGTGAGTGTGTGTACTAGTGTCTCTGTGTGTCTGTGAGTGTGTGTATTAGTGTCTCTGTGTGTCTGTGAGTGTGTGTTTGCGTGTTAGTGTCTCTGTGTGTCTGTGAGAGTGTGTATTTATGTGTATGCGAGTGTGTATTAGTGTCTCTGTGTGTCTGTGAGTGTGTGTACTAGTGTCTATGTGTGTCTGTGGATGTGTGTATTTCTGTGTATGCGAGTGTGTGTATTAGTGTCTCTGTGTGTCTGTGAGTGTGTGTATTAGTGTCTCTGTGTGTCTGCGATTGTGTGTATTAGTGTCTCTGTGTGTCTGCGATTGTGTGTATTAGTGTATCTGTGTGTCTCTGAGTGTGTGTTAGCGTCTCTGTGCGTCTGTGTGTGTGTGTATTTCAGTGTCTGCGAGTGTGTTTATTAGTGTCTCTGTGTGTCTGTGAGTGTGTGTATTAGTGTCTCTGTGTGTCTGTGAGTGTGTGTATTCGTGTCTCTGTGTGTCTGTGGGTGTGTGTATTCGTGCCTCTGTGTGTCTGCGAGTGTGTGTTTTCGTGTCTCTGTGTGTCTGTGGGTGTGTGAATGTCTGTGTCTGCGAGTGTGTATATTAGTGTCTCTGTGTGTCTGTGAGTGTATGTATATGTGTCTCTGTGTGTCTGTGTGTGTGTGTTAGTGTCTCTGTGTGTCTGCGAGTGTGTGTATTAGTGTCTCTGTGTGTCTGTGAGTGTGTGTATTCGTGTCTTTGTGTGTATGTGGGTGGGTGTATTTCTGTGTCTGCGAGTGTGTGTATTAGTGTATCTGTGTGTATGTACTCGTGTCTCTGAGTGGCTGTGAGTGTGTGCATTAGTGTCTCTGTGGGTCTGTGAGTGTGTGTATTAGTGTCTCTGTGTGTCTGCGATTGTGTGTATTAGTGTCTCTGTGTGTCTGTGAGTGTGTGTTAGTGTCTCTGTGTGTCTGTGAGTGTGTGCATTAGTGTCTCTGTGTGCCTGCGAGTGTGTGTGTTAGTGTCTCTATGTGTCTCCGAGTGTGTGTATTAGTGTCTCTCTGTGTGTCTGCGAGAGTGTGTATTAGCGTTTCTGTGTGTCTGTGAGTGTGTGTTTGCGTGTTAGTGTCTCTGTGTGTCTGTGAGTGTGTGTATTTCTGTGTATGCGAGTGTGTGTATTAGTGTCTCTGTGTGTCTGTGAGTGTGTGTATTAGTGTCTCTGTGTGTCTGTGTGTGTGTGTATTAGTGTCTCTGTGTGTCTGTGAGTGTGTGTTTGCGTGTTAGTGTCTCTGTGTGTCTGTGAGTGTGTGTACTAGTGTCTCTGTGTGTCTGTGAGTGTGTGTATTAGTGTCTCTGTGTGTCAGTGAGTGTGTGTTTGCGTGTTAGTGTCTCTGTGTGTCTGTGAGAGTGTGTATTTATGTGTATGCGAGTGTGTATTAGTGTCTCTGTGTGTCTGTGAGTGTGTGTACTAGTGTCTATGTGTGTCTGTGGATGTGTGTATTTCTGTGTATGCGAGTGTGTGTATTAGTGTCTCTGTGTGTCTGTGAGTGTGTGTATTAGTGTCTCTGTGTGTCTGCGATTGTGTGTATTAGTGTCTCTGTGTGTCTGCGATTGTGTGTATTAGTGTATCTGTGTGTCTCTGAGTGTGTGTTAGCGTCTCTGTGCGTCTGTGTGTGTGTGTATTTCAGTGTCTGCGAGTGTGTTTATTAGTGTCTCTGTGTGTCTGTGAGTGTGTGTATTAGTGTCTCTGTGTGTCTGTGAGTGTGTGTATTCGTGTCTCTGTGTGTCTGTGGGTGTGTGTATTCGTGCCTCTGTGTGTCTGCGAGTGTGTGTTTTCGTGTCTCTGTGTGTCTGTGGGTGTGTGAATGTCTGTGTCTGCGAGTGTGTATATTAGTGTCTCTGTGTGTCTGTGAGTGTATGTATATGTGTCTCTGTGTGTCTGTGTGTGTGTGTTAGTGTCTCTGTGTGTCTGCGAGTGTGTGTATTAGTGTCTCTGTGTGTCTGTGAGTGTGTGTATTCGTGTCTTTGTGTGTATGTGGGTGGGTGTATTTCTGTGTCTGCGAGTGTGTGTATTAGTGTATCTGTGTGTATGTACTCGTGTCTCTGAGTGGCTGTGAGTGTGTGCATTAGTGTCTCTGTGGGTCTGTGAGTGTGTGTATTAGTGTCTCTGTGTGTCTGCGATTGTGTGTATTAGTGTCTCTGTGTGTCTGTGATTGTGTGTTAGTGTCTCTGTGTGTCTGTGAGTGTGTGTATTTCAGTGTCTGTGAGTGTGTGTTAGTGTCTCTGTGTGTCTGTGGGTGTGTATATTAGTGCCTCTGTGTGTCTGCGAGTGTGTGTGTAAGTGCCTCTGTGTGTCTGTAAGTGTGTGTATTCGTGCCTCTGAGTGTCTGTGAGTGTGTGTATTAGTGTCTCTCTGTGTGTCTGTGAGAGTGTCTATTGGAGTCTCTGTGTGTCTGTGAGTGTGTGTTTGTGTGTTAGTGT
The DNA here is from genome assembly GCF_047496885.1 of Scyliorhinus torazame. Lineage (NCBI taxonomy): Eukaryota > Metazoa > Chordata > Chondrichthyes > Carcharhiniformes > Scyliorhinidae > Scyliorhinus > Scyliorhinus torazame. Next base: position 23,328,697 of record NC_092729.1, on the reverse strand, counting down.
CACTGTGAGTCTGCGAGTGTGTGTATTTCTGTGTCTGCGAGTGTGTGTATTAGTGTCTCTGTGTGTCTGCGAGTGTGTGTATTCGTGTCTCTGCGATTGTGTGTATTAGAGTCTCTGTGTGTCTGTGAGTGTGTGTTAGTGTCTCTGTGAGTCTGCGAGTGTGTGTATTTCTGTGTCGGCGTGTGTGTGTATTATTGTCTCTGTGTGCCTGTGAGTGTGTGTATGAGTGTCTCTATGTGTCTGCGATTGTGTGTTTTAGTGTCTCTGTGTGTCTGTGAGTGTGTGTTAGTGTCTGTGTGTGATAGTGACTCTGTGTGTCTGTGGGTATGTGTATGTCTGTGTCTGCGAGTGTGTATATTAGTGTCTCTGTGTGTCTGTGAGTGTGTGTTTGCGTGTTAGTATCTCTGTGTGTCTGTGAGTGTGTGTACTAGTGTCTATGTGTGTCTGTGGATGTGTGTATTTCTGTGTATGCGAGTGTGTGTATTAGTGTCTCTGTGTGTCTGTGAGTGTGTGTATTAGTGTCTCTTTGTGTCTGTGAGTGTGTGTATTAGTGTCTCTGTGTGTCTGCGATTGTGTGTATTAGTGTCTCTGTGTGTCTGCGATTGTGTGTATTAGTGTATCTGTGTGTCTCTGAGTGTGTGTTAGCGTCTCTGTGCGTCTGTGTGTGTATTTCAGTGTCTGTGAGTGTGTTTATTAGTGTCTCTGTGTGTCTGTGAGTGTGTGTATTAGTGTCTCTGTGTGTCTGTGAGTGTGTGTATTCGTGTCTCTGTGTGTCTGTGGGTGTGTGCATTCGTGCCTCTGTGGGTCTGCGAATGTGTGTGTTTGTGTCTCTGTGTGTCTGTGAGTGTGTGTATTAGTGTCTTTGTGTGTATGTGGGTGGGTGTATTTCTGGGTCTGCGAGTGTGTGTATTCGTGTATCTGTGTGTATGTACTCGTGCCTCTGAGTGTCTGTGAGTGTGTGTATTAGTGTCTCTGTGTGTCTGTGAGTGTGTGTATTTGTGTCTCTGTGTGTCTGCGATTGTGTGTATTAGTGTCTCTGTGTGTCTGTGAGTGTGTGTTAGTGTCTCTGTGTGTCTGTGAGTGTGTGTATTTCAGTGTCTGTGAGTGTGTGTATTAGTGTCTCTGTGTGTCTGTGGGTGTGTGTATTAGTGCCTCTGTGTGTCTGCGAGTGTGTGTGTAAGTGCCTCTGTATGTCTGTAAGTGTGTGTATTCGTGCCTCTGAGTGTCGGTGAGTGTGTGTATTAGTGTCTCTGTGTGTCTGCGAGTCTGTGTGTTAGTGTATCTGTGGTCTGTGAGTGTGTGTATTAGTGTCTCTGTGTGACTGCGAGTTTGTGTGTTAGTGTCTCAATGTGTCTGCGAGTGTGTGTATTAGTGACTCTCTGTGTGTCTGTGAGAGTGTCTATTGGAGTCTCTGTGTGTCTGTGAGTGTGTGTTTGTGTGTTAGTGTCACTGTGAGTCTGCGAGTGTGTGTATTTATGTGTCTGCGTGTGTGTGTATTATTGTCTCTGTGTGCCTGTGAGTGTGTGTATGAGTGTCTCTATGTGTCTGCGATTGTGTGTTTTAGTGTCTCTGTGTGTCTGTGAGTGTGTGTTAGTGTCTCTGTCTGTCTGCGAGTGTGTGTTAGTGTATCTGTGTGTCTGCGAGTGAGGGCCAGTGTACAAAGCTGTGTAAATATATCATTTTGCCATGTATATATCTTGCTCTGCGTGATTTCTCGTTTTTACTTTGTTCCGGCGGAGGGGGGGGGGGGTTATTGATTGTAAGGGGGGACAAATTGTCTTAAAAAACTTTAATAAATATATATTTTTTAAAAGACAGTATGTTAGTGTCTGTGTGTCTGCGAGAGTGTGATTTAATGTATCTGTGTGTCTTTGGGTGTGTATATTCGTGTCTCTGTGTGTCTGTGATTGTGTGTATTAGTGTCTCTGTGTGTCTGTGAGTGTGTGTTAGTGACTCTCTGTGTCTGTGACTGTATGTATTACTGCCTCTGTGTGTCTGTGGGTGGGTGTATTAGTGTCTCTGTGTGTCTGCGATTGTGTGTATTAGTATCTCTGTGTGTCTGTGAGTGTGTGTTAGTGTCTCTGTGTTTCTGTGGGTGGGTGTATTTCTGTGTCTGCGAGTGTGTGTATTAGTGTCTCTGTGTGTCTGTGAGTGTGTGTATTAGTGTCTCTGTGTGTCTGTGGGTGGGTGTCTTAGTGTCTCTGTGTGTCCGCGATTGTGTGTATTAGTGTATCTGTGTGTCTGTGAGTGTGTGTTAGTGTCTCTGTGTGTCTGTGAGTGTGTGTATTTCTGTGTCTGCGGGTGTGTGTATTAGTGTCTCTGTTTGTCTGTGGGTGTGTGTATTAGTGTCTCTGTGTGTCTGCGAGTGTGTGTGTTAGTGCCTCTGTGTGTCTGTGAGTGTGTGTATGAGTGTCTCTGTGTGTCTGCGATTGTGTGCATTAGTGGCTCTGTCTGCCTGTGAGTGTGTGTATTAGTGTCTCCGTGTGTATGTGGGTGTGTGCATTTCTGTGTCTGCGAGTGTGTGTATTAGTGTCTGTGTGTGTCTGTGAGTGTATGTATTAGTGTCTCTGTTTGTCTGTGGGTGTGTGAGTTAGTGTCTCTGTGTGCCTGCGAGTGTGTGTATTAGTGTCTCTGTGTGTCTGTGAGTGTGTGTATTAGTGTCTCTGTGTGTCTGTGGGTGTGTCTATTTCTGTGCCTGCGAGTGTGTGTATTAGTGTCTCTGTGTGTCTTTGAGTGTGTGTTAGTGCCTCTGTGTGTCTGTGAGTGTGAGTATTTCTGTGTCTGCGAGTGTGTGTATTAGTGTGTCTGTGTGTCTGTGGGTGTGTGTATTAGTGTCTCTGTGTGTCTTCGAGTGTGTGTGTTAGTGCCTCTGTGTGTCTGTGAGTGTGTGTATTAGTGTCTCTGTGTATCTGAGAGTGTGTGTGTGTTAGTGTCTCAATTTGTCTGCGAGTGTGTGTGTTAGTGTCTCTCTGTGTGTCTGCGAGAGTGTGTATTAGAGTCTCTGTGTGTCTGTGAGTGTGTGTTTGTGTGTTAGTGTCTCTGTGTGTCTGCGAGTGTGTGTGTCTGCGAGTGTGTGTATTAGTGCCTCTGTGTGTCTGTGAGTGTGTGTTAGTATCTCTGTGAGTCTGCGAGTGTGTGTATTTCTCTGTCTGCGAGTGTGTGTATTAGTGTATCTGTGTGTCTGTGAGTGTGTGTTTGTGTGTTAGTGTCTCTGTGTGTCTGCGAGTGTGTGTTAGTGTCTCTCTGTGTCTGTGAGTGTGTGTTAGTGTCCCTGTGTGTCTGCGAGTGTGTGTTACTGTATCTGTGTGACTGCGAGTGTGTGTATTTGTGTGACTGTGAGTGTGTGTATTAGTGTATCTGTGTCTGCGAGTGTGTGTATTAGTGTTTCTGGGTGTCTGCGAGAGTGTTTATTACTGTCTCTGTGTGTCTGGGAGTGTGTGTTTTGTGTTAGTGTGTGTATTAGTGCCTCTGTGTGACTGTGAGTGTGTGCATTAGTGTCTCTGTGTGCCTGGGAGTGTGTGTGTTAGTGTCTCTATGTGTCTCCGAGTGTGTGTATTAGTGTCTCTCTGTGTGTCTGCGAGAGTGTGTATTAGCGTTTCTGTGTGTCTGTGAGTCTGTGTTTGCGTGTTAGTGTCTCTGTGTGTCTGTGAGTGTGTGTATTTCTGTGTATGCGAGTGTGTGTATTAGTGTCTCTGTGTGTCTGTGAGTGTGTGTATTAGTGTCTCTGTGTGTCTGTGAGTGTGTGTATTAGTGTCTCTGTGTGTCTGTGAGTGTGTGTTTGCGTGTTAGTGTCTCTGTGTGTCTGTGAGTGTGTGTACTAGTGTCTCAGTGTGTCTGTGAGTGTGTGTATTAGTGTCTCTGTGTGTCCGTGAGTGTGTGTATTAGTGTCTCTGTGTGTCTGTGAGTGTGTGTTTGCGTGTTAGTTTCTCTGTGTGTCTGCGAGTGTGTGTATTTCTGTGTCTGCGAGTGTGTGTATTAGTATCTCTGTGTGTCTGTGAGTGTGTGTACTTGTGTCTATGTGTGTCTGTGGATGTGTGTATTTCTGTGTATGCGAGTGTGTGTATTAGTGTCTCTGTGTGTCTGTGAGTGTGTGTATTAGTGTCTCTGTGTGTCTGTGAGTGTGTGTATTAGTGTCTCTGTGTGTCTGCGATTGTGTGTATTAGTGTCTCTGTGTGTCTGCGATTGTGTGTACTGGTGTATCTGTGTGTCTCTGAGTGTGTGTTAGCGTCTCTGTGCGTCTGTGTGTGTGTGTATTTCAGTGTCTGCGAGTGTGTTTATTAGTGTCTCTGTGTGTCTGTGAGTGTGTGTATTAGTGTCTCTGTGTGTCTGTGAGTGTGTTTATTCGTGTCTCTGTGTGTCTGTGGGTGTGTGTAGTCATGCCTCTGTGTGTCTGCGAGTGTGTGTTTTCGTGTCTCTGTGTGTCTGTGGGTGTGTGAATGTCTGTGTCTGCGAGTGTGTATATTAGTGTCTCTGTGTGTCTGTGAGTGTATGTATATGTGTCTCTGTGTGTCTGTGTGTGTGTGTTAATGTCTCTGTGTGTCTGCGAGTGTGTGTATTAGTGTCTCTGTGTGTCTGTGAGTGTGTGTATTCGTGTCTTTGTGTGTATGTGGGTGTATTTCAGTGTCTGCGAGTGTGTGTATTAGTGTATCTGTGTGTATGTACTCGTGCCTCTGAGTGTCTGTGAGTGTGTGCATTAGTGTGTGTTTTCGTGTCTCTGTGTGTCTGTGGGTGTGTGAATGTCTGTGTCTGCGAGTGTGTATATTAGTGTCTCTGTGTGTCTGTGAGTGTATGTATATGTGTCTCTGTGTGTCTGTGTGTGTGTGTTAATGTCTCTGTGTGTCTGCGAGTGTGTGTATTAGTGTCTCTGTGTGTCTGTGAGTGTGTGTATTCGTGTCTTTGTGTGTATGTGGGTGTATTTCAGTGTCTGCGAGTGTGTGTATTAGTGTATCTGTGTGTATGTACTCGTGCCTCTGAGTGTCTGTGAGTGTGTGCATTAGTGTCTCTGTGTGTCTGCGATTGTGTGTATTAGTGTCTCTGTGTGTCTGTGAGTGTGTGTTAGTGTCTCTGTGTGTCTGTGAGTGTGTGTTAGTGTCTCTGTGTGTCTGTTAGTGTGTGTATTTCAGTGTCTGCGAGTGTGTGTATTAGTGTCTCTGTGTGTCTGTGAGTGTGTGTATTAGTGTCTCTGTGTGTCTGCGATTGTGTGTATTAGTGTCTCTGTGTGTCTGTGAGTGTGTGTTAGTGTCTCTGTGTGTCTGTGAGTGTGTGTATTTCAGTGTCTGTGAGTGTGTGTTAGTGTCTCTGTGTGTCTGTGGGTGTGTGTATTAGTGCCTCTGTGTGTCTGCGAGTGTGTGTGTTAGTGCCTCTGTGTGTCTGTAAGTGTGTGTATTCGTGCCTCTGAGTGTCTGTGAGTGTGTGTATTAGTGTCTCTGTGTGTCTGTGAGTGTGTGTATTAGTGTCTCTGTGTGTCTGTGAGTGTGTGTTTGCGTGTTAGTTTCTCTGTGTGTCTGTGAGTGTGTGTATTTCTGTGTCTGCGAGTGTGTGTATTAGTATCTCTGTGTGTCTGTGAGTGTGTGTACTTGTGTCTATGTGTGTCTGTGGATGTGTGTATTTCTGTGTATGCGAGTGTGTGTATTAGTGTCTCTGTGTGTCTGTGAGTGTGTGTATTAGTGTCTCTGTGTGTCTGTGAGTGTGTGTATTAGTGTCTCTGTGTGTCTGCGATTGTGTGTATTAGTGTCTCTGTGTGTCTGCGATTGTGTGTACTGGTGTATCTGTGTGTCTCTGAGTGTGTGTTAGCGTCTCTGTGCGTCTGTGTGTGTGTGTATTTCAGTGTCTGCGAGTGTGTTTATTAGTGTCTCTGTGTGTCTGTGAGTGTGTGTATTAGTGTCTCTATGTGTCTGTGAGTGTGTTTATTCGTGTCTCTGTGTGTCTGTGGGTGTGTGTAGTCATGCCTCTGTGTGTCTGCGAGTGTGTGTTTTCGTGTCTCTGTGTGTCTGTGGGTGTGTGAATGTCTGTGTCTGCGAGTGTGTATATTAGTGTCTCTGTGTGTCTGTGAGTGTATGTATATGTGTCTCTGTGTGTCTGTGTGTGTGTGTTAATGTCTCTGTGTGTCTGCGAGTGTGTGTATTAGTGTCTCTGTGTGTCTGTGAGTGTGTGTATTCGTGTCTTTGTGTGTATGTGGGTGTATTTCAGTGTCTGCGAGTGTGTGTATTAGTGTATCTGTGTGCATGTACTCGTGCCTCTGAGTGTCTGTGAGTGTGTGCATTAGTGTGTGTTTTCGTGTCTCTGTGTGTCTGTGGGTGTGTGAATGTCTGTGTCTGCGAGTGTGTATATTAGTGTCTCTGTGTGTCTGTGAGTGTATGTATATGTGTCTCTGTGTGTCTGTGTGTGTGTGTTAATGTCTCTGTGTGTCTGCGAGTGTGTGTATTAGTGTCTCTGTGTGTCTGTGAGTGTGTGTATTCGTGTCTTTGTGTGTATGTGGGTGTATTTCAGTGTCTGCGAGTGTGTGTATTAGTGTATCTGTGTGTATGTACTCGTGCCTCTGAGTGTCTGTGAGTGTGTGCATTAGTGTCTCTGTGTGTCTGCGATTGTGTGTATTAGTGTCTCTGTGTGTCTGTGAGTGTGTGTTAGTGTCTCTGTGTGTCTGTGAGTGTGTGTTAGTGTCTCTGTGTGTCTGTGAGTGTGTGTATTTCAGTGTCTGCGAGTGTGTGTATTAGTGTCTCTGTGTGTCTGTGAGTGTGTGTATTAGTGTCTCTGTGTGTCTGCGATTGTGTGTATTAGTGTCTCTGTGTGTCTGTGAGTGTGTGTTAGTGTCTCTGTGTGTCTGTGAGTGTGTGTATTTCAGTGTCTGTGAGTGTGTGTTAGTGTCTCTGTGTGTCTGTGGGTGTGTGTATTAGTGCCTCTGTGTGTCTGCGAGTGTGTGTGTTAGTGCCTCTGTGTGTCTGTAAGTGTGTGTATTCGTGCCTCTGAGTGTCTGTGAGTGTGTGTATTAGTGTCTCTGTGTGTCTGCGAGTCTGTGAGTTAGTGTATCTGTGGTCTGTGAGTGTGTTTATTAGTGTCTCTGTGTGTCTGCGAGTTTGTGTGTTAGTGTCTCAATGTGTCTGCGAGTGTGTGTATTAGTGTCTCTCTGTGTGTCTGTGAGAGTGTCTATTGGAGTCTCTATGTGTCCGTGAGTGTGTGTTTGTGTGTTAGTGTCACTGTGAGTCTGCGAGTGTGTGTATTTCTGTGTCTGCGAGTGTGTGTATTAGTGTCTCTGTGTGTCTGCGAGTGTGTGTATTCGTGTCTCTGCGATTGTGTATATTAGAGTCTCTGTGTGTCTGTGAGTGTGTGTTAGTGTCTCTGTGAGTCTGCGAGTGTGTGTATTTCAGTGTCTGCGTGTGTGTGTATTATTGTCTCTGTGTGCCTGAGAGTGTGTGTATGAGTGTCTCTATGTGTCTGCGATTGTGTGTTTTATTGTCTCTGTGTGTCTGTGAGTGTGTGTTAGTGTCTCTGTGTGTGATAGTGACTCTGTGTGTCTGTGGGTGTGTGTATGTCTGTGTCTGCGAGTGTGTATATTTGTGTCTCTGTGTGTCTGTGAGTGTGTGTTTGCGTGTTAGTGTCTCTGTGTGTCTGTGAGTGTGTGTACTAGTGTCTATGTGTGTCTGTGGATGTGTGTATTTCTGTGTATGCGAGTGTGTGTATTAGTGTCTCTGTGTGTCTGTGAGTGTGTGTATTAGTGTCTCTGTGTGTCTGTGAGTGTGTGTATTAGTGTCTCTGTGTATCTGCGATTGTGTGTATTAGTGTATCTGTGTGTCTGCGATTGTGTGTATTAGTGTATCTGTGTGTCTCTGAGTGTGTGTTAGCGTCACTGTGCGTCTGTGTGTGTATTTCAGTGTCTGCGAGTGTGTTTATTAGTGTCTCTGTGTGTCTGTGAGTGTGTGTATTAGTGTCTCTGTGTGTCTGTGAGTGTGTGTATTCGTGTCTCTGTGTGTCTGTGGGTGTGTGTATTCGTGCCTCTGTGGGTCTGCGAATGTGTGTTTTTGTGTCTCGTGTGCCTGTGAGTGTGTGTATTAGTGTCTTTGTGTGTATGTGGGTGGGTGTATTTCTGTGTCTGCGAGTGTGTGTATTAGTGTATCTGTGTGTATGTACTCGTGCCTCTGAGTGTCTGTGAGTGTGTGTATTAGTGTCTCTGTGTGTCTGTGAGTGTGTGTATTAGTGTCTCTGTGTGTCTGCGATTGTGTGTATTAGTGTCTCTGTGTGTCTGTGAGTGTGTGTTAGTGTCTCTGTGTGTCTGTGGGTGTGTGTATTAGTGCCTCTGTGTGTCTGCGAGTGTGTGTGTAAGTGCCTCTGTGTGACTGTAAGTGTGTGTATTCGTGCCTCTGAGTGTCGGTGAGTGTGTGTATTAGTGTCTCTGTGTGTCTGCGAGTCTGTGTGTTAGTATATCTGTGGTCTGTGAGTGTGTGTATTAGTGTCTCTGTGTGTCTGCGAGTTTGTGTGTTAGTGTCTCAATGTGTCTGCGAGTGTGTGTATTCGTGTCTCTCTGTGTGTCTGTGAGAGTGTCTATTGGAGTCTCTGTGTGTCTGTGAGTGTGTGTTTGTGTGTTAGTGTCACTGTGAGTCTGCGAGTGTGTGTATTTCTGTGTCTGCGAGTGTGTGTATTAGTGTCTCTGTGTGTGCGAGTGTGTGTATTCGTGTCTCTGTGTGTCTGCGATTGTGTGTATTAGAGTCTCTGTGTGTCTGTGAGTGTGTGTTCGTGTCTCTGTGAGTCTGCGAGTGTGTGTATTTATGTGTCTGCGTGTGTGTGTATTATTGTCTCTGTGTGCCTGTGAGTGTGTGTATGAGTGTCTCTATGTGTCTGCGATTGTGTGTTTTAGTGTCTCTGTGTGTCTGTGAGTGTGTGTTAGTGTCTCTGTGTGTGATAGTGACTCTGTGTGTCTGTGGGTGGGTGAATGTCTGTGTCTGCGAGTGTGTATATTAGTGTCTCTGTGTGTCTGTGAGTGTGTGTTAGTGTCTCTGTGAGTCTGCGAGTGTGTGTATTTCTGTGTCTGCGAGTGTGTGTATTAGTGTCTCTGTGTGCCTGTGAGTGTTTGTTTGTGTGTTAGTGTCTCTGTGTCTGCGAGTGTGTGTTAGTGCCTTTGTGTGTCTGTGAGTGTGTGTTAGTGTCTCTGTGTGTCTGCGAGTGTATGTTACTGTATCTGTGTGTCTGCGAGTGTGTGTATTTGTGTGTCTGCGAGTGTGTGTATTAGTGTCTCTGTGTCAGCGAGTGTGTGTATTAATGTTTCTGTGTGTCTGCGAGAGTGTTTAGTACTGTCTCTGTGTGTCTGCGAGTGTGTGTATTTGAGTGAGTGTGTATATTAGTGCCTCTGTGTGTTTGAGAGTGTGTGTGTTAGTGTCTCTATGTGTCTGCCAGTGTGTGTGTTAGTGTCACTGTGAGTCTGCGAGTGTGTGTATTTGTGTGTCTGCGAGTGTGTGTATTAGTGTCTCTGTGTGTCAGCGAGTGAGTGTATTAGTGGCTCTGTGTGTCTGCGAGAGTGTGTATTAGTGTCTCTGTGTGTCTCCGAGTGTGTGTATTTGTGTCTGTGTGAGTGTGTGTATTAGTGCCTCTGTGTGTTTGCTGGAGTGTGTGTTAGTGTCTCTATGTGTCTGGGAGCGTGTGTTAGTTACTCTGTGTGTCTGCCAGTGTGTGTATTAGTGTCTCTGTGTGTCTGTGAGTGTGTGTATTAGTGTCTTTGTGTGTATGTGGGTGGGTGTATTTCTGTGTCTGCCAGTGTGTGTATTAGTGTATCTGTGTGTATGTACTCGTGCCTCTGAGTGTCTGTGAGTGTGTGTATTAGTGTCTCTGTGTGTCTGTGAGTGTGCGTATTAGTGTCTCTGTGTGTCTGCGAGTGTGTGTATTAGTGTCTCTGTGTGTCTGTGAGTGTGTGTTAGTGTCTCTGTGTGTCTGTGAGTGTCTGTGTTTCAGTGTCTGTGAGTGTGTGTATTAGTGTCTCTGTGTGTCTGTGGGTGTGTGTATTAGTGTCTCTGTGTGTCTGCGAGTGTGTGTGTTAGTGCCTCTGTGTGTCTGTGAGTGTGTGTATTCGTGCCTCTGAGTGTCTGTGAGTGTGTGTATTAGTGTCTCTGTGTGTCTGCGAGTCTGTGTGTTAGTGTATCTGTGTGTCTGTGAGTGTGTGTATTAGTGTCTCTGTGTGTCTGCGAGTTTGTGTGTTAGTGTCTTAATGTGTCTGCGAGTGTGTGTATTAGTGTCTCTCTGTGTGTCTGTGAGAGTGTCTATTGGAGTCTCTGTGTGTCTGTGAGTGTGTGTTTGTGTGTTAGTGTCACTGTGAGTCTGCGAGTGTGTGTATTTCTGTGTCTGCGAGTGTGTGTATTAGTGTCTCTGTGTGTCTGCGAGTGTGTGTATTCGTGTCTCTGTGTGTCTGCGACTGTGTGTATTAGAGTCTCTGTGTGTCTGTGAGTGTGTGTTAGTGTCTCTGTGAGTCTGCGAGTGTGTGTATTTGTGTGTCTGCGTGTGTGTGTACTTGTGTCTCTGTGTGTCTGCGAGTGTGTGTGTTAGTGTCTCTATGTGTCTCCGAGTGTGTGTATTAGTGTCTCTCTGTGTGTCTGCGAGAGTGTGTATTAGAGTCTCTGTGTGTCTGTGAGTGTGTGTTTGTGTGTTAGTGTCTCTGTGTGTCTGTGAGTGTGTGTACTAGTGTCTCTGTGTGTCTGTGGGTGTGTGTATTTCTGTGTCTGCGAGTGTGTGTATTAGTGTCTCTGTGTGTCTGCGAGTGTGTGTATTTGTGTCTCTGTGTGTCTGCGATTGTGTGTATTAGTGTCGCTGTGTGTCGGCGAGTGTGTGTTAGTGTCTCTGTGTGTCTGTGAGTGTGTGCATTTATGTGTCTGCGAGTTTGATTATTAGTGTCTCTGTGTGTCTGCGAGTGTGTGTTAGTGCCTCTGTGTGTCTGTGAGTGTGTGTATGAGTGTCTCCATGTGTCTGCGATTGTGTGTTTTAGTGACTCTGTGTGTCTGTGGGTGTGTGTATGTCTGTGTCTGCAAGTGTGTATATTAGTGTCTCTGTGTGTCTGTGAGTGTATGTATTTGTGACTCTGTGTGTCTGTGGGTGTGTGTTAGTGTCTCTGTGTCTGCGAGTGTATGTATTAGTGTCTCTGTCTGTCTGTGAATGTGTGTATTAGTGTCTTTGTGTGTCTGTGGGTGGGTGTATTTCTGTGTCTGCGAGTGTGTGTATTAGTGTCTCTGTGTGTATGTATTCGTGCCTCTGAGTGTCTGTGAATGTGTGTTAGCGTCTCTGTGCGTCTGTGAGTGTGTGTATTTCTGTGTCTGCGAGTGTGTGTATTCGTGTCTCTGTGTATCTGTGGGTGTGTGTATTAGTGCCTCTGTGTGTCTGCGAGTGTGTGTGTTAGTGCCACTGTGTGTCTGTGAGTGTGTGTATGAGTGTCTCTGTGTGCCTGCGATTGTGTGTTAGTGTCACTGTGTGTCTGTGGGTGTGTATTTCTGTGTCTGCGAGAGTGTGTATTAGTGACTCTGTGAGTGTGTGTATTTGTGTGTCTGTGGGTGAGTGTATTTCTGTGTCTGCGAGTGTGTATTAGTGTCTCTGTGTGTCTGTGAGTGTATGTATTAGTGCCTCTGTGTGTCTGTGGGTGTGTGTAATAGTGTCTCTGAGTGTCTGCGAGTATGTATTAGTGGCTCTGTGAGTGTGTGTATTAGTGTCTTTGTGTGTCTGTGGGTTTGTGTATTTCTGTGTCTGCGAGTGTGTGTATTAGTGTCTCTGTGTGTCTGCGAGTGTGTGTATTATTGCATCTGAGTGTCTGTGAGTGTGTGTATTAGTATCTCTGTGTGTCTGTGAGTGTGTGTATTAGTGTCTCTGTGTGTCTGCAATTGTGTGTATTAGTGTCTCTGTGTGTCTGTGAGTGTGTGTTAGTGTCTCTGTGTCTCTGTTAGTGTGTGTATTTGTGTCTGTGAATGTGTGTATTAGTGTCTCTGTGTGTCTGAGGGTGTGTGTATTAGCGTATCTGTGTGTCTGTGAGTGTGTGTTAGTGTATCTGTGTGTCTGCGAGTGTGTGTATTTGTGTGTCTGCGTGTGTGTGTATTAGTGTCTCTGTGTGTCTGCGAGTGTGTGTATTTGTGTGTCTGCGAGTGTGTGTATTAGTGTCTCTGTGTCTGCTAGTGTGTGTGTTAGTGTATCTGTGTGTCTGCGAGTGTGCGTATTAGTGTCTCTCTGTGTCTATGAGTGTGTGTTAGTGTATCTGTGTGTCTGCGAGTGTGTGTATTTGTGTGTCTGCGAGTGTGTGTATTAGTGTCTCTGTGTGCCTGTGAGTGTGTGTTTGTGTGTTAGGGTCTCTGTGAGTCTGACTGTGAATGTGTGTATTAGTGTCTTTGTGTATCTGTGGGTGTGTGTATTTCTGTATCTGCGAGTGTGTGTATTAGTGTCTCTGTATATATGTATTCGTGCCTCTGAGTGTCTGTGAGTGTGTATATTAGTGTCTCTCTGTGACTGTGAGTGTGTGTATTAGTGTCTCTGTGTGTCTGTGGGTGTGTGTATTAGTGCCTCTGTGTGTCTGTGGGTGTGTGTATTAGTGTCTCTGTGTGTCTGCGAGTGTGTGTGTTAGTATCTCTATGTGTCTGCGAGTGTGTGTATTAATGTCTCTCTGTGTGTCTGCGAGAGTGTCTATTAGAGTCTCTGTGTGCCTGTGAATGTGTGTTTGTGTGTTAGTGTCTCTGTGTGTCTACGAGTGTGTGTATGTGTGTGTCTGTGTGTGTGTGTATTAGTGCCTCTGTGTGTCTGTGAGTGTGCGTTAGTGTCTCTGTGAGTCTGCGAGTGTGTGTATTTGTGTGTCTGCGAGTGTGTGTATTAGTGTCTCTGTGTGCCTGTGAGTGTGTGTTTGTGTGTTAGTGTCTCTGTGTGTCTGCGAGTGTGTGTTAGTGCCTCTGTGTGTCTGTGAGTGTGTGTTAGTGTCTCTGTGTGTCTGCGAGTGTATGTTAGTGTATCTGTGTGTCTGTGAGTGTGTGTATTTGTGTGTCTGCGAGTGTGTGTATTAGTGTCTCTGAGTCAGCGAGCGTGTGCATTAATGTTTCTGTGTGTCTGCGAGAGTGTTTATTACTGTCTCTGTGTGTCTGCCAGTGTGTGTATTTGTGTGAGTGTGTGTATTAGTGTCTCTGTGTGCCTGTGAGTGAGTGTATTAGTGGCTCTGTGTGTCTGCGAGAGTGTGTATTAGTGTCTCTGTGTGTCTGCGAGTGCGTGTATTTGTGTCTGTGTGAGTGTGTGTATTAGTGCCTCTGTGTGTTTGCGAGTGTGTGTGTTAGTGTCTCGATGTGTCTGCGAGCGTGGGTTAGTGGCTCTGTGTGTCTGTGAGTGTGTGTATTTGTGTGAGTGTGTATTAGTGTCTCTGTGTGTCTGCGAGTGTGTGTGTTAGTGTCTCTATGTATCTGCGAGTGTGTGTATTAGTGTATCTGTGTGTCTGCGAGTGTGTGTTAGTGTCTCTGTGAGTCTGCGAGTGTGTGAATTTGTGTGTCTGCGAGTGTGTATATTAGTGTCGCTGTGTGACTGCGGGTGTGTGTGTTAGTGTCTCTATGTGTCTCCGAGTGTCTGTATTAGTGTATATCTGTGTGTCTGCGAGAGTGTGTTTGTGTGTTAGTGTCTCTGTGTGTCTGTGAGTGTGTGTACTAGTGTCCCTGTGTGTCTGTGGGTGTGTCTGCAAGTGTGTGTATTAGTGTCTCTGTGTGTCTGCCAGTGTGTGTATTAGTGCCTCTGAGTGTCTGTGAGTGCGTGTATTAGTGTCTCTGTGTGTTTGCGATTGTGTGTATTAGTGTCTCTGTGTGTCTGTGAGTGTGTGTTAGTGTCTCTGTGTGTCTGTGAGTGTGTGTATTTCTGTGTCTGCGAGTGTGAGTATTAATGTCACTGTGTGTCTGTGGGTGTGTGTAGTAGTGTCTCTGTGTGTCTGCGAGTGTGTGTATTAGTGTCTCTGTGTGTCTGCGATTGTGTGTTTTAGTGTCTTGGTGTGTCTGTGGGTGGGTGTATTTCTGTGTCAGCGAGTGTGTGTATTAGTGTCTCTGTGTGTATGTATTCGTGCCTCTGAGTGTCTGTGAGTGTGTGTATTAGTGTCTCTGTGTGTCTGTGAGTGTGTGTATTAGTGTCTCTGTGTGTCTGCGATTGTGTGTATTAGTGTCTCTGTGTGTCTGTGAGTGTGTGTTAGTGTCTCTGTGTGTCTGTGAGTGTGTGTATTAGTGTCTCTGTGTGTCTGTGGGTGGGTGTATTAGTGCCTCTGTGTGTCTGCGAGTGTGTGTGTTATTGCCTCGGTGTGTCTGTGAGTGTGTGTATTCGCGCCTCTGAGTGTCTGTGAGTGTGTGTATTAGTGTCTCTGTGTGTCTGCGAGTGTGTGTTAGTGTATCTGTGTGTCTGTGAGTGTGTGTATTAGTGTCTCTGTGTCTCTGCGAGTGTGTGTATCAGTGTCTCTCTGTGTGTCTGCGAGAGTGTCTATTAGAGTATCTGTGAGTGTGTGTTTGTGTGTTAGTGTCTGTGTGTCTACGAGTGTGTGTATTTCTGTGTCTGCGAGTGTGTGTATTAGTGTCTCTGTGTGTCTGTGAGTGTGTGGTACTGTCTCTGTGAGTCTGCGAGTGTGTTTATTTCTGTGTCTGCAAGTGTGTGTATTAGTGTCTCTGTGTGCCTGTGAGTGGGTGTTTGTGTATTAGTGTCTCTGTGTGTCTGCGAGTGTCTGTTAGTGCCTCTGTGTGTCTGTGAGTGTGTGTTAGTGTCTCTGTGTGTCTGCGAGTGTATGTTAGTGTAGCTGTGTGTCTGCGAATATGTGTATTTGTGTGTCTGCGAGTGTGTGTATTAGTGTCTCTGTGTGCCTGTGAGTGTGTGTTTGTGTGTTGGTGTCTCTGTGAGTCTGCGAGTGTGTGTATTAGTGTATCTGTGTGTCTGGGAGAGTGTTTATTAGTGTCTCTGTGTGTCTGAGTGTGTGTGTATTTGTGTGAGTGTGTGTATTAGTGCCTCTGTGTGTTTGACAGTGTGTGTGTTAGTGTCTCTATGTGTCTGCGAGTGTGTGTGTTAGAGTCTCTATGTATCTGCGAGTGTGTGTTAGTGTCACTGGGAGTCTGCGAGTGTGTGTATTTGTGTGTCTGCGAGTGTGTGTATTAGTGTCTCTGTGTGTCTGCGAGTGAGTGTATTATTGGCTCTGTGTGTCTGCGAGAGTGTGTATTAGTGTCTCTGTGTGTCTGCGAGTGTGTGTATTTGTGTCCATGTGAGTGTGTGTATTAGTGCCTCTGTGTGTTTGCGAGTGTGTGTGTTAGTGTCTATATGTGTCTGCGAGCGTGTGTTAGTGGTTTTGTGTGTCTGCGAGTGTATGTATTAGTGCCGCTGTGTGTCTACGAGAGTGTTTATGTCTCTGTGTGTCTGTGAGTGTGTGTATTTGTGTGTGTGTGAGTGTGTATTAGTGTCTCTGTGTGTCTGCGAGTGTGTGTTAGTGTCTCTATGTATCTGCGAGTGTGTGTATTTGTGTGAGTGTGTGTATTAGTGCCTCTGTGTGTTTGCGAGTGTGAGTGTTAATGTCTCTGTGTGTCTGTGGGTGGGTGTCTTAGTGTCTCTGTGTGTCTGCGATTGTGTGTATTAGTATCTCTGTGTGTCTGTGGGTGGGTGTATTTCTGTGTGTATTTGTGTGTCTGCGAGTGTGTGTATTAGTGTCTCTGTGTGTCTGCGAGTGTGTGTATTTGTGTCCATGTGAGTGTGTGTATTAGTGCCTCTGTGTGTTTGCGAGTGTGTGTGTTAGTGTCTATATGTGTCTGCGAGCGTGTGTTAGTGGCTTTGTGTGTCTGCGAGTGTATGTATTAGTGCCGCTGTGTGTCTACGAGAGTGTTTATGTCTCTGTGTGTCTGTGAGTGTGTGTATTTGTGTGTGTGTGAGTGTGTATTAGTGTCTCTGTGTGTCTGCGAGTGAGTATGTTAGTGTCTCTATGTGTCTGCGAGTGTGTGTTAGTGTCTCTGTGAGTCTGCGAGTGTGTGTATTTGTGTGTCTGCGAGTGTGTGTATTAGTGTCTCTGTGTGTCTGCGAGTGTGTGTGTTAGTGTCTCTATGTGTCTGTGAGTGTGTGTATTAATGTCTCTGTGTGTCTGTGGGTGGGTGTCTTAGTGTCTCTGTGTGTCTGTGATTGTGTGTATTAGTATCTCTGTGTGTCTGTGGGTGGGTGTATTTCTGTGTGTATTTGTGTGTCTGCGAGTGTGTGTATTAGTGTCTCTCTGTGTGCCTGCGAGAGTGTGTTTGTGTGTTAGTGTCTCTGTGTGTCTGTGAGTGTGTGTACTAGTGTGTCTGTGGGTGTGTCTATTTCTGTGTCTGCGAGTGGGTGTATTAATGTCTCTGTGTGTCTGCGATTGTGTGTATTAGTGCCTCTGAGTGCCTGTGAGTGTGTGTATTAGTGTCTGTGTGTGTCTGCGATTGTGTGTATTAGTGTCTGTGAGTGAGTGTTAGTGTCTCTGTGTGTCTGTGAGTGTGTGTATTTCTGTGTCTGCGAGTGTGCGTATTAGTGTCTCTGTGAGTCTGCGAGTGTGTGTATTAGTGCCTCTGTGTGTCTGTGAGTGTGTGTTAGTGTCTCTGTGTGTCTGTGAGTGTGTGTATTTCTGTGTCTGTGAGTGTGTGTATTTGTGTGTCTGTGGTGTGTGTATTAGTGTCTCTGTGTGTCTGCGAGTGTTTGTGTTAGTGCCTCTGTGTGTCTGTGAGTGTGTGTATTAGTGTCTCTGTGTGTCTGCGAGAGTGTGTGTTAGTGTATCTGTGTGTCTGTGAGTGTGTGTACTAGTGTCTCTGTGTGCCTGCGAGAGTGTGTGTTAGTGCCTCTGTGTGTCTGTGAGTGTGTGTATTCGTGCCTCTGAATGTCTGTGAGGGTGTGTATTAGTGTCTCTGTGTGTCTGTGAGTGAGTGTATTAGTGTCTCTGTGTGTCTGCAATTGTGTGTATTAGTGTCTCTGTGTGTCTGTGAGTGTGTGTTAGTGTCTCTGTGTCTCTGTTAGTGTGTGTATTTGTGTCTGTGAATGTGTGTATTAGTGTCTATGTGTGTCTGAGGGTGTGTGTATTAGCGTATCTGTGTGTCTGTGAGTGTGTGTTAGTGTATCTGTGTGTCTGCGAGTGTGTGTATTTGTGTGTCTGCGTGTGTGTGTATTAGTGCCTCTGTGTGTCTGCGAGTGTGTGTATTTGTGTGTCTGCGAGTGTGTGTATTAGTGTCTCTGTGTCTGCTAGTGTGTGTGTTAGTGTATCTGTGTGTCTGCGAGTGTGCGTATTAGTGTCTCTCTGTGTCTATGAGTGTGTGTTAGTGTATCTGTGTGTCTGCGAGTGTGTGTATTTGTGTGTCTGCGAGTGTGTGTATTAGTGTCTCTGTGTGCCTGTGAGTGTGTGTTTGTGTGTTAGGGTGTCTGTGAGTCTGACTGTGAATGTGTGTATTAGTGTCTTTGTGTATCTGTGGGTGTGTGTATTTCTGTGTCTGTGAGTGTGTATATTAGTGTCTCTCTGTGACTGTGAGTGTGTGTATTAGTGTCTCTGTGTGTCTGTGGGTGTGTGTATTAGTGTCTCTGTGTGTCTGCGAGTGTGTGTGTTAGTGCCTCTGTGTCTCTGTGAGTGTGTGTATTCGTCCCTCTAAGTGTCTGTGGGTGTGTGTATTAGTGTCTCTGTGTGTCTGCGAGTGTGTGTGTTAGTATCTCTATGTGTCTGCGAGTGTGTGTATTAATGTCTCTCTGTGTGTCTGCGAGAGTGTCTATTAGAGTCTCTGTGTGCCTGTGAATGTGTGTGTGTGTGTTAGTGTCTCTGTGTGTCTACGAGTGTGTGTATGTGTGTGTCTGTGTGTGTGTGTATTAGTGCCTCTGTGTGTCTGTGAGTGTGCGTTAGTGTCTCTGTGAGTCTGCGAGTGTGTGTATTTGTGTGTCTGCGAGTGTGTGTATTAGTGTCTCTGTGTGCCTGTGAGTGTGTGTTTGTGTGTTAGTGTCTCTGTGTGTCTGCGAGTGTGTGTTAGTGCCTCTGTGTGTCTGTGAGTGTATGTTAGTGTCTCTGTGTGTCTGCGAGTGTATGTTAGTGTATCTGTGTGTCTGTGAGTGTGTGTATTTGTGTGTCTGCGAGTGTGTGTATTAGTGTCTCTGAGTCAGCGAGCGTGTGCATTAATGTTTCTGTGTGTCTGCGAGAGTGTTTATTACTGTCTCTGTGTGTCTGCCAGTGTGTGTATTTGTGTGAGTGTGTGTATTAGTGTCTCTGTGTGCCTGTGAGTGAGTGTATTAGTGGCTCTGTGTGTCTGCGAGAGTGTGTATTAGTGTCTCTGTGTGTCTGCGAGTGCGTGTATTTGTGTGAGTGTGTATTAGTGTCTCTGTGTGTCTGCGAGTGTGTGTGTTAGTGTCTCTATGTAGCTGCGAGTGTGTGTATTAGTGTATCTGTGTGTCTGCGAGTGTGTGTGTTACTGTCTCTGTGAGTCTGCGAGTGTGTGAATTTGTGTGTCTGCGAGTGTGTATATTAGTGTCGCTGTGTGACTGCGGGTGTGTGTGTTAGTGTCTCTATGTGTCTCCGGGTGTGTGTATTAGTGTATATCTGTGTGTCTGCGAGAGTGTGTTTGTGTGTTAGTGTCTCTGTGTGTCTGTGAGTGTGTGTACTAGTGTCCCTGTGTGTCTGTGGGTGTGTCTGCAAGTGTGTGTATTAGTGTCTCTGTGTGTCTGCCAGTGTGTGTATTAGTGCCTCTGAGTGTCTGTGAGTGCGTGTATTAGTGTCTCTGTGTGTTTGCGATTGTGTGTATTAGTGTCTCTGTGTGTCTGTGAGTGTGTGTTAGTGTCTCTGTGTGTCTGTGAGTGTGTGTATTTCTGTGTCTGCGAGTGTGAGTATTAATGTCACTGTGTGTCTGTGGGTGTGTGTAGTAGTGTCTCTGTGTGTCTGCGAGTGTGTGTATTAGTGTCTCTGTGTGTCTGCGATTGTGTGTTTTAGTGTCTTGGTGTGTCTGTGGGTGGGTGTATTTCTGTGTCAGCGAGTGTGTGTATTAGTGTCTCTGTGTGTATGTATTCGTGCCTCTGAGTGTCTGTGAGTGTGTGTATTAGTGTCTCTGTGTGTCTGTGAGTGTGTGTATTAGTGTCTCTGTGTGTCTGCGATTGTGTGTATTAGTGTCTCTGTGTGTCTGTGAGTGTGTGTTAGTGTCTCTGTGTGTCTGTGAGTGTGTGTATTAGTGTCTGTGTGTCTGTGGGTGGGTGTATTAGTGCCTCTGTGTGTCTGCGAGTGTGTGTGTTATTGCCTCGGTGTGTCTGTGAGTGTATGTATTCGCGCCTCTGAGTGTCTGTGAGTGTGTGTATTAGTGTCTCTGTGTGTCTGCGAGTGTGTGTTAGTGTATCTGTGTGTCTGTGAGTGTGTGTATTAGTGTCTCTGTGTCTCTGCGAGTGTGTGTATCAGTGTCTCTCTGTGTGTCTGCGAGAGTGTCTATTAGAGTATCTGTGAGTGTGTGTTTGTGTGTTAGTGTCTCTGTGTGTCTACGAGTGTGTGTATTTCTGTGTCTGCGAGTGTGTGTATTAGTGTCTCTGTGTGTCTGTGAGTGTGTGGTACTGTCTCTGTGAGTCTGCGAGTGTGTTTATTTCTGTGTCTGCAAGTGTGTGTATTAGTGTCTCTGTGTGCCTGTGAGTGGGTGTTTGTGTATTAGTGTCTCTGTGTGTCTGCGAGTGTCTGTTAGTGCCTCTGTGTGTCTGTGAGTGTGTGTTAGTGTCTCTGTGTGCTGCGAGTGTATGTTAGTGTAGCTGTGTGTCTGCGAATATGTGTATTTGTGTGTCTGCGAGTGTGTGTATTAGTGTCTCTGTGTGCCTGTGAGTGTGTGTTTGTGTGTTGGTGTCTCTGTGAGTCTGCGAGTGTGTGTATTAGTGTCTCTGTGTGTCTGGGAGAGTGTTTATTAGTGTCTCTGTGTGTCTGAGTGTGTGTGTATTTGTGTGAGTGTGTGTATTAGTGCCTCTGTGTGTTTGACAGTGTGTGTTTTAGTGTCTCTATGTGTCTGCGAGTGTGTGTGTTAGAGTCTCTATGTATCTGCGAGTGTGTGTTAGTGTCACTGGGAGTCTGCGAGTGTGTGTATTTGTGTGTCTGCGAGTGTGTGTATTAGTGTCTCTGTGTGTCTGCGAGTGAGTGTTTTATTGGCTCCGTGTGTCTGCGAGAGTGTGTATTAGTGTCTCTGTGTGTCTGCGAGTGTGTGTATTTGTGTCCATGTGAGTGTGTGTATTAGTGCCTCTGTGTGTTTGCGAGTGTGTGTGTTAGTGTCTATATGTGTCTGCGAGCGTGTGTTAGTGGCTTTGTGTGTCTGCGAGTGTATGTATTAGTGCCGCTGTGTGTCTACGAGAGTGTTTATGTCTCTGTGTGTCTGTGAGTGTGTGTATTTGTGTGTGTGTGAGTGTGTATTAGTGTCTCTGTGTGTCTGCGAGTGTGTGTGTTAGTGTCTCTATGTATCTGCGAGTGTGTGTATTAGTGTATCTGTGTGTCTGCGAGTGTGTGTTAGTGTCTCTATGTATCTGCGAGTGTGTGTATTTGTGTGAGTGTGTGTATTAGTGCCTCTGTGTGTTTGCGAGTGTGAGTGTTAATGTCTCTGTGTGTCTGTGGGTGGGTGTCTTAGTGTCTCTGTGTGTCTGCGATTGTGTGTATTAGTATCTCTGTGTGTCTGTGGGTGGGTGTATTTCTGTGTGTATTTGTGTGTCTGCGAGTGTGTGTATTAGTGTCTCTGTGTGTCTGCGAGTGTGTGTATTTGTGTCCATGTGAGTGTGTGTATTAGTGCCTCTGTGTGTTTGCGAGTGTGTGTGTTAGTGTCTATATGTGTCTGCGAGCGTGTGTTAGTGGCTTTGTGTGTCTGCGAGTGTATGTATTAGTGCCGCTGTGTGTCTACGAGAGTGTTTATGTCTCTGTGTGTCTGTGAGTGTGTGTATTTGTGTGTGTGTGAGTGTGTATTAGTGTCTCTGTGTGTCTGCGAGTGAGTATGTTAGTGTCTCTATGTGTCTGCGAGTGTGTGTTAGTGTCTCTGTGAGTCTGCGAGTGTGTGTATTTGTGTGTCTGCGAGTGTGTGTATTAGTGTCTCTGTGTGTCTGCGAGTGTGTGTGTTAGTGTCTCTATGTGTCTGTGAGTGTGTGTATTAATGTCTCTGTGTGTCTGTGGGTGGGTGTCTTAGTGTCTCTGTGTGTCTGCGATTGTGTGTATTAGTATCTCTGTGTGTCTGTGGGTGGGTGTATTTCTGTGTGTATTTGTGTGTCTGCGAGTGTGTGTATTAGTGTCTCTCTGTGTGCCTGCGAGAGTGTGTTTGTGTGTTAGTGTCTATGTGTGTCTGTGAGTGTGTGTACTAGTGTGTCTGTGGGTGTGTCTATTTCTGTGTCTGCGAGTGGGTGTTTTAGTGTCTCTGTGCGTCTGCGATTGTGTGTATTAGTGCCTGTGAGTGTGTGCATTAGTGTCTGTGTGTGTCTGCGATTGTGTGTATTAGTGTCTGTGAGTGAGTGTTAGTGTCTCTGTGTGTCTGTGAGTGTGTGTATTTCTGTGTCTGCGAGTGTGCGTATTAGTGTCTCTGTGTGTCTGCGAGTGTGTGTATTAGTGCCTCTGTGTGTCTGTGAGTGTGTGTTAGTGTCTCTGTGTGTCTGTGAGTGTGTGTATTTCTGTGTCTGTGAGTGTGTGTATTTGTGTGTCTGTGGTGTGTGTATTAGTGTCTCTGTGTGTCTGCGAGTGTTTGTGTTAGTGCCTCTGTGTGTCTGTGAGTGTGTGTATTAGTGTCTCTGTGTGTCTGCGAGAGTGTGTGTTAGTGTATCTGTGTGTCTGTGAGTGTGTGTATTAGTGTCTCTGTGTGCCTGCGAGAGTGTGTGTTAGTGCCTCTGTGTGTCTGTGAGTGTGTGTATTCGTGCCTCTGAATGTCTGTGAGGGTGTGTATTAGTGTCTCTGTGTGTCTGTGAGTGAGTGGAAGTGTCTCTGTGTGCCTGTGAGTGTGTGTATTTCTGTGAGTGTTTATTAGTGTCTCTCTGTGTCTGTGAGTGTGTGTTAGTGTCTCTGTGTGTCTTTGAATGTGTGTATTAGTGTCTCTGTGTGTCTGCCATTGTGTGTATTAGTGTCTCTGTGTGTCTGTGAGTGTGTGTTAGTGTGTCTGTGAGTGTGTGTATTTCTGTGTCTGTGAGTGTGTGTATTTGTGTGTCTGTGGTGGGTGTATTAGTGTCTCTGTGTGTCTGCGAGTGTTTGTGTTAGTGTCTCTGTGTGTCTGTGAGTGTGTGTATTAGTGTCTCTGTGTGTCTGCGAGAGTGTGTGTTAGTGTATCTGTGTGTCTGTGAGTGTGTGTATTAGTGTCTCTGTGTGCCTGCGAGAGTGTGCGTATTAGTGTCTCTGTCTGTCTGCGAGTGTGTGTATTAGTGCCTCTGAGTGTCTGTGAGTGTGTGTATTAGTGTCTCTGTGTGTCTGTGAATGTGTGTATTAGTGTCTTTGTGTGTCTGTGGGTGGGTGTATTTCTGTGTCTGCGAGTGTGTGTATTAGTGTCTCTGTGTGTATGTATTCGTGCCTCTAGGTGTCTGTGAATGTGTATTAGTGTCTCTGTGTGTCTGCAATTGTGTGTATTAGTGTCTCTGTGTGTCTGTGAGTGTGTGTTAGTGTCTCTGTGTCTCTGTTAGTGTGTGTATTTGTGTCTGTGAATGTGTGTATTAGTGTCTATGTGTGTCTGAGGGTGTGTGTATTAGCGTATCTGTGTGTCTGTGAGTGTGTGTTAGTGTATCTGTGTGTCTGTGAGTGTGTGTATTTGTGTGTCTGCGTGTGTGTGTGTATTAGTGTCTCTGTGTGTCTGCGAGTGTGTGTATTTGTGTGTCTGCGAGTGTGTGTATTAGTGTCTCTGTGTCTGCTAGTGTGTGTGTTAGTGTATCTGTGTGTCTGCGAGTGTGCGTATTAGTGTCTCTCTGTGTCTATGAGTGTGTGTTAGTGTATCTGTGTGTCTGCGAGTGTGTGTATTTGTGTGTCTGCGAGTGTGTGTATTAGTGTCTCTGTGTGCCTGTGAGTGTGTGTTTGTGTGTTAGGGTGTCTGTGAGTCTGACTGTGAATGTGTGTATTAGTGTCTTTGTGTATCTGTGGGTGTGTGTATTTCTGTGTCTGTGAGTGTGTATATTAGTGTCTCTCTGTGACTGTGAGTGTGTGTATTAGTGTCTCTGTGTGTCTGTGGGTGTGTGTATTAGTGTCTATGTGTGTCTGCGAGTGTGTGTGTTAGTGCCTCTGTGTCTCTGTGAGTGTGTGTATTCGTCCCTCTGAGTGTCTGTGGGTGTGTGTATTAGTGTCTCTGTGTGTCTGCGAGTGTGTGTGTTAGTATCTCTATGTGTCTGCGAGTGTGTGTATTAATGTCTCTCTGTGTGTCTGCGAGAGTGTCTATTAGAGTCTCTGTGTGCCTGTGAATGTGTGTTTGTGTGTTAGTGTCTCTGTGTGTCTACGAGTGTGTGTATGTGTGTGTCTGTGTGTGTGTGTATTAGTGCCTCTGTGTGTCTGTGAGTGTGCGTTAGTGTCTCTGTGAGTCTGCGAGT
Source organism: Scyliorhinus torazame (assembly GCF_047496885.1). NCBI lineage: Eukaryota > Metazoa > Chordata > Chondrichthyes > Carcharhiniformes > Scyliorhinidae > Scyliorhinus > Scyliorhinus torazame. The sequence goes on along the minus strand of NC_092729.1, from coordinate 23,305,240 downwards.
GTGTGTATTTGTGTGTCTGCGAGTGTGTGTATTAGTGTCTCTGTGTGCCTGTGAGTGTGTGTTTGTGTGTTAGTGTCTCTGTGTGTCTGCGAGTGTGTGTTAGTGCCTCTGTGTGTCTGTGAGTGTGTGTTAGTGTCTCTGTGTGTCTGCGAGTGTATGTTAGTGTATCTGTGTGTCTGTGAGTGTGTGTATTTGTGTGTCTGCGAGTGTGTGTATTAGTGTCTCTGAGTCAGCGAGCGTGTGCATTAATGTTTCTGTGTGTCTGCGAGAGTGTTTATTACTGTCTCTGTGTGTCTGCCAGTGTGTGTATTTGTGTGAGTGTGTGTATTAGTGTCTCTGTGTGCCTGTGAGTGAGTGTATTAGTGGCTCTGTGTGTCTGCGAGAGTGTGTATTAGTGTCTCTGTGTGTCTGCGAGTGCGTGTATTTGTGTGAGTGTGTATTAGTGTCTCTGTGTGTCTGCGAGTGTGTGTGTTAGTGTCTCTATGTAGCTGCGAGTGTGTGTATTAGTGTATCTGTGTGTCTGCGAGTGTGTGTTAGTGTCTCTGTGAGTCTGCGAGTGTGTGAATTTGTGTGTCTGCGAGTGTGTATATTAGTGTCGCTGTGTGACTGCGGGTGTGTGTGTTAGTGTCTCTATGTGTCTCCGGGTGTGTGTATTAGTGTATATCTGTGTGTCTGCGAGAGTGTGTTTGTGTGTTAGTGTCTCTGTGTGTCTGTGAGTGTGTGTACTAGTGTCCCTGTGTGTCTGTGGGTGTGTCTGCAAGTGTGTGTATTAGTGTCTCTGTGTGTCTGCCAGTGTGTGTATTAGTGCCTCTGAGTGTCTGTGAGTGCGTGTATTAGTGTCTCTGTGTGTTTGCGATTGTGTGTATTAGTGTCTCTGTGTGTCTGTGAGTGTGTGTTAGTGTCTCTGTGTGTCTGTGAGTGTGTGTATTTCTGTGTCTGCGAGTGTGAGTATTAATGTCACTGTGTGTCTGTGGGTGTGTGTAGTAGTGTCTCTGTGTGTCTGCGAGTGTGTGTATTAGTGTCTCTGTGTGTCTGCGATTGTGTGTTTTAGTGTCTTGGTGTGTCTGTGGGTGGGTGTATTTCTGTGTCAGCGAGTGTGTGTATTAGTGTCTCTGTGTGTATGTATTCGTGCCTCTGAGTGTCTGTGAGTGTGTGTATTAGTGTCTCTGTGTGTCTGTGAGTGTGTGTATTAGTGTCTCTGTGTGTCTGCGATTGTGTGTATTAGTGTCTCTGTGTGTCTGTGAGTGTGTGTTAGTGTCTCTGTGTGTCTGTGAGTGTGTGTATTAGTGTCTGTGTGTCTGTGGGTGGGTGTATTAGTGCCTCTGTGTGTCTGCGAGTGTGTGTGTTATTGCCTCGGTGTGTCTGTGAGTGTATGTATTCGCGCCTCTGAGTGTCTGTGAGTGTGTGTATTAGTGTCTCTGTGTGTCTGCGAGTGTGTGTTAGTGTATCTGTGTGTCTGTGAGTGTGTGTATTAGTGTCTCTGTGTCTCTGCGAGTGTGTGTATCAGTGTCTCTCTGTGTGTCTGCGAGAGTGTCTATTAGAGTATCTGTGAGTGTGTGTTTGTGTGTTAGTGTCTCTGTGTGTCTACGAGTGTGTGTATTTCTGTGTCTGCGAGTGTGTGTATTAGTGTCTCTGTGTGTCTGTGAGTGTGTGGTACTGTCTCTGTGAGTCTGCGAGTGTGTTTATTTCTGTGTCTGCAAGTGTGTGTATTAGTGTCTCTGTGTGCCTGTGAGTGGGTGTTTGTGTATTAGTGTCTCTGTGTGTCTGCGAGTGTCTGTTAGTGCCTCTGTGTGTCTGTGAGTGTGTGTTAGTGTCTCTGTGTGCTGCGAGTGTATGTTAGTGTAGCTGTGTGTCTGCGAATATGTGTATTTGTGTGTCTGCGAGTGTGTGTATTAGTGTCTCTGTGTGCCTGTGAGTGTGTGTTTGTGTGTTGGTGTCTCTGTGAGTCTGCGAGTGTGTGTATTAGTGTCTCTGTGTGTCTGGGAGAGTGTTTATTAGTGTCTCTGTGTGTCTGAGTGTGTGTGTATTTGTGTGAGTGTGTGTATTAGTGCCTCTGTGTGTTTGACAGTGTGTGTTTTAGTGTCTCTATGTGTCTGCGAGTGTGTGTGTTAGAGTCTCTATGTATCTGCGAGTGTGTGTTAGTGTCACTGGGAGTCTGCGAGTGTGTGTATTTGTGTGTCTGCGAGTGTGTGTATTAGTGTCTCTGTGTGTCTGCGAGTGAGTGTATTATTGGCTCCGTGTGTCTGCGAGAGTGTGTATTAGTGTCTCTGTGTGTCTGCGAGTGTGTGTATTTGTGTCCATGTGAGTGTGTGTATTAGTGCCTCTGTGTGTTTGCGAGTGTGTGTGTTAGTGTCTATATGTGTCTGCGAGCGTGTGTTAGTGGCTTTGTGTGTCTGCGAGTGTATGTATTAGTGCCGCTGTGTGTCTACGAGAGTGTTTATGTCTCTGTGTGTCTGTGAGTGTGTGTATTTGTGTGTGTGTGAGTGTGTATTAGTGTCTCTGTGTGTCTGCGAGTGTGTGTGTTAGTGTCTCTATGTATCTGCGAGTGTGTGTATTAGTGTATCTGTGTGTCTGCGAGTGTGTGTTAGTGTCTCTATGTATCTGCGAGTGTGTGTATTTGTGTGAGTGTGTGTATTAGTGCCTCTGTGTGTTTGCGAGTGTGAGTGTTAATGTCTCTGTGTGTCTGTGGGTGGTTGTCTTAGTGTCTCTGTGTGTCTGCGATTGTGTGTATTAGTATCTCTGTGTGTCTGTGGGTGGGTGTATTTCTGTGTGTATTTGTGTGTCTGCGAGTGTGTGTATTAGTGTCTCTGTGTGTCTGCGAGTGTGTGTATTTGTGTCCATGTGAGTGTGTGTATTAGTGCCTCTGTGTGTTTGCGAGTGTGTGTGTTAGTGTCTATATGTGTCTGCGAGCGTGTGTTAGTGGCTTTGTGTGTCTGCGAGTGTATGTATTAGTGCCGCTGTGTGTCTACGAGAGTGTTTATGTCTCTGTGTGTCTGTGAGTGTGTGTATTTGTGTGTGTGTGAGTGTGTATTAGTGTCTCTGTGTGTCTGCGAGTGAGTATGTTAGTGTCTCTATGTGTCTGCGAGTGTGTGTTAGTGTCTCTGTGAGTCTGCGAGTGTGTGTATTTGTGTGTCTGCGAGTGTGTGTATTAGTGTCTCTGTGTGTCTGCGAGTGTGTGTGTTAGTGTCTCTATGTGTCTGTGAGTGTGTGTATTAATGTCTCTGTGTGTCTGTGGGTGGGTGTCTTAGTGTCTCTGTGTGTCTGCGATTGTGTGTATTAGTATCTCTGTGTGTCTGTGGGTGGGTGTATTTCTGTGTGTATTTGTGTGTCTGCGAGTGTGTGTATTAGTGTCTCTCTGTGTGCCTGCGAGAGTGTGTTTGTGTGTTAGTGTCTATGTGTGTCTGTGAGTGTGTGTACTAGTGTGTCTGTGGGTGTGTCTATTTCTGTGTCTGCGATTGTGTGTATTAGTGCCTGTGAGTGTGTGCATTAGTGTCTGTGTGTGTCTGCGATTGTGTGTATTAGTGTCTGTGAGTGAGTGTTAGTGTCTCTGTGTGTCTGTGAGTGTGTGTATTTCTGTGTCTGCGAGTGTGCGTATTAGTGTCTCTGTGTGTCTGCGAGTGTGTGTATTAGTGCCTCTGTGTGTCTGTGAGTGTGTGTTAGTGTCTCTGTGTGTCTGTGAGTGTGTGTATTTCTGTGTCTGTGAGTGTGTGTATTTGTGTGTCTGTGGTGTGTGTATTAGTGTCTCTGTGTGTCTGCGAGTGTTTGTGTTAGTGCCTCTGTGTGTCTGTGAGTGTGTGTATTAGTGTCTCTGTGTGTCTGCGAGAGTGTGTGTTAGTGTATCTGTGTGTCTGTGAGTGTGTGTATTAGTGTCTCTGTGTGCCTGCGAGAGTGTGTGTTAGTGCCTCTGTGTGTCTGTGAGTGTGTGTATTCGTGCCTCTGAATGTCTGTGAGGGTGTGTATTAGTGTCTCTGTGTGTCTGTGAGTGAGTGGAAGTGTCTCTGTGTGCCTATGAGTGTGTGTATTTCTGTGAGTGTTTATTAGTGTCTCTCTGTGTCTGTGAGTGTGTGTTAGTGTCTCTGTGTGTCTTTGAATGTGTGTATTAGTGTCTCTGTGTGTCTGCCATTGTGTGTATTAGTGTCTCTGTGTGTCTGTGAGTGTGTGTTAGTGTGTCTGTGAGTGTGTGTATTTCTGTGTCTGTGAGTGTGTGTATTTGTGTGTCTGTGGTGTGTGTATTAGTGTCTCTGTGTGTCTGCGAGTGTTTGTGTTAGTGTCTCTGTGTGTCTGTGAGTGTGTGTATTAGTGTCTCTGTGTGTCTGCGAGAGTGTGTGTTAGTGTATCTGTGTGTCTGTGAGTGTGTGTATTAGTGTCTCTGTGTGCCTGCGAGAGTGTGCGTATTAGTGTCTCTGTCTGTCTGCGAGTGTGTGTATTAGTGCCTCTCAGTGTCTGTGAGTGTGTGTATTAGTGTCTCTGTGTGTCTGTGAATGTGTGTATTAGTGTCTTTGTGTGTCTGTGGGTGGGTGTATTTCTGTGTCTGCGAGTGTGTGTATTAGTGTCTCTGTGTGTATGTATTCGTGCCTCTAGGTGTCTGTGAATGTGTGTTAGCGTCTCTGTGCGTCTGTGAGTGTGTGTATTTCTGTGTCTGCGAGTGTGTGTATTCGTGTCTCTGTGTGTCTGTGGGTGTGTGTATTAGTGCCTCTGTGTGTCTGCGAGTGTGTGTGTTAGTGCCACTGTGTGTCTGTGAGTGTGTGTATGAGTGTCTCTGTGTGCCTGCGATTGTGTGTTAGTGTCTCTGTGTGTCTGTGGGTGTGTATTTCTGTGTCTGCGAGAGTGTGTATTAGTGACTCTGTGAGTGTGTGTATTTGTGTGTCTGTGGGTGAGTGTATTTCTGTGTCTGCGAGTGTGTATTAGTGTCTCTGTGTGTCTGTGAGTGTATTTATTAGTGTCTCTGTGTGTCTGTGGGTGTGTGTAATAGTGTCTCTGAGTGTCTGCGAGTATGTATTAGTGGCTCTGTGAGTGTGTGTATTAGTGTCTCTGTGTGTCTGCGAGTGTGTGTATTTGTGTGTCTGCGAGTGTGTGTATTAGTGTCTCTGTGTCTGCTAGTGTGTGTGTTAGTGTATCTGTGTGTCTGCGAGTGTGTGTATTAGTATCTCTGTGTGTCTGTGAGTGTGTGTATTAGTGTCTCTGTGTGTCTGCAATTGTGCGTATTAGTGTCTCTGTGTGTCTGTGAGTGTGTGTTAGTGTCTCTGTGTCTCTGTTAGTGTGTGTATTTGTGTCTGTGAATGTGTGTATTAGTGTCTATGTGTTTCTGAGGGTGTGTGTATTAGCGTATCTCTGTGTCTGTGAGTGTGTGTTAGTGTATCTGTGTGTCTGCGAGTGTGTGTATTTGTGTGTCTGCGTGTGTGTGTATTAGTGTCTCTGTGTGTCTGCGAGTGTGTGTATTTGTGTGTCTGCGAGTGTGTGTATTAGTGTCTCTGTGTCTGCTAGTGTGTGTGTTAGTGTATCTGTGTGTCTGCGAGTGTGCGTATTAGTGTCTCTCTGTGTCTATGAGTGTGTGTTAGTGTATCTGTGTGTCTGCGAGTGTGTGTATTTGTGTGTCTGCGAGTGTGTGTATTAGTGTCTCTGTGTGCCTGTGAGTGTGTGTTTGTGTGTTAGGGTCTCTGTGAGTCTGACTGTGAATGTGTGTATTAGTGTCTTTGTGTATCTGTGGGTGTGTGTATTTCTGTATCTGCGAGTGTGTGTATTAGTGTCTCTGTATATATGTATTCGTGCCTCTGAGTGTCTGTGAGTGTGTATATTAGTGTCTCTCTGTGACTGTGAGTGTGTGTATTAGTGTCTCTGTGTGTCTGTGGGTGTGTGTATTAGTGTCTCTGTGTGTCTGCGAGTGTGTGTGTTAGTGCCTCTGTGTCTCTGTGAGTGTGGGTATTCGTGCCTCTGAGTGTCTGTGGGTGTGTGTATTAGTGTCTCTGTGTGTCTGCGAGTGTGTGTGTTAGTATCTCTATGTGTCTGCGAGTGTGTGTATTAATGTCTCTCTGTGTGTCTGCGAGAGTGTCTATTAGAGTCTCTGTGTGCCTGTGAATGTGTGTTTGTGTGTTAGTGTCTCTGTGTGTCTACGAGTGTGTGTATGTGTGTGTCTGTGTGTGTGTGTATTAGTGCCTCTGTGTGTCTGTGAGTGTGCGTTAGTGTCTCTGTGAGTCTGCGAGTGTGTGTATTTGTGTGTCTGCGAGTGTGTGTATTAGTGTCTCTGTGTGCCTGTGAGTGTGTGTTTGTGTGTTAGTGTCTCTGTGTGTCTGCGAGTGTGTGTTAGTGCCTCTGTGTGTCTGTGAGTGTGTGTTAGTGTCTCTGTGTGTCTGCGAGTGTATGTTAGTGTATCTGTGTGTCTGTGAGTGTGTGTATTTGTGTGTCTGCGAGTGTGTGTATTAGTGTCTCTGAGTCAGCGAGCGTGTGCATTAATGTTTCTGTGTGTCTGCGAGAGTGTTTATTACTGTCTCTGTGTGTCTGCCAGTGTGTGTATTTGTGTGAGTGTGTGTATTAGTGTCTCTGTGTGCCTGTGAGTGAGTGTATTAGTGGCTCTGTGTGTCTGCGAGAGTGTGTATTAGTGTCTCTGTGTGTCTGCGAGTGCGTGTATTTGTGTCTGTGTGAGTGTGTGTATTAGTGCCTCTGTGTGTTTGCGAGTGTGCGTGTTAGTGTCTCGATGTGTCTGCGAGCGTGGGTTAGTGGCTCTGTGTGTCTGTGAGTGTGTGTGTTAGTGTCTCTATGTATCTGCGAGTGTGTGTATTAGTGTATCTGTGTGTCTGCGAGTGTGTGTTAGTGTCTCTATGTATCTGCGAGTGTGTGTATTTGTGTGAGTGTGTGTATTAGTGCCTCTGTGTGTTTGCGAGTGTGTGTGTTAATGTCTCTGTGTGTCTGTGGGTGGGTGTCTTAGTGTCTCTGTGTGTCTGCGATTGTGTGTATTAGTATCTCTGTGTGTCTGTGGGTGGGTGTATTTCTGTGTGTATTTGTGTGTCTGCGAGTGTGTGTATTAGTGTCTCTGTGTGTCTGCGAGTGTGTGTATTTGTGTCCATGTGAGTGTGTGTATTAGTGCCTCTGTGTGTTTGCGAGTGTGTGTGTTAGTGTCTATATGTGTCTGCGAGCGTGTGTTAGTGGCTTTGTGTGTCTGCGAGTGTATGTATTAGTGCCGCTGTGTGTCTACGAGAGTGTTTATGTCTCTGTGTGTCTGTGAGTGTGTGTATCTGTGTGTGTGTGAGTGTGTATTAGTGTCTCTGTGTGTCTGCGAGTGAGTATGTTAGTGTCTCTATGTGTCTGCGAGTGTGTGTTAGTGTCTCTGTGAGTCTGCGAGTGTGTGTATTTGTGTGTCTGCGAGTGTGTGTATTAGTGTCTCTGTGTGTCTGCGAGTGTGTGTGTTAGTGTCTCTGTGTGTCTGTGGGTGGGTGTCTTAGTGTCTCTGTGTGTCTGCGATTGTGTGTATTAGTATCTCTGTGTGTCTGTGGGTGGGTGTATTTCTGTGTGTATTTGTGTGTCTGCGAGTGTGTGTATTAGTGTCTCTCTGTGTGCCTGCGAGAGTGTGTTTGTGTGTTAGTGTCTCTGTGTGTCTGTGAGTGTGTGTACTAGTGTGTCTGTGGGTGTGTCTATTTCTGTGTCTGCGAGTGGGTGTATTAGTGTCTCTGTGTGTCTGCGATTGTGTGTATTAGTGCCTCTGAGTGCCTGTTAGTGTGTGTATTAGTGTCTGTGTGTGTCTGCGATTGTGTGTATTAGTGTCTGTGAGTGAGTGTTAGTGTCTCTGTGTGTCTGTGAGTGTGTGTATTTCTGTGTCTGCGCGTGTGCGTATTAGTGTCTCTGTGTGTCTGCGAGTGTGTGTATTAGTGCCTCTGTGTGTCTGTGAGTGTGTGTTAGTGTCTCTGTGTGTCTGTGAGTGTGTGTATTTCTGTGTCTGTGAGTGTGTGTATTTGTGTGTCTGTGGTGTGTGTATTAGTGTCTCTGTGTGTCTGCGAGTGTTTGTGTTAGTGCCTCTGTGTGTCTGTGAGTGTGTGTATTAGTGTCTCTGTGTGTCTGCGAGAGTGTGTGTTAGTGTATCTGTGTGTCTGTGAGTGTGTGTATTAGTGTCTCTGTGTGCCTGCGAGAGAGTGTGTTAGTGCTTCTGTGTGTCTGTGAGTGTGTGTATTCGTGCCTCTGAATGTCTGTGAGGGTGTGTATTAGTGTCTCTGTGTGTCTGTGAGTGAGTGGAAGTGTCTCTGTGTGCCTGTGAGTGTGTGTATTTCTGTGAGTGTTTATTAGTGTCTCTCTGTGTCTGTGAGTGTGTGTTAGTGTCTCTGTGTGTCTTTGAATGTGTGTATTAGTGTCTCTGTGTGTCTGCCATTGTGTGTATTAGTGTCTCTGTGTGTCTGTGAGTGTGTGTTAGTGTGTCTGTGAGTGTGTGTATTTCTGTGTCTGTGAGTGTGTGTATTTGTGTGTCTGTGGTGTGTGTATTAGTGTCTCTGTGTGTCTGCGAGTGTTTGTGTTAGTGCCTCTGTGTGTCTGTGAGTGTGTGTATTAGTGTCTCTGTGTGTCTGCGAGAGTGTGTGTTAGTGTATCTGTGTGTCTGTGAGTGTGTGTATTAGTGTCTCTGTGTGCCTGCGAGAGTGTGCGTATTAGTGTCTCTGTCTGTCTGCGAGGGTGTGTATTAGTGCCTCTGAGTGTCTGTGAGTGTGTGTATTAGTGTCTCTGTGTGTCTGTGGGTGTGTGTATTAGTGTCTCTGTGTGTCGGCGAGTGTGTGTGTTAGTGCCTCTGTGTGTCTGTGAGTGTGCGTATAAGTGTCTCTATGTGTCTGCGATTGTGTGTTTTAGTGTATCTGTGTGTCTGTGAGTGTGTGTTAGTGTCTCTGTGTGTCTGTGGGTGTGTCTATTTCTGTGCCTGCGAGTGTGTGTATTAGTGTCTCTGTGTGTCTGCGAGTGTGTGTATTAGTGCCTCTGAGAGTCTGTGAGTGTGTGTATTAGTGTCTCTGTGTGTCTGTGAGTATGTGTATTAGTGTCTCTGTGTGCCTGCGATTGTGTGTATTAGTGTCTCTGTGTGTCTGTGAGTGTGTGTTAGTGCCTCTGTGTGTCTGTGAGTGTGAGTATTTCTGTGTCTGCGAGTGTGTGTATTAGTGTCTCTGTGTGTCTGTGGGTGTGTGTATTAGTGTCTCTGTGTGTCTTCGAGTGTGTGTGTTAGTGCCTCTGTGTGCCTGTGAGTGTGTGTATTAGTGTCTCTGTGTATCTGAGAGTGTGTGTGTGTTAGTGTCTCAATTTGTCTGCGAGTGTGTGTGTTAGTGTCTCTCTGTGTGTCTGCGAGAGTGTGTATTAGAGTCTCTGTGTGTCTGTGAGTGTGTGTTTGTGTGTTAGTGTCTCTGTGTGTCTGCGAGTGTGTGTGTCTGCGAGTGTGTGTATTAGAGCCTCTGTGTGTCTGTGAGTGTGTGTTAGTATCTCTGTGAGTCTGCGAGTGTGTGTATTTCTCTGTCTGCGAGTGTGTGTATTAGTGTATCTGTGTGTCTGTGAGTGTGTGTTTGTGTGTTAGTGTCTCTGTGTGTCTGCGAGTGTGTGTTTTTGTCTCTCTGTGTCTGTGAGTGTGTGTTAGTGTCCCTGTGTGTCTGCGAGTGTGTGTTACTGTATCTGTGTGTCTGCGAGTGTGTGTATTTGTGTGACTGTGAGTGTGTGTATTTGTGTATCTGTGTCTGCGAGTGTGTGTATTAGTGTTTCTGGGTGTCTGCGAGAGTGTTTATTAGTGTCTCTGTGTGTCTGCGAGTGTGTGTTTTGTGGTAGTGTGTGTATTAGTGCCTCTGTGTGTTTGCAAGTGTGTGTTAGTGTCTCTGTGTGTCTGTGAGTGTGTGCATTAGTGTCTCTGTGTGCCTGCGAGTGTGTGTGTTAGTGTCTCTATGTGTCTCCGAGTGTGTGTATTAGTGTCTCTCTGTGTGTCTGCGAGAGTGTGTATTAGCGTTTCTGTGTGTCTGTGAGTGTGTGTTTGCGTGTTAGTGTCTCTGTGTGTCTGTGAGTGTGTGTATTTCTGTGTATGCGAGTGTGTGTATTAGTGTCTCTGTGTGTCTGTGAGTGTGTGTATTAGTGTCTATGTGTGTCTGTGAGTGTGTGTATTAGTGTCTCTGTGTGTCTGTGAGTGTGTGTTTGCGTGTTAGTGTCTCTGTGTGTCTGTGAGTGTGTGTACTAGTGTCTCTGTGTGTCTGTGAGTGTGTGTATTAGTGTCTCTGTGTGTCTGTGAGTGTGTGTTTGCGTGTTAGTGTCTCTGTGTGTCTGTGAGAGTGTGTATTTATGTGTATGCGAGTGTGTATTAGTGTCTCTGTGTGTCTGTGAGTGTGTGTACTAGTGTCTATGTGTGTCTGTGGATGTGTGTATTTCTGTGTATGCGAGTGTGTGTATTAGTGTCTCTGTGTGTCTGTGAGTGTGTGTATTAGTGTCTCTGTGTGTCTGTGAGTGTGTGTATTAGTGTCTCTGTGTGTCTGCGATTGTGTGTATTAGTGTCTCTGTGTGTCTGCGATTGTGTGTATTAGTGTATCTGTGTGTCTCTGAGTGTGTGTTAGCGTCTCTGTGCGTCTGTGTGTGTGTGTATTTCAGTGTCTGCGAGTGTGTTTATTAGTGTCTCTGTGTGTCTGTGAGTGTGTGTATTAGTGTCTCTGTGTGTCTGTGAGTGTGTGTATTCGTGTCTCTGTGTGTCTGTGGGTGTGTGTATTCGTGCCTCTGTGTGTCTGCGAGTGTGTGTTTTCGTGTCTCTGTGTGTCTGTGGGTGTGTGAATGTCTGTGTCTGCGAGTGTGTATATTAGTGTCTCTGTGTGTCTGTGAGTGTATGTATATGTGTCTCTGTGTGTCTGTGTGTGTGTGTTAGTGTCTCTGTGTGTCTGCGAGTGTGTGTATGAGTGTATCTGTGTGTCTGTGAGTGTGTGTATTCGTGTCTTTGTGTGTATGTGGGTGGGTGTATTTCTGTGTCTGCGAGTGTGTGTATTAGTGTATCTGTGTGTATGTACTCGTGTCTCTGAGTGGCTGTGAGTGTGTGCATTAATGTCTCTGTGGGTCTGTGAGTGTGTGTATTAGTGTCTCTGTGTGTCTGCGATTGTGTGTATTAGTGTCTCTGTGTGTCTGTGAGTGTGTGTTAGTGTCTCTGTGTGTCTGTGAGTGTGTGTATTTCAGTGTCTGTGAGTGTGTGTTAGTGTCTCTGTGTGTCTGTGGGTGTGTGTATTAGTGCCTCTGTGTGTCTGCGAGTGTGTGTGTAAGTGCCTCTGTGTGTCTGTAAGAGTGTGTATTCGTGCCTCTGAGTGTCTGTGAGTGTGTGTATTAGTGTCTCTCTGTGTGTCTGTGAGAGTGTCTATTGGAGTCTCTGTGTGTCTGTGAGTGTGTGTTTGTGTGTTAGTGTCACTGTGAGTCTGCGAGTGTGTGTATTTCTGTGTCTGCGAGTGTGTGTATTAGTGTCTCTGTGTGTCTGCGAGTGTGTGTATTCGTGTCTCTGCGATTGTGTGTATTAGAGTCTCTGTGTGTCTGTGAGTGTGTGTTAGTGTCTCTGTGAGTCTGCGAGTGTGTGTATTTCTGTGTCGGCGTGTGTGTGTATTATTGTCTCTGTGTGCCTGTGAGTGTGTGTATGAGTGTCTCTATGTGTCTGCGATTGTGTGTTTTAGTGTCTCTGTGTGTCTGTGAGTGTGTGTTAGTGTCTCTGTGTGTGATAGTGACTCTGTGTGTCTGTGGGTATGTGTATGTCTGTGTCTGCGAGTGTGTATATTAGTGTCTCTGTGTGTCTGTGAGTGTGTGTTTGCGTGTTAGTGTCTCTGTGTGTCTGTGAGTGTGTGTACTAGTGTCTATGTGTGTCTGTGGATGTGTGTATTTCTGTGTATGCGAGTGTGTGTATTAGTGTCTCTGTGTGTCTGTGAGTGTGTGTATTAGTGTCTCTTTGTGTCTGTGAGTGTGTGTATTAGTGTCTCTGTGTGTCTGCGATTGTGTGTATTCGTGTCTCTGTGTGTCTGCGATTGTGTGTATTAGTGTATCTGTGTGTCTCTGAGTGTGTGTGAGCGTCTCTGTGCGTCTCTGTGTGTATTTCAGTGTCTGTGAGTGTGTTTATTAGTGTCTCTGTGTGTCTGTGAGTGTGTGTATTAGTGTCTCTGTGTATCTGTGAGTGTGTGTATTCGTGTCTCTGTGTGTCTGTGGGTGTGTGCATTCGTGCCTCTGTGGGTCTGCGAATGTGTGTTTTTGTGTCTCTGTGTGTCTGTGAGTGTGTGTATTAGTGTCTTTGTGTGTATGTGGGTGGGTGTATTTCTGGGTCTGCGAGTGTGTGTATTCGTGTATCTGTGTGTATGTACTCGTGCCTCTGAGTGTCTGTGAGTGTGTGTATTAGTGTCTCTGTGTGTCTGTGAGTGTGTGTATTAGTGTCTCTGTGTGTCTGCGATTGTGTGTATTAGTGTCTCTGTGTGTCTGTGAGTGTGTGTTAGTGTCTCTGTGTGTCTGTGAGTGTGTGTATTTCAGTGTCTGTGAGTGTGTGTATTAGTGTCTCTGTGTGTCTGTGGGTGTGTGTATTAGTGCCTCTGTGTGTCTGCGAGTGTGTGTGTAAGTGCCTCTGTGTGTCTGTAAGTGTGTGTATTCGTGCCTCTGAGTGTCGGTGAGTGTGTGTATTAGTGTCTCTGTGTGTCTGCGAGTCTGTGTGTTAGTGTATCTGTGGTCTGTGAGTGTGTGTATTAGTGTCTCTGTGTGTCTGCGAGTTTGTGTGTTAGTGTCTCAATGTGTCTGCGAGTGTGTGTATTAGTGACTCTCTGTGTGTCTGTGAGAGTGTCTATTGGAGTCTCTGTGTGTCTGTGAGTGTGTGTTTGTGTGATAGTGTCACTGTGAGTCTGCGAGTGTGTGTATTTATGTGTCTGCGTGTGTGTGTATTATTGTCTCTGTGTGCCTGTGAGTGTGTGTATGAGTGTCTCTATGTGTCTGCGATTGTGTGTTTTAGTGTCTCTGTGTGTCTGTGAGTGTGTGTTAGTGTCTCTGTCTGTCTGCGAGTGTGTGTTAGTGTATCTGTGTGTCTGCGAGTGAGGGCCAGTGTACAAAGCTGTGTAAATATATCATTTTGCCATGTATATATCTTGCTCTGCGTGATTTCTCGTTTTTACTTTGTTCCGGCGGAGGGGGGGGGGGGGGGTTATTGATTGTAAGGGGGGACAAATTGTCTTAAAAAACTTTAATAAATATATATTTTTTAAAAGAGAGTGTGTTAGTGTCTGTGTGTCTGCGAGAGTGTGATTTAATGTATCTGTGTGTCTTTGGGTGCGTATATTCGTGTCTCTGTGTGTCTGTGATTGTGTGTATTAGTGTCTCTGTGTGTCTGTGAGTGTGTGTTAGTGACTCTCTGTGTCTGTGACTGTGTGTATTACTGCCTCTGTGTGTCTGTGGGTGGGTGTCTTAGTGTCTCTGTGTGTCTGCGATTGTGTGTATTAGTATCTCTGTGTGTCTGTGAGTGTGTGTTAGTGTCTCTGTGTTTCTGTGGGTGGGTGTATTTCTGTGTCTGCGAGTGTGTGTATTAGTGTCTCTGTGTGTCTGTGAGTGTGTGTATTAGTGTCTCTGTGTGTCTGTGGGTGGGTGTCTTAGTGTCTCTGTGTGTCCGCGATTGTGTGTATTAGTGTATCTGTGTGTCTGTGAGTGTGTGTTAGTGTCTCTGTGTGTCTGTGAGTGTGTGTATTTCTGTGTCTGCGGGTGTGTGTATTAGTGTCTCTGTTTGTCTGTGGGTGTGTGTATTAGTGTCTCTCTGTGTCTGCGAGTGTGTGTGTTAGTGCCTCTGTGTGTCTGTGAGTGTGTGTATGAGTGTCTCTGTGTGTCTGCGATTGTGTGTATTAGTGGCTCTGTCTGCCTGTGAGTGTGTGTATTAGTGTCTCTGTGTGTATGTGGGTGTGTGCATTTCTGTGTCTGCGAGTGTGTGTATTAGTGTCTGTGTGTGTCTGTGAGTGTATGTATTAGTGTCTCTGTTTGTCTGTGGGTGTGTGAGTTAGTGTCTCTGTGTGCCTGCGAGTGTGTGTATTAGTGTCTCTGTGTGACTGCGAGTGTGTGTATTTGTGTGAGTGTGAGTGTGTGTATTAGTGTATCTGTGTCTGCGAGTGTGTGTATTAGTGTTTCTGGGTGTCTGCGAGAGTGTTTATTAGTGTCTCTGTGTGTCTGCGAGTGTGTGTTTTGTGTTAGTGTGTGTATTAGTGCCTCTGTGTGTTTGCAAGTGTGTGTGTTAGTGTCTCTGTGTGACTGTGAGTGTGTGCATTAGTGTCTCTGTGTGCCTGGGAGTGTGTGTGTTAGTGTCTCTATGTGTCTCCGAGTGTGTGTATTAGTGTCTCTCTGTGTGTCTGCGAGAGTGTGTATTAGCGTTTCTGTGTGTCTGTGAGTCTGTGTTTGCGTGTTAGTGTCTCTGTGTGTCTGTGAGTGTGTGTATTTCTGTGTATGCGAGTGTGTGTATTAGTGTCTCTGTGTGTCTGTGAGTGTGTGTATTAGTGTCTCTGTGTGTCTGTGAGTGTGTGTTTTAGTGTCTCTGTGTGTCTGTGAGTGTGTGTTTGCGTGTTAGTGTCTCTGTGTGTCTGTGAGTGTGTGTACTAGTGTCTCAGTGTGTCTGTGAGTGTGTGTATTAGTGTCTCTGTGTGTCTGTGAGTGTGTGTATTAGTGTCTCTGTGTGTCTGTGAGTGTGTGTTTGCGTGTTAGTTTCTCTGTGTGTCTGTGAGTGTGTGTATTTCTGTGTCTGCGAGTGTGTGTATTAGTATCTCTGTGTGTCTGTGAGTGTGTTTTCCTGTGTCTATGTGTGTCTGTGGATGTGTGTATTTCTGTGTATGCGAGTGTGTGTATTAGTGTCTCTGTGTGTCTGTGAGTGTGTGTCTTGGTGTCTCTGTGTGTCTGTGAGTGCGTGTATTAGTGTCTCGGTGTGTCTGCGATTGTGTGTATTAGTGTCTCTGTGTGTCTGCGATTGTGTGTACTGGTGTATCTGTGTGTCTCTGAGTGTGTGTTAGCGTCTCTGTGCGTCTGTGTGTGTGTGTATTTCAGTGTCTGCGAGTGTGTTTATTAGTGTCTCTGTGTGTCTGTGAGTGTGTGTATTAGTGTCTCTGTGTGTCTGTGAGTGTGTTTATTCGTGTCTCTGTGTGTCTGTGGGTGTGTGTAGTCATGCCTCTGTGTGTCTGCGAGTGTGTGTTTTCGTGTCTCTGTGTGTCTGTGGGTGTGTGAATGTCTGTGTCTGCGAGTGTGTATATTAGTGTCTCTGTGTGTCTGTGAGTGTATGTATATGTGTCTCTGTGTGTCTGTGTGTGTGTGTTAATGTCTCTGTGTGTCTGCGAGTGTGTGTATTAGTGTCTCTGTGTGTCTGTGAGTGTGTGTATTCGTGTCTTTGTGTGTATGTGGGTGTATTTCAGTGTCTGCGAGTGTGTGTATTAGTGTATCTGTGTGTATGTACTCGTGCCTCTGAGTGTCTGTGAGTGTGTGCATTAGTGTGTGTTTTCGTGTCTCTGTGTGTCTGTGGGTGTGTGAATGTCTGAGTCTGCGAGTGTGTATATTAGTGTCTCTGTGTGTCTGTGCGTGTATGTATATGTGTCTCTGTGTGTCTGTGTGTGTGTGTTAATGTCTCTGTGTGTCTGCGAGTGTGTGTATTAGTGTCTCTGTGTGTCTGTGAGTGTGTGTATTCGTGTCTTTGTGTGTATGTTGGTGTATTTCAGTGTCTGCGAGTGTGTGTATTAGTGTATCTGTGTGTATGTACTCGTGCCTCTGAGTGTCTGTGAGTGTGTGCATTAGTGTCTCTGTGTGTCTGTGAGTGTGTGTTAGTGTCTCTGTGTGTCTGTGAGTGTGTGTTAGTGTCTCTGTGTGTCTGTGAGTGTGTGTATTTCAGTGTCTGCGAGTGTGTGTATTAGTGTCTCTGTGTGTCTGTGAGTGTGTGTATTAGTGTTTCTGTGTGTCTGCGATTGTGTGTATTAGTGTCTCTGTGTGTCTGTGAGTGTGTGTTAGTGTCTCTGTGTGTCTGTGAGTGTGTGTATTTCAGTGTCTGTGAGTGTGTGTTAGTGTCTCTGTGTGTCTGTGGGTGTGTGTATTAGTGCCTCTGTGTGTCTGCGAGTGTGTGTGTTAGTGCCTCTGTGTGTCTGTAAGTGTGTGTATTCGTGCCTCTGAGTGTCTGTGAGTGTGTGTATTAGTGTCTCTGTGTGTCTGCGAGTCTGTGAGTTAGTGTATCTGTGGTCTGTGAGTGTGTGTATTAGTGTCTCTGTGTGTCTGCGAGTTTGTGTGTTAGTGTCTCAATGTGTCTGCGAGTGTGTGTATTAGTGTCTCTCTGTGTGTCTGTGAGAGTGTCTATTGGAGTCTCTATGTGTCCGTGAGTGTGTGTTTGTGTGTTAGTGTCACTGTGAGTCTGCGAGTGTGTGTATTTCTGTGTCTGCGAGTGTGTGTATTAGTGTCTCTGTGTGTCTGCGAGTGTGTGTATTCGTGTCTCTGCGATTGTGTATATTAGAGTCTCTGTGTGTCTGTGAGTGTGTGTTAGTGTCTCTGTGAGTCTGCGAGTGTGTGTATTTCAGTGTCTGCGTGTGTGTGTATTATTGTCTCTGTGTGCCTGAGAGTGTGTGTATGAGTGTCTCTATGTGTCTGCGATTGTGTGTTTTATTGTCTCTGTGTGTCTGTGAGTGTGTGTTAGTGTCTCTGTGTGTGATAGTGACTCTGTGTGTCTGTGGGTGGGTGTATGTCTGTGTCTGCGAGTGTGTATATTTGTGTCTCTGTGTGTCTGTGAGTGTGTGTTTGCGTGTTAGTGTCTCTGTGTGTCTGTGAGTGTGTGTACTAGTGTCTATGTGTGTCTGTGGATGTGTGTATTTCTGTGTTTGCGAGTGTGTGTATTAGTGTCTCTGTGTGTCTGTGAGTGTGTGTATTAGTGTCTCTGTGTGTCTGTGAGTGTGTGTATTAGTGTCTCTGTGTGTCTGCGATTGTGTGTATTAGTGTCTCTGTGTGTCTGCGATTGTGTGTATTAGTGTATCTGTGTGTCTCTGAGTGTGTGTTAGCGTCACTGTGCGTCTGTGTGTGTATTTCAGTGTCTGCGAGTGTGTTTATTAGTGTCTCTGTGTGTCTGTGAGTGTGTGTATTAGTGTCTCTGTGTGTCTGTGAGTGTGTGTATTCGTGTCTCTGTGTGTCTGTGGGTGTGTGTATTCGTGCCTCTGTGGGTCTGCGAATGTGTGTTTTTGTGTCTCGTGTGCCTGTGAGTGTGTGTATTAGTGTCTTTGTGTGTATGTGGGTGGGTGTATTTCTGTGTCTGCGAGTGTGTGTATTAGTGTATCTGTGTGTATGTACTCGTGCCTCTGAGTGTCTGTGAGTGTGTGTATTAGTGTCTCTGTGTGTCTGTGAGTGTGTGTATTAGTGTCTCTGTGTGTCTGCGATTGTGTGTATTAGTGTCTCTGTGTGTCTGTGAGTGTGTGTTAGTGTCTCTGTGTGTCTGTGGGTGTGTGTATTAGTGCCTCTGTGTGTCTGCGAGTGTGTGTGTAAGTGCCTCTGTGTGTCTGTAAGTGTGTGTATTCGTGCCTCTGACTGTCGGTGAGTGTGTGTATTAGTGTCTCTGTGTGTCTGCGAGTCTGTGTGTTAGTGTATCTGTGGTCTGTGAGTGTGTGTATTAGTGTCTCTGTGTGTCTGCGAGTTTGTGTTAGTGTCTCAATGTGTCTGCGAGTGTGTGTATTCGTGTCTCTCTGTGTGTCTGTGAGAGTGTCTATTGGAGTCTCTGTGTGTCTGTGAGTGTGTGTTTGTGTGTTAGTGTCACTGTGAGTCTGCGAGTGTGTGTATTTCTGTGTCTGCGAGTGTGTGTATTAGTGTCTCTGTGTGTCTGCGAGTGTGTGTATTCGTGTCTCTGTGTGTCTGCGATTGTGTGTATTAGAGTCTCTGTGTGTCTGTGAGTGTGTGTTCGTGTCTCTGTGAGTCTGCGAGTGTGTGTATTTATGTGTCTGCGTGTGTGTGTATTATTGCCTCTGTGTGCCTGTGAGTGTGTGTATGAGTGTCTCTATGTGTCTGCGATTGTGTGTTTTAGTGTCTCTGTGTGTCTGTGAGTGTGTGTTAGTGTCTCTGTGTGTGATAGTGACTCTGTGTCTGTGGGTGGGTGAATGTCTGTGTCTGCGAGTGTGTATATTAGTGTCTCTGTGTGTCTGTGAGTGTGTGTTAGTGTCTCTGTGAGTCTGCGAGTGTGTGTATTTCTGTGTCTGCGAGTGTGTGTATTAGTGTCTCTGTGTGCCTGTGAGTGTTTGTTTGTGTGTTAGTGTCTCTGTGTCTGCGAGTGTGTGTTAGTGCCTTTGTGTGTCTGTGAGTGTGTGTTAGTGTCTCTGTGTGTCTGCGAGTGTATGTTACTGTATCTGTGTGTCTGCGAGTGTGTGTATTTGTGTGTCTGCGAGTGTGTGTATTAGTGTCTCTGTGTCAGCGAGTGTGTATTAATGTTTCTGTGTGTCTGCGAGAGTGTTTAGTACTGTCTCTGTGTGTCTGCGAGTGTGTGTATTTGAGTGAGTGTGTATATTAGTGCCTCTGTGTGTTTGAGAGTGTGTGTGTTAGTGTCTCTATGTGTCTGCCAGTGTGTGTGTTAGTGTCACTGTGAGTCTGCGAGTGTGTGTATTTGTGTGTCTGCGAGTGTGTGTGTTAGTGTCTCTGTGTGTCAGCGAGTGAGTGTATTAGTGGCTCTGTGTGTCTGCGAGAGTGTGTATTAGTGTCTCTGTGTGTCTCCGAGTGTGTGTATTTGTGTCTGTGTGAGTGTGTGTATTAGTGCCTCTGTGTGTTTGCTGGAGTGTGTGTTAGTGTCTCTATGTGTCTGGGAGCGTGTGTTAGTTACTCTGTGTGTCTGCCAGTGTATGTATTAGTGCCTCTGTGTGTCTGCGAGAGTGTTTGTGTCTCTGTGTGTCTGTGAGTGTGTGTATTTGTGTGTGTGTGAGTGTGTGTTAGTGTGTCTGTGCGTCTGCGAGTGTGTGTATTAGTGTCTCTGTGTGTCTGTGAGTGTGTGTATTAGTGTCTTTGTGTGTATGTGGGTGGGTGTATTTCTGTGTCTGCCAGTGTGTGTATTAGTGTATCTGTGTGTATGTACTCGTGCCTCTGAGTGTCTGTGAGTGTGTGTATTAGTGTCTCTGTGTGTCTGTGAGTGTGCGTATTAGTGTCTCTGTGTGTCTGCGAGTGTGTGTATTAGTGTCTCTGTGTGTCTGTGAGTGTGTGTTAGTGTCTCTGTGTGTCTGTGAGTGTCTGTGTTTCAGTGTCTGTGAGTGTGTGTATTAGTGTCTCTGTGTGTCTGTGGGTGTGTGTATTAGTGTCTCTGTGTGTCTGCGAGTGTGTGTGTTAGTGCCTCTGTGTGTCTGTGAGTGTGTGTATTCGTGCCTCTGAGTGTCTGTGAGTGTGTGTATTAGTGTCTCTGTGTGTCTGAGAGTCTGTGTGTTAGTGTATCTGTGTGTCTGTGAGTGTGTGTATTAGTGTCTCTGTGTGTCTGCGAGTTTGTGTGTTAGTGTCTTAATGTGTCTGCGAGTGTGTGTATTAGTGTCTCTCTGTGTGTCTGTGAGAGTGTCTATTGGAGTCTCTGTGTGTCTGTGAGTGTGTGTTTGTGTGTTAGTGTCACTGTGAGTCTGCGAGTGTGTGTATTTCTGTGTCTGCGAGTGTGTGTATTAGTGTCTCTGTGTGTCTGCGAGTGTGTGTATTCGTGTCTCTGTGTGTCTGCGATTGTGTGTATTAGAGTCTCTGTGTGTCTGTGAGTGTGTGTTAGTGTCTCTGTGAGTCTGCGAGTGTGTGTATTTGTGTGTCTGCGTGTGTGTGTACTTGTGTCTCTGTGTGTCTGCGAGTGTGTGTGTTAGTGTCTCTATGTGTCTCCGAGTGTGTGTATTAGTGTCTCTCTGTGTGTCTGCGAGAGTGTGTATTAGAGTCTCTGTGTGTCTGTGAGTGTGTGTTTGTGTGTTAGTGTCTCTGTGTGTCTGTGAGTGTGTGTACTAGTGTCTCTGTGTGTCTGTGGGTGTGTGTATTTCTGTGTCTGCGAGTGTGTGTATTAGTGTCTCTGTGTGTCTGCGAGTGTGTGTATTTGTGTCTCTGTGTGTCTGCGATTGTGTGTATTAGTGTCGCTGTGTGTCGGTGAGTGTGTGTTAGTGTCTCTGTGTGTCTGTGAGTGTGTGCATTTATGTGTCTGCGAGTTTGATTATTAGTGACCCTGTGTGTCTGCGAGTGTGTGTTAGTGCCTCTGTGTGTCTGTGAGTGTGTGTATGAGTGTCTCCATGTGTCTGCGATTGTGTGTTTTAGTGACTCTGTGTGTCTGTGGGTGTGTGTATGTCTGTGTCTGCAAGTGTGTATATTAGTGTCTCTGTGTGTCTGTGAGTGTATGTATTTGTGACTCTGTGTGTCTGTGGGTGTGTGTTAGTGTCTCTGTGTCTGCGAGTGTATGTATTAGTGTCTCTGTCTGTCTGTGAATGTGTGTATTAGTGTCTTTGTGTGTCTGTGGGTGGGTGTATTTCTGTGTCTGCGAGTGTGTGTATTAGTGTCTCTGTGTGTATGTATTCGTGCCTCTGAGTGTCTGTGAATGTGTGTTAGCGTCTCTGTGCGTCTGTGAGTGTGTGTATTTCTGTGTCTGCGAGTGTGTGTATTCGTGTCTCTGTGTATCTGTGGGTGTGTGTATTAGTGCCTCTGTGTGTCTGCGAGTGTGTGTGTTAGTGCCACTGTGTGTCTGTGAGTGTGTGTATGAGTGTCTCTGTGTGCCTGCGATTGTGTGTTAGTGTCTCTGTGTGTCTGTGGGTGTGTATTTCTGTGTCTGCGAGAGTGTGTATTAGTGACTCTGTGAGTGTGTGTATTAGTGTCTTTGTGTGCCTGTGGGTTTGTGTATTTCTGTGTCTGCGAGTGTGTGTATTAGTGTCTCTGTGTGTCTGCGAGTGTGTGTATTATTGCATCTGAGTGTCTGTGAGTGTGTGTATTAGTATCTCTGTGTGTCTGTGAGTGTGTGTATTAGTGTCTCTGTGTGTCTGCAATTGTGTGTATTAGTGTCTCTGTGTGTCTGTGAGTGTGTGTTAGTGTCTCTGTGTCTCTGTTAGTGTGTGTATTTGTGTCTGTGAATGTGTGTATTAGTGTCTCTGTGTGTCTGAGGGTGGTGTGTATTAGCGTATCTGTGTGTCTGTGAGTGTGTGTTAGTGTATCTGTGTGTCTGCGAGTGTGTGTATTTGTGTGTCTGCGTGTGTGTGTATTAGTGTCTCTGTGTGTCTGCGAGTGTGTGTATTTGTGTGTCTGCGAGTGTGTGTATTAGTGTCTCTGTGTCTGCTAGTGTGTGTGTTAGTGTATCTGTGTGTCTGCGAGTGTGCGTATTAGTGTCTCTCTGTGTCTATGAGTGTGTGTTAGTGTATCTGTGTGTCTGCGAGTGTGTGTATTTGTGTGTCTGCGAGTGTGTGTATTAGTGTCTCTGTGTGCCTGTGAGTGTGTGTTTGTGTGTTAGGGTCTCTGTGAGTCTGACTGTGAATGTGTGTATTAGTGTCTTTGTGTATCTGTGGGTGTGTGTATTTCTGTATCTGCGAGTGTGTGTATTAGTGTCTCTGTATATATGTATTCGTGCCTCTGAGTGTCTGTGAGTGTGTATATTAGTGTCTCTCTGTGACTGTGAGTGTGTGTATTAGTGTCTCTGTGTGTCTGTGGGTGTGTGTATTAGTGCCTCTGTGTGTCTGTGGGTGTGTGTATTAGTGTCTCTGTGTGTCTGCGAGTGTGTGTGTTAGTATCTCTATGTGTCTGCGAGTGTGTGTATTAATGTCTCTCTGTGTGTCTGCGAGAGTGTCTATTAGAGTCTCTGTGTGCCTGTGAATGTGTGTTTGTGTGTTAGTGTCTCTGTGTGTCTACGAGTGTGTGTATGTGTGTGTCTGTGTGTGTGTGTATTAGTGCCTCTGTGTGTCTGTGAGTGTGCGTTAGTGTCTCTGTGAGTCTGCGAGTGTGTGTATTTGTGTGTCTGCGAGTGTGTGTATTAGTGTCTCTGTGTGCCTGTGAGTGTGTGTTTGTGTGTTAGTGTCTCTGTGTGTCTGCGAGTGTGTGTTAGTGCCTCTGTGTGTCTGTGAGTGTGTGTTAGTGTCTCTGTGTGTCTGTGAGTGTATGTTAGTGTATCTGTGTGTCTGTGAGTGTGTGTATTTGTGTGTCTGCGAGTGTGTGTATTAGTGTCTCTGAGTCAGCGAGCGTGTGCATTAATGTTTCTGTGTGTCTGCGAGAGTGTTTATTACTGTCTCTGTGTGTCTGCCAGTGTGTGTATTTGTGTGAGTGTGTGTATTAGTGTCTCTGTGTGCCTGTGAGTGAGTGTATTAGTGGCTCTGTGTATCTGCGAGAGTGTGTATTAGTGTCTCTGTGTGTCTGCGAGTGCGTGTATTTGTGTCTGTGTGAGTGTGTGTATTAGTGCCTCTGTGTGTTTGCGAGTGTGTGTGTTAGTGTCTCGATGTGTCTGCGAGCGTGGGTTAGTGGCTCTGTGTGTCTGTGAGTGTGTGTATTAGTGTCTCTCTGTGTCTATGAGTGTGTGTTAGTGTATCTGTGTGTCTGCGAGTGTGTGTATTTGTGTGTCTGCGAGTGTGTGTATTAGTGTCTCTGTGTGCCTGTGAGTGTGTGTTTGTGTGTTAGGGTCTCTGTGAGTCTGACTGTGAATGTGTGTATTAGTGTCTTTGTGTATCTGTGGGTGTGTGTATTTCTGTATCTGCGAGTGTGTGTATTAGTGTCTCTGTATATATGTATTCGTGCCTCTGAGTGTCTGTGAGTGTGTATATTAGTGTCTCTCTGTGACTGTGAGTGTGTGTATTAGTGTCTCTGTGTGTCTGTGGGTGTGTGTATTAGTGCCTCTGTGTGTCTGTGGGTGTGTGTATTAGTGTCTCTGTGTGTCTGCGAGTGTGTGTGTTAGTATCTCTATGTGTCTGCGAGTGTGTGTATTAATGTCTCTCTGTGTGTCTGCGAGAGTGTCTATTAGAGTCTCTGTGTGCCTGTGAATGTGTGTTTGTGTGTTAGTGTCTCTGTGTGTCTACGAGTGTGTGTATGTGTGTGTCTGTGTGTGTGTGTATTAGTGCCTCTGTGTGTCTGTGAGTGTGCGTTAGTGTCTCTGTGAGTCTGCGAGTGTGTGTATTTGTGTGTCTGCGAGTGTGTGTATTAGTGTCTCTGTGTGCCTGTGAGTGTGTGTTTGTGTGTTAGTGTCTCTGTGTGTCTGCGAGTGTGTGTTAGTGCCTCTGTGTGTCTGTGAGTGTGTGTTAGTGTCTCTGTGTGTCTGCGAGTGTATGTTAGTGTATCTGTGTGTCTGTGAGTGTGTGTATTTGTGTGTCTGCGAGTGTGTGTATTAGTGTCTCTGAGTCAGCGAGCGTGTGCATTAATGTTTCTGTGTGTCTGCGAGAGTGTTTATTACTGTCTCTGTGTGTCTGCCAGTGTGTGTATTTGTGTGAGTGTGTGTATTAGTGTCTCTGTGTGCCTGTGAGTGAGTGTATTAGTGGCTCTGTGTGTCTGCGAGAGTGTGTATTAGTGCCTCTGTGTGTCTGCGAGTGCGTGTATTTGTGTCTGTGTGAGTGTGTGTATTAGTGCCTCTGTGTGTTTGCGAGTGTGTGTTAGTGTCTCGATGTGTCTGCGAGCGTGGGTTAGTGGCTCTGTGTGTCTGTGAGTGTGTGTATTTGTGTGAGTGTGTATTAGTGTCTCTGTGTGTCTGCGAGTGTGTGTGTTAGTGTCTCTATGTATCTGCGAGTGTGTGTATTAGTGTATCTGTGTGTCTGCGAGTGTGTGTTAGTGTCTCTGTGAGTCTGCGAGTGTGTGAATTTGTATGTCTGCGAGTGTGTATATTAGTGTCGCTGTGTGACTGCGGGTGTGTGTGTTAGTGTCTCTATGTGTCTCCGAGTGTCTGTATTAGTGTATATCTGTGTGTCTGCGAGAGTGTGTTTGTGTGTTAGTGTCTCTGTGTGTCTGTGAGTGTGTGTACTAGTGTCCCTGTGTGTCTGTGGGTGTGTCTGCAAGTGTGTGTATTAGTGTCTCTGTGTGTCTGCCAGTGTGTGTATTAGTGCCTCTGAGTGTCTGTGAGTGCGTGTATTAGTGTCTCTGTGTGTTTGCGATTGTGTGTATTAGTGTCTCTGTGTGTCTGTGAGTGTGTGTTAGTGTCTCTGTGTGTCTGTGAGTGTGTGTATTTCTGTGTCTGCGAGTGTGAGTATTAATGTCACTGTGTGTCTGTGGGTGTGTGTAGTAGTGTCTCTGTGTGTCTGCGAGTGTGTGTATTAGTGTCTCTGTGTGTCTGCGATTGTGTGTTTTAGTGTCTTGGTGTGTCTGTGGGTGGGTGTATTTCTGTGTCAGCGAGTGTGTGTATTAGTGTCTCTGTGTGTATGTATTCGTGCCTCTGAGTGTCTGTGAGTGTGTGTATTAGTGTCTCTGTGTGTCTGTGAGTGTGTGTATTAGTGTCTCTGTGTGTCTGCGATTGTGTGTATTAGTGTCTCTGTGTGTCTGTGAGTGTGTGTTAGTGTCTCTGTGTGTCTGTGAGTGTGTGTATTAGTGTCTCTGTGTTGTCTGTGGGTGGGTGTATTAGTGCCTCTGTATGTCTGCGAGTGTGTGTGTTATTGCCTCGGTGTGTCTGTGAGTGTGTGTATTCGCGCCTCTGAGTGTCTGTGAGTGTGTGTATTAGTGTCTCTGTGTGTCTGCGAGTGTGTGTTAGTGTATCTGTGTGTCTGTGAGTGTGTGTATTAGTGTCTCTGTGTCTCTGCGAGTGTGTGTATCAGTGTCTCTCTGTGTGTCTGCGAGAGTGTCTATTAGAGTATCTGTGAGTGTGTGTTTGTGTGTTAGTGTCTCTGTGTGTCTACGAGTGTGTGTATTTCTGTGTCTGCGAGTGTGTGTATTAGTGTCTCTGTGTGTCTGTGAGTGTGTGGTACTGTCTCTGTGAGTCTGCGAGTGTGTTTATTTCTGTGTCTGCAAGTGTGTGTATTAGTGTCTCTGTGTGCCTGTGAGTGGGTGTTTGTGTATTAGTGTCTCTGTGTGTCTGCGAGTGTCTGTTAGTGCCTCTGTGTGTCTGTGAGTGTGTGTTAGTGTCTCTGTGTGTCTGCGAGTGTATGTTAGTGTAGCTGTGTGTCTGCGAATATGTGTATTTGTGTGTCTGCGAGTGTGTGTATTAGTGTCTCTGTGTGCCTGTGAGTGTGTGTTTGTGTGTTGGTGTCTCTGTGAGTCTGCGAGTGTGTGTATTAGTGTCTCTGTGTGTCTGGGAGAGTGTTTATTAGTGTCTCTGTGTGTCTGAGTGTGTGTGTATTTGTGTGAGTGTGTGTATTAGTGCCTCTGTGTGTTTGACAGTGTGTGTGTTAGTGTCTCTATGTGTCTGCGAGTGTGTGTGTTAGAGTCTCTATGTATCTGCGAGTGTGTGTTAGTGTCACTGGGAGTCTGCGAGTGTGTGTATTTGTGTGTCTGCGAGTGTGTGTATTAGTGTCTCTGTGTGTCTGCGAGTGAGTGTATTATTGGCTCTGTGTGTCTGCGAGAGTGTGTATTAGTGTCTCTGTGTGTCTGCGAGTGTGTGTATTTGTGTCCATGTGAGTGTGTGTATTAGTGCCTCTGTGTGTTTGCGAGTGTGTGTGTTAGTGTCTATATGTGTCTGCGAGCGTGTGTTAGTGGTTTTGTGTGTCTGCGAGTGTATGTATTAGTGCCGCTGTGTGTCTACGAGAGTGTTTATGTCTCTGTGTGTCTGTGAGTGTGTGTATTTGTGTGTGTGTGAGTGTGTATTAGTGTCTCTGTGTGTCTGCGAGTGTGTGTGTTAGTGTCTCTATGTATCTGCGAGTGTGTGTATTAGTGTATCTGTGTGTCTGCGAGTGTGTGTTAGTGTCTCTATGTATCTGCGAGTGTGTGTATTTGTGTGAGTGTGTGTATTAGTGCCTCTGTGTGTTTGCGAGTGTGTGTGTTAATGTCTCTGTGTGTCTGTGGGTGGGTGTCTTAGTGTCTCTGTGTGTCTGCGATTGTGTGTATTAGTATCTCTGTGTGTCTGTGGGTGGGTGTATTTCTGTGTGTATTTGTGTGTCTGCGAGTGTGTGTATTAGTGTCTCTGTGTGTCTGCGAGTGTGTGTATTTGTGTCCATGTGAGTGTGTGTATTAGTGCCTCTGTGTGTTTGCGAGTGTGTGTGTTAGTGTCTATATGTGTCTGCGAGCGTGTGTTAGTGGCTTTGTGTGTCTGCGACTGTATGTATTAGTGCCGCTGTGTGTCTACGAGAGTGTTTATGTCTCTGTGTGTCTGTGAGTGTGTGTATTTGTGTGTGTGTGAGTGTGTATTAGTGTCTCTGTGTGTCTGCGAGTGAGTATGTTAGTGTCTCTATGTGTCTGCGAGTGTGTGTTAGTGTCTCTGTGAGTCTGCGAGTGTGTGTATTTGTGTGTCTGCGAGTGTGTGTATTAGTGTCTCTGTGTGTCTGCGAGTGTGTGTGTTAGTGTCTCTATGTGTCTGTGAGTGTGTGTATTAATGTCTCTGTGTGTCTGTGGGTGGGTGTCTTAGTGTCTCTGTGTGTCTGTGATTGTGTGTATTAGTATCTCTGTGTGTCTGTGGGTGGGTGTATTTCTGTGTGTATTTGTGTGTCTGCGAGTGTGTGTATTAGTGTCTCTCTGTGTGCCTGCGAGAGTGTGTTTGTGTGTTAGTGTCTCTGTGTGTCTGTGAGTGTGTGTACTAGTGTGTCTGTGGGTGTGTCTATTTCTGTGTCTGCGAGTGGGTGTATTAATGTCTCTGTGTGTCTGCGATTGTGTGTATTAGTGCCTCTGAGTGCCTGTGAGTGTGTGTATTAGTGTCTGTGTGTGTCTGCGATTGTGTGTATTAGTGTCTGTGAGTGAGTGTTAGTGTCTCTGTGTGTCTGTGAGTGTGTGTATTTCTGTGTCTGCGAGTGTGCGTATTAGTGTCTCTGTGAGTCTGCGAGTGTGTGTATTAGTGCCTCTGTGTGTCTGTGAGTGTGTGTTAGTGTCTCTGTGTGTCTGTGAGTGTGTGTATTTCTGTGTCTGTGAGTGTGTGTATTTGTGTGTCTGTGGTGTGTGTATTAGTGTCTCTGTGTGTCTGCGAGTGTTTGTGTTAGTGCCTCTGTGTGTCTGTGAGTGTGTGTATTAGTGTCTCTGTGTGTCTGCGAGAGTGTGTGTTAGTGTATCTGTGTGTCTGTGAGTGTGTGTACTAGTGTCTCTGTGTGCCTGCGAGAGTGTGTGTTAGTGCCTCTGTGTGTCTGTGAGTGTGTGTATTCGTGCCTCTGAATGTCTGTGAGGGTGTGTATTAGTGTCTCTGTGTGTCTGTGAGTGAGAGGAAGTGTCTCTGTGTGCCTGTGAGTGTGTGTATTTCTGTGAGTGTTTATTAGTGTCTCTCTGTGTCTGTGAGTGTGTGTTAGTGTCTCTGTGTGTCTTTGAATGTGTGTATTAGTGTCTCTGTGTGTCTGCCATTGTGTGTATTAGTGTCTCTGTGTGTCTGTGAGTGTGTGTTAGTGTGTCTGTGAGTGTGTGTATTTCTGTGTCTGTGAGTGTGTGTATTTGTGTGTCTGTGGTGTGTGTATTAGTGTCTCTGTGTGTCTGCGAGTGTTTGTGTTAGTGCCTCTGTGTGTCTGTGAGTGTGTGTATTAGTGTCTCTGTGTGTCTGCGAGAGTGTGTGTTAGTGTATCTGTGTGTCTGTGAGTGTGTGTATTAGTGTCTCTGTGTGCCTGCGAGAGTGTGCGTATTAGTGTCTCTGTCTGTCTGCGAGTGTGTGTATTAGTGCCTCTGAGTGTCTGTGAGTGTGTGTATTAGTGTCTCTGTGTGTCTGTGGGTGTGTGTATTAGTGTCTCTGTGTGTCGGCGAGTGTGTGTGTTAGTGCCTCTGTGTGTCTGTGAGTGTGCGTATAAGTGTCTCTATGTGTCTGCGATTGTGTGTTTTAGTGTATCTGTGTGTCTGTGAGTGTGTGTTAGTGTCTCTGTGTGTGTTAGTGTCTCTATGTGTCTGTGGGTGGGTGTATTTCTGTGTCTGCGAGTGAGTATATGAGTATCTCTGTGTGTCTGTGAGTATATGTAATTGTGTCTCTGTGTGTCTGTGGGTGTATGTGTTAGTGTCTCTGTGTGTCTGCGAGTGAGTGTATTAGTGTCTCTGTGTGTCTGTGAGTGTGTGTATTAGTGTCTTTGTGTGTCTGTGGGTGTTTGTATTTCTGTGTCAGCGAGTGTGTGTATTAGTGTCTCTGTGTGTATGTATTCGTGCCTCTGAGTGTCTGTGAGTGTGTGTATCAGTGTCTCTGTGTGTCTGTGAGTGTGTGTTAGTGTCTGTGTGTCTGTGAGTGTGTGTATTAGTGTCTCTGTGTGTCTCTGAGTGTGTTTATTAGTGTCTCTGTGTGTCTGTGAGTTTGTTTATTAGTGTCTCTCTGTGTCTGTGAGTGTGTGTTAGTGTTTCTGTGTGTCTTTGAATGTGTGTATTAGTGTCTCTGTGTGTCTGCCATTGTGTGTATTAGTGTCTCTGTGTGTCTGTGAGTGTGTGTTAGTGTCTCTGTGTGTCTGTGAGTGTGTGTATTTCTGTGTCTGTGAGTGTGTGTATTTGTGTGTCTGTGGTGTGTGTATTAGTGTCTCTGTGTGTCTGCGAGTATTTGTGTTGGTGCCTCTGTGTGTCTGTGAGTGTGTGTATTAGTGTCTCTGTGTGTCTGCGAGAGTGTGTGTTAGTGTATCTGTGTGTCTGTGAGTGTGTGTATTAGTGTCTCTGTGTGCCTGCGAGAGTGTGTGTTAGTGCCTCTGTGTGTCTGTGAGTGTGTGTATTCGTGCCTCTGAATGTCTGTGAGTGTGTGTATTAGTGTCTCTGTGTGTCTGCGAGTGTGTGTGTTAGTGTCTCTATGTGTCTGCGAGTGTGTGTATTAGTGTCTCTCTGTGTGTCTGCGAAAGTGTCTATTAGAGTCTCTGTGTGTCTGTGAGTGTGTGTTTGTGTGTTAGTGTCTCTGCATATCTACGAGTGTGTGTATTTGTGTGTCTGCGTGTGTGTGTATTAGTGCCTCTGTGTGTCTGTGAGTGTGTGTTAGTGTCTCTGTGAGTCTGCGAGTGTGTGTTTGTGTGTTAGTGTCTCTGTGTGTCTGCGAGCCTGTGGTAGTGTCTCTGTGTGTCTGCGAGTGTATGTTAGTGTATCTGTGTGTCTGCGAGTGTGTATATTTGTGTGTCTGCGAGTGTGTGTATTAGTGTCTCTTTGTCAGCGAGTGTGTGTATTAGTGTTTCTGTGTGCCTGCGAGAGTGTTTATTAGTGTCTCTGTGTGTCTGCGAGTGTGTGTATTTGTGTGAGTGTGGGTATTAGTGCCTCTGTGTGTTTGAGAGTGTGTGTGTTAGTTTCTCTATGTGTCTGCGGGCGTGTGTATTACTGCCTCTATGTGTCTGCGAGAGTGTTTGTGTCTCTGTGTGTCTGTGAGTGTGTGCATTTGTGTGTGTGTGAGCGTGTATTTGTGTCTCTGTGTGTCTGCGAGTGTGTGTCTTAGTGTCTCTATGTATCTGCGAGTGTGTGTATTAGTGTATCTGTGTGTCTGCGAGTGTGTGTGTTAGTTTCTCTATATGTCTGCGAGTGTGTGTATTAGTGTCTCTGTGTGTCTGCGAGTGTGTCTATTAGTGTCTCTATGTGTCTGCGAGTGTGTGTATTAGTGTCTCTATGTGTGGGTAGTGTGTGTATTCGTGTCTCTATGTGTCTGCAAGTGTGTGTATTAGTGTCTCTATGTGTCTGCGAGTGTGTGTATTAGTGTCTCTATGTGTCTGCGAGTGTGTCTATTAGTGTCTTTGTGTGTCTGCGAGTGTGTCTATTAGTGTCTCTGTGTGTCTGCGAGTGTGTGTGTTAGTGTCTCTGTGAGACTACGAGTGTTTGTATTTGTGTGTCTGCGAGTGTATGTATTAGTGCCTCTGTGTGTCTGCGAGAATGTTTGTGTCTCTTTGTGTCTGTGAGTGTGTGTATTTGTGTGTGTGAGCGTGTATTTGTGTCTCTGTGTGTCTGCGAGTGTGTGTGTTAGTGTCTCTATGTATCTGCGAGTGTGTGTATTAGTGTATCTGTGTGTCTGCGAGTGTGTGTGTTAGTTTCTCTATATGTCTGCGAGTGTGTGTATTAGTGTATCTGTGTGTCTGCGAGTGTGTGTATTAGTGTCTCTATGTGTGGGTAGTGTGTGTATTCGTGTCTCTGTGTGTCTGCGAGTGTGTGTATTAGTGTCTCTATGTGTCTGCGAGTGTGTGTATTAGTGTCTCTATGTGTCTGCGAGTGTGTCTATTAGTGTCTTTGTGTGTCTGCGTGTGTGTCTATTAGTGTCGCTGTGTGTCTGCGAGTGTGTGTGTTAGTGTCTCTGTGAGACTACCAGTTTTTGTATTTGTGTGTTTGCGAGTGTGTGTGTTAGTGTCTCTATGTCTCTGCGAGTGTGTATCTTAATGTTATGGGCCAGGGTTTAGAGAACCCCAAAGTGTATCATGGAGTTCCCCTGACCCAAAATGTTTAATAGATTGTGTTATGGGGAGCACATGGCCCTCTCTACAGGTGTGGGACAGCAGAAACGGAAAAGCACCTTCTAAAGCACAACAATGTTTATTCTATATACTCAAGTTAACCTTTCTAAAATATACAGTGAACAACTTAGGAACCATTAATTCAAATTCAACCCCCAAAGAATACAACACTAAGTAACCCATAAGCTGTCCTTTTGACATCCAGAAGACTTAAGAAACACCTTTGACCAGAGGGACAAAGAACAAAGAACAAAGAAATGTACAGCACAGGAACAGGCCCTTCGGCCCTCCAAGCCCGTGCCGACCATGCTGCCCGACTAAACTACAATCTTCTACACTTCCTGGGTCCGTATCCCTCTATTCCCATCCTATTCATGTATTTGCCAAGATGCCCCTTAAATGTCCCTATCGTCCCTGCTTCACCACCTCCTCCGGTAGCGAGTTCCAGGCACCCACTACCCTCTGCGTAAAAAACTTGCCTCGTACATCTACTCTAAACCTTGCCCCTCTCACTTTAAACCTATGCCCCCTAGTAATTGACCCCTCTACCCTTGGGAAAAGCCTCTGACTATCCACTCTGTCTATGCCCCTCATAATTTTGTATACCTCTATCAGGTCTCCCCTCAACCTCCTTCGTTCCAGTGAGAACAAACCGAGTTTATTCATCCGCTCCTCATAGCTAATGCCCTCCATACCAGGCAACATTCTGGTAAATCTCTTCTGCACCCTCTCTAAAGCCTCCACATCCTTCTGGTAGTGTGGCGACCAGAATTGAACACTATACTCCAAGTGTGGCCTAACTAAGGTTCTATACAGCTGCAACATGACTTGCCAATTCTTATACTCAATGCCCCGGCCAATGAATGCAAGCATGCCGTATGCCTTCTTGACTACCTTCTCCACCTGTGTTGCCCCTTTCAATGACCTGTGGACCTGTACTCCTAGATCTCTTTGACTTTCAATACTCATGAGGGTTCTATCATTCACTGTATATTCCCTACCTGCATTAGACCTTCCAAAATGCATTTACTCACATTTGTCCGGATTAAACTCCATCTGCCATCTCTCCGCCCAAGTCTCCAGACAATCTAAATCCTGCTGTATCCTCCGACAGTCCTCATCGCTATCCGCAATTCCACCAACCTTTGTATCGTCTGCAAACTTACTAATCAGACCAGTTACATTTTCCTCCAAATCATTTATATATACTACAAAGAGCAAAGGTCCCAGCACTGATCCCCGTGGAACACCACTGGTCACAGCCCTCCAATGAGAAAAGCACCCCTCCATTGCTACTCTCTGCCTTCTATGGCCTAGCCAGTTCTGTATCCACCTTGCCAGCTCACCCCTGATCCCGTGTGACTTCACCTTTTGTACTAGTCTACCATGAGGGACCTTGCCAAAGGCCTTACTGAAGTCCATGTAGACAACATCCACTGCCCTGCATAGAACATAGAACATAGAAAATACAGCACAGAACAGGCCCTTCGGACCACGATGTTGTGCCGAACATTTGTCCTAGATTAATCATAGATTATCATTGAAATTACAGTGCAGAAGGAGGCCATTGGGCCCTTTGAGTCTGCACCGGCTCTTGGAAAGAGCACCATACCCAAACTCAACACCTCCACCCAACACCAAGGGCAATTTGGACATTAAGGGCAATTTATCATTGGCCAGTTCACCTAACCCGCACATCTTTGGACTGTGGGAGGAAACCGGAGCACCCGGAGGAAACCCACGCAAACACGGGGAGGACGTGCAGACTCCGCACAGACAATGACCCAAGCCGGAGTCGAACCTGGGACCATGGAGCTGTGAAGCAATTGCGCTATCCACAATGCTACCGTGCTGCCCTTAAGAACAAATAAATCTACACTATATCATTTTACCGTAATCCATGTACCTATCCAATAGCTGCTTGAAGGTACCTAATGTTTCCGACTCAACTACTTCCACAGGCAGTGCATTCCATGCCCCCACTACTCTCTGGGTAAAGAACCTACCTCTGATATCCCTCCTATATCTTCCACCTTTCACCTTAAATTTATGTCCCCTTGTAATGGTGTGTTCCACCCGGGGAAAAAGTCTCTGACTGTCTACTCTATCTATTCCCCTGATCATCTTATAAACCTCTATCAAGTCGCCCCTCATCCTCCTCCGCTCTAATGAGAAAAGGCCTAGCACCCTCAACCTTTCCTCGTAAGACCTACTCTCCATTCCAGGCAACATCCTGGTAAATCTTCTTTGCACCTTTTCCAGAGCTTCGACATCCTTCCTAAAATGAGGCGACCAGAACTGTACACAATACTCCAAATGTGGCCTTACCAAAGTTTTGTACAGCTGCATCATCACCTCACGGCTCTTAAATTCAATCCCTCTGTTAATGAACGCGAGCACACCATAGGCCTTCTTTACAGCTCTATCCACTTGAGTGGCAACTTTCAAAGATGTATGAACATAGACCCCAAGATCTCTCTGCTCCTCCACATTGCCAAGAACTCTACCGTTAACCCTATATTCCGCATTCATATTTGTCCTTCCAAAATGGACAACCTCACACTTTTCAGCGTTAAACTCCATCTGCCACTTCTCAGCCCAGCTCTGCATCCTATCCATGTATCTTTGTAGCCGACAACAGCCCTCCTTACTACCCACAACTCCACCAATCTTCGTATCGTCTGCAAATTTACTGACCCACCCTTCAACTCCCTCATCCAAGTCATTAATGAAAATCACAAACAGCAGAGGACCCAGAACTGATCCCTGCGGTACGCCACTGGTAACTGGGATCCAGGCTGAATATTTGCCATCCACCACCACTCTCTGACTTCTATCGGTTAGCCAGTTCGTTATCCAACTGGCCAAATTTCCCACTATCCCATGCCTCCTTACTTTCTGCATAAGCCAACCATGGGGAACTTTATCAAATGCCTTACTAAAATCCATGTACACTACATCCACTGCTTTACCTTCATCCACATGCTTGGTCACCTCCTCAAAGAATTCAATAAGATTTGTAAGGCAAGACCTACCCCTCACAAATCCGTGCTGACTATCCCTAATCAAGTAGTGTCTTTCCAGATGCTCAGAAATCCTATCCTTCAGTACCCTTTCCATTACCTTGCCTACCACCGAAGTAAGACTACCTGCATCAATCATCTTAGTGACCTCCTCGAAAAACTCTATCAAGTTATTGAGACACGACCTCCCCTTCACAAAACCGTGCTGCCTCTCACTAATACATCCATTTGCTTCCAAATGGGAGTAGATCCTGTCTCGAAGTATTCTCTCCAGTAATTTCCCTACCACTGAAGTAAGGCTCACCGGCCTGTAGTTCCCGGGATTATCCTTGCTACCCTTCTTAAACAGAGGAACAACATTGGCTATTCTCCAGTCCTCCGGGGCATCCCCTGAAGACAGCGAGGATCCAAAGATTTCTGTCAAGGCCTCAGCAATTTCCTCTCCAGCCTCCTTCAGTATTCTGGGGTAGATCCCATCAGGCCCTGGGGACTTATCTACCTTAATATTTGTTAAGAACCCAACACCTCGTCTTTTTGGATCACAATGTGACCCAGGCTATCTACACCCCCTTCTCCAGACTCAACATCTGCCAATTCCTTCTCTTTTGTGAATACTGATGCAAAGTATTCATTTAGTACCTCGCCCATTTCCTCTGGCTCCACACATAGATTCCCTTGCCTATCCTTCAGAGGGCCAACCCTTTCCCTGGCTACCCTCTTGCTCTTACATTAGGTTTACATTCACTACTGAGAACATTTATAATTATGAATTCACCAAATGATCCAGAGATAGTCTTTTCATGGCAGAGATATCAACAGTACACCTGCTCTGTCTGGCTTCAGCTCCAACACTGACAACAAATCTAAAACACACCCTGGAGCAAACAGCCAAAACGAAAGTAAAAAGCGGACAGACAGCCCATCTCCACCCACTCTCTGACATCACTGCAGTAATAAACACCCATTTCTGTAAGGTACTTCACTATAGATATTTATATACATACCCATTATAAACATCCATTTCTTACAGGTACTCGCACATGACAGTGTCTGTGTGTGTGTGTCTGTGAGTGTGTGCATTAGAGTCTCCATGTGTCTGTGGGTGGGTGTATGTATGTCTTTGTGTCTGTGAGAGTGTGAATACGTGTCTGTGTGTTTGTGTGTATTAGTGTCTCTATGTGTGTCTGTGAGTGTGTGCATTGGTGTTTGTGTGTGAGAGTGTGTGTATGAGTGTGCGCGTGTGACTTTGAGTGTCTGTTTGTGTGTGTATCAGTCTGTGTGTGTGTCTGAGTATTTATTAGTGTATCTGCTTGTCAGTGAGTGTGTGTATTAGTGTATGTGTGTCCTCGAATGTGTGTATTAGTGCCTGTGTATCTGTGTGTGGCTTTGTGTATTTATGAGTTTGTGTATTCGTGCCTCTGTCTGTGTCTTTGTGTGTGTATTCGTGTCTGTGTGTGTGTGTGTGTATTCCTGTCTGTGTGTGATTGTGTGTATTAGTGTCCCTGTGTGTTTGAATTTATCTATCAGTCTATCTGCGTATGTCTGTGTGTGTGAATTTTAGTGTATATGTGTCTGTAAGTGTGTACATTAGTGTCTCTGTGTGTCAGTGAGTGTGTGAATTAGTGTCTCTGGGTGTCTGTAAGTGTCTGTGTTAGTGTCTCTGTGCGTCAGTGAGTGTGTGTATTAGTGTTTGTGTGTGTCTGTGAGTGTGTGTATTAGTGCCTGCGTGTGTGAGTGTATGCATTAGTGTCTGTGTGTCTGCGGTTTTGTGTATTAGTGTCTGTGTGTGTCTGTGAGTGTATGTATTAGTGCCCCTGTGTGTGTGTGTGTGTGTGATAGTATTATTGTCTGTGAGTGTGTTTATTACTGTACCTGTGAGACTGAGAGTGTGTATTAGTGCCTGTGGGTGAGTGTGTGTATTATTGTGACTGTTTCTCTGAGTGTGTATATTACTGACTCTATGTGTCAGTGAGTGTGTGTATTAGTGTATGTGTGTGTGTGTGTGGATTAGCGTGTGTGTGTGTCTGTGAGTGTGTGCATTGGTGTTTGTGTGTGAGAGTGTGTGTATTAGTGTGCGTGTGTGTGTGTCTGAGCGTCTGTTTGTGTGTGTATTAGTCTGTGTGTGTGTCTGAGTATGTATTAGTGTATCTGCTTGTCAATGAGTGTGTGTATTAATATATATGTGTCGTTTTGTGTGTGTATTAGTGTATGTGTATGTCTCTGTGTGTGCACTAGTGTATCTGTGTGTGGCTGTGTGTATTTATGAGTTTGTGTATTCGTGCCTCTGCCTGTGTCTTTGTGTGTGTATTGGTGACTGTGTGTGTGTGTATTCGTGTCTGTGCTTGTGTCTGTGAGTGTGTATTATTGTCTCTGTGTGAGTGTGTGTGTATTCGTGTCTCTGTGTCTGTAAGTGTGAATTAGTGTCCCTGTGTGTGTCTGTTTTGTGTGAGTGTGTGTATTAGTGTTTCTGTGTATGAGTGTGTGTATTGCTCGCTGTGTGTTTGCCTGTGAGTGTGTGTATTAGAGTATCTGTGTGCCTGTGAGTGTGTGTATTGGTGTATCTGTGTATGTGTATTAGGCAGTGTGTGTGAGTGTGTGTGTGTATTAGAGTCTCTGTTTATGTCTGTGAGTGTATGTGTATTAGTGTATGTGTGTGTGTGTGTGAGCGTGTGCGCATTGGTGTCTTTGTGTGTGTGAGTGTATGTATTAGGGTCTATCTGTATGTCTGTGAGTGTGTATTTGTGTTTGCGTGTGTGTTCGTGTCTGTGTATTACTTTCTCTGTGTGAGTGTGTATTTGCGTCCCTGTGTGTGTCTGTGAGTGTGTGTATTACTGTCTGTGTGTGAGTGTGTGCATTAGTGTGTGTGTATTACTGTGAGTGTGTGTGTTTGTCTGTGAGTATGTATTAGTGTATCTGCGTGTCATTGCGTGTGTGTATGTGTATCTTTGTGTGTGTGAGTGAATTTGTGCATAAATGCCTTTCTGTGGGGCTGGGAATGTGTCTATTA
The DNA here is from genome assembly GCF_047496885.1 of Scyliorhinus torazame. Lineage (NCBI taxonomy): Eukaryota > Metazoa > Chordata > Chondrichthyes > Carcharhiniformes > Scyliorhinidae > Scyliorhinus > Scyliorhinus torazame. Next base: position 23,268,878 of record NC_092729.1, on the reverse strand, counting down.
GTTTCTGTGTGTGTATTCGTGTCTCTGTGTGTCTGTGGTGTATGTATTAGTGTCTGCATGTATTAGTGTGTGTGTGTCTGTGAGTTTGTATCAGTGTATCTGCGTGCCAGTGAGTGTGTGTATTACTGTCTCTGTATGCCTTTGAGTGTGTGTGTTAGTGCCTCTGTTTCTGTGAGTGTTTGTATTCGTGTATCTGTGTCAGTGAGTGTGTGTATTTGTGTCTGTTTGTGAGTGTGTGCATTAGTGTCTTTGTGAGTGTGTATTAGTACCTTTGTGCGTGAGTGTATTACTGTCGCTGTGTGTGTGTGTGCGAGTTTTAGTGTCTGTGAGTGTGAGTGTATTACTGTGTGTGTGAGTGTTAGTGTCTGTGTGAGTGTGAGTTTATTACAGTCTCTGTATGTGTGTGTGTATTACTGTCTCTGTATGTGTGTTTGTGAGTGTGTGTCAGTGTCTCTGTGTGTGTGAGTGTTAGTGTCTGTGTGAGTGTGAGTGTATCACTGTCTCTGTCTATGTGTATGTGAGAGTGTCAGTTTCTGTGTGTGCAAGTGTTAGTGTCTGTGTGAGTGTATAACTGTCTCTGTATGTGTGTGTGAGTGTCTGTGTGTGAGTGTGTTAGTGTCTGTGTGAATGTGAGTGTATTACTGTATGTGTGTTAGTGTCTCTTTGTGTGTGAGTGTATTACTGTATGTGTGTGTGTGAGTGTGCGTCAGTGTGTGTGTGAATGTATTACTGCCCTGTATGTGCGTGTGTGTCAGTGCCTGTGTGTGTGTGAGTTTGTTAGTGTCTGTGTGAGTGTGAGTGTATTACTGTCCCTGTACGTGTGTGTGAGTGCGTGTCAGTGTCTGTATATGTGTGTGTGTTAGTGTCTGTGTGAGTGTGAGTGTATTACTGTATGTGTGTGTATGGGTGAGTGTGTTAGTGTCTGTGTGAGTGTGAGGGTATTACTGGCTCTGTCTGTGTGTGTGTGTGTCAGCGTGTGTCAGTGTCTGTGTGTGTCTGTGTGAGTGTATTACTGTCGCTGTCTGCGTGAGTGTGAGTGGATTACTGTCTCTGTATGTGTGCGTGCGTGTTACTGTGTGTGTGAGAGTGTGTTACTGTGTCTGTGTGTTAGTGTGTCTGTCTATGTGAGTGTGTGAATGTGTTAGTATCTGCGTGAGTGTGAGGGCATTACTGTCTCTGTCTGTATGTGAGTGTGTGTCAGTGTCTCTGTGTGTGTGAGAGTGTATTTCTGTATGTGTGTGTGTGTGTGTGTGTGTTAGTGTCTGTGAGAATAAGTGTATTACTGTCTCTGCCTGTGTGTTTGTGAGTGTGTGTCAGTGTATGTGTGTTTGTGAGTGTATTACTGTCTCTGCGTGCGTGTGTGTTAGTGTGTGTGTGAGTGTGTTTCTGTCTGTGTGTGTGTTAGTGTGTGTGTGAGCGTGTTACTGTCTCTATGTGTATGTGCGAGTGTGTTAGTGTCTCTGTCTCTGTGAGTGTGTGTGTGTGTGTTACTGTCTCTGTGAGTGTGTGTCTGTGTGTGTGTGAGTGTTACGTTCTTTGTTCGTGTGTGCCTGTGTGTGTATTTGTAATTTATTTGACTTCCTCAACACCACACCGACCATACTTGTGATGTCTTTCCCAGGCTGATGTATAATTTCATTGTGTATTTCCCTTCCTCACAGTGAACCTCGTCACAATTGTGGTCCTGAAGAGAAGAAACTGTGGGCTGTCCAAATGTGTGACTTGTTACCTGTTGGCCATGGCAGTGGGGGATCTACTGGTCGTTATTCTCGACCTGATATTCAGACACATTCCCATTGTATTTATTGAACAGTTTAATTTCCTGGAGTCCATCCCCGTGTGTAATATCCACGCCGCCCTGCTTTATGCAGCCACTGACTGTTCTGTATGGTTCACCGTCACTTTCACCTTTGATCGATTTGTGGCCATTTGTTGCCCGAAGCTGAAAAGTAAATATTGCAGCGAGAAAGCGGCGGCTGTGGTTCTGGGGACAGTGACTGCGCTGAGCTGTCTGAAGGACATTTCCTGGGGGTTCATGATGACCGGTGGGTATTGGTTGGGGAACAACCCCTGGTTTTGTTTCGTCACAAAGGATGTTGAGTTGTCTCCGGTCTGGGGAACAATCGAGTTCCTCCACCACATTCTAACCCCGGGTGTTCCATTCGCCCTGATTCTGCTGCTCAATGTTCTCACCGTCAGACACATTGTCCTGAGCAGCAGGGCCCGCAGGAGACTCCGGGCTCACAGCAGTGGGCACAGTGCCCGAGACCCGGAGATGGAGAGTCGCAGCAAATCCATCATCTTACTCTTCGTTATCTCCGCCAACTTCATCCTGTTATGGTCAACGTTAATGCTTTATTCTATATGGTACCGGATGTGGTGGCTGGGGTATATGTCTATATGGTTAGATTCTTATGTTCAGGAATTGGGCTTCATGCTGCAGCTCCTGAGTTGCTGCACAAACACCGCGATTTACGCCGTGACACAGACTCAGTTCAGGCAGCAGTTGAAAAATGTGCTGAAAGTTCCCTTTAGTTCAATTCTTCAATTCATTAAATTCTGAGAGGAAACCCCACACACTCGGCATCTCTCTCCTCGCACTGCCGGTAAAACGCACCATCCCCAGCCAGCCTCACCCTGACTTACCATACTGCATTACCAGGACTATCAGTGGGTGGGTGTGACTCCCCCCATTGCCGATCAGCTGGGTGTGTGCTTCCGCACATTGCCCATCAGCTGGGCGTGTCCTTCCCCCCCCCCCCATTGCCGATCAGCTGGGTGTGTGCTTCTCCGCATTGCCGATCAGCTGGGTGTGTGCTTCTCCGCATTGCCGATCAGCTGGGTGCGTGCTTCCCCGCATTGCCGATCAGCTGGGAGAGTCCTTCCCCGCATTGCCGATCAGCTGGGTCTTTCCTTCCCCCCATTGCCGATCAGCTGGGTGTGTGCTTCCCCCCCATTGCCGATCAGCTGGGTGTGTCCTTCCCCCCATTACCGATCAGATGGGTCTGTTCTTTCCCCCATTGCCGAACAGCTGGGTGTGTGCTTCCCCCATTGCGGATCAGCTGGATCTGTCCTTCCCCCCATTGCCGATCAGGTGGAAGTGTGTGCTTCCCCCATTGCCGATCAGCTGGGTCTGTCCTTCCCCCCATTGCCGATCAGCTGGGTATGTGCTTCCCCCATTGCCGATCAGCTGGGTTTATGCTTCCCCGCATTGCCGATCAGCTAGGAGTGTGCTTCCCCCATTGCGGATCAGCTGGGTCTGTCCTTCCCCCCATTGCCGATCAGATGGGAGTGTGCTTCCCCCATTGCCGATCAGCTGGGTCTGTCCTTCCCCCATTGCCGATCAGCTTGGACTGTGCTTCCCCCATTGCCGATCAGCTGGGTGTGTGCTTCCCCGCATTGCCGATAAGCTGGGTGTGTGCTTCCCCGCAGTGCCGGTCAGCTGGGTGTGTGCTACCCCCCATTGCCGATCAGCTGGGTCTGTCCTTCCTCCCATTGCCGATCAGCTGGGTTTGTCCTTCCCCCCATTGCCGATCAGCTGGGTGTGTGCCTCCCCCTATTGCCGATCAGCTGGGTGTGTGCTACCCCCCATTGACGATCAGCAGGGACTGTCCTTCCCCCCATTGCCGATCAGCTGGGTGTGTGCTTCCCCCCATTGCCGATCAGCTGGGAGTGTGCGTCCCCCCATTGCCGATCAGCTAGGTGCGTGCTTCCCCCATTGCCGATCAGCTGGCTGTGTCCTTCCCCCATTGACGATCAGCTGGGACTGTCCTTCCCCCATTGCCGATCAGCTGGGTGTGTGCTTCCCCGCATTCCCGATCAGCTGGATGTGTCCGTCCCCGCATTGCCGATCAGCTGGGTGTGTCCTTCCCCACATTTCCGATCAGCTGGATCTGTCCTTCCCCCCATTGCCGATCAGTTGTGTGTGTGCTTCCCCCCATTGCTGATCAGCTGGGTGTGTGCTTCCCCCCATTGCCGATCAGTTGGGTGTGTGCTTCCCCCCCATTGCCGATCAGCTGGGTGTGTCCTTCCCCGCATTGCCGATCAGCTGGGTGTGTCCTTTCCCCCATTGCCGATCAGCTGGGTCTGTCCTTCCCCCCATTGCCGATCAGCTGGGTCTGTCCTTCCCCCCCATTGCCGATCAGCTGGGAGTGTGCTTCCCCCCCCATTGCCGATCAGTTGGGTGTGTGCTTCCCCCCCATTGCCGATCAGCTGGGTGTGTCCTTCCCCGCATTGCCGATCAGCTGGGTGTGTCCTTCCCCGCATTGCCGATCAGCTGGGTGTGTGCTTCCCCCCCATTGCCGATCAGTTGGGTGTGTGCTTCCCCCCATTGCCGATCAGCTGTGTCTGTCCTTCCCCCCCATTGCCGATCAGCTGGGAGTGTGCTTCCCCCCCCATTGCCGATCAGTTGGGTGTGTGCTTCCCCCCATTGCCGATCAGCTGTGTCTGTCCTTCCCCACCAATGCCGCTCAGCTGGGTGTGTGCTTCCCCCCATTGCCGATCAGCTGGGTGTGTGCTTCCCCCCATTGCCGATCAGCTGGGTGTGTCCTTCCCCCCATTGCCGATCAGCTGGGTGTGTGCTTCCCCGCATTGCCGATCAGCTGGGAGTGTGCTTCCCCCATTGCCGATCAGCTGGATCTGTCCTTCCCCCCATTGCCAATCAGCTGGGTGTGTGCTTCCCCCCATTGCCGATCAGCTGGGAGTTTGCTTCCCTCCATTGCCGATCAGCTGGGTCTATCCATCCCCCCATTGCCGATCAGCTGGATGTGTGCTTCCCCCCATTGCCGATCAGCTGGGTGTGTGCTTCCCCCCATTGCCGATCAGCTGGATCTGTCCTTCCCCACATTGCCGATCAGCTGGATGTGTGCTTCCCCGCATTGCCGATAAGCTGGGTCTGTCCTTCCCCACATTGCCGATCAGCTGGGTGTGTGCTTCCCCGAATTGCCGATCAGCTGGGTCTATCCTTCCCCACATTGCCGATCAGCTGGGTTTGTGCTTCCCCGCATTGCCGATCAGCTGGGAGTGTGCCTCCCCCATTGCCAATCAGCTGGTTGTGTCCTTCCCCGTATTGCCGATCAGCTGGGTCTGTCCTTCGCCCCCATTCCCGATCAGCTGGGTGTGTGCTTCCTCGCATTGCCGATCAGTTGGGTGTGTGCTTCCCCGCATTGCCGATCAGCTGCGTGTATGCTTCCTCCCATTGCCGATCAGCTGCGTGTGTGCTTCCCCCAATTACCGATCAGTTGGGTGTGTGCCTCACACTTAAGCACAGTCTATGCAGCAGACTGTGCCCCAGACAGGGACAGAGACTGAGACCCAGAGAGACACAGAGACACAGACAGAGGTACAGAGAGACAAAGACAGAGACAGGGGCACAGACAGAGACACAGACAGTGACATAGACACAGACAGAGACAGAGACACAGACAGAGACACAGACAGAGACACAGATACAGACACACACACAGACACAGACAGAGGCAGAGACGCAGATAGAGACACAAACACAGAAACAGACAGACACAGAGACACAGACAGAGACAGCGGCAGTGACACAGACAGAGACACAGACAGAGATACAGAGACAGACAGAGACAGAGAAAGAGACACAGCCAGAGACACAGACAGAAACACAGACAGAGATACAGATAGAGACACAGATAGAGACACATATAGGGACACAGGCACAACAGGGACACAGACACAGAGAGAGAGATACAGACACAGACAGAGACACAGACAGAGAGGGAGACAGAGACACCGGCACAGACAGAGACAGAATCACAGACAGGGACACAGACACAAACAGAGACACAAAGACACAAACACAGAGACTCAGACAGAGACACAGACATAGACACAGACACAGGCAGAGACACAGGCAGAGACACAGACGGAGACACAGACAGGGACACAGACAGAGAGGGAGACAGAGACACCGACACAGACAGAGACAGAATCACAGACAGAGACACAGACACAAACAGAGACACAAAGACACAAACACAAACAGAGACTCAGACACAGGCACAGACAGGGACACAGACTGAGACAGGGACACGGGCAGACACAGAGACACAGAAATCGACACAGACACAGACGGAGACACAGACAGAGACACAGACAGAGAGAGCAACAGAGACAGCGACAGAGACTGCGACACAGATAGACACAGACGGAGTCACAGACAGCGACATTGACACAGACAGAGACACAGACAGAGACACAGACAGAGACAGGGACACAGGCACAGAGAGAGACACAGGCACATATATAGACAGAGACACAGACACAGACATAGACAGAGAAACAGACAGAAACAGCGACAGAGACAGAGACAGCGGCACAGACAGACACAGACAGAGACACAGACACAGACAGAGACAGGCACACAGGCACAGATATAGACAGAGACGCAAACAGAGACAGGGACACAGGCACAGACAGAGACACAGGCACAGACAGAGACACAGGCACAGATACAGACAGAGACACAGGCACAGATACAGACACAGACAGAGAAACAGACAGAAACAGACAGAAACACAGACAGAGAGAGAATTGGACACTTACAGGCAGAGACACAGGCAGAGATTTACCATTCTGCATTACCAGGAGAGACTGTCGGTGGGTGGGTGTGACTCCCGCATGGCCGATCAGCTGGGTCAGTGCGACTCCCCCATGGCCGATCATTTGGGTCAGTCTGACTCCCCCATGGCCGAGGAGCTGGGTCTGTGTGACTCCCCCATGACCGATCAGCTGGGTCAGTGTGACTCCCCCATGGCCGATCAACTGGGTCAGTGTGACTCTCCCATGGCCGATCAGCTGGTTCAGTGTGACTCCCCTATGGCCGATCAGCTCATAGACTCATAGACTCATAGAACATACAGTGCAGAAGGAGGCCATTCGGCCCATCGAGTCTGCACCGACCCACATTAATCCCTCACTTCCACCTTATCCCCGCAACCCAATAACCCCTCCCAACCCTTATGGACACTACGGGTAATTTAGCATGGCCAATCCACCTAACCTGCACGTCTTTGGACTGTGGGAGGAAACCGGAGCACCCGGAGGAAACCCACGCGGACACGGGGAGAACGTGCAAACTCCGCACAGACAGTGACCCAGCGGGGAATCGAACCTGGGACCCTGGCGCTGTGAAGCCACAGTGCTAATCACTTGTGCTACCGTGCTGGTTCAGTGTGACTCACACATGGCCCATTAGCTGTGTCTGTGCTTCCCCCCATTGCCGATCAGCTGGGAGTGTGCTTCCCCCCACGGCTGATCAGCTGGGTGTGTGCTTCATCCCCATTGCCGCTGAGCTGGGTCTGTGTGACACCCCCAATGCCGATCAGCTGGATGTGTGCTTCTCCCCATTGCCGATCAGCTGGGTATGTGCCTCCACCATGGCCGATCAGCTGGGTGTGTGTGACTCCCCCAATGCCGATCAGCTGGGTGGGTGCCTCACACCGAAACACTGTCTGTGCAGCAGAATATGCCCCAGACAGAGACAGAGACTGAGACACTGACAGACACTGAGATACAGAGAGAGACAGAAAGTGAGACACAGACACCGACAGACAGAGAGACACAGACAGAGGCAGAGACAGAGACTGAGACACAGACAGACACAGAGAGAGATACAGACAGACACAGAGACAGAGATACAGACAGAGACACAGACATAGACAGAGACACAGTCAGAGACAGAGACACAGACAGACACAGAGACACAGGCAGGGACACAGACAGAGACAGGGGCACAGGCAGAGACAGGGACACAGACAGAGAGACAGAGACAAAGACAGAGACACAGACGGACACAGCGACACAGACAGAGACACAAACAGAGTTTGGGGGGAGCATTTCCAGTGCTGTCTGTGTGGGGAGCATTGGAAGAGACACAGACTGTGGGGTGGTGTACTGACAGTGCTGGAAGTGGGGGAGCACTGGCATTTCTGGCTGTGTGGGGAGCACTGGCAGTGTTAGCTGTGGAGGGAACTCTGGCAGTGCTGGTTGTGGGGAGCAGTGGCAGTGCTGGCTGTGGGGCGGAGAACCGGCTGTCGGGGGAGAACCGGCAGTGGTGGTTGTGGGGGAGCACTGGCAGTACTGGCTGCAAGGGGGGAGCTCAGGCAGTGCTGTCTGTGTGGCGGAAGCACAGACAGTGCTGGCTGTGTGTGGGGAGCATTGGCAGTGCTGGCTGTGTGGGTGGAGCAATGGCAGTGCTGGTTGTGGAGGGGAGCACTGGCTGTGGATGGGAGCATTGCAAGTGCTGGCCTTGGGAGGGTGGAGCACAGACAGTGCTGGCTGTGTGGGGGGAGCACTGACCGTGCTGGCTGTGTGTTGGGAGCACTGACAGTGCTGGCTGTGTGTTGGGAGCACTGACAGTGCTGGCTGTGTGGGGGAGCACTGACAGTGCTGGCTATGTGGGGAGAGCACTGACAGTGCTGGCTGTGTGGGGGAGCACTGACAGTGCTGGCAGTTTGAGGGGAGCACTGACAGTGCTGGCTGTGTGGGGGGGCACTGACAGTGCTGGCTGTGTGGTGGGAGCACTGGCAGTGCTGGTTGAGTGGGGGGAGCACTGACAGTGCTGGCTGTGTGGTGGGAGCACTGACAGTGCTGGTAAGTGGGGTGAGCACGGACAGTGCTGGCTGTGTGGTGGGAGCACTGACAGTGCTGGCTGTGTGGGGGAGCACTGACAGTGCTGTCTGTGTGGGGGAGCACTGACAGTACTGGCTGTGTGGGGGAGCAATGACAGTGCTGGCTGTGCGGGGGAGCACTGACAGTGCTGGCTGTGTGGGGGTGCACTGACGGTGCTGGGTGTGTGGGGGGAACACTGACAGTGCTGGCTGTGTGGGGGGAGCACTGACATTGCTGGCTGTGTGGGGGGAGAATTGACAGTGCTGGCTGTGTGGGGGAGCACTGACAGTGCTGGCTGTGTGGGGGAGCACTGACAGTGCTGGCTATGTGTGTGGGGGGGGCGGACTTACAGGGCTGGCTGTGTGGGGGGAGCACTGACAGTGCTGGCTGTGTGGTGGGAGAACAGACAGTGCTGGCTGTGTGGGGGGAGCACTGACAGTGCTGGCTGTGTGGGGGAGCACTAAGAGTGCTGGCTGTGTGGGGAGCACTGACTGTGCTGGCTGTGTGGGGGAGGACTGACAGTGCTGGTTGTGTATGGGGAACACTGACATTGCTGGCTGTGTGGGTGGAGCACTGACAGTGCTGGCTGTGTGGGGGGAGCCTTGACAGTGCTGGCTGTGTGGAGGGAGCACTGACAGTGCTGGCTGTGTGGGGGAGCACTGACAGTGCTGGCTATGTGTGTGGGGGGGGGGGGCACTGACAGGGCTGGCTGTGTGGGGGGAGCACTGACAGTGCTGGCTGAGTGGTGGGAGCACTGACAGTGCTGGCTGTGTGGTGGGAGCACTGACAGTGCTGGCTGTGTGGGGGAGGACTGACAGTGCTGGCTGTGTTGGGGGAGCACTGACAGTGCTGGCTGTGTGGGGAGCGGTGACACAGTGCTGGCTGTGTGGGGGGAGCACTGATCGTGCTGGCTGTGTGAGGGAGCACTGACAGTGCTGGCTGTGTGGTGGGCGCACTGACAGTGCTGGCTGCGCGTGGGAGCACTGACAGTGCTGGCTGTGTGGTGGGGGCACTGACAGTGCTGGCTGTGTGGTGGGAGCACTGACAGTGCTGGCTTTGTGGTGGGAGCACTGACAGTGCTGGCTGTTTGGGGGGAGCACTGACAGTGCTGGCTGTGTGGGGGGAGAACTGACAGTGCTGGCTGTGTGGAGGGAGCACTGACAGTGCTGTGTGTGTGGGGGAGCACTGACAGTGCTGGCTGTGTGGGGGAGCACTGACAGTGCTGACTTTGTGGTGGTGCACTGACGGTGCTGGCTGTGGGGGGAGCACTGACAGTGCTGGCTGTGTCGAGGGAGCACTGACAGTGCTGGCTGTGTGGGGGAGCACTGACAGTGCTGGCTGTGTGGGGGAGCACAGACAGTGCCGGCTGTGTGGGGGTGCACTGACGGTGCTGGCTGTGCGGGGGGAACACTGACAGTGCTGGCTGTGTGGGGGGAGCACTGACAGTGCTGGCTGTGTGGGGGAGAACTGACAGTGCTGGCTATGTGGGGGGGGGGCACTGACAGTGCTGGCTGTGTGGGGGGAGCGCTGACAGTGCTGGCTGTGTGGTGGGAGCACTGACAGTGCTTGCTGTGTGGTGGGAGCACTGACAGTGCTGGCTGTATGGGGAGGACTGACAGTGCTGGCTGTGTGGGGGGAGCACTGACAGTGCTAGCTGTGTGGGTAGCACTGACAGTGCTGGCTGTGTGGTGGGAGCACTGACAGTGCTTGCTGTGTGGTGGGAGCACTGACAGTGCTGGCTGTATGGGGAGGACTGACAGTGCTGGCTGTGTGGGGGGAGCACTGACAGTGCTAGCTGTGTGGGTAGCACTGACAGTGCTGGCTGTGTGGAGGGAGGACTGACAGTGCTGGATGTGTGGGGTTAGCACTGACAGTGCAGGCTGTGTGGGAGAGCACTGGCAGTGCTGGCTGTGTGGTGGGAGCACTGACAGTGCTGGCTGTAAAGGGGGAGCACTGACAGTGCTGGCTATGTGGGGAGAACTGACAGTGCTGGCTGTGTGGGGGAGCACTGACAGTGCTGGCTGTGTGGGGAGCACCGACAGTGCTGGCTGTGTGGGGGAGTACTGACAGTGCTGGCTGTGTGGTGGGAGCACTGACAGTGCTGGCTGTGTGGGGGTAGCACTGACAGTGCTGGCTGTGTGGTGGGAGCACTGACAGTGCTGGCTGTGTGGTGGGAGCACTGACAGTGCTGGCTGTGTGGGGGGAACTGACATACAATCTACACTGTGAACTGACGTAAAATGGCTGCAGTGAGCTGATTTAAAATGGCCACCGTGAACTGTTATAAAATGGCCTCCGTGAACTGACATAAAATGGCCACTGTGAACTGACATATAATGACTGCCGTGAGCTGACATAAAATGGCCACCGTGAACTGATATAAAATGGCCACCGTGAACTGACATTTAATAGCCACCGTGAACTGACATAAAATGGCCACCGTGATCTGACATAAAATTGTCACTGTGAACTGATATAAAATGGACACTGTGAACTGACATAAAATGGCTGCCGTGAACTGACATAAAATTGACACTGTGAACTGACATAAAATGGCCACCATGAAGTGACATAAAATGGCTACTGTGAACTGACATTAAATTGCCGACGGCTGATTGTGGATTTTGTTTTGACAGATTCGCAGAGAGAGACGGAGAGACGCAGAGACTGAGAGAGATGGAGAGGGGCGACCGCCCCCTCCCCCACCGAGATAGATCGAGAGGGAGGAACCCCCCCCCCCCCACCGAGAGAGATGGAGAAGGGGACCGCACCCCCCATCGAGAGGACCACCCTACACCGAGTGAGGTGGAGAAGGGGACCACCCACCAAGCGAGATGGAGAAGGGGAACCCCCCCCCCACTTAGAGAGATGGAGAGGGGGTAATTCCCCCCCCCCACGCACCAAGAGAGATGGAGAGGGTAGAACCCCTCCCCCCACCGAGAGAGATGGCGAGGGGGAACCCCTCCACCGAGAGAGATGGCGAGGGGGGAACCCCTCCCCCCCCCCCACCGAGAGAGATGGAGAGGGGGACTCTCCCCCCCCCCCACCGAGAGAGATGGAGAGGGGGAATCCCCCCCACCGAGAGAGATGGAGAGGGGGGAACCTCCCCCCCAGTGAGAGAGATGGAGACGGGGGAACCCCTCCCCACAGAGAGAGATGGAGAAGGGGGAACCCCGCCCCCACCGAGAGAGATGGAGAGGGGGGAACCCCGCCCCCACCGAGAGAGTTGGAGAGGAAAGCTGCAGGGGATGGGCACAATGGAAATGTGGAGCTTGTTCAGGAACAGCTACTGCGTGTCCTTGATAAGCATGTACCTGTCAGGCAGGGAGGAAGTGGTCGAGCAAGGGAACCGTGGTTTACTAAGGCAGTCGAAACACTTGTCAAGAGGAAGAAGGAGGCTTATCATTGAATTTACAGTGCAGAAGGAGGCTATTCCGCCCATCGAGTCTGCACCGGCTCTTGGAAAGAACACCTTACCCAAGATCAACACCTCCACCCTATCCCGATAACACAGTAACCCCACCCAATACTAAGGGCAATTTTGGACACTAAGGGCAATTTATCATGGCCAATCCACCTAACCTTGAAATCTTTGGACTGTGGGAGGAAACCGGAGCACCCGGAGGAAACCCACGCACACACGGGGAGTATGTGCATACTCCGCACAGACAGTGACCGAAGTCGGAATCGAACATGGGACCCTGGAGCTGTGAAGCAATTGCGCTATTCACAATGCTACCGTGCGGCCCATGGCTTATGTAAAGATGAGACATGAAGGTTCAGTTAGGGCGCTCGATAGTTACAAGTTAGCTAGGAAGGGTTTAAAGAGAGATCTAAGAAGAGCCAGGAGGGGACATGAGAAGTCTTTGGCAGGTAGGATCAAGGATAACCCTAGAGCTTTGTCAGGAATAAAAGGATGACTAGGGTAAAGTAGGGCTAGTCAAGGACAGTAGTGGGAAGCTGTGCTTGGAGTCCGAGGAGATAGGAGAGGTGCTAAATGAATATTTTTCGTCAGTATTCACACAGGAAAAATACAATGTTGTCGAGGAGAATACTGAGATTCAGGCTACTTGACTAGAAGGGCTTGAGGTTCATAAGGAGGAGGTGTTAGCAATTCTGGAAAGTGTGAAAATTGATAAGTCCCCTCGGCCGGATGGGATTTATCCTAGGATTCTCTGGGAAGCTAGGAGGAGATTGCTGAGCCTTTGGCTTTGATCTTTAAGTCATCTTTGTCTACAGGAATAGTGCCAGAAGACTGGAGGATAGCAAATGTTGTCCCCTTGTTCAAGAAGAGGAGAAGAGACAACCACGGTAACTATAGACCAGTGAGCCTTACTTCTGTTGTGGGCAAAATCTTGGAAAGGTTTAATGATTTGGATGAGAATTTAGGAGGCATGGTTAGTAAGTTTGCAGATGGCACCAAGATTGGTGGCACAGTGGATAGTGAAGGAGGTTATCTAGGATTGCAACGGGATCTTGTTCAATTAGGCCAGTGGCCGACGAATGGCAGATGGAGTTTAATTTAGGTAAATGTGAGGTGATGCATTTTGGCAGATCGAATCAGGCCAGGACCTACTCAGTTAATGGTATGGCGTTGGGGAGAGTTATAGAACAAAGAGATCTAGGAATACAGGTTCATAGCTCCTTGAAGGTGGAGTCGCAGGTGGACAGGGTGGTGAAGAAGGCATTCGGCATGCTTGGTTTCATTGGTCAGAACATTGTATGCAGGAGTTGGGACGTCTTGTTGAAGTTGTACAAGACATTGGTACGGCCACACTTGGAATACTGTGTGCAGTTCTGGTCACCCTATTATAGAAAGGATATTATTAAACTAGAAAGAGTGCAGAAAAGATTTACTAGGATGTTACCGGGACTTGATGGTTTGAGTTATAAGGAGAGGCTGGATAGACTGGGACTTTTTTCCCTGGAGCGTAGGAGGCTTAGGGGTGATCTTATAGAGGTCTATAAAATAATGAGGGGCATCGATAAGGTAGATAGTCAACATCTTTTCCCAAAGGTAGGGGAGACTAAAACTAGAGGGCATAGGCTTAAGGTGAGATGGGAGAGATTCAGAAGGGCCCAAAGGGGCAATTTCTTCACTCAGTGTCTGGAATGGGCTGCCAGAGGTAGTAGTAGAGGCGGGGACAATTGTGTCTTTTAAAAAGCATTTAGATAGTTACATGGGTAAGATGGGTATAGAGGTTTATGGGCCAAGTGCGGGCAACTGGGACTAGCGTAATGGTAAAAACTGGGGGTGGCATGGACTGGTTGGGCCGAAGGGCCTGTTTCCATGCTGTAAACTTCTATGATTCTGCTATGAAGAGATAGGATGTATAATCATCTGGAAAGGAATAATTTGATTAGAGATAGTCAACACGGTTTTGTGAAGGGTATGGCGTGCCTCACAACCCTTATTGAGTTCTTTGAGAAGGTGACCAAACAGGTGGATGAGGGTAAAGCAGTTGATGTGGTGTATATGGATTTCAGTAAAACGTTTGATAAGGTTCCTCACGGTGGGCTACTGCAGAAAATACGGAAGCATGGGGTTCAGGGTGATTTAGCAGTTTGGATCAGAAATTGGTTAGCTGGAAGAAGAGAAAGGGTGGTGGTTGATGGGAAATGTTCAGACTGGAGTCCAGTTATTAGTGGTGTACCGCAAGGATCTGTTTTGGGGCCACTGCTGTTTGTCATTTTTATAAATGACCTGGAGGAGGGCGTAGAAGGATGGGTGAGTAATTTGCAGATGACACTAAAGTCGGAGGAGTTGTGGACAGTGCGGAAGGATATTACAAGTTACAGAGAGACATAGATAAGCTGCAGCGCTGGGCTGAGAGGTGGCAAATGGAGTTTAATGCAGAAAAGTGTGAGGTGATTCATTTTTGAAGGAATAACAGGAAGACAGAGTACTGGGCTAATGACAAGATTCTTGTCAGTGTGGATGAGCAGCGTGAGCTCGGTGTCCATGTCCATAGATCCCTGAAAGTTGCCAATCAGGTTGAGAGGGTTCTTAAGAAGGCGTATGGTGTGTTAGCTTTTATTGATAGAGGGACTGAGCTTCGGAGCCATGAGGTCATATTGCAGCTGTACAAAACTCTGGTGTGGCCGCATTTGGATTATTGCATGCAATTCTGGTCGCCGCATTACAGGAAGGATGTGGAAGCATTGGAAAGGGTGCAGAGGAGATTTACCAGAATGTTGCCTGGTATGGAGGGAAGATCTTATAAGGAAAGGCTGAGGGACTTGAGGCTGTTTTCGTTAGAGAGAAGAAGGTTAAGTGGTGACTTAATTGAGGCATACAAGATGATCAGAGGATTGGATAGGGTGGACAGTGAGAGCCTTTTTCCTCGGATGGTGATGTCTAGCACGAGGGGACATAGCTTTAAATTGAGGGGAGATAGATATAGGACCGATGGCAGAGGTAGGTTCTTTACTCAGAGAGTAGTAAGGGCCCGGAATTCCCTGCCTGCAGATATAGTGGACTGGCCAACACTAAGAACATTCAAATGGTCATTGGATAGACATATGGGCGATAAGGGAATAGTGTAGATGGGCTTTAGAGTGGTTTCACAGGTCGGCGCAACATCGAGGGCCGAAGGGCCTGTACTGCGCCGTAATGTTCTATGTTCTATGAGATAGATGGGGAGGGGGGAACCCCCCCCCTCCTCCACCGAGCGCGATGGAGAGGGGGGAACCCCCCCCCAACCGAGAGAGATGGAGAGGGGAGAGGGGGGACCCACCACCGAGAGAGATGGAGAGGGGAGAGGGGGGACCTACCACCGAGAGAGATGGAGATGGGGACCCCCCCCCCCACCTAGTAAAATGGAGAGGGGGAAACCCCCACCACCCACCGAGAGAGATGGAGAGGGGGGAACCCCCCCCCCCAACGAGAGAGATGGAGAGGGGGAACCCCCCCACCGAGATAGATGGATAGGGGGGACCCCCCCACCAAGAGAGATGGAGAGGGGGGACCCCCCCCCCCGCCGAGAGAGATAAAGAGGGGGGAACCCCCACCACCGAGAGAGATGGAGAGGGGGGAATCCCCCCCCCACCGAGAGAGATGGAGAGGGGGGACCCCCCCCCCCCCCAACTGAGAGAGATGTAGAGGGGGGAACCGCCCCACCTAGAGTGATGGAGGGGGGGGGACCCCCCAATCCACTGAAAGAACACGGCTGAAACCGATGGAGGGAGAAAAGAAAGGGGGGGTAAGGGGGTAAACATGGAGCAGGGGGTCACACACCAGGTCGGCCCGGAAGGGCATCACGGAGGGTCTGTGGGGGAGAGGGGGGAAGGGTTAGGGAAAGGGGGGGTTGGGGGTGGGGGGCAGACACGCCGAACTGAACGGCAACAGTTTGTAACTATAGAAACGTAAGAGAAAGCCTTTTCACTCTCTGAGAAATGTAAACAAGCCGCAATGCACAGAATTGTGAAAATGGCAATAAAAAGATTTTTTCAATAAATTCAGAGAGCCCAGTTCAGTTTTTCCAATTCAGGGGCAATTTAGCGTGGCCAGTCCACCTGCCCTGCACATCTTTGGGTTGTGGGGGGGGAAACCCACGCAAACACCGGGAGAATGTGCAAACTCCACACGGACAGTGACCCAGAGCCGGGATTGAACAGTGGTTAGCACTGCTGCCTCACAGCTACAGGGTCCCAGGTTCGATTCCCGGCTTTGGTCGCTGTCTGTGCGGAGTCTGCACGTTCTCCCCGTGTCTGCGTGGGTTTCCTCCGGGTGCTCCGGTTTCCTCCCACCGTCCAAAGACGTGCAGGTTAGGTCGGTTGGCCGTGATAATCCAAATTGCCCACAGTATCTAAAGATGTTCAGGTTAGGTGGGGTGACAGAGACGGGGTAGGGAGTGGGCCAAGGTATGGCGTTCTCTTCAGGTTTCACACTGTCTCTGTCATTATTGTTTACACCTACAATGCTGCCAAACTTTCTATCAAACTTTCTATCTCATTATCTTCAATCAGTACTAAACAAAGTCAAACTGAGACACACAGATACACACACAGGCACACACAGACTGCAATGAAGTTACTGAGAAAAGTCCCTTGTCGCCAAACTCTGGCGCCTGTTCGGGTACACTGAGGGTGAATACATAATGTCAAATTCACTAAACAGCACGTCCTTCGGGACGTCAGGGGGGAAACCAGAGCACCCAGGAGAAGCCCACGCGGACAAGGGGAGAACGTGCAGACTCCGCACAGACTGTGACCCAAGCCAGGATTCGAACCTGGGACCCTGGAGCTGTGAAGCTGCAGTGCTACCCACTGTGCTACCGTGTAACTTACAGTGCCGCGTAAAGAATGCCACACATAAACGGCACCCCCCCCCCCAACACACTCACAGGTGTATAGAAAAACACATACGCAAACTCAGACAGACTGGGTCAATACATCTTTCAAATGAAGAGAAATCTTTAACTTTGAGAGGTCTATCTGGCCTGTGTGTGACCCAAGTCACACACTGACTCTGAACATCCTCACAGCAGCTTGGGGACAGATAGTTCTAAAGCAGTTTTCATAACCTTTGGGTATCACAAACTGCTTCACAGGCAATGGAGCCCTTTTGAAAAGTGGTAATGTAGGAAATGGACCAGCTAATTTCAGAGAGAGAGACACACAGAAACAGGATGAGATTGTGCTGTACATGTTTCGCAGCTGACACTGAGACACACACGAGATGTACAAAACAATCATTATTCTGAAGCATTTTGATTAAATCAGCCCTGAGACTGAATTCCAGTGGTTCAGAGTCAAGCTTCATCTACACTGCCCATCAAACACTCACAACACAAATACTGTCTGGGCTTAAATACAGAGTCAAAATCCCTCTGTCCTGTCCAAGGAATTTTTCATTGCAGATAGTTATTTTTATTTTTTGGAAAAGCAGAACTTAAATTGCACCGAATCCCAGGGTGGACGCTTGTTTATTGCAATCATGAGTTCAGCCCTTCACATTCAAACATGAAGTTTAAGCTCCGATTACAGGTGTCTGCTTGTCTCTGTCTGTATATTCAATGTTCCTGTAGCTTATTCACTTGTCTGAAGTATTTGAATAATAGGCCTTGGTTAATCAATCCTTTCTCACAGCACATGGAAGTTGTGAATCCTCAAGGCTCTCAGTCTAATGTAGTTAACAAACAACTGCATCCTTTGATCCTCAATCCATTTCCCAACCCTAAATAGATCTCACAAATTTCCATAATGCAGGAATATCTCCATCAAAACTTCTAATCAGTTCCTCATACACTTGTTAACACTTGCCTGTGTGAAGTAAATTCCACTGACAGATTCCGAAAGCTGCACAGAAAAATGACTGGTTATTTTAAACTTTGAAACGGAACTATTTTAACTTGTGCATCAGTCCCATTAAACAGAAATGTTGTCCCTGTGGGATGACAGTTTCTCAGCTAGATTGAAACATTGAGGGACCCCACGTACCGCATTTGACAACATTTGTGGCACTTCCAAAATCTACGATACATTGCTGTCTGTATTGTGTGAATCCAGCTGTGAAATATCTGTACAATTTAAACTTCCACTGTTTCTGTATTCTCATCATTTATAAAGATCACGGTTCTAATCTTTTTAAGTCTAAAGTACATCATCTTACATGTCCCTCCACTGAAATGCGTCCACCAGTTCAGTCTTCAGACAAAATATTAATATCTCTCTGCAATTTGTTTCAGCAATGCTGCTTACAATGCTGTCTAATGTTTGGTGGCATTGGCAAAATAGGATGTGTAGCATTCTATCAAATTGCCTGAAAGGGCTAATGTACACAGAAAAACTGTGTGTGTGTGCGCGCATGCACACATGTGTCTATGCAGGAGTGGATATGTGTGTACGCATGGATCTGGACACGTGTATGTATCTGTCAATGTGTGCACACGTATGTGTTTGTGTGTGGCAAACTAATCCCACTGCCCCACTCTCTCTGCATAGCCTTATGTCAATCCAAACATATCCTACTGCCCCAATATATCGCCAGAGCCATGTGTCAATCCAAATGTATCCCACTGCCCCACTCCCGCCACATAACCCTGGATTAATACAAACTAATCCCACTGTCCCGCTCTATCCCCAAAGTCCTGTATCAATCCCAAACTAATACAACTGCCCCGTCCTCTCCACATAGCCCTGTATCAATCCCAAACTAATCCCACTGCCAACTCTACCCTCATTGCGCTCTATCAATCCCAAACGAATCTCACTACCTCACAATCTCCCCGTAGCCCTGTATCAATCCCAAACTAATCCCACAGCCACGTTCGGGATCCTCTTGGAAGGAGCGACCACAATATGGTGGAATTTCAAATACAGTTGGAGGATGACAAGGTAAAATCAAACACTCGTGTTTTGTGCTTAAACAAAGGCGATTACAATGGGATGAGAGAAGAACTAGCTGAGGTAGACTGGGAGCAAAGACTTCATGGTGAAGCAGTTGAGGCACAGTGGAGAACCTTCCGAGCGATCTTTCACAGTGTTCAGAAATGTTCATACCGACAAAAAAGAAAGACGGTAGAAAGGGGAAACATCGACCGTGGATATCTAAGGAGGTGAGGGAGAGTATCAAATTGAAGGAAAAAACATACAGAGTTGAGGGGATTAGATTATGACGAGAGGTTGAGTAGACTGGGACTGTACTCATTGGAGTTTAGAAGGATGCGGGGGTGATCTTATTGAAACATATACAATTATGAAGGGAATAGATAGGATCGACGCGGGAAGGTTGTTTCCACTGGTCGGAGAAAGCAAAACTAGGGGGCATAGCTTCAAAATAAGGGGAAGTAGATTTAGGACCGAGTTTAGGAGGAACCTCTTCACCCAAAGGGTTGTGACTCTCTGGAATTCCTTGCCCAGTGAAGCAGTTGAGGCTCCTTCTTTAAACGTTTTTAAGAAAAAGATAGATACTTTTCTAAAGAATAAAGGGATTCGGGGATATGGTGTACGGGCCGGAGAGTGGAGCTGAATCCACAAAGATCAGCCATGATCTCATTAAATGGCGGAGCAGGCTCGAGGGGCCAGGTGGCCTACTCCTCTTCCTAGTTCTTATTTACAGAGGTCCCTGGGTAGTATATCATTACTTACGTGGTCCCTGGGTGGAATGTCATTATTTGCAGTAGTGCCTGGGTAGTATATTATTAGTTACAGTGGTCCATATGTAGTATATTATTATTTACATTGGTCCCTGGGTAGGATATCATTGTTTACACTGGTCACAGGGGAGTATATGATTCTTTACAGTGGTCCCTGCATAGTATCTCATTATTTTCAGTGGTCCCTGGATAGCATATCTTTATTTACAGTTGTCACTGGACAGTGTATCATTATTTACAGTTGTCACTGGACAGTGTATTATTATTTACAGTGGTCCCAGGGCAGTAAATCATTATTTGCCATGGTCACTGTGCAGAATATCATTCTTTACAGTGGCCTCTGGGCAAAATGCCATTATTTACAGTGGTCCCTGGGTAGTAGATCATTAGTAACAGTGGTTCCTGGGTAGAATATCATTATTTACAGTGGACCCTGTGTAGTATGTCATTATTTACACTGGACCCTGAGTAGTATACCATTATTTACAGTGGCCCTGGGTAGGTATCATCATTTACAGTGGTCACTTTATAGTATTTCATTATTTACAATGGTCTCTGGGCAGTAGGTCTTTATTTACAGTGGCCCCTGAGTAGTTTCTCCTTATTTACAGTCGTCTCTGAGTAGTATATCATTATTTAGAGTTGTCCCTGCGCAGTATGTCATGATTTACAGTGGTTCTTGCGTAGTCTATCATTATTTGGGGCAGCACGGTAGCACAGCTTCGCAGCTCCAGGGTCCCAGGTTCAATTCCGGCTTGGGTCACTGTCTGTGCGGAGTCTGCACATCCTCCCCGTGTGTGCGTGGGTTTCCTCCGGGTGCTCCGGTTTCCACCCACAGTCCAAAGATGTGCAGGTTAGGTGGATTGGCCATGATAAATTGTCCTTAGTGTCCAAAATTGCACTTAGTGTTGTGTGGGGTTACTGGGTTATGGGGATGGGGTGGAGTTATTAACCTTGGGTAGGGTGCTCTTTCCAAGAGCCAATGCAGACTCGATGGGATGAATGGCCTCCTTCTGCACTGTAAATTATATAATTTACAGTGGCCCCTGGTTGGTATATCTTTACTTTCAGTGGTCCTTGGGTAGTATAACATTATTTACAGTGGTCCCTGGTGAGTATATAAGTATTTACAGTGGTCCTTGGGCAGTATATCTGTATTTACAGTGGTCCCTGGGCAGTATGTCTTTATTTACAATGTCCCCTGGGTAGGATGACATTATTTACAGTGGTCCCTGGTGAGTATATAAGTATTTACAGTGGTCCTTGGGCGGTATATCTTTATTTACAGTGGTCCCTGGTGAGTATATAAGTATTTACAGTGGTCCTTGGGCAGTATATCTGTATTTACAGTGCTCCCTAGCCAGTATATCTTTATATACAGTGGCCCCTGGGTAGTATAACATTATTTAAAGTTGTCCCTGGTGAGTATGTCATTATTTACAGTGGTCCCTTGTCATGATACCTTTAGTTCCAATGGTCCCTCATTAGTATATCGTTATTTGCAAGTCGACCTTGGGTAGTAAATCGTTATTTACAGTGGCCCCTGGGCAGCATATCTTTATTTACAGTGGTCCCTGGGCAGTATAACATTATTTACAGTAGTCCCTGGTGAGTATATCATTATTTACAGTGATCCCTGGGTAGTATATCTTTATTTACAGTGGTCCCTGGGCAGTATATCTTTATTTACAGTGGTCCCTGGGCAGTATAACATTATTTACAGTAGTCCCAGGTGAGTATATCATTATTTACAGTGGTCCCTGGGTAGTATATCTTTATTTACAGTGGTCCCTGGGCAGTATATCTTTATTTACAGTGGTCCCTGGGCAGTATATCTTTACTTACAGTGGTCCCTGGGTAGTATAACATTATTTAAAGTTGGCCTGGTGAGTATCTCATTATTTACAGTGGTCCCTGGACAGTATATCATTATTTGCAGTGGGGCCTGGGCATGATACCTTTAGTTCCAATGGTCCCTCATTAGTATATCGTTATTTACAGTCGACCTTAGGTAGTAAATCGTTATTTACAGTGGTCTATGGGCAGTATATCTTTATTTACAGTGGTCCCTGGGTGAGTATAACATTATTTACAGTAGTCCCTGGTGAGTATATCATTATTTACAGTGATCCCTGGGTAGTATATCTTTATTTACAGTGGTCCCTGGGCAGCATATCTTTATTTACAGTGGTCCCTGGGTAGTTTAACATTATGTACAGTAGTCCCTGGTGAGTATATCATGATTTACAGTGGTCCCTGGGTAGTATATCTCTATTCACAGTGGTCCGTGGGCGCATATCTTTATTTACAGTGGTCCCTGGGTAGTATATCATTATTTACAGTAGTCCCTGGTGAGTATATCATTATTTACAGTGGTCCCTGGGTAGTATATCTTTATTTACAGTGGTCCCTGGAAAGCATATCTTTATTTGCAGTGGTCCCTGGGTAGTTTAACATTATTTATAGTGGTCCTTGGTAGTATATCATTAATTACAGTGGTCCCTGGGTAGTTTAACATTATTTACAGTGGTCCTTGGGTAGTATATCATTATTTACAGTGATTCGTGCGTAGTATATCATTATTTACTGTTGTCCCTGTGTAGTATATCATTATATACAGTGGTCCCTGGGTAGTATATAATTATTTACAGTGGTCCCAGGGTAGTATATCATTATTTACAGTGTTCCCTGGCAATATATCTTTATTCACAGTGATCCGTTGGTCCTATATCATTATCCACAGTGGTCCCTGTGTAGTATATTATTATTTACAGTGGTCACTGTGTAGTATTTCTTTATTTACAGTTGTCTCTGTGTGAAAGTCAATATTTTCGCTTCTGTGAGAGAAAAATTCAACACATTCGTTCAGACAGAATAACAAGCTTTATTGTCAAAAACAGCTGCTTGCAATAATGGCTGAAACTTGAAGCAAGAGAGCAGTCAACAAAACTGCTCAGTCTTTCACAAGTTCCGTGCTTTGTGGAGAATTAAGTTAATATTTATACATTAACTTTATCAAGATTATGTGACAACAGCATGGTCAGTAGTTTAATCGGAAATACAATCGGAAGCAAAGACCAGACCATGTTTGGTCATATCACTCAAACCATTATTTAGTCCTCGGAGGGATCATTGAAAGGTCAGAATACATTTGTTTCTCCCTGAACCTATCTTTGTTTTAAATTCCTACGGCCCTGGGTTATGACGAGTTAGTTTTATCAGGAGTTGCCGAGGTCCGATGTTTTGGAATGGCTCGACATTCGCTGATCTTTTCAGACTTCAAGTTATGCAGAGTTGGCCTACGGCCATACAGCTCTGAAAATGGTTTGGGCAGCATTCTCTACCTGGGCCTGGGGAGCTGGAATGAGTAGTTTCAGTCTATCTGGTATCGTCTCAAACCTTTTGACCAGTCTTCCCATTGACCAGTTTTCCCATCATGCCATTACTTAATTCGTACCATATCACATTCCCTCCTTTTGTCATATCATGACAACTAGTTAAATAGGTATGTACATGACTCGTTTGAAAATGCATTTACACAAGCAACCAAGCAATCCTATCCCTATTAGAATTAGGAGTAGTAGAATGAAGGCCTTCAAGATCCAATCAAATAATCCGTAACCCAGCCATCCTAGCCAACCCGGCGGGTTATAGTCATGAAATTAACTGCCAATCTCTTGAATTTGAGCATCCGGTCTCTTAATATGGTTGGCCAGGTTAGTGATATTTTCAGAGCCATCTGGAATTTAAGTACAGCACTCCTGACCTATGATAGCGCACGTTCCTCCCTGCGAGGCTAACAGATAATCCAAAGCCAGTCGATTTTGTAATGCCACGGTCCGGACAACCACTAGCTCAGCTGAGACCTCAGCCAGTGCCTGTCCAGTTTCCCTGGCTTCTACTGCCGTTACGTTCGTCAGTTGTTCCAATGCTGTGGCCATGTTCCTTGCCCGTTCCGTACAAGGGAAAGGCCATCATAAAGAACTGTTCCGTTTTAGAAATAGTCCTTTCTGCTCGCGAGGGGGAGTGCTTAAGGGTGGGTAGGTGACGCATTTGAGGTACAACATATCCCAAAAAGCAGGATCATGTCCAATCAATGGGGAGCCATGGATATGCTTTAGTGCCGCATATGAAATAGGTTCCATTATAGGCCGTAAAATCATCAGCTAATGTCATCCAGGGGATTGGGGATGTCTGTCCCCATGAAATGTTAGAGGTTATATTCCATACCCTGGACCAATCACGGTTAAACATGCCCTTGTTGGATATGCCTGGTACCGGTCCTTGCCAGTCAACTGTAAGGTTGCACCTACTTTGCCCCATTAACTTTCCTTTCCCTGATTTATTAAAACACATGGAACCTTGAACATTATACGAGTGGACAGTGATGGAGGGTGGAGTCAAGGCATGATTATAGGTCGGTTGATACGAAGCTGAAAATTTAGTTATGTCATAGCCAGCAGATTTCCATATTTCCATATCCCCCCTATCTTCCCTGCTCCCTGTTTGATTTTGTTGTAAAATCCATTCAAACGTCTCTGCGATATGAAAGGGGAGGGATTGGAGAGGTATTCCTTCCCTCGAATGGACGGGGATGTGGGTACAAACCCAACACTTGCTTACGTTCAATTTGTCGGCATAAAGATATGACATATATAAATAGGTATTGGAAGGCAGGTCTCGCTTAGGTCGTTTTTTTACTACCGAGTGGCCATTAAGGCTAAATAGTCCAGAGAGTACAAAAATTCTAATGAAGATCTTCATCCTGTGTTCTCGTCTGGGGAGGAGACTGTCTTCTTGCAATCGGATAGATGTATCCAACTTGAACGTCCTTCAAGTTTGATGGAAGTTGGTGTCGTCAGCAGTACGAGGAAGGGTCCGCTCCAGCGTTGTCCTAGTTTCTTTCTGTCCCAGTTTTTCACCAACACGTGGTCTCCGGGTTTGATCACTGGATATAGAGGGACGGCTGTCCCTGCCGTTACAGGGAGGTGTGCCTGTTTTACCTGTGAGTGGAGAAACTTCAGAGAAAGTGTTAATTGCTTCAAATAGTTCTGCATTTGTTCCCCCATCACGTGGAGGTCTACTCCCTCTAGGAGGTTTTCATGGGCATCCCAGGGTGTCCTCATTGGCTGACCATAGACTATCTCGGCAGCTGACAGTCCGGTCCGCGAATGTGGAGTCACTCGCATGTGCAACAGTGCCAAGGGTAATACTTTTAGCCAATTTAACCCAGTGTCTTCAGTTAATTTAGATAATTTTTCTTTTAAAGTCCCGTTGGCTCTTTCCACAATTCTTGAAGCCTGCGGGTGATACGTGCAGTGCAGTTGCTGTTTAATTACGAGTGCTTCGCACAATTCAGCATTGATCCGAGCTACAAAATGTGGGCTGTTGTCTGAGCTCACCATTTTGCGTACCCCAAAACGAGGAATGACTTCCGTTAACAACAACTTCACCACTGTATGTGCCGTACAATTAGTGGTGGGGAAGGCTTCAATCCATTTACTAAACACATCGATTATTACTAAACAATATTTATAGCACTGTGCTTTTGGCAATTCGATAAAATCAAGCTGTATGCAGGCAAAAGGGCCATCTGGCAAGGGAGTGGTTCCTGGAGGGCATTTAATGCCTTTACCCTTATTATGTTTCATGCAAATGACGCATCGATCCAGCCATGTTTGCGCTGCTGTATTCAAATCTGGGTGTCACCAAGTTTTCAGGAGTAGCTGTGCTATTACCTCCTTGCCAAGATGGGTCCAAGAATGCAAATAATCAATAAGTACCGGCAATAAAGAATTCGGAATACAAACTTGACCAACGGGGGTAAGCCAGAGGTCTCGTGTCAAGGAGTGTGAACACCCCATTGACTTCCATAGTGTGCGCTCGGAATCAGAGGCGTCCCTCTGTAAATTATGAACTTCAGTTATCTCTGGCATGCCCTTCGTTCCTCATGCAGGTACCTGGTTTAGAGCCTGATTAGCCCCACTGGGAACAATCAGAGAACAATAGCAGCAGCCGTAGCAGCCGAATCAGCACGGGCATTCCCTAATTGAACAGGAATGTCCCCCTTTGTGTGCGCAGCACATTTAATAATTGCCAATTGATGGGGAAGCTGAATAGCATCGAGGAGATTTTTAACCCAAAGAACATTTTGAATGGGAGCTCCCGCAGAGCTGAGAAAGCCTCGCTGTTGCCAGAGGCGACCGAAATCGTGGGTCACGCCAAAGGCATACCTAGAATCAGTGTAAACATTAGTACTTTTGTCTGTGGCCAAAATACTTGCTTGAGTAAGGGCAAATAGCTCGGCTTTTTGTGCGGAGACAGGGGTCTCGAAGGCTGCTGCTTCCTGCACGTCAGTGTCAGTTACCACGGCATATCCCGACTGTGGGATGCCAGTGAGAGAAATGGAGGAACTGCCATCAACATAAAAAATTAGATCTGGATTATCAATAGGCCGGTCCGTTAAATCCGGGAGAGGCGCAGTAAGGAAGTGATTCCGAAGCAAACAATCGTGTGGCGGGTCCGCAAGGTCATCGGGGGGGGGGGGGGGCTGTTCGAGGAACACAGCAGGATTTAAGGTAGAACAGTAATGAAAAGAGAGGTAGGGGTTTTGCAGTCGTGAAACCTCACAGCGGCTCAAGCGGGCTGAGATGTTAGGAGAGCCACAATAGAGTGGGAGGTATGCACTTGTACTGGCTGGTGAAGGGTCAGATTAGAGGCTGCCTGCACTAACAAATGGACAGCTGTAAGAATTTCATTGCAGGGAGGTAGACCGCAAGCTACAGGATCCAATTTAGTAGAATAGTAGGCGACCGGGCGACGCCGGTCACTGTGCTCTTGTATAAGAACACCAGTGGCACATTCATCAAGAACATTAACGTACAACTGAAAGGGCCTGTCATACATAGGCCGTCCAAACGCTTGGGGGGGGGGGGGGGTAGCCAGGGCGTTTTTGAGAGTAACAAAAAATTATTTTGCTGAATCAGGAAGTTCAAACTTAAGAGGAGCATTTTGAGAGGAGTACGGAGTTAAATCTTTAGTATGGACACTAACATTCGGAATCCATTGTCTGCAAAAGCTCACCAATCCTAAAAAGGCTCGCACCTGCTTGGGCGAGACAGGAAATGGGGTCTGCAGTATCGGAGTAATGCGTTCTTGAGTAAGGGAGCGATCCGTAGCACTTATTAGGACACCAAAAAATTTGACCTGCCGTTGGCCTTTGTGAACTTTAGTGGACGGGATCACATATCCCCATGAATGGAGACGGAGGAGCGGGTAAACGGTGTCACGCTGGTTAGCGTTGACGTCAGGGCTGGCAAGGAGTAAATCATCAACATATTGGATGATGGTGGAGCCACCAGGAGTTGATAATGTTGCTAACTGGGAGTGCACTGCTTGTGAGAAAAGGGTTGGAGAATGAATGAAGCCCTGTGGGAGCCTAGTCCAAGTGTATTGGTTGCCCTTAAATGTAAAGGCAAACAAATACTGTGATTCAGGGGCGAGGGGTATCGCAAAAAAGGCATGTTGTAAATCAACAAGGGTGAAAACAGTCGCTTCCGGTGGGACATTACTAAGGATTGTCGCCGGGTTTGGGACAATAGGATGTAAGGGTTCCACTATCTGATTAATACGTCGGAGGTCTTGGACCAAACGCCATTCGGATGGTTTTCCTATCTTAGAAACTGGAAGAATCAGGGTTTTACAGGGCGATTGGCATGGTACCACAATTCCCTGTTGAAGGAACGATTGAATCATGACCGAGACTCCTTCTTCAGCCTCGGGGTGCAAAGGGTACTGTGAAATCGAGGCCAAGGGCATGTTAGGTTTAACTTTAATAACAACGGGAGGGACATTAGTGAGACCAACCTCGTGTTTGGAGGCCGCCCATAAATCTGCGGGTAGTTCAGAAGTCGTTGATTGGACTGAACGATGGTGTTGCAGTGTGCCAATAAGGACAAATGGGCGTTGAAAATATTCTAAAGTGCCTGCGGGTAGGATTTGACTTCCATTAAAGAAAGGATCAGCTTGTCCTCGCAGTGCAGCTGCCAGAAATCGCAAGGACTTGGCACTGTAGCCTTCGTTGCCGAGAAGGGTCACCTGGGGTGACACAAGTCCCGACTGACGCCAGAGGCCATGGGGTAAATTGACAAGAAAGGCAGACCCTTCTTTTTCCTTAGCGAGGCAAAGAAAGGAAACGGATTGTAGAGAACAGAGGGCATCTTGGTAAATGCTCTCTAAATCAGGCGAGCATCCTGCATGATCGTAGCAAAGAGTGACATGTGGATCGGGAATATCTAAGGGAGGTGAAAAGTGTGAGGGATCAAAATCAACCGACCACCACTGTGGAGCAGTGAAAAGGGGAACATTTCAAAGCTGGGCCGACCACCACTGTGGAGCAGTGAAAAGGGGAACATTTCGATGGTGGGCCGACCACCACTGTGGAGCAGTGAAAAGGGGAACATTTCGATGCTGGGCCGACCACCACTGTGGAGCAGTGAAAAGGGGAACATTTCGATGCTGGGCCGACCACCACTGTGGAGCAGTGAAAAGGGGAACATTTCGATGGTGGGCCGACCACCACTGTGGAGCAGTGAAAAGGGGAACATTTCGATGCTGGGCCGACCACCACTGTGGAGCAGTGAAAAGGGGAACATTTCGATGGTGGGCCGACCACCACTGTGGAGCAGTGAAAAGGGGAACATTTCGATGCTGGGCCGACCACCACTGTGGAGCAGTGAAAAGGGGAACATTTCGATGCTGGGCCGACCACCACTGTGGAGCAGTGAAAAGGGGAACATTTCGATGCTGGGCCGACCACCACTGTGGAGCAGTGAAAAGGGGAACATTTCGAAGCTGGGCCGACCACCACTGTGGAGCAGTGAAAAGGGGAACATTTCGATGCTGGGCCGACCACCACTGTGGAGCAGTGAAAAGGGGAACATTTCGATGCTGGGCCGACCACCACTGTGGAGCAGTGAAAAGGGGAACATTTCGATGCTGGGTCGACCACCACTGTGGAGCAGTGAAAAGGGGAACATTTCGATGCTGGGCCGACCACCACTGTGGAGCAGTGAAAAGGGGAACATTTCGATGCTGGGCCGACCACCACTGTGGAGCAGTGAAAAGGGGAACATTTCGATGCTGGGCCGACCACCACTGTGGAGCAGTGAAAAGGGGAACATTTCGAAGCTGGGCCGACCACCACTGTGGAGCAGTGAAAAGGGGAACATTTCGATGCTGGGCCGACCACCACTGTGGAGCAGTGAAAAGGGGAACATTTCGATGCTGGGCCGACCACCACTGTGGAGCAGTGAAAAGGGGAACATTTCGATGCTGGGCCGACCACCACTGTGGAGCAGTGAAAAGGGGAACATTTCGATGCTGGGCCGACCACCACTGTGGAGCAGTGAAAAGGGGAACATTTCGATGCTGGGCCGACCACCACTGTGGAGCAGTGAAAAGGGGAACATTTCGATGCTGGGCCGACCACCACTGTGGAGCAGTGAAAAGGGGAACATTTCGATGCTGGACCGACCACCACTGTGGAGCAGTGAAAAGGGGAACATTTCGATGCTGGGCCGACCACCACTGTGGAGCAGTGAAAAGGGGAACATTTCGATGCTGGGCCGACCACCACTGTGGAGCAGTGAAAAGGGGAACATTTCGAAGCTGGGCCTGCGGGATAGCTGATATAGTAATGCGGTTATCAAGGCAAACAGTTTCCACCTGCAAGGGACACAGCAAGTCACGTCCGGCCAGGTTGACACTGAGGACGAGGGTAACTGTGAAAGGGATGCAACATTCCCAGCCCTCAAATTGAACAGAGAGCGGCTTCATAAGCGGATAAACAAAACCTTCCCTCATGAAACAAGCAAGTTTCACATGCTTATCAGAAAGGGGAAAGCAATTTTTCTGAATTAATGTCCAGTCTAGCAGAGAATGAGTCGTGCCTGTGTCAATCAGGAAGGGGATAGGCTCGCCCTCTATGTACATCGCAGCGGTGGGCTAGTCAGAGTGGTCTGTTAAGAGGACCAGAAAGTTCGATCGGGCTAGTCAGTAGGGGTTAGAGGTAGTAAAGGGTGTCTGCCGACGGGGTTGAAATCTACCTTGTCATCGGGGTGCTGGACAATCGCTAGCGTAGTGCCCTGTCCATTGACAGTTGAAGTAAGTGACATTATACTTGGCAGGAGGACGACGCGGAGGACACTGTCGAAATCCTCCATGTGCGGAGTGAACGGGTAAGCAGCCTGTGGGCTGTAACCAAATTCAGGAGGGTCCGTGCAATCTGTGCGATAGTAACGTGAATCTGTCTGACAGTTCTGACCGTTAGGAGCTCTTCTTTGAGAGGGACGTTGGATGGATTCGGATTTAATTCTCGGCGAAGTGTCTTTGTAACAGGTCTCACGGTTGCGGCCATTGCTCCAATAATAAGGCACAGCCCGTTTCATTTGATGTTTAGAATTGTCAGACCAGTCCATGTTATCAGTTTTAATACTGGATGCTACGCGGTCAGGCAAAACCTGCATTAATAGTGCATTAAATTGGGGAGACTGTGTGCCTGCATTGAAAGCAATGTCCCCGGAGTGTACACGCCACAAAAGCGATCAAAAAATTCTGTACCATCTTCCTTAGAAGTGGGGGTACATTGAAGGAGTTCGGCGATGTCAACGGGTTTACGGAGAACCCGTTTTTGTGCAGGGAACATTAACGTACGCTGATCGTCCTCCGTTTGGTGTGCGGCGCTGAAGGTCGTCCACGTGTCCCATGAAGTCCTAATTCATTTTCCCATTTTTCCCCTAATTCTGGGGAAGGGATGAATGAATCAGAGAATATTGATCATGTGCGGTAGCACCGTACATGGTCGCAGTTCCCCTCAAAAACTCAGTGAACCCCTCTGGGTCATCTTTGCAGGAGGGCCATTGGGCCATGATCAAACATAGCTCATGGGGTTTAAAAGCCTCAATGAATATGCAGGTACCACCCACACCTCAATGAATGGGTCGTCATTATCACCAGCGTGGGGATTAATAACACTCCTAATGGGATAATTTGCGAGGGGTGGCGGTGGCGTAAAAGTTTCCTCCTCCTTAGGTTGGAGTGATAAATCAAGAAAAGCCTGATTAACAGAGGTAAAGGGTTGTTCCATATACGGCTTGCGTATGTGACCGAGTGCGTGTTGCTACGGGGGATGCGTTATCAGGAGTTTCATTGGCAGTGGGATCATAAGGGGGAGTCTGGCCTTCGGACAGGGGAATTGTAGGGTCAGGGTGTGCAGGATGAGGGTGGGGTCCAGGGGTTAAATCCTCCTCCTCTTCCGTATCGTCTGAATAGGGAAACATCGGCATGCCAGAGCAACTGGGAGGATCCTCCTTTCGTTTAATCTGCTTGGCTAGTCCTCTCTGCCTATTGGTTGGAGAATATTATTTATTTTCGCCTTGTTGTTTATGCTTTCTATCCCAAAGTTCACATTCCAATTTTAAAGTCTCCCAATTCTTTGCTTTACCATCCACACAATTATCAATCCCTTTTCTACGGGCATTGTCTCTCCAACTCATTAATAGTGATTGTTCGTGGAGCTTAGTGGACTGCTTCCTCCACTCTGAGATTTTAAACTTCCACTTAAAGCCTGCATTTCTCTGCCAAATGATTTTCTCAGCATAAATGCAATTATCGTAGTTCCAGGTACCCCATGGTGGCCAAATATCGTTACCCAATTTATTGTTCAGCGCTGCAGATAATTTTCGGAAATTACGTTAATGGAAGGGTTTTCAGAACACATGCAAAATAGAGGGGAATTGCCCCTGGTTTTGTCTAAACTCTGTCCCATAATGTCAATAAAATGGGCCCCTGGCAATCAAAAAAAATTCCTGGTACCAAATCAGATTTCAGGGTTCCTGCCCCAAATTGTATAGAGGTTCCTGACCCAAATTTAAACCTGTAAAACAAGCAAGAGGTCCCTGACCTAATTGGGGTCCCTGACCCGCTGTACTCTACTAACAATTTAATAAGTACAATATAGATTCGAGTACCGTCACCTGTTTAGTTACTTCCATCAGGGATGAGGGGTCGAACCACTAATCCGAGAGAGAGAGAGACCAAGGTTAATCTTACCTTGTGTCAGCGTCTGTCTCTTTCCTCCGGGTGTGGCTCGATCACTTCTTCAGTCCCCCACGGAATTCACTCAGGATATTGGTAACTGCTCGCTTGCGCCAAATTGTGAAAGTCAATATTTTCGCTTCTGTGAGAGAAAAATTCAACACACTCGTTAAGACAGAATAACAAGCTTTATTGTCGAAAACAACTGCTTGCAGTAATGGCTGAAACTTGAAGTCAGAGGGCTGTCAACAAAACTGCTCAGTCTGTCACAAGTTCCGTGCTTTGTGGAGAATTAAGTTAATATTTATACATTAACTTTATCAAGATTATGTGACAACAGTATGGTCAGTAGTTTAATCGGAAATACAAACGGAAGCAAAGACCAGACCATGTTTGGTCATATCACTCAAACCATTATTTAGTCCTCGGAGGGAACATTGAAAGGTCAGAATAGACTTGTTTCTTCCAGAACCTATCTTTGTTTTAAATTCCTACGGCCCTGGGTTATGACGAGTTAGTTTTATCAGGGGTTGCTGAGGTCCGGTGTTTTGGAATGGCTCGACCTTCGCTGATCTTTTCAGACTTCAAATTATGCAGAGTTGGCCCATGGCCATACAGCTCTGAAAATGGTTAGGGCAGCATTCTTTACCTGGGCCTGGGAGCTGGAATGAGTAGTTTCAGTCTATCTGGTATTGTCTCAAACCTTTTGACCAGTCTTCCCATTGACCAGTTTTCCCATCATGCCATTACTTAATTCGTACCATAATCACACAGGGAGAGTATATCATTATTTGCAGTGGTCCCTGTGTAGTACATCTTTATTTACAACTGTCCCAATGTGGAAGTTCATAATTCACAGAGGTCCCTTGAAAGTATATCATTATTTAGAGTGGACCCTGGGTAGTATATCATTATTTAGAGTGGTCCCTGGGCAGTACATCATTATTTACAGTGGTCCCTGGGCAGTATATCATTATTTAGAGTGGGCCCTGGGTAGTATATCATTATTTCCAGTAGTCTCTGGGCAGTATATTATTATTTACAGTGGTCCCTGGGCAGTATATCATTATTTCCAGTGGTCTCTGTGTAGTACATCATTATTTACAGTGGTCCCTGGGCAGTATATCATTATTCACCGTGGTCTCTGTGTAGTACATCATTATTTCCAGTGGTCACTGTGTGGAATATCATTATTTACAGTGGTCCTTGTGCAGTATACATTATTTCCAGTGGTCTCTGTTAGTACATCATTATTCACAGTGGTTCCTGGGCAGTATATCATTATTTCCAGTGGTCTCTGTGTAGTACATCATTATTCACAGTGGTCCCTGGGCAGTATATCATTATTTCCAGTGGTCTCTGTGTAGTACATCATTATTCACAGTGGTCCCTGGGCAGTATATCATTATTTCCAGTGGTCTCTGTGTAGTATATCATTATTTACAGTGGTCCCTGGGCAGTATATCATTATTTACTGTGGTTGCTGTGCAGTACATCATTATTTCCAGTGGTCACTGGTTACGATATCATTATTTACAGTGGTCCTTGTGCAGTATATCATTATTTACAGTGGTCCCTGGGCAGTATATCATTATTCACAGTGGTCCCTGGGCAGAATGTCATTATTTATATTGGTATCTGTGTAGTACATTATCATTTGCAGTGGTCCCTGTGGAGTACTTCATTATTTACAACGGTTCCAGCGTGGAATGTCATTATTTACAGTGGTCCCTTGATATTATATCATTCTTTCCATCGGTTCCTGGTAAGTATATCATTATTTACAGAGGTCCCTGTGTGGAATATCATTATTTACACTCATTCGTTGGTCGTATATCATTATTTACAGTAATCTCTGTGTGGTACATCATAATTTACATGGTCCCTGGGTAGTATATCAAAATTTACAGTTGTCTCTGAGCAATATATCATGATTTACAGTGGTCGCGGTGGAGTCTAGCATTATTTAAAGTGGTCCCTGTGTAGTACATCATTGTTTACAACGGTCCCAGGTTGGAATGTCATTATGTACATGGTCCCTGGTTAGTATATCATTATTTACTGTCGCCTCGAGGTAGTATATCATTATTTACAGTGGTTCCTGGGTAGTATATCTTTATTCACAGTGGTCCCTGGATAGTATGTCATTATTTACAATGGTCCTTCGGTAACATGTCATTATTTTCAGTGGTCCCTGGGTAGAAAATCATTATTTACAGTGGTCCTTGTGCAATATATCATTATTTACAGTGGTCCCTGGGCAGTATATCATTATTCACCGTGGTCCCTGGGCAGTATATCATTATTTACAGTGGTCCCTAGGCAGTATATCATTATTCACCGTGGTCCCTGGGTAGTATATCATCATTTAAAGTGGTCCTTGGGCAGTATATCATTAAGTATAGTGGCCCCTGTGTAGTACATCGTTATCTACAACGATTCCAGGGTGAAATTTCATTATTTACAGTGGTCCCTGGATAGTATATCAATATTTACAGTGGACCCTGGGTAGTATGGCGTTATTTGCAGTCCTCCCTGGGTAGTATATCATGATGTACAGTTGTCCCTGGGCAGTATATCATTATTCACACTTGTCCCTGGGTATTTTATCATTATATACGGCGGTCTCTGTCCGGTATATCATTATTTGCAGTGATCCATGGGCAGTGTCCCATTCTTTACTGTGGTTCCTGGGCAGAATATCATTATTCACAGTGGCTCCTGCGTAGTGTATCCGTATCTACAATGGTCTCTGGGTGTTATATCATTATTTACAGCGGTCCCTGGGTAGTATATCATTATTTACAGTGGTCCCAGGGTAGTATATCCGTATCTACAATGGTCACTGGGTCGATTATCATTATTTACTGTGGACCCGGGGTTGTATGTCATTATTTACAGTGGTCCCTAAGTAGTATCTCATTGTTTACAGTGGTTCCTGTGTAGTATATCCGTATCTACAATGGTCACTGGGTAGTATCACATTATTTACAGTGGTCCCTGGGTAGTATATCCGTAGTTACAATGGTCCCTGGGTAGTATCACATTATTTACAGTAGTCTCTGGATAGTATCTAATTATTTACAGTGTTCCCTGGGTAGTATATCATTATTTATAGTGGTCCCTGGGCAGTATATCACCATTTACAGTGGTCACTGGATAGTATTTCATTATTCACAATGGTCCCTGGTTATAATATTATTATTTACAGTGGTCCCTATGTAGAATATCGTTATTTACAGTGGTCCCTGGGTAGTATATAATTACTAACAGTGGTTCCTGGTTAGTATATCATTTTTTACAGTGGTTCCTGGGTAGTATATCATTATTTACAGTGGTCCCTGGGTAGTATATCATTATTTTCAGTGGTTCCTGGGTAGTATATCATTATTTCCAGTGGTCCCTGGGTAGTTTCTCCGTATCTACAATGGCCCCTGGGCAGTATATCATTATTTACAGTGGTCCTTGGGTAGAATATCATTATTTACAGTGGTCCCTGGGTAGAGTACCATTATTTACAGTGGACCCTGGTCAATATATCATGATTTGCAGTGGTCGCAGGGCAGTGCATCATTGTTTACAACGGTCCCAGGGTGGAATGTCATTATTTACACTGGTCCCGGGATAGTATATCATCATTTAGTGTGGTCCATAGGTAGTATATCTTTATTCACAGTGGTCCCTGGGTAGTATGTCATTATTTGCAAAGGTCCTTTTGTAATATGTCATTATTTACAGTGGTCCCTGGGTAGAATATCGTTATTTACTGTGGTCCCTGGGTAGTATATCATTATTTACAGTGGACCCTGGTCATTATATCATGATTTGCAGTGGTCCCTGTGTAGTGCATCATTGTTAAATATCGTTATTTACTGTGGTTCCTATGTAGTGTATGATTATTTACAATGGCTCCTGGGTAGTAATTCATTCTGTACTTTGTTCCTTTGTCGCTTATCAGTATTTACAGAGGTCCCTGGGTAGTATTTCATTATTTGCAGTGGTCCCTGAGCAGTACATCATTACTTACAGTCTTCCTGGGTCGTCTCTCATAATGTGCAACATTCCCTGTGTAGTATATCATTACTTACAGTGGGTCTTTTATGTTATATTATTATTTACATTAGTCCATGTGTTTTATATCATTATTTACCGTAGTCTGGATAGAATATCATTATTTACAGTGGTCCCAGGATAGTATATCGTTATTTACAGTGGTCCCTTTGCAGTATATCATTATTTATAGTGTTTCCTTGGTACTATTTCATTACTTACAGTAGTGCCTGGGCAATGGATATTTATTTACAGTGGTTCCTAAACTGTATAGCATCATTTTCAATGGTCTCTGTCTAGTGTAATCATTATTTACAGTGTTCCCTCTGTAGTAAATCATTATTTACAGTGGTCCCTCGTAGTATATCATTATTCACAGTGGTTCCTGGATTGTATATGAATATTTACAGGGGTGCCTAGGCAGTATATTACTAGTTATAGTGGTCCTGGATCGTATATCATTATTTACAATGTTCCCTCGATAGAATATCGTTATTTACTGTAGTCCCTGGGCAGTATACCATTATTTCCAGTTGTCCCTCTGTCGCATATCATTTTTACAGTGGTTCCTCGGTAGTATATTATTATAATACACGTCCCTGAGCAGCATACCATTATTTCTGCTTGTCCCTTTGTAGTAAAACTTTTTTACTGTGGTTCCTGGGTATTATATTATTATAATACACTGGTCCCTGGGCAGTATATTGTCTTGTAAGAGCACCTTTAAGAAATGGGTATTCATAAATGGGTTTGTATATAATATCTGTAGTGAGAGTATCTTTAAGAAATGGGTGTTTAATACTGCAGTGATGTCAGAGAGTGGGTGGAGCTGGGCTGTCTGTCAGCGTTTTACTTTCATTTTAGGCTGTTTGCTGCACGATGGGTTTTAGCTTTGTTTTGAGTGTTGGAGCTGAAGCCAGACAGTGTAGGTGACCTGCTGTTGTCTCTGCCATCAAAAGACTATCTCTTGATCATTTGGTGAATTCAGAATTATAAATGTTCTCAGTAGTGAATGTAAACCTAATGTGCTTCTCGTAAAAGTTGGCTTAAGTCTTCTGGATTTTAAAAGGACAGCTTAAGCATTCTTTGAATACTTTTAAATTTCTGCTGTCCACACTTGTAGAGGGGGCCGTGTGCTCCCCATACCACAATCTAGTAAACGTTGTGGGTCAGGTGAACTCCATGATAAACTTTAGGCTTCTCTATACCCTGGCCCAGAACAAATCGGGGGCTCGTCCTGGAAAAACGTCCATCTATTTTATTGGCTTAGTGAACTTAAACACAGTGAGGGGTGAGAATATTGGGGTTGCTTATCAGGTGTGTTTTACTAGTCTAAGTGGGGAGCTTGTTGTGGACAATGGCTCTTTAAGAGGCTCTGAGGTTTTTGGGGGTGGGGACGGTCACACGCCGTACCTTACGGACAGAGACTAAAAGCAGACTGTTAGATTTGGAAAAAACATTGCAGAAAACATTCCTGACAAAATGCGAAAAGATGAGGTACTTATGGCGGTGGCTGAGCATTTAAAGTTGCCTGAGATACAGTTTCATTCATTGGAAATGGCAAATATTCAGTTACAACTTAAACAAATGGAACATGAGAAAGAATTAAAACAGCTTGAATACGAAAGAGATAGAGAGGAAAATGAAAGAGAAAGGGAGATACAGATCAGGGAAAAAGATAAAGAGAGAGTGTTTGAACTTCAGAAAATGGCCATGAAACATGACAGTCAGTTAAAATTGGCAGCCGCAAAGGGAAACAAACAGTTGGATGATAGTGATGAGGATAGTGAGAAAGAGCATCATAGTCGAAGGCTTGCTGGGAATCTATTTAAATATGTCCAAGCATTGCCAATGCTTGAGGAGAAGGAGGTAGAAGCCTTTTTCAGTTAATTTGAGAAGGTGGCTAAACAAATGAGATAGCCACAGAACATGTGGGTGTTACTGATTCAAACAAAGCTGGTAGGTAGAGCTGGTGAAGTGTTTGCATCACTACCGGAGGAGGTATCTGGGACGTATGAGGAGGTGAAGAAATCCATCTTGGGTGCATACGAACTAGTGCCTGAAGCCGACAGACAAAGGTTTCGAAATGTAAGGAAAGAATTTGGTCAAACATACATGGAGTTTGAAAGGCTCAAACAGAGTAATTTTGATAGGTGGAGAAGGGCTTTGAAAATAGACCAAACGTATGAAGCTCTCAGAAAAATTATACTGTTGGAGGTGTTTCAAAATTCAATTCCTGATGTAATGAGAACTCACGTGGAAGAACAGAGGTTTAAAACTGCGAGTTTAGCAGCAGAAATGGCAGATGATTATGAATTAGTTCATAAATCAAAGCTTTGTTTCCGACATCAGTTTCAGCCGGTGAGGGATAGAAACTGGGGACATGAGAAATACTCAAGTGGTAAAGGTAAAGGTGATCTGATGGGAGATAATAAGGAGAGTGTACTTCAGATTTAAGAAAGAAATCCAGGAGGGTGGAAAAGAAATGAAAATATTCAAATGTTTTCACTGTAATAAACTAGCCATGTAAAGTCACAGTGTTGGTGGTTGAAAAAAAGCACTAGGAAGGCTGATGTGCTAAAACAGGATAAGACAGTGGGGTTTGTTAATGTGGTAAAGGAAAGCCCAAATGAAGCGAAGGAGGTGCAAAAGATTGTGCAGACTGATCAAAGGTGATTGATAAGAAGGTGCCAGATCTCTGTAAACAGAGATGGGTAAAGTTTACTCATGTGTATCAGGAGGAGTAGGTAAAGAAGTCACAGTTTTCAGAGATACGGGAGATACGTATGTAGTTTGGGAACAATGTTGCCAGTAAAGGTGGTAATATGTGGAATTCAGTGTGAGAGGAGTAGAGTTCAATTTTATGAGGTAAGGTTGGAAAGTCCAGTGAAGAGTGCTGAATTGGTATTAGGAGTAATAGAGAAACGATCTTGTCCAGGAATACAGTTTATCTTGGGTAATGACCTAGCTATATCGCAGGTGAGAGTGATGCCTACTGTGGTTGACAAGCCAGTTAAAAACCAGACAACTGAAATGTTGAAGGACGAATATCCTTGGATTTCTCCGGATTGTGTAGTAACAAGGTCGCAAAGTCACAGGTTAAAACAAGAGGAGAAATTAAAGAGTGAAGGTGAAGTTGAAGCGCAATTAGCAGAAACAATTTTTGATCAGATTGTTGAAAATGACCAAGAACAGGTGGAGGATGAGACGGATATTTTTAGTTCAGGAAAATTGGCGGAGTCACAACAGGAAGACACAGAAATAAAACGGATGTATCAGAAAGCATACACGGAAGAGGAATCAGCGTGTTTACCAGAGTGTTATTACCGCAAAAGTGATGTCTTGATGAGAAAATGGGCAGGTTCATCAAGTAGTATTGCCGGTAAGGTACCGAAAGGAGGTTTTGCGAGTTGCACATGAGGTACCAGTGGGAGGGCATTTGGGAATAAGGAAAACTCAAGCTAAAATATAAAAACATTTTTATTGGCCTGGACTACATAAAAATGTAGTTAAATGTTGTCAATCAAGTCACACATGTCAAGTGATAGGGAAACCTCAAGCAGTGATAAAACCAGCGTCCTTAATACCCATACCAGCATTTGAGGAACCTTTGACAAGGATCCTAATTGATTGCGTAGGATCGCATCCTAAAACAAAAAGTGGGAATCAATATCTTTTGACTATAATGGATGTATCTATTATGTTTCCAGCGGCCATTCCACTACGTAATATTATAGCTAAAAAGATTGTGGAGGAATTACTTAAATTCTTTACTGGATATGGACTACCCACAGAAATACTATCGGATCAAGGATCAAATTTTACCTCAAGGTTATACAAAGAAATTATGGATGGTTCAGGAATAAAACAATTTAAATCAACTGCGTACCATCCAGAATCGCAGGGAGCGTTAGAAAAGTGGCATCATACATTACAGACAATGTTGAGGGTGTATTGTCAAGATCATCCAGAGGATTGGGAGAAAGGAATTCCATTCGTGCTGTTTGCAATTAGGGATGCACCTAATGAGTCTACCAAATTCAGTCCTTTTGAATTAATTTTTGGTCATGAGGTAATAGGACCACTTAAATTCATTATCGATAAATTGTTGAGTTTGAAATCGGAAATTATATGATTGGATTACGTGTCAAATTTTAGGGAAGGATTTAATAGAGCAGGTTAATTGGCTGGACAACATTAAAAACTTGCACAAAATGTGATGAAACGGGTAGCGGACAAGAAATTCAAACTTCGTAGTTTTGCCAGTGGGAATAAAGTTTTAGTGTTGTTACCAGTGGTAGGTGAACCATTAAAAGCAAGGTTTTGTGGACCGTATCAGATTGAAAGGAAATTAAGTGAGGTAAATTCTGTGGTAAAAACACAAGATAGAAGGATGACTCACCGCGTGTGTCATGTGAATATGCTTAAAAGGTACTTTGAAAGGGAAGGAGAGAAAAAGGAGGTTTTAATGATCCTAACTCAAAGTGACGAACCAAATCCAGATGACTGTGAATGTGATAGACCTCAAATTAAATTGGAAAACGAGGATGTTCTTAAAAATTGGGTAAATTGTTGAGTTACCTTCTAGCGGAAAATGAACTGGCCTAAGAGAGTTATTGATATCACATGGGCAAGTTTGTGGAGATAAATTGGGAAGTACTAAAATGGCTATACATGATGTAGATGTGGGAAAGCCTGTTCCAATCAAACAACATCCATCCAGACGTAAACCTTCAAAATTGGCACAGGGTAAAAAAGAGATTGAGTGTATGCTTTAAAATGGCATAATTGAAGTGGGTTGCAGCCAATGGAGCTCACCCACAGTGATGGTACCTAAACCAAACGGTACCCAACGGTTGTTTGCGGACTATAGAAAGGTAAATGCAGTTACAAGAGCGGACTCTTCTCCCATCCCAAATTTCGAGGATTGCATTGAGAAAGTGAGACAATCAGCTTTTATTTCCAAATTGGATTTACTGAAAGGCTACTGGCAGATACCTTTATCCGAAAGGGCGAAGGGGATTCCAGCTTTTGTGAGTCCAGATGGTATACACCAATTTAAAGTTATGCCATTTGGCATGAAAAACGCCCCAGCCACA
This sequence comes from Scyliorhinus torazame, assembly GCF_047496885.1. NCBI lineage: Eukaryota > Metazoa > Chordata > Chondrichthyes > Carcharhiniformes > Scyliorhinidae > Scyliorhinus > Scyliorhinus torazame. The sequence goes on along the minus strand of NC_092729.1, from coordinate 23,227,897 downwards.
TTTTAACGATTAACTGACAAAGTTGTTTCAGGATTACCCGATTGTGCGGTATACATCGACGATCTGGTAATTTTCAGCCAGTCATGGAAAGAACATTTAAAACATCTGATGGAGTTACTCGATCGACTTCAGGAGGCGGGTTTGGTGATAAACTTAGCCAAAAGTGAATTTGGAAAAAACGCAAGTCACTTTCCTTGAGGAGTTTCCGATACCCTCAAGACGAAGCGAAATAATGCGATTTCTTGCCATGAATGGATTTGATCGAACATTTCTGCAACATTTTTGCAGCGTTGTGGCTCCGCTGATGGACTTTCTCAAGAAAAGTAACAAATTCCAATGGACAGCGGAGTGTCAACAGGCATTTGACTGCCTGAAAGCTGTGATAACCACTGCTCCTGCGTTGGAGAATTACAAGGGATTCTGTGATCAGATTGAAATAAAGTATCTGACTTTAAAGATAAATGCCGAGACGTAGAGAAACGGACGGATCGTGCAGAGACCTACTTGTTCAAAGAGACTGTCAATCAGGAAGGATTTCAGTTGGAGAAAGAAGAACAACAATTGACGATATTACTGTACCTGTTTGCACGTGTTGATTTTTTTGAAACACAAAAGCATATTTACTGTGTGCATTTCTTTAAGTATAGTGAAAAGGTGAACAATGAAACCATCTTGAAGTTGATGATTTTTTTTTCTTGGGGGGAGGTGTCATATGAGAGTACCTTTAAGAAATGGGTGTTTATAAATGGGTATGTATATAAATATTTGTACTGAGAATACATTTAAGAAATGGGTGTTTACTAATGCAGTGATGTCAGAGAGTGGGTGGAGCTGGGCTGTCTCAGCGTTTTACTTTCGTTTTAGGCTGTTTTCTGCAGGGTGTGTTTTAGTTTCGTTTTCAGTGTTGGAGCTGAAGACAGACCAAGCAGGTGTACTGCTGTTCTTTCTGCCATTAAAAAACGATCTCTGGATCATTTGGTGAATTCAGAATTATAAATGTTCTCAGTAGTGAATGTAAACCTAATGTGCTTCAGGTAAAAGGTGTTTTAAGTCTTCTGGATGTTAAAAGGACAGCTTACGGATTACTCAGTTTTGTTATCTTTGGGCGTTGTATTTGAATTAATGGTTACTAACTTGTTCATTGTTTGTTTCAAAAAGGTCAACTTGAGTTGATAGAATAAACATTGTTTTGCTTTTAAAAATACTTTTCCATTTCTGCTTTACCACATCTGTAGACTAGGCCTAGTGCTCTCTATACCACAATCTACTAAACTTGTGGGTCAGGTGAACGCCATGATACACTCTGGGGTTCCATAATCCCTGACCATAGCAATATCATTAGTTACAGTGTTCCCTATGTAGTATGTAATTATTTACAGCGGTTCTTGTGCAGTACATCATTAAAATACACTGGTCCCTGGGCAGTATATCATTCTTTACAGGTCCCCTGTGTAGTATGCAATTATTTACAGTGATCACTGTCCAGAATCTTATTATTTACCGTGACCCTTGGTGGTATATTGTGATTTACAGTAGTTCCTGGTTAGTATACCATTATTTAGAGTGATCTCTGCGTAGTATATCGTTATTTACAGTGATCCTGGGTAATATATCGTTATTTACATTGGTTCCTGCGTCGCATATCATTATTTACATTGGTCTCTATGTAGAAGATCATTATTTACAGCGGTTCCTGCATAGTATATCATTATTTATAATGGGCTCTGGGTAGTATATCATTATTTACAGTGCTTCCTGAGTTGTGTATCATTATTTACAGTGGTCCCTGTGCAGTATATCATTATTTACAGTTTCCCCTGGGTATGATATCATTATTTACAGTGGTCCCTGTGTGGTATATACTAATTTACAGGGAATCCTGGGTAGTATATCATTATGTACGGTGCCCCTGGGCAGTATATCAATATTTACAGTGGTCCCTCTATAGTGTACCGTTATTCACAGTGTTCCCTTGGCTTTATAACATTATTTTTCGTGGTTCTGGGTCGTATATTTTTATTTACACTGGTCGCTGACTCGTATATCGTTGTTTACAATCTAGCCTATTACAGGGAGGTAGCCCTACCCAAGGTGCTGGACAAGAGTATCTAAAACAAACATTACACAACCAATTATTATTTGTGCAGCATCAATAGAAAATACCAAATTAGTTTTCAGTCCATTTAACACAGCAAATACCTAAAAACATTGCATTGCATCTTTCACTGTGATTGTCAAAGGATTGTTCATTGCAATAATCACAGGCGTTTCTAATTATTGTTCAGACCATAATAATTAACTTCCCACAATAATATGTATTTGGAAATATTTCCCATGTCTATGATACCAGCAATTATATCTCAGGGTTTAATTCCATTAATCATAGTTGTGCCATGACTGAATCGTGTGAGAATTCTCTCTGCCTGTTTCTACCAAAGAAAACTGAGCAAATCAGGCAGCACGGTAGAATAGTGGTGCCACTATGACGTCACAGCGCCAGGGTCCCGGGTTCGATTCCGGCTTGGGTCACTGTCTGTGCGGAATCTGCACGTTCTCCCCGTGTCTGCGCGGGTTTCCTCCAGGTGCTCTGATTGTCTCCCACAGATGTGCAGGTTAGGTGGATTGGACACGTTAAATTGCTCTTAGGTTGGATGGGGTTGCTGGGTTATGGGGATAGGGTGGAGGTGTGGGATGGGTAGGGTGCTCTTTCCAAGAGCCGGTGCAGACTCGATGGGCCGAATGGCCTCCTTCTGCACTGTGAATTCTATGATCTCTGAAATCCAATGATGGAAGGCAGGATGACATATATTACACCATCATGTTTGCACAACATTGATAGAAAGCATCACATTCGTTTTCAGTCAATTGAACACAGTAAATAATGAAAAACATTTAATTGCAACTTTGAAAGTGATTATTGAAGGATTGATTATTCCAGTAATCAGAGGCGTAAATTAATATTGTTCAGACAATAATCATAATACGATTGTTCTTTCAAATAGAGTCAGTAATTCCTGACCTTCCTATAATAACACAATAAACTGAACATGCACATTTCTGCTCACAATTAAATAAGCTGTGATTATCTTTCTATAGAATCATCATGCCAGGAACATGATTACTTTCCGTCCAATGATTAGTGAATATGTCTAGAAACCTTTATGCTTTTCACAATAATATGCATTTAGAAATGTCTATGAGTACCAGAAATTATCTTTCAGGTTTTAATTCCATTAGTTACTAGACATATCGCTGCTATGTGGTGGAATACATTGTGATCTCTCTGCCCGTTTCTACTGAAGACGTCCCAGCAATTTAAATAATGGAATCCGGGAAGTAATGGCTGAGAAACAATTATATATTGTGTCACATATTTATTTAAATTATTGAGGCTACCTGACTGCCACAACTGGATAACTACAAACTCCCGCTGGTGTTGTTGGGGAGACTGGTCCTTTTGGTTCCCTTCTGTATCCTCTAGGGTTTCTCCTCGGGAAAATACTGACTGTTTCACAATAAGAGAGTGATCAACCATTGTTTCCATTCATTATTTATCAAGTAGAGTCTGTTCCCCAGGTTTAATGGACTGATCGATGCCGGGGTCTAATGCGATGGTTAAGATTGGAGCTGGCGGATTGGAGGAGAATCAAACCCTGCCATGGCCTTGGTGATTTATTTCTCAGTATTACACAGCAGATCCACAGCTCTCCGTGATACCGACACTCTCCCAATTCTTCAGGATTCCTGATTTGAAGGCCGGCACTGTAGCACAGTGGTTAGCACACTGGCTTCACAGCTCCGGGGTCCCAGGTTCGATTCCCGGCTTGTGTCACTGTCTGTGTGGAGTCTGCACGTTCCCCCCGTGTCTGCGTGGGTTTCCTCCGGGTGATCCGGTTTCCTTCCACAAGTCCCGAAAGACCTGTTGTGTGGTGAGTTGGACATTCTAAAATCTCCCTCTGTGTATCCGAACAGGTGCCGGAGTGTGGCGACTAGGGGATTTTCACAGTAACTTCATTGTAGTGTTAATGTGGGACTACTTGTGACAATACATATTTTTATTATTAATAAAGATTATTATTATCATATTAATAGTTGAACACATGATGCCTTCTCTTCCGCTGTCTGGCCCGGAAGGTATGGGATTATCTCCTCCAGTCTCTCAGTCCCATTACCTCGTGTTCGTTGTTCAAGACAAACACTTGTAACATAGACTATTGATTGCGATTTTGGTCTCCGGGCTCAGCAATACCTGATACAAATAGTTAGAACAAGGAACAAGGCACAAATAAAAGTACAGTATAGATAAGAGAGGAGGGGGAGTGGCGTTTTTGATTAGGGAGAACATTACGGCAGTACTTAGAGGGGATATCTCCGAGGGTTCGCCCTCTGAGTCTATATGGGTGGAACTGAAAAATAAGAAGGGAGAGATCACCTTGATAGGACTGTACTACAGGCCCCCAAATAGTCAGCGGGAAATTGAGGAGCAAATATGTAAGGAGATTACAGATAGCTGCAAGAAAAAGAGGGTGGTAATAGTCGGGGACTTTAACTTTCCCAACATTGACTGGGACAGCCATAGCATTAGGAGCTTGGATGGAGGGAAATTTGTTGAGTGTATTCAGGGGGAATTTCTCATTCAGTATGTGGATGGCCCGACTAGAGAGGGGGCAAAACTTGACCTCGTCTTGGGAAATAAGGAAGGGCAAGTGACAGAAGTGTTAGTGAGGGATCAGTTTGGGACAAGTGACCATAACTCCATTAGTTTTAATATAGCTATGGAGAATGATAGGTCTGGCCCAAGAGTTAAAATTCTTAATTGGGGCAAGGCCAATTTTGATGGTATCAGACAGGAACTTTCAGAGGTAGATTGGGGGAGACTGTTGGCAGGCAAAGGGACGGCTGGTAAATGGAAGGCTTTTAAAAATGTGTTAACCAGTGTTCAGGGTAAGCACATTCCCTTTAGAGTGAAGGGCAAGGCTGGTAGAAGTAGGGAACCCTGGATGACTCGATATATTGAGACTCTGGTCAAAAAGAAGAAGGAGGCATATGACGTGCATAAACAACTGGGAGCAAGTGGATCCCTTGAAGAGCATAGAGATTGTCGAAATAGAGTTAAGAGTGAAATCAGGAGGGCAAAAAGGGGACATGAAATTGCTTTGGCAAATAATGCAAAAGGAGAATCCAAAGAGCTTCTACAGATACATAAAGGGGAAAATAGTAACTAGGGACAGAGTAGGGCCTCTTAAGGATCATCAAGGACATCTATGTGCAGAGCCACAAGAGTTGGGTGAGATCCTGAATGAATATTTCTCATCGGTATTCACGGTGGAGAAAGGCATGGATGTTAGGAAACTAAGGGAAATAAATAGTGATGTCTTGAGAAGTGTGCATATTACAGAGGAGGAGGTGCTGGAAGTCTTAAAGTGCATCAAGTTAGATAAATCCCCGGGACCTGATGAAATGTAACCCAGGATGTTGTGAGAGGCTAGGGAGGAAACTGCGGGTCCCATAACAGAGATATTTGAATCATCAGCAGCCACAGGTGAGGTGCCTGAAGATTGGAGAGTAGCGAATGCTGTGCCCTTATTTAAGAAGGGCAGCAGGGAAAAGCCTTGGAACGACAGACCAGTGAGCCTAACGTCTGTAGTAGGTAAGTTGCTAGAAGGTCTTCTGAGAGACAGGATCTACAAGCATTTAGAGAGGCAAGGACTGATTCGGGGCAGTCAGCATTGCTTTGTGCGTGGAAAATCATGTCTCACAAATTTGATTGAGTTTTTTGAGTGGGTGACCAAGAAGGTAGATGAGGGCAGTGCAGTAGACGTTGTCTACATGGACTTTAGCAAAGCCTTTGACAAGGTACCGCATGGTAGGTTGTTGCAGAATGTGAACGCTCACGGGGTCCAGGGTGAGGTTGTCAATTGGATTCAAAATTGGCTGGACGACAGAAGACAGAGGGTGGTTGTAGAGGGTTGTTTTTCAAACTGGAGGCCTGTGACCAGTGGTGTGCCTCAGGGATCGGTGCTGGGTCCACTGTTATTTGTGATTTATATTAATGATTTGGATGAGAATTTAGGAGGCATGGTTAGTAAGTTTGCAGATGACACCAAGATTGGTAGCACAGTGGGTCGTGAAGAAGGTCATCTAGGATTGCAACGGGATCTTGATCAATTAGGCCAGTGGGCCGACGAATGGCAGATGGAGTTTAATTTAGATAAATGTGAGGTGATGCATTTTGGCAGATCGAATCAGGCCAGGACCTACACAGTTAATGGTATGGCGTTGGGGAGAGTTATAGAACAAAGAGATCTAGGAGTACAGGTTCATAGCTCCTTGAAGGTGGAGTCGCAGGTGGACAGGGTGGTGAAGAAGGCATTCGGCATGCTTGGTTTCATTGGTCAGAACATTGAATACAGGAGTTGGGACGTTTTGTTGAAGTTGTACAAGACATTGGTACGGCCACACTTGGAATACTGTGTGCAATTCTGGTCACCCTATTATAGAAAGGATATTATTAAACTAGAAAGAGTGCAGAAAAGATTTACTAGGATGTTACCGGGACTTGATGGTTTGAGTTATAAGGAGAGGCTGGATAGACTGGGACTTTTTTCCCTGGAGCGTAGGAGGCTTAGGGGTGATCTTATAGAGGTCTATAAAATAATGAGGGGCATAGATAAGGTAGATAGTCAACATCTTTGTCCAAAGGTAGGGGAGTCTAAAACTAGAGGGCATAGGTTTAAGGTGAGAGGGGAGAGATTCAGAAGGGCCCAGAGGGGCAATTTCTTCACTCAGAGGGTAGTGGGTGTCTGGAATGGGCTGCCAGAGGTAGTAGTAGAGGCGGGTACAATTGTGTCTTTTAAAAAGCATTTAGACAGTTACATGGGTAAGATGGGTATAGAGGGTTATGGGCCAAGTGCGGGCAACTGGGACTAGCTTAATGGTAAAAACTGGGCGGCATGAACTGGTTGGGCCGAAGAGCCTGTTTCCATGCTGTAAACTTCTATGATTCTATGATTCTATATTGGCCCTTCGGCCCTCAAGCCTGTGCTGAACTTGCTGCCCATCTGACCTATAATCTTCTGCGCTTCCTGTGGTCCGTATCCCTGTATTCCCATTCTGTTCATGTGTTACTCATGTAATTCAGGTTCTATACAACTGCAGTAACTAATTCATTAAATGGGCAGAGGAGTAAGTAAACCTGAGAGCAGGGATTAGAATTTAACATTTAATTTACAGTAAACATCCAGCGCAGAACCATATAGTTAATTGTAACTTAATCTGATCATAATTTAAGTGATTATTTTGAATGAATTAACTAGTGCATAAATGTCACTCAGAGGGTGCAGTGCTCTAACTGTGAGATGTGGGCGAACCGTGACGCTTCCAGTGTTCCGGTCAACTGCGTCTGCAGCAGGTGTAGCCAATGGCAGCTCCTCACAGACCGCGTGGTTCGGTTCGAGCAGCAATTGGATGCACTGAGGAGCATACAGGTGGCGGAAAGCATCATAGGTAGACGTTCTGGAGACGTGGTCACGCCTAAGGTGCAGGCAGATAGTTCGGTGGATGACTGCTGGAACGGGCAGGCAGTCAGCGCTAGAAACCCCTGTGGCTGTCCCCCTCTCTAATAGGTATACTGTGTTGGATACAGTTGGGGGATAGCATCTCAGGGGGAAACAACAGCAGCCAGAACAGTGGCACCACAACTGGCTCTGTTACTCAGCAGGGGAGGGTAAAGTGCAGGAAAGCGATAGTTACAGGGACTCTATAGAAAGGGGCACAGATCGGCGCTTCTGTGGACAGGAAAGAGACTCCAGGTTGGTATGTTGTCTCCCTGGTGCCAGGGTCAAGGTTGTCTCTTAACGAACACAGGACGTCCTGAAGAGGGAGGGTGAACAGCCAGAGGTCTTAGTTCACATCGGTACGAACGACATCGGCAGGAAGAGCGATGAGGCCCTGCAGAAGGAGTTCAGGAAGTTAGACAGTAAGCTAAAAAGCAGGACCTCTCGGGTTGGAATCTAAGGATTACTCCCTGTGCCACGTGAGAGTGAGGCTAGAAACAAGAGGACAGTACATCTAATCTCGTGGCTAAACTGGTGGTGTAGGAGCGAGGGTTTCAGATTTCTGGGCCATTGGGCGATATTCCGGGAAATGTGGGACCTGGACAAGAAGGGCGGGTAGCTTCTAAACTGGGGAGACATCACTATCCTCGCTGGGAGGTTTGTTAGTGTCACTCGGGAGAATTGAAACTAATATGAAAGGGAGTGGGAACCAGAGCGGTAGCTCAGCAGGTGTAATAACTGAAGGGGAAATGGAGAACACAAATACCTGAACAACATCACCCTCAGGCAGAGCAAAAAAGGTGCCGAGGGTGAGAAGGGAGGTGCTCAATGCAGCATTGAGGGTGGTGGACCTAAATGTGCGCAGTGTACGGAACAAGGTAAATTTGCATGTTGCGCACATTGAAATTGGCTGGTACGATGTTGTTGGAATCACAGAGACGTGGCTGCAAGGTGATCAGGGCTGGGGTCAAAATATGCAAGTGTTCTATCGAAAGGACAGGCAGATGGGCAAAGGGAGCGGGGCTCCATTGTTAGGAAGGAATGAAGTTAAATCGATAGCAAGGAGCGATATAGGATCAGAAGGCACAGAATCTCTGAGGGAAGAGTTGAGGAATCGAATAGATAAAAAGACTCTGGTGGGAGTTATTTGCAGGACCCGGAGCAGTAGTCAGTATGTGGGGCAGAAATTAAATCAGGAGATAGAAAATGCATGTAAAAAAGGCAATATCACAATAATCATGGGGGACTTCAATATGCAGGTGGACTGGGAATATCAGGTTGGGTGGATCCCAAGAAAAGGAATTTGTGGAAAGTCTAAGAGATGTTTTTTTGAGCAGCTTGTAACAGAGCCGACTGGGGAACAGGCAATTCTGGATCTGGTGATGTGTAATGAGGCAGACTTGATGAGGGAACATAAGGTGAAGGAACCCTGAGGGGGCAGTGGCCACAATATGATAGAATTTACCCTGCAGTTTGAGAGGGACAAGCTGGAACCAGATGTAACGGTATTACAATTAAATAGGGGTAACTACAAAGGCATGAGGGCGGAGCAGCCCAGAGTTGATTGGAAAAGGAGCCGAGCGGGGAAGACAGTGGAAGAGCAATGGCAGGGGTTTTGTGGGGTTATTCGGGAGGAACTACAGAATTTCATCCGAAGGAGGAGGAAACATGCCGAGGGGAGGACAAGGAGTCCATGGCTCATGAGGGAAGTCAAGGAGTCCCCCCCCCCCCCCCCGCCCAACCAATAAATTCTGGTGGCGAGGAAACCCGAGACACTACACGTGTAGTGTCTCCCACCCTCCCTCCTCCTCTAACCTAATAATAAGACCCATTGGTGTAAGGTAAGTGCCATATTATATTATTATTATATTATTAGCATTGTGCAGGTCAAGGTTCGGAGGTGGAGGAGCAGTCTCTGCCAGCGAGAGAACCTGAGAACATCTAAGACAATCAGAAGGTAAGGAGATAAGTAAGTGATTTTTACTTATTTTTACTTTTATACCTCTTTTCAAATTGTGTGTGTCGGGGGGAAACTGAAGTGACAGGGCACAAAAGCTGTGGCCAGAGTGGCTGGTTGGGATTTTACCCGAAATTTTTAAAAAAATTGAGTATTTGGTAACTAATTAAACATAATAACTTCATTATAATTTAGAGGGATATCTAAGCCAGAGATCGGAGAGTACTATAGTTAGCTATCGCATTTCTATTAGAAATCTAGTGCTAGGAAACAGATAGTTGCCAGTAACTTTGAAATTTTAAAAAATATATTTTTTAAAAAAAGACAAATTTTAATTTTAATTAATTGACCCAATGTCAGTTAGAGGGGTGCTGTGCTCTGACTGTGAGATGTGGCAGGACCGGGAGGCTTACAGCGTCCCGGATGGCTTCATCTGCAGAAAGTGCACCCAACTGGAGCTCCTCACAGACCGCATGGTTCGGTTGGAGCAGCAATTGGATTCACTTAGGAGCATGCAGGTGGCGGAAAGCGTCATAGATCGCAGTTATGTAAATGTGGTCACACCCAAGGTGCAGGCAGAGAAATGGGTGACCACCAGAAAGGGCAGGCAGTCAGTGCAGGAATCCCCTGTGGTTGTCCCCCTCTCGAACAGATATACCCCTTTGGATACTGTCGGGGGGGATAGCCTATCAGGGGAAAACAGCAGCAGCCAGAGCAGTGGCACCACGGCTGGCTCTGATGTTCAGAAGGGAGGGTCAAAGCGCAGAAGAGTAATAGTAATAGGGAACTCTATAGTCAGGGGCACAGATAGACGCTTCTGTAGACGTGAAAGAGACTCCAGGATGGTATGTTGCCTCCCTGGTGCCAGGGTCCAGGATGTCTCCGAACGGGTAGAGGACATCATGAAGGGGGAGGGCAAACAGGCAGAGGTCGTTGTACATATTGTTCCTAACGTCATAGGCAGGAAGGGGCATGAGGTCCTGCTGCAGGAGTTGAGGGAGCTAGGCAGAAAGTTAAAAGACAGGACCTCGAGGGTTGTAATCTCGGGATTACTCCCTGTGCCACGTGCCAGTGAGGCTAGAAATAGGAAGATAGAGCAGACACACACGTGGCTAAACAGCTGGTGTAGGAGGGAGGGTTTACATTATCTGGACCACTGGGAGCTCTTCCGGGGCAGGTGTGACCTGTATAAGAAGGACGGCTTGCATCTAAACCGGAGAGGCATAAATATCCTGGCCGCGAGGTTTGCTAGTGCCACACGGGAGGGTTTAAACTAGTATGGCAGGGGGGTGGGCACGGGAGGAATAGGTCAGAAGGTGAGAGCATTGAGGGAGAACAAGGGAATAGGGACAGTGTGGCTCTGAGTCAGAGCGGACGGGGAGAAGTTGCTGAACACAGCGGGTCTGGTGGCCTGAAGTGCATATGTTTTAATGCAAGGAGCATTACGGGTAAGGCAGATGAACTTAGAGCTTGGATTCGTACTTGGAACTATGATGTTGTTGCCATTACAGAGACCTGGTTGAGGGAAGGGCAAGATTAGCAGCTAAACGTTCCAGGATTTAGATGTTTCAGGCGGGATAGAGGGGGATGTAAAAGGGGAGGTGGAGTTGCGCTACTTGTTCGGGAGAATATCACAGCTGTACTGCGAGAGGACACCTCAGAGGGCAGTGAGGCTATATGGGTAGAGATCAGGAATAAGAAGGGTGCAGTCACAATGTTGGGGGTATACTACAGGCCTCCCAACAGCCAGCGGGAGATAGAGGAGCAGATAGGTAGACAGATTTTGGAAAACAGTAGAAACAACAGGGTTGTGGTGATGGGAGACTTCAACTTCCCCAATATTGACTGGGACTCACTTAGTGCCAGGGGCTTAGACGGGGCGAAGTTTGTAAGGAGCATCCAGGAGGGCTTCTTAAAACAATATGTCGACAGTCCAACTCCGGAAGGGGCGGTACTGGACCTGGTATTGGGGAATGAGCCCGGCCAGGTGGTAGATGTTTAAGTGGGGGAGCATTTCGGTAACAGTGACCACAATTCAGTAAATTTTAAAGTACTGGTGGACAAGGATAAGAGTGGTCCGAGGATGAATGTGCTAAATTGGGGGAAGGCTAATTATAACAATATTAGGCGGGAACTGAAGAACATAGATTGGGGGCGGATGTTTGAGGGCAAATCAACATCCGACATGTGGGAGTCTTTCAAGTGGCAGTTGAAAGGAATACAGGACCGGCATGTTCCTGTGAGGAAGAAAGATAAATACGGCAATTTTCGGGAACCTTGGATGACGAGTGATATTGTAGGCCTCGTCAAAAAGAAAAAGGAGGCATTTGTCAGGGCGAAAAGGCTGGGAACAGACGAAGCCTGCGTGGAATATAAGGAAAGTAGGAAGGAACTTAAGCAAGGAGTCAGGAGGGCTAGAAGGGGTCACGAAAAGTCATTGGCAAATAGGGTTAAGGAAAATCCCAAGGCTTTTTACACGTACATAAAAAGCAAGAGGGTAGCCAGGGAAAGGGTTGGCCCACTGAAGGACAGGCAAGGGAATCTATGTGTGGAGCCAGGGGAAATGGGCGAGGTACTAAATGAATACTTTGCATCAGTATTCACCAAAGAGAAGGAATTGGTAGATGTTGAGTCTGGAGAAGGGGGTGTAGATAGCCTGGGTCACATTGTGATCCAAAAAGACGAGGTGTTGGGTGTCTTAAAAAATATTAAGGTAGATAAGTCCCCAGGGCCTGATGGGATCTACCCCAGAATACTGAAGGAGGCTGGAGAGGAAATTGCTGAGGCCTTGACAGAAATCTTTGGATCCTCACTGTGTTCAGGGGATGTCCCGGAGGACTGGAGAATAGCCAATGTTGTTCCTGTGTTTAGAAGGGAAGCAAGGATAATACAGGGAACTACAGGCCGGTGAGCCTTACTTCAGTGGTAGGGAAATTACTGGAGAGAATTCTTCGAGACAGGATCTACTCCCATTTGGAAGCAAATGGACGTATTAGTGAGAGGCAGCACGGTTTTGTGAAGGGGAGGTCGTGTTTCACTAACTTGATAGAGTTTTTCAAGGAGGTCACTAAGATGATTGATGCAGGGAGGGCAGTAGATGTTGTCTATATAGACTTCAGTAAGGCCTTTGACAAGGTCCCTCATGGTAGACTAGTACAAAAGGTGAAGTCACACGGGATCAGGGGTGAGCTGGCAAGGTGGATACAGAACTGGCTAGGCCATAGAAGGCTGAGAGTAGCAATGGAGGGATGCTTTTCTAATTGGAGGGCTGTGACCAGTGGTGTTCCACAGGGATCAGTGCTGGGACCTTTGCTCTTTGTAGTATATAGAAATGATTTGGAGGAAAATGTAACTGGTCTGATTAGTAAGTTTGCAGACGACACAAACGTTGGTGGAATTGCGGATAGCGATGAAGACTGTCGGAGGATACAGCAGGATTTAGATTGTCTGGAGACTTGGGCGGAGAGATGGCAGATGGAGTTTAATCCGGACAAATGTGAGGTAATGCTTTTTGGAATGTCTAATGCAGGTAGGGAATATACAGTGAATGGTAGAACCCTCAAGAGTATTGAAAGTCAAAGAGATCCATGAGTACAGTTCCACAGGTCATTGAAAGGGGCAACACAGGTGGAGAAGGTAGTCAAGAAGGCATACGGCATGCTTGCCTTCATTGGCCGGGGCATTGAGTATAAGAATTGGCAAGTCATGTTGCAGCTGTATAGAACCTTAGTTAGGCCACACTTGGAGTATAGTGTTCAATTCTGATCGCCACACTACCAGAAGGATGTGGAGGCTTTAGAGAGGGTGCAGAAGAGATTTACCAGAATGTTGCCTGGTATGGAGGGCATTAGCTATGAGGAGCGGTTGAATAAACTCGGTTTGTTCTCACTGGAACGAAGGAGGTTGAGGGGAGACCTGATAGAGGTATACAAAATTATGAGGGGCATAGACAGAGTGGATAGTCAGAGGCTTTTCCCCGGGGTAGAGGGGTCAATTACTAGGAGGCATAGGTTTAAGGTGAGAGGGGCAAGGTTTAGAGTAGATGTACGAGGCAAGTTTTTTTACGCAGAGGGTAGTGGGTGCCTGGAACTCGCTGCCGGAGGAGGTGGTGGAAGCAGGGACGATCGTGACATTTAAGGGGCATCTTGACAAATACATGAATAGGATGGGAATAGAGGTATACGGACCCAGGAAGTGTAGAAGATTGTAGTTTTGTCGGGCAGCATGGTCGGCACGGGCTTGGAGGGCCGAAGGGCCTGTTCCTGTGCTGTACATTTCTTTGTTCTTTGTTCTTTGAGAGCAGTAGATCAAAATAAAAAACATACAATGTGACGCGGAATAGTGGGATGGCAGAAAATTGGGAAGCCTTTAATAGCGAGCAGAGGAATACTGAAAAAGCAATAAAGGAGGAGCAGATGAAATTTGAGGGAAAGCTAGTTAGTAATGTAAAAGAAGATGGGAAGATGTTCTTTTCAATATATTAAAGGTAAGAGAGAGACAAAAAAGACATTGGACCACTGGAAAATGTGACTGGAGAAGTAATAATAGGTAACAAAGAAATGGCAGGCGAGCTGTATAGTTACTTTGCATCAGTCTTCACGGTGGAAGACACCAGTGGGATGCCAGAGCCCCAGGAGAGCCAGGGGGCAGAGGTGAGGGCCGTGGCCGTCACTAAGGAGAAGGTTCTGGGGAAACTGAAAGGTCTGAAGGTGAATGAATGACCGGGACGGATGGACTACATCCAGGGTTCTAAAATAGATAGCTGAGGAGATTGTGGAGGCAGTGGTGGTGATCTTTCAGGAATCACTGGAGGCAGAAAGGGACCCTGAGGACTGGAAAGTGGCTAATGTAGCACCGCTGTTTAAGAAGGGAGGGAGGCAGAAGACGGGGAATTATCGGCCGGTTAGCTGACTTCGGTCATTGGTAAGATTTTAGATCCATTATTAAAGATGAGATTGTGGAGTACTTGGAAGTGCAGGATAAAATCGGACTGTGTCAGCACGGCTTCGTCAAGGGGAGGTCATGTCTGACAAATCTGTTAGAGTTCTCTTTGAGGATGTAACAAGGAAGTTAGATAAAGGAGAACCAGCGGTAAGATTTATTTAGATTTCCGGGAGGCATTTGAGATGGTGCCGCACAGGAGGCTGTTAAATTGGTTAAGAGCCCATGGTGTTCAGGGTGATATCCTGGGATGGAAAAAGAATTGTCTGACTGGCAGAGGCAGAGAGTGGGGATAAAGGGGTCTTTTTCAGGATGGCAGCTGGTGTCTAGTCGTGTGCCTCAGGGGTCTGTGCTGGGACCACAACTTTCCACAATATACATTAATGATCTGGAAGAAGGAACTGAAGGCTCTGTTGCTGAGTTTGCAGATGATACAAAGATCTGGACAGGTGGTATTGAGGAAGCGGTGGGGGGCAGGGGGGGCGCTGCAGAAGGACTTTGAGGCTCGGAGATTCTGCAAAGACGTGGCAGATGGAATACAATGTGGAAAAGTGTGAGGTTATGCACTTTGGAAGGAGGAATGGAGGAATTGACTATTCTCGAAATGGGGAAATGTTTCGGAAACCAGAAGCACAAAGGGACTTGGGAGGCTTTGTTCACGATTCTCTTACGGTTAACGGGCAGGTTCAGTCAGCAGTTAGGAAGGCAATTGCAATGTCAGCATTCATGTCGAGAGGGCGAGAGTACAAGAGCAGGGATGTATTTCTGAGGCTGGATAAGGCTCTGGTCAGATCCCATTTGGAGTATTGTGAGCAGTTCTGGGCCCCGTATCTGAAGAAATATGTGCTTCACTTGGAAAGGGTCCAGAGGAGGTTCACTAGAACGACCCCTGGAATGAAGAGCTTGTCGTGTGAGGAGCGGTTGAGGACACTGGGTCTGTACTCGTTGGAGTTTAGAAGGATGAGGGGGGGTCTTATTGAAACTTACAGGATACTGCGAGGCCTGGATAGAGTGGACGTGGAGAGGGTGTTTCCACTTACAGGAAAAACTAGAAAAAGAGGACACCATCTCAGACTAAAGGGACGATCCTTTTAAACAGAGATGTGGAGGAATTTATTCAGCCAGAAGGTACTGAATCTGTGGAACTCTTTGTCACAGAAGGCTGTGGAGGCCAAATCACTGAGTGTCTTTAAGACAGAGATAGATAGGATCTTGGTTAATAAGGAGATCAGGGGTTATGGGGAGAAGGAGAGAGGAAGGAGAATGAGGATGAGAAACATATCAGCCATGATTGACTGGCGGATCAGGCTCGCTGGGCCGAGTGACCAAGTTCAGCTCCTCTGTCTTATGGTCTTACGGCCGTAAATGTCCAACTCGGTTTGAAATATGGCTTTGGGTGTCAGCCTCCATTATTCTCACAGAAAATGAAGTAATGAAAGGACCTGAGGAAGAAGCGGGAAATGACATTGAGGCAGAAGCTGAGCAGTGATTAAATTGAATGGTGGAGGAGGTGTGAGGGACCGTGTAGTCTCCCCATGTTGCCATTTGTTATCAGTTCCGGCTCTGCATTACTCCTGATGAATGTAGCTGCATGATCATATACTTCAGTTACATCTTTCCCACAGATATTTATATTGTTCATGGAAACAGTTCATTTACATCCAGATTATCCAAAACTTTATCACCTTAAATGTGTGGAAGGATTCTCACATCATCGTCTTTTATTCCCAATAACCCAGCCCCAGCCAATCCAATCATCCCGAAGGGAAAACTGCTTCTAAACGATTCACACAGCGAATGGTTCTGACCTGGTCTGCACGGCCTGGGACACTGGTGCCGGCAGATACAACAGTGGTTTCACAGGGAATGGTAGGAGTGACAGAAATCAAATGTATGTCTCCAGGGAAAGGGCGGTGCAGTCGGATTGATTCAGCTGCTCATCTGTAGAGCCTCTGAGGTCAAACGGAATGAAATGAAACGGAATGAAATGAAATGAAAATCGCTGATTGTCACAAGTAGGCTTCAAATGAAGTTACTGTGAAAAGCCCCTAGTCGCCACATTCCGGCGCCTGTTCGGGGAGGCTGGTACAGGAATTGAACCGTGCTGCTGGCCTGCCTTGGTCTGCTTTAAATGCCAGCGATTTATCCCAGTGTGCTAAACCAGCCCCAGGAATGAATGTCCTCCTTCGGGACTTCACGCATTTTAAAGGCTTTGGATGTGGTCTGGCTGTGAGATGATGGGACCAACACCTGCAGGTTCCCTCCAAGTTCCCCAGCACCGCGAGTATTCTCACTGTAATCCTTTCTATTCACTGTGTCCATGTGTGAACCAGGCGTCCGCTTTAGCTCACTGCTTACTTCACAGCATCAACTTCATTGTAAGTTCCAATCTGTCTGACCCTGGGCGCTGCCTGTGCTGTTAATATTGAAAACATCTGTGTTGCTCCCAATAAAAGCAGACGCACATTTAATAATTAGAGGGAGGTCTATCTTTTTTCAGGTTGCTTTACAATTATTTTTAAAAGCGGCTGTGCCACGTGTTTGCTTTCTGGCCTCTGACTGGGGAAAGACAAGTTCTATTCCAGCTCTGCACAATAACTGACCTATCACACTCTGTCAGTTATTCTCAACTTAAATGGTGCAATACTGCATGTAGGACATTTACTTCATCCAGGATCTGATTTTATAATTTAGGAACACGTTTGTTTCCTCAGCAAATGTATTAATCCGGATTGTGTTTCCCCCTGATACCCAGTTCCACATATCTTTACGATAGTGACATTTAAGGGGCATCTTGACAAAAACATGAATAGGATGGGAATAGAGGGATACGGACGAAGGAAGTGTAGAAGATTGTAGTTTAGTCGGGCAGCATGGTCGGCACGGGCTTGGAGGGCCGAAGGGCCTGTTCCTGTGCTGTACATTTCTTTGTTCTTTGTTCTTTGTATCTCCAAGAGCACTCCCTCACACTCTATCTCTCCCTTGCACTCTCTCCCTCCCTCACCCTCACTCTCTAACACTATCCCTCTCTCACTCGCTCTCACACTCTCCCTCTCAACAATCCCTCCCACTCTCACACTCTCTCCCTCTCCCACACTGTCACCCACTCTCACACTCTCTCCCTCTCCCACACTGCCTCCCTCTCTCATACTCTCTCCCTCTCTCACACTGTCTCCCTCTCTCACACAGTCTCCCTCTCCCACACTGTCTCCCACTCTCACACTCTCTCCCTCTCCCATACTGTCACCCACTCTCACTCTCTCCCTCTCTCACACTCACTCCCTCGCTCACACTCTCTCCCTCTCTCACACTCTCTCCCTCTCAACAATCCCTCCCTCTCGCACACTCTATCCCCCTCCCACATTGTCTCCCTCTCTCACTCTCTCTCTCTCTCACACACTCCCTTCCTCTCTCACAGTGTCTCACTCTCTCCCTCTCTCACACTCTCTCCCTCTCCCACACTGTCACCCACTCTCGCACTGTCTCCCTCTCCCACACTACCTCCCACTCTCACACTCCCTCCCTCTCCCACACTGTCAGCCACTCTCACACTCTCTCCCTCTCCCACACTGCCTCCCACTCTCACACTCTCTCCCTCTCCCACACTGCCTCCCACTCTCACACTCTCTCACTCTCCCACACTGCCTCTCACTTTCACACTCTCTCCCTCTCCCACACTGCCTCCCACTCTCACACTCTCTCCCTCTCCCACACTGCCTCCCACTCTCACCCTCACCCACACTGTCACCCACTCTCACACTCTCTCCCTCTCCCACACTGTCACCCACTCTCACACTCTCTCCCTCTCCCACACTGTCACCCACTCTTCCAGACTCTCTCCCTCTCTCACACTCTCTCCCTCGCTCACTCTCTCTCCCTCTCAACAATCCCTCCCACTCTCACACTCTCTCCCTCTCTCACACTGTCTCCCTCTCTGACACTCTCTCCCTCTCCCACACTGTCTCCCTCTCTCACACTCTGTCCCTCTCTCACACTCTCTCCCTCTCCCACACTAGAACATAGAACATAGAAAATACAGCACAGAACAGGCCCTTCGGCCCACGATGTTGTGCCGAACCTTTGTCCTAGATTAATCATAGATTATCATTGAATTTACAGTGCAGAAGGAGGCCATTCGGCCCTTTGAGTCTGCACCGGCTCTTGGAAAGAGCACCATACCCAAACTCAACCCCTCCACCCAACACCAAGGGCAATTTGGACATTAAGGGCAATTTATCATTGGCCAATTCACCTAACCCGCACATCTTTGGACTGTGGGAGGAAAACGGAGCACCCGGAGGAAACCCACGCAGACACTACCTCCCACTCTCACACTCTCTCCCTCTCTCACAGTCTCTCCCTCTCCCACACTGTCTCCCTCTCTCCCACCCTCACCCTCACTCTCTCACACTTTCCCTCTCTCACACTCTCTCCCTCGCTCACACTCTCTCGCTCTCAACAATCCCTCCCACTCTCACACTCTCTCACTCTCCCACACTGCCTCCCACTCTTTCACTCTCTCCCTCTCTCACACTCTCTCCCTCTCCCACACTGTCTCCCTCTCTCACACTCACTCCCTCGCTCACACTCTCTCCCTCTCAACAATCCCTCCCACTCTCACACTCCGTCCCTCTCTCACACTCTCCCTCTCCCACACTGTCTCCCTCTCTCACCCTCTCTCCCTCTCTCACACTCTCGCCCTCTCCCACACTCTCTCCCTCTCTCACACTCTCTCCCTCTCTCCCTCTCTCACACTCTCTCCCTCTCTCACACTCTCCCTCTCTCACACTGTCTCCCTCTCTGACACTCTCTCCCTCTATCACATTCTGTCCCCCTCACACTCCCTCCCTCTCTCACAGTGTCTCACTCTCTCACCCTTCCTCTCTCACCCGCCCTCTCTCACACTTTCTCCCTCTCTCATACTCTCTCCCCCTCTCCCCTTACGCATTCTCTCTTTTGTACTCCCTCCCTCTCTAGTACTCTCACCCTCTCCCACACTCTCCCCCTCACATTCTCTCCCTCTGACACATTCTCTACCTCAGTCACCCTCCCTCTCTCCCACTGTCTCCCACTTTGTCTCCCTCTCAGAATCTCTCCCTCTCTCTCCCTGTCTAACACAATCTACCTGTCTCACTCACTCTCCCTTTCTCACACTCTCCCCCTCTCTCACCCTCCATCTCTCACACTCCCTCCCTCTCTCACACTCCCTCTCTCAAATTCCTGCCTCTCACATACTTTCTTCTTCATTGATACTCACTCCCACTCTCCCACTCTCTCTAGCAGATTTTCCTTGCCTCACACTTACCCCTCTCTCACATTCTGTCCTTCTCTCTCACTCTCCCCCTCCCTCTCTCTCTGCTCCATGCCTCCCTCCCTCCCTCACATCTCCGTTAGACACTTTCACACTCTGTCCCTCTCTCTCTCCATCCCTTTATCTCTCTCCCTCCATGCCTCCCTCCCTCTCACAAAATTCCCTCAATGACACTTTCTCTCACACTCTTTCTCTCTCTCTCACTTTGTCCCTCTCTCACACTTTCTCTCACTCTCTATCCCTCTCTCACAATTTCTCTCACACGCTTTCCGTCTCTCACAATTTCTCCCTCATTCTTTCCCTCTCTCACACTTTCCCTCTCTCACACTTTTTCTCACTCTCATTCCCTCCCTCAAGTTCTCTCACTCTCTTTCCCTCTCTCACAATTTCCCTCACACTCTTTCTCTCTCTCACACGTTCTCTCTCATTCTTTCCCTCTCTCACACTTTTTCTCAATCTCTTTCCCTCTCTCTCAATTTCTCTGACTCTCTTTCACTCTCTCACACTTTGTCGTAAACTCTTTCCCTCTCTCACACTTTCTGTCATACTCCTTCCCTCTCTCACACTTTCCGTCTCTCACACTTTCTCTCACACTTTCCCTCTCTCACACTTTCTCTGACTCTCTTTCCCTCTCTCACACTTTCTCTCACACTCTTTCCCTCTTTCACACTTTCTCTCACACTCTTTCCCTCTATTACACTTTCACTCACTCTCTTTCCCTCTCTCACACTTTCTCTCACACTCTTTCCCTCTATCACACTTTCTCTCACTCTCTTTCCCTCTCTCACACTTTCCCTCACAATCTTTCCCTCTCCCGCTCCCTCAGTCACTCAGTCGCTCCCTCCTGTACTTATGTCTAAGATTATGTGAGTATTTAATACACCATCCTTCTCACCCAATCTGCCTCCCTCAGCCACTCACCCTCTCCACTCTCTGCTTCCCTTTCTCTCAGACAATCCACCTCTTTCTCCCGTTTTATGCTTTATTTCTCCACCCTCTTTCTCTCCCAATATCTCTCCTCCCACCCTCTTTCTCTCTCACCCTGTCTTCTATCAGCACATCTCACACACCAGTTCTCTCTTCCTCCACATCTCACCCCGCCTCTCTCCTTGTTGAAGTGTGTATCAGATGGAGGCCGGTGTCAGTTAGAGACGGGGTACTAGTTTTCACTGCTGACTATGTTTTAATGCTGCTCTCTGAGGTGATGAGTTTGTTGCTGCCGCAGCCTCTGAGTTTTCTGAGGTTCCAATGATTCTAAATATTTTCTTAGTTTGAGGGGCTGAATCAGATTTAGATATGGGATCACATACTTTGCATTTTAAATAGTTCCAGATTTTGGAGACATTGAAATGTTCTACTTATGCTCAAACAGAAACTACTGAAATAAAATAAAGGAATGGTCACAGTTACAGAGGCAGCTACA
Organism: Scyliorhinus torazame; assembly: GCF_047496885.1. Classification (NCBI taxonomy): domain Eukaryota; kingdom Metazoa; phylum Chordata; class Chondrichthyes; order Carcharhiniformes; family Scyliorhinidae; genus Scyliorhinus; species Scyliorhinus torazame. The sequence goes on along the minus strand of NC_092729.1, from coordinate 23,206,709 downwards.
CCACAGAGTGCAGTGGAACCACCCAGAGAAACACACTGACAATTGGAACTGAATCACTGAATGGTCACAGTTACAGAGACAGCTACACCCCAGAGTGCAGTGGAACCACCCAGAGAAACACACTGACAATTGGAACTGAATCACTGAATGGTCACAGTTACTGAGGCAGCTACACCCCAGAGTGCAGTGGAACCACCCAGAGAAACGCACGGACAATTGGAACAGAATCACTGAATGGTCACAGTTACAGAGACAGCTACAACCCAGAGTGCATTGGAACCACCCAGAGAAACACACTGACAATTGGAACTGAGTTACTGAATGGTCACAGTTACAGAGACAGCTACACCCCAGAGTGCAGTGGAACCACCCAGAGAAACACACTGACAATTGGAACTGAATCACTGAATGGTCACAGTTACAGAGGCAGCTACACCCCAGAGTGCAGTGGAACCACCCAGAGAAACACACTGACAATTGGAACTGAATCACTGAATCGTCACAGTTACAGAGGCAGCTACACCCCAGAGTGCAGTGTTACCACCCAGAGAAACACACTGACAATTGGAACTGAATCACTGGATGGTCACAGTTACAGAGGCAGCTACATCCCAGAGTGCAGTGGAACCACCCAGAGAAACACACTGACAATTGGAACTGAATCACTGGATGGTCACAGTTACAGAGACAGCTACACCCCAGAGTGCAGTGGAACCACCCAGAGAAACACACTGACAATTGGAACTGAATCACTGGATGGTCACAGTTACAGAGGCAGCTACATCCCAGAGTGCAGTGGAACCACCCAGAGAAACACACTGACAATTGGAACTGAATCACTGAATGGTCACAGTTACAGAGGCAGCTACACCCCAGAGTGCAGTGGAATCAGCCAGAGATACACACTGACAATTGGAACTGAATCACTGAATGGTCACAGTTACAGAGGCAGCTACACCCCAGAGTGCAGGAGACACACCCAGAGAAACGCACTGACAATTGGAACTGAATCACTGAATGGTCACAGTTACAGAGGCAGCTACAGCCCAGAGTTCAGTGGACCCACCCAGAGAACCACACTGACAATTGGAGCTGAATCACTGAATGGTCACAGTTACAGAGGCAGCTACACCCCAGAGTGCAGTGGAACCACCCAGAGAAACACACTGACAATTGGAACTGAGTCACTGAATGGTCACAGTTACAGAGGCAGCTACACCCAGAGTGCAGTGGAACCATCCAGAGAAACACACTGACAATTGGAACTGAATCACTGAATGGTCACAGTTACAGATGCAGCAACATCCCAGGGTGCAGTGGAACCACCCAGAGAAACACACTGACAATTGGAACTGAATCACTGAGTGGTCACAGTTACAGAGGCAGCTACACGCCAGAGTGCATTGGAACCACCCAGAGAAACACACTGACAATTGGAACTGAATCACTGAATGGTCACAGTTACAGAGGCAGCTACACCCCAGAGGTCAGTGGACCCACCCAGAGAAACACACTGACAATTGGAACTGAATCACTGAATGGTCACAGTTACAGAGGCAGCTACACCCCAGAGGGCAGTGGACCGACCCAGAGAAATACACTGACAATTGGAACTGAATCACTGAATGGTCACAGTTACAGAGACAGCTACACCCCAGAGTGCAGTGTAACCACCCAGAGAAACACACTGACAATTGGAACTGAATCACTGAATGGTCACCGTCACAGAGGCAACTACATCCCAGAGTGCAGTGGAACCACCCAGAGAAACCAACTGACAATTGGAACTAAATCACTGAATGGTCACAGTGGAGTGAGGGATATCACTGAAACAATGTGAGATGTAGAGATGGGACTGATGGTGTCTGAGTGGACAGCATCCTTTCTGTTAATGTTAGTTGAACAATGTGATCAACACAGTCCAGTGTTTGCAAAGAGGTCACTCACTCAGAAAAATAATATTTGCTTTCACTGAACACAATATCGGAATCTGTTTGTTCACATCTTGAAAAATAAGTTAAACGATGTCACAACCTCAATATCCCTGAGGTGGCTCCACAGGGTATTAATTAAAAGCTTGAAGAATATATAACCTCAGAGTTTTAGACAGAGAGATTGCCAATCGCAGGAAGGGACACATCACTTCACACTGAAAATGCATCGTCCAATTCAAATGGTTGAGAAAGTATTCTACCCAATCCTGGCTATTGTTGGTGTTCCTGGTAAGTGACTGTCACCATTGAAGTTGTGTTAATTTGTGTGTGAGCTGCTCTCTGATTTTAAACTGGGACTGAAAATCTGATCCTGATCTCGTGCTCACTGTTATATAGACACCTGGCCAACGATATAATTGTCAAATGTCTTTAAGCCTGTCAATGGTTTGAATCCCTTTCATCAACTCACAATAAACTACTGTTTGTAACTCACTGGATCTCTGACCGGGGAAGTTATTATATTGAGTGGAATTTTGTATAATGTTAGCTTGGATCACAGAAAAGGCAATCTCTCTGAAGGGAGGTTTAGGAGGAGAAAGAATTAAATCACACTGACTGCGGGCACTGTCAGTGTAGAATTGTACTGACTGTGGGTCCCACACCAGAGTGGAATATCTGACAGCGGTGAACAAGGATTACTGGAAGTATCTGTCAGTGTAGAATTGTACTGACTGTGGGTCCCACACCAGAGTCGGATATCTGACAGCAGTGAACAAGGATTACTGGAAGTATCTGTCAGTGTAGAATTGTACTGAATGTGGGTCTCTCACCAGACTGGAATATCTGATCCAATTATCTATCTATTACTGGGACTATCTGTCCGTGTGGAATTGTATTGTGTGTGGGTCAGTAACTGGACTGACATTAGTTGGTTCTGTTTTGAAATGATGTATTTTATTGGGGAGTGGTCGCTCCATTCTGTGGAGTTCCCTCTGTGTGTTTTAACTTTGGAATAGGTTGAAAACAGGAAGAGTTTGGCTGTGTTTTGAAGATGTTTGATATTTATTGTATGAAGTGAAATGTCTCTATTTCTGTTTTCTATTGATCTATTCTAACAGGAACAGATATCACCCACACTCTAATGTTTCAGAAAACCCACAGCAATGCAGTATTCCAATAGGTTTTGTGATATTTTCTCATTCCTATTCATCCTGAAATGAACTCACATGTTTGATCCATTTTTATGGGTGTTTTTAAACTGTATTTCTGCTTCACACGATTTGTGAATCTATTCACCTGAAGCCAGAAACCCCTCCAGTCCATTCACACACTTGTTTTCCAAGGAGCGATTGGGGGACTTATTGTTCTGAACAAAATGCAGCAGCGGACACTGATCTGTCGGGACATTAATGTCCCATTGAAATACCCACTTTGCAAATTCATAATGAATGATGATGTGTGCCTGTAATTAGTTGTATTCTGCCTCTGTATTCACTATCACTCTCAATTTGATTCTGTCTGTAAATTGTGTAATTATCATTCTGCTTCCCGATCCCATACTGTTGATGGGAATGGTGAAGGAGAGTGATCCCAGTGCTGATCCTTGTGGAACACCACTTCCCACCTTCCAGCAACCAGCCTAAATCCCTTTAACTCCTCTCCCTGTTTCCTGTGTGTGTCGCCAGCATGTGTCCATCCTGCTGCTGTGTCCCCTAACTCCACTGGCTCTGAGATTACCCATCAGTCTGTTACGTCGGATCTTACTAACGACCTTTAGAAAATCAAATTGTTTAACATCTATCATACTACTCAGAGCTATTATTTCTGGTAGTTATTGAAATACTTGGATGAAATGTGTCAGGAAGAATGCTGACTTTGGAATATGTGCCGGCTATTTAGTGTACTCTGGGTTGCTGGATTTCTTTTAACTCATGCTTCTAATTCACTGTTTCCAACTGTTGACATTGTGACTGGAAGATTTGATTATATTCTGTTCTAAATTCAAGAATAACAGAGACCGACTCCTGCTTTTCAATTCTTTGGTAATTATTCTGATGGTGATCAGTGAATAGATAATATTGTCTCTACTGTTTCTCACTGTCTATTTTATGAATATTTGTTGATGAAATCCATCCGCCTCCAGTAATCTCCCTCTACCTGGACCCCGCCCTCTGGCCTCCTATCAGCTCTTGATCTTTTCATTGAGATCTGTCAGTGCGACATCGACCGTCTCAATTTCCCTGTGCCTCTCACCAACTCTATCCTGACTCATTCAAAACTTGCTCCAATCCTCTCTCTAATATCCAACCCTGTCCTGGTGATCTAAGCTGCTCACAAGGGTGGTACCATTATTATACCATAAGACCATAACACATAGGAGCGGAAGTAAGGCCATTCGGCCCATCGAGTCCACTCCACCATTCAATCATGGCTGATTTCAACTCCATTTACCCGCTCTCTCTCCATAGCCCTTAATTCCTCGAGAAATCAAGAATTTATCAACTTCTGTCTTCCAGACACTCAACATCCCGGCCTCCACCGCCCTCTGTGGCAATGAATTCCACAGACCCACCACTCTCTGGCTGAAGAAATGTCTCCTCATCTCTGTTCTAAAGTGATTCCCTTTTATTCTAAGGCTGTGCCCCCGGGTCCTAGTCTCCCCTGCTAATGGAAACAACTTCCCTACATCCACCCTATCTAAGCCATTCATTATCTTGTAAATTTCTATTAGATCTCCCCTCAACCTCGTAAACTCCAATGGATATAATCCCAGGATCCTCAGATGTTCATCGTATGTTAGGCCTACCATTCCTGGGATCATCCGTGTGAATCTCCGCTGGACCCGCTCCAGTGCCAGTATGTCCTTCCTGAGGTGTGGGGACCAAAATTGCTCACAGTATTCTAAATGGGGCCTAACTAATACTTCATAAAGCTTCAGAAGTACATCCCTGCTTTTATATTCCAAGCCTCTTGAGGTGAATGACAACCATTATTGTCTGGTGTCCTGACCTCTTCCTCACAGAGGCTGACCGTCAGCTCTCAGGCCCATCCTGGTACCTCCCCCTGGACCAGCAGCACACCACCAAACATCATGATATTGTTTCCACGGCTTTCACTGGCCTCGTTGACTCTGGATATCTTTTGTCCACAGCCTCGGACACCATAGTGCCACAACCCCACACATCCTGCATCAACCTCCCGCTTCTACCTCCTTCCCAAAATCCACAAACAGGAAAGTCCCAGTGCACCCATTATTTCGGCCTGTTCCAGCCCCTCCAAGATCATTTCTTCCGATCTTGATTCCATCCGCTTTACCCTGTTCTGCCCCTTCCCAAAGACAGCGTTGTCACAGTGACACAGTGGTTTGCACTGCTGCCTCACAGCACCAGGATCCCGAAATCAATTCCTACCTTGGGTGACTGTCTGTGTGGAGACTGCACTTTTTCTCCCTGTCTGCATGGGTTTCCTCCGGGTCTCCGGTTGCCTCCCATAGCCCAAAGATGTGCAGGTTAGGTGGATTGGCCATGCTAAATTACTCCGTAGTGTCCAAAAAGATGTGTCGGTTAGATTAAGTGGTGAATGAGATCGGGGAGAGGGGGGGGGGGGTGAGCTCAGTTGAGGTACTCTTTCAGAGGTTTGGTACAGACTTAATGGGCCGAATGGCCTCCTTCTGCACTGTGGGGATTTTATGGTTCCTCATTCCTCTGGTGTTGTATGTCATATAAACAAGGTCCATTTCCCTGGCCCTAACCGCCTAATCTTCACAATGGATGTCCAGTCCCTCTGCATCTCCGTTCCCCAACTCGTGGGTTGTGTACAGATCCTCATACCCTGCTTCCTGTAAAGACTGCATCTAATTCTCCCACTTTCTCCGCCTCCATCGCCTCTGTTCTGATGCTGGCGTCTTCGAAAATAGCCCCCCTGGCATGTCTGTCTTTTCCTTAACCGGTCTGTCCCCACCACCTTCCTTTGTTAACAGGGCTCGCAGTCGTGTTCAATTCACTTCTCACACCTCTGTCCTCACACAGCCCCCTCCCTCCCGGAAACATGATCGGGTTCCCCTCCTCACTTTCCACACCATCAGCCTCCCCATTGAAAGGAAAATCCTCCTCCATTTCTGCCAACTCCAGCATGATGTCACCACCAAACACATCTTCACCTCTCTCCAACCACCCCCCTCAATGTCTGCATTCCTCAGGTACCGCTCCCTCCCCCTTGTCCACTTCCCCCTCACACCCCACACCCCTTTCCCTTCCCCCAGCACCTTCCCCTGCAATCACAGACGGTGCAACAACTGTCCCTTTACCTCCTCCCGTCTCCCGGTTCTCAGCAGCAAACTCGCCTTTCTGGGGAAGCAGCGTTTCACTTCTGTGCTTTCAGTTTGTTCTCCTGTATTCGCTGCTGCCAATACCGACTCCTCTACATTGAGGAGACTAAACGCAGACTGGGAGACTGCTTTGTGGAACACCTTCACTCAGCCCACAGCATGGCCCCAGCCTTCCTGTTGTGGCCATGTTAACTCAGCACCTTGCTCTCAGGCCCACATGTCTGTCCTTGGCCTGCTGCCAGAATGCAGTGAAGCCCAACGCAAGCTGGAGGAGCAACATCTCATCGTCCAATTCGGATGTTAGGTCCCGCAGGATGTAACTTTAATTTAAACAACTTTATTCTGGGAACTTTCTCCTCCATCTTAACGCTCTTGTTTTGGAATGTTCCTACTTTTTCGTCGAATGCAATGAGTCCGAATCTGGAGAGAGTCTATTCTGGCCAAGTGAACCCTGGGGAATGTCCAATGCCGGAGCGGGAATACACCTCAGAAAAGCTTGGCAGGGATTCTTTCCAAACAGGGAGAGGATGGATTCCTGGGAACAGTGATGTTGGGATGTTCGAGGCATGGCAATGGGGGATTCCTGGGAGCGGGTGCTGTACGAATGACTAAACCTGGGAGGGGTGATCCCTCGGGATGTTCTGGAGACTGGACAGACTCTATTCTGGACAGGCTGGGCTGCACGGTAGCACAGTGGCTGGCACAGTTGATTCACAGCGCCAGGGTCCCAGGTTCGATTCCCGGCTTGGGTGACTGTCTGTGCGGAGTCTGCACATCCTCCCCGTATCTGCGTGGGTTTCCTACGGGTGCTCCGGTTTCCTCCCACAGTCCAAAGATGTGCGGGTTAGGTGGATTGGCCAAGATAAATTGTGTTTAGTTTCCAAACAATTTAGATGGGGTCACTGGGTTATGGGGATGGGGTGGGCTGAACTGGTTTTCTCTTTCCAAGGGCCAGTGCAGACTCGATGGGCCGAATGGCCTCCTTTTGCACTGTACATTCTATATTTCTATTCCTCCCATGGTTATGAAGTGGGAAGGTCCCGCGTTTGTTTTATTTTTTCCATTGATCGTAGAGTATTCAAATAAACCAGGAGTGGTGTCCAACCCCATCAGAAATCCAGTCCAGGGAACGGTCCAATCCGGGGTGTGGTCCAATAATTGAGCTGGGATGACAATCTCGGGTCTGTTTGTATCCGGTTTGGGAAACCTGGCCGGCCTGAGTGAATCCTGTAAATCAGACGAAATGAGAAATGTAACCTCTCCCAAAGGTCTCTGAATTATAAACATTTTCCTACCACTGCCATCAAACTGACAGGGCTGCAATTCACACTTTTCCCCCATTCCCCACCTTTAACACTGGAGTTACATTTCCTACTCCCCTCTCTGCAATGTTAATCTCTGTGCCCACTCCTCTCCCAGCACCCCCACCCACCCACTGTCCATTATATTGATGCTGCGATTGTGTCCTGGTTCAGACAGGGAGATTCATTGCCCAGTAAATTCCCGCGTCTCTCCTTTCTCTCTCTGACAGTTAATATACTGGGAATTGTGATTCTGTGTCGGGGGAAGTGTGGCCTCTCTACCTGCACCACTCGCTACCTGGTGGCCATGGCAACGGCGGATCTGCTGTTTATCATCACTAACCCCATACTGAACAGGATCAATGGTTATTATTTCCCCTGGAGTTTCCTGTACCTCACCCCTGTGTGTAGTATTAACTCTGTCTTGCGGGCTGCAGCCACGGACTGTTCTGTCTGGTTCACCCTCACTTTCTCCTTTGATCGATTTGTGGCCATTCGCTGCCAGAAACTGAAAACTAAATATTGCACCGGGAAAACTGCGGCTGTGGTTCTGTCCACAAGCGGCCTCCTGCTCTGTGTGAAAAACATCCCCCGGTACTTTACATTGGAACCTGGGGGGATAATGGACAATGTCCAGTGGTTCTGCGTCACAAAGAGCAGCGTTTACACTGACTCGGGATGGGGTGGGTATCTCTGGTTTGATCAGGTTGTAACCCCATTGATGCCGTTCTTCTCAATCCTGTTGACCAACGCTCTGACAGTCAGACACATTTTACTCACCAGTCGAGTCCGGAAGGCACTGAGGACTCAGAGTCAGGGAGACAAACGCAGCGACCCAGAGATGGAGAGCAGAAGGAAGTCAATGATTTTACTCTTCAGCATCTCCGGAACGTTCATCCTCCTCTGGACCGTGTCGGTTATTAAATTTTTCTATATGGATGTGAGAGAATTAGTTTACCTCACCCTTCCTCAATATACTTTACAACAAGTCGGATTTATGCTGCAGGATTTAAATTGCTGCACAAACACATTTATTTATGTGGTGACTCAGTCCAGGTTCAGGGAGCAGATCAAGGTCGTGGTGAAATATCCGGTTACATCAATTATTAAATTAATGAGAAAATAAAACGGACTGAAAACCCCTCAGCCAATCAGGAGCTCCAGCCGCTGACTGACAGCCTCTCAGCCAATCAGGAGCTCCAGCCGCTGACTGACAGCCTCTCAGCCCATCAGGAGCTCCAGCCGCTGACTGAAACCATCTCAGCCAATCAGCAGCTCCAGCCGCTGAGTAACAGCCTCTCAGCCAATCAGGAGCTCCAGCCGCTGACTGACAGTCTCTCAACCAATCAGGAGCTCCAGCCGCTGACTGACAGTCTCCCAGCCAATCAGGAGCTTCAGCCGCTGACTGACAGCCTCTCTGCCAATCAGGAGCTCCAGCCGCTACTAACAGCCTCTCAGCCAATCAGGAGCTCCGGCCGCTGACTGAAACCACCTCAGCCAATCAGCAGCTCCAGCCGCTGTGTAACAGCCTCTCAGCCAATCAGGAGTTCCAACCGTTGACTGACACGTCTCTCAGCCAATCAGGAGCTCCAGCCGCTGACTGTCAGTCTCTCAACCAAGCAGGAGCTCCAGCCGCCGGCTAGCAGTCTCTCAGCCAATCAGGAGCTCCAACCGCTGACTGACAGTCTCTCAGCCAACCAGTATCTCCTGGCGCTGACTGACAGCCTCTCAGCCAATCAGGAGCTGGGTCTGGTGCGTGGGGAGCACTGACAGTGCTGGCTGTGTGGTGGGAGCACTGACAGTGCTGGCTGTGTGGCGGAGCACTGACAGTGCTTGCTGTGTGTGGGGAGCACTGACAGTGCTGGCTGTGTGGGGGGAGCACTGACAGTGCTGGCTGTGTGGGGGAGCACTGACAATGCTGGCTGTGTGGGGGTGCACTGACAGTGCTGGCTGTGTGGGGGGGAGCACTGGCAGTGCTGGCTGTGTGGCAGGAGCACTGACAGTGCTGGCTGTGAATTGGGAGCACTGACAGTGCTGGCTGTGTGGTGGGAGCACTGACAGTGCTCGCTGTGTGGTGGGAGCACTGACAGTGCTGGCTGTGTGGTGGGAGCACTGACAGTGCTGGCTGTGTGGTGGGGGCACTGACAGTGCTGGCTGTGCGGTGGGGGCACTGACAGTGCTGGCTGTGTGGTGGGAGCACTGACAGTGCTGGCTGTGTGGTGGGAGCACTGACAGTGCTGGTTGTGTGGTGGGAGCACTGACAGTGCTGGCTGTGTGGTGGGAGCACTGACAGTGCTGGCTGTGTGGTGGGAGCACTGACAGTGCTTTCTGTGTGGTGGGAGCACTGACAGGGCTGGCTGTGTGGGGGGAGCACTGACAGTGCTGTCTGTGTGGCGGGGGCACTGACAGTGCTGGCTGTGTGGGGGGAGCACTGACAGTGCTGTCTGTGTGGTGGGAGCACTGACAGTGCTGGCTGTGTGGTGGGAGCACTGACAGTGCTGGCTGTGTGTTGGGAGCACCGACAGTCCTGGCTGTGTGGTGGGAGCACTGACAGTGCTGGCTGTGTGGGGGAGCACTGACAGTGTTGGCTGTGTGGTGGGAGCACTGACAGTGCTGGCAGTGTGGGGGAGCACTGACAGTGCTGGCTGTGTGGTGGGAGCACTGACAGTGCTGGCTGTGGGGGGGAGCACTGACAGTGCTGGCTGTGTGTGGGGAGCACTGACAGTGCTGGCTGTATGGTGGGAGCACTGACAGTGCTGGATGTGTGGGGGAGCACGGACAGTGCTGGCTGTGTGGGGAGCACTGACAGTGCTGACTGTGTGGTGGGAGCACTGACAGTGCTGACTGTGTGGTGGGAGCACTGACAGTACTGGCTCTGTGGTGGGAGCACTGACAGTGCTGGCTGTGTGGGGTGAGCACTGACAGTGCTGGCTGTGGGGTGGGAGCACTGACAGTGCTGGCTGTGTGGTGGGAGCACTGACAGTGCTGGCTGTGTGGTGGGAGCACTGACAGTGCTGGCTGTGTGGTGGGAGCACTGACAGTGCTGACTGTGTGATGGGAGCACTGACAGTGCTGGCTGTGTGGTGGGAGCACTGACAGTCCTGGCTGTGTTGTGGGAGCACTGACAGTGCTGGCTGAGTGGTCGGAGCACTGACACTGCTGGCTGTGTGGTGGGAGCACTGACAGTGCTGGCTGTGTGGGGGAGCACTGACAGTGCTGGCTGTGTGGTGGGAGCACTGGCAGTGCTGGCTTTGTGGTCGGAGCACTGACAGTGCTGGCTGTGTGGGGAGCACTGACAGTGCTGGCTGTGTGAGGGAGCACTGACAGTGATGACCGTGTGGGGGGGAGCACTGACAGTGCTGGCTGTGTGGTGGGAGCACTGACAGTGCTGGCTGTGTGGTGGGAGCACTGACAGTGCTGGCTGTGTGGGGGAGCACTGTCAGTGCTGGCTGTGTGGTGGGAGCACTGACAGTGCTGGCTGTGTGGGGGAGCACTGACAGTGCTTGTTGTGTGTGGGGAGCACTGACCATGCTGGCTGTGTGGTGGGAGCACTGACAGTGCTGGCTGTGTATGGGAGCACTGACAGTGCTGGCTGTGTGGGGGAGCACTAACAGTGCTGGCTGTGTGGGGAGCACTGACAGTGCTGGCTATGTGGTGGGAGGACTGACAGTGCTGGCTGTGTGGGGTGAGCACTGACAGTGCAAGCTGTGGGTTGGGAGCACTGACAGTGCTGGCTGTGTGGTGGGAGCACTGACAGTGCTGGCAGTGTGGTGGGAGCACTGACAGTGCTGGCTGTGTGGTGGGAGCACTGACAGTGCTAGCTGTGTGGTTGGAGCACTGACAGTGCTGGCTTTGTGGTTGGAGCACTGACAGTGCTGGCTTTGTGGTGGGGGCACTGACAGTGCTGGCTGTGTGGTGGGAGCACTGACAGTGCTGGCTGTGTGGTGGGAGCACTGACAGTGCTGGCTGTGTGGGGTGAGCACCGACAGTGCTGGCTGTGGGGTGGGAGCACTGACAGTGCTGGCTGTGTGGTGGGAGCACTGACAGTGCTGGCTGTGTGGTGGGAGCACTGAGAGTGCTGGCTGTGTGGTGGGAGCACTGACAGTCCTGGCTGTGTTGTGGGAGCACTGACAGTGCTGGCTGTGTGGTGGGAGCACTGACAGTGCTGGCTGTGTGGTGGGAGCACTGACAGTGCTGGCTGTGTGGGGGAGCACTGACAGTGCTGGCTGTGTGGTGGGGGCACTGACGGTGCTGGCTTTGTGGGGGGAGCACTGACAGTGCGGTATGTGTGGTGGGAGCACTGGCAGTGCTGGCTGTGTAGTCGGAGCACTGACAGTGCTGGCTGTGTGGGGGAGCACTGAGAGTGCTGGCTGTGTGAGGGAGCACTGACAGTGATGACCGTGTGGGGGGGAGCACTGACAGTGCTGGCTGTGTGGGTGGGAGCACTTACAGTGCTGGCTGTGTGGGGGAGCACTGACAGTGCTGGCTGTGTGGGGGAGCACTGACAGTGCTGGCTGTGTGGGGGAGCACTGACAGTGCTGGCTGTGTGGGGGAGCACTGACAGTGCTGACTGTGTGGGGGAGCCCTGTCAGTGCTGGCTGTGTGGTGGGAGCACTGACAGTGCTGGCTGTGTGGTGGGAGCACTGACAGTGCTGGCTTTGTGGGGGAGCACTGACAGTGCTGGCTGTGTGGTGGGAGCACTGACAGTGCTGGCAGTGTGGGGGAGCACTGACAGTGCTGGCTGTGTGGTGGGAGCACTGACAGTGCCGACTGTGTGGTTGGAGCACTGACAGTGCTGGCTGTGTGGCGGGGGCACTGACAGTGCTGGCTGTGTGGGGGGAGCACTGACAGTGCTGTCTGTGTGGTGGAAGCACTGACAGTGCTGGCTGTGTGGTGGGAGCACTGACAGTGCTGGCTGTGTGTTGGGAGCACCGACAGTCCTGGCTGTGTGGTGGGAGCACTGACAGTGCTGGCTGTGTGGGGGAGCACTGACAGTGTTGGCTGTGTGGTGGGAGCACTGACAGTGCTGGCAGTGTGGGGGAGCACTGACAGTGCTGGCTGTGTGGTGGGAGCACTGACAGTGCTGGCTGTGGGGGGGAGCACTGACAGTGCTGGCTGTGTGTGGGGAGCACTGACAGTGCTGGCTGTATGGTGGGAGCACTGACAGTGCTGGATGTGTGGGGGAGCACGGACAGTGCTGGCTGTGTGGGGAGCACTGACAGTGCTGACTGTGTGGTGGGAGCACTGACAGTGCTGACTGTGTGGTGGGAGCACTGACAGTACTGGCTCTGTGGTGGGAGCACTGACAGTGCTGGCTGTGTGGGGTGAGCACTGACAGTGCTGGCTGTGGGGTGGGAGCACTGACAGTGCTGGCTGTGTGGTGGGAGCACTGACAGTGCTGGCTGTGTGGTGGGAGCACTGACAGTGCTGGCTGTGTGGTGGGAGCACTGACAGTGCTGACTGTGTGATGGGAGCACTGACAGTGCTGGCTGTGTGGTGGGAGCACTGACAGTCCTGGCTGTGTTGTGGGAGCACTGACAGTGCTGGCTGAGTGGTCGGAGCACTGACACTGCTGGCTGTGTGGTGGGAGCACTGACGGTGCTGGCTTTGTGGGGGAGCACTGACAGTGCGGTATGTGTGGTGGGAGCACTGGCAGTGCTGGCTGTGTAGTCGGAGCACTGACAGTGCTGGCTGTGTGGGGGAGCACTGACAGTGCTGGCTGTGTGAGGGAGCACTGACAGTGATGACCGTGTGGGGGGGAGCACTGACAGTGCTGGCTGTGTGGTTGGGAGCACTTACAGTGCTGGCTGTGTGGGGGAGCACTGACAGTGCTGGCTGTGTGGGGGAGCACTGACAGTGCTGGCTGTGTGGGGGAGCACTGACAGTGCTGGCTGTGTGGGGGAGCACTGACAGTGCTGACTGTGTGGGGGAGCCCTGTCAGTGCTGGCTGTGTGGTGGGAGCACTGACAGTGCTGGCTGTGTGGTGGGAGCACTGACAGTGCTGGCTTTGTGGGGGAGCACTGACAGTGCTGGCTGTGTGGTGGGAGCACTGACAGTGCTGGCAGTGTGGGGGAGCACTGACAGTGCTGGCTGTGTGGTGGGAGCACTGACAGTGCCGACTGTGTGGTTGGAGCACTGACAGTGCTGGCTGTGTGGCGGGGGCACTGACAGTGCTGGCTGTGTGGGGGGAGCACTGACAGTGCTGTCTGTGTGGTGGGAGCACTGACAGTGCTGGCTGTGTGGTGGGAGCACTGACAGTGCTGGCTGTGTGTTGGGAGCACCGACAGTACTGGCTGTGTGGTGGGAGCACTGACAGTGCTGGCTGTGTTGGGGAGCACTGACAGTGTTGGCTGTGTGGTGGGAGCACTGACATTGCTGGCAGTGTGGGGGAGCACTGACAGTGCTGGCTGTGTGGTGGGAGCACTGACAGTGCTGGCTGTGGGGGGGAGCACTGACAGTGCTGGCTGTGTGTGGGGAGCACTGACAGTGCTGGCTGTATGGTGGGAGCACTGACAGTGCTGGATGTGTGGGGGAGCACGGACAGTGCTGGCTGTGTGGGGAGCACTGACAGTGCTGACTGTGTGGTGGGAGCACTGACAGTGCTGACTGTGTGGTGGGAGCACTGACAGTACTGGCTCTGTGGTGGGAGCACTGACAGTGCTGGCTGTGTGGGGTGAGCACTGACAGTGCTGGCTGTGGGGTGGGAGCACTGACAGTGCTGGCTGTGTGGTGGGAGCACTGACAGTGCTGGCTGTGTGGTGGGAGCACTGACAGTGCTGGCTGTGTGGTGGGAGCACTGACAGTGCTGACTGTGTGATGGGAGCACTGACAGTGCTGGCTGTGTGGTGGGAGCACTGACAGTCCTGGCTGTGTTGTGGGAGCACTGACAGTGCTGGCTGAGTGGTCGGAGCACTGACACTGCTGGCTGTGTGGTGGGAGCACTGACAGTGCTGGCTGTGTGGGGGAGCACTGACAGTGCTGGCTGTGTGGTGGGAGCACTGGCAGTGCTGGCTTTGTGGTCGGAGCACTGACAGTGCTGGCTGTGTGGGGAGCACTGACAGTGCTGGCTGTGTGAGGGAGCACTGACAGTGATGACCGTGTGGGCGGGAGCACTGACAGTGCTGGCTGTGTGGTGGGAGCACTGACAGTGCTGGCTGTGTGGTGGGAGCACTGACAGTGCTGGCTGTGTGGGGGAGCACTGTCAGTGCTGGCTGTGTGGTGGGAGCACTGACAGTGCTGGCTGTGTGGGGGAGCACTGACAGTGCTTGCTGTGTGTGGGGAGCACTGACAGTGCTGGCTGTGTATGGGAGCACTGACAGTGCTGGCTGTGTGGGGGAGCACTGACAGTGCTGGCTGTGTGGGGAGCACTGACAGTGCTGGCTGTGTGGGGAGCACTGACAGTGCTGGCTATGTGGTGGGAGGACTGACAGTGCTGGCTGTGTGGGGTGAGCACTGACAGTGCAAGCTGTGGGTTGGGAGCACTGACAGTGCTGGCTGTGTGGTGGGAGCACTGACAGTGCTGGCAGTGTGGTGGGAGCACTGACAGTGCTGGCTGTGTGGTGGGAGCACTGACAGTGCTAGCTGTGTGGTTGGAGCACTGACATTGCTGGCTTTGTGGTTGGAGCACTGACAGTGCTGGCTTTGTGGTGGGGGCACTGACAGTGCTGGCTGTGTGGTGGGAGCACTGACAGTGCTGGCTGTGTGGTGGGAGCACTGACAGTGCTGGCTGTGTGGGGTGAGCACCGACAGTGCTGGCTGTGGGGTGGGAGCACTGACAGTGCTGGCTGTGTGGTGGGAGCACTGACAGTGCTGGCTGTGTGGTGGGAGCACTGAGAGTGCTGGCTGTGTGGTGGGAGCACTGACAGTCCTGGCTGTGTTGTGGGAGCACTGACAGTGCTGGCTGTGTGGTGGGAGCACTGACAGTGCTGGCTGTGTGGTGGGAGCACTGGCAGTGCTGGCTGTGTAGTCGGAGCACTGACAGTGCTGGCTGTGTGGGGGAGCACTGACAGTGCTGGCTGTGTGAGGGAGCACTGACAGTGATGACCGTGTGGGGGGGAGCACTGACAGTGCTGGCTGTGTGGGTGGGAGCACTTACAGTGCTGGCTGTGTGGGGGAGCACTGACAGTGCTGGCTGTGTGGGGGAGCACTGACAGTGCTGGCTGTGTGGGGGAGCACTGACAGTGCTGGCTGTGTGGGGGAGCACTGACAGTGCTGACTGTGTGGGGGAGCCCTGTCAGTGCTGGCTGTGTGGTGGGAGCACTGACAGTGCTGGCTGTGTGGTGGGAGCACTGACAGTGCTGGCTTTGTGGGGGAGCACTGACAGTGCTGGCTGTGTGGTGGGAGCACTGACAGTGCTGGCTGTGTTGTGGGAGCACTGACAGTGCTGGCTGAGTGGTCGGAGCACTGACACTGCTGGCTGTGTGGTGGGAGCACTGACAGTGCTGGCTGTGTGGGGGAGCACTGACAGTGCTGGCTGTGTGGTGGGAGCACTGGCAGTGCTGGCTTTGTGGTCGGAGCACTGACAGTGCTGGCTGTGTGGGGAGCACTGACAGTGCTGGCTGTGTGAGGGAGCACTGACAGTGATGACCGTGTGGGGGGGAGCACTGACAGTGCTGGCTGTGTGGTGGGAGCACTGACAGTGCTGGCTGTGTGGTGGGAGCACTGACAGTGCTGGCTGTGTGGGGGAGCACTGTCAGTGCTGGCTGTGTGGTGGGAGCACTGACAGTGCTGGCTGTGTGGGGGAGCACTGACAGTGCTTGCTGTGTGTGGGGAGCACTGACAGTGCTGGCTGTGTATGGGAGCACTGACAGTGCTGGCTGTGTGGGGGAGCACTGACAGTGCTGGCTGTGTGGGGAGCACTGACAGTGCTGGCTGTGTGGGGAGCACTGACAGTGCTGGCTATGTGGTGGGAGGACTGACAGTGCTGGCTGTGTGGGGTGAGCACTGACAGTGCAAGCTGTGGGTTGGGAGCACTGACAGTGCTGGCTGTGTGGTGGGAGCACTGACAGTGCTGGCAGTGTGGTGGGAGCACTGACAGTGCTGGCTGTGTGGTGGGAGCACTGACAGTGCTAGCTGTGTGGTTGGAGCACTGACATTGCTGGCTTTGTGGTCGGAGCACTGACAGTGCTGGCTTTGTGGTGGGGGCACTGACAGTGCTGGCTGTGTGGTGGGAGCACTGACAGTGCTGGCTGTGTGGTGGGAGCACTGACAGTGCTGGCTGTGTGGGGTGAGCACCGACAGTGCTGGCTGTGGGGTGGGAGCACTGACAGTGCTGGCTGTGTGGTGGGAGCACTGACAGTGCTGGCTGTGTGGTGGGAGCACTGAGAGTGCTGGCTGTGTGGTGGGAGCACTGACAGTCCTGGCTGTGTTGTGGGAGCACTGACAGTGCTGGCTGTGTGGTGGGAGCACTGACAGTGCTGGCTGTGTGGTGGGAGCACTGGCAGTGCTGGCTGTGTAGTCGGAGCACTGACAGTGCTGGCTGTGTGGGGGAGCACTGACAGTGCTGGCTGTGTGAGGGAGCACTGACAGTGATGACCGTGTGGGGGGGAGCACTGACAGTGCTGGCTGTGTGGGTGGGAGCACTTACAGTGCTGGCTGTGTGGGGGAGCACTGACAGTGCTGGCTGTGTGGTGGGAGCACTGACAGTGCTGGCTTTGTGGGGGAGCACTGACAGTGCTGGCAGTGTGGGGGAGCACTGATAGTGCTGGCTGTGTGGTGGGAGCACTGACAGTGCCGACTGTGTGGTTGGAGCACTGACAGTGCTGGCTTTGTGGTGGGAGCACTGACAGTGCTGGCTGTTAGTTGGGAGCACTGACAGTGCTGGCTGTGTGGTGGGAGCACTGACAGTGCTGGCTGTGTTGGGTGAGCACCGACAGTGCTGGCTGTGGGGTGGGAGCACTGACAGTGCTGGCTGTATGGTGGGAGCACTGACAGTGCTGGCTGTGTGTTGGGAGCACTGAGAGTGCTGGCTGTGTGGTGGGAGCACTGACAGTCCTGGCTGTGTTGTGGGAGCACTGACAGTGCTGGTTGTGTGGTGGGAGCACTGACAGTGCTGGCTGTGTGGGGGGAGCACTGACAGTGCTGGCTGTGTGGCGGGGGCACTGACAGTGCTGGCTGTGTGGGGGGTGCACTGACAGTGCTGTCTGTGTGGTGGGAGCACTGACAGTGCTGGCTGTGTGGTGGGAGCACTGACAGTGCTGGCTGTGTGTTGGGAGCACCGGCAGTCCTGGCTGTGTGGTGGGAGCACTGACAGTGCTGGCTGTGTGGGGGAGCACTGACAGTGTTGGCTGTGTGGTGGGAGCACTGACAGTGCTGGCAGTGTGGGGGAGCACTGACAGTGCTGGCTGTGTGGTGGGAGCACTGACAGTGCTGGCTGTGGGGGGGAGCACTGACAGTGCTGGCTGTGTGTGGGGAGCACTGACAGTGCTGGCTGTATGGTGGGAGCACTGACAGTGCTGGATGTGTGGGGGAGCACGGACAGTGCTGGCTGTGTGGGGAGCACTGACAGTGCTGACTGTGTGGTGGGAGCACTGACAGTGCTGACTGTGTGGTGGGAGCACTGACAGTACTGGCTCTGTGGTGGGAGCACTGACAGTGCTGGCTGTGTGGGGTGAGCACTGACAGTGCTGGCTGTGGGGTGGGAGCACTGACAGTGCTGGCTGTGTGGTGGGAGCACTGACAGTGCTGGCTGTGTGGTGGGAGCACTGACAGTGCTGGCTGTGTGGTGGGAGCACTGACAGTGCTGACTGTGTGATGGGAGCACTGACAGTGCTGGCTGTGTGGTGGGAGCACTGACAGTCCTGGCTGTGTTGTGGGAGCACTGACAGTGCTGGCTGAGTGGTCGGAGCACTGACACTGCTGGCTGTGTGGTGGGAGCACTGACAGTGCTGGCTGTGTGGGGGAGCACTGACAGTGCTGGCTGTGTGGTGGGAGCACTGCCAGTGCTGGCTTTGTGGTCGGAGCACTGACAGTGCTGGCTGTGTGGGGAGCACTGACAGTGCTGGCTGTGTGAGGGAGCACTGACAGTGATGACCGTGTGGGGGGGAGCACTGACAGTGCTGGCTGTGTGGTGGGAGCACTGACAGTGCTGGCTGTGTGGTGGGAGCACTGACAGTGCTGGCTGTGTGGGGGAGCACTGTCAGTGCTGGCTGTGTGGTGGGAGCACTGACAGTGCTGGCTGTGTGGGGGAGCACTGACAGTGCTTGCTGTGTGTGGGGAGCACTGACAGTGCTGGCTGTGTGGTGGCAGCACTGACAGTGCTGGCTGTGTATGGGAGCACTGACAGTGCTGGCTGTGTGGGGGAGCACTGACAGTGCTGGCTGTTTGGGGAGCACTGACAGTGCTGGCTATGTGGTGGGAGGACTGACAGTGCTGGCTGTGTGGGGTGAGCACTGACAGTGCAAGCTGTGGGTTGGGAGCACTGACAGTGCTGGCTGTGTGGTGGGAGCACTGACAGTGCTGGCAGTGTGGTGGGAGCACTGACAGTGCTGGCTGTGTGGTGGGAGCACTGACAGTGCTAGCTGTGTGGTTGGAGCACTGACAGTGCTGGCTTTGTGGTTGGAGCACTGACAGTGCTGGCTTTGTGGTGGGGGGCACTGACAGTGCTGGCTGTGTGGTGGGAGCACTGACAGTGCTGGCTGTGTGGTGGGAGCACTGACAGTGCTGGCTGTGTGGGGTGAGCACCGACAGTGCTGGCTGTGGGGTGGGAGCACTGACAGTGCTGGCTGTGTGGTGGGAGCACTGACAGTGCTGGCTGTGTGGTGGGAGCACTGAGAGTGCTGGCTGTGTGGTGGGAGCACTGACAGTCCTGGCTGTGTTGTGGGAGCACTGACAGTGCTGGCTGTGTGGTGGGAGCACTGACAGTGCTGGCTGTGTGGTGGGAGCACTGACAGTGCTGGCTGTGTGGGGGGAGCACTGACAGTGCTGGCTGTGTGGTGGGGGCACTGACGGTGCTGGCTTTGTGGGGGGAGCACTGACAGTGCGGTATGTGTGGTGGGAGCACTGGCAGTGCTGGCTGTGTAGTCGGAGCACTGACAGTGCTGGCTGTGTGGGGGAGCACTGACAGTGCTGGCTGTGTGAGGGAGCACTGACAGTGATGACCGTGTGGGGGGGAGCACTGACAGTGCTGGCTGTGTGGGTGGGAGCACTTACAGTGCTGGCTGTGTGGGGGAGCACTGACAGTGCTGGCTGTGTGGGGGAGCACTGACAGTGCTGGCTGTGTGGGGGAGCACTGACAGTGCTGGCTGTGTGGGGGAGCACTGACAGTGCTGACTGTGTGGGGGAGCCCTGTCAGTGCTGGCTGTGTGGTGGGAGCACTGACAGTGCTGGCTGTGTGGTGGGAGCACTGACAGTGCTGGCTTTGTGGGGGAGCACTGACAGTGCTGGCTGTGTGGTGGGAGCACTGACAGTGCTGGCAGTGTGGGGGAGCACTGACAGTGCTGGCTGTGTGGTGGGAGCACTGACAGTGCTGGCAGTGTGGGGGAGCACTGACAGTGCTGGCTGTGTGGTGGGAGCACTGACAGTGCCGACTGTGTGGTTGGAGCACTGACAGTGCTGGCTTTGTGGTGGGAGCACTGACAGTGCTGGCTGTTAGTTGGGAGCACTGACAGTGCTGGCTGTGTGGTGGGAGCACTGACAGTGCTGGCTGTGTTGGGTGAGCACCGACAGTGCTGGCTGTGGGGTGGGAGCACTGACAGTGCTGGCTGTACGGTGGGAGCACTGACAGTGCTGGCTGTGTGGTGGGAGCACTGAGAGTGCTGGCTGTGTGGTGGGAGCACTGACAGTCCTGGCTGTGTTGTGGGAGCACTGACAGTGCTGGTTGTGTGGTGGGAGCACTGACAGTGCTGGCTGTGTGGGGGGAGCACTGACAGTGCTTGCTGTGAGGGGGGAGCACTGACAGTACTGGCTGTGTGGGGGAGCACTGACAGTGCTGGCTGTGTGGTGGGAGCACTGACAGTGCTGGCTGTGTGGGGGAGCACTGACAGTGCCTGCTGTGTGTGGGGAGCACTGACAGTGCTGGCTGTGTGGGGGGAGCACTGACAGTGCTGGCTGTGTGGGGGAGCACTGACAATGCTGGCTGTGTGGGGGTGCACTGAGTGCTGGCTGTGTGGGGGGGAGCACTGACAGTGCTGGCTGTGTGGCAGGAGCTCTGACAGTGCTGGCTGTGTGGTGGGAGCACTGACAGTGCAGGCTGTGTAGTGGGAGCACTGACAGTGCTGGTTGTGTGGTGGGGGCACTGACAGTGCTGGCTGTGTGGTGGGAGCACTGACAGTGCTGGCTGTGTAGTGGGAGCACTGACAGTGCTGGCTGTGTGGTGGGAGCACTGACAGTGCTGGCTGTGTGGTGGGAGCACTGACAGTGCTGGATGTGTGGTGGGAGCACTGACAGTGCTTTCTGTGTGGTGGGAGCACTGACAGTGCTGGCTGTGTGGGGGGAGCACTGACAGTGCTGGCTGTGTGGCGGGGGCACTGACAGTGCTGGCTGTGTGGGGGAGCACTGACAGTGCTGTCTGTGTGGTGGGAGCACTGACAGTGCTGGCTGTGTGGTGGGAGCACTGACAGTGCTGGCTGTGTGTTGGGAGCACCGACAGTCCTGGCTGTGTGGTGGGAGCACTGACAGTGCTGGCTGTGGGGGGAGCACTGACAGTGTTGGCTGTGTGGTGGGAGCACTGACAGTGCTGGCAGTGTGGGGGAGCACTGACAGTGTTGGCTGTGTGGTGGGAGCACTGACAGTGCTGGCAGTGTGGGGGAGCACTGACAGTGCTGGCTGTGTGGTGGGAGCACTGACAGTGCTGGCTGTGGGGGGGAGCACTGACAGTGCTGGCTGTGTGTGGGGAGCAGTGACAGTGCTGGCTGTATGGTGGGAGCACTGACAGTGCTGGCTGTGTGGGGGAGCACTGACAGTGCTGACTGTGTGGTGGGAGCACTGACAGTGCTGACTGTGTGGTGGGAGCACTGACAGTACTGGCTCTGTGGTGGGAGCACTGACAGTGCTGGCTGTGTGGGGTGAGCACTGACAGTGCTGGCTGTGGGGTGGGAGCACTGACAGTGCTGGCTGTGTGGTGGGAGCACTGACAGTGCTGGCTGTGTGGTGGGAGCACTGACAGTGCTGGCTGTGTGGTGGGAGCACTGACAGTGCTGACTGTGTGATGGGAGCACTGACAGTGCTGGCTGTGTGGTGGGAGCACTGACAGTCCTGGCTGTGTTGTGGGAGCACTGACAGTGCTGGCTGAGTGGTCGGAGCACTGACACTGCTGGCTGTGTGGTGGGAGCACTGACAGTGCTGGCTGTGTGGGGGAGCACTGACAGTGCTGGCTGTGTGGTGGGAGCACTGGCAGTGCTGGCTTTGTGGTCGGAGCACTGACAGTGCTGGCTGTGTGGGGAGCACTGACAGTGCTGGCTGTGTGAGGGAGCACTGACAGTGATGACCGTGTGGGGTGGAGCACTGACAGTGCTGGCTGTGTGCTGGGAGCACTGACAGTGCTGGCTGTGTGGTGGGAGCACTGACAGTGCTGGCTGTGTGGCGGAGCACTGTCAGTGCTGGCTGTGTGGTGGGAGCACTGACAGTGCTGGCTGTGTGGGGGAGCACTGACAGTGCTTGCTGTGTGTGGGGAGCACTGACAGTGCTGGCTGTGTGGTGGGAGCACTGACAGTGCTGGCTGTGTATGGGAGCACTGACAGTGCTGGCTGTGTGGGGGAGCACTGACAGTGCAAGCTGTGGGTTGGGAGCACTGACAGTGCTGGCTGTGTGGTGGGAGCACTGACAGTGCTGGCAGTGTGGTGGGAGCACTGACAGTGCTGGCTGTGTGGTGGGAGCACTGACAGTGCTAGCTGTGTGGTTGGAGCACTGACAGTGCTGGCTTTGTGGTTGGAGCACTGACAGTGCTGGCTTTGTGGTGGGGGCACTGACAGTGCTGGCTGTGTGGTGGGAGCACTGACAGTGCTGGCTGTGTGGTGGGAGCACTGACAGTGCTGGCTGTGTGGGGTGAGCACCGACAGTGCTGGCTGTGGGGTGGGAGCACTGACAGTGCTGGCTGTGTGGTGGGAGCACAGACAGTGCTGGCTGTGTGGTGGGAGCACTGAGAGTGCTGGCTGTGTGGTGGGAGCACTGACAGTCCTGGCTGTGTTGTGGGAGCACTGACAGTGCTGGCTGTGTGGTGGGAGCACTGACAGTGCTGGCTGTGTGGTGGGAGCACTGACAGTGCTGGCTGTGTGGGGGGAGCACTGACAGTGCTGGCTGTGTGGTGGGGGCACTGACGGTGCTGGCTTTGTGGGGGGAGCACTGACAGTGCGGTATGTGTGGTGGGAGCACTGGCAGTGCTGGCTGTGTAGTCGGAGCACTGACAGTGCTGGCTGTGTGGGGGAGCACTGACAGTGCTGGCTGTGTGAGGGAGCACTGACAGTGATGACCGTGTGGGGGGGAGCACTGACAGTGCTGGCTGTGTGGGTGGGAGCACTTACAGTGCTGGCTGTGTGGGGGAGCACTGACAGTGCTGGCTGTGTGGGGGAGCACTGACAGTGCTGGCTGTGTGGGGGAGCACTGACAGTGCTGGCTGTGTGGGGGAGCACTGACAGTGCTGACTGTGTGGGGGAGCCCTGTCAGTGCTGGCTGTGTGGTGGGAGCACTGACAGTGCTGGCTGTGTGGTGGGAGCACTGACAGTGCTGGCTTTGTGGGGGAGCACTGACAGTGCTGGCTGTGTGGTGGGAGCACTGACAGTGCTGGCAGTGTGGGGGAGCACTGACAGTGCTGGTTGTGTGGTGGGAGCACTGACAGTGCTGGCAGTGTGGGGGAGCACTGACAGTGCTGGCTGTGTGGTGGGAGCACTGACAGTGCCGACTGTGTGGTTGGAGCACTGACAGTGCTGGCTTTGTGGTGGGAGCACTGACAGTGCTGGCTGTTAGTTGGGAGCACTGACAGTGCTGGCTGTGTGGTGGGAGCACTGACAGTGCTGGCTGTGTTGGGTGAGCACCGACAGTGCTGGCTGTGGGGTGGGAGCACTGACAGTGCTGGCTGTACAGTGGGAGCACTGACAGTGCTGGCTGTGTGGTGGGAGCACTGAGAGTGCTGGCTGTGTGGTGGGAGCACTGACAGTCCTGGCTGTGTTGTGGGAGCACTGACAGTGCTGGTTGTGTGGTGGGAGCACTGACAGTGCTGGCTGTGTGGGGGGAGCACTGACAGTGCTGGCTGTGAGGGGGGAGCACTGACAGTACTGGCTGTGTGGGGGAGCACTGACAGTGCTGGCTGTGTGGTGGGAGCACTGACAGTGCTGGCTGTGTGGGGGAGCACTGACAGTGCCTGCTGTGTGTGGGGAGCACTGACAGTGCTGGCTGTGTGGGGGGAGCACTGACAGTGCTGGCTGTGTGGGGGAGCACTGACAATGCTGGCTGTGTGGGGGTGCACTGAGTGCTGGCTGTGTGGGGGGGAGCACTGACAGTGCTGGCTGTGTGGCAGGAGCTCTGACAGTGCTGGCTGTGTGGTGGGAGCACTGACAGTGCAGGCTGTGTAGTGGGAGCACTGACAGTGCTGGCTGTGTGGTGGGGGCACTGACAGTGCTGGCTGTGTGGTGGGAGCACTGACAGTGCTGGCTGTGCAGTGGGAGCACTGACAGTGCTGGCTGTGTGGTGGGAGCACTGACAGTGCTGGCTGTGTGGTGGGAGCACTGACAGTGCTGGATGTGTGGTGGGAGCACTGACAGTGCTTTCTGTGTCGTGGGAGCACTGACAGTGCTGGCTGTGTGGGGGGAGCACTGACAGTGCTGGCTGTGTGGCGGGGGCACTGACAGTGCTGGCTGTGTGGGGGAGCACTGACAGTGCTGTCTGTGTGGTGGGAGCACTGACAGTGCTGGCTGTGTGGTGGGAGCACTGACAGTGCTGGCTGTGTGTTGGGAGCACCGACAGTCCTGGCTGTGTGGTGGGAGCACTGACAGTGCTGGCTGTGGGGGGAGCACTGACAGTGTTGGCTGTGTGGTGGGAGCACTGACAGTGCTGGCAGTGTGGGGGAGCACTGACAGTGTTGGCTGTGTGGTGGGAGCACTGACAGTGCTGGCAGTGTGGGGGAGCACTGACAGTGCTGGCTGTGTGGTGGGAGCACTGACAGTGCTGGCTGTGGGGGGGAGCACTGACAGTGCTGGCTGTGTGTGGGGAGCAGTGACAGTGCTGGCTGTATGGTGGGAGCACTGACAGTGCTGGCTGTATGGGGGAGCACTGACAGTGCTGACTGTGTGGTGGGAGCACTGACAGTGCTGACTGTGTGGTGGGAGCACTGACAGTACTGGCTCTGTGGTGGGAGCACTGACAGTGCTGGCTGTGTGGGGTGTGCACTGACAGTGCTGGCTGTGGGGTGGGAGCACTGACAGTGCTGGCTGTGTGGTGGGAGCACTGACAGTGCTGGCTGTGTGGTGGGAGCACTGACAGTGCTGGCTGTGTGGTGGGAGCACTGACAGTGCTGACTGTGTGATGGGAGCACTGACAGTGCTGGCTGTGTGGTGGGAGCACTGACAGTCCTGGCTGTGTTGTGGGAGCACTGACAGTGCTGGCTGAGTGGTCGGAGCACTGACACTGCTGGCTGTGTGGTGGGAGCACTGACAGTGCTGGCTGTGTGGGGGAGCACTGACAGTGCTGGCTGTGTGGTGGGAGCACTGGCAGTGCTGGCTTTGTGGTCGGAGCACTGACAGTGCTGGCTGTGTGGGGAGCGCTGACAGTGCTGGCTGTGTGAGGGAGCACTGACAGTGATGACCGTGTGAGGGGGAGCACTGACAGTGCTGGCTGTGTGGTGGGAGCACTGACAGTGCTGGCTGTGTGGTGGGAGCACTGACAGTGCTGGCTGTGTGGCGGAGCACCGTCAGTGCTGGCTGTGTGGTGGGAGCACTGACAGTGCTGGCTGTGTGGGGGAGCACTGACAGTGCTTGCTGTGTGTGGGGAGCACTGACAGTGCTGGCTGTGTGGTGGGAGCACTGACAGTGCTGGCTGTGTATGGGAGCACTGACAGTGCTGGCTGTGTGGGGGTGCACTGACAGTGCTGGCTGTGTGGGGAGCACTGACAGTGCTGGCTATGTGGTGGGAGGACTGACAGTGCTGGCTGTGTGGGGTGAGCACTGACAGTGCAAGCTGTGGGTTGGGAGCACTGACAGTGCTGGCTGTGTGGTGGGAGCACTGACAGTGCTGGCAGTGTGGTGGGAGCATTGACAGTGCTGGCTGTGTGGTGGGAGCACTGACAGTGCTAGCTGTGTGGTTGGAGCACTGAGAGTGCTGGCTTTGTGGTTGGAGCACTGACAGTGCTGGCTTTGTGGTGGGGGCACTGACAGTGCTGGCTGTGTGGTGGGAGCACTGACAGTGCTGGCTGTGTGGTGGGAGCACTGACAGTGCTGGCTGTGTGGGGTGAGCACCGACAGTGCTGGCTGTGGTGTGGGAGCACTGACAGTGCTGGCTGTGTGGTGGGAGCACTGACAGTGCTGGCTGTGTGGTGGGAGCACTGAGAGTGCTGGCTGTGTGGTGGGAGCACTGACAGTCCTGGCTGTGTTGTGGGAGCACTGACAGTGCTGGCTGTGTGGTGGGAGCACTGACAGTGCTGGCTGTGTGGTGGGAGCACTGACAGTGCTGGCTGTGTGGGGGGAGCACTGACAGTGCTGGCTGTGTGGTGGGGGCACTGACGGTGCTCGCTTTGTGGGGGAGCACTGACAGTGCGGTATGTGTGGTGGGAGCACTGGCAGTGCTGGCTGTGTAGTCGGAGCACTGACAGTGCTGGCTGTGTGGGGGAGCACTGACAGTGCTGGCTGTGTGAGGGAGCACTGACAGTGATGACCGTGTGGGGGGGAGCACTGACAGTGCTGGCTGTGTGGGTGGGAGCACTTACAGTGCTGGCTGTGTGGGGGAGCACTGACAGTGCTGGCTGTGTGGGGGAGCACTGACAGTGCTGGCTGTGTGGGGGAGCACTGACAGTGCTGGCTGTGTGGGGAGCACTGACAGTGCTGACTGTGTGGGGGAGCCCTGTCAGTGCTGGCTGTGTGGTGGGAGCACTGACAGTGCTGGCTGTGTGGTGGGAGCACTGACAGTGCTGGCTTTGTGGGGGAGCACTGACAGTGCTGGCTGTGTGGTGGGAGCACTGACAGTGCTGGCAGTGTGGGGGAGCACTGACAGTGCTGGCTGTGTGGTGGGAGCACTGACAGTGCTGGCTGTGTGGGGGAGCACTGACAGTGCTGGCTGTGTGGTGGGAGCACTGACAGTGCCGACTGTGTGGTTGGAGCACTGACAGTGCTGGCTTTGTGGTGGGAGCACTGACAGTGCTGGCTGTTAGTTGGGAGCACTGACAGTGCTGGCTGTGTGGTGGGAGCACTGACAGTGCTGGCTGTGTTGGGTGAGCACCGACAGTGCTGGCTGTGGGGTGGGAGCACTGACAGTGCTGGCTGTATGGTGGGAGCACTGACAGTGCTGGCTGTGTGGTGGGAGCACTGAGAGTGCTGGCTGTGTGGTGGGAGCACTGACAGTCCTGGCTGTGTTGTGGGAGCACTGACAGTGCTGGTTGTGTGGTGGGAGCACTGACAGTGCTGGCTGTGTGGGGGAGCACTGACAGTGCTGGCTGTGAGGGGGGAGCACTGACAGTACTGGCTGTGTGGGGGAGCACTGACAGTGCTGGCTGTGTGGTGGGAGCACTGACAGTGCT
This sequence comes from Scyliorhinus torazame, assembly GCF_047496885.1. Lineage (NCBI taxonomy): Eukaryota > Metazoa > Chordata > Chondrichthyes > Carcharhiniformes > Scyliorhinidae > Scyliorhinus > Scyliorhinus torazame. The sequence continues at coordinate 23,179,490 of NC_092729.1, read as the reverse complement.
GGCTGTGTGGGGGAGCACTGACAGTGCTTGCTGTGTGTGGGGAGCACTGACAGTGCTGGCTGTGTGGGGGGAGCACTGACAGTGCTGGCTGTGTGGGGGAGCACTGACAATGCTGGCTGTGTGGGGGTGCACTGAGTGCTGGCTGTGTGGGGGGGAGCACTGACAGTGCTGGCTGTGTGGCAGGAGCTCTGACAGTGCTGGCTGTGTGGTGGGAGCACTGACAGTGCAGGCTGTGTAGTGGGAGCACTGACAGTGCTGGCTGTGTGGTGGGGGCACTGACAGTGCTGGCTGTGTGGTGGGAGCACTGACAGTGCTGGCTGTGTAGTGGGAGCACTGACAGTGCTGGCTGTGTGGTGGGAGCACTGACAGTGCTGGCTGTGTGGTGGGAGCACTGACAGTGCTGGATGTGTGGTGGGAGCACTGACAGTGCTTTCTGTGTGGTGGGAGCACTGACAGTGCTGGCTGTGTGGGGGGAGCACTGACAGTGCTGGCTGTGTGGCGTGGGCACTGACAGTGCTGGCTGTGTGGGGGAGCACTGACAGTGCTGTCTGTGTGGTGGGAGCACTGACAGTGCTGGCTGTGTGGTGGGAGCACTGACAGTGCTGGCTGTGTGTTGGGAGCACCGACAGTCCTGGCTGTGTGGTGGGAGCACTGACAGTGCTGGCTGTGGGGGGAGCACTGACAGTGTTGGCTGTGTGGTGGGAGCACTGACAGTGCTGGCAGTGTGGGGGAGCACTGACAGTGCTGGCTGTGTGGTGGGAGCACTGACAGTGCTGGCTGTGGGGGGGAGCACTGACAGTGCTGGCTGTGTGTGGGGAGCAGTGACAGTGCTGGCTGTATGGTGGGAGCACTGACAGTGCTGGCTGTGTGGGGGAGCACGGACAGTGCTGGCTGTGTGGGGAGCACTGACAGTGCTGGCTGTGTGGTGGGAGCACTGACAGTGCTGACTGTGTGGTGGGAGCACTGACAGTGCTGGCTGTGTGGTGGGAGCACTGACAGTGCTGGCTGTGTGGGGTGAGCACTGACAGTGCTGGCTGTGTGGTGGGAGCACTGACAGTGCTGGATGTGTGGTGGGAGCACTGACAGTGATGGCTGTGTGGTGCGAGCACTGACAGTGCTGGCTGTGTGTTGGGAGCACTGACAGTGCTGGCTGTGTGGTGGGAGCACTGACAGTGCTGACTGTGTGATGGGAGCACTGAGAGTGCTGGCTGAGTGGTGGGAGCACTGACAGTCCTGGCTGTGTTGTGGGAGCACTGACAGTGCTGGCTGAGTGGTGGGAGCACTGACACTGCTGGCTGTGTGGTGGGAGCACTGACAGTGCTGGCTGTGTGGGAGCACTGACAGTGCTGGCTGTGTGGTGGGAGCACTGACAGTGCTGACTGTGTGGTGGGAGCACTGACAGTGCTGGCTGTGTGGTGGGAGCACTGACAGTGCTGGCTGTGTGGGGTGAGCACTGACAGTGCTGGCTGTGTGGTGGGAGCACTGACAGTGCTGGATGTGTGGTGGGAGCACTGACAGTGATGGCTGTGTGGTGCGAGCACTGACAGTGCTGGCTGTGTGTTGGGAGCACTGACAGTGCTGGCTGTGTGGTGGGAGCACTGACAGTGCTGACTGTGTGATGGGAGCACTGAGAGTGCTGGCTGAGTGGTGGGAGCACTGACAGTCCTGGCTGTGTTGTGGGAGCACTGACAGTGCTGGCTGAGTGGTGGGAGCACTGACACTGCTGGCTGTGTGGTGGGAGCACTGACAGTGCTGGCTGTGTGGGGGAGCACTGACAGTGCTGGCTGTGTGGTGGGGGCACTGACAGTGCTGGCTGTGGAGGGGAGCACTGACAGTGCTGTCTGTGTGGTGGGAGCACTGGCAGTGCTGGCTTTGTGGTCGGAGCACTGACAGTGCTGGCTGTGTGGGGGAGCACTGACAGTGCTGGCTGTGTGAGGGAGCACTGACAGTGATGACCGTGTGGGGGGGAGCACTGACAGTGCTGGCTGTGTGGGTGGGAGCACTAACAGTGCTGGCTGTGTGGGGGAGCACTGACAGTGCTGGCTGTGTGGGGGAGCACTGACAGTGCTGGCTGTGTGGGGGAGCACTGACAGTACTGACCGTGTGGGGGGAGCCCTGTCAGTGCTGGCTGTGTGGTGGGAGCACTGACAGTGCTGGCTGTGTGGTGGGAGCACTGACAGTGCTGGCTGTGTGGGGGAGCACTGTCAGTGCTGGCTGTGTGGTGGGAGCACTGACAGTGCTGGCTGTGTGGGGGAGCACTGACAGTGCTTGCTGTGTGTGGGGAGCACTGACAGTGCTGGCTGTGTGGTGGGAGCACTGACAGTGCTGGCTGTGTATGGGAGCACTGACAGTGCTGGCTGTGTGGGGGAGCACTGACAGTGCTGGCTGTGTGGGGAGCACTGACACTGCTGGCTGTGTGGAGGGAGCACTGACAGTGCTGACTGTGTGGTGGGAGCACTGACAGTGCTGGCTGTGTGGGGTGAGCACTGACAGTGCAAGCTGTGGGTTGGGAGCACTGACAGTGCTGGCTGTGTGGTGGGAGCACTGACAGTGCTGGCAGTGTGGTGGGTGCACTGACAGTGCTGGCTGTGTGGTGGGAGCACTGACAGTGCTGGCTGTGTGGTTGGAGCACTGACAGTGCTGGCTTTGTGGTGGGGGCACTGACAGAGCTGGCTGTGTGGTGGGAGCACTGACAGTGCTGGCTGTGTGGTGGGAGCACTGACAGTGCTGGCTGTGTGGGGTGAGCACCGACAGTGCTGGCTGTGGGGTGGGAGCACTGACAGTGCTGGCTGTGTGGTGGGAGCACTGACAGTGCTGGCTGTGTGGTGGGAGCACTGAGAGTGCTGGCTGTGTGGTGGGAGCACTGACAGTCCTGGCTGTGTTGTGGGAGCACTGACAGTGCTGGCTGTGTGGTGGGAGCACTGACAGTGCTGGCTGTGTGGTGGGAGCACTGACAGTGCTGGCTATGTGGGGGGAGCATTGACAGTGCTGGCTGTGTGGTGGGGGCACTGACGGTGCTGGCTTTGTGGGGGGAGCTCTGACAGTGCTGTCTGTGTGGTGGGAGCACTGACAGTGCTGGCTGTGTGGGGGGAGCACTTACAGTGCTGGCTGTGAGGGGTGAGCACTGACAGTACTGGCTGTGTGGGGGAGCACTGACAGTGCTGGCTGTGTGGTGGGAACACTGACAGTCCTGGCTGTGTTGTGGGAGCACTGACAGTGCTGGTTGTGTGGTGGGAGCACTGACAGTGCTGGCTGTGTGGGGGGAGCACTGACAGTGCTGGCTGTGAGGGGGGAGCACTGACAGCACTGGCTGTGTGGGGAGCACTGACAGTGCTGGCTGTGAAGTGGGAGCACTGACAGTGCTGGCTGTGTGGGGGAGCACTGACAGTGCTTGCTGTGTGTGGGGAGCACTGACAGTGCTGGCTGTGTGGGGGGGGGAGCACTGACAGTGCTGGCTGTGTGGCAGGAGCACTGACAGTGCTGGCTGTGTGGTGGGAGCACTGACAGTGCAGGCTGTGTAGTGGTAGCACTGACAGTGCTGGCTGTGTGGTGGGGGCACTGACGGTGCTGGCTGTGCGGTGGGGGCACTGACAGTGCTGGCTGTGTGGTGGGAGCACTGACAGTGCTGGCTGTGTAGTGGGAGCACTGACAGTGCTGGCTGTGTGGTGGGAGCACTGACAGTGCTGGCTGTGTGGTGGGAGCACTGACAGTGCTGGATGTGTGGTGGGAGCACTGACAGTGCTTTCTGTGTGGTGGGAGCACTGACAGTGCTGGCTGTGTGGGGGGAGCACTGACAGTGCTGGCTGTGTGGCGGGGGCACTGACAGTGCTGGCTGTGTGGGGGAGCACTGACAGTGCTGTCTGTGTGGTGGGAGCACTGACAGTGCTGGCTGTGTGGTGGGAGCACTGACAGTGCTGGCTGTGTGTTGGGAGCACCGACAGTCCTGGCTGTGTGGTGGGAGCACTGACAGTGCTGGCTGTGGGGGGAGCACTGACAGTGTTGGCTGTGTGGTGGGAGCACTGACAGTGCTGGCAGTGTGGGGGAGCACTGACAGTGCTGGCTGAGTGGTGGGAGCACTGACAGTGCTGGCTGTGGGGGGGAGCACTGACAGTGCTGGCTGTGTGTGGGGAGCACTGACAGTGCTGGCTGTATGGTGGGAGCACTGACAGTGCTGGCTGTGTGGGGGAGCACGGACAGTGCTGGCTGTGTGGGGAGCACTGACAGTGCTGGCTGTGTGGTGGGAGCACTGACAGTGCTGACTGTGTGGTGGGAGCACTGACAGTGCTGGCTGTGTGGTGGGAGCACTGACAGTGCTGGCTGTGTGGGGTGAGCACTGACAGTGCTGGCTGTGGGGTGGGAGCACTGACAGTGCTGGATGTGTGGTGGGAGCACTGACAGTGCTGGCTGTGTGGTGCGAGCACTGACAGTGCTGGCTGTGTGTTGGGAGCACTGACAGTGCTGGCTGTGTGGTGGGAGCACTGACAGTGCTGACTGTGTGATGGGATCACTGAGAGTGCTGGCTGTGTGGTGGGAGCACTGACAGTCCTGGCTGTGTTGTGGGAGCACTGACAGTGCTGGCTGAGTGGTGGGAGCACTGACACTGCTGGCTGTGTGGTGGGAGCACTGACAGTGCTGGCTGTGTGGGGGAGCACTGACAGTGCTGGCTGTGTGGTGGGGGCACTGACAGTGCTGGTTTTGTGGTCGGAGCACTGACAGTGCTGGCTGTGTGGGGGAGCACTGACAGTGCTGGCTGTGTGAGGGAGCACTGACAGTGATGACCGTGTGGGGGGGAGCACTGACAGTGCTGGCTGTGTGGGTGGGAGCACTAACAGTGCTGGCTGTGTGGGGGAGCACTGACAGTGCTGGCTGTGTGGGGGAGCACTGACAGTGCTGGCTGTGTGGGGGAGCACTGACAGTACTGACCGTGTGGGGGGAGCCCTGTCAGTGCTGGCTGTGTGGTGGGAGCACTGACAGTGCTGGCTGTGTGGTGGGAGCACTGACAGTGCTGGCTGTGTGGGGGAGCACTGTCAGTGCTGGCTGTGTGGTGGGAGCACTGACAGTGCTGGCTGTGTGGGGGAGCACTGACAGTACTTGCTGTGTGTGGGGAGCACTGACAGTGCTGGCTGTGTGGTGGGAGCACTGACAGTGCTGGCTGTGTATCGGAGCACTGACAGTGCTGGCTGTGTGGGGGAGCACTGACAGTGCTGGCTGTGTGGGGAGCACTGACAGTGCTGGCTGTGTGGTGGGAGCACTGACAGTGCTGACTGTGTGGTGGGAGCACTGACAGTGCTGGCTGTGTGGGGTGTGCACTGACAGTGCAAGCTGTGGGTTGGGAGCACTGACAGTGCTGGCTGTGTGGTGGGAGCACTGACAGTGCTGGCAGTGTGGTGGGTGCACTGACAGTGCTGGCTGTGTGGTGGGAGCACTGACAGTGCTGGCTGCGTGGTTGGAGCACTGACAGTGCTGGCTTTGTGGTGGGGCACTGACAGTGCTGGCTGTGTGGTGGGAGCACTGACAGTGCTGGGTGTGTGGTGGGAGCACTGACAGTGCTGGCTGTGTGGGGTGAGCACCGACAGTGCTGGCTGTGGGGTGGGAACACTGACAGTGCTGGCTGTGTGGTGGGAGCACTGACAGTGCTGGATGTGTGGTGGGAGCACTGAGAGTGCTGGCTGTGTGGTGGGAGCACTGACAGTCCTGGCTGTGTTGTGGGAGCACTGACAGTGCTGGCTGTGTGGTGGGAGCACTGACAGTGCTGGCTGTGTGGTGGGAGCACTGACAGTGCTGGCTATGTGGGGGGAGCATTGACAGTGCTGGCTGTGTGGTGGGGGCACTGACGGTGCTGGCTTTGTGGGGGGAGCTCTGACAGTGCTGTCTGTGTGGTGGGAGCACTGGCAGTGCTGGCTGTGTAGTCGGAGCACTGACAGTGCTGGCTGTGTGGGGGAGCACTGACAGTGCTGGCTGTGTGAGGGAGCACTGACATTGATGACCGTTTGGGGGGAGCACTGACAGTGCTGGCTGTGTGGGTGGGAGCACTTACAGTGCTGGCTGTGTGGGGGAGCACTGACAGTGCTGGCTGTGTGGGGGAGCACTGACAGTGCTGGCTGTGTGGGGGAGCACTGACAGTGCTGACTGTGTGGGGGGAGCCCTGTCAGTGCTGGCTGTGTGGTGGGAGCACTGACAGTGCTGGCTGTGTGGTGGGAGCACTGACAGTGCTGGCTGTGTGGGGGAGCACTGACAGTGCTGGCTGTGTGGTGGGAGCACTGACAGTGCTGGCAGTGTGGGGAGCACTGACAGTGCTGGCTGTGTGGTGGGAGCACTGACAGTGCCGACTGTGTGGTTGGAGCACTGACAGTGCTGGTTTTGTGGTGGGGGCACTGACAGTGCTGGCTGTTAGTTGGGAGCACTGACAGTGCTGGCTGTGTGGTGGGAGCACTGACAGTGCTGGCTGTGTGGGGTGAGCACCGACAGTGCTGGCTGTGGGGTGGGAGCACTGACAGTGCTGGCTGTATGGTGGGAGCACTGACAGTGCTGGCTGTGTGGTGGGAGCACTGAGAGTGCTGGCTGTGTGGTGGGAGCACTGACAGTCCTGGCTGTGTTGTGGGAGCACTGATAGTGCTGGCTGTGTGGGGGGAGCACTGACAGTGCTGGCTGTGTGGGGGGAGCACTGACAGTGCTGGCTGTGTGGTGTTGGCACTGACGGTGCTGGCTGTGTGGGTGGAGCACTGACAGTGCTGTCTGTGTGGTGTGAGCACTGGCAGTGCTGGCTGTGTGGTGGGAGCACTGACAGTGCTGGCTGTGTGGGGGAGCACCGTCAGTGCTGGCTGTGTGAGGGAGCACTGACAGTGATGACCGTGTGGGGGGGAGCACTGACAGTGCTGGCTGTGTGGGTGGGAGCACTGACAGTGCTGGCTGTGTGGGTGGGAGCACTTACAGTGCTGGCTGTGTGGGGGAGCACTGACAGTGCTGGCTGTGTGGAGGAGCACTGACAGTGCTGGCTGTGTAGGGGAGCACTGACAGTGCTGACTGTGTGGGGGGAGCCCTGTCAGTGCTGACTGTGTGGTGGGAGCACGGACAGTACTGGCTGAGTGGGGGAGCACTGACAATGCTGGCTGTGTGGTGAGAGAACTGACAGTGCTGGCTGTGTCGTGGGAGCATTGGCAGTGCCAGCTGTGTGGGGGGAGCACTGACAGTGCAAGCTGTGTGGTGGGAGCACTGACAGTGCTGGCTGTGTGGGGGAGCACTGACTGTGTGGGGGAGCACTGACAGTGGTGGCTGTGTTGAGGGGAGCCCTGTCAGTGCTGGCTGTGTGGGGGAGCACTGGCAATGCTGGCTGTGTGGGGAGCACTCGAAGTGCTGGCTGTGGGTGGAGAACTGGCAGTGCAGTCTGTGTGGTGGGAGCACTGACAATGCTGGCTGTGTGGAGCACTGATAGTGCTGGCTGTGTGGGGGAGCACTGACAGTGCTGGCTGTGTGGTGGGAGAACTGACACTGCTGGCTGTGTGGGGAGCACTGACAGTGCTGGCTGTGTGGTGGGAGCACTGACAGTGCTGGCTGTGTTGGGGAGCACTGACAGTGCTGGCTTTGTGGTGGGAGAACTGACACTGCTGGCTGTGTGGGGGAGCACTGACAGTGCCGACAGTGTGGGGGGAGCACTGACAGTGCTGCCTGTGTGGGGGAGCACTGACAGTGCTGGCTGTGTGGTGGGAGCACTGACAGTGCTGGCTTTGTGGTGGGAGAACTGACACCTCTGGCTGTGTGGGGGAGCACTGACAGTGCCGACAGTGTGTGGGGAGCACTGACAGTGCTGCCTGTGTGGGGAGCACTGACAGTTCTGGCTTTGTGGGGGGATCACTGACAGTGCTGGCTGTGTGGGGTGGGAGCACTGACAGTGCTGGCTGTGTAGGGGAGCACTGACAGTGCTGGCTGTGTGGGGAGCACTGGCAGTGCCGACTGTGTGGGGGAGCACTGACAGTGCTGGCAGTGTGGGGGAGCACTGACAGTGCTGGCTGTGTGGTGGGAGCACTGACAGTGCTGGCTGTGTGGTGGGAGCACTGACAGTGCTGGCTGTGTGGGGAAGCAGTGACAGTGCTTGCTGTGTGTGGGGAGCACTGACAGTGCTGGCTGTATTGTGGGAACACTGACAGTGCTGGCTGTGTGGGGGAGCACTGACAGTGCTGGCTGTGTGGGGGAGCACGGACAGTGCTGGCTGTGTGGGGAGCACTAACAGTGCTGGCTGTGTGGTGGGAGCACTGACAGTGCTGACTGTGTGGTGGGAGCACTGACAGTGCTGGTTGTGTGGGGTGAGCACTGAGAGTGCTGGCTGTGGGGTGGGAGCACTGACAGTGCTGGCTGTGTGGTGGGACCACTGACAGTGCTGGCAGTGTGGTGGGAGCACTGACAGTGCTGGCTGTGTGGTGGGAGCACTGACAGTGCTGGCTGTGTGGTGGGAGCACTGACAGTGCTGGCTGTGTGGGGAGCACTGACAGTTCTGGCTTTGTGGGGGGATCACTGACAGTGCTGGCTGTGTGGGGTGGGAGCACTGACAGTGCTGGCTGTGTAGGGGAGCACTGACAGTGCTGGCTGTGTGGGGAGCACTGGCAGTGCCGACTGTGTGGGGGAGCACTGACAGTGCTGGCAGTGTGGGGGAGCACTGACAGTGCTGGCTGTGTGGTGGGAGCACTGACAGTGCTGGCTGTGTGGTGGGAGCACTGACAGTGCTGGCTGTGTGGGGAAGCAGTGACAGTGCTTGCTGTGTGTGGGGAGCACTGACAGTGCTGGCTGTATTGTGGGAACACTGACAGTGCTGGCTGTGTGGGGGAGCACTGACAGTGCTGGCTGTGTGGGGGAGCACGGACAGTGCTGGCTGTGTGGGGAGCACTAACAGTGCTGGCTGTGTGGTGGGAGCACTGACAGTGCTGACTGTGTGGTGGGAGCACTGACAGTGCTGGTTGTGTGGGGTGAGCACTGAGAGCGCTGGCTGTGGGGTGGGAGCACTGACAGTGCTGGCTGTGTGGTGGGATCACTGACAGTGCTGGCAGTGTGGTGGGAGCACTGACAGTGCTGGCTGTGTGGTGGGAGCACTGACAGTGCTGGCTGTGTGGTGGGAGCACTGACAGTGCTGGCTGTGTGGTGGGAGCACTGATAGTGCTGGCTTTGTGTTTGGGGCACTGACAGTGCTGGCTGTGTGGTGGGAGCACTGACAGTGCTGGCTGTGTGGTGGGAGCACTGACAGTGCTGGCTGTGTGGGGTGAGCACTGACAGTGCTGGCTGTGTGGGGTGAGCACTGACAGTGCTGGCTGTGTGGTGGGGGCACTGACAGTGCTGGCTGTGCGGTGGGAGCACTGACAGTGCTGGCTGTGTGGTGGGAGCACTGACAGTGCTGGCTGTGTGGTGGGAGCACTGTCAGTGCTGGCTGTGTGGTGGGAGCACTGACAGTGCTGGCTGTGTGGTGGGAGCACTGACAGTGCTGACTGTGTGGTGGGAGCACTGACAGTGCTTTCTGTGTGGTGGGAGCACTGACAGTGCTGGCTCTGTGGGGGGAGCACTGACAGTGCTGGCTGTGTGGCGTGGGCACTGACAGTGCTGGCTGTGTGGGGGGAACACTGACAGTGCTGTCTGTGTGGTGGGAGCACTGACAGTGCTGGCTGTGTGGTGGGAGCACTGACAGTGCTGGCTGTGTGTTGGGAGCACCGACAGTCCTGGCTGTGTGGTGGGACCACTGACAGTGCTGGCTGTGTGGGGGAGCACTGACAGTTTTGGCTGTGTGGTGGGAGCACTGACAGTGCTGGCAGTGTGGGGGAGCACTGACAGTGCTGGCTGTGTGGTGGGAGCACTGACAGTGCTGGCTGTGTGGGGGAGCACTGACAGTGCTTGCTGTGTGTGGGGAGCACTGACAGTGCTGGCTGTATGGTGGGAGCACCGACAGTGCTGGCTGTGTGGGGGAGCACTGACAGTGCTGGCTGTGTGGAGGAGCACTGACAGTGCTGGCTGTGTAGGGGAGCACTGACAGTGCTGACTGTGTGGGGGGAGCCCTGTCAGTGCTGACTGTGTGGTGGGAGCACGGACAGTACTGGCTGAGTGGGGGAGCACTGACAATGCTGGCTGTGTGGTGAGAGAACTGACAGTGCTGGCTGTGTCGTGGGAGCATTGGCAGTGCCAGCTGTGTGGGGGGAGCACTGACAGTGCAAGCTGTGTGGTGGGAGCACTGACAGTGCTGGCTGTGTGGGGGAGCACTGACTGTGTGGGGGAGCACTGACAGTGGTGGCTGTGTTGAGGGGAGCCCTGTCAGTGCTGGCTGTGTGGGGGAGCACTGGCAATGCTGGCTGTGTGGGGAGCACTCGAAGTGCTGGCTGTGGGTGGAGAACTGGCAGTGCAGTCTGTGTGGTGGGAGCACTGACAATGCTGGCTGTGTGGAGCACTGATAGTGCTGGCTGTGTGGGGGAGCACTGACAGTGCTGGCTGTGTGGTGGGAGAACTGACACTGCTGGCTGTGTGGGGAGCACTGACAGTGCTGGCTGTGTGGTGGGAGCACTGACAGTGCTGGCTGTGTTGGGGAGCACTGACAGTGCTGGCTTTGTGGTGGGAGAACTGACACTGCTGGCTGTGTGGGGGAGCACTGACAGTGCCGACAGTGTGGGGGGAGCACTGACAGTGCTGCCTGTGTGGGGGAGCACTGACAGTGCTGGCTGTGTGGTGGGAGCACTGACAGTGCTGGCTTTGTGGTGGGAGAACTGACACCTCTGGCTGTGTGGGGGAGCACTGACAGTGCCGACAGTGTGTGGGGAGCACTGACAGTGCTGCCTGTGTGGGGAGCACTGACAGTTCTGGCTTTGTGGGGGGATCACTGACAGTGCTGGCTGTGTGGGGTGGGAGCACTGACAGTGCTGGCTGTGTAGGGGAGCACTGACAGTGCTGGCTGTGTGGGGAGCACTGGCAGTGCCGACTGTGTGGGGGAGCACTGACAGTGCTGGCAGTGTGGGGGAGCACTGACAGTGCTGGCTGTGTGGTGGGAGCACTGACAGTGCTGGCTGTGTGGTGGGAGCACTGACAGTGCTGGCTGTGTGGGGAAGCAGTGACAGTGCTTGCTGTGTGTGGGGAGCACTGACAGTGCTGGCTGTATTGTGGGAACACTGACAGTGCTGGCTGTGTGGGGGAGCACTGACAGTGCTGGCTGTGTGGGGGAGCACGGACAGTGCTGGCTGTGTGGGGAGCACTAACAGTGCTGGCTGTGTGGTGGGAGCACTGACAGTGCTGACTGTGTGGTGGGAGCACTGACAGTGCTGGTTGTGTGGGGTGAGCACTGAGAGTGCTGGCTGTGGGGTGGGAGCACTGACAGTGCTGGCTGTGTGGTGGGACCACTGACAGCGCTGGCAGTGTGGTGGGAGCACTGACAGTGCTGGCTGTGTGGTGGGAGCACTGACAGTGCTGGCTGTGTGGTGGGAGCACTGACAGTGCTGGCTGTGTGGGGAGCACTGACAGTTCTGGCTTTGTGGGGGGATCACTGACAGTGCTGGCTGTGTGGGGTGGGAGCACTGACAGTGCTGGCTGTGTAGGGGAGCACTGACAGTGCTGGCTGTGTGGGGAGCACTGGCAGTGCCGACTGTGTGGGGGAGCACTGACAGTGCTGGCAGTGTGGGGGAGCACTGACAGTGCTGGCTGTGTGGTGGGAGCACTGACAGTGCTGGCTGTGTGGTGGGAGCACTGACAGTGCTGGCTGTGTGGGGAAGCAGTGACAGTGCTTGCTGTGTGTGGGGAGCACTGACAGTGCTGGCTGTATTGTGGGAACACTGACAGTGCTGGCTGTGTGGGGGAGCACTGACAGTGCTGGCTGTGTGGGGGAGCACGGACAGTGCTGGCTGTGTGGGGAGCACTAACAGTGCTGGCTGTGTGGTGGGAGCACTGACAGTGCTGACTGTGTGGTGGGAGCACTGACAGTGCTGGTTGTGTGGGGTGAGCACTGAGAGCGCTGGCTGTGGGGTGGGAGCACTGACAGTGCTGGCTGTGTGGTGGGATCACTGACAGTGCTGGCAGTGTGGTGGGAGCACTGACAGTGCTGGCTGTGTGGTGGGAGCACTGACAGTGCTGGCTGTGTGGTGGGAGCACTGACAGTGCTGGCTGTGTGGTGGGAGCACTGATAGTGCTGGCTTTGTGTTTGGGGCACTGACAGTGCTGGCTGTGTGGTGGGAGCACTGACAGTGCTGGCTGTGTGGTGGGAGCACTGACAGTGCTGGCTGTGTGGGGTGAGCACTGACAGTGCTGGCTGTGTGGGGTGAGCACTGACAGTGCTGGCTGTGTGGTGGGGGCACTGACAGTGCTGGCTGTGCGGTGGGAGCACTGACAGTGCTGGCTGTGTGGTGGGAGCACTGACAGTGCTGGCTGTGTGGTGGGAGCACTGTCAGTGCTGGCTGTGTGGTGGGAGCACTGACAGTGCTGGCTGTGTGGTGGGAGCACTGACAGTGCTGACTGTGTGGTGGGAGCACTGACAGTGCTTTCTGTGTGGTGGGAGCACTGACAGTGCTGGCTCTGTGGGGGGAGCACTGACAGTGCTGGCTGTGTGGCGTGGGCACTGACAGTGCTGGCTGTGTGGGGGGAACACTGACAGTGCTGTCTGTGTGGTGGGAGCACTGACAGTGCTGGCTGTGTGGTGGGAGCACTGACAGTGCTGGCTGTGTGTTGGGAGCACCGACAGTCCTGGCTGTGTGGTGGGACCACTGACAGTGCTGGCTGTGTGGGGGAGCACTGACAGTTTTGGCTGTGTGGTGGGAGCACTGACAGTGCTGGCAGTGTGGGGGAGCACTGACAGTACTGGCTGTGTGGTGGGAGCACTGACAGTGCTGGCTGTGTGGGGGAGCACTGACAGTGCTTGCTGTGTGTGGGGAGCACTGACAGTGCTGGCTGTATGGTGGGAGCACCGACAGTGCTGGCTGTGTGGGGGAGCACGGACAGTGCTGGCTGTGTGGGGAGCACTGACAGTGCTGGCTGTGTGGTGGAAGCACTGACAGTGCTGAGTGTGGTGGGAGCACTGACAGTGCTGGCTGTGGGGTGGGAGCACTGACAGTGCTGGCTGTGTGGTGGGAGCACTGACAGTGCTGGCTGTGCGGTGGGAGCACTGACAGTGCTGGCTGTGTGGTTGGAGCACTGACAGTGCTGGCTGTGTGGTGGGAGCACTGACAGTGCTGACTGTGTGATGGGAGCACTGACAGTGCTGACTGTGTGATGGGAGCACTGACAGTGCTGGCTGTGTGGGGGAGCACTGACAGTGCTGGTTGTGTCGTGGGAGCACTGACAGTCTGGCTGTGTTGTGGGAGCACTGACAGTGCTGGCTGAGTGGTGGGAGCACTGACACTGCTGGCTGTGTGGTGGGAGCACTGACAGTGCTGGCTGTGTGTGGGAGCACTGACAGTGCTGGCTGTGTGGTGGGGGCACTGACGGTGCTGGCTGTGGGGGAGCACTGACAGTGCTGTCTTTGTGGTGGGAGCACTGACAGTGCTGGCTGTGTGGTCGGAGAACTGACAGTGCTGGCTGTGTGGGGGAGCACTGACAGTGCTGGCTGTGTGAGGGAGCACTGACAGTGATGACCGTGTGGGGGAACCACTTACAGTGCTGGCTGTGTGGGGGAGCACTGACAGTGCTGGCTGTGTGGGGGAGCACTGACAGTGCTGGCTGTGTGGGGGAGCACTGACAGTGCTGACCGTGTGGGGGAGCCCTGTCAGTGCTGGCTGTGTGGTGGGAGCACTGACAGTGCTGGCTGTGTGGTGGGAGCACAGACACTGCTGGCTGTGTGGGGGAGCACTGACAGTGCTGGCTGTGTGTTGGGAGCACTGACAGTGCTGGCTGTGTGGGGGAGCACTGACAGTGCTTGCTGTGTGTGGGGAGCACTGACAGTGCTGGCTGTGTGGTGGGAGCACTGACAGTGCTGGCTGTGTGGTGGGAGCACTGTCAGTGCTGGCTGTGTGGTGGGAGCACTGACAGTGCTGGCTGTGTGGTGGGAGCACTGACAGTTCTGGCTGTGTGGTGGGAGCACTGACAGTGCTTTCTATGTGGTGGGAGCACTGACAGTGCTGGCTGTGTGGGGGGAGCACTGACAGTGCTGGCTGTGTGGCGGGGGCACTGACAGTGCTGGCTGTGTGGGTGGAGCACTGACAGTGCTGTCTGTGTGGTGGGAGCACTGACAGTGCTGGCTGTGTGGTGGGAGCACTGACAGTGCTGGCTGTGTGTTGGGAGCACCGACAGTCCTGGCTGTGTGGTGGGAGGACTGACAGTGCTGGCTGTGTGGGGGAGCACAGACAGTCCTGGCTGTGTGGTGGGAGCACTGACAGTGCAGGCAGTGTGGGGGAGCACTGACAGTGCTTGCTGTGTGTGGGGAGCACTGACAGTGCTGGCTGTATGGTGGGAGCACCGACAGTGCTGGCTGTGTGGGGGAGCACGGACAGTGCTGGCTGTGTGGGGAGCACTGACAGTGCTGGCTGTGTGTGGGGAGCACTGACAGTGCTGGCTGTATGGTGGGAGAACCGACAGTGCTGGCTGTGTGGGGGAGCACGGACAGTGCTGGCTGTGTGGGGAGCACTGACAGTGCTGGCTGTGTGGTGGGAGCACTGACAGTGCTGACTGTGTGGGTGGAGCACTGACAGTTCTGGCTGTGTGGTGAGAGCACTGACAGTGCTGGCTGTGTGGGGTGAGCACTGACAGTGCTGGCTGTGGGGTGGGAGCACTGAAAGTGCTGGCTGTGTGGTGGGAGCACTGACAGTGCTGGCTGTGTGGTGGGAGCACTGACAGTGCTGGCTGTGTGGTGGGAGCACTGACAGTGCTGGCTGTGTGGTGGGAGCACTGACAGTGCTGGCAGTGTGGGGGAGCACTGACAGTGCTGGCTGTGTGGTGGGAGCACTGACAGTGCTGGCTGTGTGGGGGAGCACTGACAGTGCTTGCTGTGTGTGGGGAGCACTGACAGTGCTGGCTGTATGGTGGGAGCACCGACAGTGCTGGCTGTGTGGGGGAGCACGGACAGTGCTGGCTGTGTGGGGAGCACTGACAGTGCTGGCTGTGTGGTGGAAGCACTGACAGTGCTGAGTGTGGTGGGAGCACTGACAGTGCTGGCTGTGGGGTGGGAGCACTGACAGTGCTGGCTGTGTGGTGGGAGCACTGACAGTGCTGGCTGTGCGGTGGGAGCACTGACAGTGCTGGCTGTGTGGTTGGAGCACTGACAGTGCTGGCTGTGTGGTGGGAGCACTGTCAGTGCTGACTGTGTGATGGGAGCACTGACAGTGCTGACTGTGTGATGGGAGCACTGACAGTGCTGGCTGTGTGGGGGAGCACTGACAGTGCTGGTTGTGTGGTGGGAGCACTGACAGTCTGGCTGTGTTGTGGGAGCACTGACAGTGCTGGCTGAGTGGTGGGAGCACTGACACTGCTGGCTGTGTGGTGGGAGCACTGACAGTGCTGGCTGTGTGGGGGAGCACTGACAGTGCTGGCTGTGTGGTGGGGGCACTGACGGTGCTGGCTGTGGGGGGAGCACTGACAGTGCTGTCTTTGTGGTGGGAGCACTGACAGTGCTGGCTGTGTGGTCGGAGAACTTACAGTGCTGGCTGTGTGGGGGAGCACTGACAGTGCTGGCTGTGTGAGGGAGCACTGACAGTGATGACCGTGTGGGGGAAGCACTTACAGTGCTGGCTGTGTGGGGGAGCACTGACAGTGCTGGCTGTGTGGGGGAGCACTGACAGTGCTGGCTGTGTGGGGGAGCACTGACAGTGCTGACCGTGTGGGGGGAGCCCTGTCAGTGCTGGCTGTGTGGTGGGAGCACTGACAGTGCTGGCTGTGTGGTGGGAGCACAGACACTGCTGGCTGTGTGGGGGAGCACTGACAGTGCTGGCTGTGTGTTGGGAGCACTGACAGTGCTGGCTGTGTGGCGGAGCACTGACAGTGCTTGCTGTGTGTGGGGAGCACTGACAGTGCTGGCTGTGTGGTGGGAGCACTGACAGTGCTGGCTGTGTGGTGGGAGCACTGTCAGTGCTGGCTGTGTGGTGGGAGCACTGACAGTGCTGGCTGTGTGGTGGGAGCACTGACAGTTCTGGCTGTGTGGTGGGAGCACTGACAGTGCTTTCTATGTGGTGGGAGCACTGACAGTGCTGGCTGTGTGGGGGGAGCACTGACAGTGCTGGCTGTGTGGCGGGGGCACTGACAGTGCTGGCTGTGTGGGGGGAGCACTGACAGTGCTGTCTGTGTGGTGGGAGCACTGACAGTGCTGGCTGTGTGGTGGGAGCACTGACAGTGCTGGCTGTGTGTTGGGAGCACCGACAGTCCTGGCTGTGTGGTGGGAGGACTGACAGTGCTGGCTGTGTGGGGGAGCACAGACAGTCCTGGCTGTGTGGTGGGAGCACTGACAGTGCAGGCAGTGTGGGGGAGCACTGACAGTGCTGGCTATGTGGTGGGAGCACTGACAGTGCTGGCTGTGTGGGGGAGCACTGACAGTGCTTGCTGTGTGTGGGGAGCACTGACAGTGCTGGCTGTATGGTGGGAGCACCGACAGTGCTGGCTGTGTGGGGGAGCACGGACAGTGCTGGCTGTGTGGGGAGCACTGACAGTGCTGGCTGTGTGGTGGGAGCACTGACAGTGCTGACTGTGTGGGTGGAGCACTGACAGTTCTGGCTGTGTGGTGAGAGCACTGACAGTGCTGGCTGTGTGGGGTGAGCACTGACAGTGCTGGCTGTGGGGTGGGAGCACTGACAGTGCTGGCTGTGTGGTGGGAGCACTGACAGTGCTGGCTGTGTGGTGGGAGCACTGACAGTGCTGGCTGTGTGGTGGGAGCACTGACAGTGCTGGCTGTGTGGTGGGAGCACTGACAGTGCTGACTATGTGATGGGAGCACTGACAGTGCTGGCTGTGTGGTGGGAGCACTGACAGTCTGGCTGTGTTGTGGGAGAACTGACAGTGCTGGCTGAGTGGTGGGAGCACTGACACTGCTGGCTGTGTGGTGGGAGCACTGACAGTGCTGGCTGTGTGGGGGAGCACTGACAGTGCTGGCTGTGTGGTGGGGGCACTAACGGTGCTGGCCGTATGGGGGAGCACTGACAGTGCTGTCTGTGTTGTGGGAGCACTGGCAGTGCTGGCTGTGTGGTCGGAGCACTGACAGTGCTGGATGTGTGGGGGAGCACTGACAGTGCTGGCTGTGTGAGGGAGCACTGACAGTGATGACCGTGTGTGGGGGAGCTCTGACAGTGCTGGCTGTGTGGGTGGGTGCACTTACAGTGCTGGCTGTGTGGGGGAGCACTGCAAGTGCTGGCTGTGTGGGGGAGCACTGACAGTGCTGGCTGTGTGGGGGAGCACTGACAGTGCTGACCGTGTGGGGGGAGCCCTGTCAGTGCTGGCTGTGTGGTGGGAGCACTGACAGTGCTGGCTGTGTGGTGGGAGCACTGACAGTGCTGGCTGTGTGGGGGAGCACTGACAGTGCTGGCTGTGTGGTGGGAGCACTGACAGTGCTGGCTGTGTGGGGGAGCACTGACAGTGCTTGCTGTGTGTGGGGAGCACTGACAGTGCTGGCTGTGTGGTGGGAGCACTGGCAGTGCTGGCTGTGTGGGGGGAGCACTGACAGTGCTGACTGTGTGGGGGTGCACTGACAGTGCTGGCTGTGTGGGGAGCACTGACAGTGCTGGCTGTGTGGTGAGAGCACTGACAGTGCTGACTGTGTGGTGGGAGCACTGACAGTGCTGGCTGTGTGGGGTGAGCACTGACAGTGCTGGCTGTGTGGGGTGAGCACTGACAGTGCAAGCTGTGGGTTGGGAGCACTGACAGTGCTGGCTGTGTGGTGGGAGCACTGACAGTGCTGGCAGTGTGGTGGGAGCACTGACAGTGCTGGCTGTGTGGTGGGAGCACTGACAGTGCTGGCTGTGTGGTGGGAGCACTGACAGTGCTGGCAGTGTGGTGGGAGCACTGACAGTGCTGGCTGTGTGGTGGGAGCACTGACAGTGCTGGCTGTGTGGTTGGAGCACTGACAGTGCTGGCTTTGTGGTGGGGGCACTGACAGTGCTGGCTGTGTGGTGGGAGCACTGACAGTGCTGGCTGTGTGGTGGGAGCACTGACAGTGCTGGCTGTGTGGTGGGAGCACTGAGAGTGCTGGCTGTGTGGTGGGAGCACTGACAGTCCTGGCTGTGTTGTGGGAGCACTGACAGTGCTGGCTGTGTGGTGGGAGCACTGACAGTGCTGGCTGTGTGGTGGGAGCACTGACAGTGCTGGCTGTGTGGGGGGAGCACTGACAGTGCTGGCTGTGTGGTGGGGGCACTGACGGTGCTGGCTGTGTGGGGGGAGCACTGACAGTGCTGTCTGTGTGGTGGGAGCACTGGCAGTGCTGGCTTTGTAGTCGGAGCACTGACAGTGCTGGCTGTGTGGGGGAGCACTGACAGTGCTGGCTGTGTGAGGGAGCACTGACAGTGATGACCGTGTGGGGGGGAGCACTGACAGTGCTGGCTGTGTGGGTGGGAGCACTTACAGTGCTGGCTGTGTGGGGGAGCACTGACAGTGCTGGCTGTGTGGAGGAGCACTGACAGTGCTGGCTGTGTGGGGGAGCACTGACAGTGCTGACTGTGTGGGGGGAGCCCTGTCAGTGCTGGCTGTGTGGTGGGAGCACTGACAGTGCTGGCTCTGTGGTGGGAGCACTGAGAGTGCTGGCTGTGTGGTGGGAGCACTGACAGTGCTGGCTGTGTGGGGGAGCACTGACAGAGCTGGCTGAGTAGTGGGAGCACTGACAGTGCTGGCAGTGTGGGGTGCACTGACAGTGCTGGCTGTGTGGTGGGAGCACTGACAGTGCCGACTGTGTGGGGGAGCACTGACAGTGATTGCTGTGTGTGGGGAGCACTGACAGTGCTGGCTGTGTGGTGGGAGCACTGACAGTGCTGGCTGTGTGGGGGGAGCACTGACAGTGCTGGCTGTGTGGGGGAGCACTGACAGTTTTGGCTGTGTGGGGAGCACTGACAGTGCTGGCTGTGTGGTGGGAGCACTGACAGTGCTGACTGTGTGGTGGGAGCACTGACAGTGCTGGCTGTGTGATTGGAGCACAGACAGTGCTGGCTTTGTGGTGGGGGCACTGACAGTGCTGGCTGTGTGGTGGGAGCACTGACAGTGCTGGCTGTGTGGTGGGAGCACTGACAGTGCTGGCTGTGTGGGGTGAGCACCGACAGTGCTGGCTGTGGGGTGGGAGCACTGACAGTGCTGGCTGTGCGGTGGGAGCACTGACAGTGCTGGCTGTGTGGTGGGAGAACTGACAGTGCTGGCTGTGTGGTGGGAGCACTGACAGTGCTGGCTATGTGGGGGGAGCATTGACAGTGCTGGCTGTGTGGTGGGGGCACTGACGGTGCTGGCTTTGTGGGGGGAGCTCTGACAGTGCTGTCTGTGTGGTGGGAGCACTGGCAGTGCTGGCTGTGTAGTCGGAGCACTGACAGTGCTGGCTGTGTGGGGGAGCACTGACAGTGCTGGCTGTGTGAGGGAGCACTGACATTGATGACCGTTTGGGGGGAGCACTGACAGTGCTGGCTGTGTGGGTGGGAGCACTTACAGTGCTGGCTGTGTGGGGGAGCACTGACAGTGCTGGCTGTGTGGGGGAGCACTGACAGTGCTGGCTGTGTGGGGGAGCACTGACAGTGCTGACTGTGTGGGGGGAGCCCTGTCAGTGCTGGCTGTGTGGTGGGAGCACTGACAGTGCTGGCTGTGTGGTGGGAGCACTGACAGTGCTGGCTGTGTGGGGGAGCACTGACAGTGCTGGCTGTGTGGTGGGAGCACTGACAGTGCTGGCAGTGTGGGGGAGCACTGACAGTGCTGGCTGTGTGGTGGGAGCACTGACAGTGCCGACTGTGTGGTTGGAGCACTGACAGTGCTGGTTTTGTGGTGGGGGCACTGACAGTGCTGGCTGTTAGTTGGGAGCACTGACAGTGCTGGCTGTGTGGTGGGAGCACTGACAGTGCTGGCTGTGTGGGGTGAGCACCGACAGTGCTGGCTGTGGGGTGGGAGCACTGACAGTGCTGGCTGTATGGTGGGAGCACTGACAGTGCTGGCTGTGTGGTGGGAGCACTGAGAGTGCTGGCTGTGTGGTGGGAGCACTGACAGTCCTGGCTGTGTTGTGGGAGCACTGATAGTGCTGGCTGTGTGGGGGGAGCACTGACAGTGCTGGCTGTGTGGGGGGAGCACTGACAGTGCTGGCTGTGTGGTGTTGGCACTGACGGTGCTGGCTGTGTGGGTGGAGCACTGACAGTGCTGTCTGTGTGGTGTGAGCACTGGCAGTGCTGGCTGTGTGGTGGGAGCACTGACAGTGCTGGCTGTGTGGGGGAGCACCGTCAGTGCTGGCTGTGTGAGGGAGCACTGACAGTGATGACCGTGTGGGGGGGAGCACTGACAGTGCTGGCTGTGTGGGTGGGAGCACTGACAGTGCTGGCTGTGTGGGTGGGAGCACTTACAGTGCTGGCTGTGTGGGGGAGCACTGACAGTGCTGGCTGTGTGGAGGAGCACTGACAGTGCTGGCTGTGTAGGGGAGCACTGACAGTGCTGACTGTGTGGGGGGAGCCCTGTCAGTGCTGACTGTGTGGTGGGAGCACGGACAGTACTGGCTGAGTGGGGGAGCACTGACAATGCTGGCTGTGTGGTGAGAGAACTGACAGTGCTGGCTGTGTCGTGGGAGCATTGGCAGTGCCAGCTGTGTGGGGGGAGCACTGACAGTGCAAGCTGTGTGGTGGGAGCACTGACAGTGCTGGCTGTGTGGGGGAGCACTGACTGTGTGGGGGAGCACTGACAGTGGTGGCTGTGTTGAGGGGAGCCCTGTCAGTGCTGGCTGTGTGGGGGAGCACTGGCAATGCTGGCTGTGTGGGGAGCACTCGAAGTGCTGGCTGTGGGTGGAGAACTGGCAGTGCAGTCTGTGTGGTGGGAGCACTGACAATGCTGGCTGTGTGGAGCACTGATAGTGCTGGCTGTGTGGGGGAGCACTGACAGTGCTGGCTGTGTGGTGGGAGAACTGACACTGCTGGCTGTGTGGGGAGCACTGACAGTGCTGGCTGTGTGGTGGGAGCACTGACAGTGCTGGCTGTGTTGGGGAGCACTGACAGTGCTGGCTTTGTGGTGGGAGAACTGACACTGCTGGCTGTGTGGGGGAGCACTGACAGTGCCGACAGTGTGGGGGGAGCACTGACAGTGCTGCCTGTGTGGGGGAGCACTGACAGTGCTGGCTGTGTGGTGGGAGCACTGACAGTGCTGGCTTTGTGGTGGGAGAACTGACACCTCTGGCTGTGTGGGGGAGCACTGACAGTGCCGACAGTGTGTGGGGAGCACTGACAGTGCTGCCTGTGTGGGGAGCACTGACAGTTCTGGCTTTGTGGGGGGATCACTGACAGTGCTGGCTGTGTGGGGTGGGAGCACTGACAGTGCTGGCTGTGTAGGGGAGCACTGACAGTGCTGGCTGTGTGGGGAGCACTGGCAGTGCCGACTGTGTGGGGGAGCACTGACAGTGCTGGCAGTGTGGGGGAGCACTGACAGTGCTGGCTGTGTGGTGGGAGCACTGACAGTGCTGGCTGTGTGGTGGGAGCACTGACAGTGCTGGCTGTGTGGGGAAGCAGTGACAGTGCTTGCTGTGTGTGGGGAGCACTGACAGTGCTGGCTGTATTGTGGGAACACTGACAGTGCTGGCTGTGTGGGGGAGCACTGACAGTGCTGGCTGTGTGGGGGAGCACGGACAGTGCTAGCTGTGTGGGGAGCACTAACAGTGCTGGCTGTGTGGTGGGAGCACTGACAGTGCTGACTGTGTGGTGGGAGCACTGACAGTGCTGGTTGTGTGGGGTGAGCACTGAGAGTGCTGGCTGTGGGGTGGGAGCACTGACAGTGCTGGCTGTGTGGTGGGACCACTGACAGTGCTGGCAGTGTGGTGGGAGCACTGACAGTGCTGGCTGTGTGGTGGGAGCACTGACAGTGCTGGCTGTGTGGTGGGAGCACTGACAGTGCTGGCTGTGTGGGGAGCACTGACAGTTCTGGCTTTGTGGGGGGATCACTGACAGTGCTGGCTGTGTGGGGTGGGAGCACTGACAGTGCTGGCTGTGTAGGGGAGCACTGACAGTGCTGGCTGTGTGGGGAGCACTGGCAGTGCCGACTGTGTGGGGGAGCACTGACAGTGCTGGCAGTGTGGGGGAGCACTGACAGTGCTGGCTGTGTGGTGGGAGCACTGACAGTGCTGGCTGTGTGGTGGGAGCACTGACAGTGCTGGCTGTGTGGGGAAGCAGTGACAGTGCTTGCTGTGTGTGGGGAGCACTGACAGTGCTGGCTGTATTGTGGGAACACTGACAGTGCTGGCTGTGTGGGGGAGCACTGACAGTGCTGGCTGTGTGGGGGAGCACGGACAGTGCTGGCTGTGTGGGGAGCACTAACAGTGCTGGCTGTGTGGTGGGAGCACTGACAGTGCTGACTGTGTGGTGGGAGCACTGACAGTGCTGGTTGTGTGGGGTGAGCACTGAGAGTGCTGGCTGTGGGGTGGGAGCACTGACAGTGCTGGCTGTGTGGTGGGACCACTGACAGTGCTGGCAGTGTGGTGGGAGCACTGACAGTGCTGGCTGTGTGGTGGGAGCACTGACAGTGCTGGCTGTGTGGTGGGAGCACTGACAGTGCTGGCTGTGTGGTGGGAGCACTGATAGTGCTGGCTTTGTGTTTGGGGCACTGACAGTGCTGGCTGTGTGGTGGGAGCACTGACAGTGCTGGCTGTGTGGTGGGAGCACTGACAGTGCTGGCTGTGTGGGGTGAGCACTGACAGTGCTGGCTGTGTGGGGTGAGCACTGACAGTGCTGGCTGTGTGGTGGGGGCACTGACAGTGCTGGCTGTGCGGTGGGAGCACTGACAGTGCTGGCTGTGTGGTGGGAGCACTGACAGTGCTGGCTGTGTGGTGGGAGCACTGTCAGTGCTGGCTGTGTGGTGGGAGCACTGACAGTGCTGGCTGTGTGGTGGGAGCACTGACAGTGCTGACTGTGTGGTGGGAGCACTGACAGTGCTTTCTGTGTGGTGGGAGCACTGACAGTGCTGGCTCTGTGGGGGGAGCACTGACAGTGCTGGCTGTGTGGCGTGGGCACTGACAGTGCTGGCTGTGTGGGGGGAACACTGACAGTGCTGTCTGTGTGGTGGGAGCACTGACAGTGCTGGCTGTGTGGTGGGAGCACTGACAGTGCTGGCTGTGTGTTGGGAGCACCGACAGTCCTGGCTGTGTGGTGGGACCACTGACAGTGCTGGCTGTGTGGGGGAGCACTGACAGTTTTGGCTGTGTGGTGGGAGCACTGACAGTGCTGGCAGTGTGGGGGAGCACTGACAGTGCTGGCTGTGTGGTGGGAGCACTGACAGTGCTGGCTGTGTGGGGGAGCACTGACAGTGCTTGCTGTGTGTGGGGAGCACTGACAGTGCTGGCTGTATGGTGGGAGCACCGACAGTGCTGGCTGTGTGGGGGAGCACGGACAGTGCTGGCTGTGTGGGGAGCACTGACAGTGCTGGCTGTGTGGTGGAAGCACTGACAGTGCTGAGTGTGGTGGGAGCACTGACAGTGCTGGCTGTGGGGTGGGAGCACTGACAGTGCTGGCTGTGTGGTGGGAGCACTGACAGTGCTGGCTGTGCGGTGGGAGCACTGACAGTGCTGGCTGTGTGGTTGGAGCACTGACAGTGCTGGCTGTGTGGTGGGAGCACTGACAGTGCTGACTGTGTGATGGGAGCACTGACAGTG
The DNA here is from genome assembly GCF_047496885.1 of Scyliorhinus torazame. Taxonomy (NCBI): domain Eukaryota; kingdom Metazoa; phylum Chordata; class Chondrichthyes; order Carcharhiniformes; family Scyliorhinidae; genus Scyliorhinus; species Scyliorhinus torazame. Next base: position 23,155,774 of record NC_092729.1, on the reverse strand, counting down.
CTGACTGTGTGATGGGAGCACTGACAGTGCTGGCTGTGTGGGGGAGCACTGACAGTGCTGGTTGTGTGGTGGGAGCACTGACAGTCTGGCTGTGTTGTGGGAGCACTGACAGTGCTGGCTGAGTGGTGGGAGCACTGACACTGCTGGCTGTGTGGTGGGAGCACTGACAGTGCTGGCTGTGTGTGGGAGCACTGACAGTGCTGGCTGTGTGGTGGGGGCACTGACGGTGCTGGCTGTGGGGGAGCACTGACAGTGCTGTCTTTGTGGTGGGAGCACTGACAGTGCTGGCTGTGTGGTCGGAGAACTGACAGTGCTGGCTGTGTGGGGGAGCACTGACAGTGCTGGCTGTGTGAGGGAGCACTGACAGTGATGACCGTGTGGGGGAACCACTTACAGTGCTGGCTGTGTGGGGGAGCACTGACAGTGCTGGCTGTGTGGGGGAGCACTGACAGTGCTGGCTGTGTGGGGGAGCACTGACAGTGCTGACCGTGTGGGGGAGCCCTGTCAGTGCTGGCTGTGTGGTGGGAGCACTGACAGTGCTGGCTGTGTGGTGGGAGCACAGACACTGCTGGCTGTGTGGGGGAGCACTGACAGTGCTGGCTGTGTGTTGGGAGCACTGACAGTGCTGGCTGTGTGGGGGAGCACTGACAGTGCTTGCTGTGTGTGGGGAGCACTGACAGTGCTGGCTGTGTGGTGGGAGCACTGACAGTGCTGGCTGTGTGGTGGGAGCACTGTCAGTGCTGGCTGTGTGGTGGGAGCACTGACAGTGCTGGCTGTGTGGTGGGAGCACTGACAGTTCTGGCTGTGTGGTGGGAGCACTGACAGTGCTTTCTATGTGGTGGGAGCACTGACAGTGCTGGCTGTGTGGGGGGAGCACTGACAGTGCTGGCTGTGTGGCGGGGGCACTGACAGTGCTGGCTGTGTGGGTGGAGCACTGACAGTGCTGTCTGTGTGGTGGGAGCACTGACAGTGCTGGCTGTGTGGTGGGAGCACTGACAGTGCTGGCTGTGTGTTGGGAGCACCGACAGTCCTGGCTGTGTGGTGGGAGGACTGACAGTGCTGGCTGTGTGGGGGAGCACAGACAGTCCTGGCTGTGTGGTGGGAGCACTGACAGTGCAGGCAGTGTGGGGGAGCACTGACAGTGCTTGCTGTGTGTGGGGAGCACTGACAGTGCTGGCTGTATGGTGGGAGCACCGACAGTGCTGGCTGTGTGGGGGAGCACGGACAGTGCTGGCTGTGTGGGGAGCACTGACAGTGCTGGCTGTGTGTGGGGAGCACTGACAGTGCTGGCTGTATGGTGGGAGAACCGACAGTGCTGGCTGTGTGGGGGAGCACGGACAGTGCTGGCTGTGTGGGGAGCACTGACAGTGCTGGCTGTGTGGTGGGAGCACTGACAGTGCTGACTGTGTGGGTGGAGCACTGACAGTTCTGGCTGTGTGGTGAGAGCACTGACAGTGCTGGCTGTGTGGGGTGAGCACTGACAGTGCTGGCTGTGGGGTGGGAGCACTGACAGTGCTGGCTGTGTGGTGGGAGCACTGACAGTGCTGGCTGTGTGGTGGGAGCACTGACAGTGCTGGCTGTGTGGTGGGAGCACTGACAGTGCTGGCTGTGTGGTGGGAGCACTGACAGTGCTGGCAGTGTGGGGGAGCACTGACAGTGCTGGCTGTGTGGTGGGAGCACTGACAGTGCTGGCTGTGTGGGGGAGCACTGACAGTGCTTGCTGTGTGTGGGGAGCACTGACAGTGCTGGCTGTATGGTGGGAGCACCGACAGTGCTGGCTGTGTGGGGGAGCACGGACAGTGCTGGCTGTGTGGGGAGCACTGACAGTGCTGGCTGTGTGGTGGAAGCACTGACAGTGCTGAGTGTGGTGGGAGCACTCACAGTGCTGGCTGTGGGGTGGGAGCACTGACAGTGCTGGCTGTGTGGTGGGAGCACTGACAGTGCTGGCTGTGCGGTGGGAGCACTGACAGTGCTGGCTGTGTGGTTGGAGCACTGACAGTGCTGGCTGTGTGGTGGGAGCACTGTCAGTGCTGACTGTGTGATGGGAGCACTGACAGTGCTGACTGTGTGATGGGAGCACTGACAGTGCTGGCTGTGTGGGGGAGCACTGACAGTGCTGGTTGTGTGGTGGGAGCACTGACAGTCTGGCTGTGTTGTGGGAGCACTGACAGTGCTGGCTGAGTGGTGGGAGCACTGACACTGCTGGCTGTGTGGTGGGAGCACTGACAGTGCTGGCTGTGTGGGGGAGCACTGACAGTGCTGGCTGTGTGGTGGGGGCACTGACGGTGCTGGCTGTGGGGGGAGCACTGACAGTGCTGTCTTTGTGGTGGGAGCACTGACAGTGCTGGCTGTGTGGTCGGAGAACTGACAGTGCTGGCTGTGTGGGGGAGCACTGACAGTGCTGGCTGTGTGAGGGAGCACTGACAGTGATGACCGTGTGGGGGAAGCACTTACAGTGCTGGCTGTGTGGGGGAGCACTGACAGTGCTGGCTGTGTGGGGGAGCACTGACAGTGCTGGCTGTGTGGGGGAGCACTGACAGTGCTGACCGTGTGGGGGGAGCCCTGTCAGTGCTGGCTGTGTGGTGGGAGCACTGACAGTGCTGGCTGTGTGGTGGGAGCACAGACACTGCTGGCTGTGTGGGGGAGCACTGACAGTGCTGGCTGTGTGTTGGGAGCACTGACAGTGCTGGCTGTGTGGCGGAGCACTGACAGTGCTTGCTGTGTGTGGGGAGCACTGACAGTGCTGGCTGTGTGGTGGGAGCACTGACAGTGCTGGCTGTGTGGTGGGAGCACTGTCAGTGCTGGCTGTGTGGTGGGAGCACTGACAGTGCTGGCTGTGTGGTGGGAGCACTGACAGTTCTGGCTGTGTGGTGGGAGCACTGACAGTGCTTTCTATGTGGTGGGAGCACTGACAGTGCTGGCTGTGTGGGGGGAGCACTGACAGTGCTGGCTGTGTGGCGGGGGCACTGACAGTGCTGGCTGTGTGGGGGAGCACTGACAGTGCTGTCTGTGTGGTGGGAGCACTGACAGTGCTGGCTGTGTGGTGGGAGCACTGACAGTGCTGGCTGTGTGTTGGGAGCACCGACAGTCCTGGCTGTGTGGTGGGAGGACTGACAGTGCTGGCTGTGTGGGGGAGCACAGACAGTCCTGGCTGTGTGGTGGGAGCACTGACAGTGCAGGCAGTGTGGGGGAGCACTGACAGTGCTGGCTATGTGGTGGGAGCACTGACAGTGCTGGCTGTGTGGGGGAGCACTGACAGTGCTTGCTGTGTGTGGGGAGCACTGACAGTGCTGGCTGTATGGTGGGAGCACCGACAGTGCTGGCTGTGTGGGGGAGCACGGACAGTGCTGGCTGTGTGGGGAGCACTGACAGTGCTGGCTGTGTGGTGGGAGCACTGACAGTGCTGACTGTGTGGGTGGAGCACTGACAGTTCTGGCTGTGTGGTGAGAGCACTGACAGTGCTGGCTGTGTGGGGTGAGCACTGACAGTGCTGGCTGTGGGGTGGGAGCACTGACAGTGCTGGCTGTGTGGTGGGAGCACTGACAGTGCTGGCTGTGTGGTGGGAGCACTGACAGTGCTGGCTGTGTGGTGGGAGCACTGACAGTGCTGGCTGTGTGGTGGGAGCACTGACAGTGCTGACTATGTGATGGGAGCACTGACAGTGCTGGCTGTGTGGTGGGAGCACTGACAGTCTGGCTGTGTTGTGGGAGAACTGACAGTGCTGGCTGAGTGGTGGGAGCACTGACACTGCTGGCTGTGTGGTGGGAGCACTGACAGTGCTGGCTGTGTGGGGGAGCACTGACAGTGCTGGCTGTGTGGTGGGGGCACTAACGGTGCTGGCCGTATGGGGGAGCACTGACAGTGCTGTCTGTGTTGTGGGAGCACTGGCAGTGCTGGCTGTGTGGTCGGAGCACTGACAGTGCTGGATGTGTGGGGGAGCACTGACAGTGCTGGCTGTGTGAGGGAGCACTGACAGTGATGACCGTGTGTGGGGGAGCTCTGACAGTGCTGGCTGTGTGGGTGGGTGCACTTACAGTGCTGGCTGTGTGGGGGAGCACTGCAAGTGCTGGCTGTGTGGGGGAGCACTGACAGTGCTGGCTGTGTGGGGGAGCACTGACAGTGCTGACCGTGTGGGGGGAGCCCTGTCAGTGCTGGCTGTGTGGTGGGAGCACTGACAGTGCTGGCTGTGTGGTGGGAGCACTGACAGTGCTGGCTGTGTGGGGGAGCACTGACAGTGCTGGCTGTGTGGTGGGAGCACTGACAGTGCTGGCTGTGTGGGGGAGCACTGACAGTGCTTGCTGTGTGTGGGGAGCACTGACAGTGCTGGCTGTGTGGTGGGAGCACTGACAGTGCTGGCTGTGTGGGGGGAGCACTGACAGTGCTGACTGTGTGGGGGTGCACTGACAGTGCTGGCTGTGTGGGGAGCACTGACAGTGCTGGCTGTGTGGTGAGAGCACTGACAGTGCTGACTGTGTGGTGGGAGCACTGACAGTGCTGGCTGTGTGGGGTGAGCACTGACAGTGCTGGCTGTGTGGGGTGAGCACTGACAGTGCAAGCTGTGGGTTGGGAGCACTGACAGTGCTGGCTGTGTGGTGGGAGCACTGACAGTGCTGGCAGTGTGGTGGGAGCACTGACAGTGCTGGCTGTGTGGTGGGAGCACTGACAGTGCTGGCTGTGTGGTGGGAGCACTGACAGTGCTGGCAGTGTGGTGGGAGCACTGACAGTGCTGGCTGTGTGGTGGGAGCACTGACAGTGCTGGCTGTGTGGTTGGAGCACTGACAGTGCTGGCTTTGTGGTGGGGGCACTGACAGTGCTGGCTGTGTGGTGGGAGCACTGACAGTGCTGGCTGTGTGGTGGGAGCACTGACAGTGCTGGCTGTGTGGTGGGAGCACTGAGAGTGCTGGCTGTGTGGTGGGAGCACTGACAGTCCTGGCTGTGTTGTGGGAGCACTGACAGTGCTGGCTGTGTGGTGGGAGCACTGACAGTGCTGGCTGTGTGGTGGGAGCACTGACAGTGCTGGCTGTGTGGGGGGAGCACTGACAGTGCTGGCTGTGTGGTGGGGGCACTGACGGTGCTGGCTGTGTGGGGGGAGCACTGACAGTGCTGTCTGTGTGGTGGGAGCACTGGCAGTGCTGGCTTTGTAGTCGGAGCACTGACAGTGCTGGCTGTGTGGGGGAGCACTGACAGTGCTGGCTGTGTGAGGGAGCACTGACAGTGATGACCGTGTGGGGGGGAGCACTGACAGTGCTGGCTGTGTGGGTGGGAGCACTTACAGTGCTGGCTGTGTGGGGGAGCACTGACAGTGCTGGCTGTGTGGAGGAGCACTGACAGTGCTGGCTGTGTGGGGGAGCACTGACAGTGCTGACTGTGTGGGGGGAGCCCTGTCAGTGCTGGCTGTGTGGTGGGAGCACTGACAGTGCTGGCTCTGTGGTGGGAGCACTGAGAGTGCTGGCTGTGTGGTGGGAGCACTGACAGTGCTGGCTGTGTGGGGGAGCACTGACAGAGCTGGCTGAGTAGTGGGAGCACTGACAGTGCTGGCAGTGTGGGGTGCACTGACAGTGCTGGCTGTGTGGTGGGAGCACTGACAGTGCCGACTGTGTGGGGGAGCACTGACAGTGATTGCTGTGTGTGGGGAGCACTGACAGTGCTGGCTGTGTGGTGGGAGCACTGACAGTGCTGGCTGTGTGGGGGGAGCACTGACAGTGCTGGCTGTGTGGGGGAGCACTGACAGTTTTGGCTGTGTGGGGAGCACTGACAGTGCTGGCTGTGTGGTGGGAGCACTGACAGTGCTGACTGTGTGGTGGGAGCACTGACAGTGCTGGCTGTGTGATTGGAGCACAGACAGTGCTGGCTTTGTGGTGGGGGCACTGACAGTGCTGGCTGTGTGGTGGGAGCACTGACAGTGCTGGCTGTGTGGTGGGAGCACTGACAGTGCTGGCTGTGTGGGGTGAGCACCGACAGTGCTGGCTGTGGGGTGGGAGCACTGACAGTGCTGGCTGTGCGGTGGGAGCACTGACAGTGCTGGCTGTGTGGTGGGAGAACTGAGAGTGCTGGCTCTGTGGTGGGAGCACTGACAATGCTGGCTGTGTGGTGGGAGCACTGACAGTGCTGGCTGTGTGATGGGAGCACAGACACTGCTGGCTGTGTGGTGGGAGCACTGACAGTGCTGGCTGTGTTGTGGGAGCAGTGACAGTGCTGGCTGTGTGGTGGGAGCACTGACAGTGCTGGCTGTGTGGTGGGAGCGCTGACAGTGCTGGCTGTGTGGGGGGAGCACTGACAGTGCTGGCTGTGTGGTGGGGGCACTGACGGTACTGGCTGTGTGGGGGGAGCACTGACAGTGCTGTCTGTGTGGTGGGAGCACTGGCAGTGCTGGCTGTGTGGTGGGAGCACTGGCAGTGCTGGCTGTGTGGTGGGAGCACTGACAGTGCTGGCTGTGTGGGGGAGCACTGACAGTGCTGGCTGTGTGAGGGAGCACTGACAGTGATGACCGTGTGGGGGGGAGCACTGACAGAGCTGGCTGTGTGGGTGGGAGCACTGACAGTGCTGGCTGTGTGGGTGGGAGCACTTACAGTGCTGGCTGTGTGGGGGAGCACTGACAGTGCTGGCTGTGTGGAGGAGCACTGACAGTGCTGGCTGTGTGGGGGAGCACTGACAGTGCTGACTGTGTGGTGGGAGCCCTGTCAGTGCTGGCTGTGTGGGGGGAGCTCTGACAGTGCTGGCTGTGTGGGGGAGCACTGACAGTGCTGGCTGTGTGGTGGGAGCACTGACAGTGCTGGCTGTGTGGGGGAGCACTGACAGTGCTGGCTGTGTGGTGGGGGCACTAACGGTGCTGGCCGTGTGGGGGGAGCACTGACAGTGCTGGCTGTGTGGTGGGAGCACTGACAGTGCCGACTGTGTGGGGGAGCACTGACAGTGATTGCTGTGTGTGGGGAGCACTGAGAGTGCTGGCTGTGTGGTGGGAGCACTGACAGTGCTGGCTGTGTGGGGGGAGCACTGACAGTGCTGGCTGTGTGGGGGAGCACTGACAGTTTTGGCTGTGTGGGGAGCACTGACAGTGCTGGCTGTGTGGTGGGAGCACTGACAGTGCTGACTGTGTGGTGGGAGCACTGACAGTGCTGGCTGTGTGGGGTGAGCACTGACAGTGCAAGCTGTGGGGTGGGAGCACTGACAGTGCTGGCTGTGTGGTGGGAGCACTGACAGTGCTGGCAGAGTGGTGGGAGCACTGACAGTGCTGGCTGTGTGGTGGGAGCACTGACAGTGCTGGCTGTGTGATTGGAGCACAGACAGTGCTGGCTTTGTGGTGGGGGCACTGACAGTGCTGGCTGTGTGGTGGGAGCACTGACAGTGCTGGCTGTGTCATGGGAGCACTGACAGTGCTGGCTGTGTGGGGTGAGCACCGACAGTGCTGGCTGTGGGGTGGGAGCACTGACAGTGCTGGCTGTGCGGTGGGAGCACTGACAGTGCTGGCTGTGTGGTGGGAGAACTGAGAGTGCTGGCTCTGTGGTGGGAGCACTGACATTGCTGGCTGTGTGGTGGGAGCACTGACAGTGCTGGCTGTGTGATGGGAGCACAGACACTGCTGGCTGTGTGGTGGGAGCACTGACAGTGCTGGCTGTGTTGTGGGAGCAGTGACAGTGCTGGCTGTGTGGTGGGAGCACTGACAGTGCTGGCTGTGTGGTGGGAGCGCTGACAGTGCTGGCTGTGTGGGGGGAGCACTGACAGTGCTGGCTGTGTGGTGGGGGCACTGACGGTACTGGCTGTGTGGGGGGAGCACTGACAGTGCTGTCTGTGTGGTGGGAGCACTGGCAGTGCTGGCTGTGTGGTGGGAGCACTGGCAGTGCTGGCTGTGTGGTGGGAGCACTGACAGTGCTGGCTGTGTGGGGGAGCACTGACAGTGCTGGCTGTGTGGAGGAGCACTGACAGTGCTGGCTGTGTGGGGGAGCACTGACAGTGCTGACTGTGTGGGGGGAGCCCTGTCAGTGCTGGCTGTGTGGTGGGAGCACTGACAGTGCTGGCTCTGTGGTGGGAGCACTGAGAGTGCTGGCTGTGTGGTGGGAGCACTGACAGTGCTGGCTGTGTGGGGGAGCACTGACAGAGCTGGCTGAGTAGTGGGAGCACTGACAGTGCTGGCAGTGTGGGGTGCACTGACAGTGCTGGCTGTGTGGTGGGAGCACTGACAGTGCCGACTGTGTGGGGGAGCACTGACAGTGATTGCTGTGTGTGGGGAGCACTGACAGTGCTGGCTGTGTGGTGGGAGCACTGACAGTGCTGGCTGTGTGGGGGGAGCACTGACAGTGCTGGCTGTGTGGGGGAGCACTGACAGTTTTGGCTGTGTGGGGAGCACTGACAGTGCTGGCTGTGTGGTGGGAGCACTGACAGTGCTGACTGTGTGGTGGGAGCACTGACAGTGCTGGCTGTGTGATTGGAGCACAGACAGTGCTGGCTTTGTGGTGGGGGCACTGACAGTGCTGGCTGTGTGGTGGGAGCACTGACAGTGCTGGCTGTGTGGTGGGAGCACTGACAGTGCTGGCTGTGTGGGGTGAGCACCGACAGTGCTGGCTGTGGGGTGGGAGCACTGACAGTGCTGGCTGTGCGGTGGGAGCACTGACAGTGCTGGCTGTGTGGTGGGAGAACTGAGAGTGCTGGCTCTGTGGTGGGAGCACTGACAATGCTGGCTGTGTGGTGGGAGCACTGACAGTGCTGGCTGTGTGATGGGAGCACAGACACTGCTGGCTGTGTGGTGGGAGCACTGACAGTGCTGGCTGTGTTGTGGGAGCAGTGACAGTGCTGGCTGTGTGGTGGGAGCACTGACAGTGCTGGCTGTGTGGTGGGAGCGCTGACAGTGCTGGCTGTGTGGGGGGAGCACTGACAGTGCTGGCTGTGTGGTGGGGGCACTGACGGTACTGGCTGTGTGGGGGGAGCACTGACAGTGCTGTCTGTGTGGTGGGAGCACTGGCAGTGCTGGCTGTGTGGTGGGAGCACTGGCAGTGCTGGCTGTGTGGTGGGAGCACTGACAGTGCTGGCTGTGTGGGGGAGCACTGACAGTGCTGGCTGTGTGAGGGAGCACTGACAGTGATGACCGTGTGGGGGGGAGCACTGACAGAGCTGGCTGTGTGGGTGGGAGCACTGACAGTGCTGGCTGTGTGGGTGGGAGCACTTACAGTGCTGGCTGTGTGGGGGAGCACTGACAGTGCTGGCTGTGTGGAGGAGCACTGACAGTGCTGGCTGTGTGGGGGAGCACTGACAGTGCTGACTGTGTGGTGGGAGCCCTGTCAGTGCTGGCTGTGTGGGGGGAGCTCTGACAGTGCTGGCTGTGTGGGGGAGCACTGACAGTGCTGGCTGTGTGGTGGGAGCACTGACAGTGCTGGCTGTGTGGGGGAGCACTGACAGTGCTGGCTGTGTGGTGGGGGCACTAACGGTGCTGGCCGTGTGGGGGGAGCACTGACAGTGCTGGCTGTGTGGTGGGAGCACTGACAGTGCCGACTGTGTGGGGGAGCACTGACAGTGATTGCTGTGTGTGGGGAGCACTGAGAGTGCTGGCTGTGTGGTGGGAGCACTGACAGTGCTGGCTGTGTGGGGGGAGCACTGACAGTGCTGGCTGTGTGGGGGAGCACTGACAGTTTTGGCTGTGTGGGGAGCACTGACAGTGCTGGCTGTGTGGTGGGAGCACTGACAGTGCTGACTGTGTGGTGGGAGCACTGACAGTGCTGGCTGTGTGGGGTGAGCACTGACAGTGCAAGCTGTGGGGTGGGAGCACTGACAGTGCTGGCTGTGTGGTGGGAGCACTGACAGTGCTGGCAGAGTGGTGGGAGCACTGACAGTGCTGGCTGTGTGGTGGGAGCACTGACAGTGCTGGCTGTGTGATTGGAGCACAGACAGTGCTGGCTTTGTGGTGGGGGCACTGACAGTGCTGGCTGTGTGGTGGGAGCACTGACAGTGCTGGCTGTGTCATGGGAGCACTGACAGTGCTGGCTGTGTGGGGTGAGCACCGACAGTGCTGGCTGTGGGGTGGGAGCACTGACAGTGCTGGCTGTGCGGTGGGAGCACTGACAGTGCTGGCTGTGTGGTGGGAGAACTGAGAGTGCTGGCTCTGTGGTGGGAGCACTGACATTGCTGGCTGTGTGGTGGGAGCACTGACAGTGCTGGCTGTGTGATGGGAGCACAGACACTGCTGGCTGTGTGGTGGGAGCACTGACAGTGCTGGCTGTGTTGTGGGAGCAGTGACAGTGCTGGCTGTGTGGTGGGAGCACTGACAGTGCTGGCTGTGTGGTGGGAGCGCTGACAGTGCTGGCTGTGTGGGGGGAGCACTGACAGTGCTGGCTGTGTGGTGGGGGCACTGACGGTACTGGCTGTGTGGGGGGAGCACTGACAGTGCTGTCTGTGTGGTGGGAGCACTGGCAGTGCTGGCTGTGTGGTGGGAGCACTGGCAGTGCTGGCTGTGTGGTGGGAGCACTGACAGTGCTGGCTGTGTGGGGGAGCACTGACAGTGCTGGCTGTGTGAGGGAGCACTGACAGTGATGACCGTGTGGGGGGGAGCACTGACAGTGCTGGCTGTGTGGGTGGGAGCACTGACAGTGCTGGCTGTGTGGGTGGGAGCACTTACAGTGCTGGCTGTGTGGGGGAGCACTGACAGTGCTGGCTGTGTGGAGGAGCACTGACAGTGCTGGCTGTGTGGGGGAGCACTGACAGTGCTGACTGTGTGGGGGGAGCCCTGTCAGTGCTGGCTGTGTGGGGGGAGCTCTGACAGTGCTGGCTGTGTGGGGGAGCACTGACAGTGCTGGCTGTGTGGTGGGAGCACTGACAGTGCTGGCTGTGTGGGGGAGCACTGACAGTGCTGGCTGTGTGGTGGGGGCACTAACGGTGCTGGCCGTGTGGGGGGAGCACTGACAGTGCTGGCTGTGTGGTGGGAGCACTGACAGTGCCGACTGTGTGGGGGAGCACTGACCGTGATTGCTGTGTGTGGGAAGCACTGACAGTGCTGGCTGTGTGGTGGGAGCACTGACAGTGCTGGCTGTGTGGGGGGAGCACTGACAGTGCTGGCTGTGTGGGGGAGCACTGACAGTTTTGGCTGTGTGGGGAGCACTGACAGTGCTGGCTGTGTGGTGGGAGCACTGACAGTGCTGACTGTGTGGTGGGAGCACTGACAGTGCTGCTGTGTGGGGTGAGCACTGACAGTGCAAGCTGTGGGGTGGGAGCACTGACAGTGCTGGCTGTGTGGTGGGAGCACTGACAGTGCTGGCAGAGTGGTGGGAGCACTGACAGTGCTGGCTGTGTGGTGGGAGCACTGACAGTGCTGGCTGTGTGATTGGAGCACAGACAGTGCTGGCTTTGTGGTGGGGGCACTGACAGCGCTGGCTGTGTGGTGGGAGCACTGACAGTGCTGGCTGTGTGGTGGGAGCACTGACAGTGCTGGCTGTGTGGGGGAGCACTGACAGTGCTGGCTGTGTGAGGGAGCACTGACAGTGATGACCGTGTGTGGGGGAGCACTGACAGTGCTGGCTGTGTGGGTGGGTGCACTTACAGTGCTGGCTGTGTGGGGGAGCACTGAAAGTGCTGGCTGTGTGGGGGAGCACTGACAGTGCTGGCTGTGTGGGGGAGCACTGACAGTGCTGGCTGTGTGGTGGGAGCACTGACAGTGCTGGCTGTGTGGGGTGAGCACCGACAGTGCTGGCTGTGGGGTGGGAGCACTGACAGTGCTGGCTGTGCGGTGGGAGCACTGACAGTGCTGGCTGTGTGGTGGGAGAACTGAGAGTGCTGGCTCTGTGGTGGGAGCACTGACATTGCTGGCCGTGTGGTGGGAGCACTGACAGTGCTGGCTGTGTGATGGGAGCACAGACACTGCTGGCTGTGTGGTGGGAGCACTGACAGTGCTGGCTGTGTTGTGGGAGCAGTGACAGTGCTGGCTGTGTGGTGGGAGCACTGACAGTGCTGGCTGTGTGGTGGGAGCGCTGACAGTGCTGGCTGTGTGGGGGGAGCACTGACAGTGCTGGCTGTGTGGTGGGGGCACTGACGGTACTGGCTGTGTGGGGGGAGCACTGACAGTGCTGTCTGTGTGGTGGGAGCACTGGCAGTGCTGGCTGTGTGGTGGGAGCACTGGCAGTGCTGGCTGTGTGGTGGGAGCACTGGCAGTGCTGGCTGTGTGGGGGAGCACTGACAGTGCTGGCTGTGTGAGGGAGCACTGAGAGTGATGACCGTGTGGGGGGAGCACTGACAGTGCTGGCTGTGTGGGTGGGAGCACTGACAGTGCTGGCTGTGTGGGTGGGAGCACTTACAGTGCTGGCTGTGTGGGGGAGCACTGACAGTGCTGGCTGTGTGGAGGAGCACTGACAGTGCTGGCTGTGTGGGGGAGCACTGACAGTGCTGACTGTGTGGGGGGAGCCCTGTCAGTGCTGGCTGTGTGGGGGGAGCTCTGACAGTGCTGGCTGTGTGGGGGAGCACTGACAGTGCTGGCTGTGTGGTGGGAGCACTGACAGTGCTGGCTGTGTGGGGGAGCACTGACAGTGCTGGCTGTGTGGTGGGGGCACTAACGGTGCTGGCCGTGTGGGGGAGCACTGACAGTGCTGTCTGTGTGGTGGGAGCACTGGCAGTGCTGGCTGTGTGGTCGGAGCACTGACAGTGCTGGCTGTGTGGGGGAGCACTGACAGTGCTGGCTGTGTGAGGGAGCACTGACAGTGATGACCGTGTGTGGGGGAGCACTGACAGTGCTGGCTGTGTGGGTGGGTGCACTTACAGTGCTGGCTGTGTGGGGGAGCACTGAAAGTGCTGGCTGTGTGGGGGAGCACTGACAGTGCTGGCTGTGTGGGGGAGCACTGACAGTGCTGACCGTGTGGGGGAGCCCTGTCAGTGCTGGCTGTGTGGTGGGAGCACTAACAGTGCTGGCTGTGTCGTGGGAGCACTGACAGTGCTGGCTGTGTGGTGGGAGCACTGACAGTGCTGGCTGTGTGGTGGGAGCACGGACAGTGCTGGCTGTGTGGGGGAGCACTGACAGTGCTGGCTGTGTGAGGGAGCACTGACAGTGATGACCGTGTGGGGGGGAGCACTGACAGTGCTGGCTGTGTGGGTGGGAGCACTGACAGTGCTGGCTGTGTGGGTGGGAGCACTTACAGTGCTGGCTGTGTGGGGGAGCACTGACAGTGCTGGCTGTGTGGAGGAGCACTGACAGTGCTGGCTGTGTGGGGGAGCACTGACAGTGCTGACTGTGTGGGGGAGCCCTGTCAGTGCTGGCTGTGTGGGGGGAGTTCTGACAGTGCTGGCTGTGAGGGGGAGCACTGACAGTGCTGGCTGTGTGGTGGGAGCACTGACAGTGCTGGCTGTGTGGGGGAGCACTGACAGTGCTGGCTGTGTGGTGGGGGCACTAACGGTGCTGGCTGTGTGGGGGAGCACTGACAGTGCTTGCTGTGTGTGGGGAGCACTGACAGTGCTGGCTGTGTGGTGGGAGCACTGACAGTGCTGGCTGTGTGGGGGAGCACTGACAGTGCTGACTGTGTGGGGGTGCACTGACAGTGCTGGCTGTGTGGGGAGCACTGACAGTGCTGGCTGTGTGGTGAGAGCACTGACAGTGCTGACTGTGTGGTGGGAGCACTGACAGTGCTGGCTGTGTGGGGTGAGCACTGACAGTGCTGGCTGTGTGGGGTGAGCACTGACAGTGCAAGCTGTGGGTTGGGAGCACTGACAGTGCTGGCTGTGTGGTGGGAGCACTGACAGTGCTGGCAGTGTGGTGGGAGCACTGACAGTGCTGGCTGTGTGGTGGGAGCACTGACAGTGCTGGCTGTGTGGTTGGAGCACTGACAGTGCTGGCTTTGTGGTGGGGGCACTGACAGTGCTGGCTGTGTGGTGGGAGCACTGACAGTGCTGGCTGTGTGGTGGGAGCACTGACAGTGCTGGCTGTGTGGGGTGAGCACCGACAGTGCTGGCTGTGGGGTGGGAGCACTGACAGTGCTGGCTGTGTGGTGGGAGCACTGACAGTGCTGGCTGTGTGGTGGGAGCACTGAGAGTGCTGGCTGTGTGGTGGGAGCACTGACAGTCCTGGCTGTGTTGTGGGAGCACTGACAGTGCTGGCTGTGTGGTGGGAGCACTGACAGTGCTGGCTGTGTGGTGGGAGCACTGACAGTGCTGGCTGTGTGCGGGGAGCACTGACAGTGCTGGCTGTGTGGTGGGGGCACTGACGGTGCTGGCTGTGTGGGGGGAGCACTGACAGTGCTGTCTGTGTGGTGGGAGCACTGGCAGTGCTGGCTTTGTAGTCGGAGCACTGACAGTGCTGGCTGTGTGGGGGAGCACTGACAGTGCTGGCTGTGTGAGGGAGCACTGACAGTGATGACCGTGTGGGGGGAGCACTGACAGTGCTGGCTGTGTGGGTGGGAGCACTTACAGTGCTGGCTGTGTGGGGGAGCACTGACAGTGCTGGCTGTGTGGGGGAGCACTGACAGTGCTGGCTGTGTGGGGGAGCACTGACAGTGCTGACTGTGTGGGGGGAGCCCTGTCAGTGCTGGCTGTGTGGTGGGAGCACTGACAGTGCTGGCTGTGTGGTGGGAGCACTGAGAGTGCTGGCTGTGTGGTGGGAGCACTGACAGTGCTGGCTGTGTGGGGGAGCACTGACAGAGCTGGCTGTGTGGTGGGAGCACTGACAGTGCCGACTGTGTGGGGGAGCACTGACAGTGATTGCTGTGTGTGGGGAGCACTGACAGTGCTGGCTGTGTGGTGGGAGCACTGACAGTGCTGGCTGTGTGGGGGGAGCACTGACAGTGCTGGCTGTGTGGGGGAGCACTGACAGTTTTGGCTGTGTGGGGAGCACTGACAGTGCTGGCTGTGTGGTGGGAGCACTGACAGTGCTGACTGTGTGGTGGGAGCACTGACAGTGCTGGCTGTGTGGGGTGAGCACTGACAGTGCAAGCTGTGGGGTGGGAGCACTGACAGTGCTGGCTGTGTGGTGGGAGCACTGACAGTGCTGGCAGAGTGGTGGGAGCACTGACAGTGCTGGCTGTGTGGTGGGAGCACTGACAGTGCTGGCTGTGTGATTGGAGCACAGACAGTGCTGGCTTTGTGGTGGGGGCACTGACAGTGCTGGCTGTGTGGTGGGAGCACTGACAGTGCTGGCTGTGTGGTGGGAGCACTGACAGTGCTGGCTGTGTGGGGTGAGCACCGACAGTGCTGGCTGTGGGGTGGGAGCACTGCCAGTGCTGGCTGTGCGGTGGGAGCACTGACAGTGCTGGCTGTGTGGTGGGAGAACTGAGAGTGCTGGCTCTGTGGTGGGAGCACTGACATTGCTGGCTGTGTGGTGGGAGCACTGACAGTGCTGGCTGTGTGATGGGAGCACAGACACTGCTGGCTGTGTGGTGGGAGCACTGACAGTGCTGGCTGTGTTGTGGGAGCAGTGACAGTGCTGGCTGTGTGGTGGGAGCACTGACAGTGCTGGCTGTGTGGTGGGAGCGCTGACAGTGCTGGCTGTGTGGGGGAGCACTGACAGTGCTGGCTGTGTGGCGGGGGCACTGACGGTACTGGCTGTGTGGGGGGAGCACTGCTCAGTGCTGTCTGTGTGGTGGGAGCACTGGCAGTGCTGGCTGTGTGGTGGGAGCACTGGCAGTGCTGGCTGTGTGGTGGGAGCACTGACATTGCTGGCTGTGTGAGGGAGCACTGACAGTGATGACCGTGTGGGGGGGAGCACTGACAGTGCTGGCTGTGTGGGTGGGAGCACTGACAGTGCTGGCTGTGTGGGTGGGAGCACTTACAGTGCTGGCTGTGTGGGGGAGCACTGACAGTGCTGGCTGTGTGGAGGAGCACTGACAGTGCTGGCTGTGTGGGGGAGCACTGACAGTGCTGACTGTGTGGGGGGAGCCCTGTCAGTGCTGGCTGTGTGGGGGGAGCTCTGACAGTGCTGGCTGTGTGGGGGAGCACTGACAGTGCTGGCTGTGTGGTGGGAGCACTGACAGTGCTGGCTGTGTGGGGGAGCACTGACAGTGCTGGCTGTGTGGTGGGGGCACTAACGGTGCTGGCCGTGTGGGGGGAGCACTGACAGTGCTGGCTGTGTGGTGGGAGCACTGACAGTGCCGACTGTGTGGGGGAGCACTGACAGTGATTGCTGTGTGTGGGGAGCACTGACAGTGCTGGCTGTGTGGTGGGAGCACTGACAGTGCTGGCTGTGTGGGGGGAGCACTGACAGTGCTGGCTGTGTGCGGGAGCACTGACAGTTTTGGCTGTGTGGGGAGCACTGACAGTGCTGGCTGTGTGGTGGGAGCACTGACAGTGCTGACTGTGTGGTGGGAGCACTGACAGTGCTGGCTGTGTGGGGTGAGCACTGACAGTGCAAGCTGTGGGGTGGGAGCACTGACAGTGCTGGCTGTGTGGTGGGAGCACTGACAGTGCTGGCAGAGTGGTGGGAGCACTGACAGTGCTGGCTGTGTGGTGGGAGCACTGACAGTGCTGGCTGTGTGATTGGAGCACAGACAGTGCTGGCTTTGTGGTGGGGGCACTGACAGTGCTGGCTGTGTGGTGGGAGCACTGACAGTGCTGGCTGTGTGGTGGGAGCACTGACAGTGCTGGCTGTGTGGGGTGAGCACCGACAGTGCTGGCTGTGGGGTGGGAGCACTGATAGTGCTGGCTGTGCGGTGGGAGCACTGACAGTGCTGGCTGTGTGGTGGGAGAACTGAGAGTGCTGGCTCTGTTGTGGGAGCACTGACATTGCTGGCTGTGTGGTGGGAGCACTGACAGTGCTGGCTGTGTGATGGGAGCACAGACACTGCTGGCTGTGTGGTGGGAGCACTGACAGTGCTGGCTGTGTTGTGGGAGCAGTGACAGTGCTGGCTGTGTGGTGGGAGCACTGACAGTGCTGGCTGTGTGGTGGGAGCGCTGACAGTGCTGGCTGTGTGGGGGGAGCACTGACAGTGCTGGCTGTGTGGTGGGGGCACTGACGGTACTGGCTGTGTGGGGGGAGCACTGACAGTGCTGTCTGTGTGGTGGGAGCACTGGCAGTGCTGGCTGTGTGGTGGGAGCACTGGCAGTGCTGGCTGTGTGGTGGGAGCACTGACAGTGCTGGCTGTTTGGGGGAGCACTGACAGTGCTGGCTGTGTGAGGGAGCACTGACAGTGATGACCGTGTGGGGGGAAGCACTGACAGTGCTGGCTGTGTGGGTGGGAGCACTGACAGTGCTGGCTGTGTGGGTGGGAGCACTTACAGTGCTGGCTGTGTGGGGGAGCACTGACAGTGCTGGCTGTGTGGAGGAGCACTGACAGTGCTGGCTGTGTGGGGGAGCACTGACAGTGCTGACTGTGTGGGGGTGCCCTGTCAGTGCTGGCTGTGTGGGGGGAGCTCTGACAGTGCTGGCTGTGTGGGGGAGCACTGACAGTGCTGGCTGTGTGGTGGGAGCACTGACAGTGCTGGCTGTGTGGGGGAGCACTGACAGTGCTGGCTGTGTGGTGGGGGCACTAACGGTGCTGGCCGTGTGGGGGGAGCACTGACAGTGCTGTCTGTGTGGTGGGAGCACTGGCAGTGCTGGCTGTGTGGTCGGAGCACTGACAGTGCTGGCTGTGTGGGGGAGCACTGACAGTGCTGGCTGTGTGAGGGAGCACTGACAGTGATGACCGTGTGTGGGGGAGCACTGACAGTGCTAGTTGTGTGGGTGGGTGCACTTACAGTGCTGGCTGTGTGGGGGAGCACTGAAAGTGCTGGCTGTGTGGGGGAGCACTGACAGTGCTGGCTGTGTGGGGGAGCACTGACTGTGCTGACCGTGTGGGGGAGCCCTGTCAGTGCTGGCTGTGTGGTGGGAGCACTAACAGTGCTGGCTGTGTCGTGGGAGCACTGACAGTGCTGGCTGTGTGGTGGGAGCACTGGCAGTGCAGGCTGTGTGGTGGGAGCACGGACAGTGCTGGCTGTGTGGGGGAGCACTGACAGTGCTGGCTGTGTGAGGGAGCACTGACAGTGATGACCGTGTGGGGGGGAGCACTGACAGTGCTGGCTGTGTGGGTGGGAGCACTGACAGTGCTGGCTGTGTGGGTGGGAGCACTTACAGTGCTGGCTGTGTGGGGGAGCACTGACAGTGCTGGCTGTGTGGAGGAGCACTGACAGTGCTGGCTGTGTGGGGGAGCACTGACAGTGCTGACTGTGTGGGGGGAGCCCTGTCAGTGCTGGCTGTGTGGGGGGAGTTCTGACAGTGCTGGCTGTGTGGGGGAGCACTGACAGTGCTGGCTGTGTGGTGGGAGCACTGACAGTGCTGGCTGTGTGGGGGAGCACTGACAGTGCTGGCTGTGTGGTGGGGGCACTAACGGTGCTGGCCGAGTGGGGGGAGCACTGACAGTGCTGTCTGTGTGGTGGGAGCACTGGCAGTGCTGGCTGTGTGGTCGGAGCACTGACAGTGCTGGCTGTGTGGGGGAGCACTGACAGTGCTGGCTGTGTGAGGGAGCACTGACAGGGATGACCGTGTGTGGGGGAGCACTGACAGTGCTGGCTGTGTGGGTGGGTGGACTTACAGTGCTGGCTGTGTGGGGGAGCACTGACAGTGCAGGCTGTGTGGGGGAGCACTGACAGTGCTGGCTGTGTGGTGGGAGCACTGACAGTGCTGGCTGTGTGGGGGAGCACTGACAGTGCTTGCTGTGTGTGGGGAGCACTGACAGTGCTGGCTGTGTGGTGGGAGCACTGACAGTGCTGGCTGTGTGGGGGGAGCACTGACAGTGCTGACTGTGTGGGGGTGCACTGACAGTGCTGGCTGTGTGGGGAGCACTGACAGTGCTGGCTGTGCGGTGAGAGCACTGACAGTGCTGACTGTGTGGTGGGAGCACTGACAGTGCTGGCTGTGTGGGGTGAGCACTGACAGTGCTGGCTGTGTGGGGTGAGCACTGACAGTGCAAGCTGTGGGTTGGGATGCACTGACAGTGCTGGCTGTGTGGTGGGAGCACTGACAGTGCTGGCTGTGTGATTGGAGCACAGACAGTGCTGGCTTTGTGGTGGGGGCACTGACAGTGCTGGCTGTGTGGTGGGAGCACTGACAGTGCTGGCTGTGTGGTGGGAGCACTGACAGTGCTGGCTGTGTGGGGTGAGCACCGACAGTGCTGGCTGTGGGGTGGGAGCACTGACAGTGCTGACTGTGTGGGGTGAGCCCTGTCAGTGCTGGCTGTGTGGGGGGAGCTCTGACAGTGCTGGCTGTGTGGGGGAGCACTGACAGTGCTGGATGTGTGGGGGGGCGCTGACAGTACTGGCTGTGTGGGGGGTTACTGACAGTGCTGGCTGTGTGGAGGAGCACTGACAGTACTGGCTGTGTGGTGGGAGCACGGACAGTGCTGGCTGAGTGGGGGGAGCACTGACAAAGCTGGCTGTGTGGTGAGAGAACTGACAGTGCTGGATGTGTCGTGGGAACATTGGAAGTGCTGGCTGCGTGGGGGGAGCACTGACAGTGCTGGCTGTGTGGTGGGAGCACTGACAGTGCTGACTGTGTGGGGGGAGCACGGACAGTGCTGGCTGTGTGGGGGAGCACTCGAAGTGCTGGCTGTGGGTGGAGAACTGGCAGTGCTGGCTGTGTGGTGGGAGCACTGACAGTGCTGGCTTTGTGGTGGGAGAACTGACACTGCTGGCTGTGTGGGGGAGCACTGACAGTGCCGACAGTGTGGGGAGCACTGATAGTGCTGCCTTTGTGGGGGGAGCACTGACAGTGCTGTCTGTGTGGGGTGGGAGCACTGACAGTGCTGGCTGTGTGGGGGAGCACTGACAGTGCTGGCTGTGTGGGGAGCACTGGCAGTGCTGGCTGTGTGGGGAGCACTGGCAGTGCCGACTGTGTGGGGGAGCACTGACAGTGCTGGCAGTGTGGGGGAGCACTGACAGTGCTGGCTGTGTGGTGGGATCACTGACAGTGCTGGCTGTGTGGGAAAGCACTGACAGTGCTTGCTGTGTGTGGGGAGCACTGACAGTGCTGGCTGTATGGTGGGAGCACTGACAGTGCTGGCTGTGTGGGGGGAGCACTGACAGTGCTGGCTGAGTGGGGGAGCACGGACAGTGCTGGCTGTGTGGGGAGCACTGACAGTGCTGGCTGTGTGGTGGGAGCACTGACACTGCTGACTGTGTGGTGGGAGCACTGACACTGCTGGCTGTGTGGTGGGACCACTGACAGTGCTGGCAGTGTGGTGGGAGCACTGAAAGTGCTGGCTGTGTGGTGGGAGCACTTACAGTGCTGGCTGTGTGGTGGGAGCACTGACAGTGCTGGCTGTGTGGTGGGAGCACTGACAGTGCTGGCTTTGTGGTTGGGGCACTGACAGTGCTGGCTGTGTGGTGGGAGCACTGACAGAGCTGGCTGTGTGGTGGGAGCACTGACAGTGCTGGCTGTGTGGTGGGAGCACTGACAGTGCTGGCTGTGTGGTGGGAGCACTGACAGTGCTGACTGTGTGGTGGGAGCACTGACAGTGCTGGCTGTGTGGTGGGAGCACTGACAGTGCTGGCTGTGTGGGGAGCACTGACAGTGCTGGCTGTGTGGTGGGGGCACTGACGGTGCTGCTTGTGTGGGGGAGCACTGACAGTGCTGTCTGTTTGGTGGGAGCACTGGCAGTGCTGGCTGTGTGGTGGGAGCACTTACAGTGCTGGCTGTGTGGTTGGAGCACTGACAGTGCTGGCTGTGTGGTGGGAGCACTGACAGTGCTGGCTGTGTGGTGGGCGCACTGACGGTGCTGGCTGCGTGGGGGGAGCACTGACAGTGCTGTCTGTTTGGTGGGAGCACTGACAGTGCTGCTGTGTGGCAAAGCACTGACAGTGCTTGCTGTGTGTGGGGAGCACTGACAGTGCTGGCTGTATGGTGGGAGCACTGACAGTGCTGGCTGTGTGGGGGGAGCACTGACAGTGCTGGCTGTGTGGGGGAGCACGGACAGTGCTGGCTGTGTGGGGAGCACTGACAGAGCTGGCTGTGTGGTGGGAGCACTGACAGTGCTGACTGTGAGGTGGGAGCACTGACACTGCTGGCTGTGTGGGGTGAGCACTGAGAGTGCTGGCTGTTGGGTGGGAGCACTGACAGTGCTGGCTGTGTGGTGGGACCACTGACAGTGCTGGCAGTGTGGTGGGAGCACTGACAGTGCTGGCTGTGTGGTGGGAGCACTTACAGTGCTGGCTGTGTGGTGGGAGCACTGACAGTGCTGGCTGTGTGGTGGGAGCACTGACAGTGCTGGCTTTGTGGTTGGGGCACTGACAGTGCTGGCTGTGTGGTGGGAGCACTGACAGTGCTGGCTGTGTGGTGGGAGCACTGGCAGTGCTGGCTGTGTGGTGGGAGCACTGACAGTGCTGGCTGTGTGGTGGGAGCACTGACAGTGCTGACTGTGTGATGGGAGCACTGACAGTGCTGGCTGTGTTGTGGGAGCACTGACAGTCCTGGCTGTGTTGTGGGAGCACTGACAGTGCTGGCTGTGTGGTGGGAGCACTGACAGTGCTGGCTGTGTGGTGGGAGCACTGACAGTGCTGGATGTGTGGGGGGAGCACTGACAGTGCTGGCTGTGTGGTGGGGGCACTGACGGTGCTGGCTGTGTGGGTGGAGCTCTGACAGTGCTGTCTGTTTGGTGGGAGCACTGGCAGTGCTGGCTGTGTGGTCGGAGCACTGACAGTGCTGGCTGTGTGGGGGAGCACTGACAGTGCTGGCTGGGTGAGGGAGCACTGACAGTGATGACCGTGTGGGGGGGAGCACTGACAGTGCTGGCTGTGTGGGTGGGAGCACTGACGGTGCTGGCTGTGTCGTGGGAGCACTGACAGTGCTGGCTGTGTGGGGGAGCACTGACAGTGCTGGCTGTGTGGTGGGAGCACTGACAGTGCTGGCAGTGTGGGGGAGCACTGACAGTGCTGGCTGTGTGGTGGGAGCACTGACAGTGCCGACTGTGTGGGGGAGCACTGACAGTGCTTGCTATGTGTGGGGAGCACTGACAGTGCTGGCTGTGTGGTGGGAGCACTGACAGTGCTGGCTGTGTGGGGGGAGCACTGACAGTGCTGGCTCTGTGGGAGAGCACTGACAGTTCTGGTTGTGTGGGGAGCACTGACAGTGCTGGCTGTGTGGTGGGAGCACTGACAGTGCTGACTGTGTGGTGGGAGCACTGACAGTGCTGGCTGTGTGGGGTGAGCACTGACAGTGCAAGCTGTGGGGTGGGAGCACTGACAGTGCTGGCTGTGTGGTGGGAGCACTGACAGTGCTGGCAGAGTGGTGGGAGCACTGACAGTGCTGGCTGTGTGGTGGGAGCACTGACAGTGCTGGCTGTGTGATTGGAGCACAGACAGTGCTGGCTTTGTGGTGGGGGCACTGACAGTGCTGGCTGTGTGGTAGGAGCACTGACAGTGCTGGCTGTGTGGTGGGAGCACTGACAGTGCTGGCTGTGTGGGGTGAGCACCGACAGTGCTGGCTGTGGGGTGGGAGCACTGACAGTGCTGGCTGAGCGGTGGGAGCACTGACAGTGCTGGCTGTGTGGTGGAGCACTGAGAGTGCTGGCTGTGTGGTGGGAGCACTGACATTGCTGGCTGTGTGGTGGGAGCACTGATAGTGCTGGCTGTGTGATGGGAGCACTGACAGTGCTGGCTGTGTGGTGGGAGCACTGACAGTGCTGGCTGTGTTGTGGGAGCAGTGACAGTGCTGGCTGTGTGGTGGGAGCACTGACAGTGCTGGCTGTGTGATGGGAGCGCTGACAGTGCTGGCTGTGTGGGGGGAGCACTGACAGTGCTGGCTGTGTGGTGGGGGCACTGACGGTGCTGGCTGTGTGGGGGAGCACTGACAGTGCTGTCTGTGTGGTGGGAGCACTGACAGTGCTGGCTGTGTGGTGGGAGCACTGACAGTGCTGGCTGTGTGGGGGAGCACTGTCAGTGCTGGCTGTGTGAGGGAGCACTGACAGTGATGACCGTGTGGGGGGAGCACTGACAGTGCTGGCTGTGTGGGTGGGAACACTGACAGTGCTGGCTGTGTGGGTGGGAGCACTTACAGTGCTGGCTGTGTGGGGGAGCACTGACAGTGCTGGCTGTGTGGAGGAGCACTGACAGTGCTGGCTGTGTGGGGGAACACTGACAGTGCTGGCTGTGTGGGGGAGCACTGACAGTGCTGGCTGTGTGGGGGGGCGCTGACAGTACTGGCTGTGTGGGGGGGTTACTGACAGTGCTGGCTGTGTGGGGAGAACTGACAGTACTGGCTGTGTGGTGGGAGCACGGACAGTACTGGCTGAGTGGGGGGAGCACTGACAATGCTGGCTGTGTGGTGAGAGAACTGACAGTGCTGGCTGTGTCGTGGGAGCATTGGCAGTGCTGGCTGTGTGGGGGAGCACTGACAGTGCTGGCTGTGTGGTGGGAGCACTGACAGTGCTGACTGTGTGGGGGAGCACTGACAGTGCTGGCTGTGTTGAGGGGAGCCCTGTCAGTGCTGGCTGTGTGGAGGGAGCACTGACAATGCTGGCTGTGTGGAGCACTGATAGTGCTGGCTGTGTGGTGGGAGCACTGACAGTGCTGGCTTTGTGGTGGGAGAACTGACACTGCTGGCTGTGTGGGGGAGCACTGACAGTGCCGACATAGTGGTGGGAGCACTGACAGTGCTGGCTGTGTGGGGTGAGCACTGACAGTGCAAGCTGTGGGTTGGGATGCACTGACAGTGCTGGCTGTGTGGTGGGAGCACTGACAGTGCTGGCTGTGTGATTGGAGCACAGACAGTGCTGGCTTTGTGGTGGGGGCACTGACAGTGCTGGCTGTGTGGTGGGAGCACTGACAGTGCTGGCTGTGTGGTGGGAGCACTGACAGTGCTGGCTGTGTGGGGTGAGCACCGACAGTGCTGGCTGTGGGGTGGGAGCACTGACAGTGCTGACTGTGTGGGGTGAGCCCTGTCAGTGCTGGCTGTGTGGGGGGAGCTCTGACAGTGCTGGCTGTGTGGGGGAGCACTGACAGTGCTGGATGTGTGGGGGGGCGCTGACAGTACTGGCTGTGTGGGGGGTTACTGACAGTGCTGGCTGTGTGGAGGAGCACTGACAGTACTGGCTGTGTGGTGGGAGCACGGACAGTACTGGCTGAGTGGGGGGAGCACTGACAAAGCTGGCTGTGTGGTGAGAGAACTGACAGTGCTGGATGTGTCGTGGGAGCATTGGAAGTGCTGGCTGTGTGGGGGGAGCACTGACAGTGCTGGCTGTGTGGTGGGAGCACTGACAGTGCTGACTGTGTGGGGGGAGCACGGACAGTGCTGGCTGTGTGGGGGAGCACTCGAAGTGCTGGCTGTGGGTGGAGAACTGGCAGTGCTGGCTGTGTGGTGGGAGCACTGACAGTGCTGGCTTTGTGGTGGGAGAACTGACACTGCTGGCTGTGTGGGGGAGCACTGACAGTGCCGACAGTGTGGGGAGCACTGATAGTGCTGCCTTTGTGGGGGGAGCACTGACAGTGCTGTCTGTGTGGGGTGGGAGCACTGACAGTGCTGGCTGTGTGGGGGAGCACTGACAGTGCTGGCTGTGTGGGGAGCACTGGCAGTGCTGGCTGTGTGGGGAGCACTGGCAGTGCCGACTGTGTGGGGGAGCACTGACAGTGCTGGCAGTGTGGGGGAGCACTGACAGTGCTGGCTGTGTGGTGGGATCACTGACAGTGCTGGCTGTGTGGGAAAGCACTGACAGTGCTTGCTGTGTGTGGGGAGCACTGACAGTGCTGGCTGTATGGTGGGAGCACTGACAGTGCTGGCTGTGTGGGGGGAGCACTGACAGTGCTGGCTGAGTGGGGGAGCACGGACAGTGCTGGCTGTGTGGGGAGCACTGACAGTGCTGGCTGTGTGGTGGGAGCACTGACACTGCTGACTGTGTGGTGGGAGCACTGACACTGCTGGCTGTGTGGTGGGACCAATGACAGTGAAGGCAGTGTGGTGGGAGCACTGAAAGTGCTGGCTATGTGGTGGGAGCACTTACAGTGCTGGCTGTGTGGTGGGAGCACTGACAGTGCTGGCTGTGTGGTGGGAGCACTGACAGTGCTGGCTTTGTGGTTGGGGCACTGACAGTGCTGGCTGTGTGGTGGGAGCACTGACAGAGCTGGCTGTGTGGTGGGAGCACTGACAGTGCTGGCTGTGTGGTGGGAGCACTGACAGTGCTGGCTGTGTGGTGGGAGCACTGACAGTGCTGACTGTGTGGTGGGAGCACTGACAGTGCTGGCTGTGTGGTGGGAGCACTGACAGTGCTGGCTGTGTGGGGAGCACTGACAGTGCTGGCTGTGTGGTGGGGGCACTGACGGTGCTGCTTGTGTGGGGGAGCACTGACAGTGCTGTCTGTTTGGTGGGAGCACTGGCAGTGCTGGCTGTGTGGTGGGAGCACTTACAGTGCTGGCTGTGTGGTTGGAGCACTGACAGTGCTGGCTGTGTGGTGGGAGCACTGACAGTGCTGGCTGTGTGGTGGGCGCACTGACGGTGCTGGCTGCGTGGGGGGAGCACTGACAGTGCTGTCTGTTTGGTGGGAGCACTGACAGTGCTGCTGTGTGGCAAAGCACTGACAGTGCTTGCTGTGTGTGGGGAGCACTGACAGTGCTGGCTGTATGGTGGGAGCACTGACAGTGCTGGCTGTGTGGGGGGAGCACTGACAGTGCTGGCTGTGTGGGGGAGCACGGACAGTGCTGGCTGTGTGGGGAGCACTGACAGAGCTGGCTGTGTGGTGGGAGCACTGACAGTGCTGACTGTGAGGTGGGAGCACTGACACTGCTGGCTGTGTGGGGTGAGCACTGAGAGTGCTGGCTGTTGGGTGGGAGCACTGACAGTGCTGGCTGTGTGGTGGGACCACTGACAGTGCTGGCAGTGTGGTGGGAGCACTGACAGTGCTGGCTGTGTGGTGGGAGCACTTACAGTGCTGGCTGTGTGGTGGGAGCACTGACAGTGCTGGCTGTGTGGTGGGAGCACTGACAGTGCTGGCTTTGTGGTTGGGGCACTGACAGTGCTGGCTGTGTGGTGGGAGCACTGACAGTGCTGGCTGTGTGGTGGGAGCACCGGCAGTGCTGGCTGTGTGGTGGGAGCACTGACAGTGCTGGCTGTGTGGTGGGAGCACTGACAGTGCTGACTGTGTGATGGGAGCACTGACAGTGCTGGCTGTGTTGTGGGAGCACTGACAGTCCTGGCTGTGTTGTGGGAGCACTGACAGTGCTGGCTGTGTGGTGGGAGCACTGACAGTGCTGGATGTGTGGGGGGAGCACTGACAGTGCTGGCTGTGTGGTGGGGGCACTGACGGTGCTGGCTGTGTGGGTGGAGCTCTGACAGTGCTGTCTGTTTGGTGGGAGCACTGGCAGTGCTGGCTGTGTGGTCGGAGCACTGACAGTGCTGGCTGTGTGGGGGAGCACTGACAGTGCTGGCTGGGTGAGGGAGCACTGACAGTGATGACCGTGTGGGGGGGAGCACTGACAGTGCTGGCTGTGTGGGTGGGAGCACTGACGGTGCTGGCTGTGTCGTGGGAGCACTGACAGTGCTGGCTGTGTGGGGGAGCACTGACAGTGCTGGCTGTGTGGTGGGAGCACTGACAGTGCTGGCAGTGTGGGGGAGCACTGACAGTGCTGGCTGTGTGGTGGGAGCACTGACAGTGCCGACTGTGTGGGGGAGCACTGACAGTGCTTGCTATGTGTGGGGAGCACTGACAGTGCTGGCTGTGTGGTGGGAGCACTGACAGTGCTGGCTGTGTGGGGGGAGCACTGACAGTGCTGGCTCTGTGGGAGAGCACTGACAGTTCTGGTTGTGTGGGGAGCACTGACAGTGCTGGCTGTGTGGTGGGAGCACTGACAGTGCTGACTGTGTGGTGGGAGCACTGACAGTGCTGGCTGTGTGGGGTGAGCACTGACAGTGCAAGCTGTGGGGTGGGAGCACTGACAGTGCTGGCTGTGTGGTGGGAGCACTGACAGTGCTGGCAGAGTGGTGGGAGCACTGACAGTGCTGGCTGTGTGGTGGGAGCACTGACAGTGCTGGCTGTGTGATTGGAGCACAGACAGTGCTGGCTTTGTGGTGGGGGCACTGACAGTGCTGGCTGTGTGGTAGGAGCACTGACAGTGCTGGCTGTGTGGTGGGAGCACTGACAGTGCTGGCTGTGTGGGGTGAGCACCGACAGTGCTGGCTGTGGGGTGGGAGCACTGACAGTGCTGGCTGAGCGGTGGGAGCACTGACAGTGCTGGCTGTGTGGTGGAGCACTGAGAGTGCTGGCTGTGTGGTGGGAGCACTGACATTGCTGGCTGTGTGGTGGGAGCACTGATAGTGCTGGCTGTGTGATGGGAGCACTGACAGTGCTGGCTGTGTGGTGGGAGCACTGACAGTGCTGGCTGTGTTGTGGGAGCAGTGACAGTGCTGGCTGTGTAGTGGGAGCACTGACAGTGCTGGCTGTGTGATGGGAGCGCTGACAGTGCTGGCTGTGTGGGGGGAGCACTGACAGTGCTGGCTGTGTGGTGGGGGCACTGACGGTGCTGGCTGTGTGGGGGAGCACTGACAGTGCTGTCTGTGTGGTGGGAGCACTGACAGTGCTGGCTGTGTGGTGGGAGCACTGACAGTGCTGGCTGTGTGGGGGAGCACTGTCAGTGCTGGCTGTGTGAGGGAGCACTGACAGTGATGACCGTGTGGGGGGAGCACTGACAGTGCTGGCTGTGTGGGTGGGAACACTGACAGTGCTGGCTGTGTGGGTGGGAGCACTTACAGTGCTGGCTGTGTGGGGGAGCACTGACAGTGCTGGCTGTGTGGAGGAGCACTGACAGTGCTGGCTGTGTGGGGGAACACTGACAGTGCTGGCTGTGTGGGGGAGCACTGACAGTGCTGGCTGTGTGGGGGGGCGCTGACAGTACTGGCTGTGTGGGGGGGTTACTGACAGTGCTGGCTGTGTGGGGAGAACTGACAGTACTGGCTGTGTGGTGGGAGCACGGACAGTACTGGCTGAGTGGGGGGAGCACTGACAATGCTGGCTGTGTGGTGAGAGAACTGACAGTGCTGGCTGTGTCGTGGGAGCATTGGCAGTGCTGGCTGTGTGGGGGAGCACTGACAGTGCTGGCTGTGTGGTGGGAGCACTGACAGTGCTGACTGTGTGGGGGAGCACTGACAGTGCTGGCTGTGTTGAGGGGAGCCCTGTCAGTGCTGGCTGTGTGGGGGAGCACTTGGCAGTGCTGGCTGTGTGGGGAGCACTCGAAGTGCTGGCTGTGGGTGGAGAACTGGCAGTGCTGGCTGTGTGGAGGGAGCACTGACAATGCTGGCTGTGTGGAGCACTGATAGTGCTGGCTGTGTGGTGGGAGCACTGACAGTGCTGGCTTTGTGGTGGGAGAACTGACACTGCTGGCTGTGTGGGGGAGCACTGACAGTGCCGACATAGTGGTGGGAGCACTGACAGTGCTGGCTGTGTGGGGTGAGCACTGACAGTGCTGTCTGTGGGGTGGGAGCACTGACAGTGCTGGCTGTGTGGTGGGAGCACTGACAGTGCTGGCTGTGTGGTGGGAGCACTGACAGTGCTGGCTGTGTGGTGGGAGCACTGACCGTGCTGGCTGTGTGGTGGGAGCACTGACAGTGCTGACTGTGTGATGGGAGCACTGACAGTGCTGGCTGTGTTGTGTGAGCACTGACAGTCCTGGCTGTGTTGTGGGAGGACTGACAGTGCTGGCTGTGTGGTGGGAGCACTGACAGTGCTGGCTGTGTGTTGGGAGCACTGACAGTGCTGGCTGTGTGGGGGGAGCACTGACAGTGCTGGCTGTGTGGTGGGGGCACTGACGGTGCTGGCTGTTTGGGGGAGCACTGACAGTGCTGTCTGTTTGGTGGGAGCACTGGCAGTGCTGGCTGTGTGGTCGGAGCACTGACAGTGCTGGCTGTGTGGGAGAGCACTGACAGTGCTGGCTGTGTGAGGGAGCACTGACAGTGATGACCGTGTGGGGGGGGTGCACTGACAGTG
The DNA here is from genome assembly GCF_047496885.1 of Scyliorhinus torazame. Taxonomy (NCBI): domain Eukaryota; kingdom Metazoa; phylum Chordata; class Chondrichthyes; order Carcharhiniformes; family Scyliorhinidae; genus Scyliorhinus; species Scyliorhinus torazame. The sequence goes on along the minus strand of NC_092729.1, from coordinate 23,126,948 downwards.
CTGGCTGGGTGGGTGGGAGCACATACAGTGCTGGCTGTGTGGGGGAGCACTGACAGTGCTGGCTGTGTGGGGAGCACTGACAGTGCTGGCTGTGTGGGGGAGCACTGACAGTGCTGACTGTGTGGGGGGAGCCCTGTCAGTGCCAGCTGTGTGGTGGGAGCACTGACAGTGCTGGCTGTGTGGTGGGAGCACTGACAGTGCTGGCTGTGTGATGGGAGCACTGACAGTGCTGGCTGTGTGGTGGGAGCACTGACAGTGCTGGCTGTGAGGGGTGAGCACCGACAGTGCTGGCTGTGGGGTGGGAGCACTGACAGTGCTCGCTGTGTGGTGGAAGCACTGACAGTGCTTGCTGTGTGGTGGGAGCACGGAGAGTGCTGGCTGTGTGGTGGGCGCACTGACAGTGCTGGCTGTGTGGGGGAGCACTGGCAGTGCTGGCTGTGTGGGGAGCACTCGAAGTGCTGGCTGTGGGTGGAGAACTGGCAGTGCTGGCTGTGTGGTGGGAGCACTGACAATGCTGGCTGTGTGGAGCACTGATAGTGCTGGCTGTGTGGTGGGAGCACTGACAGTGCTGGCTTTGTGGTGGGAGAACTGACACTGCTGGCTGTGTGGGGGAGCACTGACAGTGCTGGCTGTGTGGTGGGAGCACTGACAGTGCTGGCTCTGTGGGGAGCACTGACAGTGCCGACAGTGTGGAGGGAGCACTGACAGTGCTGCCTGTGTGGGGTGGGAGCACTGACAGTGCTGCCTGTGTGCGGAGCACTGATAGTGCTGCCTTTGTGGGGGGAGCACTGACAGTGCTGTCTGTGTGGGATGGGAGCACTGACAGTGCTGGCTGTGTGGGGGAACACTGACAGTGCTGGCTGTGTGGGGAGCACTGGCAGTGCTGGCTGTGTGGTGGGAGCACGGAGAGTGCTGGCTGTGTGTTGGGAGCACTGACAGTGCTGGCTGTGTGGGGGGAGCACTGACAGTGCTGGCTGTGTGGTGGGGGCACTGACGGTGCTGGCTGTTTGGGGGAGCACTGACAGTGCTGTCTGTTTGGTGGGAGCACTGGCAGTGCTGGCTGTGTGGTCGGAGCACTGACAGTGCTGGCTGTGTGGGAGAGCACTGACAGTGCTGGCTGTGTGAGGGAGCACTGACAGTGATGACCGTGTGGGGGGGGAGCACTGACAGTGCTGGCTGTGTGGGTGGGAGCACATACAGTGCTGGCTGTGTGGGGGAGCACTGACAGTGCTGGCTGTGTGGGGAGCACTGACAGTGCTGGCTGTGTGGGGGAGCACTGACAGTGCTGACTGTGTGGGGGGAGCCCTGTCAGTGCCAGCTGTGTGGTGGGAGCACTGACAGTGCTGGCTGTGTGGTGGGAGCACTGACAGTGCTGGCTGTGTGATGGGAGCACTGACAGTGCTGGCTGTGTGGTGGGAGCACTGACAGTGCTGGCTGTGAGGGGTGAGCACCGACAGTGCTGGCTGTGGGGTGGGAGCACTGACAGTGCTCGCTGTGTGGTGGAAGCACTGACAGTGCTTGCTGTGTGGTGGGAGCACGGAGAGTGCTGGCTGTGTGGTGGGAGCACTGACAGTGCTGGCTGTGTGGGGGAGCACTGGCAGTGCTGGCTGTGTGGGGAGCACTCGAAGTGCTGGCTGTGGGTGGAGAACTGGCAGTGCTGGCTGTGTGGTGGGAGCACTGACAATGCTGGCTGTGTGGAGCACTGATAGTGCTGGCTGTGTGGTGGGAGCACTGACAGTGCTGGCTTTGTGGTGGGAGAACTGACACTGCTGGCTGTGTGGGGGAGCACTGACAGTGCCGACAGTGTGGAGGGAGCACTGACAGTGCTGCCTGTGTGGGGTGGGAGCACTGACAGTGCTGCCTGTGTGGGGAGCACTGATAGTGCTGCCTTTGTGGGGGGAGCACTGACAGTGCTGTCTGTGTGGGGTGGGAGCACTGACAGTGCTGGCTGTGTGGGGGAGCACTGACAGTGCTGGCTGTGTGGGGAGCACTGGCAGTGCTGGCTGTGTGGGGAGCACTGGCAGTGCCGACTGTGTCGGGGAGCACTGATAGTGCTGGCAGTGTGGGGGAGCACTGACAGTGCTTGCTGTGTGTGGGGAGCACTGACAGTGCTGGCTGTATGGTGGGAGCACTGACAGTGCTGGCTGTGTGGGGGGAGCACTGACAGTGCTGGCTGTGTGGGGGAACACGGACAGTGCTGGCTGTGTGGGGTGCACTGACAGTGCTGGCTGTGTGGTGGGAGCACTGACAGTGCTGACTGTGTGGTGGGAGCACTGACAGTGCTGGCTGTGTGGGTTGAGCACTGAGAGTGCTGGCAGTGTGGTGGGAGCACTGACAGTGCTGGCTGTGTGGTGGGAGCACTGACAGTGCTGGCTGTGTGGTGGGAGCACTGACAGTGCTGGCTGTGTGGTGGGAGCACTGACAGTGCTGGCTTTGTGGTTGGGGCACTGGCAGTGCTGGCTGTGTGGTGGGAGCACTGACAGTGCTGGCTGTGTGGTGGGAGCACTGACAGTGCTGGCTGTGTGGGGTGAGCACTGACAGTGCTGTCTGTGGGGTGGGAGCACTGACAGTGCTGGCTGTGTGGTGGGAGCACTGACAGTGCTGGCTGTGTGGTGGGAGCACTGATAGTGCTGGCTGTGTGGTGGGAGCACTGACCGTGCTGGCTGTGTGGTGGGAGCACTGACAGTGCTGACTGTGTGATGGGAGCACTGACAGTGCTGGCTGTGTTGTGGGAGCACTGACAGTCCTGGCTGTGTTGTGGGAGGACTGACAGTGCTGGCTGTGTGGTGGGAGCACTGACAGTGCTGGCTGTGTGTTGGGAGCACTGACAGTGCTGGCTGTGTGGGGGGAGCACTGACAGTGCTGGCTGTGTGGTGGGGGCACTGACGGTGCTGGCTGTTTGGGGGAGCACTGACAGTGCTGTCTGTTTGGTGGGAGCACTGGCAGTGCTGGCTGTGTGGTCGGAGCACTGACAGTGCTGGCTGTGTGGGAGAGCACTGACAGTGCTGGCTGTGTGAGGGAGCACTGACAGTGATGACCGTGTGGGGGGGAGCACTGACAGTGCTGGCTGTGTGGGTGGGAGCACATACAGTGCTGGCTGTGTGGGGGAGCACTGACAGTGCTGGCTGTGTGGGGAGCACTGACAGTGCTGGCTGTGTGGGGGAGCACTGACAGTGCTGACTGTGTGGGGGGAGCCCTGTCAGTGCCAGCTGTGTGGTGGGAGCACTGACAGTGCTGGCTGTGTGGTGGGAGCACTGACAGTGCTGGCTGTGTGATGGGAGCACTGACAGTGCTGGCTGTGTGGTGGGAGCACTGACAGTGCTGGCTGTGAGGGGTGAGCACCGACAGTGCTGGCTGTGGGGTGGGAGCACTGACAGTGCTCGCTGTGTGGTGGAAGCATTGACAGTGCTTGCTGTGTGGTGGGAGCACGGAGAGTGCTGGCTGTGTGGTGGGCGCACTGACAGTGCTGGCTGTGTGGGGGAGCACTGGCAGTGCTGGCTGTGTGGGGAGCACTCGAAGTGCTGGCTGTGGGTGGAGAACTGGCAGTGCTGGCTGTGTGGTGGGAGCACTGACAATGCTGGCTGTGTGGAGCACTGATAGTGCTGGCTGTGTGGTGGGAGCACTGACAGTGCTGGCTTTGTGGTGGGAGAACTGACACTGCTGGCTGTGTGGGGGAGCACTGACAGTGCCGACAGTGTGGAGGGAGCACTGACAGTGCTGCCTGTGTGGGGTGGGAGCACTGACAGTGCTGCCTGTGTGGGGAGCACTGATAGTGCTGCCTTTGTGGGGGGAGCACTGACAGTGCTGTCTGTGTGGGGTGGGAGCACTGACAGTGCTGGCTGTGTGGGGGAGCACTGACAGTGCTGGCTGTGTGGGGAGCACTGGCAGTGCTGGCTGTGTGGTGGGAGCACGGAGAGTGCTGGCTGTGTGTTGGGAGCACTGACAGTGCTGGCTGTGTGGGGGGAGCACTGACAGTGCTGGCTGTGTGGTGGGGGCACTGACGGTGCTGGCTGTTTGGGGGAGCACTGACAGTGCTGTCTGTTTGGTGGGAGCACTGGCAGTGCTGGCTGTGTGGTCGGAGCACTGACAGTGCTGGCTGTGTGGGAGAGCACTGACAGTGCTGGCTGTGTGAGGGAGCACTGACAGTGATGACCGTGTGGGGGGAGCACTGACAGTGCTGGCTGTGTGGGTGGGAGCACATACAGTGCTGGCTGTGTGGGGGAGCACTGACAGTGCTGGCTGTGTGGGGAGCACTGACAGTGCTGGCTGTGTGGGGGAGCACTGACAGTGCTGACTGTGTGGGGGGAGCCCTGTCAGTGCCAGCTGTGTGGTGGGAGCACTGACAGTGCTGGCTGTGTGGTGGGAGCACTGACAGTGCTGGCTGTGTGATGGGAGCATTGACAGTGCTGGCTGTGTGGTGGGAGCACTGACAGTGCTGGCTGTGAGGGGTGAGCACCGACAGTGCTGGCTGTGGGGTGGGAGCACTGACAGTGCTCGCTGTGTGGTGGAAGCACTGACAGTGCTTGCTGTGTGGTGGGAGCACGGAGAGTGCTGGCTGTGTGGTGGGAGCACTGACAGTGCTGGCTGTGTGGGGGAGCACTGGCAGTGCTGGCTGTGTGGGGAGCACTCGAAGTGCTGGCTGTGGGTGGAGAACTGGCAGTGCTGGCTGTGTGGTGGGAGCACTGACAATGCTGGCTGTGTGGAGCACTGATAGTGCTGGCTGTGTGGTGGGAGCACTGACAGTGCTGGCTTTGTGGTGGGAGAACTGACACTGCTGGCTGTGTGGGGGAGCACTGACAGTGCCGACAGTGTGGAGGGAGCACTGACAGTGCTGCCTGTGTGGGGTGGGAGCACTGACAGTGCTGCCTGTGTGGGGAGCACTGATAGTGCTGCCTTTGTGGGGGGAGCACTGACAGTGCTGTCTGTGTGGGGTGGGAGCACTGACAGTGCTGGCTGTGTGGGGGAGCACTGACAGTGCTGGCTGTGTGGGAAGCACTGGCAGTGCTGGCTGTGTGGGGAGCACTGGCAGTGCCGACTGTGTCGGGGAGCACTGACAGTGCTGGCAGTGTGGGGGAGCACTGACAGTGCTGGCTGTGTGGTGGGAGCACTGACAGTGCTGGCTGTGTGGGAAAGCACGGACAGTGCTGGCTGTGTGGGGAGCACTGACAGTGCTGGCTGTGTGGTGGGAGCACTGACAGTGCTGACTGTGTGATGGGAGCACTGACACTGCTGGCTGTGTGGGGTGAGCACTGAGAGTGCTGGCTGTGGGGTGGGAGCACTGACAGTGCTGGCTGTGTGGTGGGACCACTGACAGTGCTGGCAGTGTGGTGGGAGCACTGACAGTGCTGGCTGTGTGGTGGGAGCACTTACAGTGCTGGCTGTGTGGTGGGAGCACTGACAGTGCTGGCTGTGTGGTGGGAGCACTGACAGTGCTGGCTTTGTGGTTGGGGCACTGACAGTGCTGGCTGTGTGGTGGGAGCACTGACAGTGCTGGCTGTGTGGTGGGAGCACTGACAGTGCTGGCTGTGTGGTGGGAGCACTGACAGTGCTGGCTGTGTGGTTGGAGCACTGACAGTGCTGACTGTGTGATGGGAGCACTGACAGTGCTGGCTGTGTTGTGGGAGCACTGACAGTCCTGGCTGTGTTGTGGGAGCACTGACAGTGCTGGCTGTGTGGTGGGAGCACTGACAGTGCTGGCTGTGTGGTGAGAGCCCTGACAGTGCTGGCTGTGTGGGGGAGCACTGACAGTGCTGGCTGTGTGGTGGGGGCACTGACGGTGCTGGCTGTGTGGGGGGAGCACTGACAGTGCTGTCTGTTTGGTGGGAGCACTGGCAGTGCTGGCTGTGTGGTGGGAGCACTTACAGTGCTGGCTGTGTGGTGGGAGCACTGACAGTGCTGGCTGTGTGGTGGGAGCACTGACAGTGCTGGCTGTGTGGTGGGGGCACTGACGGTGCTGGCTGTGTGGGGGGAGCACTGACAGTGCTGTCTGTTTGGTGGGAGCACTGACAGTTCTGGCTGTGTGGCAAAGCACTGACAGTGCTTGCTGTGTGTGGGGAGCACTGACAGTGATGACCGTGTGGGGGAGCACTGCCAGTGCTGGCTGTGTGGGTGGGAGCACATACAGTGCTGGCTGTGTGGGGGAGCACTGACAGTGCTGGCTGTGTGGGGAGCACTGACAGTGCTGGCTGCGTGGGGGAGCACTGACAGTGCTGACTGTGTGGGGGGCGCCCTGTCAGTGCTAGCTGTGTGGTGGGAGCACTGACAGTGCTGGCTGTGTGGTGGGAGCACTGACAGTGCTGGCTGTGTGGTGGGAGCACTGACAGTGCTGGCTGTGTGGGGGAGCACTGACAGTGCTTGCTGTGTGTGGGGAGCACTGACAGTGCTGGCTGTGTGGTGGGAGCACTGACAGTGCTGGCTGTGTGAGGGGAGCACTGACAGTGCTGGCTGTGTGGGGGAGCACTGACAGTGCTGGCTGTGTGGGGAGCACTGACAGTGCTGGCTGTGTGGTGTGAGCACTGACAGTGCTGACTGTGTGGTGGGAGCACTGACAGTGCTGGCTGTGTGGGGTGAGCACTGACAGTGCTGGCAGTGTGGTGGGAGCACTGACAGTGCTGGCTGTGTGGTGGGAGCACTGACAGTGCTGCCTGTGTGGTTGGAGCACTGACAGTGCTGGCTTTGTGGTGGGTGCACTGACAGTGCTGGCTGTGTGATGGGAGCACTGACAGTGCTGGCAGTGTGGTGGGAGCACTGACAGTGCTGGCTGTGTGGTGGGAGCACTGACAGTGCTGCCTGTGTGGTTGGAGCACTGACAGTGCTGGCTTTGTGGTGGGTGCACTGACAGTGCTGGCTGTGTGATGGGAGCACTGACAGTGCTGGCTGTGTGGTGGGAGCACTGACAGTGCTGGCTGTGAGGGGTGAGCACCGACAATGCTGGCTGTGGGGTGGGAGCACTGACAGTGCTCGCTGTGTGGTGGAAGCACTGACAGTGCTTGCTGTGTGGTGGGAGCACGGAGAGTGCAGGCTGTGTGGTGGGAGCACTGACAGTGCTGGCTGTGTGGGGGAGCACTGGCAGTGCTGGCTGTGTGGGGAGCACTCGAAGTGCTGGCTGTGGGTGGAGAACTGGCAGTGCTGGCTGTGTGGTGGGAGCACTGACAATGCTGGCTGTGTGGAGCACTGATAGTGCTGGCTGTGTGGTGGGAGCACTGACAGTGCTGGCTTTGTGGTGGGAGAACTAACACTGCTGGCTGTGTGGGGAGCACTGGCAGTGCTGGCTGTGTGGGGAGCACTGGCAGTGCTGGCTGTGTGGGGAGCACTGGCAGTGCCGACTGTGTCGGGGAGCACTGACAGTGCTGGCAGTGTGGGGGAGCACTGACAGTGCTGGCTGTGTGGTGGGAGCACTGACAGTGCTGGCTGTGTGGGAAAGCACTGACAGTGCTTGCTGTGTGTGGGGAGCACTGACAGTGCTGGCTGTATGGTGGGAGCACTGACAGTACTGGCTGTGTGGGGGGAGCACTGACATTGCTGGCTGTGTGGGGGAGCACGGACAGTGCTGGCTGTGTGGGGAGCACTGACAGTGCTGGCTGTGTGGTGGGAGCACTGACAGTGCTGACTGTGTGGTGGGAGCACTGACACTGCTGGCTGTGTGGGGTGAGCACTGAGAGTGCTGGCTGTGGGGTGGGAGCACTGACAGTGCTGGCTGTGTGGTGGGACCACTGACAGTGCTGGCAGTGTGGTGGGAGCACTGACAGTGCTGGCTGTGTGGTGGGAGCACTTACAGTGCTGGCTGTGTGGTGGGAGCACTGACAGTGCTGGCTGTGTTGTGGGAGCACTGACAGTGCTGGCTTTGTGGTTGGGGCACTGACAGTGCTGGCTGTGTGGTGGGAGCACTGACAGTGCTGGCTGTGTGGTGGGAGCACTGACAGTGCTGGCTGTGTGGTGGGAGCACTGACAGTGCTGGCTGTGTGGTGGGAGCACTGACAGTGCTGACTGTGTGATGGGAGCACTGACAGTGCTGGCTGTGTTGTGGGAGCACTGACAGTCCTGGCTGTGTTGTGGGAGCACTGACAGTGCTGGCTGTGTGGTGGGAGCACTGACAGTGCTGGCTGTGTGGTGAGAGCCCTGACAGTGCTGGCTGTGTGGGGGAGCACTGACAGTGCTGGCTGTGTGGTGGGGGCACTGACGGTGCTGGCTGTGTGGGGGGAGCACTGACAGTGCTGTCTGTTTGGTGGGAGCACTGGCAGTGCTGGCTGTGTGGTGGGAGCACTTACAGTGCTGGCTGTGTGGTGGGAGCACTGACAGTGCTGGCTGTGTGGTGGGAGCACTGACAGTGCTGGCTGTTTGGTGGGGGCACTGACGGTGCTGGCTGTGTGGGGGGAGCACTGACAGTGCTGTCTGTTTGGTGGGAGCACTGACAGTGCTGGCTGTGTGGCAAAGCACTGACAGTGCTTGCTGTGTGTGGGGAGCACTGACAGTGCTGGCTGTATGGTGGGAGCACTGACAGTGCTGGCTGTGTGGGGGGAGCACTGACAGTGCTGGCTGTGTGGGGGAGCACGGACAGTGCTGGCTGTGTGGGGAGCACTGACAGTGCTGGCTGTGTGGTGGGAGCACTGACAGTGCTGACTGTGAGGTGGGAGCACTGACACTGCTGGCTGTGTGGGGTTAGCACTGAGAGTGCTGGCTGTGGGGTGGGTGCACTGACAGTGCTGGCTGTGTGGTGGGGCCACTGACAGTGCTGGCTGTGTTGTGGGAGCACTGACAGTCCTGGCTGTGTTGTGGGAGCACTTACAGTGCTGGCTGTGTGGTGGGAGCACTGACAGTGCTGGCTGTGTGGTGGGAGCACTGACAGCGCTGGATGTGTGGGGGAGCACTGACAGTGCTGGCTGTGTGGTGGGGGCACTGACGGTGCTGGCTGTGTGGGGGGAGCACTGACAGTGCTGTCTGTTTGGTGGGAGAACTGGCAGTGCTGGCTGTGTGGTCGGAGCACTGACAGTGCTTGCTGTGTGGGGGAGCACTGACAGTGCTGGCTGTGTGAGGGAGCACTGACAGTGATGACCGTGTGGGGGGGTGCACTGACAGTGCTGGCTGTGTGGGTGGGAGCACTGACGGTGCTGGCTGTGTCGTGGGAGCACTGACAGTGCTGGCTGTGTGGGGGAGCACTGACAGTGCTGGCTGTGTGGTGGGAGCACTGACAGTGCTGGCAGTGTGGGGAGCACTGACAGTGCTGGCTGTGTGGTGGGAGCACTGACAGTGCCGACTGTGTGGGGGAGCACTGACAGTGCTTGCTGTGTGTGGGAGCACTGACAGTGCTGGCTGTGTGGTGGGAGCACTGACAGTGCTAGCTGTGTGGGTGGAGCACTGACAGTGCTGGCTGTGTGGGGGAGCACTGACAGTTCTGGCTGTGTGGGGAGCACTGACAGTGCTGGCTGTGTGGTGGGAGCACTGACAGTGCTGACTGTGTGGTGGGAGCACTGACTGTGCTGGCTGTGTGGGGTGAGCAATGACAGTGCAAGCTGTGGGTGGGAGCACTGACAGTGCTGGCTGTGTGGTGGGAGCACTGACAGTGCTGGCAGAGTGGTGGGAGCACTGACAGTGCTGGCTGTGTGGTGGGAGCACTGACAGTGCTGGCTGTGTGATTGGAGCACTGACAGTGCTGGCTGTGTGGTGGGAGCACTGACAGTGCTGGCTGTGTGGGGTGAGCACCGACAGTGCTGGCTGTGGGGTGGGAGCACTGACAGTGCTGGCTGTGCGGTGGGAGCACTGACAGTGCTGGCTGTGTGGTGGAGCACTGAGAGTGCTGGCTGTGTGGTGGGAGCACTGACATTGCTGGCTGTGTGGTGGGAGCACTGACAGTGCTGGCTGTGTGATGGGAGCACTGACAGTGCTGGCTGTGTGGTGGGAGCACTGACAGTGCTGGCTGTGTTGTGGGAGCAGTGACAGTGCTGGCTGTGTGGTGGGAGCACTGACAGTGCTGGCTGTGTGGTGGGAGCGCTGACAGTGCTGGCTGTGTGGGGGGAGCACTCACAGTGCTGGCTGTGTGGTGGGGGCACTGACGGTGCTGGCTGTGTGGAGGGAGCACTGACAGTGCTGTCTGTGTGGTGGGAGCACTGACAGTGCTGGCTGTGTGGTGGGAGCACTGACAGTGCTGGCTGTGTGGGGGAGCACTGTCAGTGCTGGCTGTGTGAGGGAGCACTGACAGTGATGACCGTGTGGGGGGGAGCACTGACAGTGCTGGCTGTGTGGGTGGGAGCACTGACAGTGCTGGCTGTGTGGGTGGGAGCACTTACAGTGCTGGCTGTGTGCGGGAGCACTGACAGTGCTGGCTGTGTGGAGGAGCACTGACAGTGCTGGCTGTGTGGGGGAGCACTGACAGTGCTGACTGTGTGGGGGGAGCCCTATCAGTGCTGGATGTGTGGGGGGAGCTCTGACAGTGCTGGCTGTGTGGGGGAGCACTGACAGTGCTGGCTGTGTGGGGGGTGCGCTGACAGTACTGGCTGTGTGGGGGGTTACTGACAGTGCTGGCTGTGTGGGGGAGAACTGCCAGTACTGGCTGTGTGGTGGGAGCACGGACAGTACTGGCTGAGTGGGGGGAGCACTGACAATGCTGGCTGTGTGGTGAGAGAACTGACAGTGCTGGCTGTGTCGTGGGAGCATTGGCAGTGCTGGCTGTGTGGGGGGAGCACTGACAGTGCTGGCTGTGTGGTGGGAGCACTGACAGTGCTGACTGTGTGGGGGAGCGCTGACTGTGTGGGGGAGCACTGACAGTGCTGGCTGTGTTGAAGGGAGCCCTGTCAGTGCTGGCTGTGTGGGGGAGCACTGGCAGTGCTGGCTGTGTGGGGAGCACTCGAAGTGCTGGCTGTGGGTGGAGAACTGGCAGTGTTGGCTGTGTGGTGGGAGCACTGACACTGCTGGCTGTGCGGGGTGTGCACTGACAGTGCCGACAGTGTGGGAGGAGCACTGACAGTGCTGGCTGTGTGGTGAGCACTGACAGTGCTGGCTGTGTGGTGGAAGCACTGACACTGCTGGCTGTGGGGTGGGAGCACTGACAGTGCTGGCTGTGTGGTGGGAGAACTGACAGTGCTGGCTGTGTGGGGGAGCACTGACAGTGCTGGCTGTGTGGTGGGAGAACTGACACTGCTGGCTGTGTGGTGGGAGCACTGACAGTGCTGGCTGTGTGGGGGGAGCACTGACAGTGCTGGCTGTGTGGGGTGGGAGCACTGACAGTGCTGCCTGTGTGGGGAGCACTGATAGTGCTGCCTTTGTGGGGGGAGCACTGACAGTGCTAAGTGTGTGGGGTGGGAGCACTGACAGTGCTGGCTGTGTGGGGGAGCACTGACAGTGCTGGCTGTGTGGGGAGCACTGGCAGTGCTGGCTGTGTGGGGAGCACTGGCAGTGCCGACTGTGTGGGGGAGCACTGACAGTGCTGGTAGTGTGGGGGAGCACTGACAGAGCTGGCTGTGTGGTGGGAGCACTGACAGTGCTGGCTGTGTGGGGAAGCACTGACAGTGCTTGCTGTGTGTGGGGAGCACTGACAGTGCTGGCTGTATGGTGGGAGCACTGACAGTGCTGGCTGTGTGGGGGGAGCACTGACAGTGCTGGCTGTGTGGGGGAACACGGACAGTGCTGGCTGTGTGGGGAGCACTGACAGTGCTGGCTGTGTGGTGGGAGCACTGACAGTGCTGACTGTGTGGTGGGAGCACTGACAGTGCTGGCTGTGTGGGGTGAGCACTGAGAGTGCTGGCAGTGTGGTGGGAGCACTGACAGTGCTGGCTGTGTGGTGGGAGAACTGACAGTGCTGGCTGTGTGGAGGGAGCACTGACAGTGCTGGCTGTGTGGTGGGAGCACTGACAGTGCTGGCTTTGTGGTTGGGGCACTGACAGTGCTGGCTGTGTGGAGGGAGCACTGACAGTGCTGGCTGTGTGGTGGGAGCACTGACAGTGCTGGCTGTGTGTGGTGAGCACTGACAGTGCTGGCTGTGGGGTGGGAGCACTGACAGTGCTGGCTGTGTGGTGGGAGCACTGACAGTGCTGGCTGTGTGGTGGGAGCACTGACAGTGCTGGCTGTGTGGTGGGAACACTGACAGTGCTGGCTGTGTGGTGGGAGCACTGACAGTGCTGACTGTGTGATGGGAGCACTGACAGTGCTGGCTGTGTTGTGTGAGCACTGACAGTCCTGGCTGTGTTGTGGGAGGACTGACAGTGCTGGCTGTGTGGTGGGAGCACTGACAGTGCTGGCTGTGTGGTGGGAGCACTGACAGTGCTGGCTCTGTGGGGGGAGTACTGACAGTGCTGGCTGTGTGGTGGGGGCACTGACGGTGCTGGCTGTTTGGGGGAGCACTGACAGTGCTGTCTGTTTGGTGGGAGCACTGGCAGTGCTGGCTGTGTGGTCGGAGCACTGACAGTGCTGGCTGTGTGGGGGAGCACTGACAGTGCTGGCTGTGTGAGGGAGCACTGACAGTGATGACCGTGTGGGGGGAGCACTGACAGTGCTGGCTGTGTGGGTGGGAGCACATACAGTGCTGGCTGTGTGGGGGAGCACTGACAGTGCTGGCTGTGTGGGGAGCACTGACAGTGCTGGCTGTGTGGGGGAGCACTGACAGTGCTGACTGTGTGGGGGGAGCCCTGTCAGTGCTGGCTGTGTGGTGGGAGCACTGACAGTGCTGGCTGTGTGGTGGTAGCACTGACAGTGCTGGCTGTGTGGTGGGAGCACTGACAGTGCTGGCTGTGTGGGGGAGCACTGACAGTGCTTGCTGTGTGTGGGGAGCACTGACAGTGCTGGCTGTGTGGTGGGAGCACTGACAGTGCTGGCTGTGTGAGGGGAGCACTGACAGTGCTGGCTGTGTGGGGGAGCACTGACAGTGCTGGCTGTGTGGGGAGCACTGACAGTGCTGGCTGTGTGGTGGGAGCACTGACAGTGCTGACTGTGTGGTGGGAGCACTGACAGTGCTGGCTGTGTGGTGGGAGCACTGACAGTGCTGGCAGTGTGGTGGGAGCACTGACAGTGCTGGCTGTGTGGTGGGAGCACTGACAGTGCTGCCTGTGTGGTTGGAGCACTGACAGTGCTGGCTTTGTGGTGGGGGCACTGACAGTGCTGGCTGTGTGGTGGGAGCACTGACAGTGCTTGCTGTGTGGTGGGAGCACTGACAGTGCTGGCTGTGTGGGGTGAGCACCGACAGTGCTGGCTGTGGGGTGGCAGCACTGACTGTGCTCGCTGTGTGGTGGAAGCACTGACAGTGCTTGCTGTGTGGTGGGAGCACGGAGAGTGCTGGCTGTGTGGTGGGAGCACTGACAGTCCTGGCTGTGTTGTGGGAGCACTGACAGTGCTGGCTGTGTGGTGGGAGCACTGACAGTGCTGGCTGTGTGGTGGGAGCACTGACAGTGCTGGCTGTGTGGTGGGAGCACTGACAGTGCTGGATGTGTGGGGGAGCACTGACAGTGCTGGCTGTGTGGTGGGAGCACTGACAGTGCTGGCTGTGTGGGGGGAGCACTGACAGTGCTGGCTGTGTGGGGGAGCACAGGGTAGGGGCTGTTCACTGGCAGGGGAATTAGTCAGGGTAGGGGTTGTTCACTGGCAGGGGAATTAGTCAGGGTAGAGGCTGTTCACTGGCAGGGGAGTGAGTCAGGTTAGGGGCTGTTCACTGGCAGGGCAATTAGTCAGGGTAGGGGTTGTTCACTGTCAGGGGAATTAGTCAGGGTAGGGGTTGTTCACTGGCAGGGGAATTAGTCAGGGTAGGGGCTGTTCACTGGCAGGGGAATAAGTCAGGTTCGGGGCTGTTCACTGGCAGGGGAATTAGTCAGGGAAGGGGCTGTTCGCTGGCAGGGGAATAAGTCAGGGTAGGGGCTGTTCACTGGCAAGGGAATTAGTCAGGGTAGGGACTGTTCACTGGCAGGGGAATTAGTCAGGGTAGGGATTGTTCACTGGCAGGGGAATTAGTCAGGGTAGGGGCTGTTCACTGGCAGGGGAATTAGTCAGGGTAGGGGTTGTTCACTGGCAGTTAATTAGTCACGGTAGGGGCTTTTCACTGGCAGGGGAATTAGTCACGGTAGGGGCTGTTCACTGGCAGGGGAATTAGTCACGGTAGGAGCTGTTCACTGGCAGGGGATTAGTCAGGGGAGGGGCTGTTCACTGGCAGGGAATTAGTCACGGTAGAGGCTGTTCACTGGCAGGGGAATTAATCTGGGTAGGGGCTGTGCACTGGCAGGGGAATTAGTCACGTTAGGGGCTGTTCACTGGCAGTGGAATTAGTCATGGTAGGGGCTGTTCACTGGCATGGGAATTAGTCAGGGTCGGAGCTGTTCACTGGCAGTTGAATTAGTCAGGGTAGGGGCTGTTCACTGGCAGGGAATTAGTCAGGTTAGGGGCTGTTCACTGGCAGGGGAATTAGTCAGGGTAGGGGGTTTTCACTGGCAGGGGAATTAGTCAGGGTAGGGGCTGTTCACTGGCAGGGGAATTAGTCAGGGTCGGGGCTGTTCACTGACAGGGGAATTAGTCAGGGTAGGGGCTGTTCACTGGCAGGGGAATTACTCAGTGTAGGGGATGTTCACTGGCAGGGGAATTGCTCAGGGTAGGGGCTGTTCACTAGCAGGGGAATTAGTCAGGGTAGGGGCTGTTCACTGGCAGGGGAATTAGTCAGGGTAGGGGCTGTTCACTGGCAGGGGAATTAGTCAGGGTAGGGGCTGTTCACTGGCAGGGAAATTAGTCAGGGAAGGGGCTGTTCACTGGCAGGGGAATTAGTCAGGGTAGGGGCTGTTCACTGGCAGGGAAATTAGTCAGGGAAGGGGCTGTTCACTGGCAGGGGAATTCGTCAGGGTAGGGGCTGTTCACGAGCAGGGGAATTAGTCAGGGTAGGGATTGTTCACTGGCAGGGAAATTAGTCACGGTAGAGGCTGTTCACTGGCAGGGGAATTAGTCTGGGTAGGGGCTGTTCACTGGCAGGGGAATTAGTCACGTTAGGGGCTGTTCACTGGCAGTGGAATTAGTCATGGTAGGGGCTGTTCACTGGCATGGGAATTAGTCACGGTCGGAGCTGTTCACTGGCAGTGGATTAGTCAGGGTAGGGGCTGTTCACTGGCAGGGAATTAGTCAGGTTAGGGGCTGTTCACTGGCAGGGGAATTAGTCAGGGTAGGGGCTGTTCACTGGCAGGGGAATTAGTCAGGGTAGGGGCTGTTCACTGGCAGGGGAATTAGTCAGGGTCGGGGCTGTTCACTGACAGGGCAATTAGTCAGGGTAGGGGCTGTTCACTGGCAGGGGAATTACTCAGGGTAGGGGCTGTTCACTGGCAGGGGAATTAGTCAGGGTAGGGCATGTTCACTGGCAGGGGAATTGCTTAGGGTAGGGGTTGTTCACTGGCAGGGGAATTAGTCAGGGTAGGGGCTGTTCACTGGCAGGGGAATTAGTCAGGGAAGGGGCTGTTCACTGACAGGGGAATTAGTCAGGGTAGGGGCTGTTCACTAGCAGGGGAATTAGTCAGGGTAGGGGCTGTTCACTGGAAGGGGAATTAGTCAGGGTAGGGATTGTTCACTGGCAGGGAATTAGTCAGGGTAGGGGCTGTTCACTGGCAGTGGAATTAGTCAGGGTAGGGGCTGTTCACTGACAGTGGAATTAGTCAGGGTAGGGGCTTTTCACTGGCAGGGGAATTAGTCAGGGTAGGAGCTTTTCACTGGCAGGGGATTAGTCAGGGTAGGGGCTGTTCACTGGCAGGGGAATTAGTCAGGGTAGGGGCTGTTCACTGGCAGGGGAATTAGTCAGGGTAGGGGCTGTTCACTGGCAGGGGAATTAGTCAGGGTCGGGGCTGTTCACTGACAGGGCAATTAGTCAGGGTAGGGGCTGTTCACTGGCAGGGGAATTACTCAGGGTAGGGGCTGTTCACTGGCAGGGGAATTAGTCAGGGTAGGGCATGTTCACTGGCAGGGGAATTGCTTAGGGTAGGGGTTGTTCACTGGCAGGGGAATTAGTCAGGGTAGGGGCTGTTCACTGGCAGTGGAATTGGTCAGGGTAGGGGCTGTTCACTGACAGTGGAATTTGTCAGGGTAGGGGCTTTTCACTGGCAGGGGAATTAGTCAGGGTAGGAGCTTTTCACTGGCAGGGGATTAGTCAGGGTAGGGGCTGTTCACTGGCAGGGAATTAGTCAGGGTAGGGGCTGTTCACTGGCAGGGGAATTAGTCAGGGTAGGGGCTGTTCACTGACAGGGGAATTAGTCAGGGTAGGGGCTGTTCACTGGCAGTGGACTTAGTCAGGGTAGGGGCTGTTCACTGGCAGTGGAATTAGTCAGGGTAGGGGCTGTTCACTGACAGTGGAATTAGTCAGGGTAGGGACTGTTCACTGGCAGGGGATTATTCAGGGTAGGGATTGTTCACTAGCAGGGGAATTAGTCAGGGTAGGGGCTGTTCACTGGCAGTGGAATTAGTCAGGGTAGGGGCTGTTCACTGACAGTGGAATTAGTCAGGGTAGGGGCTGTTCACTGGCAGGGGAATTAGTCAGGGTAGGGGCTGTTCACTGGCAGGGAATTAGTCAGGGTAGAGGCTGTTCACTGGCAGGTGAATTAGTCAGGGTAGGGGTTGTTCACTGGCAGGGAAATTAGTCACGGTAGGGCCTGTTCACTGGCAGGGGAATTAGTCAGGGTAGGGGCTGTTCACTGGCAGGGGAATTAGTCAGGAAGGGGCTGTTCACTGGCAGGGAATTAGTCAGGGTACGGGCTGTTCACTGGCAGGGGAATTAGTCAGGGTACGGGCTGTTCACTGGCAGGGGAATTAGTCAGGGTAGGAGCTGTTCACTGTCAGGGGAATTAGTCAGGGTAGGAGCTGTTCACTGGCAGGGGAATTAGTCAGGGCAGGGGCTGTTCACTGGCAGGGGAATTAGTCTGGATAGGGGCTGTTCACTGGCAGGGGAATTAGTCAGGGTAGGAGCTGTTCACTGGCAGGGGAATTAGTCGGGGTGGGGCTGTTCACTGGCAGGGGAATTAGTCAGGGTAGGGGCTGTTCACTAGCAGGGGAATTAGTCAGGGTAGGGGCTGTTCACTGGCAGGGGAATTAGTCAGGGTAGGGGCTGTTCACTGGCAGGGGAATTTGTCAGGGTAGGGATTGTTCACTGGCAGGGGAATTAGTCAGGGTAGGGGCTGTTCACTGGCAGGGGAATTAGTCAGGGTAGGGGCTGTTCACTGGCAGGGGAATTAGTCAGGTAGGGGCTGTTCACTGGCAGGGGAATTAGTCAGGGTAGAGGCTTTTCACTGGCGGGGGAATTAGTCAGGGTAGGGGCTGTTCACTGGCAGGGGAATTAGTCAGGGTAGGGGCTGGTCACTGGCAGGGGAATTAGTCAGGGAAGGGGTTGTTCACTGGCAGGGGAATTAGTCAGGGAAGGGGCTTTTCACTGGCAGTGGAATTAGTCAGGGAAGGGGCTTTTCACTGACAGGGGAATTAGTCAGGGTAGGGATTGTTCACTGGCAGGGGAATTAGTCAGGGTAGGGGCTGTTCACTGGCAGGGGAATTAGTCAGGGTAGGGGTTCTTCACTGGCAGGGGAATTAGTCAGGGTAGGGGCTGTTCACTGGCAGGGGAATTCGTCAGGGTAGGGGCTGTTCACTGGCAGGGGATTAGTCAGGGTAGGGGCTGTTCACTGGCAGGGGAATTAGTCAGGGAAGGGGCTTTTCACTGGCAGGGGAATTAGTCAGGGTAGGGGCTGTTCACTGGCAGGGGAATTAGTCAGGGTAGGGGCTGTTCACTGGCAGTGGAATTAGTCAGGGTAGGGGCTGTTCACTGGCAGGGGAATTAGTCAGGGTAGGGGCTGTTCACTGGCAGGGGAATTAGTCAGGGAAGGGGCTGTTCACTGGCAGGGGAATTAGTCAGGGTAGGGGCTGTTCAACGGCAGGGGAATTAGTCAGGGTAGGGGCTTTTCACTGGCAGGGGAATTAGTCAGGGTAGGGGCTGTTCACTGGCAGGGGAATTAGTCAGGGTAGGGATTGTTCACTGGCAGGGGAATTAGTCAGGGTAGGGGTTGTTCACTGGCAGGGGAATTAGTCAGGGTAGGGGCTGTTCACTGGCAGGGGAATTACTCAGGGTAGGGGCTGTTCACTGGCAGGGGAATTAGTCAGGGTAGGGATTGTTCACTGGCAGAGGAATTAGTCAGGATCGGGGCTGTTCACTGGCAGGGGAATTAGTCACGGTAGGTGCTGTTCACTGGCAGGGGATTAGTCACGGTAGGAGCTGTTCACTGGCAGGGGATTAGTCAGGGTATGGGCTGTTCACTGGCAGGGGAATTAGTCAGGGTAGGAGCTGTTCACTGGCAGGGGATTAGTCAGGGTATGGGCTGTTCACTGGCAGGGGAATTAGTCAGGGTAGGGGTTGTTCACTGGCAGGGGAATTAGTCAGGGTAGGGGTTGTTCACTGGCAGGGGAATTAGTCAGGGTAGGGGTTGTTCACTGGCAGGGGAATTAGTCAGGGTAGGGGTTGTTCACTGGCAGGGGAATTAGTCAGGGTAGGGATTGTTCACTGGCAGGGGAATTAGTCAGGGTAGGGGTTGTTCACTGGCAGGGGAATTAGTCAGGGTAGGGGCTGTTCACTGGCAGGGGAATTACTCAGGGTAGGGGCTGTTCACTGGCAGGGGAATTAGTCAGGGTAGGGATTGTTCACTGGCATTGGAATTAGTCAGGATCGGGGCTGTTCACTGGCAGGGGAATTAGTCACGGTAGGTGCTGTTCACTGGCAGGGGATTAGTCACGGTAGGAGCTGTTCACTGGCAGGGGATTAGTCAGGGTATGGGCTGTTCACTGGCAGGGGAATTAGTCAGGGTAGGAGCTGTTCACTGGCAGGGGATTAGTCAGGGTATGGGCTGTTCACTGGCAGGGGAATTAGTCAGGGTAGGGGTTGTTCACTGGCAGGGGAATTAGTCAGGGTAGGGGTTGTTCACTGGCAGGGGAATTAGTCAGGGTAGGGGTTGTTCACTGGCAGGGGAATTAGTCACGGTAGGAGCTGTTCACTGGCAGGGGAATTAGTCAGGGTAGGGGCTGTTCACTGGCAGTGGAATTAGTCAGGGTAGGGGCTGTTCACCGGCAGGGGAATTAGTCAGGGTAGGGGCTTTTCACTGGCAGGGGAATTAGTCAGGGTAGGGGCTGTTCACTGGCAGGGGAATTAGTCAGGGTAGGGATTGTTCACTGGCAGGGGAATTAGTCAGGGTAGGGGCTGTTCACTGGCAGGGGAATTAGTCAGGGTAGGGGTTGTTCACTGGCAGGGGAATTAGTCAGGGTAGGGGCTGTTCACTGGCAGGGGAATTACTCAGGGTAGGGGCTGTTCACTGGCAGGGGAATTAGTCAGGGTAGGGATTGTTCACTGGCAGGGGAATTAGTCAGGATCGGGGCTGTTCACTGGCAGGGGAATTAGTCACGGTAGGTGCTGTTCACTGGCAGGGGATTAGTCACGGTAGGAGCTGTTCACTGGCAGGGGATTAGTCAGGGTATGGGCTGTTCACTGGCAGGGGAATTAGTCAGGGTAGGAGCTGTTCACTGGCAGGGGATTAGTCAGGGTATGGGCTGTTCACTGGCAGGGGAATTAGTCAGGGTAGGGGTTGTTCACTGGCAGGGGAATTAGTCAGGGTAGGGGTTGTTCACTGGCAGGGGAATTAGTCAGGGTAGGGATTGTTCACTGGCAGGGGAATTAGTCAGGGTAGGGGCTGTTCACTGGCAGGGGAATTACTCAGGGTAGGGGCTGTTCACTGGCAGGGGAATTAGTCAGGGTAGGGATTGTTCACTGGCAGGGGAATTAGTCAGGATCGGGGCTGTTCACTGGCAGGGGAATTAGTCAGGGTAGGTGCTGTTCACTGGCAGGGGATTAGTCACGTTAGGAGCTGTTCACTGACAGTGGAATTAGTCAGGGTAGGGACTGTTCACTGGCAGGGGATTATTCAGGGTAGGGATTGTTCACTAGCAGGGGAATTAGTCAGGGTAGGGGCTGTTCACTGGCAGTGGAATTAGTCAGGGTAGGGGCTGTTCACTGACAGTGGAATTAGTCAGGGTAGGGGCTGTTCACTGGCAGGGGAATTAGTCAGGGTAGGGGCTGTTCACTGGCAGGGAATTAGTCAGGGTAGAGGCTGTTCACTGGCAGGGGAATTAGTCAGGGTAGGGGTTGTTCACTGGCAGGGAAATTAGTCACGGTAGGGCCTGTTCACTGGCAGGGGAATTAGTCAGGGTAGGGGCTGTTCACTGGCAGGGGAATTAGTCAGGAAGGGGCTGTTCACTGGCAGGGAATTAGTCAGGGTACGGGCTGTTCACTGGCAGGGGAATTAGTCAGGGTACGGGCTGTTCACTGGCAGGGGAATTAGTCAGGGTAGGAGCTGTTCACTGTCAGGGGAATTAGTCAGGGTAGGAGCTGTTCACTGGCAGGGGAATTAGTCAGGGTAGGGGCTGTTCACTGGCAGGGGAATTAGTCTGGATAGGGGCTGTTCACTGGCAGGGGAATTAGTCAGGGTAGGAGCTGTTCACTGGCAGGGGAATTAGTCGGGGTAGGGGCTGTTCACTGGCAGGGGAATTAGTCAGGGTAGGGGCTGTTCACTAGCAGGGGAATTAGTCAGGGTAGGGGCTGTTCACTGGCAGGGGAATTAGTCAGGGTAGGGGCTGTTCACTGGCAGGGGAATTTGTCAGGGTAGGGATTGTTCACTGGCAGGGGAATTAGTCAGGGTAGGGGCTGTTCACTGGCAGGGGAATTAGTCAGGGTAGGGGCTGTTCACTGGCAGGGGAATTAGTCAGGTAGGGGCTGTTCACTGGCAGGGGAATTAGTCAGGGTAGAGGCTTTTCACTGGCGGGGGAATTAGTCAGGGTAGGGGCTGTTCACTGGCAGGGGAATTAGTCAGGGTAGGGGCTGGTCACTGGCAGGGGAATTAGTCAGGGAAGGGGTTGTTCACTGGCAGGGGAATTAGTCAGGGAAGGGGCTTTTCACTGGCAGGGGAATTAGTCAGGGAAGGGGCTTTGCACTGACAGGGGAATTAGTCAGGGTAGGGATTGTTCACTGGCAGGGGAATTAGTCAGGGTAGGGGCTGTTCACTGGCAGGGGAATTAGTCAGGGTAGGGGCTGTACACTGGCAGGGGAATTAGTCAGGGTAGGGGCTGTTCACTGGCAGGGGAATTAGTCAGGGTAGGGATTGTTCACTGGCAGGGGATTTGTCAGGGTCGGGGCTGTTCACTGGCAGGGGAATTAGTCAGGGTAGGGGTTCTTCACTGGCAGGGGAATTAGTCAGGGTAGGGGCTGTTCACTGGCAGGGGAATTCGTCAGGGTAGGGGCTGTTCACTGGCAGGGGATTAGTCAGGGTAGGGGCTGTTCACTGGCAGGGGAATTAGTCAGGGAAGGGGCTTTTCACTGGCAGGGGAATTAGTCAGGGTAGGGGCTGTTCACTAGCAGGGGAATTAGTCAGGGTAGGGGCTGTTCACTGGCAGTGGAATTAGTCAGGGTAGGGGCTGTTCACTGGCAGGGGAATTAGTCAGGGTAGGGGCTGTTCACTGGCAGGGGAATTAGTCAGGGAAGGGGCTGTTCACTGGCAGGGGAATTAGTCAGGGTAGGGGCTGTTCACCGGCAGGGGAATTAGTCAGGGTAGGGGCTTTTCACTGGCAGGGGAATTAGTCACTGTAGGGGCTGTTCACTGGCAGGGGAATTAGTCAGGGTAGGGATTGTTCACTGGCAGGGGAATTAGTCAGGGTAGGGGTTGTTCACTGGCAGGGGAATTAGTCAGGGTAGGGGCTGTTCACTGGCAGGGGAATTACTCAGGGTAGGGGCTGTTCACTGGCAGGGGAATTAGTCAGGGTAGGGATTGTTCACTGGCAGAGGAATTAGTCAGGATCGGGGCTGTTCACTGGCAGGGGAATTAGTCACGGTAGGTGCTGTTCACTGGCAGGGGATTAGTCACGGTAGGAGCTGTTCACTGGCAGGGGATTAGTCAGGGTATGGGCTGTTCACTGGCAGGGGAATTAGTCAGGGTAGGAGCTGTTCACTGGCAGGGGATTAGTCAGGGTATGGGCTGTTCACTGGCAGGGGAATTAGTCAGGGTAGGAGCTGTTCACTGGCAGGGGATTAGTCAGGGTATGGGCTGTTCACTGGCAGGGGAATTAGTCAGGGTAGGGGTTGTTCACTGGCAGGGGAATTAGTCAGGGTAGGGGTTGTTCACTGGCAGGGGAATTAGTCAGGGTAGGGGTTGTTCACTGGCAGGGGAATTAGTCACGGTAGGAGCTGTTCACTGGCAGGGGAATTAGTCAGGGTAGGGGCTGTTCACTGGCAGTGGAATTAGTCAGGGTAGGGGCTGTTCACCGGCAGGGGAATTAGTCAGGGTAGGGGCTTTTCACTGGCAGGGGAATTAGTCAGGGTAGGGGCTGTTCACTGGCAGGGGAATTAGTCAGGGTAGGGATTGTTCACTGGCAGGGGAATTAGTCAGGGTAGGGGCTGTTCACTGGCAGGGGAATTAGTCAGGGTAGGGGTTGTTCACTGGCAGGGGAATTAGTCAGGGTAGGGGCTGTTCACTGGCAGGGGAATTACTCAGGGTAGGGGCTGTTCACTGGCAGGGGAATTAGTCAGGGTAGGGATTGTTCACTGGCAGGGGAATTAGTCAGGATCGGGGCTGTTCACTGGCAGGGGAATTAGTCACGGTAGGTGCTGTTCACTGGCAGGGGATTAGTCACGGTAGGAGCTGTTCACTGGCAGGGGATTAGTCAGGGTATGGGCTGTTCACTGGCAGGGGAATTAGTCAGGGTAGGAGCTGTTCACTGGCAGGGGATTAGTCAGGGTATGGGCTGTTCACTGGCAGGGGAATTAGTCAGGGTAGGG
Organism: Scyliorhinus torazame; assembly: GCF_047496885.1. Taxonomy (NCBI): domain Eukaryota; kingdom Metazoa; phylum Chordata; class Chondrichthyes; order Carcharhiniformes; family Scyliorhinidae; genus Scyliorhinus; species Scyliorhinus torazame. Next base: position 23,104,159 of record NC_092729.1, on the reverse strand, counting down.
GTTGTTCACTGGCAGGGGAATTAGTCAGGGTAGGGGTTGTTCACTGGCAGGGGAATTAGTCAGGGTAGGGATTGTTCACTGGCAGGGGAATTAGTCAGGGTAGGGGCTGTTCACTGGCAGGGGAATTACTCAGGGTAGGGGCTGTTCACTGGCAGGGGAATTAGTCAGGGTAGGGATTGTTCACTGGCAGGGGAATTAGTCAGGATCGGGGCTGTTCACTGGCAGGGGAATTAGTCAGGGTAGGTGCTGTTCACTGGCAGGGGATTAGTCACGGTAGGAGCTGTTCACTGACAGTGGAATTAGTCAGGGTAGGGACTGTTCACTGGCAGGGGATTATTCAGGGTAGGGATTGTTCACTAGCAGGGGAATTAGTCAGGGTAGGGGCTGTTCACTGGCAGTGGAATTAGTCAGGGTAGGGGCTGTTCACTGACAGTGGAATTAGTCAGGGTAGGGGCTGTTCACTGGCAGGGGAATTAGTCAGGGTAGGGGCTGTTCACTGGCAGGGAATTAGTCAGGGTAGAGGCTGTTCACTGGCAGGGGAATGAGTCAGGGTAGGGGTTGTTCACTGGCAGGGAAATTAGTCACGGTAGGGCCTGTTCACTGGCAGGGGAATTAGTCAGGGTAGGGGCTGTTCACTGGCAGGGGAATTAGTCAGGAAGGGGCTGTTCACTGGCAGGGAATTAGTCAGGGTACGGGCTGTTCACTGGCAGGGGAATTAGTCAGGGTACGGGCTGTTCACTGGCAGGGGAATTAGTCAGGGTAGGAGCTGTTCACTGTCAGGGGAATTAGTCAGGTAGGGGCTGTTCACTGGCAGGGGAATTAGTCAGGGTAGAGGCTTTTCACTGGCGGGGGAATTAGTCAGGGTAGGGGCTGTTCACTGGCAGGGGAATTAGTCAGGGTAGGGGCTGGTCACTGGCAGGGGAATTAGTCAGGGAAGGGGTTGTTCACTGGCAGGGGAATTAGTCAGGGAAGGGGCTTTTCACTGGCAGGGGAATTAGTCAGGGAAGGGGCTTTGCACTGACAGGGGAATTAGTCAGGGTAGGGATTGTTCACTGGCAGGGGAATTAGTCAGGGTAGGGGCTGTTCACTGGCAGGGGAATTAGTCAGGGTAGGGGCTGTACACTGGCAGGGGAATTAGTCAGGGTAGGGGCTGTTCACTGGCAGGGGAATTAGTCAGGGTAGGGATTGTTCACTGGCAGGGGATTTGTCAGGGTCGGGGCTGTTCACTGGCAGGGGAATTAGTCAGGGTAGGGGTTCTTCACTGGCAGGGGAATTAGTCAGGGTAGGGGCTGTTCACTGGCAGGGGAATTCGTCAGGGTAGGGGCTGTTCACTGGCAGGGGATTAGTCAGGGTAGGGGCTGTTCACTGGCAGGGGAATTAGTCAGGGAAGGGGCTTTTCACTGGCAGGGGAATTAGTCAGGGTAGGGGCTGTTCACTAGCAGGGGAATTAGTCAGGGTAGGGGCTGTTCACTGGCAGTGGAATTAGTCAGGGTAGGGGCTGTTCACTGGCAGGGGAATTAGTCAGGGTAGGGGCTGTTCACTGGCAGGGGAATTAGTCAGGGAAGGGGCTGTTCACTGGCAGGGGAATTAGTCAGGGTAGGGGCTGTTCACCGGCAGGGGAATTAGTCAGGGTAGGGGCTTTTCACTGGCAGGGGAATTAGTCACTGTAGGGGCTGTTCACTGGCAGGGGAATTAGTCAGGGTAGGGATTGTTCACTGGCAGGGGCATTAGTCAGGGTAGGGGTTGTTCACTGGCAGGGGAATTAGTCAGGGTAGGGGCTGTTCACTGGCAGGGGAATTACTCAGGGTAGGGGCTGTTCACTGGCAGGGGAATTAGTCAGGGTAGGGATTGTTCACTGGCAGAGGAATTAGTCAGGATCGGGGCTGTTCACTGGCAGGGGAATTAGTCACGGTAGGTGCTGTTCACTGGCAGGGGATTAGTCACGGTAGGAGCTGTTCACTGGCAGGGGATTAGTCAGGGTATGGGCTGTTCACTGGCAGGGGAATTAGTCAGGGTAGGAGCTGTTCACTGGCAGGGGATTAGTCAGGGTATGGGCTGTTCACTGGCAGGGGAATTAGTCAGGGTAGGGGTTGTTCACTGGCAGGGGAATTAGTCAGGGTAGGGGTTGTTCACTGGCAGGGGAATTAGTCAGGGTAGGGGTTGTTCACTGGCAGGGGAATTAGTCAGGGTAGGGGTTGTTCACTGGCAGGGGAATTAGTCAGGGTAGGGATTGTTCACTGGCAGGGGAATTAGTCAGGGTAGGGGTTGTTCACTGGCAGGGGAATTAGTCAGGGTAGGGGCTGTTCACTGGCAGGGGAATTACTCAGGGTAGGGGCTGTTCACTGGCAGGGGAATTAGTCAGGGTAGGGATTGTTCACTGGCATTGGAATTAGTCAGGATCGGGGCTGTTCACTGGCAGGGGAATTAGTCACGGTAGGTGCTGTTCACTGGCAGGGGATTAGTCACGGTAGGAGCTGTTCACTGGCAGGGGATTAGTCAGGGTATGGGCTGTTCACTGGCAGGGGAATTAGTCAGGGTAGGAGCTGTTCACAGGCAGGGGATTAGTCAGGGTATGGGCTGTTCACTGGCAGGGGAATTAGTCAGGGTAGGGGTTGTTCACTGGCAGGGGAATTAGTCAGGGTAGGGGTTGTTCACTGGCAGGGGAATTAGTCAGGGTAGGGGTTGTTCACTGGCAGGGGAATTAGTCACGGTAGGAGCTGTTCACTGGCAGGGGAATTAGTCAGGGTAGGGGCTGTTCACTGGCAGTGGAATTAGTCAGGGTAGGGGCTGTTCACCGGCAGGGGAATTAGTCAGGGTAGGGGCTTTTCACTGGCAGGGGAATTAGTCAGGGTAGGGGCTGTTCACTGGCAGGGGAATTAGTCAGGGTAGGGATTGTTCACTGGCAGGGGAATTAGTCACGGTAGGGGCTGTTCACTGGCAGGGGAATTAGTCAGGGTAGGGGTTGTTCACTGGCAGGGGAATTAGTCAGGGTAGGGGCTGTTCACTGGCAGGGGAATTACTCAGGGTAGGGGCTGTTCACTGGCAGGGGAATTAGTCAGGGTAGGGATTGTTCACTGGCAGGGGAATTAGTCAGGATCGGGGCTGTTCACTGGCAGGGGAATTAGTCACGGTAGGTGCTGTTCACTGGCAGGGGATTAGTCACGGTAGGAGCTGTTCACTGGCAGGGGATTAGTCAGGGTATGGGCTGTTCACTGGCAGGGGAATTAGTCAGGGTAGGAGCTGTTCACTGGCAGGGGATTAGTCAGGGTATGGGCTGTTCACTGGCAGGGGAATTAGTCAGGGTAGGGGTTGTTCACTGGCAGGGGAATTAGTCAGGGTAGGGGTTGTTCACTGGCAGGGGAATTAGTCAGGGTAGGGATTGTTCACTGGCAGGGGAATTAGTCAGGGTAGGGGCTGTTCACTGGCAGGGGAATTACTCAGGGTAGGGGCTGTTCACTGGCAGGGGAATTAGTCAGGGTAGGGATTGTTCACTGGCAGGGGAATTAGTCAGGATCGGGGCTGTTCACTGGCAGGGGAATTAGTCAGGGTAGGTGCTGTTCACTGGCAGGGGATTAGTCACGGTAGGAGCTGTTCACTGGCAGGGGATTAGTCAGGGTATGGGCTGTTCACTGGCAGGGGAATTAGTCAGGATCGGGGCTGTTCACTGGCAGGGGAATTAGTCAGGGTAGGTGCTGTTCACTGGCAGGGGATTAGTCAGGGTATGGGCTGTTCACTGGCAGGGGAATTAGTCAGGATCGGGGCTGTTCACTGGCAGGGGAATTCGTCAGGGTAGGTGCTGTTCACTGGCAGGGGATTAGTCACGGTAGGAGCTGTTCACTGGCAGGGGATTAGTCAGGGTATGGGCTGTTCACTGGCAGGGGAATTAGTCAGGGTAGGAGCTGTTCACTGGCAGGGGATTAGTCAGGGTATGGGCTGTTCACTGGCAGGGGAATTAGTCAGGGTAGGGGTTGTTCACTGGCAGGGGAATTAGTCAGGGTAGGGGTTGTTCACTGGCAGGGGAATTAGTCAGGGTAGGGGTTGTTCACTGGCAGGGGAATTAGTCACGGTAGGAGCTGTTCACTGGCAGGGGATTAGTCAGGGTATGGGCTGTTCACTGGCAGGGGAATTAGTCAGGGTAGGGGTTGTTCACTGGTGGGGGAATTAGTCAGGGTAGGGGCTGTTCACTGGCAGGGGAATTAGTCAGGGTAGGGGTTGTTCACTGGCAGGGGAATTAGTCAGGGTAGGGGTTGTTCACTGGCAGGGGAATTAGTCAGGGTAGGAGCTGTTCACTGGCAGGGGAATTAGTCAGGGTAGGGGCTGTTCACTAGCAGGGGAATTAGTCAGGGTAGGGGTTGTTCACTGGCAGGGGAATTAGTCAGGGTCGGGGCTGTTCACTGGCAGGGGAATTAGTCATGGTAGGGGTTGTTCACTGGCAGGGGAATTAGTCAGGGTAGGGATTGTTCACTGGCAGGGGAATTAGTCAGGGTAGGGGTTGTTCACTGGCAGGGGAATTAGTCAGGGTAGGGGCTGTTCACTGGCAGGGGAATTACTCAGGGTAGGGGCTGTTCACTGGCAGGGGAATTAGTCAGGGTAGGGATTGTTCACTGGCATTGGAATTAGTCAGGATCGGGGCTGTTCACTGGCAGGGGAATTAGTCACGGTAGGTGCTGTTCACTGGCAGGGGATTAGTCACGGTAGGAGCTGTTCACTGGCAGGGGATTAGTCAGGGTATGGGCTGTTCACTGGCAGGGGAATTAGTCAGGGTAGGAGCTGTTCACAGGCAGGGGATTAGTCAGGGTATGGGCTGTTCACTGGCAGGGGAATTAGTCAGGGTAGGGGTTGTTCACTGGCAGGGGAATTAGTCAGGGTAGGGGTTGTTCACTGGCAGGGGAATTAGTCAGGGTAGGGGTTGTTCACTGGCAGGGGAATTAGTCACGGTAGGAGCTGTTCACTGGCAGGGGAATTAGTCAGGGTAGGGGCTGTTCACTGGCAGTGGAATTAGTCAGGGTAGGGGCTGTTCACCGGCAGGGGAATTAGTCAGGGTAGGGGCTTTTCACTGGCAGGGGAATTAGTCAGGGTAGGGGCTGTTCACTGGCAGGGGAATTAGTCAGGGTAGGGATTGTTCACTGGCAGGGGAATTAGTCAGGGTAGGGGCTGTTCACTGGCAGGGGAATTAGTCAGGGTAGGGGTTGTTCACTGGCAGGGGAATTAGTCAGGGTAGGGGCTGTTCACTGGCAGGGGAATTACTCAGGGTAGGGGCTGTTCACTGGCAGGGGAATTAGTCAGGGTAGGGATTGTTCACTGGCAGGGGAATTAGTCAGGATCGGGGCTGTTCACTGGCAGGGGAATTAGTCACGGTAGGTGCTGTTCACTGGCAGGGGATTAGTCACGGTAGGAGCTGTTCACTGGCAGGGGATTAGTCAGGGTATGGGCTGTTCACTGGCAGGGGAATTAGTCAGGGTAGGAGCTGTTCACTGGCAGGGGATTAGTCAGGGTATGGGCTGTTCACTGGCAGGGGAATTAGTCAGGGTAGGGGTTGTTCACTGGCAGGGGAATTAGTCAGGGTAGGGGTTGTTCACTGGCAGGGGAATTAGTCAGGGTAGGGATTGTTCACTGGCAGGGGAATTAGTCAGGGTAGGGGCTGTTCACTGGCAGGGGAATTACTCAGGGTAGGGGCTGTTCACTGGCAGGGGAATTAGTCAGGGTAGGGATTGTTCACTGGCAGGGGAATTAGTCAGGATCGGGGCTGTTCACTGGCAGGGGAATTAGTCAGGGTAGGTGCTGTTCACTGGCAGGGGATTAGTCACGGTAGGAGCTGTTCACTGGCAGGGGATTAGTCAGGGTATGGGCTGTTCACTGGCAGGGGAATTAGTCAGGATCGGGGCTGTTCACTGGCAGGGGAATTAGTCAGGGTAGGTGCTGTTCACTAGCAGGGGATTAGTCAGGGTATGGGCTGTTCACTGGCAGGGGAATTAGTCAGGATCGGGGCTGTTCACTGGCAGGGGAATTCGTCAGGGTAGGTGCTGTTCACTGGCAGGGGATTAGTCACGGTAGGAGCTGTTCACTGGCAGGGGATTAGTCAGGGTATGGGCTGTTCACTGGCAGGGGAATTAGTCAGGGTAGGAGCTGTTCACTGGCAGGGGATTAGTCAGGGTATGGGCTGTTCACTGGCAGGGGAATTAGTCAGGGTAGGGGTTGTTCACTGGCAGGGGAATTAGTCAGGGTAGGGGTTGTTCACTGGCAGGGGAATTAGTCAGGGTAGGGGTTGTTCACTGGCAGGGGAATTAGTCACGGTAGGAGCTGTTCACTGGCAGGGGATTAGTCAGGGTATGGGCTGTTCACTGGCAGGGGAATTAGTCAGGGTAGGGGTTGTTCACTGGTGGGGGAATTAGTCAGGGTAGGGGCTGTTCACTGGCAGGGGAATTAGTCAGGGTAGGGGTTGTTCACTGGCAGGGGAATTAGTCAGGGTAGGGGTTGTTCACTGGCAGGGGAATTAGTCAGGGTAGGAGCTGTTCACTGGCAGGGGAATTAGTCAGGGTAGGGGCTGTTCACTAGCAGGGGAATTAGTCAGGGTAGGGGTTGTTCACTGGCAGGGGAATTAGTCAGGGTAGGGGCTGTTCACTGGCAGGGGAATTAGTCAGGGTAGGGGCTGTTCACTGGCAGGGGAATTAGTCAGGGTAGAGGCTGTTCACTGGCAGGGGAATTAGTCAGGGTAGGGGTTGTTCACTGGCAGGGGAATTAGTCAGGGTTGGGGCTGTTCACTGGCAGGGGAATTAGTCAGGGAAGGGGCTGTTCACTAGCAGGGGAATTAGTCACGGTAGGGGCTGTTCACTGGCAGGGGAATTAGTCAGGGTAGGGGTTGTTCACTGGCAGGGGAATTAGTCAGGGTAGGGGTTGTTCACTGGCAGGGGAATTAGTCAGGGTAGGGGTTGTTCACTGGCAGGGGAATTAGTCAGGGTTGGGGCTGTTCACTGGCAGGGGAATTAGTCAGGGTAGGGGCTGTTCACTGGCAGGGTAATTAGTCAGGGTAGGGGCTGTTCACTGGCAGGGGAATTAGTCAGGGTAGGGGTTGTTCACTGGCAGGGGAATTAGTCAGGGTTGGGGCTGTTCACTGGCAGGGGAATTAGTCGGGGTAGGGGTTGTTCACTGGCAGGGGATTAGTCAGGGTAGGGGCTGTTCACTGGCAGGGGAATTAGTCGGGGTATGGGCTGTTCACTGGCAGGAATTAGTCAGGATCGGGGCTGTTCACTGGCAGGGGAATTAGTCAGGGTAGGGGTTGTTCACGGGCAGGGGATTAGTCTGGGTAGGGGCTGTTCACTGGCAGGGGAATTAGTCAGGGTAGGGGCTGTTCACTGGCAGGGGAATTAGTCAGGGTAGGGGCTGTTCACTGGCAGGGGAATTAGTTAGGGTAGGGACTGTTCACTGGCAGGGGTATTAGTCAGGGTAGGGGCTGTTCACTGGCAGGGGAATTAGTCAGGGTAGGGGCTGTTCACTGGCAGGGGATTAGTCAGGGTAGGGGCTGTTCACTGGCAGGGGATTAGTCTGGGTAGGGACTGTTCACTGGCAGGGAAATTAGTCAGGGTAGGGATTGTTCACTGGCAGGGGAATTAGTCAGGGTAGGGGCTGTTCACTGGCAGGGGAATTAGTCAGGGGAGGGGTTGTTCACTGGCAGTGGAATTAGTCAGGGTTGGGGCTGTTCACTAGCAGGGGAATTAGTCAGGGTAGGGGCTGTTCACTAGCAGGGGAATTAGTTAGGGTAGGGGCTGTTCACTGGCAGGGGAATTAGTCAGGGTAGGGGATGTTCACTGGCAGGGGAATTAGTCAGGGTAGGGGTTGTTCACTGGCAGGGGATTAGTCAGAGTAGGGGCTGTTCACTGGCAGGGGAATTAGTCAGGGTAGGGGTTGTTCACTGGCAGTGGAATTAGTCAGGGTTGGGGTTGTTCACTGGCAGGGGAATTAGTCAGGGGAGGGGTTGTTCACTGGCAGTGGAATTAGTCAGGGTTGGGGCTGTTCACTGGCAGGGGAATTAGTCAGGGCAGGGGCTGTTCCCTGGCAGGGGAATTAGTCAGGGTAGGGGCTGTTCACTAGCAGTGGAATTAGTCAGGGTAGGGGCTTTTCACTGGCAGGGGAATTAGTCAGGGTAGGGGCTGTTCACTGGAAGGGGAATTAGTCAGGGTAGGGGCTGTTCACTGGCAGGGGAATTAGTCAGGGTAGGGGTTGTTAACTGGCAGGGGAATTAGTCAGGGTAGGGGCTGTTCACTGGCAGGGGAATTAGTCAGGGTAGGGATTGTTAACAGGCAGGGGATTAGTCAGGGTAGGGGCTGTTCACTGGCAGGGGAATTAGTCAGGGTAGGGGCTGTTCACTGGCAGGGGAATTAGTCAGGGTAGGGATTGTTCACTGGCAGGGGAATTAGTCAGGGTAGGGGCTGTTCACTGGCAGGGGAATTAGTCAGGGTAGGGGCTGTTCACTGGCAGGGGAATTAGTCAGGGTAGGGATTGTTAACAGGCAGGAGATTAGTCAGGGTAGGGGCTGTTCACTGGCAGGGGAATTAGTCAGGGTAGGGGCTGTTCACTGGCAGGGGAATTAGTCAGGGTAGGGATTGTTCACTGGCAGGGGAATTAGTCAGGGTAGGGGCTGTTCACTGGCAGGGGAATTAGTCAAGGTAGGGGCTGTTCACTGGCAGGGGAATTAGTCAGGGTAGGGGCTGTTCACTAGCAGGGGAATTAGTCAGGGTAGTGGCTGTTCACTGGCAGGGGAATTAGTCAGGGTAGGGGCTGTTCACTGGCAGGGGAATTAGTCAGGGTAGGGGCTGTTCACTAGCAGGGGAATTAGTCACGGTAGGGGTTGTTCACTCGCAGGGGAATTAGTCGGGGTAGAGGCTGTTCACTGGCAGGGGAATTAGTCAGGGTAGGGGCTGTTCACTGACAGGGGAATTAGTCAGGTTAGGGGCTGTTCACTGGCAGGGGAATTAGTCAGGGTAGGGGCTGTTCACTGACAGGGGAATTAGTCAGGGTAGGGGCTGTTCACTGGCAGGGGATTAGTCAGGGTAGGGATTGTTCACTGGCAGGGGAATTAGTCAGGGTAGGGGCTGTTCACTGGCAGGGGATTAGTCAGGGTAGGGATTGTTAACTGGCAGGGGAATTAGTCAGGGTAGGGGCTGTTCACTGGCAGGGGAATTAGTCAGGGTAGGGGCTGTTCCCTAGCAGGGGAATTAGTCAGGGTAGGGGCTGTTCACTGGCAGGGGAATTAGTCGGGGTAGGGGCTGTTCACTGGCAGGGGAATTAGTCAGGGTAGGGGCTGTTCACTGGCAGGGCAATTAGTCAGGGTAGGTGCTGTTCACTGGCAGGGGAATTAGTCAGGGTAGGGGCTGTTCACTGGCAGGGGATTAGTCAGGGTAGGGATTGTTCACTGGCAGGGGAATTAGTCAGGGTAGGGGCTGTTCACTGGCAGGGGAATTAGTCAGGGTAGGGGCTGTTCCCTAGCAGGGGAATTAGTCAGGGTAGGGGCTGTTCACTGGCAGGGGAATTAGTCGGGGTAGGGGCTGTTCACTGGCAGGGGAATTAGTCAGGGTAGGGGCTGTTCACTGGCAGGGCAATTAGTCAGGGTAGGTGCTGTTCACTGGCAGGGGAATTAGTCAAGGTAGGGGCTGTTCACTAGCAGGGGAATTAGTCAGGGTAGGTGCTGTTCACTGGCAGGGGAATTAGTCAGGGTAGGGGCTGTTCACTAGCAGGGGAATTAGTCAGGGTAGGGGCTGTTCACTAGCAGGGCAATTAGTCAGGGTAGGTGCTGTTCACTGGCAGGGGAATTAGTCAGGGTAGGGATTGTTCACTGGCAGGGGAATTAGTCAGGGTAGGGGCTGTTCACTGGCAGGCGAATTAGTCAGGGTAGGAGCTTTTCACTGGCAGGGGATTAGTCAGGGTAGGGGCTGTTCACTAGCAGGGGAATTAGTCACGGTAGGGGCTGTTCACTAGCAGGGGAATTAGTCACGGTAGGGGCTGTTCACTGGAAGGGGAATTAGTCAGGGTAGGGATTGTTCACTGGCAGGGGAATTAGTCAGTGTAGGGGCTGTTCACTGGCAGGGGAATTAGTCAGGGTAGGGGTTGTTCACTGGCAGGGGAGTTAGTCGGGGTAGGGGTTGTTCGCTGGCAGGGGAATTAGTCAGGGTAGGGGCTGTTCACTGGCAGGGGAATTAGTCAGGGTACGGGCTGTTCACTGGCAGGGGAATTAGTCAGGGTAGGAGCTGTTCACTGTCAGGGGAATTAGTCAGGGTAGGGGCTGTTCACTGTCAGGGGAATTAGTCAGGGTAGGGGCTGTTCACTGGCAGGGGAATTAGTCAGAGTAGAGGCAGGGAATTAGTCAGGGTAGGGGCTGTTCACTGGCAGGGGAATTAGTCAGTGTAGGGGCTGTTCACTAGCAGGGGAATTAGTCAGGGTAGGGGTTGTTCACTGCCAGGGGAATTAGTGAGGGGAGGGGTTGTTCACTGGCAGTGGAATTTGTCAGGGTTGGGGTTGTTCACTGGCAGGGGAATTAGTCAGCGGAGGGGTTGTTCACTGGCAGTGGAATTAGTCAGGGTTGGGGCTGTTCACTAGCAGGGGAATTAGTCAGGGTAGGGGCTCTTCTCTGACAGGGGAATTAGTCAGGGTAGGGGTTGTTCACTGCCAGGGGAATTAGTGAGGGGAGGGGTTGTTCACTGGCAGTGGAATTAGTCAGGGTTGGGGTTGTTCACTGGCAGGGGAATTAGTCAGGGGAGGGGTTGTTCACTGGCAGTGGAATTAGTCAGGGTTGGGGCTGTTCACTGACAGGGGAATTAGTCAGGGTAGGGGCTGTTCACTGGCAGGGAATTAGTCAGGGTAGGGGCTGTTCACTAGCAGGGGAATTAGTCAGGGTAGGGGCTGTTCACTAGCAGTGGAATTAGTCAGGGTAGAGGCTGTTCACTGGCAGGGGAATTAGTCAGGGTAGGGGCTGTTCACTGGCAGGGGAATTAGTCAGGGTAGGGGCTGTTCACTGGAAGGGGAATTAGTCAGGGTAGGGGCTGGTCACTGGCAGGGGAATTAGTCAGGGTAGGGATTGTTAACTGGCAGGGGATTAGTCAGGGTAGGGGCTGTTCACTGTCAGGGGAATTAGTCAGGGTAGGGGTTGTTCACTGGCAGGGGAATTAGACAGGGTAGGGGCAGTTCACTGGCAGAGGAATTAGTCAGGGTAGGGATTGTTCACTGGCAGGGGAATTAGTCAGGGTAGGGGCTGTTCACTGTCAGGGGAATGATTCAGGGTACGGGCTGTTCACTGGCAGGGGAATTAGTCAAGGTAGGTGCTGTTCACTGGCAGTGGAATTAGTCAGGGTAGGGGCTGTGCACTGGCAGGGGAATTAGTCAGGGAAGGGGCTGTTCACTGTCAGGGGAATTAGTCAGGGTAGAGGCTGTTCACTGGCAGGGGAATTAGTCAGGGTAGGAGCTGTTCACTGGCAGGGGAATTAGTCAGGGTAGGGGCTGTTCACTGGCAGGGGAATTAGTCAGGGTAGGGGTTGTTCACTAGCAGGGAATTAGTCAGGGTAGGGGCTGTTCACTGTCAGGGGAATTAGTCTGGATAGGGGCTGTTCACTGGCAGGGGAATTAGTCAGGGAAGGGGCTGTTCACTGTCAGGGGAATTAGTCAGGGTAGAGGCTGTTCACTGGCAGGGGAATTAGTCAGGGAAGGGGTAGTTCACTGGCAGGGGAATTAGTCAGGGTAGGGGCTGTTCACTGACAGGGGAATTAGTCAGGGTAGGGGCTGTTCACTGGCAGGGGAATTAGTCAGGGTAGGGGCTGTTCACTGGCAGGGGTATTAGTCACGGTAGGGCCTGTTCACTGGCAGGGGAATTAGTCAGGGTTGGGGCTGTTCACTGGCAGGGGAATTAGTCACGGTAGGGGCTGTTCACTGGCAGGGGAATTAGTCAGGGTAGGGGTTGTTCACTGACAGGGGAATTAGTCACGGTAGGGCCTGTTCACTGGCAGGGGAATTAGTCAGGGTTGGGGCTGTTCACTGGCAGGGGAATTAGTCAGGGTAGGGGCTGTTCACTGGCAGGGGAATTAGTCAGGGTAGGGGCTGTTCACTGGCAGGGGAATTAGTCAGGGTAGGGGCTGTTCACTGACAGGGGAATTAGTCAGGGTAGGGGCTGTTCACTGGCAGGGGAATTAGTCAGGGTAGGGGCTGTTCACTGGCAGGGGAATTAGTCAGGGTAGGGGCTGTTCACTGGAAGGGGAATTAGTCATTGTAGGGATTGTTCACTGGCAGGGGAATTAGTCACGGTAGGAGCTTTTCACTGGCAGGGGATTAGTCAGGGTAGGGGCTGTTCACTGGAAGGGGAATTAGTCAGGGTAGGGGCTGTTCACTGGAAGGGGAATTAGTCAGGGTAGGGATTGTTCACTGGCAGGCGAATTAGTCAGGGTAGGAGCTTTTCACTGGCAGGGGATTAGTCAGGGTAGGGGCTGTTCACTGGCAGGGAATTAGTCAGGGTAGGGGCTGTTCACTGGCAGGGGAATTAGTCAGAGTAGAGGCTGTTCACTGGCAGGGGAATTAGTCAGGGTAGGGGCTGTTCACTGACAGGGGAATTAGTCAGGGTAGGGGCTGTTCACTGGCAGTGGAATTAGTCAGGGTAGGGGCTGTTCACTGGCAGGGGATTATTCAGGGTAGGGATTGTTCACTGGCAGGGGAAGTAGCCAGGGTAGGGGTTGTTCACTGGCAGGGAAATTAGTCACGGTAGGGCCTGTTCACTGGCAGGGGAATTAGTCAGGGTAGGGGCTGTTCACTGGCAGGGGAATTAGTCAGGAAGGGGCTGTTCACTGGCAGGGAATTAGTCAGGGTAGGGGTTGTTCACTGGCAGGGGAGTTAGTCGGGGTAGGGGTTGTTCACTGGCAGGGGAATTAGTCAGGGTAGGGGCTGTTCACTGGCAGGGGAATTAGTCAGGGTACGGGCTGTTCACTGGCAGGGGAATTAGTCAGGGTAGGAGCTGTTCACTGTCAGGGGAATTAGTCAGGGTAGGAGCTGTTCACTGGCAGGGGAATTAGTCAGGGTAGGGGTTGTTCACTGGCAGGGGAATTAGTCAGGGTAGGGGCTGGTCACTGGCAGGGGAATTAGTCAGGGTAGGGGTTGTTCACTGGCAGGGGAATTAGTCAGGGAAGGGGCTTTTCACTGGCAGGGGAATTAGTCAGTGTTGGGGCTGTTCACTGGCAGGGAAATTAGTCAGGGTAGGTGTTGTTAACTGGCAGGGGAGTTAGTCGGGGTAGGGGTTGTTCACTGGCAGGGGAATTAGTCAGGGTAGGGGCTGTTCACTGGCAGGGGAATTAGTCAGGGTAGGGGCTGTTCACTGGCAGGCGAATTAGTCAGGGAAGGGGCTTTTCACTGGCAGGGGAATTAGTCAGTGTTGGGGCTGTTCACTGGCAGGGAAATTAGTCAGGGTAGGTGTTGTTAACTGGCAGGGGAGTTAGTCGGGGTAGGGGTTGTTCACTGGCAGGGGAATTAGTCAGGGTAGGGGCTGTTCACTGGCAGGGGAATTAGTCAGGGTAGGGATTGTTCACTGGCAGGGGATTAGTCAGGGTAGGGGTTGTTCACTGGCAGGGGATTAGTCAGGGTAGGGGCTGTTCACTGGCAGGGGAATTAGTCAGGGAAGGGGCTTTTCACTGGCAGGGGAATTAGTCAGGGTAGGGGCTGTTCACTGGCAGTGGAATTAGTCAGGGTAGGGGCTGTTCACTGGCAGGGGAATTAGTCAGGGTAGGGACTGTTCACTAGCAGGGGAATTAGTCAGGGTAGGTGTTGTTAACTGGCAGGGGAGTTAGTCGGGGTAGGGGTTGTTCACTGGCAGGGGAATTAGTCAGGGTAGGGGCTGTTCACTGGCAGGGGAATTAGTCAGGGAAGGGGCTTTTCACTGGCAGGGGAATTAGTCAGTGTTTTGGGATTGTTCACTGGCAGGGAAATTAGTCAGGGTAGGTGTTGTTAACTGGCAGGGGAGTTAGTCGGGGTAGGGGATGTTCACTGGCAGGGGAATTAGTCAGGGTAGGGGCTGTTCACTGGCAGGGGAATTAGTCAGGGTAGGGATTGTTCACTGGCAGGGGATTAGTCAGGGTAGGGGTTGTTCACTGGCAGGGGATTAGTCAGGGTAGGGGCTGTTCACTGGCAGGGGAATTAGTCAGGGAAGGGGCTTTTCACTGGGAGGGGAATTAGTCAGGGTAGGGGCTGTTCACTGGCAGTGGAATTAGTCAGGGTAGGGGCTGTTCACTGGCAGGGGAATTAGTCAGGGTAGGGACTGTTCACTAGCAGGGGAATTAGTCAGGATAGGGATTGTTCACTGGCAGGGGAATTAGTCAGGGTAGGGGCTGTTCACTGGCAGTGGAATTAGTCAGGGTAGGGGCTGTTCACTGGCAGTGGAATTAGTCAGGGTAGGGGCTGTTCACTGGCAGGGGAATTAGTCAGGGTAGGGGCTGTTCACTAGCAGGGGAATTAGTCAGGGTAGGGACTGTTCACTGGCAGGGGAATTAGTCAGGGTAGAGGCTGTTCACTGGCAGGGGAATTAGTCAGGGTAGGGGCTGTTCACTAGCAGGGGAATTAGTCAGGATAGGGATTGTTCACTGGCAGGGGAATTAGTCAGGGTAGGGGCTGTTCACTGGCAGGGGAATTAGTCAGGGAAGGGGCTGTTCACTGGCAGGGGAATTAGTCAGGGTAGGGGCTGTTCACTGGCAGGGGAATTAGTCAGGGTAGGGGCTGTTCACTGGCAGGGGAATTAGTCAGGGTAGGGATTGTTCACTGGCAGGGGAATTAGTCAGGGTAGGGGCTGTTCACTGGCAGGGGAATTAGTCAGGGTAGGGGCTGTTCACTGGCAGGGGAATTAGTCAGGGTAGGGGCTGTTCACTGGCAGGGGAATTAGTCAGGGTAGGGGTTGTTCACTGGCAGGGGAGTTAGTCGGGGTAGGGGTTGTTCACTGGCAGGGGAATTAGTCGGGGTAGGGGCTGTTCTCTGGCAGGGGAATTAGTCAGGGTAGGGGTTGTTCACTGGCAGGGGAATTAGTCGGGGTAGGGGCTGTTCACTGGCAGGGGAATTAGTCAGGGTAGGGGTTGTTCACTGGCAGGGGAATTACTCAGGGTAGGGGCTGTTCACTGGCAGGGGAATTAGTCAGGGTAGGGGCTGTTCACTGGCAGGGGAATTAGTCACGGTAGGGGCTGTTCACTGGCAGGGGAATTAGTCAGTGAAGGGGCTGTTCACTGGCAGGGGAATTAGTCACGGTAGGAGCTGTTCACTGGCAGGGGATTAGTCAGGGTATGGGCTGTTCACTGGCAGGGGAATTAGTCAGGGTAGGGGTTGTTCACTGGTGGGGGAATTAGTCAGGGTAGGGGCTGTTCACTGGCAGGGGAATTAGTCAGGGTAGGAGCTGTTCACTTTCAGGCGAATTAGTCAGGGTAGAGGCTGTTCACTGGCAGGGGAATTAGTCAGGGTAGAGGCTGTTCACTGGCAGGGGAATTAGTCAGGGTAGGGGCTGTTCACTAGCAGGGGAATTAGTCACGGTAGGGGCTGTTCACTGGCAGGGGAATTAGTCAGGGTAGGGGTTGTTCACTGGCAGGGGAATTAGTCAGGGTAGGGGCTGTTCACTGGCAGGGGAATTAGTCAGGGTTGGGGTTGTTCACTGGCAGGGGAATTAGTCAGGGTAGGGGCTGTTCACTGGCAGGGGAATTAGTCTGGATAGGGGCTGTTCACTGGCAGGGGAATTAGCCAGGTTGGGGTTGTTCACTGGCAGGGGAATTAGTCTGGATAGGGGCTGTTCACTGGCAGGGGAATTAGTCAGGGTTGGGGTTGTTCACTGGCAGGGGAATTAGTCTGGATAGGGGCTGTTCACTGGCAGGGGAATTAGTCAGGGTTGGGGCTGTTCACTGGCAGGGGAATTAGTCGGGGTAGGGGTTGTTCACTGGCAGGGGATTAGTCAGGGTAGGGGCTGTTCACTGGCAGGGGAATTAGTCGGGGTATGGGCTGTTCACTGGCAGGAATTAGTCAGGATCGGGGCTGTTCACTGGCAGGGGAATTAGTCAGGGTAGGGGTTGTTCACGGGCAGGGGATTAGTCTGGGTAGGGGCTGTTCACTGGCAGGGGAATTAGTCAGGGTAGGGGCTGTTCACTGGCAGGGGAATTAGTCAGGGTAGGGGCTGTTCACTGGCAGGGGAATTAGTTAGGGTAGGGACTGTTCACTGGCAGGGGTATTAGTCAGGGTAGGGGCTGTTCACTGGCAGGGGAATTAGTCAGGGTAGGGGCTGTTCACTGGCAGGGGATTAGTCAGGGTAGGGGCTGTTCACTGGCAGGGGATTAGTCTGGGTAGGGACTGTTCACTGGCAGGGGAATTAGTCAGAGGCAGGGAATTAGTCAGGGTAGGGGCTGTTCACTGGCAGGGAAATTAGTCAGGGTAGGGATTGTTCACTGGCAGGGGAATTAGTCAGGGTAGGGGCTGTTCACTGGCAGGGGAATTAGTCAGGGGAGGGGTTGTTCACTGGCAGTGGAATTAGTCAGGGTTGGGGCTGTTCACTAGCAGGGGAATTAGTCAGGGTAGGGGCTGTTCACTAGCAGGGGAATTAGTCAGGGTAGGGGTTGTTCACTGGCAGGGGAATTAGTCAGGGGAGGGGTTGTTCACTGGCAGTGGAATTAGTCAGGGTTGGGGTTGTTCACTGGCAGGGGAATTAGTCAGGGGAGGGGTTGTTCACTGGCAGTGGAATTAGTCAGGGTTGGGGCTGTTCACTAGCAGGGGAATTAGTCACGGTAGGGGCTGTTCACTGACAGGGGAATTAGTCAGGGTAGGGGCTGTTCACTGGCAGTGGAATTAGTCAGGGTAGGGGCTTTTCACTGGCAGGGGAATTAGTCAGGGAAGGGGCTGTTCACTGTCAGGGGAATTAGTCATTGTAGGGATTGTTCACTGGCAGGGGAATTAGTCAGGGTAGGGGCTGTTCACTGGCAGGGGAATTAGTCAGGGTAGGGGCCGTTCACTGGAAGGGGAATTAGTCAGGGTAGGGGCTGTTCACTGGCAGGGGAATTAGTCAGGGTAGGAGCTTTTCACTGGCAGGGGATTAGTCAGGGTAGGGGCTGTTCACTGGCAGGGGAATTAGTCAGTGTAGGGGCTGTTCACTGGCAGGGGAATTAGTCAGGGGAGGGGTTGTTCACTGGCAGTGGAATTAGTCACGGTAGGAGCTGTTCACTGGCAGGGAATTAGTCAGGGTAGGGGCTGTTCACTGGCAGCGGAATTAGTCAGGGTAGGGGCTGTTCACTGGCAGGGGAATTAGTCACGGTAGGGGTTGTTCACTGGCAGTGGAATTAGTCAGGGTAGGGGCTGTTCACTGGCAGCGGAATTAGTCAGGGTAGGGGCTGTTCACTGGCAGGGGAATTAGTCACGGTAGGGGTTGTTCACTGGCAGTGGAATTAGTCAGGGTTGGGGCTGTTCACTGGCAGGGGAATTAGTCACGGTAGGGGTTGTTCACTGGCAGTGGAATTAGTCAGGGTAGGGGCTGTTCACCGGCAGGGGAATTAGTCAGGGTAGGGGCTGTTCACTAGCAGGGGATTAGTCAGGGTAGGGATTGTTCACTGGCAGGGGAATTAGCCAGGGTAAGGGCTGTTCACTGGCAGGGGAATTAGTCGGGGTAGGGGCTGTTCACTGGCAGGGGAATTAGTCAGGGTCGGGGCTGTTCACTGGCAGGGGATTAGTCTGGGTAGGGGATGTTCACTGGCAGGGGAATTAGTCAGGGTAGGAGTTGTTCACTGGCAGGGGATTAGTCAGGGTAGGGATTGTTCACTGGCAGGGGAATTAGTCAGGGTAGGAGCTGTTCACTGGCAGGGGAATTAGTCACGGTAGGAGCTGTTCACTGGCAGGGGATTAGTCAGGGTAGGGGCTGTTCACTGGCAGGGAATTAGTCAGGGTAGGGGCTGTTCACTGGCAGGGGAATTAGTCAGGGTAGGGGCTGTTCACTGGCAGGGGAATTAGTCAGGGTAGGGGCTGTTCACTGGCAGGGGAATTAGTCAGGGTAGGGGCTGTTCACTGGCAGGGGAATTACTCAGGGTAGGGGCTGTTCACTGGCAGGGGATTAGTCAGGGTAGGGATTGTTCACTGGCAGGGGAATTAGCCAGGGTAGGGGCTGTTCACTAGCAGGGGAATTATTCAGGGTAGGGGCTGTTCACTGGCAGGGGAATTAGTCAGGGTAGGGGCTGTTCACTGGCAGGGGAATTAGTCAGGGTAGGGATTGTTCACTGGCAGGGGAATTAGTCAGGGTAGGGGCTGTTCACTGGCAGGGGAATTAATCTGGGTAGGGGCTGTTCACTGGCAGGGGATTAGTCAGGGTAGAGGCTGCTCACTGGCAGGGGAATTAGTCAGGGTAGGGGCTGTTCACTGGCAGGGAATTAGTCAGGGTAGGGGTTGTTCACTGGCAGGGGAATTAGTCAGGGTAGGGGCTGTTCACTGGCAGGGGAATTAGTCAGCGTAGGGGCTGTTTACTGACAGGGGAATTAGTCAGGGTAGGGACTGTTCACTGGCAGGGGAATTAGTCAGGGTAGGGGTTGTTCACTGGCAGGGGAGTTAGTCGGGGTAGGGGTTGTTCACTGGCAGGGGAGTTAGTCGGGGTAGGGGTTGTTCACTGGCAGGGGAATTAGTCAGGGTAGGGCTTCTTCACTGGCAGGGAATTAGTCAGGGTAGAGGTTGTTCACTGGCAGGGGAGTTAGTCGGGGTAGGGGTTGTTCACTGGCATGGGAATTAGTCAGGGTAGAGGCTGTTCACTAGCAGGGGAATTAGTCAGGGTAGGGGCTGTTCACTGGCAGGGGAATTAGTCAGGGTAGGGGCTGTTCACTGGCAGAGGAATTAGTCAGGGTAGGGGCTGTTCACTGGCAGGGAATTAGTCAGGGTAGGGGTTGTTCACTGGCAGGGGAGTTAGTCGGGGTAGGGGTTGTTCACTGGCAGGGGATTAGTCAGGGTAGGGGCTGTTCACTGGCAGGGGAATTAGTCAGGGTATGAGCTGTTCACTGGCAGGGGAATTAGACAGGGTAGGAGCTGTTCTCTGGCAGGGGAATTAATCAGGGTAGGGGCTGTTCACTAGCAGGGGGATTAGTCACGGTAGGGGCTGTTCAATGGCAGGGGAATTAGTTAGGGTAGGGGCTGGTCACTGGCAGGGGAATTAGTCAGGGTAGGGGCTGTTCACTGGCAGGGGAATTAGTCAGGGTAGGGATTGTTCACTGGCAGGGGAATTAGTCACGGTAGGGGCTGTTCACTGGAAGGGGAATTAGTCAGGGTAGGGGTTGTTCACTGGCAGGGGAATTAGTCAGGGTAGGGGTTGTTCACTGGCAGGGGAATTAGTCAGGGAAGGGGCTTTTCACTGGCAGGGGAATTAGTCAGGGTTGGGGCTGTTCACTGGCAGGGGAATTAGTCAGGGTAGGGGCTTTTCACTGGCAGGGGAATTAGTCAGGGTACGGGCTGTTCACTGGCAGGGGAATTAGTCAGGGTAGGGGTTGTTCACTGGCAGGGGAGTTAGTCGGGGTAGGGGTTGTAAACTGGCAGGGGAATTATTCAGGGTAGGGGCTGTTCACTGGCAGGGGAATTAGTCAGGGTACGGGCTGTTCACTGGCAGGGGAATTAGTCAGGGTAGGGGTTGTTCACTGGCAGGGGACTTAGTCGGGGTAGGGGTTGTTAACTGGCAGGGGAATTAGTCAGGGTAGGGGCTGTTCACTGGCAGGGGAATTAGTCAGGGTAGGGGCTGTTCACGGGCAGGGGAATTAGTCAGGGTAGGGGCTGTTCACTGGCAGGGGAATTAGTCAGAGTAGAGGCAGGGAATTAGTCAGGGCAGGGACTGTTCACTGGCAGGGGAATTAGTCAGAGTAGAGGCAGGGAATTAGTCAGGGTAGGGGCTGTTCACTGGCAGGGGAATTAGTCAGGGTAGGAATTGTTCACTGGCAGGGGAATTAGTCAGGGTAGGGGCTGTTCACTGGCAGGGGAATTAGTCAGGGTAGGGGTTGTTCACTGGCAGGGGAATTAGTCAGGGTAGGAATTGTTCACTGGCAGGGGAATTAGTCAGGGTAGGGGCTGTTCACTGGCAGGGGAATTAGTCAGGGTAGGGGTTGTTCACTGGAAGGGGAATTAGTCACGGTAGGGGCTGTTCACTAGCAGGGGAATTAGTCACGGTCGGGGCTGTTCACTGGCAGGGGAATTAGTCAGGGTAGGGGCTGTTCACTGGCAGGGGATTAGTCAGGGTATGGGTTGTTCACTGGCAGGGAATTAGTCACGGTAGGGGCTGTTCACTGGCAGGGGAATTAGTCATGGAAGGAGCTGTTCACTGGCAGGGGATTAGTCAGGGTAGGGGCTGTTCACTGGCAGGGGAATTAGTCAGGGTAGGAGCTGTTCACTGGCAGGGGAACTAGTCAGGGTAGGGGCTGTTCACTGGCAGGGGAATTAGTCAGGGAAGGAGCTGTTCACTGGCAGGGGATTAGTCAGGGTAGGGGCTGTTCTCTGGCAGGGGAATTAGTCAGGGTAGGGGCTGTTCACTAGCAGGGGAATTAGTCAAGGTAGGGGCTGTTCACTGGCAGTGGAATTAGTCAGGGTAGGGGCTGTTCACTGGCAGGGGAATTAGTCAGGGTAGGGGCTGTTCACTGGCAGGGGAATTAGTCAGGGTAGGGGCTATTCACTGGCAGGGGAATTAGTCAGGGTAGGGGCTGTTCACTGGCAGGGGAATTAGTCAGGGTAGGGGCTGTTCACAGGCAGGGGAATTACACAGGGTAGGGGCTGTTCACTGGCAGGGGAATTAGTCAGGGTAGGGGTTGTTCACTGGCAGGGGAGTTAGTCAGGGTAGGGGTTGTTCACTGGCAGGGGAATTAGTCAGGGTAGGGGTTGTTCACTGGCAGGGGAATTAGTCAGGGTAGGGGTTGTTCACTGGCAGGGGAATTAGTCAGGTTAGGGGCTGTTCACTGGCAGGGGAATTAGTCAGGGAAGGGGCTGTTCACTGACAGGGGAATTAGTCAGGGAAGGGGCTGTTCACTGACAGGGGAATTAGTCAGGGTAGGGGTTGTTCACTGGCAGGGGAATTAGTCAGGGTAGGGTCTGTTCACTAGCAGGGGAATTGGTCAGGGTAGGGCCTGTTCACTGGCAGGGGAATTAGTCAGTGTAGGGGCTGTTCACTGGCAGGGGAATTAGTCAGGGTAGGGGCTGTTCACTAGCAGGGGAATTGGTCAGGGTAGGGGCTGTTCACTGGCAGGGGAATTAGTCAGGGTAGGGGCTGTTCACTGACAGTGGAATTAATCAGGGTAGGAGCTGTTCACTAGCAGGGGAATTAGTCAGGGTAGGGGCTGTTCACTGGCAGGGGAATTAGTCAGGGTAGGGGTTGTTCACTGGCAGTGGAATTAGTCAGGGTGGAGGCTGTTCACTGGAAGGGATATTAGTCACGGTAGGGGCTGTTCACTGGCAGGGGAATTAGTCAGGGTAGGGGTTGTTCACTGGCAGGGGATTAGTCAGGGTGGAGGCTGTTCACTGGAAGGGGTATTAGTCACGGTAGGGGCTGTTCACTGGCAGGGGAATTAATCACGGTAGGAGCTGTTCACTGGCAGGGGATTAGTCAGGGTAGGGGCTGTTCACTGGCAGGGAATTAGTCACGGTAGGGGCTGTTCACTGGCAACACTGAGGGAGCACCCAATACCCAATTACAACACTGAGGGAGCACCCGATAACCAATTACAACACTGAGAGAGCACCCGATAACCAATTACAACACTGAGGGAGCAGCCGATAACACATTTCAACACTGAGGGAGCATCCGATACCCAATTACAACACTGAGGGAGCACCCGATACCCAATTACAACACTGAGGGAGCAGCCGATATCCAATTACAACACTGAGGGAGCACCCGATACCCAATTACAACACTGAGGGAGCAGCCGATAACACATTTCAACACTGAGGGAGCATCCGATACCCAATTACAACACTGAGGGAGCACCCGATACCCAATTACAACACTGAGGGAGCAGCCGATATCCAATTACAACACTGAGGGAGCACCCGATACCCAATTACAACACTGAGGCAGCAGCCTATATCCAATTACAACACTGAGAGAGCACCCAATACCCAATTACAACACTAAGGGAATACCCGATACTCAGTCACAACACTGACAGAGCACCCGATAACCAATTACAACACTGAGGGAGCACCCGATAACCAATTAGAACACTGAGGGAGCACCCGATAACCAATTACAACACTGAGGGAGCACCCGATACCCAATTAGAACACTGAGGGAGCACCGGAAAACCAATTACAACACTGAGGCAGCACCCGATAACCAATTACAACACTGAGGGAGCACCCGATACCCAATTACAACACTGAGGGAGCACCGAAAAACAAATTACAACACTGAGGGAGCAGCCTATACCCAATTACAGCACTGAGGGAGCACTCGATACCCAATTACAACACTGAGGGAGCACCCGATAACCAATTACAAAACAGAGAGAGCACCCAATACCCAATTACAACACTAAGGGAACACCCGATACTCAATTACAACACTGACAGAGCACCCGATAACCAATTACAACACTGAGGGAGCACCCGATACCCAATTAGAACACTGAGGGAGCACCCGATAACCAATTACAACACTGAGGGAGCACCCAATACCCAATTACAACACTGAGAGAGCACCCAAAAACAAATTACAACACTGAGGGAGCAGCCTATACCCAATTACAGCACTGAGGGAGCACCCGATAGCCAATTACAACACTGAGGGAGCACCCGATACTCAATTACAACACTGAGGGAGCTCCCGACACCCAATTACAACACTGAGGGAGCACCCGATAACCAATTACAACACTGACAGAGCACCCGATACCCAATTACAACACTGAGTGAGCACCCAATAACCAATTACAACACTGAGGGGGCATCCGAAACCCAATTACAACACTGACAGAACAACCGATACCCAATTACAACACTGAGTGAGCACCTGATACCCAATTACAACACTGAGGGGGCATCCGATACCCAATTACAACACTGACAGAGCACCCGATAGCCAATTACAACATTGAGGGTGCACCGGATACCCAATTACAACACTGAGGGAGCACCCGAAAACCAATTACAACACTGAGGGAGCACCCGATACCCAATTACAACACTGAGGGAGCACCCGATACCCAATTACAACACTGAGGGAGCACCCGATACCCAATTACAACACTGAGGGAGCACCCGATACCCAATTACAACACTGAGGGAGCACCCGATACCCAATTACAACACTGAGGGAGCACCCGATACCCAATTACAACACTGAGGGAGGACCCGATACCCAATTACAACACTGAGGGAGCACCCGATACTCAATTACAACACTGAGGGAGCACCCGAAAACCAATTGCAACACTGAGGGGGCACCCAATAACAAATTACAACATTGAGGGAGCACCTGATAACCAATTACAACACTGAGGGGGCACCCGATAGTCACTTACAACACTGAGGGGGCACACGATACCCAATTACAACACTGATGGAGCACCCGATACTCAATTACAACACTGATGGAGCACCCGAAAACCAATTGCAACACTGAGGGAGCACCCGATACCCAATTACAACACTGAGGGAGCACCCGAAAACCAATTACAACACAGAGAGAGCACCCGATACCCAATTACAGCACTGAGGGAGCACCCGATAACAAATTACAACATTGAGGGAGCAGCCTGATAACCAATTACAACATTGAGGGAGCACCTGATACCCAATTACAACACTGAGGGAACACCCGATACCCAATTACAACACTGAGGGAGCACCCGAAAACCAATTACAACACTGAGGGGGCATCCGATAACAAATTACAACACTGAGCGAGCATCCGATAACCAATTACAACACTGAGCGAGCACCCGATACCCAATTACAGCACTGAGGGGGCACCCGATACCCAATTACAACACTGAGGGAGCACCCGATACCCAATTACAACACTGAGGGAGCACCCGATACCCAATTACAACACTGAGGGAGCACCCGATACCCAAGTACAACACTGAGGGAGTACCCGAAAACCAATTGCAATACTGAGGGAGCACCCGATACCCAATTACAACACTGAGGGAGCACCCGATACCCAAGTACAACACTGAGGGAGCACCCGAAAACCAATTGCAATACTGAGGGAGCACCCGATACCCAATTGCAACACTGACAGAGCACCCGATACCCAATTACAACAGTGGGGGAGAATCGATACCCAATTACAACACTGAGGGAGCACCCGATACCCAATTACAACACTGAGCGAGCACAATTATTAATTACAGCACTGATGGGACACCCGCTAACCTATTACAACACCGATGTAGCACCTGCTACTCAATCACTGCACAGCTGGAACATCTTTACATCATTACAACAATGTGGGACGAGAGAATTTTACTGTCAAAAATGTCTCCCGAGCCACTGGCTCCAGGCTTGCTGCTGTTTCCTCATTCAGTATTAATACGGACACTTCCCCTTCCATCAGTCACATCTCCCTCTCTCCCAAACACTTGGGAGTCTGTATATTCCATGGTACAGTGGCAGTGCACAGTCAGATCCCACAAACACCCGAGAACATTTACCTCTCTCCAAACAAACTACCCCCTCTTACTCCACTTCAATATGTCCCTCATCCTCGCACAGCAGGATCCCACCCCCCCCCCCCCCCCCCACACACACAAACACATACTCCAGTGTGGGATCGGCCGGATTTGAAAAAAAAAAGTGTTTGAGGTGAGAATAGCCGCAGTTGTTGTGCGAGGAATGTAGGGCGGGGTCTAGGGGGGCAAGAAGCCTCCCATCCGTGGGCAGGGTGGGTACAGAGGGATATGGGCCAAATGCGGGCAAGTGGGACTAGCTTAGTGATAGAAACTGGGCGGCACGGACAAGCTGAGCCGAAGGGACCGTTTCCATGCTGTAAACATCTTTCACTCTCTGACTGGCCTCCAGTCGAACAAACAGCCTTCTCCCACCACCCTCTGTCTCCTATCACTAACTCAGTTCTGCTTCCAGGTTACCCCATCTCCCATGTGCATTTGACTTCTTTGTCAGTCTCCCATGTGGGGCCTTGTCAGAGGCTTGGCTGCAATCCAGATAAACTACATCAACTGCACCACCCTCATCTGGTCACCTCCTCCAATAATTCAGTCCCATTTGTTCAGCACGGCCTCCCTCTGCCACGCTGACTATTCCTGATCAAAGCTCGCCTCTCCCAAGTGGAGATTGATTCTCCAGCCCCACCGCTCCACGTCAATATTTCCCTCCGCCTCACACAGCAAGATCCCACACTGGAGACCATCAGATCCTGTGTCTTTATCCCCTCCCCCTCCCTTGACCCACCAACCAATGTCCACCTCTGCTTTGCTGTCTCTGGATACCCCTCCCACGCCATCGCCTCACTGGCTCTCTTTCACCCACACAGCCCCCAACATTCCCCCCCCCCCAGTGTGGACACTGTCGCCGTGCGAGGAATATGGGGTGGGTTGTGTGGGCACAAGGAGGGGGGGAGGAAGCTGGACCCTGACTCTACCCCCCAGCCACGACTTTTGTCTCTCTCTCTCCGCTCCCTCTGGCTTTGCACTCTCCCCTATCTCCATCCTAATTGCACAATCGGATCCAATCACCCCTCCAGTCAGTGTACATGAGCAATGAAGGCAATTCTACACAGCAAGATCCCACTGGCAGTACCACGATGGTGCAGGACACCCATCCCACACTCTCTGTCTCTCTCCCCCACCCCACCAGATCCCCTTCACATCCCCAGCCTTCAACTTCCACACTTACCTCTGCCTCCATCTCTCTCTTTCTCCCTCATTTCATTTCTCTCCCTCCCTCTCTCATTTCATTTCTCTCTCTCCCTCTCTCTCATTTCATTGCTCTCTCGCTCTATCCTTCTCGGAGCCGGATCTCCACAGAATCAGACCGTACAGAACTGGCCCTTCCACCCACCAAGCCTGGAGAGACAAGTGTAAATACTCTAATCTGCTCCAATCCCTCTGCCCAGCATAAGGCCCAGAGCCTTGAATGTTACCACACGTTGGGTGTCGCAACCGCCCAATTCTCTCCAACAGAGAGAAATCTGGAAGGGCAGAGAGACAAGAACATTCTACACTCAGAAACTCAGTAAAGTGAATTGAAATGGTCCCTGGCCTTTTCCATGTAAATGTGACATTACTGACACCAAGACACAGGCCCTGTTCTGATTGGCAATTTAAGCCCCCTTCCAGTCACAGCCTTTTACATTCCAGGCCCTTGTCAGCGCTCGATCGAAATGTCCTTCGAAATGTTCATGTCTTATCATTCTGAATAAAGTCCCGCCACACGGGACATGTGTCAGTGTTGTAGAGGATGCCATCTCTGCTACTCCACTACTGGGCCGATATCTGGGGTTTGAGTATCTGTGTGTGTCTCTCTCCAGCTGGCACTGAAACTTCAGAGGCCAGGGGATGCCGCACTGGGACACCTCCACGGAAGAGAGCACTGAATCAAGCCTGCCGTTTATCCCTAACCGGAAGCCTGTGGCTTATATCACACAGATATCCAGACCCCTACCAATGCCCAGGTGATTCTCTCTCTTGCCGGTGGTGCAACACCCACCCGGTTCCTACTTCGCTGGAGTAGCTTTCCCAAGAGAGAGAATAGGACACTGCTGTTTATTACCTAACCAGCAGCCTGTCCTGAGTGAATCGCTCAAGATGACCCTAGATTCTTGAACCCGGAATTAAGGTGAGGAATATTTTAACAATGACTTGGTCAGAGATCGCTGGTGAGAGATTGAAGAATTTAAACGACTCCAATTATCAGCAAATCAAGGTTTATTGCAAAACCCAGGTCAAAATCATCAAACAGAAGAAATTATAATCAAATCTTAAACTCTAACACAAACTAAGTCTATTCAGAAAGTACTATAACGGACACAACGAAAAATCTTATGGTTACACAGTTTTAGCAATAGCACAAAACACAAATCAAGTCCCCTTCCCCAAAGCCTCAACCACTATTAAAGTCAAGGGAGTTTCGCAAGCTGCTGCAGGGTACTTACGGTCACAGGCTGCAGAGGTCAAGTCAAAGGTGGAGAGGTCGAGCCAAGAGACCCTCAATCGAAACACAGCCCCTTTTATATTGTTTTACCTGCCTTTGTCCTGTGTTTTGATCTTATCTCGTTGTCTGGCTCCTTCTTCCTTGTAGCTCCTAGGGGGGGGTTTGTAAATACTTATGCCCCTACTCAGCTCAGCGGACCAAGCCTGCTGGGAAAACTGGTTACGTTCTCTTGGCTGAAAAGTCAGTTTACAGTCTCTTAGTTTTATTCTTGGGCAGTCCAAAAAAAGGCCGAATTGCCCGAAAACCTTACAGATGCCCCTTCGATACGTCCCTACCTGCTTGGACCGTATCGACACAGGTGAAGGGCAATCATTTCCTTTTGTGTGGACCGTAGGCCCCCCCTCAACAACATGCGAAACTACAAGTCCCAAGACAGTTTCCTTAATCTAGGCTACCCCTGATTTCAATGAAAGGGAAAGACAAGACCATACTTAATTCAAACACACAGTAACATATACACATTTCACCGGAACCCCAAACGTAAGGGTCCCTGTACATATATCACAATCAAGTAACTGAAACCCGCGAATCCATACAACTATTTACAATTGCATCTCTTTATTTCACCAAGGATCCTCCTTTCTTGGCTGCACTTCGCTTCTTCCCGTTGAAGGCTCTTCATTTTTCCTCCGTCGTCGATACCTGCAGCTGAGAGGTTTAGTCCAACTGAGGCGACAGCATAATGTACCCCCTGTACAACATTTTCTTTGTGGGGGCAAACACTAAACCATTCTCAGGCCCCCCCTGGTGGTGATCGGACAGTTGTGAGGGTCGATCGGTTGGGCTGTGGGCAGGGGTCGCTTTACCTGAACCAGCAGTTCGGTAGCTTTTACAGTCATCCCTTCCCTGGGCGTTACACATCCCTCCCCACTGCGGTCAATTTATCCCGTTCCCTGAGTTCTGCCACCACCTTACAAAAGTGATTAATGCCCCTTGTGGACATGCCTTGGTAGATCCCCATAAACACAAATAAATGCCCTGGTCAGAAGCCCACCACTTGTCCCAGCAAACGGTGATCCTACCCGGTGACCCCGTGATGGTCCGGTAGGTGTTGGTGTCCAGGCGTTCCCAGTCCGAGGACCGATCCCTCATGTCCAGCCTCAGCTTCCTGGGCCACCACCATCTCCCCAAAGGAACGTCCCCCTCACAGGTTAAACACACCCGCCTGCCCTCAGTCACCCTAACCCGGTCAGTCGAAGGACTCTTCTGTCTCGCCTCTGCGGAGTTCTCCCGGTCCCACCATCGCCAAGATCATCAAACTCCACATCGTCGGGTGTCCCATCTGTAAAAGAGACAAAACACATCCTTGCCTCTACAGAACTACCTACCTTAAAGTGCATGGGTTCTATCCAGCGGCAGCAGCAGCTTCCGCTTTGAAGTTGTGAAATCAACATGAAATTGCCGCAGCCTGTCTGTGGTTCTGTGTCCACAGCCCGGCTCCCCAGGGTCCTAGTGCCTGCTGCTATCCAACGGCAGCAGCAGCTCCCGCTTTGAAGTTGCCGCAGCCTGTCTGTGGTTCTGTGTCCACAGCCCGGCTGCACCAGGGTCCTAGTGCCTGCTGCTTCATCATTTTACCATTGCACTAGGCGCTTCTGTGATCCCACGATCCTAAATAATTCACACACCACTACACACTAATTAGAACTAGCAGGGGGAAAATGATATATACAATGCCACCCGTCCCCGGGTGGCCAAATTAAAACTGTGCCCCGCTAAACTGGGGCAGTTCACCTGTTTGGTCCAACGGCTCGGGCCAGACCGTCCCCTCCCGGGGGTTCGTGCTGCCCCTTGCCTCTCCTTCCCCAACAGGGTTCGGTGATCCCTCAGCGTTCCCTTCTACTCGGGCCCCCTTACTGCGGGACCGGGTTCTAGGGAGGTGTGATGGGGACCATCTTACCGGGGGCTTGGAGACCCGATTGCTCCCTCGTCCCCCGACTGGTTCCCAAGCCCAAGGTGATACCTCCACTTCCTCCGCCTCCTTAGCCTCTATACTAAGGCAGGCCACCTGACCCACAGGTAAGGGCTTGGGAATCGTTACTGTCCCTGGGCTGGGTGCTTGCAGCACGGTCGGTTTCTTTGGGACTGCCCCTTCGGGACAGCACCTTGTCACCGGTTGTGTGACCATGGAGTCAGGGACCTCCCCCACCGTCGTTAATCCTACGGGGGGTTTCTCCACTACCACCCCCAGTCTTCCCCCCACCTTGCTCTTTCTTGTCCTTATGGGGTGGAACAATTTAAATTGACTGATGTGGCGTTCGCATGGGTCCCACCTTAAGGGATTTAAACTGCAAATAGCCGCTGAGGAAGCCTCCAGAATGGGACCCTGCACCTGGACCGGACCAGGGTCTGGGGCTAGAACTACCCCTGCGCTCCCTTTTTCCTGAGGCTGCTCCCTGGGTAGTCATACGGGTTCTTGTGGTGTGGGTGCGGGCAGGCCCTGGCCCGTTGCCATTGCCAGCTGTCCTGAGCCTTGCAAAAGGGCTAAAATTTTACTTATCTCGATGGTTCCCGGGGCAGCTGCTCCTGCCGCCAGGGTCTGACTTTCTTCTGCGGGAGCCCTCTCCTGCTTGCTAGGGTTTTTACATTCCCTCTTGAAATGCCCGGCCTTCCCACACCCGTAGCATACCGGTTTCTTGTCGGAGGTCCGGGTGCCCTCATGCTTCCACTCTCTCTTAGGGGCTGCTGGCACGATTTCGTGCACTTTACCCTTAAGGGGCTTGTCCTCACCCCTCTCCCCATTACGATATGCAAGGGTGAGTTTTCTAAGGACCTCTGCCTCATTAAGGTCCGGACTCTGCGGGTCGAACCAGTGTTCGGCCTTTGCCCTAACGTGAGGGAGACAGTTAGCTACGAGGGTCTTCAGCCAGTGGGCTGTTCTCTCATCTAAATTCCGTCTATCCGCGAGAACCCCGCATGCCTCCATATAGACAGTCCACAGCCTGTCTGCGAACATGGTGGGAGATTCCCCTGGTTGCTGCTTGGTTTCCCCCACCCTCATGAAAGGGCTCCCCAGATTCAAGCCCATCGCCTCCAGAACAGCAGTCTGTGCTGCCGCCCATGTGTCAGGTCTTCCCCCATTCCCAGAGGTCACTGTCCTGCATAGCTGTGCATCTAGGGTCATCAGGAGCATCCTTATTTGCTCCCCCTCGTCGCAGTCATTAATGCTGGCCGCCTGTTCCACCTCCATAAAATGAAGCGACGGATCCCCTTTTGGAGTTAGCCTGGGAACGTGGGCCACCATCCCCCTGAGCGCGGATGCCCCATGAGGAATGATAATGTCGCCCTCAACCGGTCCCCTATTCGCCAGCCCCGCCGGGGGACCATACCTTCTTTGTCTGACAGGGCACATCTGCCCTACCTGGGGTTCCTGCTCCTCCTCCCCACTGTCCAGCTCTCCTGCCCCGTTGGGTAGCCCCCCTGTCCCCGGGCTAACTACCCATATAGGAGACGCCGCTATCTGGGGATACACCACTGACCCCCCTTGGACCTGCCCCTGAACGTGCAGTCCGATCCCCCCCTGCCGACCCGGACACAATCCCGGTGCCTCAGGAGGCGGTCTATTCCCCTTGGCCTTTGGGGAATCATCCGCTGCGAGGAGCACCTTGCCCCTAGGGAACCCCCCTGGACCTACCAGGTGTATCTGTCCGCTGAA
Organism: Scyliorhinus torazame; assembly: GCF_047496885.1. Taxonomy (NCBI): domain Eukaryota; kingdom Metazoa; phylum Chordata; class Chondrichthyes; order Carcharhiniformes; family Scyliorhinidae; genus Scyliorhinus; species Scyliorhinus torazame. The sequence goes on along the minus strand of NC_092729.1, from coordinate 23,073,351 downwards.
CTTGGACAAGGTCTCCTCCAACTCCGTTATTCGTGCCTGGCACGGCCCATGGGCCCAGTCCCCTACTTCCTCGCGAGCCACTCGTTACGCTGCCTGGATGTCCCGGAACTTCCCCTCCAGCTTCCTACACTGCTCTGTACTCCGAGCATAGAGTTCCTGGAGCCTCCGTTCCTTTTCTTTACCCTCCACTATCTGGCAGTGGAGATAGTCCTTCTCACACCGGTTAGACTCGCTTTCCTGTTTCATTTCTGCCAATTCCTCCCGCAGTCGTTCCGCTGCGCTATCCTCCTGCTCTAACTCTTCGATCCTTTGCTCTGCGTTGACTACCTGCTGAGACAGGCAAACCAGCCAAACTGCCTTCTCCAAGTGCTTTTTGTGCGCCTTACTTTCTGTCCATGCAGCCGCTGCCATTACCGGTTGCTCCGCATTGATTAGTTCTGAGACCCAAGGTTTGGTGAGGTTGACCTTTTGCCACAAATACGAGGAGATTCTCTCCTCCATTTTACTTCGTTCCCTCACCCCCTCTGCCAAGTCACATACTCCAAACCACCGGGGTCCCTTCGTGGTCGCCATTGTAGAGGGTGCCATCTCTGCTACTCCACTACTGGGCCGATATCTGGGGTTTGAGTATCTGTGCGTGTCTCTCTCCAGCTGGCACTGAAACTTCAGAGGCCAGGGGATGCCGCACTGGGACACCTCCACGGGAGAGAGCACTGAATCAAGCCTGCCGTTTATCCCTAACCGGAAGCCTGAGGCTTATATCACACAGATATCCAGACCCCTACCAATGCCCAGGTGATTCTCTCTCTTGCCGGTGGTGCAACACCCACCCGGTTCCTACTTCGCTGTAGTAGCTTTCCCAAGAGAGAGAATAGGACACTGCTGTTTATTACCTAACCAGCAGTCTGTCCTGAGTGAATCGCTCAAGATGACCCTAGATTCTTGAACCCGGAATTAAGGTGAGGAATATTTTAACAATGACTTGGTCAGAGATCGCTGGTGAGAGATTGAAGAATTTAAACGACTCCAATTATCAGCAAATCAAGGTTTATTGCAAAACCCAGGTCAAAATCATCAAACAGAAGAAATTATAATCAAATCTTAAACTCTAACACAAACTAAGTCTATTCAGAAAGTACGATAGCGGACACAACGAAAAATCTTATTGTTACACAGTTTTAGCAATGACACAGAACACAAATCAAGTCCCCTTCCCCAAAGCCTCAACCACTATCAAAGTCAAAGGAGTTTCGCAAGCTGCTGCAGGGTACTTACAGTCACAGGCTGCAGAGGTCAAGTCAAAGGTGGAGAGGTCGAGCCAAGAGACCCTCAATCGAAACACAGCCCCTTTTATATCCGTTTTACCAGGCTTTTTCCGGTGTTCGGCCAGCCCCTTTTGCATTGAATCCATAAGGTTTAAAGTTCCCGCTGGTCCTGCCCCTTTGAGCCTGTCAGACCTGTCAAGATAGGAGTACCTCCCCTAGGTTCGCCTCCAGTCTGCTTTTTGAGATAACGAGGTTGAGCTCCCCTGTGATGATTTTTAAAGTCTTCCATCTGCTCTGGAGATCGCTGCTATGTTGATGGGGTGTTGATTGGATACTGCTCTGGTGGAGGCAAAGTCATTTACATCTGCATGGGGCTATGACCATCCCATTGTCCTGCTTGCAGGCAGGCCCCTTACAGCATTACCATGCCCCTTTGTCTCTGTGTTTAATCTTATCTCGTTGTCTGGCTCCTTCTTCCTTGTAGCTCCTAGGGGGGGGGGGTTTGTAAATACCTATGCCCCTACTCAGCTCAGCGGATCAAGCCTGCTGGGAAATCTGGTTACGTTCTCTTGGCTGAAAAGTCAGTTTACAGTCTCTGGGTTTTATCCTTGGGCAGTCCAAAAAGGCCGAATTGCCCGAAAACCTTACAGTCCCTCGCTCTCTGTGTCCCTCGCTCTCTGTGTCCTCGCTCTCTCTGTGTCACTCGCGCTCTCTGTGTCCCTCACTCTCTCTGTGTCCCTCCCTTTCTGTGTGTCCCTCGCTCTCTCTGTGTCCCTCGCTCTGTCTGTGCCCCTCGCTCAGTGTCCCTCACGCTCTCTGTGCCCCTCGCTCTCTCTGTTTCCCTCGCTCTCTGTGTTCCTCACTCTCTGTGTCCCTCACTCTCTCTGTGTGACCCTCGCTATCTGTGTCCCTCACTCTCTGTGTCCCTCACTCTCTGTGTCCCTCGCTCTCTGTGTCCCTCGCTCTCTGTGTCCCTCGCTCTCTCTGTGTCCCACACTCTCTGTGTCCCTCGCTCTCTCTGTGTCCCACACTCTCTATGTCCCTCGCTCTCTCTGTGTCCCTCGCTCTCTCTGTGCCCCTCGCTCTCTCTGTTTCCCTCGCTCTCTGTGTTCCTCACTCTCTGTGTCCCTCACTCTCTCTCTGTGTCCCTTTCTCTCTGTGTCCCTCACTCTCTGTGTCCCTCGCTCTCTCTGTGGGGAAAGACAAGTTCTATTCCAGCTCTGCACAATAACTGACCTATCACACTCTGTCAGTTATTCACAACTTAAATGGTGCAAAACAGTCAGTGCAGGGATCCCCTGCGGTCGTTCCCCTGAGAAACAAGTATACCGCTTTGGATACTTGTGGGGGGGACGACATACCAGGGGTAAGCCATGGGGTACCGGCCTCTGGCACGGAGTCTGTCCCTGTTGCTCAAAAGGGAAGGGGGGAGAGGAGCAGAGCATTAGTAATTGGGGACTCTATAGTCAGGGGCACAGATAGGAGATTTTGTGGGAGCGTGAGAGACTCACGTTTGGTATGTTGCCTTACAGGTGCAAGGGTACGTGATGTCTCGGATCGTGTTTTCCGGGTCCTTAAGGGGGAGGGGGAGCAGCCCCAAGTCGTGGTCCACATTGGCACTAACGACATAGGTAGGAAAGGGGATAAGGATGTCAGGCAGGCTTTCAGGGAGCTAGGATGGAAGCTCAGAACTAGAACAAACAGAGTTGTTATCTCCGGGTTGTTGCCCGTGCCACGTGATAGTGAGATGAGGAATAGGGAGAGAGAGCAATTAAACACGTGGCTACAGGGATGGTGCAGGCGGGAGGGATTCAGATTTCTGGATAACTGGGGCTCTTTCTGGGGAAGGTGGGACCTCTACAGACAGGATGGTCTACATCTGAACCTGCGGGGCGCAAATATCCTGGGGGGGAAATGTGTTAGTGCTCTTTGGGGGGGTTTAAACTAATGCAGCAGGGGCATGGGAACCTGGATTGTAATTTTAGGGTAAGGGAGAATGAGAGTATAGAGGTCAGGAGCTCAGATTTGACGTCGCAGGAGGGGGACGGTGTTCAGGTAGGTGGTTTGAAGTGTGTCTACTTCAATGCCAGGAGTATACGAAATAAGGTAGGGGAACTGGCAGCATGGGTTGGTACCTGGGACTTCGATGTTGTGGCCATTTCGGAGACATGGATAGAGCAGGGACAGGAATGGATGTTGCAGGTTCCGGGGTTTAGGTGTTTTAGTAAGCTCAGAGAAGGAGGCAAAAGAGGGGGAGGTGTGGCGCTGCTTGTCAAGAGCAGTATTACGGTGGCGGAGAGGATGCTAGATGGGGACGCATCTTCCGAGGTAGTATGGGCTGAGGTTAGAAACATGAAAGGAGAGGTCACACTGTTGGGAGTTTTCTATAGGCCTCCAAATAGTTCTAGGGATGTAGAGGAAAGAATGGCGAGGATGATCCTGGATAAGAGCGAAAGTAACAGGGTAGTTATTATGGGAGACTTTAACTTTCCAAATATTGACTGGAAAAGATATAGTTCGAGTACATTAGATGGGTCGTTTTTTGTACAGTGTGTGCAGGAGGGTTTCCTGACACAGTTTGTTGACAGGCCAACAAGAGGCGAGGCCACATTGGATTTGGTTTTGGGTAATGAACCAGGCCAGGTGTTGGATTTGGAGGTAGGTGAGCACTTTGGGGACAGTGACCACAATTCGGTGACGTTTACATTAAGGATGGAAAGGGATAAGTATACACCGCAGGGCAAGAGTTATAGCTGGGGAAGGGCAATTATGATGCCATTAGACGTGACTTGGGGGGGGGGATAAGGTGGAGAAGTAGACTGCAAGTGTTGGGCACACTGGATAAGTGGGGCTTGTTCAAGGATCAGCTACTGTGTGTTCTTGATAAGTATGTACCGGTCAGGCAGGGAGAAAGGTGCAGAGCGAGGGAACCGTGGTTTACCAAAGAAGTGGAATCTCTTGTTAAGAGGAAGAAGGAGGCCTATGTGAAGATGAGGTGTGAAGTTTCAGTTGGGGCGATGGATAGTTACAAGGTAGCGAGGAAGGATCTAAAGAGAGAGCTAAGACGAGCAAGGAGGGGACATGAGAAGTATTTGGCAGGGAGGATCAAGGAAAACCCAAAAGCTTTCTATAGGTATGTCAGGAATAAGCGAATGACTAGGGAAAGAGTAGGACCAGTCAAGGACAGGGATGGGAAGTTGTGTGTAGAGTCTGAAGAGATAGGCGAGATACTAAATGAATATTTTTCGTCAGTATTCACTCAAGAAAAAGATAATGTTGTGGAGGAGAATGCTGAGCTCCAGGTAAATAGATTAGATGTCATTGAGGTACGTAGGGAAGAGGTATTGGCAATTCTGGACAGGCTGAAAATAGATAAGTCCCCGGGACCTGATGGGATTTATCCTAGGATTCTCTGGGAGGCCAGGGAAGAGATTGCTGGACCATTGGCTTTGATTTTTATGTCATCATTGGCTACAGGAATAGTGCCAGAGGACTGGAGGATAGCAAATGCGGTCCCTTTTTTCAAAAAGGGGAGCAGAGACAACCCCGGCAACTATAGACCGGTGAGCCTCACGTCTGTAGTGGGTAAAGTCTTGGAGGGGATTATAAGAGACAAGATTTATAATCATCTAGATAGGAATAATATGGTCAGGGATAGTCAGCATGGCTTTGTGAAGGGTAGGTCATGCCTCACAAACCTTATCGAGTTCTTTGAGAAGGTGACTGAACAGGTAGACGAGGGTAGAGCAGTTGATGTGGTGTATATGGATTTCAGCAAAGCGTTTGATACGGTTCCCCACGGTAGGCTATTGCAGAAAATACGGAGGCTGGGGATTGAGGGTGATTTAGAGATGTGGATCAGAAATTGGCTAGCTGAAAGAAGACAGAGGGTGGTGGTTGATGGGAAATGTTCAGAATGGAGTTCTGTCACAAGTGGAGTACCACAAGGACCTGTTCTGGGGCCGTTGCTGTTTGTCATTTTTATCAACGACCTAGAGGAAGGCGCAGAAGGGTGGGTGAGTAAATTTGCAGACGATACTAAAGTCGGTGGTGTTGTCGATAGTGTGGAAGGAAGTAGCAGGTTACAGAGGGATATAGATAAGCTGCAGTGCTGGGCTGAGAGGTGGCAAATGGAGTTTAATGTAGAGAAGTGTGAGGTGATTCACTTTGGAAGGAATAACAGGAATGTGGAATATTTGGCTAATGGAAAAGTTCTTGAAAGTGTGGATGAGCAGAGGGATCTAGGTGTCCATGTACATAGATCCCTGAAAGTTGCCACCCAGGTTGATAGGGTGGTGAAGAAGGCCTATGGAGTGTTGGCCTTTATTGGTAGAGGGATTGAGTTCCGGAGTCAGGAGGTCATGTTGCAGCTGTACAGAACTCTGGTACAGCCGCATTTGGAGTATTGCGTACAGTTCTGGTCACCGCATTATAGGAAGGACGTGGAGGCTTTGGAACGGGTGCAGAGGAGATTTACCAGGATGTTGCCTGGTATGGAGGGAAAATCTTACGAGGAAAGTCTGATTGACTTGAGGTTGTTTTCGTTAGAGAGAAGAAGGTTAAGAGGAGACTTAATAGAGGCATACAAAATGATCATGGGTTAGATAGGGTGGACAGTGAGAGCCTTCTCCTGCGGATGGAAATGGCTAGCACGAGGGGACATAGCCTTAAACTGAGGGGTAATAGATATAGGACAGAGGTCAGAGGTAGGTTCTTTACGCAAAGAGTAGTGAGGCCGTGAAGTGCCCTACCTGCTACAGTAGTGAACTCGGCAACATTGAGGGCATTTAAAAGTTTATTGGATAAACATATGGATGATAATGGCATAGTGTAGGTTAGATGGCTTTTGTTTCGGTGCAACATCGTGGGCCAAAGGGCCTGTACTGCGCTGTATCGTTATATGTTCTATGTTCTGTAAGAATAATGGAGGCTGACACCCAAAGCAACATTTCAAACCGAGTTGGACATTTACGGCCATAAGACCATAAGACAAAGGAGCTGAACTTGGTCACTAGGCCCATCGAGCCTGCTCATTCAATCATGGCTGATATGTTTCTCATCCTCATTCTCCTACCTTCTCACCTTCTCCCCAGAACCCCTGACCTCCTTATTAACCAAGAACCTATCTATCTCTGTCTTAAAGACGCTCAGTGATTTGGCCTCCACAGCCTTCTGCGGCAAAGAGTTCCACAGATTCACCACCCTCTGGCTGAATAAATTCCTCCTCAGCTCTGCTTTAAAGCATGGTGCCTTTAGTCTGAGATTGTGTCCTCTGATTCTAGTTTTTCCTACAAGTGGAAACATCCTCTCCACGTCCACTCTGTCCAGGACTCGCAGTATCCTGGAAGTTTCAGTAAGATCCCCCCTCATCCTTCGAAACTCCACGAGTACAGACCCAGAGTCCTCAACCGTTCCTCATACGACAAGCTCTTCATTCCAGGCATCGTTCCACTGAACCTCCTGTGGACCCTTTCCAAGGGAAGCATGCCCTTCTTCAGATACGGGGCCCAAAACTGCTCACAATACTCCAAATGGGATCTGACCAGAGCCTTATACAGCCTCAGAAGTACATTCCTGGTCTTGGACTCTCGCCCTCTCGACATGAATGCTAACATTGCAATTGCCTTCCTAACTGCCGACTGAACCTGCCCGTTAACCATAAGAGAATCGTGAACAAGGCCTCCCAAGTCCCTTTGTGCTCCTGATTTCCGAAGCATTTCCCCATTTAGAGAATAGTCAATTCCTCGTTCTAAAGTGCATAACCTCACACTTTTCCACATTGTATTCCATCTGCCACGTCTTTGCAGAATCTCCGAGTCTCAAAGTCCTTCTGCAGCCCCCCCCCCCCCCCCACACCCCCCCACCCCGCCACCGCTTCCTCAATACTATCTGTCCCTCTACAGATCTTTGTATCATCTGCAAACTCAGCAACAGAGCCTTCAGTTCCTTCTTCCAGATCATTAATGTATATTGTGGAAAGTTGTGGTCCCAGCACAGACCCCTGAGGCACACCACTAGACACGGCTGCCATCCTGAAAAAGACCCCTTTATCCCCACTCTCTGCCTCTGCCAGTCAGCCAATTCTTTTTCCATCCCAGGATATCACCCTGAACACCATGGGCTCTTAACCAATTTAACAGCCTCCTGTGCGGCACCATCTCAAATGCCTCCCGGAAATCTAAATAAATCTTGCCGCTGGTTCTCCCTTGTCTAACTTCCTTGTTACTTCCTCAAAGAGAACTCTACCAGATTTGTCAGGCGTGACCTCCCCTTGACGAAGCCGTGCTGACTCAGTCCTATTTTACCATGCACTTCCAAATACTCCGCAATCTCATCTTTAATAATGGATCTAAAATCTTACCAATGACCGAAGTCAGGCTAACCGGCCGATAATTTCCCGTCTTCTGCCTCCCTCCCTTCTTAACCAGCGGTGCTACATTAGCCACTTTCCAGTCCTCTGGGACCCTTTCTGCCTCCAGTGATTCCTGAAAGATCACCACCACTGCCTCCACAACCTCCTCAGCTATCTCTTTTAGAACCCTGGGATGTAGTCCATCCGTCCAGGTCATTCATCCACCTTCAGACCTTTCAGTTTCCCCAGAACCTTCTCCTTAGTTGGCCTGCCATTTCTTTGTTGCCTATTATTACTTCACCTTATGTTCACTAATCAAGTCTGCTTCATGACACATCACCAAATCCAGAATTGCCTGTTCCCCAGTCGGCTCTGTCACAAGCTGCTCCAAAGAAAATCTCTGAGACTTTCCTCATATTCCTTTTCTTGAGATCCACGACCAATCTGATTTTCCCAGTCCACCTGCATATTGAAGTACCCATGATTATTGTAACATTGCCTTTTTTACATGCCTTTTCTATCTCCTGATTTATTTACTGCTCGGGATCCTTCAAATAACTCCCATCAGGGTCGTTTTATCTACTCCATTCCTCAACTCTGTCCACAGAGAATCTATGCCTTCTGATCCTATATCGCTCCTCGCTATCGATTTAACTTAATTCCATACTAACATAGAATGTACAGTGCAGAAGGAGGCCATTCGGCCCATCAAGACTGCACCAGCTCTTGGAAAGAGCACCCAACCCAAGGTCAACACCTGCACCCTATCCCCACCCAACACTAAGGGCAATTTTGGACACTAAGGGCAATTTATCATGGCCAATCCACCTAACCTGCACATCTTTGGACTGTGGGAGGAAACCGGAGAACCCGGAGGAAACCCACGCACACACGGGGAGGATGTGCAGACTCCACACAGACAGTGACCCAAGTCGGAATCGAACCTGGGACCCTGGAGCTGTGAAGCAATTGTGCTATCCACAATGCTGCCGTGCTGCCCCCTTTGCCCATCTGATTTTCCTTTCGATAGAACACTTGCATATTTTGAACCCAGCCCTGATCACGTCCCTGTGATTCCCACCAAATCGTACCAGCCAATATCAATGTGCGCAACATGCAAATTTACCTTGTTCCGTATACATAGAACATTACAGCGCAATACAGGCCCTTCGGCCCTCGATGTTGCGCCGACCTGTGAAACCACTCTAAAGCCCATCTACACTATTCCCTTATTGTCCATTTGTCTACCCAATGACCATTTGAATGTCCTTCGTGTTGGCGAGTCCACTATACTGCGCACATTTAGGTCCATCACCCTCAATCCTGCATTGAGCACCTCCCTTCTCACACTTGTCACCTTGTTTGCTCTGCCTGAGGGTGATGTTGTTCAGGTATTTGAGTTATCCATTTCCCCTTCAGTTATTACACCTGCTGAGCTACCGCTCTGGTTCCCACCCCCTTTCATATTAGTTTCAATTCTCCCAGGTGACACCAACAAACCTCCCAGCGAGGATAGTGATGCCCCTCCAGTTCAGATGCTGCCCGCCCTTCTTGTCCAGGTCCCACCTGTCCCGGAAGATAGCCCAATGGCCCAGAAATCTGAAACCCTCCCTCCTACACCACCAGTTTAGCTGTAATATCCTCTTATTTCTGGCCTCACTGTCACGGGGCACAGGGAGTAATCCTGAGAGTAATCCTCAGAGCACCCGGAGGAAACCCACGCAGACACGGCGAGAACGTGCAGACTCTGCACAGACAGTGACCCACGCGGGAATCGAACCTGGGACCCTGGCGGTGTGACGTCGTAGTGGTAACCACTATGCTACCGTGCTGCCCGATTTGCTCAGCTTTCTTTGGGAGAAACAGGCAGAGAGAATCCTCACACCATTCAGTCATGGCACAACTATGATTAATGAAATTAAATCCTGAGATATAATTGCTGGTATCATAGACATGGGAAATATTTCCCAATACATATTATTGTGGGAAGTTAATTATTATGGTCTGAACAATAATTAGAAACGCCTGTGATTATTGCAATGAACAATCCTTTGTCAATCACAGTGAAAGATGCAATGAAATGTTTTCAGTTATTTGCTGTGTTTAATGGACTGAAAACTAATTTGGTATTTTCTCTCAATGTTGCACAAATAATAATTAGTTGTGTAATGCTTGTTGGACTTTAACATAATGAGCTGTTCACTGATTTAATTCAACCTCGCACTGAATGAATGAGATAATTGTTTATTGGACCAAACAATCAATTCAAATTCACTCTGATTATTGGGATGAACTATGTTAACAGGTGATTAATCTTCACAAAAAATAATTAAGTAATTCAAGTAAAAAGCACCAGATCCGTCAGAATTTCACCAGTTTAAAGACATTTAATGTTGGGAAACTGGCAATCATTGATTAAAATATCTGAGCCATTTTAACAGCTAGTTCTTCCATATTCGCTTAGATTATTGGGTGTAATGATTAAAAGTTAGTTACTTTTACTCTTGGACTGATGAAGAATTTGCTCTTCACTTTTATACGGAATCCAAGCAGTATAAAATGTGTTGGCCCTCAGGACAATCCCACCGAAAGGACATTTGAAAAGGGACCTGCTGCAGTGACTGATGTTGTCTCCAAATCCCGCAGCCCACTCACTCCTCTCTGGGGTTGTGTGATATCTGGGCTTTGGTGATATCTGGAGTTGGGTGATCTCTGGGGCTGGGTGAACTCTGGGGTTGGGTGATATCTGGGGTTGGGTGATATCTGGGGTTGGGTAATATCTGGGGTTGGGTGATATCTGGGGTTGGGTGATCTCTGGGGTTGGGTGATATCTGAGATTGGGTGATATCTGGGGTTGGGTGATATCTGGGATTGGGTGATCTCTGCGGTTGGGTGATCTCTGGGGTTGGGTGATCTCTGGGGTTGGGTGATCTCTGGGGTTGGGTGATATCTGAGTTTGGGTGATATCTGGGGTTGGGTCTCCCTGGGGTTGGGTGATATCTGGGGTTGGATGATATCTGGATAGGGTGATACCTGGTGTTGGGTGATATCTGAGATTGGGTGATATCTGGGATTGGGTGATCTCTGGCGTTGGGTGATCTCTGGGGTTGGGTGATCTCTGGGGTTGGGTGATCTCTGCGGTTGGGTGATCTCTGGGATTGGGTGATCTCTGGGGTTGGGTGATCTCTGGGGTTGGGTGATCTCTGCGGTTGGGTGATCTCTGGGGTTGGGTGATCCCTGGGGTTGGGTGATCTCTGGGGTTGGGTGATCTCTGGGGTTGGGTGATCTCTGGGGTTGGGTGATATCTGGGGTTGGGCGATATCTGGGGTTGGGTCTCCCTGGGGTTTGGTGATATCTGGGGTTGGGCGATATCTGGGGTTGGGTGGTATCTGGGGTTGGTTGATATCTGGGGTTGGGTGATATGGGGGGGGGGTGATATCCGGTGGGTGCTGATATCCGTTCTGCGGTGATGTTTGGCGGGGGGCATCAATTCCAGGCTGGGTTCATATCCGGGGGGGGGGGGGTGATATATTAATAATAATCGCTTATTGTCACAAGTATATTTTACTGAAGTTACTGTGAAAAGCCCCTAGTCGCCATAGTCCGGCGCCTGTTGTTGAGGCCGGCACGGGAATTGATCCCTCGCTACTCGCATTGTTCTGCACTGCAAGCCAGCTATTTAGCCCACTGAGCTAAACCAGCCCATGTTGGGCTGGTTCGGGGGGGGGGGTGTCATCGGGCAGAATGATACCTTGCTGGGGGCATCCGGAGGTTCTGGGTGTTAATCAGGGTGATAATATCGAGGGTCGTTATATCTGGGGACTGACATAAGAGGGGGGATATTTAAGGGGGTGATATCCGGTTGGGAGGGGTGACATTTGGTGGGCGGGGGTGATCTCCGGTGGAGTAGTCCAAGAGTAGTGACATCTGCCGGTGGGTGATATTGGGGTGGGTGTGATATCGGGGAGGGGGTGATATCGGGGTGGGGGTGATATCGGGGTGGGGGTGATATCGGGGAGGGGGTGAGATCGGGGTGTGGGTGATTTTGGGGTGGAGGTGATATCGGGGAGTGGGTGATAACGGGGTGGGGGTGATATTGGGGAGGGGGTGATATCGGGGAGGGCTGATATCGGGGTGGGGGTGATATCGGGGTGGGGGTGATATCGGGGAGTGGGTGATATCGGGGTGGGATGATATCGGGAGGGGGTGATATCGGGGAGGGGGTGATATCGGGGAGGAGGTGGTATTGGGGAGGGGTGATATCGGGGAGGGGGTGATATCAGGGAGGGGGTGATATCAGGGAGGTGGTGGTATTGGGGAGGGGGTGATATCGGGGTGGGGGTGATAGCGGGGAAGGGGTGATGTCGGGGAGGGGGGTGATATCGGGGTGGGGGAGATTTCGGGGTGGGGTGATATCGGGTTTGGGGTGATATCGGGTTGGGGCTAGTATCGGGGAGGGGGTGATATCGGGGAGGGTGTGATGTCGGGGAGGGTGTGAAATCGGGGAGGTGATATCGGGGAGGGGCTGATATCGGGGAAGGGGTGATATCGGGGAGGGGGTGATTTTAGTGTGAGGTGGTGATATCGGGGTGGGGGTGATATTGGGGTGGGTGATATCGGGGACGGGGTGATATTGGGGCGGGGTGATATCGGGGAGGGGGTGATATCGGGGCGGGGGTGAGATCGGGGAGTGGGTGATATCGGGGAGGGTGTGATATTGGGGAGGTGGTGATATCGGGGAGGGGGTGATATCGGGGAGGGGGTGATATCGGGGAGGGGGTGATATCGGGTTTGGGGTGATATCGGGTTGGGGCTGGTATCGGGGAGGGGGTGATATCGGGGAGGGTGTGATGTCGGGGAGGGTGTGAAATCGGGGAGGTGATATCGGGGAGGGGCTGATATCGGGGAAGGGGTGATATCGGGGAGGGGGTGATTTTAGTGTGAGGTGGTGATATCGGGGTGGGGGTGATATTGGGGTGGGTGATATCGGGGACGGGGTGATATTGGGGCGGGGGTGATATCGGGGAGGGGGTGATATCGGGGCGGGGGTGAGATCGGGGAGTGGGTGATATCGGGGAGGGTGTGATATTGGGGAGGTGGTGATATCGGGGAGGGGGTGATATCGGGGAGGGGGTGATATCGGGGAGGGGGTGATATCGGGGAGGGGGTGATATCGGGCTGGGGGTGGTATCGGGGAGGGGGTGATATCGGGGAGGGGGTTAATATCGCTGTGGGGGTGATATCGGGGAGGGGGTTATATCGGGGAGGGGGTGATATCGGGGAGGGGGTGATATCGGGGAGGGGGTGGTGTTGGTGAGGGGGTTATATCGGGGAAGGAGTGATATCGGGGAGGCGGTGATATCGGGGTGGGGGTGATATCGGGGAGGGGGTGATATTGGTGAGGGGGTGATATCGGGGTGGGGGTGATATCGGGGAGGGGGTGATATCGTTGAGGGTGATATCGGGGAGGGGGTTATATCGGGCTGGGGGTGATATCGGGGCTGGGGAGATTTCGGGGAGGGGGTGATATCGGGGAGGGGTGGTATTGGTGAGGGGGTGATATCGGGGTGGGGGTGATATCGGGGTGGGAGTGATATCGGGGTGGGGGTGATATCGGGGATGGGGTGATTTTGGGGTGGGGGTATATCGGGGTGGGGGTTATATCGGGGAAGTGGTGATATCGGGGAGGGGGTGATATCGGGGAGGGTGTGATTTCGGGGAGGGGGTGATATCGGGGAGGCGGTGATATCGGGGTGAGGGTGATATTGGGGAGTGGGTGATATCGGGGAGGGGGTGATATCGGGGAGGGGGTAATATCGGGGTGGTGGTAATATCGGGGAGGGGGTGATATCGGGGAGGGGGTGATATCGGGGAAGGGGTGATATCGGGGTGGGGGTGATATCGGGGATGGGGTGATATCGGGGTGGGGGTGATATGGGGAGGGGTGATATCGGAGTGGGTGTGATATCGGGGAAGGGGTGATATCGGGGTGGGGGTGATATCGGGGTGGGTGTGATTTCGGGGAGGGGGTGATATCGGGGAGGTGGTGATATCGGAGTGGGTGTGATATTGGGAGGGGGTTTCCGGGGTGGGGAGGGGCGGTGCTGCGGTGCCTATTGAGACACATCAATCCAGAAGTCCACCAATGGGGCCAAGGGGCAGCAGAAGCCGCCACTGCGCCTCTGTCACACCCATCCCAGCATGCCCTGCATGCCGGCGGCACCCATCTTGTCTTGTCAGGGGGACCACCGACAGCCATCTTGTGTTGCCATGTGAGACTCCCGGTAGCCATCTTCTGTTGCCATGGGAGACTCACGGCAGCCATCTTGTGTTGCCAGGGGCGTCTCGCGGGAGCCATCTTGTGTTGCCAGGGGAGAGTCCCCGCGACCATCCTGTGTTGCCAGAGGAGACACCCCGCGACCATCTTGTGTTGCCAGGGGAGACTCCAGGTGGCCATCTTGTGTTGCCAGGGGAGACTCCAGGTGGCCATCTTGTGTTGCCAGGGGAGACTCCAGGTGGCCATCTTGTGTTGCCAGGGGAGACTCCAGGTGGCCATCTTGTGTTGCCAGGGGAGACTCCAGGTGGTCATCTTTTGTTGCCAGCGGCGGTGGGACAGCGGCCTCTGGCGGCAGGGAAGGGGGCAGCAGCTGGTAAGCAGTGAGTGTGGGTGGGGCTGAGTCTGTCTCTGTCTGTGTCCCTGTCTCTGTCTGTATCTCTGTCTGTGTATCTGTCTAGATCTCTGTCTCTGTGTCTGTCTGTGTCCCTGTCTGTATCTCTGTCTGTGTCTCTGTCTGTATCTCTGTCTGTGTCTCTGTCTGTGTCTCTGTCTGTGTCCCTGTCTCTGTCTGTATCTCTGTCTGTGTCTCTGTCTGTGTCCCTGTCTCTGTCTGTATCTCTGTCTGTGTCTCTGTCTGTGTCCCTGTCTCTGTCTGTATCTCTGTCTGTGTCTCTGTCTAGATCTCTGTCTCTGTGTCTGTCTGTCTGTGTCTCTGTCTCTGTCTGTATCTCTGTCTCTGTCTCTGTCTGTATCTCTGTCTGTGTCTCTGTCTGTGTCTCTGTCTCTGTCTGTGTCCTGTCTCTGTCTGTGCCTCTGTCTGTGTCTCTGTCTGTGTCCCTGACTCTGTCTGTGTCCCTGTCTCTGTCTGTATCTCTGTCTGTGTTTAGGTCTGTGCCCCTGTCTCTGTCTGTGTCTCTCTGTACCTCTGTCTGTGTCTGTGTGTCTGTCTGTGTCTGTGTGTCTGTCTGTGTCTCTGTCTGTGTCTGTGTGTCTGTCTGTGTCTCAGTCTCTGTCTCTGTCTGGGGCACATTCTGCTGCACAGACTGTATTTAAGTGTGAGGCACACACCCAGCTGATCGGCATTGGGGAGAGGCACACACACCCAGCTGATCGGCAATGGGGAGAGGCACACATCCAGCTGATCGGCCATGGGGGAGTCACACTGGACCAGCTGATCGGCCATGGGGGAGTCACACCCACCCACCGACAGTCTCTCCTGGTAATGCAGAATGGTAAATCTCTGCCTGTGTCTCTGCCTGTATCTGTCCATCTCTCTCTCTATCTGTGTTTCTGTCTGTGTTTCTGTTTGTTTATCTGCCTGTGTCTGTCTCTGCCTGTGTCTCTGCCTGTGTCTCTGCCTGTATCTGTGCCTGTGTCTCTGTCTGTCCCTGTGTCTCTGTCTGTGCCTGTGTCTCTGTCTGTGCCTGTGTCCCTGTCTCTGTTTGTGTCTCTGTCGCTGTTTCTGTCTGTTTCTCTGTCTATGTCTGTGTCTGTGTCTCTGCCTGTATCTGTCCATCTCTCTCTCTATCTGTGTTTCTGTCTGTGTTTCTGTTTGTTTATCTGCCTGTGTCTGTCTCTGCCTGTGTCTCTGCCTGTGTCTCTGCCTGTATATGTGCCTGTGTCTCTGTCTGTCCCTGTGTCTCTGTCTGTGCCTGTGTCTCTGTCTGTGCCTGTGTCCCTGTCTCTGTTTGTGTCTCTGTCGCTGTTTCTGTCTGTTTCTCTGTCTATGTCTGTGTCTGTGTCTCTGTCTATATCTGTGCCTGTGTCTCTGTCTGTGCCTGTGTCCCTGTCTCTGTCTGTGTCTGTCTGTGCCGCTATCTCTGTCGTTGTCTCTGTCGCTGTCTCTGTTTCTGCCTGTTTCTCTGTCTATGTCTGTGTCTGTGTCTCTGTCTATATCTGTGGCTGTGTCTCTGTCTGTGCCTGTGTCTCTGTCTGTGCCTGTGTCCCTGTGTCCCTGTCTCTGTCTGTGTCTCTGTCTGTGTCTGTGTCTGTGTCTCTGTCTGTGTCTGTCTCTGTCGCTGTCTCTGTCGCTGTCTCTGTCTGTGTCTCCATCTGTGTCGGTGTCTGTGTCGGTGTCTCTGTGTGTGCCTGTGTTCCTGTATCTGTCTGTTTCTCAGCCTTTGTCTCTGTCTGTGTCTCTGAATCTGACTGCGTTTCTGTCTGTGTCTCTGCCTGTGCTTTTTTCTCTCTCTCGGTCTGTGTCTGTCTGTGTTTCTGTCTGAGTCTCTGTCTGTGTCGCTGTCTCTGTGTGTGTCTCTGTCTGCGTCGCTGTGTCTGCCTGTGTCTCTGTCTCTGTCTGTGTATCTGTCTGTGTCCCTGTCTCTGTCTGTGTCTGTGTCTCTGTGTCTGCCTGTGTCCCTGTATCTGTCTGTGTCTCAGCCTGGGTCTCTGTCTGTGTCTTCGAATCTGACTGCGTTTCTGTCTGTTTCTCTGCCTGTGCATTTTTCTCTCTCTCGGTCTGTGTCTGACTGTGTTTCTGTCTGTGTCCCTTTCTCTGTCTGTGCCTGTGTATCTGTCTGTGTCTCTGTCTCTGTCTGTGTCTGTGTCTCCGTCTGTGTCTCTGCCTGTGTCTCTGCCTGTGTCTCTGCCCGTGTCTGTGCCTGTGGCTGTGTCTCTGTCTCTATCTGAGTCTCTGTTTGTGTCTGTGTCTTTTTCTGTGTCGCTGTTTGTGTCTGTGTCTCTGTCTGTGATTCTGTCTCTGTCTGTGTCTCTGTCTCCGTCTGTGTCTATTTCTCTGTCTATGTCTCTGTCTGTATCTCTCTCTCTGTGCCCGTGTCCCTGTTGTGGCTGTGTCTCTATCTGTGTCTCAATCTGTATCTCTGTCTGTGTTTCTGTCTGTGTCTCTTCATCTGTCTTTGTCTGTCTCTGTATCTCTGTCTGTGTCTCTGTCTGTGTCACTGTCTGTGTCTGTGCCTGTGTCTCTGTCTCTGTTTGTTTCTGTGTTTGTGTCTCTGTCTGTGTCTCTGCCTGTGTCTGTGTCTGTCTCTGTATCTCTGTCTGTGTCTCTGTCTGTGTCACTGCCTCTGTCTCTGTCTGTTTCTGTGTGTGTGTCTCTTTCTGTGTCTCTGTCTGTGTCTCTGTCTCTGCCTCTGTCTGTGTCTATGTCTCTGTCTGTGTCTCTGCCTGTGTCCCTGTCTCTGTATGTGGCTCTGTCTGTGTCTCTCTGTACCGCTGTCTGTGTCTCTGTGTCTGTCTGTGTCTCAGTCTCTGTCTCTGTCTGGGGCACATTCTGCTGCACAGACTGTGTTTAAGTGTGAGGCACACACCCAGCTGATCGGCATTGGGGGAGTCATAAACACCCAGCTGATCGGCAATGGGGAGAGGCACATATCCAGCTGATCGGTAATGGGGGAAGCAAATACCCAGCTGATCGGCAATTGGGGGACACACACTCCCAGCTGATCGGCAATGGGGGGCAAGTACGCACCCAGCTGATCGACAATGCGGGGAAGCACACACCCAGCTGATCGGCAATGGGGGGAAGGACAGACCCAGCTGATGGGCAATGGGAGGAAGGACAGACCCAGCTGATCGGCAATGGGGGGAAGGACAGACCCAGCTGATTGGCAAGGGGGGGGAATGACAGACCCAGCTGATCGGCAATGGGGGGAAGCACACTCCCAGCTGATCGGCAATGGGGGGAAGGACACATCTAGCTGATCGGCAATGGGGGGAATGACAGACCCAGCTGATCGACAATGTGGGGAAGCACACCCCCAGCTGATCGGCAATGGGGGGAAGGACACACACAGCTGATCGGCAATGGGGGGAATGACAACCCAGCTGATCGGCAATGGGGGGAGGCACACACCCAGCTGATCGGCAATGGGGGAAAGGACAGACCCAGCTGATCGGCAATGCGGGGATGCACACTCCCAGCTGATCGGCAATGCGGGGAAGCACACATCCAGCTGATCGGCCATGGGGGGAAGGACACACGAGCTGATCGGCAATGCGGGGAAGGACACACCCAGCTGATCGGCAATGGGGGGGGGGGACGCACCCAGCAGATCGGCAATGGGGGAGGCACACACCCAGCTGATCGGCAATGGTGGGTGGCACACACCCAGCTGATCGGCAATGGGGGGGAACGACAGACCCAGCTGACCGGCAATGCGGGGAAGCACACACCCCGCTGATCAGCAATGGGCGGCAGGACAGACCCAGCTGATCGGCAATGCGGGGAAGGATAGACCCAGCTGATCGGCAATGGGGGAAGGACAGACCCAGCTGATCGGCAATGGGGGGAAGGATAGACCAAGCTGATCGGCAATGGGGGAAAGACAGACCCAGCTGATCGGCAATGGGGAGGGACAGACCCAGCTGATCGGCAATGGGGGGGAAGGACAGACCCAGCTGATCGGCAATGGGGTGCAGCACACACTCAGCTGATTGCAAATGGGGGGAAGCACACACCCAGCTGATCAGCAATGCGGGGAAGGACACTCCCAGCTGATCGGCAATGCGGGGAAGCACACACCCAGCTGATCGGCAATGGGGGGAAGCACACACCCAGCTGATCGGCAATTGGGGGAAGCACACACCCAGCTGATCGGCAATTGGGTGAAGGACACTCCCAGCTGATCGGCAATGGGGGGAAGCACACACCCAGCTGATCGGCAATGGGGGGGAGGCACACACCCAGCTGATCGGCAATGGGGGGAAGCACACACCCATCTGATCAGCAATGCGGGGAAGGACACTCCCAGCTGATCGGCAATGCGTGGAAGCACACACACAGATGATCGGCAAAGGGGGAAGCACACACCCAGCTGATCGGCAATGGGGGGAAGCACACACCCAGCTGATCGGCAGTGGGGGGAAGCACACTCCCAGCTGTTCGGCAATGCGGGGAAGGACACACCTAGCTGATCGGCAATGCGGGGGAAGCACACACCCAGCTGATCGGCAATGGGGGGAAGCACACACCCAGCTGATCGGCAATGGGGGGAAGGACACACCCAGCTGATCGGCAATGCGGGGAAGCACACACCCAGCAGATCGGCAATGGGGGGAAGGACACCCAGCTGATCGGCAATGGGGGGAAGGACACACCCAGCTGATCGGCAATGCGGGGAAGCACACTACCAGCTGATCGGCAATGCGGGGAAGGACACACCCAGCTGATCGACAATGGGGGGAAGGACACATCCAGCTGATCGGCAAAGGGGGGAAGGACAGACCCAGCTGATCGGCAATGCAGGGAAGCTCACACCCAGCTGTTCGGCAATGGGGGGAGGCACACACCCAGCTGATCGGCAATGGGGGGGGAAATGACACTCCAGCTGATCGGCAATGGGGGGAAGGACACACCCAGCTGATCGGCAATGGGGTGGAAGGACAGACCCAGTTGATCGGCAATGCAGGGAAGCACACTCCCAGCTGATCGGCAATGTGGGGAAGCACACTCCCAGCTGATCGGCAATGTGGGGAAGCACACTCCCAGCTGATCGGCAATGCGGGGAAGCACACACCCAGCTGATCAGCAATGCGGGGAAGCACACACCCAGCTGATCGGCAATGCGGGGAAGCACACACCCAGCTGATCGGCAATGCGGGGAAGCACACACCCAGCTGATCAGCAATGCGGGGAAGCACACACCCAGCTAATCGGCAATGCGGGGAAGGACACTCCCAGCTGATCGGCAATGCGGGGAAGCACACACCCAGCTAATCGGCAATGGGGGGAAGCATACACCCAGCTGATCGGCAATTGGGTGAACGGCACTCCCAGCTGATCGGCAATGGGGGGAAGCACACACTTAGCTGATCGGCAATGGGGGGAGGCACACACCCAGCTGATCGGCAATGGGGGGGAAGCACACACCCAGCTGATCGGCAATGGGGGGAAGCACACACCCATCTGATCATCAATGCGGGAAAGGACACTCCCAGCTGATCGGCAATGGGGGGAAGCACACTCCCAGCTGAACGGCAATGGGGGGAAGGACAGACCCAGCTGATCGGCAAAGCGGGGAAGCACACACCCAGCTGATCGGCAATGGGGGGAAGCACACACCCAGCTGATCGGCAATGCGGGGAAGCACACACCCAGCTGATCGGCAATGGGGGGAAGCACACACCCGGCTGATCGGCAATGGGGGGAAGGACACACCCAGCTGATCGGCAATGGGGGGAAGGACACACCCAGCTGATCGGCAATGGGGGGAAGGACACACCCAGCTGATCGGCAATGGGGGGAAGGACAGACCCAGCTGATCGGCAATGGGGGGGGGGCAAACACAGCTGATCGGCATTGGGGGGAAGCTCAATCCCAGCTGATCGGCAATGGGGGGAAGGACAGACCCAGCTGATCGGCAATGGGGGGGGGGGGCAAACACAGCTGTTCGGCATTGGGGGGAAGCTCAATCCCAGCTGATCGGCAATGGGGAGAAGGACAGACCCAGCTGATCGGCAATGGGGGGAAGGACAGAACCAGCTGATCGGCAATGGGGGGAGGCACACACCCAGCTGATCGGCAATGGGGGGGAAGCACACATCCGGCTGATCGGCAATGGGGGGAAGCACACACCCATCTGATCATCAATGCGGGAAAGGACACTCCCAGCTGATCGGCAATGGGAGGAAGCACACTCCCAGCTGAACGGCAATGGGGGGAAGGACAGACCCAGCTGATCGGCAAAGCGGGGAAGCACACACCCAGCTGATCGGCAATGGGGGGAAGCACACACCCAGCTGATCGGCAATGCGGGGAAGCACACACCCAGCTGATCGGCAATGGGGGGTAGCACACACCCAGCTGATCGTCAATGGGGGGAGGCACATCCCCAGCTGATCGGCAATGCGGGGAAGCGCACACCCAGCTGATCGGCAATGGGGGGAAGCACACACCCAGCTGATCGGCAATGGGGGGAAGGACACACCCAGCTGATCGGCAATGGGGCAAGGACACACCCAGCTGATCGGCAATGGGGGGGAAGGACACACCCAGCTGATCGGCAATGGGGGAAGGACAGACCCAGCTGATCGGCAATGGGTGGGGGCAAACACAGCTGATCGGCATTGGGGGGAAGCTCAATCCCAGCTGATCGGCAATGGGGGGAAGTACAGACCCAGCTGATCGGCAATGGGGGGAAGGACAGAACCAGCTGATCGGCAATGGGGGGAAGCACACTCCCAGCTGATCGTCAATGGGGGGAGGCACATCCCCAGCTGATCGGCAATGCGGGGAAGCGCACACCCAGCTGATCGGCAATGGGGGGAAGCACACTGCCAGCTGATCGGCAATTGGGGGGAAGCACACACCCAGCTGATCGGCAATGGAGGGAAGCACACCCCCAGCTGATCGGCAAGGCGGGGAAGGACAGACCCAGCTGGACGGCAATGGGGGGAAGCACACACCCAGCTGATCGACAAAGGGGGGAAGCACACTCCCAGCTGATCGGCAATGGGGGGAGGCACACACCCAGCTGATCGGCAATGGGGGGAAGCACAATCCCTGCTGATCGGCAATGGGGGGAGGCACACACCCAGCTGATCGGCAATGGGGGAAAGGACAGACACAGCTGATCGGCAATGCGGGGATGCACACTCCCAGCTGATCGGCAATGCGGGGAAGCACACACCCAGCTGATCAGCCATGGGGGGAAGGACACATGAGCTGATCGGCAATGCGGGGAAGGACACACCCAGCTGATCGGCAATGGGGGGGGTGGCACACACCCAGCTGATCGGCAATGGGGGGAAGCACACACCCAGCTGATCGGCAATGGTGGGTGTCACACACCCAGCTCATCGGCAATGGGGGGAAGGACACACCCAGCTGATCAGCAATGCGGGGAAGGACACACCCAGCTTATCGGCAATGGGGGGGAGGCACACACCCAGCTGATCGGCAATGGGGGGAAGCACAATCCCAGCTGATCGGCAATGGGGGGAGGCACACACCCAGCTGATCGGCAATGGGGGAAAGGACAGACACAGCTGATCGGCAATGCGGGGATGCACACTCCCAGCTGATCGGCAATGCGGGGAAGCACACACCCAGCTGATCGGCCATGGGGGGAAGCACACACCCAGCTGATCGGCAATGGGGGGGGCGACACACCAAGCTGATCGGCAATGCTGGGAAGGACACACCCAGCTGATCGGCAATGGGGGGAAGCACACACCCAGCTGATCGGCAATGGGGGAAGGACAGACCCAGCTGATCGGCAATGGAGGGAAGCACACACCCAGCTGATCGGCAAGGCGGGGAAGGACAGACCCAGCTGGACGGCAATGGGGGGAAGCACACACCCAGCTGATCGACAATGGGGGGAAGCACACTCCCAGCTGATCAGCAATGGGGGTAGGCACACACCCAGCTGATCGGCAATGGGGGGAAGCACAATCCCAGCTGATGGGCAATGGGGGGAGGCACACACCCAGCTGATCGGCAAAGGGGGAAAGGACAGACACAGCTGATCGGCAATGCGGGGATGCACACTCCCAGCTGATCGGCAATGCGGGGAAGCACACACCCAGCTGATCGGCCATGGGGGGAAGGACACATGAGCTGATCGGCAATGCGGGGAAGGACACACCCAGCTGATCGGCAATGGGGGGGGCACACACCCAGCTGATCGGCAATGGGGGGAAGCACACAACCAGCTGATCGGCAATGGTGGGTGTCACACACCCAGCTGATCGGCAATGGGGGGAAGGACACACCCAGCTGATCGGCAATGCGGGGAAGGACACACCCATCTGATCGGCAATGGGGGGGAGGCACACACCCAGATGATCGGCAATGGGGGGAAGCACACACCCAGCTGATCGGCAATGGTGGGTGTCACACACCCAGCTGATCGGCAATGGGGGGGGGGGCACACACCAAGCTGATCGGCAATGCGGGGAAGGACACTCCCAGCTGATCGACAATGGGGGGAAGCACACACCCAGCTGATTGGCAATGGGGGAAGGACAGACCCAGCTGATCGGCAATGGGGGGAAGGACAGACACAGCTGATCGGCAATGGGGTGCAGCACACACTCAGCTGATTGGCAATGGGGGGAAGCACTCACCTAGCTGATTAGCAATGCAGGGAAGGACACTCCCAGCTGATCGGCAATGCGGGGAAGCACACACCCAGCTGATCGGAAATGGAGGGAAGCACACACCCAGCTGATCGGCAATGGGGGGAAGCACACACCCAGCTGATCGGCAATTGGGTGAAGGACAGTCCCAGCTGATCGGCAATGGGGGGGAAGCACACACCCAGCTGATCGGCAAAGGGGGGAAGCACACACCCAGCTGATCGGCAATGGGGGGAAGCACAAACCCAGCTGATCGGCAGTGGGGGGAAGCACACTCCCAGCTGATCGGCAATGCGGGGGAAGCACACAACCAGCTGATCGGCAATGGGGGGAAGCACACACCCAGCTGATCGGCAATGGGGGGAAGGACACACCCAGCTGATCGGCAATGCGGGGAAGCACACACCCAGCTGATCGGCAATGGGGGGAAGGACAGACCCAGCTGATCGGTAATGGGGGAAAGACACACCCAGCCGATCGGCAATGCAGGGAAGCACACTACCAGCTGATCGGCAATGCGGGGATGCACACTCCCAGCTGATCGGCAATGCGGGGAAGCACACACCCAGCTGATCAGCCATGGGGGGAAGGACACATGAGCTGATCGGCAATGCGGGGAAGGACACACCCAGCTGATCGGCAATGGGGGGGGTGGCACACACCCAGCTGATCGGCAATGGGGGGAAGCACACACCCAGCTGATCGGCAATGGTGGGTGTCACACACCCAGCTCATCGGCAATGGGGGGAAGGACACACCCAGCTGATCAGCAATGCGGGGAAGGACACACCCAGCTTATCGGCAATGGGGGGGAGGCACACACCCAGCTGATCGGCAATGGGGGGAAGCACAATCCCAGCTGATCGGCAATGGGGGGAGGCACACACCCAGCTGATCGGCAATGGGGGAAAGGACAGACACAGCTGATCGGCAATGCGGGGATGCACACTCCCAGCTGATCGGCAATGCGGGGAAGCACACACCCAGCTGATCGGCCATGGGGGGAAGCACACACCCAGCTGATCGGCAATGGGGGGGGCGACACACCAAGCTGATCGGCAATGCTGGGAAGGACACACCCAGCTGATCGGCAATGGGGGGAAGCACACACCCAGCTGATCGGCAATGGAGGGAAGCACACACCCAGCTGATCGGCAAGGCGGGGAAGGACAGACCCAGCTGGACGGCAATGGGGGGAAGCACACACCCAGCTGATCGACAATGGGGGGAAGCACACTCCCAGCTGATCAGCAATGGGGGGAGGCACACACCCAGCTGATCGGCAATGGGGGGAAGCACAATCCCAGCTGATGGGCAATGGGGGGAGGCACACACCCAGCTGATCGGCAAAGGGGGAAAGGACAGACACAGCTGATCGGCAATGCGGGGATGCACACTCCCAGCTGATCGGCAATGCGGGGAAGCACACACCCAGCTGATCGGCCATGGGGGGAAGGACACATGAGCTGATCGGCAATGCGGGGAAGGACACACCCAGCTGATCGGCAATGGGGGGGGCACACACCCAGCTGATCGGCAATGGGGGGAAGCATACAACCAGCTGATCGGCAATGGTGGGTGTCACACACCCAGCTGATCGGCAATGGGGGGAAGGACACACCCAGCTGATCGGCAATGCGGGGAAGGACACACCCATCTGATCGGCAATGGGGGGGAGGCACACACCCAGATGATCGGCAATGGGGGGAAGCACACACCCAGCTGATCGGCAATGGTGGGTGTCACACACCCAGCTGATCGGCAATGGGGGGGGGCACACACCAAGCTGATCGGCAATGCGGGGAAGGACACTCCCAGCTGATCGACAATGGGGGGAAGCACACACCCAGCTGATTGGCAATGGGGGAAGGACAGACCCAGCTGATCGGCAATGGGGGGAAGGACAGACACAGCTGATCGGCAATGGGGTGCAGCACACACTCAGCTGATTGGCAATGGGGGGAAGCACTCACCCAGCTGATTAGCAATGCAGGGAAGGACACTCCCAGCTGATCGGCAATGCGGGGAAGCACACACCCAGCTGATCGGAAATGGAGGGAAGCACACACCCAGCTGATCGGCAATGGGGGGAAGCACACACCCAGCTGATCGGCAATTGGGTGAAGGACAGTCCCAGCTGATCGGCAATGGGGGGAAGCACACACCCAACTGATCGGCAATGGGGGGAAGCACACTCCCAGCTGATCGGCAATGCGGGGGAAGCACACACCCAGCTGATCGGCAATGGGGGGAAGCACACACCCAGCTGATCGGCAATGGGGGGAAGGACACACCCAGCTGATCGGCAATGCGGGGAAGCACACACCCAGCTGATCGGCAATGGGGGGAAGGACAGACCCAGCTGATCGGTAATGGGGGAAAGACACACCCAGCCGATCGGCAATGCAGGGAAGCACACTACCAGCTGATCGGCAATGCGGGGAAGCACACTACCAGCTGATCTGCAATGGGGGGAAGGACACACCCTGCTGATCGACAATGGGGGGAAGGACACATCCAGCTGATCGGCAATGGGGGGAAGCACACACCCAGCTGATCGGCAATGCGGGGAAGCACACACCCAGCTGTTCGGCAATGGGGGGAGGCACACACCCAGCTGATCGGCAAAGGGGGGAAGCACACACCCAGCAGATCGGCAATGGGGGGAAGCACACACCCAGCTGATCGGCAATGCGGGGACGCACACACCCAGCTGATCGGCAATGGGGGGGAAGGACACACCCAGCTGATCGGCAATGGGGGGAAGGACAGACCCAGCTGATCGGCAATGCGGGGAAGCACACTCCCAGCTGATCGGCAATGTGGGGAAGCACACTCCCAGCTGATCGGCAATGTGGGGAAGCACACTCCCAGCTGATCGGCTGTGCGGGGAAGCACACACCCAGCTGATCATCAATGGGGGGAAGCACACACCCAGCTCATCAGCAATGCGGGGATGGACACTCCCAGCTGATCGGCAATGCGGGGAAGCACACACCCAGCTGATCGGCAATGCGGGGAAGGACACACCCAGCTGATCGGCCATGGGGGGAAGGACACATGAGCTGATCGGCAATGCGGGGAAGGACACACCCAGCTGATCGGCAATGGGGGGGGCACACACCCAGCTGATCGGCAATGGGGGGAAGCACACACCCAGCTGATCGGCAATGGTGGGTGTCACACACCCATCTGATCGGCAATGGGGGGGAGGCACACACCCAGATGATCGGCAATGGGGGGAAGCACACACCCAGCTGATCGGCAATGGTGGGTGTCACACACCCAGCTGATCGGCAATGGGGGGGGGGCACACACCAAGCTGATCGGCAATGCGGGGAAGGACACTCCCAGCTGATCGACAATGGGGGGAAGCACACACCCAGCTGATTGGCAATGGGGGAAGGACAGACCCAGCTGATCGGCAATGGGGGGAAGGACAGACACAGCTGATCGGCAATGGGGTGCAGCACACACTCAGCTGATTGGCAATGGGGGGAAGCACACACCCAGCTGATTAGCAATGCAGGGAAGGACACTCCCAGCTGATCGGCAATGCGGGGAAGCACACACCCAGCTGATCGGAAATGGAGGGAAGCACACACCCAGCTGATCGGCAATGGGGGGAAGCACACACCCAGCTGATCGGCAATTGGGTGAAGGACAGTCCCAGCTGATCGGCAATGGGGGGAAGCACACACCCAACTGATCGGCAATGGGGGGAGGCACACACCCAGCTGATCGGCAATGGGGTGAAGCACATACCCAGCTGATCGGGTTTGGGGGGAAGCACACACCCATCTGATCAGCAATGCGGGGAAGGACACACCCAGCTGATCGGCAATGCGTGGAAGCACACACCCAGCTGATCGGCAAAGGGGGGAAGCACACACCCAGCTGATCGGCAATGGGGGGAAGCACAAACCCAGCTGATCGGCAGTGGGGGGAAGCACACTCCCAGCTGATCGGCAATGCGGGGGAAGCACACACCCAGCTGATCGGCAATGGGGGGAAGCACACACCCAGCTGATCGGCAATGGGGGGAAGGACACACCCAGCTGATCGGCAATGCGGGGAAGCACACACCCAGCTGATCGGCAATGGGGGGAAGGACAGACCCAGCTGATCGGTAATGGGGGAAAGACACACCCAGCCGATCGGCAATGCAGGGAAGCACACTACCAGCTGATCGGCAATGCGGGGAAGCACACTACCAGCTGATCTGCAATGGGGGGAAGGACACACCCTGCTGATCGACAATGGGGGGAAGGACACATCCAGCTGATCGGCAATGGGGGGAAGCACACACCCAGCTGATCGGCAATGCGGGGAAGCACACACCCAGCTTTTCGGCAATGGGGGGAGGCACACACCCAGCTGATCGGCAAAGGGGGGAAGCACACACCCAGCAGATCGGCAATGGGGGGAAGCACACACCCAGCTGATCGGCAATGCGGGGACGCACACACCCAGCTGATCGGCAATGGGGGGGAAGGACACACCCAGCTGATCGGCAATGTGGGGAAGCACACTCCCAGCTGATCGGCTGTGCGGGGAAGCACACACCCAGCTGATCATCAATGGGGGGAAGCACACACCCAGCTCATCAGCAATGCGGGGATGGACACTCCCAGCTGATCGGCAATGCGGGGAAGCACACACCCAGCTGATCGGCAATGCGGGGAAGGACACACCCAGCTGATCGGCAATGGGGGGGGAAGGACACACCCAGCTGATCGGCAATGGGGGGAAGGACAGATCCAGCTGATCGGCAATGCGGGGAAGCACACTCCCAGCTGTTCGGCAATGTGGGGAAGCACACTCCCAGCTGATCGGCAATGTGGGGAATCACACTCCCAGCTTATCGGCAATGTGGGGAAGCACACTCCCAGCTGATCGGCAATGTGGGGAAGCACACTCCCAGCTGATCGGCTGTGCGGGGAAGCACACACCCAGCTGATTGGCAATGCGGGGAAGCACACACCCAGCTGATCAGCAATGCGGGGAAGCACAGACCCAGCTGATCGGCAATGCGGGGAAGGACACTCCCAGCTGATCGGCAATGCGGGGAAGCACACACCCAGCTGATCGGCAATGGGGGGAAGGACACACCCAGCTGATCGGCACTGGGGGGAAGGACACACCCAGCTGATCGGCAATGCGGGAAAGGACACAACCAGCTGATCGGCAATGGGGGAAAGGACAGACCCAGCTAATCGGCAATGGAGGGAAGCACACACCCAGCTGATCGGCAAGGCGGGGAAGGACAGACCCAGCTGGACGGCAATGGGGGGAAGCACACACCCAGCTGATCGACAATGGGGGAAAGCACACTCCCAGCTGATCAGCAATGGGGGGAGGCACACACCCAGCTGATCGTCAATGGGGGGAAGCACAATCCCAGCTGATGGGCAATGGGGGGAGGCACACACCCAGCTGATCGGCAATGGGGGAAAGGGCAGACACAGCTGATCGGCAATGCGGGGATGCACACTCCCAGCTGATCGGCAATGCGGGGAAGCACACACCCAGCTGATCGGGCATGGGGTGAAGGACACATGAGCTGATCGGCAATGCGGGGAAGGACACACCCAGCTGATCGGCAATGGGGGGGGGGCACACACCCAGCTGATCGGCAATGGGGGGAAGCACACACCCAGCTGATCGGCAATGGTGGGTGTCACACACCCAGCTGATCGGCAATGGGGGGAAGGACACACCCAGCTGATCGGCAATGCGGGGAAGGACACACCCAGCTGATCGGCAATGGGGGGGAGGCACACACCCAGATGATCGGCAATGGGGGGAAGCACACACCGAGCTGATCGGCAATGGTGGGTGTCACACACCCAGCTGATCGGCAATGGGGGGGGGGGCACACACCAAGCTGATCGGCAATGCGGGGAAGGACAGACCCAGCTGATCGGCAATGGGGGGAAGGACAGACCCAGCTGATCGGCAATGGGGGAAGGACAGACCCAGCTGATCGGCAATGGGGGGAAGGACAGACCCAGCTGATCGGCAATGGGGCGCAGCACACACTCAGATGATTGGCAATGGGGGGAAGCACACACCCAGCTGATTAGCAATGCGGGGAAGGACACTCCCAGCTGATCGGCAATGCGGGGAAGCACACACCCAGCTGATCGGCAATGGAGAGTAGCACACACCCAGCTGATCGGCAATGGGGGGAAGCACACACCCAGCTGATCGGCAATTGGGTGAAGGACACTCCCAGCTGATCGGCAATGGGGGGAAGCACACACCCAACTGATCGGCAATGGGGGGAGGCACACACCCAGCTGATCAGCAATGGGGTGAAGCACATACCCAGCTGATCGGCAATGGGGGGAAGCACACACCCATCTGATCAGCAATGCGGGGAAGGACACTCCCAGCTGATCGGCAATGCGTGGAAGCACACACCCACTGATCGGCAAAGGGGGGAAGCACACACCCAGCTGATCGGCAATGGGGGGAAGCATACACCCAGCTGATCGGCAGTGGGGGGAAGCACACTCCCAGCTGATCGGCAATGCGGGAAGGACAGACCCAGCTGATCGGCAATGGGGGGAAGCACACACCCAACTGATCGGCAATGGGGGGAGGCACACACCCAGCTGATCGGCAATGGGGTGAAGCACATACCCAGCTGATCGGCAATGGGGGGAAGCACACACCCATCTGATCAGCAATGCAGGGAAGGACACTCCCAGCTGATCGGCAATGCGTGGAAGCACACACCCAGCTGATCGGCAAAGGGGGGAAGCACACACCCAGCTGATCGGCAATGGGGGGAAGCACACACCCAGCTTATCGGCAGTGGGGGGAAGCACACTCCCAGCTGATCGGCAATGCGGGGGAAGCACACACCCAGCTGATCGGCAATGGGGGGAAGCACACACCCAGCTGATCGGCAATGGGGGGAAGGACACACCCAGCTGATCGGCAATGCGGGGAAGCACACACCCAGCTGATCCGCAATGGGGGGAAGGACAGACCCAGCTGATCGGTAATGGGGGGAAAGACACACCCAGCTGATCGGCAATGCGGGGAAGCACACTACCAGCTGATCGGCAATGCGGGGAAGCACACTACCAGCTGATCTGCAATGCGGGGAAGGACACACCCAGCTGATCGACAATGGGGGGAAGGACACATCCAGCTGATCGGCAATGGGGGGAAGCACACACCCAGCTGATCGGCAATGCGGGGAAGCACACACCCAGCTGTTCGGCAATGTGGGGAGGCACTCTCCCAGCTGATCGGCAAAGGGGGGAAGCACACACCCAGCAGATCGGCAATGGGGGGAAGCACACACCCAGCTGATCGGCAACGCGGGGACGCACACACCCAGCTGATCGGCAATGGGGGGGAAGGACACACCCAGCTGATCAGCAATGGGGGGAAGGACAGACCCAGCTGATCGGCAATGCGGGGAAGCACACTCCCAGCTGATCGGCAATGTGGGGAAGCACACTCCCAGCTGATCGGCAATGTGGGGAAGCACACTCCCAGCTGATCGGCTGTGCGGGGAAGCACACACCCAGCTGATCATCAATGGGGGGAAGCACACACCCAGCTGATCAGCAATGCGGGGATGGACACTCCCAGCTGATCGGCAATGCGGGGAAGCACACACCCAGCTGATCGGCAATGCGGGGAAGGACACACCCAGCTGATCGGCAATGGGGGGGAAGGACACACCCAGCTGATCGGCAATGGGGGGAAGGACAGTCCCAGCTGATCGGCAATGCGGGGAAGCACACTCCCAGCTGATCGGCAATGTGGGGAAGCACACTCCCAGCTGATCGGCAATGTGGGGAAGCACATTCCCAGATGATCGGCAATGTGGGGAAGCACACTCCCAGCTGATCGGCAATGTGGGGAAGCACACTCCCAGCTGATCGGCTGTGCGGGGAAGCACACACCCAGCTGATTGGCAATGGGGGGAGGCACACACCCAGCTGATCGGCAATGGGGGAAAGGGCAGACACAGCTGATCGGCAATGCGGGGATGCACACTCCCAGCTGATCGGCAATGCGGGGAAGCACACACCCAGCTGATCGGGCATGGGGTGTAGGACACATGAGCTGATCGGCAATGCGGGGAAGGACACACCCAGCTGATCGGCAATGGGGGGGGGGGGGCACACACCCAGCTGATCGGCAATGGGGGGAAGCACACACCCAGCTGATCGGCAATGGTGGGTGTCACACACCCAGCTGATCGGCAATGGGGGGAAGGACACACCCAGCTGATCGGCAATGCGGGGAAGGACACACCCAGCTGATCGGCAATGGGGGGGAGGCACACACCCAGATGATCGGCAATGGGGGGAAGCACACACCGAGCTGATCGGCAATGGTGGGTGTCACACACCCAGCTGATCGGCAATGGGGGGGGGGGCACACACCAAGCTGATCGGCAATGCGGGGAAGGACACACCCAGCTGATCGGCAATGGGGGGAAGCACACACCCAGCTGATCGGCACTGGGGGAAGGACAGACCCAGCTGATCGGCAATGGGGGGAAGGACAGACCCAGCTGATCGGCAATGGGGGAAGGACAGACCCAGCTGATCGGCAATGGGGGGAAGGACAGACCCAGCTGATCGGCAATGGGGCGCAGCACACACTCAGATGATTGGCAATGGGGGGAAGCACACACCCAGCTGATTAGCAATGCGGGGAAGGACACTCCCAGCTGATCGGCAATGCGGGGAAGCACACACCCAGCTGATCGGCAATGGAGAGTAGCACACACCCAGCTGATCGGCAATGGGGGGAAGCACACACCCAGCTGATCGGCAATTGGGTGAAGGACACTCCCAGCTGATCGGCAATGGGGGGAAGCACACACCCAACTGATCAGCAATGGGGGGAGGCACACACCCAGCTGATCGGCAATGGGGTGAAGCACATACCCAGCTGATCGGCAATGGGGGGAAGCACACACCCATCTGATCAGCAATGCGGGGAAGGACACTCCCAGCTGATCGGCAATGCGTGGAAGCACACACCCACTGATCGGCAAAGGGGGGAAGCACACACCCAGCTGATCGGCAATGGGGGGAAGCATACACCCAGCTGATCGGCAGTGGGGGGAAGCACACTCCCAGCTGATCGGCAATGCGGGAAGGACAGACCCAGCTGATCGGCAATGGGGGGAAGCACACACCGAACTGATCGGCAATGGGGGGAGGCACACACCCAGCTGATCGGCAATGGGGTGAAGCACATACCCAGCTGATCGGCAATGGGGGGAAGCACACACCCATCTGATCAGCAATGCAGGGAAGGACACTCCCAGCTGATCGGCAATGCGTGGAAGCACACACCCAGCTGATCGGCAAAGGGGGGAAGCACACACCCAGCTGATCGGCAATGGGGGGAAGCACACACCCAGCTTATCGGCAGTTGGGGGAAGCACACTCCCAGCTGATCGGCAATGCGGGGGAAGCACACACCCAGCTGATCGGCAATGGGGGGAAGCACACACCCAGCTGATCGGCAATGGGGGGAAGGACACACCCAGCTGATCGGCAATGCGGGGAAGCACACACCCAGCTGATCCGCAATGGGGGGAAGGACAGACCCAGCTGATCGGTAATGGGGGGAAAGACACACCCAGCTGATCGGCAATGCGGGGAAGCACACTACCAGCTGATCGGCAATGCGGGGAAGCACACTACCAGCTGATCTGCAATGCGGGGAAGGACACACCCAGCTGATCGACAATGGGGGGAAGGACACATCCAGCTGATCGGCAATGGGGGGAAGCACACACCCAGCTGATCGGCAATGCGGGGAAGCACACACCCAGCTGTTCGGCAATGTGGGGAGGCACTCTCCCAGCTGATCGGCAAAGGGGGGAAGCACACACCCAGCAGATCGGCAATGGGGGGAAGCACACACCCAGCTGATCGGCAACGCGGGGACGCACACACCCAGCTGATCGGCAATGGGGGGGAAGAACACACCCAGCTGATCAGCAATGGGGGGAAGGACAGACCCAGCTGATCGGCAATGCGGGGAAGCACACTCCCAGCTGATCGGCAATGTGGGGAAGCACACTCCCAGCTGATCGGCAATGTGGGGAAGCACACTCCCAGCTGATCGGCTGTGCGGGGAAGCACACACCCAGCTGATCATCAATGGGGGGAAGCACACACCCAGCTGATCAGCAATGCGGGGATGGACACTCCCAGCTGATCGGCAATGCGGGGAAGCACACACCCAGCTGATCGGCAATGCGTGGAAGGACACACCCAGCTGATCGGCAATGGGGGGGAAGGACACACCCAGCTGATCGGCAATGGGGGGAAGGACAGTCCCAGCTGATCGGCAATGCGGGGAAGCACACTCCCAGCTGATCGGCAATGTGGGGAAGCACACTCCCAGCTGATCGGCAATGTGGGGAAGCACATTCCCAGATGATCGGCAATGTGGGGAAGCACACTCCCAGCTGATCGGCAATGTGGGGAAGCACACTCCCAGCTGATCGGCTGTGCGGGGAAGCACACACCCAGCTGATTGGCAATGCGGGGAAGCACATAACCAGCTGATCAGCAATGGGGGGAAGCACAGACCCAGCTGATCGGCAATGCGGGGAAGGACACTCCCAGCTGATCGGCAATGCGGGGAAGCACACACCCAGCTGATCGGCAATGGGGGGAAGGACACACCCAGCTGATCGGCAATGGGGGGAAGTACACACCCAGCTGATCGGCAAGGCGGGGAAGGACAGACCCAGCTGGACGGCAATGGGGGGAAGCACACACCCAGCTGATCGACAATGGGGGGAAGCACACTCCCAGCTGATCAGCAATGGGGGGAGGCACACACCCAGCTGATCGTCAATGGGGGGAAGCACAATCCCAGCTGATGGGCAATGGGGGGAGGCACACACCCAGCTGATCGGCAATGGGGGAAAGGGTAGACACAGCTGATCGGCAATGCGGGGATGCACACTCCCAGCTGATCGGCAATGCGGGGAAGCACACACCCAGCTGATCGGCCAAGGGGGGAAGGACACATGAGCTGATCGGCAATGCGGGGAAGGACACACCCAGCTGATCGGCAATGGGGGGGGGCACACACCCAGCTGATCGGCAATGGGTGGAAGCACACACCCAGCTGATCGGCAATGGTAGGTGTCACACACCCAGCTGATCGGCAATGGGGGGAAGGACACACCCAGCTGATCGGCAATGCGGGGAAGGACACACCCAGCTGATCGGCAATGGGGGGGAGGCACACACCCAGATGATCGACAATGGGGGGAAGCACACACCCAGCTGATCGGCAATGGTGGGTGTCACACACCCAGCTGATCGGCAATGGGGGGGGCACACACCAAGCTGATCGGCAATGCGGGGAAGGACACACCCAGCTGATTGACAATGGGGGGAAGCACACACCCAGCTGATCGGCAATGGGGGAAGGACAGACCCAGCTGATCGGCAATCGGGGGAAGGACAGACCCAGCTGATCGGCAATGGGGGAAGGACAGACCCAGCTGATCGGCAATGGGGGGAAGGACAGACCCAGCTGATCGGCAATGGGGTGCAGCACACACTCAGCTGATTGGCAATGGGGGGAAGCACACACCCAGCTGATTAGCAATGCGGGGAAGGACACTCCCAGCTGATCGGCAATGCGGGGAAGCACACATCCAGCTGATCGGCAATGGAGGGAAGCACACACCCAGCTGATCGGCAATGGGGGGAAGCACACACCCAGCTGATCGGCAATTGGGTGAAGGACACTCCCAGCTGATCGGCAATGGGGGGAAGCACACATCCAACTGATCGGCAATGGGGGGAGGCACACACCCAGCTGATCGGCAATGGGGTGAAGCACATACCCAGCTGATCGGCAATGGGGGGAAGCACACACCCATCTGATCAGCAATGCGGGGAAGGACACTCCCAGCTGATCGGCAATGCGTGGAAGCACACACCCAGCTGATCGGCAAAGGGGGGAAGCACACACCCAGCTGATCGGCAATGGGGGGCAGCACACACCCAGCTGATCGGCAATGGGGGAAGGACAGACCCAGCTGATCGGCAATCGGGGGAAGGACAGACCCAGCTGATCGGCAATGGGGGAAGGACAGACCCAGCTGATCGGCAATGGGGGGAAGGACAGACCCAGCTGATCGGCAATGGGGTGCAGCACACACTCAGCTGATTGGCAATGGGGGGAAGCACACACCCAGCTGATTAGCAATGCGGGGAAGGACACTCCCAGCTGATCGGCAATGCGGGGAAGCACACATCCAGCTGATCGGCAATGGAGGGAAGCACACACCCAGCTGATCGGCAATGGGGGGAAGCACACACCCAGCTGATCGGCAATTGGGTGAAGGACACTCCCAGCTGATCGGCAATGGGGGGAAGCACACATCCAACTGATCGGCAATGGGGGGAGGCACACACCCAGCTGATCGGCAATGGGGTGAAGCACATACCCAGCTGATCGGCAATGGGGGGAAGCACACACCCATCTGATCAGCAATGCGGGGAAGGACACTCCCAGCTGATCGGCAATGCGTGGAAGCACACACCCAGCTGATCGGCAAAGGGGGGAAGCACACACCCAGCTGATCGGCAATGGGGGGCAGCACACACCCAGCTGATCGGCAGTGGGGGGAAGCACACTCCCAGCTGATCGGCAATGCGGGGGATGCACACACCCAGCTGATCGGCAATGGGGGGAAGCACACACCCAGCTGATCGGCAATGGGGGGAAGGACACACCCAGCTGATCGGCAATGCGGGGAAGCACACACCCAGCTGATCGGCAATGGGGGGAAGGACAGACCCAGCTGATCGGTAATGGGGGGAAAGACACACCCAGCTGATCGGCAATGCGGGGAAGCACACTACCAGCTGATCGGCAATGCGGGGAAGCACACTACCAGCTGATCTGCAATGCGGGGAAGGACACACCCAGCTGATCGACAATGGGGGGAAGGACACATCCAGCTGATCGGCAATGGGGGGAAGCACACACCCAGCTGATCGGCAATGCGGGGAAGCACACACCCAGCTGTTCGGCAATGGGGGGAGGCACACACCCAGCTGATCGGCAAAGGGGGGAAGCACACACCCAGCTGATCGGCAACGGGGGGGAAGGACACACCCAGCTGATCGGCAATTGGGGGAAGGACAGACCCAGCTGATCGGCAATGCGGGGAAGCACACTCCCAGCTGATCGGCAATGTGGGGAAGCACACTCCCAGCTGATCGGCAATGTGGGGAAGCACACTCCCAGCTGATCGGCTGTGCGGGGAAGCACACACCCAGCTGATCATCAATGGGGGGAAGCACACACCCAGCTGATCAGCAATGCGGGGATGGACATTCCCAGCTGATCGGCAATGCGGGGAAGCACACACCCAGCTGATCGGCAATGCGAGGAAGGACACACCCAGCTGATCGGCAATGGGGGGGAAGGATACACCCAGCTGATCGGCAATGGGGGGAAGGACAGACCCAGCTGATCGGCAATGCGGGGAAGCACACTCCCAGCTGATCGGCAATGTGGGGAAGCACACTCCCAGCTGATCGGCAATGTGGGGAAGCACACTCCCAGCTGATCAGCAATGTGGGGAAGCACACTCCCAGCTGATCGGCAATGTGGGGAAGCACACTCCCAGCTGATCGGCTGTGCGGGGAAGCACACACCCAGCTGATTGGCAATGCGGGGAAGCACACACCCAGCTGATCAGCAATGGGGGGAAGCACAGACCCAGCTGATCGGCAATGCGGGGAAGGACACTCCCAGCT
Source organism: Scyliorhinus torazame (assembly GCF_047496885.1). Lineage (NCBI taxonomy): Eukaryota > Metazoa > Chordata > Chondrichthyes > Carcharhiniformes > Scyliorhinidae > Scyliorhinus > Scyliorhinus torazame. The sequence continues at coordinate 23,036,622 of NC_092729.1, read as the reverse complement.
GATCGGCAATGCGGGGAAGCACACTCCCAGCTGATCGGCAATGGGGGGAAGGACACACCCAGCTGATCGGCAATGGGGGGAAGGACACACCCAGCTGATCGGCAATGCGGGGAAGCACACTACCAGCTGATCGGCAATGCGGGGAAGCACACTACCTGCTGATCTGCAATGCGGGGAAGGACACACCCAGCTGATCGACAATGGGGGGAAGGACACATCCAGCTGATCGTCAATGGGGGGAAGCACACACCCAGCTGATCGGCAATGCGGGGAAGCACACACCCAGCTGTTCGGCAATGGGGGGAGGCACACACACAGCTGATCGGCAAAGGGGGGAAGCACACACCCAGCTGATCGGCAATGGGGGGGAAGGACACACCCAGCTGATCGGCAATGGGGGGAAGGACAGTCCCAGCTGATCGGCAATGCGGGGAAGCACACTCCCAGCTGATCGGCAATGTGGGGAAGCACACTCCCAGCTGATCGGCAATGTGGGGAAGCACACTCCCAGCTGATCGGCTGTGCGGGGAAGCACACACCCAGCTGATCATCAATGGGGGGAAGCACACACCCAGCTGATCAGCAATGCGGGGATGGACACTCCCAGCTGATCGGCAATGCGGGGAAGCACACACCCAGCTGATCGGCAATGCGAGGAAGGACACACCCAGCTGATCGGCAATGGGGGGGAAGGATACACCCAGCTGATCGGCAATGGGGGGAAGGACAGACCCAGCTGATCGGCAATGCGGGGAAGCACACTCCCAGCTGATCGGCAATGTGGGGAAGCACACTCCCAGCTGATCGGCAATGTGGGGAAGCACACTCCCAGCTGATCGGCAATGTGGGGAAGCACACTCCCAGCTGATCGGCAATGTGGGGAAGCACACACCCAGCTGATCGACAATGGGGGGAAGGACACATCCAGCTGATCGGCAATGGGGGGAAGCACACACCCAGCTGATCGGCAATGCGAGGAAGCACACACCCAGCTGTTCGGCAATGGGGGGAGGCACACACCCAGCTGATCGGCAAAGGGGGGAAGCACACACCCAGCTGATCGGCAATGGGGGGGAAGGACACACCCAGCTGATCGGCAATGGGGGGAAGGACAGACCCAGCTGATCGGCAATGCGGGGAAGCACACTCCCAGCTGATCGGCAATGTGGGGAAGCAGACTCCCAGCTGATCGGCAATGTGGGGAAACACACTCCCAGCTGATCGGCTGTGCGGGGAAGCACACACCCAGCTGGTCATCAATGGGGGGAAGCACACACCCAGCTGATCAGCAATGCGGGGATGGACACTCCCAGCTGATCGGCAATGCGGGGAAGCACACACCCAGCTGATCGGCAATACGAGGAAGGACACACCCAGCTGATCGGCAATGCGGGGATGGACACTCCCAGCTGATCGGCAATGTGGGGAAGCACACTCCCAGCTGATCGGCAATGGGGGAAGGACATACCCAGCTGATCGGCGATGCGGGGAAGCACACACCCAGCTGATCAGCAATGGGGGGAAGCACACTTCCAGCTGATCGGCAATGTGGGGAAGGACACACCCAGCTGATCGGCAATGGGGGGAAGGACAGACCCAGCTGATCGGCAATGGGGGAAGGACAGACCAAGCTGATCGGCAATGGGGGGAAGGACAGACCCAGCTGATCGGCAATGGGGTGCAGCACACACTCAGCTGATTAGCAATGGGGGGAAGCACACACCCAGCTGATTAGCAATGCGGGGAAGGACACTCCCAGCTGATCGGCAATGCGGGGAAGCACACACCCAGCTGATCAGCAATGGAGGGAAGCACACACCCAGCTGATCGGCAATGGGGGGAAGCACACTCACAGCTGATCGGCAATTGGGTGAAGGACACTCCCAGTTGATCGGCAATGGGGAGAAGCACACACCCAACTGATCGGCAATGGGGGGAGGCACACACCCAGCTGATCGGCAATGGGGTGAAGCACATACCCAGCTGATCGGCAATGGGGGGAAGCACACAACCATCTGATCAGCAATGCGGGGAAGGACACTCCGAGCTGATCGGCAATGCGTGGAAGCACACACCCAGCTGATCGGCAAAGGGGGGAAGCACACACCCAGCTGATCGGCAATGGGGGGAAGCACACACCCAGCTGATCGGCAGTGGGGGGAAGCACACTCCCAGCTGATCGGCAATGCGGGGGAAGCACACACCCAGCTGATCGGCAATGGGGGGAAGGACACACCCAGCTGATCGGCAATGCGGGGAAGCACACACCCAGGTGATCGGCAATGGGGGGAAGGACAGACCCAGCTGATCGGTAATGGGGGGGAAAGACACACCCAGCTGATCGGCAATGCGGGGAAGCACACTACCAGCTGATCGGCAATGCGGGGAAGCACACTACCAGCTGATCTGCAATGCGGGGAAGGACACACCCAGCTGATCGACAATGGGGGGAAGGACACATCCAGCTGATCGGCAATGGGGGGAAGCACACACCCAGCTGATCGGCAATGCTGGGAAGCACACACCCAGCTGTTCGGCAATGGGGGGAGGCACACACCCAGCTGATCGGCAAAGGGGGGAAGCACACACCCAGCAGATCGGCAATGGGGGGAAGCACACACCCAGCTGATCGGCAATGCGGGGACGCACACACCCAGCTGATCAGCAATGGGGGGGAAGGACACACCCAGCTGATCAGCAATGCGGGAATGGACACTCCCAGCTGATCGGCAATGTGGGGAAGCACACTCCCAGCTGATCGGCAATGTGGGGAAGCACACTCCCAGCTGATCGGCTGTGCGGGGAAGCACACACCCAGCTGATCATCAATGGGGGGAAGCACACACCCAGCTGATCAGCAATGCGGGGATGGACACTCCCAGCTGATCGGCAATGCGGGGAAGCACACACCCAGCTGATCGGCAATGCGGGGAAGGACACACCCAGCTGATCGGCAATGGGGGGGAAGGACACACCCAGCTGATCGGCAATGGGGGGAAGGGCAGACCCAGCTGATCGGCAATGCGGGGAAGCACACTCCCAGCTGATCGGCAATGTGGGGAAGCACACTCCCAGCTGATCAGCAATGTGGGGAAGCACACTCCCAGCTGATCGGCAATGTGGGGAAGCACACTCCCAGCTGATCGGCTGTGCGGGGAAGCACACACCCAGCTGATTGGCAATGCGGGGAAGCACACACCCAGCTGATCAGCAATGGGGGGAACCACAGACCCAGCTGATCGGCAATGCGGGGAAGGACACTCCCAGCTGATCGGCAATGCGGGGAAGCACACACCCAGCTGATCGGCAATGGGGGGAAGGACACACCCAGCTGATCGGCAATGGGGGGAAGGACACACCCAGCTGATCGGCAATGCGGGAAAGGACACACCCAGCTGATCGGCAATGGGGGGAAGGACAGACCCAGCTGATCGGCAATGCGGGAAAGGACAGACCCAGCTGATCGGCAATGCGGGGAAGCACACTCCCAGCTGATCGGCAATGTGGGGAAGCACACTCCCAGCTGATCGGCAATGTGGGGAAGCACACACCCAGCTGGTCGGCAATGGGGGGAAGGACACACCCAGCTGATCGGCAATGCGGGGAAGCACACTCCCAGCTGATCGGCAATGTGGGGAAGCACACTCCCAGCTGATCGGCAATGGGGGGAAGGACATACCCAGCTGATCGGCGATGCGGGGAAGCACACACCCAGCTGATCAGCAATGGGGGGAAGCACACTTCCAGCTGATCGGCAATGTGGGGAAGGACACACCCAGCTGATCGGCAATGGGGGGAAGGACAGACCCAGCTGATCGGCAATGGGGGAAGGACAGACCCAGCTGATCGGCAATGGGGGGAAGGACAGACCCAGCTGTTCGGCAATGGGGTGCAGCACACACTCAGCTGATTGGCAATGGTGGGAAGCACACACCCAGCTGATTAGCAATGCGGGGAAGGACACTCCCAGCTGATCGGCAATGCGGGGAAGCACACACCCAGCTGATCAGCAATGGAGGGAAGCACACACCCAGCTGATCGGCAATGGGGGGAAGCACACACACAGCTGATCGGCAATTAGGTGAAGGACACTCCCAGCTGATCGGCAATGGGGGGAAGCACACACCCAACTGATCGGCAATGGGGGGAGGCACACACCCAGCTGATCGGCAATGGGGTGAAGCACATACCCAGCTGATCGGCAATGGGGGGAAGCACACAACCATCTGATCAGCAATGCGGGGAAGGACACTCCCAGCTGATCGGCAATGCGTGGAAGCACACACCCAGCTGATCAGCAAAGGGGGGAAGCACACACCCAGCTGATCGGCAATGGGGGGAAGCACACACCCAGCTGATCGGCAGTGGGGGGAAGCACACTCCCAGCTGATCGGCAATGCGGGGGAAGCACACACCCAGCTGATCGTCAATGGGGGGAAGCACACACCCAGCTGATCGGCAATGGGGGGAAGGACACACCCAGCTGATCGGCAATGCGGGGAAGCACACACCCAGCTGATCGGCAATGGGGGGAAGGACAGACCCAGCTGATCGGTAATGGGGGGAAAGACACACCCAGCTGATCGGCAATGCGGGGAAGCACACTACCAGCTGATCGGCAATGCGGGGAAGCACACTACCAGCTGATCTGCAATGCGGGGAAGGACACACCCAGCTGATCGACAATGGGGGGAAGGACACATCCAGCTGATCGGCAATGGGGGGAAGCACACACCCAGCTGATCGGCAATGCTGGGAAGCACACACCCAGCTGTTCGGCAATGGGGGGAGGCACACACCCAGCTGATCGGCAAAGGGGGGAAGCACACACCCAGCAGATCGGCAATGGGGGGAAGCACACACCCAGCTGATCGGCAATGCGGGGACGCACACACCCAGCTGATCGGCAATGGGGGGGAAGGACACACCCAGCTGATCGGCAATGGGGGGAAGGACAGACCCAGCTGATCGGCAATGCGCGGAAGAACACTCCCAGCAGATTGGCAATGTGGGGAAGCACACTCCCAGCTGATCGGCAATGTGGGGAAGCACACTCCCAGCTGATCGGCTGTGCGGGGAAGCACACACCCAGCTGATCATCAATGGGGGGAAGCACACACCCAGCTGATCAGCAATGCGGGGATGGACACTCCCAGCTGATCGGCAATGCGGGGAAGCACACTCCCAGCTGATCGGCAATGCGGGGAAGGACACACCCAGCTGATCGGCAATGGGGGGTAGGACACACCCAGCTGATCGGCAATGGGGGGAAGGACAGACCCAGCTGATCGGCAATGCGGGAAGCACACTCCCAGCTGATCGGCAATGTGGGGAAGCACACTCCCAGCTGATCGGCAATGTGGGGAAGCACACTCCCAGCTGATCGGCTGTGCAGGGAAGCACACACCCAGCTGATTGGCAATGCGGGGAAGCACACACCCAGCTGATCAGCAATGGGGGGAAGCACAGACCCAGCTGAACGGCAATGCGGGGAAGGACACTCCCAGCTGATCGGCAATGCGGGGAAGCACACACCCAGCTGATCGGCAATGGGGGGAAGGACACACCCAGCTGATCGGCAATGGGGGGAAGGACACACCCAGCTGATCGGCAATGCGGGAAAGGACACACCCAGCTGATCGGCAATGGGGGGAAGGACAGACCCAGCTGATCGGCAATGCGGGAAAGAACACACCCAGCTGATTGGCAATGGGGGGAAGGACACACCCAGCTGATCGGCAATGGGGGAAGCACACACCCAGCTGATCGGCAATGCGGGGAAGCACACACCCAGCTGATCGGCAATGGGGGGAAGCACACACCCAGCTGATCGGCAATGCGGGGGAAGGACAGACCCAGCTGATCGGCAATGCGGGGCAGCACACACCCAGCTGATCGGCAATGCGGGGAAGGACAGACCCAGCTGATCGGCAATGCGGGGAAGCACACTCCCAGCTGATCGGCAATGTGGGGAAGCACACACCCAGTTGATCGGCAATGTGGGGAAGCACACACCCAGCTGATCGGCAATGGGGGGAAGGACACACCCAGCTGATCGGCAATGCACGGAAGCACACTCCCAGCTGATCGGCAATGTGGGGAAGCACACTCCCAGCTGATCGGCAATGGGGGAAGGACATACCCAACTGATCGGCAATGCGGGGAAGCACACACCCAGCTAATCAGCAATGGGGGAAGCACACTTCCAGCTGATCGGCAATGTGGGGAAGGACACACCCAGCTGATCGGCAATGGGGGGAAGGACAGACCCAGCTGATCGGCAATGCGGGGAAGCACACACCCAGTTGATCGGCAATGGGGGGAAGCACACACCCAGCTGATCGGCAATGCGGGGAAGGACACTCCCAGCTGATCGGCAATGGCGGGGAAGCACACATCCAGCTGATCGGCAATGGGGGGAAGCACACTCCCAGCTGATCGGCAATGGGGGGAAGCACACTCCCAGCTGATCGGCAATGTGGGGAATGTCAGACCCAGCTGATCGGCAATGCGGGGAAGCACACACTCAGCTGATGGGCAATGGGGGGAAGGACACTCCCAGCTGATCGGCAATGCGGGGAAGCACACTCCCAGCTAATCGGCAATGTGGGGAAGCACACTCCCAGCTAATCGGCAATGGAGGGGAAGGACAAACCCAGCTGATCGGCAATGGGGGGAAGCACACACCCAGCTGATCGGCAATGGGGGGAAGGACACACCCAGCTCATCGGCAATGCGGGGAAGCACACTCCCAGCTGATTGGCAATGTGGGGAAGCACACTCCCAGCTGATCGGCAATGGGGGGAAGGACACACACAGCTGATCGGCAATGCGGGGAAGCACACACCCAGCTGATCAGCAATGGGGGGAAGCACACTTCCAGCAGATCGGCAATGTGGGGAAGGACACACCCAGCTGATCGGCAATGGGGGGAAGGACACACCAAGCTGATCGGCAATGGGGGGGAAGGACAGACCCAGCTGATCGGCAATGCGGGGAAGCACACACCCAGCTGATCGGCAATGCGGGGAAGGACACTCCCCACTGATCGGCAATGGGGGGAAGCACACACCCAGCTGATTGGCAATGCGAGGAAGGACACTCCCAGCTGATCAGCAATGGCGGGGAAGCACTCTCCCAGCAGATCGGCAATGTGGGGAAGCACACACACAGCTGATCGGCAATGGGGGGAAGCACACTCCCAGCTGATCGGCAATGCGGGGAAGGACAGACCCAGCTGATCGGCAATGCGGGGAAGGACAGACCCAGCTGATCGGCAATGGGGGGGAAGCACACACCCAGCTGATCGGCAAGCGGGGGAAGCACACACCCAGCTGATCGGCAATGGGGGGAAGCACACTCCCCGCTGATCGGCAATGCGGGGAAGCCCACACCCAGCTGATCGGCAATGCGGGGAAGCACACTCCCAGCTGATCGGCAATGCGGGGAAGCACACACCCAGCTGATCGGCAATGGAGGGAAACACACTCCCAGCTGCTCGGCAATGTGGGGAAGCACACACCAAGCTGATCGGCAATGGGGGGAAGCACACACCCAGCTGATCGGCAATGGGGGGAAGGACACACCCAGCTGATCGGCAATGCGGGGAAGCACACACCCAGCTAATCGGCAATGGAGGGAAACACACACCCAGCTGATCGGCAATGGGGGTGGCACACACCCAGCATATCGGCAATGGGGGGAAGCACACACACAGCTGATCGGCAATGGGGGGAAGCACACTCCCAGCTGATCGGCAATGCGGGGAAGGACAGACCCAGCTGATCGGCAATGCGGGGAAGGACAGACCCAGCTGATCGGCAATGGGGGGGAAGCACACACCCAGCTGATCGGCAAGCGGGGGAAGCACACACCCAGCTGATCGGCAATGGGGGGAAGCACACTCCCCGCTGATCGGCAATGCGGGGAAGCCCACACCCAGCTGATCGGCAATGCGGGGAAGCACACTCCCAGCTGATCGGCAATGCGGGGAAGCACACACCCAGCTGATTGGCAATGGAGGGAAACACACTCCCAGCTGCTCGGCAATGTGGGGAAGCACACACCAAGCTGATCGGCAATGGGGGGAAGCACACACCCAGCTGATCGGCAATGGGGGGAAGGACACACCCAGCTGATCGGCAATGCGGGGAATCACACACCCAGCTAATCGGCAATGGAGGGAAACACACTCCCAGCTGATCGGGAATGCGGGGAAGCACACACCCAGCTGATCGGCAATGCGGGGAAGCACACTCCCAGCTGATCGGCAATGCGGGGAAGGACACACCCAGCTGATCGGCAATGGGGGGAGGCACACACCCAGCTGATCGGCAATGTGGGGATACACACACCCAGCTGATCGGCAATGAGGGGATGCACACTCCAAGCTGACCGGCAATGGGGGGAAGGACAGACCCAGCTGATCGGCAATGGGGGGAAGCACACACCCAGCGGATCGGCAAGGCGGGGAAGGACAGACCCAGCTGATCGGCCATGGGGGGGGGAAGGACACACGAGCTGATCGGCAATGCGGGGAAGCACACTCCCAGCTGATCGGCCATGGGGGGGGGGGAAGGACACACGAGCTGATCGGCAATGCGGGGAAGCACACACCCAGCTGATCGGCAATGGGGGGTGGCACACACCCAGCATATCGGCCATGGGGGGAAGCACACACCCAGCATATCGGCAATGGGGTGAAGCACACACCCAGCTGATCGGCAATGGGGGTGGCACACACCCAGCATATCGGCAATGGGGGGAAGCACACACCCAGCTGATCGGCAATGGGGGGTGGCACACACCCAGCTGATCGGCAATGGGGGGAAGCACACACCCAGCTGATCGGCAATGGGGGGGAGAACAGTCTCAGCTGATCGGCAATGCGGGGAAGCACACACTCCGCTGATCGGCAATGGGGGGAATCTCACTCCCCGCTGATCGGCTATGGGGGGGGGGTGAAGTACATATCCAGTTGATTGGCCATGGGGGGAGTCACACCTACCTCTAGGAGTACAGGTCCACATGTCATTGAAAGGGGCAACACAGGTGGAGAAGGTAGTCAAGAAGGCATACGGCATGCTTGCCTTCATTGGCCGGGGCATTGAGTATAAGAATTGGCAAGTCATGTTGCAGCTGTATAGAACCTTAGTTAGGCCACACTTGGAGTCTTGTGTTCAATTCTGGTCGCCACACTACCAGAAGGATGTGGAGGCTTTAGAGAGGGTGCAGAAGAGATTTACCAGAATGTTGCCTGGTATGGAGGGCATAAGCTATGAGGAGCGATTGAATAAACTCGGTTTGTTCTCACTGGAACGAAGGAGGTTGAGGGGCGACCTGATAGAGGTATACAAAATTATGAGGGGCATAGACAGAGTGGATAGTCAGAGGCTTTTCCCCAGGGTAGAGGGGTCAATTACTAGGGGGCATAGGTTTAAGGTGAGAGGGGCAAGGTTTAGAATAGATGTACGAGGCAAGTTTTTTACGCAGAGGGTAGTGGGTGCCTGGAACTCGCTACCGGAGGAGGTGGTGGAAGCAGGGACGATAGGGACATTTAAGGGGCATCTTGAGAAATACATGAATAGGATGGGAATAGAAGGATATGGACCCAGGAAGTGTAGAAGATTGTAGTTTAGTCGGGCAGCTTGGTCGGCACGGGCTTGGAGGGCCGAAGGGCCTGTTCCTGTGCTGTACATTTCTTTGTTCTTTGTTCTTTGTACCCACCGATAGTCCTGGTAATACAGAATGGTAAATCAGGGTGAGTCTGGCTGGGGCTGGTCAGTTTTACCGGCAGTGCGAGGAGAGAGATGCCCTGTGGCTGGGTTTTCCTCTCAGGATTTAATGAATTGAATAATTGAACTAAAGGGAACTTTCAGCACATTTTTCAACTGCTGCCTGAACTGAGTCTGTGTCACGGCGTAAATCGCAGTGTTTGTGCAGCAACTCAGGAGCTGCAGCATGAAGCCCAATTCCATAACATAATTATCTAACGATACAGACCCATACCCCAGAAACGACATCCGGTTCCATATAGAAAAAAACATTAACGTTGACCATAACAGGATGAAGTTGGCGGAGATAATGAAGAGTAACATGATGGATTTCCTACGACTCTCCATCTCTGGGTCTCTGGCACTGTGCCCACTGCTGTGAGCCCGGAGTCTCCTGCGGGCCCTGCTGCTCAGGACAATGTGTCTGACGGTGAGAACATTGAGCAGCAGAATCAGGGCGAATGGAACACACGGGGTTAGAATGTGGTGGAGGAACTCGATTGGTCCCCAGACCGGAGAGAACATAACATCCATTGTGACATCACAAAACCAGGGGGCGTTCCACAGCCAATACCCACCGGACAGCATCACCCCCCAGGAAATGTCCTTCAGACAGCTCAGCACAGCCACTGTTCCCAGAACCACAGCCGCCGCTTTCTCGCTGCAATATTTACTTTTCAGCCTCGGGCAACAAATGGCCACAAATCGATCAAAGGTGAAAGTGACGGTGAACCAGACAGAACAGTCAGTGGCTGCATAAAGCAGGGCGGCGTGGATATTACACACGGGGATGGACCGCAGGAAATAAAACTGTTCATCAAAAACAATGGGAATGTGTCTGAATATCAGGTCGAGAATCACGACCAGGAGATCCCCCACTGCCATGGCCAACAGGTAACAAGTCACACATTTGGACAGCCCACAGTTTCTTCTCTTCAGGATCACAATTGTGATGAGGTTCACTGTGAGGAAGGGAAATACACAATGAAATTATACATCAGCCTGGGAAAGACATCACAAGTATGGTCGGCGTGGTGTTGAGGGAGTGAAATAAATATATACTAATACACACACACACACACTCACTCACACACTCACACACAGCCAGTAATACATTCACACACACACACTCACACTCACACACAGACACTAACACACTCACACAAACACAGGCATTAACACACAAACTAATACACTCACACACAGACAGTAATACACTCACACACACACTCACACACAGACACTAACACACACAAACACAGGCACTCGCACACACACACTAACACACTCACACACAGACAGTAATACACACACACACAGACACTAACGCACACAATAACACACACACACACTCACACACAGACAGTAATACACTCACTCACACACAGACACTAACACACTCACAAACACAGACACTAACACACACACAGACACTAACACACTCACTAACACACTCACTAACACACTCACAGACAGTAATACACTCACACAGACACTAACACACTCACACGCACATACAGAGAAAGTAATACACTCACACTTACACAGACACTAACACACACTGACACACACATACAGAGACAGTAATACCCTCACACTCACACAGACAGTAACAGACACACCGACACACATACAGTAATACACTCACACACACACACGGACAGACAGTTATGCATTCACACTCACACAGACACTGAACCACACACATGCATACAGTAACACACTCACATACACACACAGACAGAGACAGTAATACACTCACACTCACAGACACTGACACACACTCACACACACATCCAGAGGCAGTAATACACTCACACACACAGACACTAACACACACATACACACATACAGAAACAGTAATACACTCACACACACACAGACACTAACACACACATACACACATACAGAGATAGTAATACACTCACACACACATACAGAGACAGTAATACACTCACACTCACACATACAGAGACAGTAATACACTCACACTCACACATACAGAGACAGTAAAACACTCACACACAGACTAACACACTCACACTCACACATACAGAGACAGTAAAACACTCACACAGACACTAACACACTCACACACACATACAGTAATACACTCACACACACACAAGCAGATACAGTAATACACTCACACAGATACTAACACACACACACACACAGTAATGCACACACACGCACAGACAGAGACTGTAATGCACTCACACAGAGACTAACACACTCACACACACATATACAGAGACAGTAATACACTCACACACACACATACACTACACACTCACACACTCATACAGAGACAGTAATACACTCACACACTCACACATGCAGAGACATTAATACACACACACTCACACACAGACACTAATACACGCACACACTCACACACACAAAGACACCAATGGGCACAATCTCACACACAGATGCACTAATATACATCCACTCACAGACCTAAACAGAGACTCTAATACACACACACACTCACACACAGACACTAATACACACACACAGATACACTAATGCACACACTCACAGACAAACACACAGACAGCAATATGCACACTCACACACAGAAACACTAATACACACACTCACACAAAACAGACACACACAGTGACGCTAATTCACACTCACAGACACAGAGACACAAATACACACACACTCACACAGAGAAAATAATACACACACTCACAGACACAAGCACAGACATTAATACACACACTCACACACATAGACACTAATACAGACCCACAAAGACACAGACAGAGGCACGAATACACAAACTCACAAACACACACAGCCACACACAGATACACTAATGCACACACACAGACATACACAGACAGTAATACACACACTCTCAAACAAAAGCACTAAAGCACACACTCACAGGCACACATAGACACTAATCCACACGCACACACAGACACTAATACACACACTCACTGACACATAGAGACAGTAATATACACACTCAGAGACACAGACACAATAATACACATACTCACCCACAGGCACTAATACACACTCAAAGATACACTAATACACACACTCACAGACACACACAGACACGAGTACACACACACACACAGGCGCACTAATACATACACTCACAGTCACACACAGACACTAATACACACACTCACAGACACCAGAGACACTAATTCACACATTCACTGACACACATAGACACTAATGTACACACTTACAGACCCAGAGACACAAAACTCACACACACAGACATACACAGATACATTGATAGATAAATTGAAACACACAGGGACACTAATACACACAATCACACACACAAACTAATGCACACGCTCACAGACATACAGAGACACTAATACACTATCTGACTGACACATAGAGACACGAATATACACACTTACATAAACAGAGACACTAAAACAGACACACAGACACACACAGATACAATTATACACACATAGGGACAGTAATAAACACAATCACAGACTCACACAGACACTAGCACACACACACACACACACACACAGAAACACTAATATACTCACAGACACACACAGAGACACTAATATATACACTCACAGACTCACACAGACAGTAGCACACACACTCACAGACAAACAGAGGCACCAATACACACACTCACAGACACACTAATACATACACTCACAGACTCACACAGACAGTAGCACACAAACTCACAAACACACAGAGGCACTAATACACACACTCACAGACACACAAATACACACACTTACATACACTTACATACACACAGAGACACGAACACACTCTCAGACACAGAGACACTAATACACACACTCACAGACACACATAGAGACACTAATACACACACACACTTATTCACATTCTCACAGACACACAGAGACACTAATGCACACACTCGCAGACACACAGAGACACAAATACACACACTCACAGACACACAGAGACACTAATACACACACTCACAGACACACAGAGACACTAATACACACACTCACAGACACACAGAGACACTAATACACACATTCACAGACACAAAGAGACACTAATACACACACTCGCAGACACACTAATACACACACTCACAGACACACAGAGACACTAATACACACACTCACAGACACACAGAGACACTAATACACACACACGCAGACACACACAGACAGTAGCACACACACTCACAGACAAACAGAGGCACCAATACACACACTCACAGACACACTAATACATACACTCACAGACTCACAGACAGTAGCACACACACTCACAGACACACAGAAAAACTAATACACACACTCACAAACACACAGAGGCACTAATACACACACTCACAGACACACAAATACACACACTTACATACACACAGAGACACTAACACACTCTCAGACACAGAGACACTAATACACACACTCACAGACACACATAGAGACACTAATACACACACACACTTATTCACATTCTCACAGACACACAGAGACACTAATGCACACACTCGCAGACACACAGAGACACTAATACACACACTCACAGACACACAGATACACTAATACACACACTCACAGACACACAGAGACACTAATACACACACTCACAGACACACAGAGACACTAATACACACATTCACAGACACAAAGAGACACTAATACACACACTCGCAGACAGACAGAGACACTAATACACACACTCACAGACACACAGAGACACTAATACACACACTCGCAGACACAAAAATACACACACTTACATAAACACAGAGACACTAACACACACATTCACAGACACACAGAGACACTAATACACACACTCACAGACACAAAGAGACACTAATACACACACTCGCAGACGCACAGAGACACTAATACACACAATCACAGACACACAGATACACTAATACACACACTCACAGACACACAGAGACACTCATACACACACTCGCAGACACACAAATACACACACATACACACAGAGACACTAATACACACACTCACAGACACACAGAGACACTAATACACACACACGCAGACACACAGAGACACTAATACACACAGAGACACTAATACACACACTCGCAGACACACAGAGACACTAATACACACACTCACAGACACACAGAGACACTAATACACACACTCACAGACACACAGAGACACTAATACACACACTGGCAGACACACAGAGACACTAATACACACTCTCACAGATACACCGAGATACTAATACACACACTCACAGACACTCAGAGACACTAATACACACACTCACAGACACACAGAGACACTAATACACACACTCACAGACACACAGAGACACTAACACACACTCACAGACACACAGAGACACTAATACACACACTCGCAGACACACAGAGACACTAATACACACACTCACAGACACACAGAGACACTAATACACACATTCACAGACACACGAATACACACACTCACAGACACACAGAGACATTAATACACACACTCACAGACACACAGAGACACTAACACACACACTCACAGACACACAGAGACACTAATACACACACTCGCAGACACACAGAGACACGAATACACACACACACAGACACACAGAGACACTAATACACACACTCACAGACACACAGAGACACGAATACACACACTCACAGACACAAAGAGACACTAATACACACACTCGCAGACACACAGAGACACTAATACACACACTCACAGATACACAGAGACACTAACACACACACTCTCAGACACAGAGACACTAATACACACACTCGCAGACACACAAATACACACACTCACATACACACAGACACTAACACACTCTCAGACACAGAGACACGAATACACACACTCACAGACACACATAGAGACACTAATACACACACACACACTTATTCACATTCTCACAGACACACAGAGACATACATCCACACACCCACAGGCACATGGAGACTCTAATGCACACACTCTCACACACACACACAGACACTGTCATGTGCGACTACCTGTAAGAAATGGGTGTTTATAAATGGGTGTGTATATAAATATCTATAGTGAAGTACCTTACAGAAATGGGTGTTTATTACTGCAGTGATGTCAGAGAGTGTGTGGAGATGGGCTGTCTGTCCGCTTTTTACTTTCATTTTGGCTGTTTGCTCCAGGGTGTGTTTTAGATTTGTTATCAGTGTTGGAGATGAAGCCAGACAGAGCAGGTGTACTGTTGATCTCTCTGCCATGAGAAACTATCTCTTGATCATTTGGTGAATTCAGAATTATAAATGTTCTCAGTAGTGAATGTAAACCTAACGTCCCTCTGGTAAAATGTGTCTGAAGTCTTCTGGGTGTCAAAAGGACAGCTTTCGGATTACTTAGTGTTGTATTCTATGGGGGTTGAATTTGAATTAATGGTTCCTAAGTTGTTCACTGTATGTTTTAAAAAGGTTAACTTGAGTTTATAGAATAAACATTGTTTTGCTTCGAAAAATACGTTTCCATTTCTGCTGTACCACACTGTAGAGTGGGCCGTGGGCTCCCCATAACACAATCTATTAAAATTTGTGGGTCAGGGGAACTCCAAGATACACTTTGGGGTTCTCTAAACCCTGGCCCATAACACAAATACACACACTCACAGACACATAGAGACACTAATACACACACTCACAGACACACAGAGACACTAATACACACACTCACAGACACATAGAGACACTAATACACACACTCACAGACACACAGAGACACTAATACACACACTCGCAGATACACCGAGACACTAATACACACACTCACAGACACACAGAGACACTATACACACACTCACATGCACACAGAGACACTAATACACACTCACAGACACACAGAGACACTAATACACACACTCACAGACACACAGAGACACTAATACACACACTCACAGATACACAGAGACACTAATACACACACTCACAGACACACAGAGACACTATACACACACTCACAGACACACAGAGACACTATACACACACTCACAGACACACAGAGACACTAATACGCACTCACAGACACACAGAAACACTAATACACACACTCACAGATACACCGAGACACTAATACACACACTCGCAGACACACAGAGACACTATACACACACTCACAGACACACAGAGATACTAATACACACACTCACATACACACAGAGACACTAATACACACACTCACAGATACACCGACACACTAATACACACTCACAGACACACAGAGACACTAATACACACACTCACAGATACACACAGAGACACTAATACACACACTCACAGACACACAGAGACACTAATACACACACTCACAAACACACAGAGACACTAATACATACACTCACAGACACACAGAGACACTATACACACACTCACAGGCACACAGAGACACTAATACACACACTCACAGACACACAGAGACACTAATACACACACTCGCAGACACACAATTACACACACTCACATACACACAAAGACACACACTCAGTCACACAGAGACACTAATACACACACGCAAACACACAGAGACGCTGACACACACACTCACAGTCACGCAGAGACACAAATATTCACACACTCTCCCAGACACTAAGACAGACACTCACTGACACACAGAGACACTAATATACCCAGTTTCAGATACACAGAGACACTAATCAACTCACTCACACAACTCAGACACTAATGCACACACTCACATACATTAATACATACACACAGACACACATGCACTAATGCACAAACTCAAAGATACACACAGAGACACTAATACACACACACAGAGAAACTAATACAACCACTCACACACAGACACTAATACACACACACACTGACATGCAGCTAAACTAATACACACACTCACACAAGCACAGACACTAATACATACACACAGACACACACAGACACACACATATACTAATGCACAAACTCAAATACACACACAGAACACTAATACACACACACAGACACACAGAGTCACGCATACACCACTCACACACAGACACTAATACACTCACTCACTGGCACGCAGATGCACTAAAACACACACTCGCACAACACACAGAGACACTAATACACACGCACACACACGCACATATAGTAATACACACACTCAAAGACACAGACAGACACTAACACATAAACTTACAAACACACACAGCCACACACATACACTAATGCACAAACCCAAAGACACACACAGAGACACAGATACACACACACACAGACACTAAAACACACACACACAGACACACTAATACACTCACTCACCGACACATAGATACACTAATACACACTTACAGACACACATACAGTCACTAATACACACACTCACACACATAGACACTAATACACAGATTGGAAATTAGCAAACGTGACACCACTGTTTAAAAAAGGAGGTAGGCAGAAAGCGGGTAATTATAGGCCAGTGAGCTTAACTTCGGTAGGAGGGAAGATGCTGGAATCTATCATCAAGGAAGAAATAGCGAGGCATCTGGATGGAAATTGTCCCATTGGGCAGATGCAGCATGGGTTCATAATGGGCAGGTCGTGCCTAACTAATTTAGTGGAATTTTTGAGGACATGACCAGTGCGGTAGATAACGGGGAGCCAATGGATGTGGTATATCTGGATTTCCAGAATACCATTGACAAGGTGCCACAAAAAAGGTTACTGCATAAGATAAAGATGCATGGCATTAAGGGGAAAGTAGTAGCATGGATAGAGGATTGGTTACTTGATGGAAAGCAAAGAGTGGGGATTAATGGGTGTTTCTCTGGTTGGCAATCAGTAGCTAGTGGTGTCCCTCAGGGATCAGTGTTGGGCCCACAATTGTTCACAATTTACATAGATGATTTGGAGTTGGGGACAAAGGGCAATGTGTCCAAGTTTGCAGACGACACTAAGATGAGTGGTAAAGCAAAAAGTGCAGAGGATACTGGAAGTCTGCAGAGGGATTTGGATAGGCTAAGTGAATGGGCTAGGGTCTGGCAGATGGAATACAATGTTGACAAATGTGAGATTATCCATTTTGATAGGAATAACAGCAAAAGGGATTATTATTTAAATGATAAAATATTAAAACATGCTGCTGTGCAGAGAGACCTGGGTGTGCTAGTGCATGAGTTGCAAATAGTTTGTTTACAGGTGCAACAGGTGATTAAGAAGGCAAATGGAATTTTGTCCTTCATTGCTAGAGGAATGGAGTTTAAGACTAGGGAGGTTATGCTGCAATTGTATAAGGTGTTAGTGAGGCCACACCTGGAGTATTGTGTTCAGTTTTGGTCTCCTTACTTGAGAAAGGACGTACTGGCACTGGAGGGTGTGCAGAGGAGATTTACTAGGTTCATCCCAGAGCTGAAGGGGTTGGATTACGAGGAGAGGTTGAGGAGACTGGGACTGTACTTGTTGGAATTTAGAAGGATGAGGGTTGATCTTATAGAAACATATAAAATTATGAAGGGAATAGATAGGATAGATGCGGGCAGGTTGTTTCCACTGGCGGGTGAAAGCAGAACTAGGGGGCACAGCCTTAAAATAAGGGGAAGTTGATTTAGACTGAGTTTAGGAGGAACGTCTTCACCCAAAGGGTTGTGAATCTATGGAATTTCTTGCCCAGTGAAGCAGTAGAGGCTCCTTCATTAAATGTTTTTAAGATAAAGATAGATAGCCTTTTGAAGAATAAAGGGATTAAGGGTTATGGTGTTCGGGCCGGAAAGTGGAGCTGAGTCCACAAAAGATCAGCCATGATCTCATTGAATGGTGGAGCAGGCTCGAGGGACCAGATGGCCTACTCCTGCTCCTAGTTCTTATGTTCTCACAGACACACGCTGGCACTAATACACACTCACAGGCTCAAAGAAACACTAATACACACTCGCAGACACACAGCGACACTAATACACACTCACAGAAACACATACAGACACTAATACACACACACAGACACTAATACACCCACTCACAGACACAAACTGGCACTAATACACACAGACATTAACACACACACACCAGATACTAATACACACTCTAACGATGCACAGAGACAGTAATATACACACTCACAGACACAGGTAGACTCGAATGCATACACTCACACACAGCGACACTAATACACACAGTCACACACACATGCACTAATACACGCACTAACACACACACACACACATAAACTAATACACACACTCACTGATACACAGAGACAACAATATACACACTCACAGACACAGGGAGATTGTAATGCACACAAACAGACACACAGAGACACTAATACACACACTCACAGACACAAGCAGACACTAATACACACACCACACAGACACTAATACACAGACACTAATACACAGACTCACAGACACACGCAGACACTAATACACACACTAACACACAGAGACACTAATACACATTCACAGACACACAGATACACGAATACACCAACTCACACACAGAGAGACACTAGTACACAGCTCACAGACTGACAGAGACACTAATACACAAACACACACACATTAATAGAGACACTAACACACATAGCCACTAATGCACTCACACAAACAGACACTAAGGCACACATTCTCACACACACTCAGACACACACAGACACTAATACACACTCACACACACAGAGACACTAAGACACACACTCACTGACACATAGATGCATTAATACACACTCACAGGCACACATACAGACACTAATACACACACTCACAGACAACAATACACGCACTCACAGACAGACAGACACTAGTACACAGCTCACAGACTGACAGAGACACCAATACACACATACACACTCACACACACAGACACTAATACACACACTCACAAACTCACACTGGCACTAATACACACACACACATACACTAACGCACAGACACAGATAGTAATACACACACAGTGATACACAGAGACAATAATATACACACTCACAGACACAGGGAGACTCTAATGCATACACTCACACACACACACAGCGACACTAATACACACACTCACACACAGAGACACTAAGACACATTCACAGACACACAGATACACTAATACAGACACTCACACACAGAGAGACACTAGTACACAGTTCACGGACCGACAGAGACATTAATACGCAAACACACACACACTAATAGAGACACTCACACACATAGACACTAATACACTCTCACACACAGTCTAATGCACACATTCTCACACACACACCGACACTCACAGATACACTAATATACACAGAAATACAGACACACACAGACTCTAATACACACACTCAAACGTCCCTCCACACACACACCACCCTCCACACACACTACCCCCTCGACAGACACTACCCCCCCCACACACACTAACCCGCTCAACCACAGACATACTAACCCCCCACAGACAATCACCCACCCCCACACACACTAACCCTCCCACACACACACTAACCCCCCACACATACACTAACCCCCCCCACACACACACTAACCCCCCCCACACACACACTAACCCCCACCACACACACACTAAACCCTCCCTCACACACACTAACCCCCCACACACACACACTAACCCCCACCACACACACACTAACCCCCCCCACACACACTAACCCTCCCTCACACACACTAACCGCCCTCACACACACACTAGCTACCCCACCCACACAAACACACATACTAACCCCCCACACACACATTAATCCCCACCCCTCTCACACACTAGCCCCTTCACACACTAAACCCCCCACACACTAAACCCCCCAAATAAACACACACACAAACACCCCCACACACACTATCCCCCACACACACAATAACCACCCCAACACACACTAACACCCCCACACACACTATCCCCCACACACACAATAACCACCCCAACACACACTAACCGCCCCACACACACTAACACCCCCACACACACTAACACCCCCACACACACTAACCACACCCAACACACACTAACCCCCACCACACACACTAACACACCCAACACACAATAACCACCCCAACACACACTAACCCCACCACACACACACTAACCCCCCACACACACTAACACACCCAACACACACTAACCACACCCAACACACAATAACCACCCCAACACACACTAACCCCCACCACACACTAAACCCCCCACACACACTAACACCCCCAACACACAGTAACCCCCCACACACACTCACTAACCCCCACCACACACTAAACCCCCCACACACACTAACACCCCCAACACACAGTAACCCCCCACACACACTCACTAACCCCCACCACACACACACTAACCCCCACCACACACACTAACCCCCACCACACACACACTAGCCCCCCACACACACACTATAAACTCCTCCCCCCACACACACTAACTCACCGCCCATACACACTAACCCCCTCCACACACACTATCCGTCCCACACACACACACACACACACACACACACACACACACTAACCCCCCCACACACAAACACCCCCTCACACACTAACATCCCCACTACACACACACTAACCTCCGCAACAAATACACCCAATGAAAAAGCTGTTTCAGTGACATCTGTGCTGTATATAGTTAACCATTTACTGCTCAATAATCCCTGAGAGCAGGGAACAGGCAGTGTGGTCCGTGAGCCCCCAATTAAAAAGCTGTTTCAGAGACGTATTTGCTGTATATGGTTAACCATTTACTGCTCAATAATCCCTGGGAGCAGGGGGCAGGCAGGGTGGCCTCGGGAGCCCCCAATTAAAAAGCTGTTTCAGAGACCTGTGTGCTGTATATAGCTAACCATTTACTGCACAATGATCCCTGGGAGCAGGGATCAGGCAGTGTGCCCGGGAGACCCCAATTAAAATGCTGTGTCAGAGACCTCTGTGCTGTATATAGTTAACCATTTACTGCTTAATAATCCCTGGGAGCAGGGGACAGGCAGTGTAGCCTTGGGAGCCGCTAATTAAAAAGCTGTTTCAGAGACCTCTGTGCTGTATATAGTTAACGATTTACTGCTCAATAATCCCTGGGAGCAGGGTAGAGGCAGTGTGGCCTCGGGAGCCCCCAATTAAAAAGCTGTTTCAGGGACCTGTGTGCTGTATATAGCTAACCATTTACTGCTCAATAATCCCTGGGAGCAGGGGTCAGGCAGTGTGGTCCGGGAGACCCCAATTAAAATGCTGTGTCAGAGACCTCTGTGCTGTATATAGTTAACCATTTACTGCTCAATAATCCCTGGGAGCAGGGGACAGGCAGTGTGGCCTCGGGAGCCGCCAATTAAAAAGCTGTTTCTGAGACCTCTGTGCTGTATATAGTTAACCATTTACTGCTCAATAATCCCTGGGAGCAGGGGACAGGCAATGTGGCCTCGGGAGCCGCCAATTAAAAAGCTGTTTCAGAGACCTCTGTGCTGTATATAGTTAACCATTTACTGCTCAATAATCCCTGGGAGCAGGGTAGAGGCAGTGTGGCCTCGGGAGCCCACAATTAAAAGGCTGTTTCAGAGACCTCTGTGCTGTACGTATTCAACCATTTACTGCTCAATAATCCCTGGGAGCAGGGGTCACGCAGTGTGGCCTCGAGAACCCCAATTAAAAAGCTGATTCAGAGACCTCTGTGCTGTATATGGTTAACCATTTAATTATCAATAATCCCTGGAAGCAGGGAACAGGCAGTGTGGCCTCAGGAGCCCTCAGTTAAAAAGGTGTTTCAGATACTCTGTGCTGCATATAGTTAACCATTTACTGCTCAATAATCCCTGGGAGCAGGGGACAGGCAGTGTGGCCTCGGGAGGCGTCAATTAAAAGGCTGTTTCAGAGACCTCTGTGCTGTATGTATTTAACCATTTACTGCACAATAATCCCTGGGAGCAGGTACAGGCTGTGTGGCCTCGAGAGCACCCAATTAAAAAGCTGTTTCAGAGACCTCTGTGCTGTATACAGTTAACCATTTACTGCTCAATAATCCCTGGGAGCAGGGAACAGGCAGTGTGGTCGGTGAGCCCCCAATTAAAAAGCTGTTTCAGAGACGCCTTTACTGTATATGGTTAACCATTTACTGCTCAATAATCCCTGGGAGCAGGGGGCAGGCAGGGTGGCCTTGGGAGCCCCCAATTAAACAGCTGTTTCAGAGACCTGTGTGCTGTATATAGCTAACCATTTACTGCTCAATAATCCCTGGGAGCAGGGTAGAGGCAGTGTGGCCTCGGGAGCCCCCAATTAAAAAGCTGTTTCAGAGACCTGTGTGCTGTATATAGCTAACCATTTACTGCTCAATAATCCCTGGGAGCAGGGGTCAGGCAGTGTGGTCCGGGAGACCCCAATTAAAATGCTGTGTCAGAGACCTCTGTGCTGTATATAGTTAACCATTTACTGCTCAATAATCCCTGGGAGCAGGGGACAGGCAGTGTGGTCCGGGAGCCCCCAATTAAAAAGCTGTTTCAGAGACCTCTGTGCTGTATAAAGTTAACTATTTACTGCTCAATAATCCGTGGGAGCAGGGTAGAGGCAGTGTGGCCTCGGGAGCCCCCAATTAAAAGGCTGTTTCAGAGACCTCTGTGCTGTTCGTATTTAACCATTTACTGCTCAATAATCCCTGGGAGCAGGGGTCACGCAGTGTGGCCTCGAGAAACCCAATTAAAAAGCTGATTCAGAGAACTCTGTGCTGTATATGGTTAACCATTTAATTATCAATAATCCCTGGGAGCAGGGAACAGGCAGTGTCGTCCGTGAGCCACAATTAAAAAGCTGTTTCAGAGACGTCTTTGCTGTATATGGTTAACGATTTACTGCTCAATAATCTCTGGGAGCAGGGTTCAGGCAGTGTGGTCTCGGGAGCACCCAATTAAAAAGCTGTTTCAGAGACTTCTGTGCTGTATACATTTAACCATTTACTGCTCAATAATCCCTGGGAGCAGGGGACAGGCATTGTGGTCAGGGGCCCACCAGTTAAAATGCTGTGTCAGAGACCACTGCACCTATATATAGTTAACCATTTACTGCTCAATAATCCTTGGTAGCAGGGGACAGGCAGTCTGGCTCTGGTAACCCCAAATTAAAAAGCTGAATCAGTGACCTCTGTGCTGTATATAGTTAACCATTTACTGCTCAACTATCCCTGGGAGCAGGGTAGAGGCAGTGTGGCCTCGGGAGCCCCCAATTAAAAAGCTGTTTCAGAGACCTGTGTGCTGTATAGAGCTAACCATTTACTGCTCAATAATCCCTGGGAGCAGGGGGCAGGCAGTGTGGTCCGGGAGACCCCAATTAAAATGCTGTGTCAGGGACCTCTGTGCTGTATATATTAACCATTTACTGCTCAATAATCCCTGGGAGCAGGGGACAGGCAGTGTGGTCCGGGAGCCCCCAATAAAAAAGCTGTTTCAGAGACCTCTGTGCTGTATATAGTTAACCATTTACTGCTCAATAATCCCTGGGAGCAGGGGACAGGCAGTGTGGCCTCGGGAGCCGCCAATTAAAAAGCTGTTTCAGAGACCTCTGTGCTGTATATAGTTAACTATTTACTGCTCAATAATCCGTGGGAGCAGGGTAGAGGCAGTGTGGCCTCGGGAGCCCCCATTTAAAAGGCTGTTTCAGAGACCTCTGCGCTGTTCGTATTTCACCATTTACTGCTCAATAATCCCTGGGAGCAGGGGTCACGTAGTGTGGC
This sequence comes from Scyliorhinus torazame, assembly GCF_047496885.1. Taxonomy (NCBI): domain Eukaryota; kingdom Metazoa; phylum Chordata; class Chondrichthyes; order Carcharhiniformes; family Scyliorhinidae; genus Scyliorhinus; species Scyliorhinus torazame. The sequence goes on along the minus strand of NC_092729.1, from coordinate 23,011,209 downwards.
CTCGAGAAACCCAATTAAAAAGCTGATTCAGAGACCTCTGTGCTGTATATGGTTAACCATTTAATTATTAATAATCCCTGGGAGCAGGGAACAGGCAGTGTCGTCCGTGAGCCACAATTAAAAAGCTGTTTCAGAGACCACTGCACCTATATATAGTTAACCATTTACTGCTCAATAATCCTTGGTAGCAGGGGACAGGCAGTGTGGCTCTGGTAGCCCCCAATTAAAAAGCTGAATCAGTGACCTCTGTGCTGTATATAGTTAACCATTTACTGCTCAACAATCCCTGGGAGCAGGGGACAGGCAGTGTGGCCTCGGGTGCCCCCAATTACAAAGCTGTTTCAGAGACCTCTGTGCTGTATATAGTTAACCATTTACTGCACAATAATCCCTGGGTGCAGGGGACAGGCAGCGTGGTCCGGGAGCCCCCAATTAAAAAGCTGTTTCAGTGACCTCTGTGCTGTATATAGTTAACCATTTATCCTCAATAAACCCTGGGTGCAGGGGATAGGCAGTGTGGCCTCTCAGCACCCAATGAAAAAGCTGTTTGGGAGACCTCTGTGCTGTATACAGTTAACCATTTACTTCCCAATAATCCCTGGCAGCAGGGAAAAGGCAGTGTGGCCTCAGGAGCCCCCAAATAAATGGCTGTTTCAGAGACCTCGGTGCTTTACGTATTTAACCATTTACTGCTCAATAATCCCTGGGAGCAGGGGTCAGGAAGTGTGACCTCGGGAGCTCCAGTTAAAAATGTGTTTCAGATAATCTGTGCTGTATATAGTTAACCATTTACTGCTCAATAATCCCAGCGAGTAGGGGGCCGGCAGGGTGGCCTCGGGAGTCCCCAATTAAAAAGCTGTTTCAGAGAACTCTGTGCTGTATATAGCTAACCATTCACTGCTCAATAATCCCTGGGAGCAGGGGTCAGGCAGTGTGGTCCGGGAGACCCCAATTAAAATGCTGTGGCAGAGACCTCTGTGCTGTATATAGTTAACCATTTACTGCTCAGTAATCCCTGGGAGCAGGGGACAGGCAGTGTGGCCTCGGGAGCCCCCAATTAAAAAGCTATTTCAGAGACCTCTGTGCTGTATTTAGTTAACCATTAACTTTTCAATAATCCCAGGGACCAGGGGCCAGGCAGTGTGGTCCGGGAGACCCCAATTAAAAAGCTGTTTCACAGACCTCTGTGCTGTATATAGTTAACCATTTACTGCTCAATAATCACTGGGAGCAGGGGACATGCAGTGTGGCCTCGGGAGCCGCCAATTCAAAAGCTGTTTCAGAGACCTCTGTGCTGTATATAGTTAACCATTTACTGCTCAATAATCCCTGGGAGCAGGATAGAGGCAGTGTGGCCTCGGGAGCCCCCAATTAAAAGGCTGTTTCAGAGACCTCTGTGCTGTACGTATTTAACCATTTACTGCTCAATAATCCCTGGGAGCAGGGGTCACGCAGTGCGGCCTCGAGAACCCCAATTAAAAAGCTGATTCAGAGACCTGTGTGCTGTATAGAGCTAACCATTTACTGCTCAATAATCCCTGGGAGCAGGGGGCAGGCAGTGTGGTCCGGGAGACCCCAATTAAAATGCTGTGTCAGGGACCTCTGTGCTGTATATATTAACCATTTACTGCTCAATAATCCCTGGGAGCAGGGGACAGGCAGTGTGGTCCGGGAGCCCCCAATAAAAAAGCTGTTTCAGAGACCTCTGTGCTGTATATAGTTAACCATTTACTGCTCAATAATCCCTGGGAGCAGGGGACAGGCAGTGTGGCCTCGGGAGCCGCCAATTAAAAAGCTGTTTCAGAGACCTCTGTGCTGTATATAGTTAACTATTTACTGCTCAATAATCCGTGGGAGCAGGGTAGAGGCAGTGTGGCCTCGGGAGCCCCCATTTAAAAGGCTGTTTCAGAGACCTCTGCGCTGTTCGTATTTCACCATTTACTGCTCAATAATCCCTGGGAGCAGGGGTCACGTAGTGTGGCCTCGAGAAACCCAATTAAAAAGCTGATTCAGAGACCTCTGTGCTGTATATGGTTAACCATTTAATTATTAATAATCCCTGGGAGCAGGGAACAGGCAGTGTCGTCCGTGAGCCACAATTAAAAAGCTGTTTCAGAGACCACTGCACCTATATATAGTTAACCATTTACTGCTCAATAATCCTTGGTAGCAGGGGACAGGCAGTGTGGCTCTGGTAGCCCCCAATTAAAAAGCTGAATCAGTGACCTCTGTGCTGTATATAGTTAACCATTTACTGCTCAACAATCCCTGGGAGCAGGGGACAGGCAGTGTGGCCTCGGGTGCCCCCAATTACAAAGCTGTTTCAGAGACCTCTGTGCTGTATATAGTTAACCATTTACTGCACAATAATCCCTGGGTGCAGGGGACAGGCAGCGTGGTCCGGGAGCCCCCAATTAAAAAGCTGTTTCAGTGACCTCTGTGCTGTATATAGTTAACCATTTATCCTCAATAAACCCTGGGTGCAGGGGATAGGCAGTGTGGCCTCTCAGCACCCAATGAAAAAGCTGTTTGGGAGACCTCTGTGCTGTATACAGTTAACCATTTACTTCCCAATAATCCCTGGCAGCAGGGAAAAGGCAGTGTGGCCTCAGGAGCCCCCAAATAAATGGCTGTTTCAGAGACCTCGGTGCTTTACGTATTTAACCATTTACTGCTCAATAATCCCTGGGAGCAGGGGTCAGGAAGTGTGACCTCGGGAGCTCCAGTTAAAAATGTGTTTCAGATAATCTGTGCTGTATATAGTTAACCATTTACTGCTCAATAATCCCAGCGAGTAGGGGGCCGGCAGGGTGGCCTCGGGAGTCCCCAATTAAAAAGCTGTTTCAGAGAACTCTGTGCTGTATATAGCTAACCATTCACTGCTCAATAATCCCTGGGAGCAGGGGTCAGGCAGTGTGGTCCGGGAGACCCCAATTAAAATGCTGTGGCAGAGACCTCTGTGCTGTATATAGTTAACCATTTACTGCTCAGTAATCCCTGGGAGCAGGGGACAGGCAGTGTGGCCTCGGGAGCCCCCAATTAAAAAGCTATTTCAGAGACCTCTGTGCTGTATTTAGTTAACCATTAACTTTTCAATAATCCCAGGGACCAGGGGCCAGGCAGTGTGGTCCGGGAGACCCCAATTAAAAAGCTGTTTCACAGACCTCTGTGCTGTATATAGTTAACCATTTACTGCTCAATAATCACTGGGAGCAGGGGACATGCAGTGTGGCCTCGGGAGCCGCCAATTCAAAAGCTGTTTCAGAGACCTCTGTGCTGTATATAGTTAACCATTTACTGCTCAATAATCCCTGGGAGCAGGATAGAGGCAGTGTGGCCTCGGGAGCCCCCAATTAAAAGGCTGTTTCAGAGACCTCTGTGCTGTACGTATTTAACCATTTACTGCTCAATAATCCCTGGGAGCAGGGGTCACGCAGTGCGGCCTCGAGAACCCCAATTAAAAAGCTGATTCAGAGACCTCTGTGCCTGTATAGAGTTAACCATTTACTGCTCAATAATCCCTGGGAGCAGGGGACAGGCAGTGTGGCCACGGGTGCCCCAATTAAAAGGCTGTTTCAGAGACTTCTGTGCTGCATAGAGTTAACCATTTACTGCTCAATAATCCCTGTGAGCAGGGGACAGGCAGTGTGGCCACGGGTGCCCCAATTAAAAAGCTGTTTCAGAGACCTCTGTGCCTGTATAGAGTTAACTATTTACTGCTCAATAATCCCTGGGAGCAGGGGACAGGCAGTGTGGCCACGGGTGCCCCAATTAAAAGGCTGTTTCAGAGACTTCTGTGCTGTATATAGTTAACCATTTACTGCTCAATAATCCCTGGGAGCAGGGGACAGGCAGTGTGGCCTAGGGAGCCCCCAATTAAAAGGCTGTTTCAGAGACCTCTGTGCAGTATACAGTTAACCATTTACTGCTCAATAATCCCTGGGAGCAGGGAACAGGCAGTGTGGTCCGTGAGCCGCCAATTAAAAAGCTGTTTCAGAGACGTCTTTGCTGTATATGGTTAACCATTTACTGCTCAATAATCCCTGGGAGCGGGGGGCAGGCAGGGTGGCCTCGGGAGTCCCCAATTAAAATGCTGTGGCAGAGACCTCTGTGCTGTATATAGTTAACCATTTACTGCTCAATAATCCCTGGGAGCAGGGGACAGGCAGTGTGGTCCGGGAGACCCCAATTAAAATGCTGTGGCAGAGACCTCTGTGCTGTATATAGTTAACCATTTACTGCTCAATAATCCCTGGGAGCAGGGGACAGGCAGTGTGGCCTCGGGAGCCGCCAATTAAAAAGCTGTTTCAGAGACCTCTGTGCTGTATATAGTTAACCATTTACTGCTCAATAATCCCTGGGAGCAGGGAAGAGGCAGTGTGGCGTCGGGAGCCCCCAGTTAAAAAGGTGTTTCAGATATACTGTGCTGTATATAGTTTACCATTTACTGCTCAATATTCCCTGGGAGCAGGGGACAGGCAGTGTGGCCTCGGGAGCCGCCAATTACAAAGCTGTTTCAGAGACCTCTGTGCTGTATATAGTGAACCATTTACTGCTCAAAAATCCCTGGGAGCAGGGTACATGCAGTGTGGCCTCGGGAGCCCCAATTAAAAGGCTGTTTCAGAGACCTCTGTGCTGTATGTATTTAACCATTTACTGCTCAATAATCCCTGGGAGCAGGTACAGGCAGTGTGGCCTAGAGAGCACCCAATTAAAAAGCTGTTTCAGAGACCTCTGTGCTGTATACAGTTAACCATTTACTGCTCAATAATCCCTGGGAGCAGGGAACAGGCAGTGTTGTCCGTGAGCCCTCCAATTAAAAAGCTGTTTCAGAGACCTGTGTGCTGTATATAGCTAACCATTTACTGCTCAATAATCCCTGGGACCAGGGGCCAGGCAGTGTGGTCCGGGAGACCCCAATTAAAAAGCTGTTTCACAGACCACTGTGCTGTATATAGTTAACCATTTACTGCTCAATAATCCCTGGGAGCAGGGGACATGCAGTGTGGCCTCGGGAGCCGCCAATTAAAAAGCTGCTTCAGAGACCTCTGTGCTGTATATAGTTAACCATTTACTGCTCAATAATCCCTGGGAGCAGGATAGAGGCAGTGTGGCCTCGGGAGCCCCCAATTAAAAGGCTGTTTCAGAGACCTTTGTGCTGTACGTATTTAACCATTTACTGCTCAATAATCCCTGGGACCAGGGGTCACGCAGTGCGGCCTCGAGAACCCCAATTAAAAAGCTGATTCAGAGACCTCTGTGCCTGTATAGAGTTAACCATTTACTGCTCAATAATCCCTGGGAGCAGGGGACAGGCAGTGTGGCCACCGGTGCCCCAATTAAAAAGCTGTTTCAGAGACCTCTGTGCCTGTATAGAGTTAACTATTTACTGCTCAATAATCCCTGGGAGCAGGGGACAGGCAGTGTGGCCACGGGTGCCCCAATTAAAAGGCTGTTTCAGAGACTTCTGTGCTGTATATAGTTAACCATTGACTGCTCAATAATCCCTGGGAGCAGGGGACAGGCAGTGTGGCCTCGGTAGCCCCCAATTAAAAAGCTGTTTCAGAGACCTCTGTGCCTGTATATAGTTAACCATTTACTGCTCAATTATCCCTGAGAGCAAGGGTCAGGCAGTGTGGCCTCGGGAGCCCCCAATTAATAAGCTGTTTCAGTGACCTCTGCGCCTGTATATAGTTAACCATTTACTGCTCAATAATCCCTGGGAGCAGGGGACATGCAGTATGGCCTCGGGAGCCCCCAGTTAAAAAGCTGTTTCAGAGACCTCTGTGCTGTACGTACTTAACCATTTACTTCCCAAAATTCCCTGGGAGCAGGGTACAGGCAGTGTGGCCTCGGGAGCCCCCAATTAAAAAGCTGTGTCAGAGACCTCTATGCTGTATATAGTTAACCATTTACTTCTCAATAATCCCTGGGAACAGGGGACAGGCAGTGTGGCCTCGGGAGCCCCCAATTAAAAAGCAGTTTCAGATACTCTGTGCTGTATATACTTAACCATTTACTGTCAATAATCCCTCGTAGCAGGGGACAGGCAGTGTGGTCCGGGAGCCCCCAATTAAAAAGCTGTTTCAGAGACCCCTGTGCTGTATATAGTTAACCATTTACTGCTCAATAATCCCTGGGAGCAGGGGACAGGCAGTGTGGTCCGGGAGCCCCCAATTAAAATGCTGTGTCAGAGAACACTGCGCCTGTATATAGTTAACCATTTACTGCTCAATAATCCCTTGGATCAGGGGACAGGCAGTGTGGCCTCGCAGAACCCAATGAAAAAGCTGATTGGGAGACCTCTGTGCTGTATACAGTTAACCATTTACTGCTCAATAATCCCTGGGAGCAGGGGTCAGGCTATTTGGCCTTCGGAGGCCCCAATTAAAAAGCTGTTTCAGAGAGCTCTATGCTGTATATAGTTAACCGTGTCCTTACCAATAATTCCTGGGAGCAGGGGACAGGTAGTTTGGCCTCGGGTGCCCACAATTAAAAAGCTGCTCAGAGTCCTCTATGCTGTATATAGTTAACCGTGTACTTCCCAATAATCCCTGGGAGCAGGGGACAGGCAGTGTGGCCTCGGGAGCTCCCAATTAAAAAGCTGTTTCAGAGTCCTCTATGCTGTATATAGTTAACCGTGTACTTCCCAATAATCCCTGGGAGCAGGGGACAGGTGGTTTGGCCTCGGGTGCCCCCAATTAAAAAGCTGTTTCAGAGACCTCTGTGCCTGTATATAGTTAACCATTTACTTCTCAATAACCCCAGGCAGCGGGGGACAGCCAGTGAGGCCTTGGGAGCCCCCAATTATAAAGCTGTTTCAGAGACCTCTGTGCTGTATATACTTAACCATTTACTTCCCAATAATCCCTGGGAGCAGGGTACAGGCAGTGTGGCCTCGGGAGCCCCCAATTAAAAAGCTGTGTCAGAGACCTCTATGCTGTATATAGTTAACCATTTACTTCTCAATAATCCCTGGGAACAGGGGACAGGCAGTGTGGCCTCGGGAGCCCCCAATTAAAAAGCTGTTTCAGATACTCTGTGCTGTATATACTTAACCATTTACTGTCAATAATCCCTCGTAGCAGGGGACAGGCAGTGTGGTCCGGGAGCCCCCAATTAAAAAGCTGTTTTAGAGACCCCTGTGCTGTATATAGTTAACCATTTGCTGCTCAATAATCCCTGGGAGCAGGGGACAGGCAGTGTGGTCCGGGAACCCCCAATTAAAATGCTGTGTCAGAGAACACTGCGCCTGTATATAGTTAACCATTTACTGCTCAATAATCCCTTGGAGCAGGGGACAGGCAGTGTGGCCTCGCAGAACCCAATGAAAAAGCTGATTGGGAGACCTCTGTGCTGTATACAGTTAATCATTTACTGCTCAATAATCCCTGGGAGCAGGGGTCAGGCTGTTTGGCCTTCGGAGCCCCCAATTAAAAAGCTGTTTCAGAGAGCTCTATGCTGTATATAGTTAACCGTGTCCTTACCAATAATTCCTGGGAGCAGGGGACAGGTAGTTTGGCCTCGGGTGCCCACAATTAAAAAGCTGTTTCAGAGTCCTCTATGCTGTATATAGGTAACCATTTACTTCTCAATAATCCCTGGGAGCAGGGGACAGGCAGTGTGGCCTCGGGAGCTCCCAATTAAAAAGCTGTTTCAGAGTCCTCTATGCTGTATATAGTTAACCGTGTACCTCCCAATAATCCCTGGGAGCAGGGGACAGGCAGTGTGGCCTCGGGAGCCCCCACTTAAAAAGCTGTTTCAGAGACCTCTGTGCCTGTATATAGTTAACCATTTACTTCTCAATAACCCCTGGCAGCGGGGGACAGCCAGTGAGGCCTTGGGAGCCCCCAATTAAAAAGCTGTTTCAGAGACCACTGCGCTGTATATACTTAACCATTTACTTCTCAATAATCCCTGGGAGCAGGGGACAGGCAGTGTGGTCCGGGAGACCCCAATTAAAAAGCTGTTTCAGTGATCTCTGCGCCTGTATATAGTTAACCATTTACTGCTCAATAATCCCTCGGAGCAGGGGACAGGCAGTGTGGTCCGGGAGCCGCCAATTAAAAAGCTGTTTCAGAGTCCTCTGTGCTGTATATAGTTTACCATTTACTTCTCAAAAACCCTGGGAGCACGGGACAGGCAGTGTGGCCTCGGGAGCCCCCAATTAAAAAGCTGTTTCAGAGACCTCTGTGCCTGTATAGAGTTAACCATTTACTGCTCAATAATCCCTGGGAGCAGGGGACAGGCAGTGTGGTCCGGGAGCCCCAATTAAAAGGCTGTTTCAGAGACTTCTGTGCTGTATATAGTTAACCATTTACTGCTCAATAATCCCTGGGAGCAGGGGACAGGCAGTGTGGCCTCGGCAGCCCCCAATTCAAAGGCTGTTTCAGAGACCTCTGTGCTGTAGATAGTTAACGATTTACTACTCAATAATCCCTGGGAGCAGGGGACAGGCAGTGTGGCCTCGGGAGCCGCCAATTAAAAAGCTGTTTCATTGTCCTCTGTGCCTGTATATAGTTAACCATTTACTGCTCAATAATCCCTGAGAGCAAGGGTCAGGCAGTGTGGCCTCGGGAGCCCCCAATTAAAAAGCTGTTTCAGTGACCTCTGCGCCTGTATATAGTTAACCATTTACTGCTCAATAATCCCTGGGAGCAAGGGACAGGCAGTGTGGTCCGGGAGCACCCATTTAAAAAGCTGTTTCAGAGACTTCTGCGCCTGTATATAGTTAACCATTTACTGCTCAATAATCCCTGAGAGCAGGGGTCAGGCAGTGTAGCCTCGGGTGCCCCCAATAAAAAAGCTGTTTCAGAGACCTATGTGCTGTATATAGTTAACCATTTACTGCTCAATAATCCCTGTGAGCAGGGGACAGGCAGTGTGGCTTCGGGAGCCCGCAGTTAAAAAGGTGTTTCAGAGAACTTTGTGCTGTATATAGTTAACCATTTACTGCTCAATAATCCCTGGGAGCAGGAAACAGGCAGTGTGGCCTCGGGAGCCCCCAATTAAAAAGATGTTTCAGAGGCCTCTGTGCTGTATATAGTTAACCATTTACTGCTCAATAATCCCTGGGAGCAGGGGTCAGGCAGTGTGGCCTCGGGAGCCCCCAGTTAAAAAGCTGTTTCAGAGACCTCTGTGCTGTACGTAGTTAATCATTTACTGCTCAATAATCCCTGGGAGCAGGTGACAGACAGTGTGGCTTCGGGAGCCCCCAATTAAAAAAGCTGTTTCAGAGGCCTTGTGCTGTATATAGTTAACCAATTACTGCTCAATAATCCCTGGGAGCAGGGGTAGGCTGTTTGGCCTTGGGCGTCCCCAATTAAAAAGCTGTTTCAGTGACCTCTGCGCCTGTATATAGTTAACCATTTACTGCTCAATAATCCCTGGGAGCAGGGGACAGGCAGTGTGGTCCGGGAGCACCCATTTAAAAAGCTGTTTCAGAGACTTCTGCGCCTGAATAGTTAACCATTTACTGCTCAATAATCCTTCGGAGCAGGGGACAGGCAGTGTAGCCTCGGGTGCCCCCAATTAAAAAGCTGTTTCCGAGATCTCTGTGCTGTATATAGTTAACCATTTACTGCTCAATAATCCCTGGGAGCAGGGGACATGCAGTATGGCCTCGGGAGCCCCCAGTTAAAAAGCTGTTTCAGAGACCTCTGTGCTGTACGTACTTAACCATTTACTTCCCAATAATCCCTGGGAGCAGGGTACAGGCAGTGTGGCCTCGGGAGCCCCCAATTAAAAAGCTGTGTCAGAGACCTCTATGCTGTATATAGTTAACCATTTACTTCTCAATAATCCCTGGGAACAGGGGACAGGCAGTGTGGCCTCGGGAGCCCCTAATTAAAAAGCTGTTTCAGATACTCTGTGCTGTATATAGTTAACCATTTACTGCTCAATAGTCCCTGGGAGCAGGGGACAGGCAGTGTGGTCCCGGAGCCCCCAATTAAAAAGCTGTTTCAGAGACCCCTGTGCTGTATATAGTTAACCATTTACTGCTCAATAATCCCTGGGAGCAGGGGACAGGCAGTGTGGCCTCGGGAGCTCCCAATTAAAAAGCTGTTTCAGAGACCCCTGTGCTGTATATAGTTAACCATTTACTGCTCAATAATCCCTGGGAGCAGGGGACAGGCAGTGTGGTCCGGCAGCCCCCAATTAAAATGCTGTGTCAGAGAACACTGCGCCTGTATATAGTTAACCATTTACTGCTCAATAATCCCTTGGAGCAGGGGACAGGCAGTGTGGCCTCGCAGAACCCAATGAAAAAGCTGATTGGGAGACCTCTGTGCTGTATACAGTTAACCATTTACTGCTCAATAATCCCTGGGAGCAGAGGTCAGGCTGTTTGGCCTTCGGAGGCCCCAATTAAAAAGCTGTTTCAGAGAGCTCTATGCTGTATATAGTTAACCGTGTCCTTACCAATAATTCCTGGGAGCAGGGGACAGGTAGTTTGGCCTCGGGTGCCCACAATTAAAAAGCTGTTTCAGAGTCCTCTATGCTGTATATAGTTAACCGTTTACTTCCCAATAATCCCTGGGAGCAGGGGACAGTCAGTGTGGCCTCGGGAGCTCCCAATTAAAAAGCTGTTTCAGAGTCCTCTATGCTGTATATAGTTAACCGTGTACTTCCCAATAATCCCTGGGAGCAGGGGACAGGTGGTTTGGCCTCGGGTGCCCCCAATTAAAAAGCTGTTTCAGAGACCTCTGTGCCTGTATATAGTTAACCATTTACTTCTCAATAACGCCTGGCAGCGGGGGACAGCCAGTGAGGCCTTGGGAGCCCCCAATTAAAAAGCTGTTTCAGAGACCTCTGTGCTGTATATACTTAACCATTTACTTCCCAATAATCCCTGGGAGCAGGGTACAGGCAGTGTGGCCTCGGGAGCCCCCAATTAAAAAGCTGTGTCAGTTACCTCTATGCTGTATATAGTTAACCATTTAATTCTCAATAATCCCTGGGAACAGGGGACAGGCAGTGTGGCCTCGGGAGCCCCCAATTAAAAAGCTGTTTCAGATACTCTGTGCTGTATATACTTAACCATTTACTGTCAATAATCCCTCGTAGCAGGGGACAGGCAGTGTGGTACGGGAGCCCCCAATTAAAAAGCTGTTTCAGAGACCCCTGTGCTGTATATAGTTAACCATTTACTGCTCAATAATCCCTGGGAGCAGGGGACAGGCAGTGTGGTCCGGGAGCCCCCAATTAAAATGCTGTGTCAGAGAACACTGCGCCTGTATATAGTTAACCATTTACTGCTCAATAATCCCTTGGAGCAGGGGACAGGCAGTGTGGCCTCGCAGAACCCAATGAAAAAGCTGATTGGGAGACCTCTGTGCTGTATACAGTTAATCATTTACTGCTCAATAATCCCTGGGAGCAGGGGTCAGGCTGTTTGGCCTTCGGAGCCCCCAAGTAAAAAGCTGTTTCAGAGAGCTCTATGCTGTATATAGTTAACCGTGTCCTTACCAATAATTCCTGGGAGCAGGGGACAGGTAGTTTGGCCTCGGGTGCCCACAATTAAAAAGCTGTTTCAGAGTCCTCTATGCTGTATATAGTTAACCATTTACTTCTCAATAATCCCTGGGAGCAGGGGACAGGCAGTGTGGCCTCGGGAGCTCCCAATTAAAAAGCTGTTTCAGAGACCTCTGTGCTGTATATACTTAACCATTTACTTCTAAATAATCCCTGGGAGCAGGGGACAGGCAGTGTGGTCCGGGAGCCCCCAATTAAAAAGCTGTTTCAGTGATCTCTGCGCCTGTATATAGTTAACCATTTACTGCTCAATAATCGCTCGGAGCAGGGGACAGGCAGTGTGGTCCGGGAGCCGCCAATTAAAAAGCTGTTTCAGAGTCCTCTGTGCTGTATATAGTTTACCATTTACTTCTCAAAAACCCTGGGAGCACGGGAGAGGCAGTGTGGCCTCGGGGGCCCCCAATTAAAAAGCTGTTTCAGAGACCTCTGTGCCTGTATAGAGTTAACCATTTACTGCTCAATAATCCCTGGGAGCAGGGGACAGGCAGTGTGGTCCGGGAGCCCCAATTAAAAGGCTGTTTCAGAGACTTCTGTGCTGTATATAGTTAACCATTTACTGCTCAATAATCCCTGGGAGCAGGGGACAGGCAGTGTGGCCTCGGGAGCCCCCAATTAAAAGGCTGTTTCAGAGACCTCTGTGCTGTAGATAGTTAACCATTTACTACTCAATAATCCCTGGGAGCAGGGGACAGGCAGTGTGGACTCGGGAGCCGCCAATTAAAAAGCTGTTTCATTGTCCTCTGTGCCTGTATATAGTTAACCATTTACTGCTCAATAATCCGTGAGAGCAAGGGTCAGGCAGTGTGGTCCGGGAGCACCCATTTAAAAAGCTGTTTCAGAGACTTCTGCGCCTGTATATAGTTAACCATTTACTGCTCAATAATCCCTGAGAGCAGGGGTCAGGCAGTGTAGCCTCGGGTGCCCCCAATAAAAAAGCTGTTTCAGAGACCTATGTGCTGTATATAGTTAACCATTTACTGCTCAATAATCCCTGTGAGCAGGGGACAGGCAGTGTGGCTTCGGGAGCCCCCAGTTAAAAAGGTGTTTCAGAGAACTTTGTGCTGTATATAGTTAACCATTTACTGCTCAATAATCCCTGGGAGCAGGAAACAGGCAGTGTGGCATCGGGAGCCCCCAATTAAAAAGATGTTTCAGAGGCCTCTGTGCTGTATATAGTTAACCATTTACTGCTCAATAATCCCTGGGAGCAGGGGACAGGCAGTGTGGTCCCGGAGCCCGCAATTAAAAAGCTGTTTCAGAGACCCCTGTGCTGTATATAGTTAACCATTTACTGCTCAATAATCCCTGGGAGCAGGGGACAGGCAGTGTGGCCTCGGGAGCTCCCAATTAAAAAGCTGTTTCAGAGACCCCTGTGCTGTATATAGTTAACCATTTACTGCTCAATAATCCCTGGGAGCAGGGGACAGGCAGTGTGGTCCGGCAGCCCCCAATTAAAATGCTGTGTCAGAGAACACTGCGCCTGTATATAGTTAACCATTTACTGCTCAATAATCCCTTGGAGCAGGGGACAGGCAGTGTGGCCTCGCAGAACCCAATGAAAAAGCTGATTGGGAGAACTCTGTGCTGTATACAGTTAACCATTTACTGCTCAATAATCCCTGGGAGCAGGGGTCAGGCTGTTTGGCCTTCGGAGGCCCCAATTAAAAAGCTGTTTCAGAGAGCTCTATGCTGTATATAGTTAACCGTGTCCTTACCAATAATTCCTGGGAGCAGGGGACAGGTAGTTTGGCCTCGGGTGCCCACAATTAAAAAGCTGTTTCAGAGTCCTCTATGCTGTATATAGTTAACCGTTTACTTCCCAATAATCCCTGGGAGCAGGGGACAGGCAGTGTGGCCTCGGGAGCTCCCAATTAAAAAGCTGTTTCAGAGTCCTCTATGCTGTATATAGTTAACCGTGTACTTCCCAATAATCCCTGGGAGCAGGGGACAGGTGGTTTGGCCTCAGGTGCCCCCAATTAAAAAGCTGTTTCAGAGACCTCTGTGCCTGTATATAGTTAACCATTTACTTCTCAATAACCCCTGGCAGCGGGGGACAGCCAGTGAGGCCTTGGGAGCCCCCAATTAAAAAGCTGTTTCAGAGACCTCTGTGCTGTATATACTTAACCATTTACTTCCCAATAATCCCTGGGAGCAGGGTACAGGCAGTGTGGCCTCGGGAGCCCCCAATTAAAAAGCTGTGTCAGTTACCTCTATGCTGTATATAGTTAACCATTTAATTCTCAATAATCCCTGGGAACAGGGGACAGGCAGTGTGGCCTCGGGAGCCCCCAATTAAAAAGCTGTTTCAGATACTCTGTGCTGTATATACTTAACCATTTACTGTCAATAATCCCTCGTAGCAGGGGACAGGCAGTGTGGTCCGGGAGCCCCCAATTAAAAAGCTGTTTCAGAGACCCCTGTGCTGTATATAGTTAACCATTTACTGCTCAATAATCCCTGGGAGCAGGGGACAGGCAGTGTGGTCCGGGAGCCCCCAATTAAAATGCTGTGTCAGAGAACACTGCGCCTGTATATAGTTAACCATTTACTGCTCAATAATCCCTTGGAGCAGGGGACAGGCAGTGTGGCCTCGCAGAACCCAATGAAAAAGCTGATTGGGAGACCTCTGTGCTGTATACAGTTAATCATTTACTGCTCAATAATCCCTGGGAGCAGGGGTCAGGCTGTTTGGCCTTCGGAGCCCCCAAGTAAAAAGCTGTTTCAGAGAGCTCTATGCTGTATATAGTTAACCGTGTCCTTACCAATAATTCCTGGGAGCAGGGGACAGGTAGTTTGGCCTCGGGTGCCCACAATTAAAAAGCTGTTTCAGAGTCCTCTATGCTGTATATAGTTAACCATTTACTTCTCAATAATCCCTGGGAGCAGGGGACAGGCAGTGTGGCCTCGGGAGCTCCCAATTAAAAAGCTGTTTCAGAGACCTCTGTGCTGTATATACTTAACCATTTACTTCTCAATAATCCCTGGGAGCAGGGGACAGGCAGTGTGGTCCGGGAGCCCCCAATTAAAAAGCTGTTTCAGTGATCTCTGCGCCTGTATATAGTTAACCATTTACTGCTCAATAATCGCTCGGAGCAGGGGACAGGCAGTGTGGTCCGGGAGCCGCCAATTAAAAAGCTGTTTCAGAGTCCTCTGTGCTGTATATAGTTTACCATTTACTTCTCAAAAACCCTGGGAGCACGGGACAGGCAGTGTGGCCTCGGGGGCCCCCAATTACAAAGCTGTTTCAGAGACCTCTGTGCCTGTATAGAGTTAACCATTTACTGCTCAATAATCCCTGGGAGCAGGGGACAGGCAGTGTGGTCCGGGAGCCCCAATTAAAAGGCTGTTTCAGAGACTTCTGTGCTGTATATAGTTAACCATTTACTGCTCAATAATCCCTGGGAGCAGGGGACAGGCAGTGTGGCCTCGGGAGCCCCCAATTAAAAGGCTGTTTCAGAGACCTCTGTGCTGTAGATAGTTAACCATTTACTACTCAATAATCCCTGGGAGCAGGGGACAGGCAGTGTGGACTCGGGAGCCGCCAATTAAAAAGCTGTTTCATTGTCCTCTGTGCCTGTATATAGTTAACCATTTACTGCTCAATAATCCCTGAGAGCAAGGGTCAGGCAGTGTGGTCCGGGAGCACCCATTTAAAAAGCTGTTTCAGAGACTTCTGCGCCTGTATATAGTTAACCATTTACTGCTCAATAATCCCTGAGAGCAGGGGTCAGGCAGTGTAGCCTCGGGTGCCCCCAATAAAAAAGCTGTTTCAGAGACCTATGTGCTGTATATAGTTAACCATTTACTGCTCAATAATCCCTGTGAGCAGGGGACAGGCAGTGTGGCTTCGGGAGCCCCCAGTTAAAAAGGTGTTTCAGAGAACTTTGTGCTGTATATAGTTAACCATTTACTGCTCAATAATCCCTGGGAGCAGGAAACAGGCAGTGTGGCATCGGGAGCCCCCAATTAAAAAGATGTTTCAGAGGCCTCTGTGCTGTAGAAAGTTAACCATTTACTGCTCAATAATCCCTGGGAGCAGGGGTCAGGCAGTGTGGCCTCGGGAGCCCCCAGTTAAAAAGCTGTTTCAGAGACCTCTGTGCTGTACGTAGTTAATCATTTACTGCTCAATAATCCCTGGGAGCAGGTGACAGACAGTGTGGCTCCGAGAGCCCCCAATTAAAAAAGCTGTTTCAGAGGCCTTGTGCTGTATATAGTTAACCAATTACTGCTCAATAATCCCTGGGAGCAGGGGACAGGCAGTGTGGCCTCGGGAGCCCCCAGTTAAAAAGGTGTTTCAGATACACTGTGCCTGTATATAGTTAACCAATTACTGCTCAATAATCCCTGGGAGCAGGGGACAGGCAGTGTGGCCTCGGGAGCCCCCAATTAAAAGGCTGTTTCAGAGACCTCTATGCTGTATATAGTTAACCATTTACTGCTCAATAATCCCTGGGAGCAGGGGACAGGCAGTGTGGCCTCGGGAGTCCCCAATTAAAAAGCTGTTTCATTGTCCTCTGTGCCTGTATATAGTTAACCATTTACTGCTCAATAATCCCTGGGAGCAGGGTACAGGAAGTGTGGCCTCAGGCGCCCCCAATTAAAAAGCTGTTTCAGTGACCTCTGCGCCTGTATATAGTTAACCATTTACTGCTCAATAATCCTTCGGAGCAGGGGACAGGCAGTGTAGCCTAGGGTGCCCCCAATTAAAAAGCTGTTTCAGAGACCTCTGCGCTTGTATATAGTTAACCATTTACTGCTCAATAATCCCTGGGAGCAGGGGACAGGCAGTGTGGCTCCGGGAGCCCCCAATTAAAAAGCTGTTTCAGAGGCCTCTGTGCCTCTATATAGTTAATCATTTACTGCTCAATTATCAGTGGGAGCAGGGGACAGGCAGTGTGGCCTCGGGAGCCCCCAATTAAAAAGCTGTTTCAGAGACCTCTGTGCTGTATATAGTTAACCATTTACTGCTCAATAATCCCTGGGAGCAGGGGACAGGCAGTGTGGCCTCGGGAGTCCCCAGTTAAAAAGCTGTTTCAGATACTCTCTGCTGTATATAGTTAACCATTTACTGCTCAATAATCCCTGGGAGCAGGGGTAGGCTGTTTGGCCTTGGGAGTCCCCAATTAAAAAGCTGTTTCAGAGACCTTTGTGCCTGTATATAGTTAACCAATTACTGCTCAATAATCCCTGGAAGCAGGGGACAGGCAGTGTGGTCCGGGAGCCCCTAATTAAAAAGTTGTTTCAGAGACCTTTATGCTGTATATAGTTAACCGTGTACGTCCCAATAATCCCTGGGAGCAGGGGACAGGTAGTTTGGCCTCGGGAGCCCCCATTTAAAAAGGTGTTTCAGAGACCTCTATGCTGTATATAGTTAACCGTGTACTTCCCAATAATCCCTGGGAGCAGGGGACAGGCAGTGTGGCCTCGGGAGCTCCCAATTAAAAAGCTGTTTCAGAGACCTCTGTGCCTGTATATAGTTAACCATTTACTTCTCAATAACCCCTGGCAGCGGGCGACAGCCAGTGAGGCCTTGGGAGCCCTCAATTAAAAAGCTGATTCAGAGACCTCTGTGCTGTATATAATTAACCATTAACTTCTCAATAATCCCTGGGAGCAGGGGACAGGCAGTGTGGTCCTGGAGCCCCCAATTAAAAAGCTGTTTCAGTGATCTCTGCGCCTGTATATAGTTAACCATTTACTGCTCAATAATCCCTCGCAGCAGGGGACAGGCAGTGTGGTCCTGGAGCCCCCAATTAAAAAGCTGTTTCAGAGTCCTCTGTGCTGTATATAGTTAATCATTTACTGCTCAATAATCCCTGTGAGCAGGGGACAGGCAGTGTGGCCTCGGGAGCCCCAATTAAAAGGCTGTTTCAGAGACTTCTGTGCTGTATATAGTTAACCATTTACTGCTCAATAATCGCTGGGAGCAGGAGACAGGCAGTGTGGCTTCGGGAGCCCCCAGTTAAAAAGGTGTTTCAGAGAACTTTGTGCTGTATATAGTTAACCATTTACTGCTCAATAATCCCTGGGAGCAGGAAACAGGCAGTGTGGCCTCGGGAGCCCCCAATTAAAAAGATGTTTCAGAGGCCTCTGTGCTGTATATAGTTAACCATTTACTGCTCAATAATCCCTGGGAGCAGGGGTCAGGCAGTGTGGCCTCGGGAGCCCCCAGTTAAAAAGCTGTTTCAGAGACCTCTGTGCTGTACGTAGTTAATCATTTACTGCTCAATAATCCCTGGGAGCAGGTGACAGACATTGTGGCTTCGGGAGCCCCCAATTAAAAAGCTGTTTCAGAGGCCTTGTGCTGTATATAGTTAACCAATTACTGCTCAATAATCCCTTGGAGCAGGGGTAGGCTGTTTGGCCTCGGGAGCCCCCAATTAAAAAGATGTTTCAGAGGCCTCTGTGCTGTATATAGTTAACCATTTACTGCTCAATAATCCCTGGAAACAGGGGACAGGCAGTGTGGTCCGGGAGCCCCTAATTAAAAAGCTGTTTCAGAGACCTCTATGCTGTATATAGTTAACCGTGTACTTCCCAATTACCCCTGGGAGCAGGGGACAGGCAGTGTGGCCTCGGGAGCTCCCAATTAAAAAGCTGTTTCAGAGACCTCTGTGCCTGTATATAGTTAACCATTTACTTCTCAATAACCCCTGGCAGCGGGCGACAGCCAGTGAGGCCTTGGGAGCCCTCAATTAAAAAGCTGATTCAGAGACCTCTGTGCTGTATATAATTAACCATTAACTTCTCAATAATCCCTGGGAGCAGGGGACAGGCAGTGTGGTCCTGGAGCCCCCAATTAAAAAGCTGTTTCAGTGATCTCTGTGCCTGTATATAGTTAACCATTTACTGCTCAATAATCCCTCGGAGCAGGGGACAGGCAGTCTGGTCCGGGAGCCCCCAATTAAAAAGCTGTTTCAGAGTCCTCTGTGCTGTATATTGTTCACCATTTACTGCTCAGCAATCCCTGGGAACAGGGGTCAGGCAGTGTGGCCTCGGGAGCCCCCAATTTAAAAGCTGTTTCAGACACCTCTGTGCCTGTATAGAGTTAACCATTTACTGCTCAATAATCCCTGGGAGCAGGGGACAGGCAGTGTGGTCACGGGAGCACCAATTAAAAGGCTGTTTCAGAGACTTCTGTGCTGTATATAGTTAACCATTTACTGCTCAATAATCCCTGGGAGCAGGGGACAGGCAGTGTGGCCTCGGGAGCCCCCAATTAAAAGGCTGTTTCAGAGACCTCTGTGTTGTATATAGTTAACCATTTACTGCTCAATAATCCCTGGGAGCAGGGGACAGGCAGTGTGGCCTGGGGAGTCCCCAATTAAAAAGCTGTTTCATTGTCCTCTGTGCCTGTATATAGTTAACCATTTACTGCTCAATAATCCCTGGGAGCAGGGTACAGGAAGTGTGGCCTCAGGCGCCCCCAATTAAAAAGCTGTTTCAGAGACCTCTGTGCTGCATATAGTTAACCATTTACTGCTCAATAATCCCTGGGAACAGGGGACAGGCAGTTGGCCTCGGGAGGCCCCAATTAAAAATCTGTTTCAGTGACCTCTGCGCCTGTATATAGTTAACCATTTACTGCTCAATAATCCTTCGGAGCAGGGGACAGGCAGTGTAGCCTAGGGTGCCCCCAATTAAAAAGCTGTTTCAGAGACCTCTGTGCTGTACAGAGTTATCCATTTACTTCTCAATAATCCCTGGGAGCAGGGGACAGGCAGTGTGGCCTCGGGAGCCCCCAATTAAAAAGCTGTTTCAGAGGCCTCTGTGCTGTATACAGTTAACCATTTACTGCTCAATAATCCCTGGGAGCAGGGGACAGGCAGTGTGGTCCGGGAGCCCCCAATTAAAATGCTGTGTCAGAGAACACTGCGCCTGTATATAGTTAACCATTTACTGCTCAATTATCCCTTGGAGCAGGGGACAGGCAGTGTGGCCTCGCAGCACCCAATGAAATAGCTGTTTGGGAGACCTCTGTGCTGTATACAGTTAACCATTTACTTCCCAATAATCCCTGGCAGCAGGGAAAAGGCAGTGTGGCCTCAGGAGCCCCCAATTAAATGGCTGTTTCAGAGACCTCTGTGCTGTACGTATTTAGCCATTTACTGCTCAATAATCCCTGGGAGCTGGGGACAGGCAGTGTGGCCTCGGGAGCCCCCAGTTAAAAAGGTGTTTCAGATACTCTGTGCTGTATATAGTTAACCATTTACTGCTCAATAATCCCTGGGAG
Source organism: Scyliorhinus torazame (assembly GCF_047496885.1). NCBI lineage: Eukaryota > Metazoa > Chordata > Chondrichthyes > Carcharhiniformes > Scyliorhinidae > Scyliorhinus > Scyliorhinus torazame. Next base: position 22,991,441 of record NC_092729.1, on the reverse strand, counting down.
TAGGGGACAGGCAGTGTGGACTCCGGAGCCCCCAATTAAAAAGCTGTTTCAGAGACCTCTGTGCCTTTATATAGTTAACCATTTACTGCTCAATAATCCCTGGGAGCAGGGGACAGGCAGTTTGGCCTCGGGGGCCCCCACTTATAAAGCTGTTTCAGAGACATCTGCGCTTGTATATAGTTAACCATTTACTGCTCAATAATCCCTGGGAGCAGGGGACAGGCAGTGTGGCTCCGGGAGCCCCCAATTAAAAAGCTGTTTCAGAGGCCTCTGTGCCTCTATATAGTTAACCATTTACTGCTCAATTATCAGTGGGAGCAGGGGACAGGCAGTGTGGCATCGGGAGCCCCCAATTAAAAAGCTGTTTCAGAGACCTCTGTGCTGTTTATAGTTAACCATTGACTGCTCAATATTCCCTGGGAGCAGGGAGCAGGCAGTGTGGCCTGGCAGCACCCAATGAAAAAGCTGTTTCACAGACCTCTGCGCTGTCCGTATTTAACGATTTACTGCTCAATAATCCCTGGGAGCAGGGGACAGGCAGTGTGGCCTCGGGAGCCCCCAGTTAAAAAGGTGATTCAGATACTCTGTGCTGTATATAGTTAACCATTTACTGCTCAATAATCCCAGGGAGCAGGGGACAGGCAGTGTGGCCTCGGGAGCCCCCAGTTAAAAAGGTGTTTCAGATACTCTGTGCTGTATATAGTTAACCATTTACTGCTCAATAATACCTGCGAGCAGGGAACAGGCAGTGTGGCCTCGGGAGTCCCCAGTTAAAAAGGTGTTTCAGATACTCTCTGCTGTATATAGTTAACCATTTACTGCTCAATAATCCCTGGGAGCAGGGGACAGGCAGTGTGGTCCGGGAGCCCCTAATTAAAAAGTTGTTTCAGAGACCTCTATGCTCTATATAGTTAACCGTGTACTTCCCAATAATCCCTGGGAGCAGGAGACAGGTAGTTTGGCCTCGGGAGCCCCCATTTAAAAAGGTGTTTCAGAGACCTCTATGCTGTATATAGTTAACCGTGTACTTCCCAATAATCCCTGGGAGCAGGGGACAGGCAGTGTGGCCTCGGGAGCTCCCAATTAAAAAGCTGTTTCAGAGACCTCTGCGCCTGTATATAGTTAACCATTTACTTCTCAATAACCCCTGGCAGCGGGCGATAGCCAGTGACGCCTTGGGAGCCCTCAATTAAAAAGCTGATTCAGAGACCTCTGTGCTGTATATAATTAACCATTAACTTCTCAATAATCCCTGGGAGCAGGGGACAGGCAGTGTGGTCCTGGAGCCCCCAATTAAAAAGCTGTTTCAGTGATCTCTGCGCCTGTATATAGTTAACCATTTACTGCTCAATAATCCCTCGCAGCAGGGGACAGGCAGTATGGTCCTGGAGCCCCCAATTAAAAAGCTGTTTCAGAGACCTCTGCGCTTGTATATAGTTAACCATTTACTGCTCAATAATCCCTGGGAGCAGGGGACAGGCAGTGTGGCTCCGGGAGACCCCAATTAAAAAGCTGTTTCAGAGGCCTCTGTGCCTCTATATAGTTAATCATTTACTGCTCAATTATCAGTGGGAGCAGGGGACAGGCAGTGTGGCCTCGGGAGCCCCCAATTAAAAAGCTGTTTCAGAGACCTCTGTGCTGTATATAGTTAACCATTTACTGCTCAATAATCCCTGGGAGCAGGGGACAGGCAGTGTGCCTCGGGAGTCCCCAGTTAAAAAGCTGTTTCAGATACTCTCTGCTGTATATAGTTAACCATTTACTGCTCAATAATCCCTGGGAGCAGGGGTAGGCTGTTTTTCCTTGGGAGTCCCCAATTAAAAAGCTGTTTCAGAGACCTTTGTGCCTGTATATAGTTAACCAATTACTGCTCAATAATCCCTGGAAGCAGGGGACAGGCAGTGTGGTCCGGGAGCCCCTAATTAAAAAGTTGTTTCAGAGACCTCTATGCTGTATATAGTTAACCGTGTACGTCCCAATAATCCCTGGGAGCAGGGGACAGGTAGTTTGGCCTCGGGAGCCCCCATTTAAAAAGGTGTTTCAGAGACCTCTATGCTGTATATAGTTAACCGTGTACTTCCCAATAATCCCTGGGAGCAGGGGACAGGCAGTGTGGCCTCGGGAGCTCCCAATTAAAAAGCTGTTTCAGAGACCTCTGTGCCTGTATATAGTTAACCATTTACTTCTCAATAACCCCTGGCAGCGGGCGACAGCCAGTGAGGCCTTGGGAGCCCTCAATTAAAAAGCTGATTCAGAGACCTCTGTGCTGTATATAATTAACCATTAACTTCTCAATAATCCCTGGGAGCAGGGGACAGGCAGTGTGGTCCTGGAGCCCCCAATTAAAAAGCTGTTTCAGTGATCTCTGCGCCTGTATATAGTTAACCATTTACTGCTCAATAATCCCTCGCAGCAGGGGACAGGCAGTGTGGTCCTGGAGCCCCCAATTAAAAAGCTGTTTCAGAGTCCTCTGTGCTGTATATAGTTAACCATTTACTGCTCAATAATCCCTGTGAGCAGGGGACAGGCAGTGTGGCCTCGGGAGCCCCAATTAAAAGGCTGTTTCAGAGACTTCTGTGCTGTATATAGTTAACCATTTACTGCTCAATAATCGCTGGGAGCAGGGGACAGGCAGTGTGGCTTCGGGAGCCCCCAGTTAAAAAGGTGTTTCAGAGAACTTTGTGCTGTATATAGTTAACCATTTACTGCTCAATAATCCCTGGGAGCAGGAAACAGGCAGTGTGGCCTCGGGAGCCCCCAATTAAAAAGATGTTTCAGAGGCCTCTGTGCTGTATATAATTAACCATTTACTGCTCAATAATCCCTGGGAGCAGGGGTCAGGCAGTGTGGCCTCGGGAGCCCCCAGTTAAAAAGCTGTTTCAGAGACCTCTGTGCTGTACGTAGTTAATCATTTACTGCTCAATAATCCCTGGGAGCAGGTGACAGACAGTGTGGCTTCGGGAGCCCCCAATTAAAAAAGCTGTTTCAGAGGCCTTGTGCTGTATATAGTTAACCAATTACTGCTCAATAATCCCTTGGAGCAGGGGTAGGCTGTTTGGCCTTGGGAGTCCCCAATTAAAAAGCTGTTTCAGAGACCTTTGTGCCTGTATATAGTTAACCAATTACTGCTCAATAATCCCTGGAAACAGGGGACAGGCAGTGTGGTCCGGGAGCCCCTAATTAAAAAGCTGTTTCAGAGACCTCTATGCTGTATATAGTTAACCGTGTACTTCCCAATTACCCCTGGGAGCAGGGGACAGGTAGTTTGGCCTCGGGAGCCCCCATTTAAAAAGGTGTTTCAGAGACATCTATGCTGTATATAGTTAACCGTGTACTTCCCAATAATCCCTGGGAGCAGGGGACAGGCAGTGTGGCCTCGGGAGCTCCCAATTAAAAAGCTGTTTCAGAGACCTCTGTGCCTGTATATAGTTAACCATTTACTTCTCAATAACCCCTGGCAGCGGGCGACAGCCAGTGAGGCCTTGGGAGCCCTCAATTAAAAAGCTGATTCAGAGACCTCTGTGCTGTATATAATTAACCATTAACTTCTCAATAATCCCTGGGAGCAGGGGACAGGCAGTGTGGTCCTGGAGCCCCCAATTAAAAAGCTGTTTCAGTGATCTCTGTGCCTGTATATAGTTAACCATTTACTGCTCAATAATCCCTCGGAGCAGGGGACAGGCAGTGTGGTCCGGGAGCCCCCAATTAAAAAGCTGTTTCAGAGTCCTCTGTGCTGTATATTGTTCACCATTTACTGCTCAGCAATCCCTGGCAACAGGGGTCAGGCAGTGTGGCCTCGGGAGCCCCCAATTTAAAAGCTGTTTCAGACACCTCTGTGCCTGTATAGAGTTAACCATTTACTGCTCAATAATCCCTGGGAGCAGGGGACAGGCAGTGTGGTCACGGGAGCCCCAATTAAAAGGCTGTTTCAGAGACTTCTGTGCTGTATATAGTTAACCATTTACTGCTCAATAATCCCTGGGAGCAGGGGACAGGCAGTGTGGCCTCGGGAGCCCCCAATTAAAAGGCTGTTTCAGAGACCTCTGTGCTGTATATAGTTAACCATTTACTGCTCAATAATCCCTGGGAGCAGGGGACAGGCAGTGTGGCCTCGGGAGTCCCCAATTAAAAAGCTGTTTCATTGTCCTCTGTGCCTGTATATAGTTAACCATTTACTGCTCAATAATCCCTGGGAGCAGGGTACAGGAAGTGTGGCCTCAGGCGCCCCCAATTAAAAAGCTGTTTCAGAGACCTCTGTGCTGCATATAGTTAACCATTTACTGCTCAATAATCCCTGGGAGCAGGGGACAGGCAGTTGGCCTCGGGAGGCCCCAATTAAAAATCTGTTTCAGTGACCTCTGCGCCTGTATATAGTTAACCATTTACTGCTCAATAATCCTTCGGAGCAGGGGACAGGCAGTGTAGCCTAGGGTGCCCCCAATTAAAAAGCTGTTTCAGAGACCTCTGTGCTGTACAGAGTTATCCATTTACTTCTCAATAATCCCTGGGAGCAGGGGACAGGCAGTGTGGCCTCGGGAGCCCCCAATTAAAAAGCTGTTTCAGAGGCCTCTGTGCTGTATACAGTTAACCATTTACTGCTCAATAATCCCTGGGAGCAGGGGACAGGCAGTGTGGTCCGGGAGCCCCCAATTAAAATGCTGTGTCAGAGAACACTGCGCCTGTATATAGTTAACCATTTACTGCTCAATTATCCCTTGGAGCAGGGGACAGGAAGTGTGGCCTCGCAGCACCCAATGAAATAGCTGTTTGGGAGACCTCTGTGCTGTATACAGTTAACCATTTACTTCCCAATAATCCCTGGCAGCAGGGAAAAGGCAGTGTGGCCTCAGGAGCCCCCAATTAAATGGCTGTTTCAGAGACCTCTGTGCTGTACGTATTTAGCCATTTACTGCTCAATAATCCCTGGGAGCAGGGGACAGGCAGTGTGGCCTCGGGAGCCCCCAGTTAAAAAGGTGTTTCAGATACTCTGTGCTGTATATAGTTAACCATTTACTGCTCAATAATCCCTGGGAGTAGGGGACAGGCAGTGTGGACTCCGGAGCCCCCAATTAAAAAGCTGTTTCAGAGACCTCTGTGCCTTTATATAGTTAACCATTTACTGCTCAATAATCCCTGGGAGCAGGGGACAGGCAGTTTGGCCTCGGGGGCCCCCACTTATAAAGCTGTTTCAGAGACATCTGCGCTTGTATATAGTTAACCATTTACTGCTCAATAATCCCTGGGAGCAGGGGACAGGCAGTGTGGCTCCGGGAGCCCCCAATTAAAAAGCTGTTTCAGAGGCCTCTGTGCCTCTATATAGTTAACCATTTACTGCTCAATTATCAGTGGGAGCAGGGGACAGGCAGTGTGGCCTCGGGAGCCCCCAATTAAAAAGCTGTTTCAGAGACCTCTGTGCTGTTTATAGTTAACCATTGACTGCTCAATATTCCCTGGGAGCAGGGAGCAGGCAGTGTGGCCTGGCAGCACCCACTGAAAAAGCTGTTTCAGAGACCTCTGTGCTGTACGTATTTAACGATTTACTGCTCAATAATCCCTGGGAGCAGGGGACAGGCAGTGTGGCCTCGGGAGCCCCCAGTTAAAAAGGTGATTCAGATACTCTGTGCTGTATATAGTTAACCATTTACTGCTCAATAATCCCAGGGAGCAGGGGACAGGCAGTGTGGCCTCGGGAGCCCCCAGTTAAAAAGGTGTTTCAGATACTCTGTGCTGTATATAGTTAACCATTTACTGCTCAATAATACCTTCGAGCAGGGAACAGGCAGTGTGGCCTCGGGAGTCCCCAGTTAAAAAGGTGTTTCAGATACTCTCTGCTGTATATAGTTAACCATTTACTGCTCAATAATCCCTGGGAGCAGGGGGCAGGCAGTGTGGCCTCGGGAGCCCACAATTAAAAAGCTGTTTCAGAGACCTCTGTGCTGTATATAGTTAACCAATTACTGCTCAATAATCCCTGGAAGCAGGGGACAGGCAGTGTGGTCCGGGAGCCCCTAATTAAAAAGTTGTTTCAGAGACCTCTATGCTCTATATAGTTAACCGTGTACTTCCCAATAATCCCTGGGAGCAGGGGACAGGTAGTTTGGCCTCGGGAGACCCCATTTAAAAAGGTGTTTCAGAGACCTCTATGCTGTATATAGTTAACCGTGTACTTCCCAATAATCCCTGGGAGCAGGGGACAGGCAGTGTGGCCTCGGGAGCTCCCAATTAAAAAGCTGTTTCAGAGACCTCTGTGCCTGTATATAGTTAACCATTTACTTCTCAATAACCCCTGGCAGCGGGCGATAGCCAGTGACGCCTTGGGAGCCCTCAATTAAAAAGCTGATTCAGAGACCTCTGTGCGGTATATAATTAACCATTAACTTCTCAATAATCCCTGGGAGCAGGGGACAGATAGTGTGGTCCTGGAGCCCCCAATTAAAAAGCTGTTTCAGTGATCTCTGTGCTGTATATTGTTAACCATTTACTGCTCAGCAATCCCTGGGAACAGGGGTAAGGCAGTGTGGCCTCGGGAGCCCCCAATTAAAAAGCTGTTTCAGAGACCTCTGTGCCTGTATAGAGTTAACCATTTACTGCTCAATAATCCCTGGGAGCAGGGGACAGGCAGTGTGGTCCGGGAGCCCCAATTAAAAGGCTGTTTCAGAGACTTCTGTGCTGTATATAGTTAACCATTTACTGCTCAATAATCGCTGGGAGCAGGGGACAGGCAGTGTGGCCTCGGGAGCCCCCAATTAAAAGGCTGTTTCAGAGACCTCTGTGCTGTAGATAGTTAACCATTTACTGCTCAATAATCCCTGGGAGCAGGGGACAGGCAATGTGGCCTCGGGAGTCCCCAATTAAAAAGCTGTTTCATTGTCCTCTGTGCCTGTATATAGTTAACCATTTACTGCTCAATAATCCCTGAAAGCAAGGGTCAGGCAGTGTGGCCTCGGGAGCCCCCAATTAAAAAGCTGTTTCAGTGACCTCTGCGCCTGTATATAGTTAACCATTTACTGCTCAATAATCCCTGGGAGCAAGGGACAGGCAGTGTGGTCCGGGAGCACCAATTTAAAAAGCTGTTTCAGAGACTTCTGCGCCTGTATATAGTTAACCATTTACTGCTCAATAATCCCTGAGAGCAGGGGTCAGGCAGTGTAGCCTCGGGTGCCCCCAATTAAAAAGCTGTTTCAGAGACCTATGTGCTGTATATTGTTAACTATTTACTGCTCAATAATCCCTGTGAGCAGGGGACAGGCAGTGTGGCTTCGGGAGCCCCCAGTTAAAAAGGTGTTTCAGAGAACTTTGTGCTGTATATAGTTAACCATTTACTGCTCAATAATCCCTGGGAGCAGGAAACAGGCAGTGTGGCCACGGGAGCCCCCAATTAAAAAAGCTGTTTCAGAGACTTCTGTGCTGTATATAGTTAACCATTTACTGCTCAATAATCCCTGGGAACAGGGGTCAGGCAGTGTGGCCTCGGGAGCCCCCAATTAAAAAGCTGTTTCAGAGACCTCTGTGCCTGTATAGAGTTAACCATTTACTGCTCAATAATCCCTGGGAGCAGGGGACAGGCAGTGTGGTCACGGGAGCCCCAATTAAAAGGCTGTTTCAGAGACTTCTGTGCTGTATATAGTTAACCATTTACTGCTCAATAATACCTGGGAGCAGGGGACAGGCAGTGTGGCCTCGGGATCCCCCAATTAAAAGGCTGTTTCAGAGACCTCTGTGCTGTATATAGTTAACCATTTACTGCTCAATAATCCTTGGGAGCAGGGGACAGGCAGAGTGGCCTCGGGAGTCCCCAATTAAAAAGCTGTTTCATTGTCCTCTGTGCCTGTATATAGTTAACCATTTACTGCTCAATAATCCCTGGGAGCAGGGTACAGGAAGTGTGGCCTCAGGCGCCCCCAATTAAAAAGCTGTTTCAGAGACCTCTGTGCTGCATATAGTTAACCATTTACTGCTCAATAATCCCTGGGAGCAGGGGACAGGCAGTGTGGCCTCGGGAGGCCCCAATTAAAAAGCTGTTTCAGTGACCTCTGCGCCTGTATATAGTTAACCATTTACTGCTCAATAATCCTTCGGAGCAGGGGACAGGCATTGTAGCCTAGGGTGCCACCAATTAAAAAGCTGTTTCAGAGACCTCTGTGCTGTACAGAGTTATCCATTTACTTCTCAATAATCCCTGGGAGCAGGGGACAGGCAGTGTGGCCTCGGGAGCCCCCAATTAAAAAGCTGTTTCAGAGGCCTCTGTGCAGTATACAGTTAACCATTTACTGCTCAATAATCCCTGGGAGCAGGGGACAGGCAGTGTGGTCCGGGAGCCCCCAATTAAAATGCTGTGTCAGAGAACACTGCGCCTGTATATAGTTAACCATTTACTGCTCAATTATCCCTTGGAGCAGGGGACAGGCAGTGTGGCCTCGCAGCACCCAATGAAAAAGCTGTTTGGGAGACCTCTGTGCTGTATACAGTTAACCATTTACTTCCCAATAATCCCTGGCAGCAGGGAAAAGGCAGTGTGGCCTCAGGAGCCCCCAATTAAATGGCTGTTTCAGAGACCTCTGTGCTGTACGTATTTAGCCATTTACTGCTCAATAATCACTGGGAGCAGGGGACAGGCAGTGTGGCCTCGGGAGCCCCCAGTTAAAAAGGTGTTTCAGATACTCTGTGCTGTATATAGTTAACCATTTACTGCTCAATAATCCCTGGGAGTAGTGGACAGGCAGTGTGGACTCCGGAGCCCCCAATTAAAAAAGCTGTTTCAGAGACCTCTGTGCCTGTATATAGTTAACCATTTACTGCTCAATAATCCCTGGGAGCAGGGGACAGGCAGTGTGGCCTTGGGGGCCCCCATTATAAAGCTGTTTCAGAGACCTCTGCGCTTGTATATAGTTAACCATTTACTGCTCAATTATCAGTGGGAGCAGGGGACAGGAAGTGTGGCCTCGGGAGCCCCCAATTAAAAAGCTGTTTCAGAGACCTCTGTGCTGTTTATAGTTAACCATTTACTGCTCAATATTCCCTGGGAGCAGGGAGCAGGCAGTGTGGCCTGGCAGCACCCAATGAAAAAGCTGTTTCAGAGACCTCTGTGCTGTACGTATTTAACCATTTACTGCTCAATAATCCCTGGGAGCAGGGGACAGGTAGTGTGGCCTCGGGAGCCCACAGTTAAAAAGGTGTTTCAGATACTCTGTGCTGTATATAGTTAACCATTTACTGCTCAATAATCCCTGGGAGCAGGGGACAGGCAGTGTGGCCTCGGGAGCCCCCAGTTAAAAAGGTGTTTCAGATACTCTGTGCTGTATATAGTTAACCATTTACTGCTCAATAATCCCTGCGAGCAGGGAACAGGCAGTGTGGCCTCGGGAGTCCCCAGTTAAAAAGGTGTTTCAGATACTCTCTGCTGTATATAGTTAACCATTTACTTCTCAATAACCCCTGGCAGCGGGCGACAGCCAGTGAGGCCTTGGGAGCCCTCAATTAAAAAGCTGATTCAGAGACCTCTGTGCTGTATATAATTAACCATTAACTTCTCAATAATCCCTGGGAGCAGGGGACAGGCAGTGTGGTCCTGGAGCCCCCAATTAAAAAGCTGTTTCAGTGATCTCTGTGCCTGTATATAGTTAACCATTTACTGCTCAATAATCCCTGCGAGCAGAGAACAGGCAGTGTGGCCGCGGGAGCCCCCATTTAAAAAGGTGTTTCAGAGACCTCTATGCTGTATATAGTTAACCGTGTACTTCCCAATAATCCCTGGGAGCAGGGGACAGGCAGTGTGGCCTCGGGAGCTCCCAATTAAAAAGCTGTTTCAGAGACCTCTGTGCCTGTATATAGTTAACCATTTACTTCTCAATAACCCCTGGCAGCGGGCGACAGCCAGTGAGGCCTTGGGAGCCCTCAATTAAAAAGCTGATTCAGAGACCTCTGTGCTGTATATAATTAACCATTAACTTCTCAATAATCCCTGGGAGCAGGGGACAGGCAGTGTGGTCCTGGAGCCCCCAATTAAAAAGCTGTTTCAGTGATCTCTGCGCCTGTATATAGTTAACCATTTACTGCTCAATAATCCCTCGGAGCAGGGGACAGGCAGTGTGGCCTCGGGAGCCCCCAATTAAAAAGCTGTTTCAGAGACCTCTGTGCCTGTATAGAGTTAACCATTTACTGCTCAATAATCCCTGGGAGCAGGGGACAGGCAGTGTGGTCCGGGAGCCCCAATTAAAAGGCTGTTTCAGAGACTTCTGTGCTGTATATAGTTAACCATTTACTGCTCAGTAATCCCTGGGAGCAGGGGACAGGCAGTGTGGCCTCGGGAGCCCCCAATTAAAAGACTGTTTCAGAGACCTCTGTGCTGTAGATAGTTAACCATTTACTGCTCAATAATCCCTGGGAGCAGGGGACAGGCAGTGTGGCCTCGGGAATCCCCAATTAAAAAGCTGTTTCATTGTCCTCTGTGCCTGTATATAGTTAACCATTTACTGCTCAATAATCCCTGAGAGCAAGGGTCAGGCAGTGTGGCCTCGGGAGCCCCCAATTAAAAAGCTGTTTCAGTGACCTCTGTGCCTGTATATAGTTAACCATTTACTGCTCAATAATCCCTGAGAGCAGGGGTCAGGCAGTGTAGCCTCGGCTGCCCCCAATTAAAAAGCTGTTTCAGAGACCTATGTGCTGTATATAGTTAACCATTTACTGCTCAATAATCCCTGTGAGCAGGGGACAGGCAGTGTGGCTTCGGGAGCCCCCATTTAAAAAGGTGTTTCAGAGACATCTATGCTGTATATAGTTAACCGTGTACTTCCCAATAATCCCTGGGAGCAGGGGACAGGCAGCGTGGCCTCGGGAGCTCCCAATTAAAAAGCTGTTTCAGAGACCTCTGTGCCTGTATATAGTTAACCATTTACTGCTCAATAATCCCTGGGAGCAGGGGACAGGCAGTGTGGTCACGGGAGCCCCAATTAAAAGGCTGTTTCAGAGACTTCTGTGCTGTATATAGTTAACCATTTACTGCTCAATAATCCCTGGGAGCAGGGGACAGGCAGTGTGGCCTCGGGAGCCCCCAATTAAAAGGCTGTTTCAGCGACCTCTGTGCTTTATATAGTTAACCGTTTACTGCTCAATAATCCCTGGGAGCAGGGGACAGGCAGTGTGGCCTCGGGAGTCCCCAATTAAAAAGCTGTTTCATTGTCCTCTGTGCCTGTATATAGTTAACCATTTACTGCTCAATAAGCCCTGGGAGCAGGGTACAGGAAGTGTGGCCTCAGGCGCCCACAATTAAAAAGCTGTTTCAGAGACCTCTGTGCTGCATATAGTTAACCATTTACTGCTCAATAATCCTTCGGAGCAGGGGACAGGCAGTGTAGCCTAGGGTGCCCCCAATTAAAAAGCTGTTTCAGAGACCTCTGTGCTGTACAGAGTTATCCATTTACTTCTCAATAATCCCTGGGAGCAGGGGACAGGCAGTGTGGCCTCGGGAGCCCCCAATTAAAAAGCTGTTTCAGAGGCCTCAGTGCTGTATTCAGTTAACCTTTTACTGCTCAATAATCCCTGGGAGCAGGGGACAGGCAGTGTGGTCCGGGAGCCCCCAATTAAAATGCTGTGTCAGAGAACACTGCGCCTGTATATAGTTAACCATTTACTGCTCAATTATCCCTTGGAGCAGGGGACAGGCAGTGTGGCCTCGCAGCACCCAATGAAAAAGCTGTTTGGGAGACCTCTGTGCTGTATACAGTTAACCATTTACGTCCCAATAATCCCTGGCAGCAGGGAAAAGGCAGTGTGGCCTCAGGAGCCCCCAATTAAATGGCTGTTTCAGAGACCTCTGTGCTGTACGTATTTAGCCATTTACTGCTCAATAATCCCTGGGAGCAGGGGACAGGCAGTGTGGCCTCGGGAGCCCCCAGTTAAAAAGGTGTTTCAGATACTCTGTGCTGTATATAGTTAACCATTTACTACTCAATAATCCCTGGGAGTAGGGGACAGGCAGCGTGGACTCCGGAGCCCCCAATTAAAAAGCTGTTTCAGAGACCTCTGTGCCTGTATATAGTTAACCATTTACTGCCCAATAATCCCTGGGAGCAGGGGACAGGCAGTTTGGCCTCGGGGGCCCCCAATTATAAAGCTGTTTCAGAGACCTCTGCGCTTGTATATAGTTAACCATTTACTGCTCAATTAAACAGTGGGAGCAGGGGACAGGCAGTGTGGCCTCGGGAGCCCCCAATGTAAAAGCTGTTTCAGAGACCACTGTGCTGTTTATAGTTAACCATTTACTGCTCAATAATCCCTGGGAGCAGGGAGCAGGCAGTGTGGCCTGGCAGCACCCAATGAAAAAGCTGTTTCAGACACCTCTGTGCTGTACGTATTTAACCGTTTTCTGCTCAATAATCCCTTGGAGCAGGGGACAGGTAGTGTGGCCTCGGGAGCCCCCAGTTAAAAAGGTGTTTCAGATACTCTGTGCTGTATATAGTTAACCATTTACTGCTCAATAATCCCTGGGAGCAGGGGACAGGCAGTGTGGCCTCGGGAGCCCCCAGTTAAAAAGGTGATTCAGATACTCTGTGCTGTATATAGTTAACCATTTACTGCTCAATAATCCCTGCGAGCAGGGAACAGGCAGTGTGGCCTCGGGAGCCCCCAGTTAAAAAGGTGATTCAGATACTCTGTGCTGTATATAGTTAACCATTTACTGCTCAATAATCCCTGCGAGCAGGGGACAGGCAGTGTGGCCTCGGGAGTCCCCAATTAAAAAGCTGTTTCATTGTCCTCTGTGCCTGTATATAGTTAACCATTTACTGCTCAATATGCCCTGGGAGCAGGGTACAGGAAGTGTGGCCTCAGGCGCCCCCAATTAAAAAGCTGTTTCAGAGACCTCTGTGCTGCATATAGTTAACCATTTACTGCTCAATAATCCCTGGGAGCAGGGGACAGGCAGTGTGGCCTCGGGAGGCCCCAATTAAAAAGCTGTTTCAGTGACCTCTGCGCCTGTATATAGTTAACCATTAACTGCTCAATAATCCTTCGGAGCAGGGGACAGGCAGTGTAGCCTAGGGTGCCCCCAATTAAAAAGCTGTTTCAGAGACCTCTGTGCTGTACAGAGTTATCCATTAACTTCTCAATAATCCCTGGGTGCAGGGGACAGGCAGTGTGGCCTCGGGAGCCCCCAATTAAAAAGCTGTTTCAGAGGCCTCAGTGCTGTATTCAGTTAACCATTTACTGCTCAATAATCCCTGGGAGCAGGGGACAGGCAGTGTGGTCCGGGAGCCCCCAATTAAAATGCTGTGTCAGAGAACACTGCGCCTGTATATAGTTAACCATTTACTGCTCAATTATCCCTTGGAGCAGGGGACAGGCAGTGTGGCCTCGCAGCACCCAATGAAAAAGCTGTTTGGGAGACCTCTGTGCTGTATACAGTTAACCATTTACGTCCCAATAATCCCTGGCAGCAGGGAAAAGGCAGTGTGGCCTCAGGAGCCCCCAATTAAATGGCTGTTTCAGAGACCTCTGTGCTGTACGTATTTAGCCATTTACTGCTCAATAATCCCTGGGAGCAGGGGACAGGCAGTGTGGCCTCGGGAGCCCCCAGTTAAAAAGGTGTTTCAGATACTCTGTGCTGTATATAGTTAACCATTTACTGCTCAATAATCCCTGGGAGTAGGGGACAGGCAGCGTGGACTCCGGAGCCCCCAATTAAAAAGCTGTTTCAGAGACCTCTGTGCCTGTATATAGTTAACCATTTACTGCTCAATAATCCCTGGGAGCAGGGGACAGGCAGTTTGGCCTCGGGGGCCCCCAATTATAAAGCTGTTTCAGAGACCTCTGCGCTTGTATATAGTTAACCATTTACTGCTCAATTAAACAGTGGGAGCAGGGGACAGGCAGTGTGGCCTCGGGAGCCCCCAATGTAAAAGCTGTTTCAGAGACCACTGTGCTGTTTATAGTTAACCATTTACTGCTCAATAATCCCTGGGAGCAGGGAGCAGGCAGTGTGGCCTGGCAGCACCCAATGAAAAAGCTGTTTCAGAGACCTCTGTGCTGTACGTATTTAACCATTTTCTGCTCAATAATCCCTGGGAGCAGGGGACAGGTAGTGTGGCCTCGGGAGCCCCCAGTTAAAAAGGTGTTTCAGATACTCTGTGCTGTATATAGTTAACCATTTACTGCTCTATAATCCCTGGGAGCAGGGGACAGGCAGTGTGGCCTCGGGAGCCCCCAGTTAAAAAGGTGATTCAGATACTCTGTGCTGTATATAGTTAACCATTTACTGCTCAATAATCCCTGCGAGCAGGGAACAGGCAGTGTGGCCTCGGGAGTCCCCAGTTAAAAAGGTGTTTCAGATACTCTCTGCTGTATATAGTTAACAATTTACTGCTCAATAATCCCTGGGAGCAGGGGTAGGCTGTTTGGCCTTGGGAGTCCCCAATTAAAAAGCTGTTTCAGAGACCTTTGTGCCTGTATATAGTTAACCAATTACTGCTCAATAATCCCTGGAAGCAGGGGACAGGCAGTGTGGTCCGGGAGCCCCTAATTAAAAAGTTGTTTCAGAGACCTCTATGATGTATATAATTAACCGTGTACTTCCCAATAATCCCTGGGAGCAGCGGACAGGTAGTTTGGCCTCGGGAGCCCCCATTTAAAAAGGTGTTTCAGAGACCTCTATGCTGTATATAGTTAACCGTGTACTTCCCAATAATCCCTGGGAGCAGGGGTCAGGCAGTGTGGCCTCGGGAGCTCCCAATTAAAAAGCTGTTTCAGAGACCTCTGTGCCTGTATATAGTTAACCATTTACTTCTCAATAACCCCTGGCAGCGGGCGACAGCCAGTGAGGCCTTGGGAGCCCTCAATTAAAAAGCTGATTCAGAGACCTCTGTGCTGTATATAATTAACCATTAACTTCTCAATAATCCCTGGGAGCAGGGGACAGGCAGTGTGGTCCTGGAGCCCCCAATTAAAAAGCTGTTTCAGTGATCTCTTCGCCTGTATATAGTTAACCATTTACTGCTCAATAATGCCTCGGAGCAGGGGACAGGCAGTGTGGTCCGGGAGCCCCCAATTAAAAAGCTGTTTCAGAGTCCTCAGTGCTGTATATTGTTAACCATTTGCTGCTCAGCAATCCCTGGGAACAGGGGTAAGGCAGTGTGGCCTCGGGAGCCCCCAATTAAAAAGCTGTTTCAGAGTCCACTGTGCCTGTATAGAGTTAACCATTTACTGCTCAATAATCCCTGGGAGCAGGGGACAGGCAGTGTGGTCCGGGAGCCCCAATTAAAAGGCTGTTTCAGAGACTTCTGTGCTGTCTATAGTTAACCATTTACTGCTCAATAATCCCTGGGAGCAGGGGCCAGGCAGTGTGGCCTCGGGAGCCCCCAATTAAAAGGCAGTTTCAGAGACCTCTGTGCTGAAGATAGTTAACCATTTACTGCTCAATAATCCCTGGGAGCAGGGGCCAGGCAGTGTGGCCTCGGGAGTCCCCAATTAAAAAGCTGTTTCATTGTCCTCTGTGCCTGTATATAGTTAACCATTTACTGCTCAATAATCCCTGAGAGCAAGGGTCAGGCAGTGTGGCCTCAGGAGCCCCCAATTAAAAAGCTGTTTCAGTGACCTCTGCGCCTGTATATAGTTAACCATTTACTGCTCAATAATCCCTGGGAGCAAGGGACAGGCAGTGTGGTCCGGGAGCACCCATTTAAAAAGCTGTTTCAGAGGCTTCTGCGCCTGTATATAGTTAACCATTTACTGCTCAATAATCCCTGAGAGCAGGGGTCAGGCAGTGTAACCTCGGGTGCCCCCAATTAAAAAGCTGTTTCAGAGACCTATGTGCTGTATATAGTTAACCATTTACTGCTCAATAATCCCTGTGAGCAGGGGACAGGCAGTGTGGCTTCGGGAGCCCCCAGTTAAAAAGGTGTTTCAGAGAACTTTGTGCTGTATATAGTTAACCATTTACTGCTCAATAATCCCTGGGAGCAGGAAACAGGCAGTGTGGCCTCGAGAGCCCCCAATTAAAAAGATGTTTCAGAGGCCTCTGTGCTGTATATAGTTAACCATTTACTGCTCAATAATCCCTGGGAGCAGGGGTCAGGCAGTGTGGCCTCGGGAGCCCCCAGTTAAAAAGCTGTTACAGAGACCTCTGTGCTGTACGTAGTTAATCATTTACTGCTCAATAATCCCTGGGAGCAGGTGACAGACAGTGTGGCTTCGGGAGCCCCCAATTAAAAAAGCTGTTTCAGACGCCTTGTGCTGTATATAGTTAACCAATTACTGCTCAATAATCCCTTGGAGCAGGGGTAGGCTGTTTGGCCTTGGGAGTCCCCAATTAAAAAGCTGTTTCAGAGACCTTTGTGCCTGTATATAGTTAACCAATTACTGCTCAATAATCCCTGGAAACAGGGGACAGGCAGTGTGGTCCGGGAGCCCCTAATTAAAAAGCTGTTTCAGAGACCTCTATGCTGTATATAGTTAACCGTGTACTTCCCAATTACCCCTGGGAGCAGGGGACAGGTAGTTTTGCCTCGGGAGCCCCCATTTAAAAAGGTGTTTCAGAGACATCTATGCTGTACATAGTTAACCGTGAACTTCCCAATAATCCCTGGGAGCAGGGGACAGGCAGTGTGGCCTCGGGAGCTCCCAATTAAAAAGCTGTTTCAGAGACCTCTGTGCTGTATATAGTGAACCATTTACTTCTCAATAACCCGTGGCAGCGGGCGACAGCCAGTGAGGCCTTGGGAGCCCTCAATTAAAAAGCTGATTCAGAGACCTCTGTGCTGTATATAATTAACCATTAACTTCTCAATAATCCCTGGGAGCAGGGGACAGGCAGTGTGGTCCTGGAGCCCCCAATTAAAAAGCTGTTTCAGAGACCTCTGTGCCTGTATATAGTTAACCATTTACTTCTCAATAAACCGTGGGAGCAGGGGACAGGCAGTGTGGTCCGGGAGCCCCCAATTAAAAAGCTGTTTCAGAGACCTCTGTGCTGTATATAGTTAACCATTTAATGCTCAATAATCCCTCTGAGCAGGGTACAGGCAGTGTGGTCCGGGAGCTCCCAATTAAAAAGCTGTTTCAGAGACCACTGTGCTGTATATAGTTAATCATTTACTGCTCAATAATCCCTGGGAGCAGGGGACAGGCAGTGTGGCTCCGGGAGCCCCCAATTAAAAATCTGTGTCAGAGACCTCTGTGCTTTATATAGTTAACCATTCACTGCTCAATAATCCCTGGGAGCAGGGGACAGACAGTGTGACTTCGGGAGCCCCCAATTAAAAAAGCTGTTTCAGAGGCCTCTGTGCTGTACATAGTTAACCATTTACTGCTCAATAATCCCTGGGAGCAGGGGACAGGCAGTGCGGCCTCGGGAGCCCCCAATTAAAAAGCTGTTTCAGAGACCTATGTGCTGTATATAGTTAACCATTTACTGCTCAATAATCCCTGGGAGCAGGGGACAGACAGTGTGGCCTCGGGAGCCCCCAGTTAAAAAGGTGTTTCAGAGACCTATGTGCTGTATATAGTTAACCATTTACTGCTCAATAATCCCTGGGAGCAGGGGACAGGCAGTGTGGCCTCGGGAGCCCCCAATTTAAAAAGCTGTTTCAGAGGCCTCTGTGCTGTATATAGTTAACCATTTACTGCTCAATAATCCCTGGGAGCAGGGGTCAGGCAGTGTGGCCTCGGGAGCCCCCAATTAAAAAGCTGTTTCGGTGACATCTGTGCTGTACGTAGTTAACCATTTACTTCCCAATAATCCCTGGGAGCAGGGTACAGGCAGTGTGGCCTCGGGAGCCACCAATTAAAAAGCTGTTTCAGAGGCCTCTGTGCTGTATGTAGTTAAGCAATTACTGCTCAATAATCCCTGGGGGCAGGGGACAGGCAGTGTGGCCTCGGGAGCCCCCAGTTAAAAAGGTGTTTCAGATACTCTGTGCTGTATATAGTTAACCAATTACTGCTCAATAATCCCTGGGAGCAAGGGTAGGCTGTTTGGCCTTGCGAGTCCCCAATTAAAAAGCTGTTTCAGAGAACTTTGTGCCTGTATATAGTTAACCAATTACTGCTCAATAATCCCTGGGAGCAGGGGTCAGGCTGTTTGGCCTTGGGGACCAATTAAAAAGCTGTTTCAGAGACCTCTATGCTGTATATAGTTAACCGTGTCCTTTCCAATAATCCCTGGGAGCAGGAGACAGGTATTTTCGCCTCGGGTGCCCCCAAATAAAAAGCTGTTTCAGAGACCTCTGTGCCTGTACATAGTTAACCGTGTACTTCCCAATAATCCCTGGGAGCAGGGGACAGGCAGTGTGGCCTCGGGAGCCCCCAATTAAAAAGCTGTTTCAGAGACCTCTGTGCCTGTATATAGTTAACCATTTACTTCTCAATAATCCCTGGGAGCAGGGGACAGGCAGTGTGGCCTCGGGAGCCCATAATTAAAAAGCTGTTTCAGAGACCTCTGTGCTGTATATAATTAACCATTTACTTCTCAATAATCCCTGGGAGCAGGGGACAGGCAGTGTGGTCCGGGAGCCTCCAATTAAAAAGCTCTTTCATTGATCTCTGCGCCTGTATATAGTTAACCATTTACTGCTCAATTATCCCTCGGAGCAGGGGACAGGCAGTGAGGCCTCGGGAGCCCCCAATTAAAAAGCTGTTTCAGAGACCTCTGTGCTGTATATAGTTAACCATTTACTACTGCTCAATAATCCCTGGGAGCAGGGGACAGGCAGTGTGGTCCGGGAGCCCCCAATTAAAATGCTGTCAGAGAACACTGCGCGTGTATATAGTTAACCATTTACTGCTCAATAATCCCTGGGAGCAGGGGACAGGCAGTGTGGTCCGGGAGACCCCAATTAAAAAGCTGTTTCAGAGACCTCTGTGCTGTATACAGTTAACCATTTACTGCTCAATAATCCCTGGGAGCAGGAGACAGGCAGTGTGGCTTCGGGAACCTACAATTAAAAAGGTGTTTCAGAGAACTCTGTGCTGTATATAGTTAACCATTTACTGCTCAATAATCCCTGGGAGCAGGGGACAGGCAGTGTGGCCTCGGGAGCCCCCAGTTAAAAAGGTGTTTCAGAGAACTCTGTGCTGTGTATAGTTAACCATTTACTGCTCAATAATCCCTGGGAGCAGGGGTCAGGCAGTGTGGCCTCGGGAGCCCCCAGTTAAAAAGCTGTTTCAGAGACCTCTGTGCTGTACGTAGTTAACAATTTACTTCCCAATAATCCCTGGGAGCAAGGTACAGGCAGTGTGGCCTCGGGAGCCCCCAATTAAAAAGCTGTTTCAGAGACATCTGTGCTGTACAAGGTTAACCATTTACTGCTCAATAATCCCTGGGAGCAGGGGACAGGCAGCGTGGCCTCGGGAGCCCCCAGTTAAAAAGGTGTTTCAGATACTCTGTGCTCTATATAGTTAACCATTTACTGCTCAATAATCGATGGGAGCAGGGGACAGGCAGTGTGGGCTTGAGAGCCCCCAATTTAAAAGCTGTTTCAGAGACTTCTGTGCCTGAATATAGTTAACCATTTACTGCTCAATAATCCCTAGGAGCAGGGGACAGGCAGTGTGGCCTCGGGAGCCCCCAATTAAAAAGCTGTTTCAGAGACCTCTGTGCTGTATATAATTAACCATTTACTGCTCAATAATCCCTGGGAGCAGGGGACAGGCATTGTGTCTCCGGGAGCCCCCAATTAAAAAGCTGTTTCAGAGACCTCTGTGCTGTATATAATTAACCATTTACTGCTCAATAATCCCTGGGAGCAGGGGACAGGCATTGTGTCTCCGGGAGCCCCCAATTAAAAAGCTGTTTCAGAGACCTCTGTGCTGTATATAATTAACCATTTACTTCTTGTAGCGCACAATGACTTACGAGAGAGACGAGTAGAGATGAAGTCGATGAGGCTTTATTAAGCGAGACTTGTCCCCAGCAGTTCAGCAACAGAATGGAGTGGCGGGGAGAAGCTTGGGTCCTTATACTCCGCCTTCAGGGCGGAGCCAGGAGTCAACAGCCAACCAGGACCCGGGATCTGTCAGCCAATAGCATCACGGCTTCACCGTCCCACATGACCCCAAATACATACTACCACATTCACCCCTTGTTAAAAATGAACCCGGCGGGGTGGTGGTTCGCATGGTGGTAGGGGTTTACAAGGCTGGTCCTGGGAGGAAAATTTTGGGCATATCATTACAGTTTTAGCCCTACACTGGGCTATGTACAAGGTTTGTGAAACTACTTCCAATATTAGTAAGTGAAAATGTTTTTGTTACAGTCCAACAACATTCTTGGTGTCACGCCGATGCCACGAGTCGAGCGGGCGGTCTGGTCTTCCTTGTCGATCGCCTCAGCCCCGGTGGTGGTGCAGGTGCTTGTTCCCGCATTGTCGTCTCCGGGAGCTTTTCGGTGTCTGCTTCTGCTTCACTCCTGGTCGGACATGGGAGGAGGACCGATCCTCCCGGGAAGGGGGCGGTCGCGGGGTGCGCCGGTGGCAGGGAGGGGGTGATCGGTGTCGGGGGGGTGTGTGTTGCCGGTGGGCGCCAGATCCCGCAGGGAGACCGTGTCCTGTCGGCCGTCGGGGTACGCCACGTAGGCGTACTGCGGGTTCGCGTGGAGGAGGTGAACCCTCTCGACCAACGGGTCCGACTTGTGCGCCCGCACATGTTTCCGGAGCAAGATGGGTCCTGGGGCCGCCAGCCAGGTCGTCAGCGACGTTCCAGAGGAGGACCTCCTAGGGAAGACAAGGAGGCGCTCATGGGGCGTATGGTTAGTGGTGGTACACAGCAGCGACCGGATGGAGTGGAGAGCGTCCGGGAGGACCTCCTGCCACCGGGAAACTGGGAGATCCTTGGACCGTAGGGCCAGTAGGACGGTCTTCCAGACCGTGCCGTTCTCCCTCTCTACTTGCCCGTTCCCCCGGGGGTTGTAGCTGGTCGTCCTGCTCGAGGCTATGCCCTTGCTGAGCAGGAACTGGCGCAGCTCGTCACTCAAGAAGGAGGACCCCTGTCGCTATGGATATATGCTGGGCAACTGAACAGTGTGAATATGGTGCCAAGGGCTTTAATGACTGTGGCCGCTGTCATGTCGGGGCAGGGGATGGCGAAGGGGAAACGGGAGTACTCGTCCACCACGTTCAGGAAGTACGTGTTGCGGTCGGTGGAGGGGAGGGTCCCTTTGAAATCCAGACTGAGGCGTTCAAAGGGACAGGAAGCCTTGATCAGGTGCGCTCTATCCGGCCTGAAAAAGTACGGTTTGCACGCCGCGCAGATGTGGCAGTTCGTGGTGACTGTACGGACCTCCTCCACAGAGTAGGGGAGGTTGCGGGACTTTATGAAATGGTAGAAACGAGTGACCCCCGGGTGGCAGAGGTCCTCATGGAGGGTTTGGAGACGGTTTATTTGTGCGTTGGCACATGTGCCGCGGGATAGGGCGTCGGACGGCTCGTTCAGCTTTCCGGGACAGTACAAGATCTCGTAGTTGAAGGTGGAGAGCTCGATCTTCCACCTTAAGATCTTGTCGTTTTAAATTTTGCCCCGCTGTGCATTATCGAACATGAAAGCTACCGACCGTTGGTCAGTGAGGAGAGTGAATCTCCTGCCGGCCAGGTAATGCCTCCAATGTCGCACAGCTTCCACTATGGCCTGGGCCTCCTTTTCCACTGAGGAGTGGCGGATTTCTGAGGCGTGGAGGGTTCGGTAGAAAAAGGCCACGGGTCTGCCCGCTTGGTTAAGGGTGGCTGCCAGAGCTACATCGGAGGCGTCGCTCTCGACCTGGAAGGGGAGGGACTCGTCAATGGCGTGCATCGTGGTCTTTGCGATATCCGCTTTGATGAGCCTCTGTCGACAGAGGGAAGGTAGTGGTCTGTATTAGTGGGCGGGCCTTGTCTGCGTACTGGGGGACCCACTGGGCGTAATATGAAAAGAACCCCAGGCAACGTTTCAGGGCTTTGGAGCAGTGGGGGAGGGGAAATTCCATGAGGGGGCGCATTGGGTCGGGGCCTATTATCCCATTGCGCACTACGTAGCCCAGGATGGCTAGCCGGTTTGTGCTAAAAACGTACTTTTCCTCGTTGTATGTGAGGTTCAAGGCTTTAGCGGTCTGGAGGAATTTTTGGAGGTTGGCGTCGTGGTCCTGCTGATCGTGGCCGCAGATGGTTACATTGTCGAGGTACGGGAACATGGCCTGCAACCTGTGCTGGTTAACCATTCGGTCCATCTCCCGTTGGAAGACCGAGACCCCGTTCGTGACACTAAATGGGACCCTTAGGAAGTGGTATAGCCGCCCGTCTGCCTCGAAGGCTGTGTACTTGCGGTCACCTGGGCGGATGGGGAGCTGGTAGTAGGCGGACTTGAGGTCCACGGTGGAGAAAACCTTATACTGGGCAATCCGATTTACCATGTCGGATATGCGGGGGAGAGGGTACGCATCTAGCTGTATGTACCTGTTGATGGTCTGGCTATAGTCTATGACCATCCTCTGTTTCTCCCCGGTCTTAACAACTACCACCTGGGCTCTCCAGGGACTATTGCTGGCCTGGATTATGCCTTCCTTCAGCAACCGCTGGACTTCAGACCGAATAAACATCCGGTCCTGGGCGCTGTACCGTCTGCTCCTAGTGGCGACGGGTTTGCAATCCGGGGTGAGGTTTGCAAACAAGGACGGCGGTTCAACCTTGAGGGTCGCGAGGCCGCAGATAGTGAGTGGGGGTATTGGGCCGCCGAATTGAAATGTTAGGCTCTGCTGGTTACACTGGAAATCTAATCCCAGTAATGTGGGCGCGCAGAGTTGGGGAAGGACGTAGAGCCTGTAGTTTTTAAACTCCCTCCCTTGCACCGTTAGGTTCGCGATGCAGAACCCTTTGATCTGTACGGAGTGGGATCCTGCAGCTAGGGAAATCTTTTGCGTACTTGGATGGATGGTCAGAAAACAACGTCTTACCGTGTCTGGGTGAATGAAACTTTCGGTGCTCGTGGAGTCGATCAGGCATGGTGTCTCGTGTCCGTTGATCAGCACCGTTGTTGTCGTCGTCTGGAGCGTCCGGGGCCGTGCTTGGTCCAGTGTCACCGAAGCCAGTCGTGGTCGTAGTGTCTCGGCGTCTTCTTCGGACCCCGTGGAGCCGTTGATGCTGGGGTCCTTTGTTGTCATCCAAGATGGTGGCGTCCATGAATCGCACGTGGCCGGCGGTGGACAAAATGGCCGCCCCCATGAATCGCACGTGGCTGGGGAGTCACAAGATGGCGGCGCCCATCCTCCCCTCGTGGTGCCCGGGACCCAAAATAAAATGGCGGCGCCCGCGGGTCGCACATGGGGTGCTGGGGGGGGGGGGGGTTTGGGGAACGTTTGGGATGCGCTGGGCTCGTTCTTCTCCGGGGATTGCGGCGACCCCCGGGACCAGCACACAGCCGCGTAATGGCCCTTCTTGCCGCAGCTTTTGCAAATAGCTGCGCGGGCCGGGCAGCGCTGCCGGGGGTGTTTCGCTTGCCCGCAGAAATAGCAGCGGGCCCCCCCAGGATGATCTGGCGCTTTAACCGCGCAAGCCTGTGAGGGAGGGGGGGGTTTGTCGCGACGGGGGTCCACGGAGCCCAAGGGGCTGCCGCGCGGTCGGGGCCGTAGGCGCGGGCGTTTTGCGAGGCCACATCTAGGGAAGCTGCAATGGCCCATGCCTCTGAGAGTCCTAGCGACTCTCTTTCTAAAAGTCTTTGGCGGATTTGGGGAGAGTTCATACCTGCCACAAACGCATCGCAAATTAACATGTCCTAGTGTTCGATCGCGTTCACCGGCGGGCAGCTGCAGCCCCATCCCAAAATTAGCAGCGCGGCGTAGAACTCCTCTAACAATTCTCCGGGACTTTGCCGTCTCGTTGCGAGTTGGTAGCGTGCGTAGACCTGGTTCACGGGGCGAACGTAGATGCTCATCAGTGCTGCGAGCGCCGTCTGGAAATCCTCTGCGTCTTCTATGAGAGGGTAAATTTCCGGGCTTACCCTCGAATGCAGGACCTGCATTTTCTGGTCTTCTGTGATCCGGCCGGGGGCCGTTCGGAGGTAGCCTTCAAAACAAGCTTGCCAGTGTTTAAAAACTGCTGCCGAGTTCGCTGCGTGGGGGCTGATCCGCAGGCATTCCGTGGCGATCCGGAGCTCCATAGTCCTTTAAGCTCGCTTAATAAATTGTAGCGCACAATGACTTACGAGAGAGACGAGTAGTGATGAAGTCGATTCAGGCTTTATTAAGCGAGACTTGTCCCCAGCAGTTCAGCAACATAATGAAGCGGCGGGGAGAAGCTTGGGTTCTTATACTCCGCCTTCAGGGCGGAGCTAGGGGTCAACAGCCAACCAGGACCCGGGATCTGTCAGCCAACAGCATCATGGCTTCACAGTCCCACATGACCCCTAATACATACTACCACACTTCTCAATAATCCCTGGGAGCAGGGGACAGGCAGTGTGTCCGGGAACCCCCAATTAAAAAGCTGTTTCTGAGACCTCTGTGCTGTATATAGTTAACCATTTACTGCTCAATAACCCTTGGGAGCAGTGGACAGGCAGTGTGGCCTTGGGAGCCCCCAATTAAAAAGCTGTTTCAGAGACCTCTGTGCTGTATATATTTCACCATTTACTGCTCAATAATCCCTGGGAGCAGGGCCAGGCAGCGTGGCTCCGGGTGCCCCCAATTAAAAAGCTGTTTCAGTGACCTCTGTGCCTATATATAGTTAACTATTTACTGCTCAATAATCCCTGGGAGCAGGAGTCAGGCAGTGTGGCTCCGTGAGCCCCCAATTAAAAAACTGTTTTAGTGACCTCTGTACTGTGTATATTTAACCATTTACGTCTCAATAATCCCTGGGAGCAGGGGACAGGCCGTGTGGCTCCGGGAGCCCGAATTAAAAAGCTGTTTCAGAGACCTCTGTGCCTGTATATAGTTAACCAGTTACTGCTCAATAATCCCTGGGAGCAGGGGACAGGCAGTGTGGCTCCGAGATCCCCCCATTAAAAAACTTTTTCAGTGACCTCTGTGCAGTCTATCGTTAACCATTTGCTTCTTAATAATCCCTGGGAGCAGGGAACATGCAGTGTGGTCCGTGAGCCACAATTAAAAAGCTGTTTCACAGACCTCTGTGCTGTATATAGTTAACCATTTACTGCTCAATAATCCCTGGGAGCAGGGAACATGCAGTGTGGTCCGTGAGCCACAATTAAAAAGCTGTTTCACAGACCTCTGTGCTGTATATAGTTAACCATTTACTGCTCAATAATCCCTGCGAGCAGGGGACAGCAGTGTGGCCTTGGGAGCCCCCAATTAAAAAGCTCTTTCAGAGGAATCTGTGCTATATATAATTAACCATTTACTTCTCAATAATCCCTGGGAGCCGGGGACAGGCAGTGTGGTCCGGGAGCCCCAAAACAAATGCTGGTTCAGAGACCTCTGTCCCTGTATATAGTTAAACCTTTTCCTGCTCAATAATCCTTGGGAGCAGGGGTTAAAATGATGTGTCAGAGACCACTGGGCATGTATATAGTTAACCATTTACTGCTCAATAATACCTGGGAGCAGGGGACAGGCAGTGTGTCCTCGGGAGCCCCCAGTTAAAAAGGTGTTTCAGATAGTCGGTGCTGTATATAGTTAACCATTCACTGCTCAATAATCCCTGGGAGCAGGGAACAGGCAGTGTGGCTCAGGGAGCCCGAATTAAAAAGCTGGTTCAGAGACCTCTGTGCTGTATATAGTTAACCATTTACTGCTCAATAATCCCTGGGAGCAGGGACAGGCAGTGTGGCCTTGGGAGCCACCAATTAAAAAGCTGTTTCAGAGACCTCTGTGCTGTATATAGTTAACCATGTACTGCTCAATAATCCCTTGGAGCAGATGACAGGCAGTGTGGCCTCGGGTGCCCATAGTTAAAAAGGTGTTTCAGAAACACTGTGCTGTATATAGTTAACCATTTACTGCTCAATAATCCCTGGGAGCAGGGGACAGGCAGTGTGGCTCCGAGATCCCCCAATTAAAAAGCTGTTTCAGGGACCTCTGTGCTGTGTATATTTTACCATTTACTGCTCAATAATCCCTGGGAGCAGGGGACAGGCAGTGTGGTCTCGGGAGAAAACAATTAAAACGCTGTTTCAGAGACCTCTGTGCCTGTATATAGTTAACCATTTACTGCTCAATAATCCCTGGGAGCAGGGGACAGGCAGTGTGTCCGGGAACCCCCAATTAAAAAGCTGTTTCTGAGACCTCTGCGCCTGTATATTGTTAACCATTTACTGCTCAATAATCCCTGGGAGCAGATGACAGGCAGTGTGGCCTCGGGAGCCCCCAGTTAAAAAGGTGTTTCAGATACACTGTGCTGTATATAGTTAACCATTTACTGCTCAATAATCCCTGGGAGCAGATGACAGGCAGTGTGGCCTCGGGAGCCCCCAGTTAAAAAGGTGTTTCAGATACACTGTGCTGTATATAGTTAACCATTTACTGCGCAATAATCCCTGGGAGCAGGTGACAGGCCGTGTGGCTCAGGGAGCCCGAATTAAAAAGATGTTTCAGAGACCTCTGCGCCTGTATATAGTTAACCATTTACTGCTCAATAATCCCTGGGAGCAGGGGACAGGCAGTGAGGCCTCGGGAGCCCCCAATTAAAAAGCTGTTTCAGAGACCTCTGTGCCTGTATATAGTTAACCATTTACTGCTCAATAATCCCTGGGAGCAGGGGACAGGCAGTGCGGCCCCGGGAGCCCCCAATTAAAAAGCTGCTTCAGAGACCTCTGTGCTGTATATAGTTAACCATTTACTGCTCAATAATCCCTGGGAGCAGGGGACAGGCAGTGTGGCTCCGAGATCCCCCAATTAAAAAGCTGTTTCAGTGACTTCTGTGCTGTAAATAGTTAACCATTTGCTTCTCAATAATCCCTGGGAGCAGGGAACATGCAGTGTGGTCCGTGAGCACAATTAAATAGCTCTTTCACAGACCTCTGTGCTGTATATAGTTAACCATTTACTGCTCAATAATCCCTGGATGCTGGGGACAGGCAGTGTGGCCTCGGGAGCCCCCAATTAAAAAGCTGTTTCAGGGACCTCTGTGCTGTGTATATTTTACCATTTACTGCTCAATAATCCCTGGGAGCAGGGGACAGGCATTGTGGTCTCGGGAGAAAACAATTAAAACGCTGTTTTAGAGACCTCTGTGCCTGTATATAGTTAACCATTTACTGCTCAATAATCCCTGGGAGCAGGGGACAGGCAGTGTGTCCGGGAACCCCCAATTAAAAAGCTGTTTCTGAGACCTCTGTGCTGTATATAGTTAACCATTTACTGCTCAATAATCCCTGGGAGCAGGAGACAGTCAGTGTGGTCCGGGAGCCCCCAATTAAAAAGCTGTTTCAGAGGACTCTGTGCTATATATAATTAACCATTTACTTCTCAATAATGCCTGGGAGCAGGGGACAGGCAGTATGGTCCGGGAGCCCCCAATTAAAAAGCTGTTTCAGAGGACTCTGTGCTATATATAATTAACCATTTACTTCTCAATAATCCCTGGGAGCAGGGGACAGGCAGTGTGGTCCGGGAGCCCCCAAAAAAATGCTGGTTCAGAGACCTCTGTCCCTGTATATAGTTAAACCTTTTCCTGCTCAATAATCCCTGGGTGCAGGGGTTAAAATGATGTGTCAGAGACCACTGGGCCTGTATATAGTTAACCATTTACTGCTCAATAATTCCTGGGAGCAGGGGACAGGCAGTGTGGCCTCGGGAGCCCCCAGTTAAAAAGGTGTTTCAGATACTCTGTGCTGTATATTGTTAACCATTTACTGCTCAATAATCCCTGGGAGCAGATGACAGGCAGTGTGGCCTCGGGAGCCCATAGTTAAAAAGGTGTTTCAGATACACTGTGCCTGTATATAGTTAACCATTTACTGCTCAATAATCCCTGGGAGCAGTTGACAGGCCGTGTGGCTCCGGGAGCCCGAATTAAAAAGCAGTTTCAGAGACCTCTGCGCCTGTATATAGTTAACCATTTACTGCTCAATAATCCCAGGGAGCAGGGGACAGCAGTGTGGCCTTGGGAGCCCCCAATTAAAAAGCTGTTTCAGAGACCTCTGTGCTGTATATATTTAACCATTTACTGCTCAATAATCCCTGGGAGCAGGGCCAGGCAGCGTGGCTCCGGGTGCCCCCAATTAAAAAGCTGTTTCAGTGACCTCTGTGCCTATATATAGTTAACCATTTACTGCTCAATAATCCCTGGGAGCAGGAGTCAGGCAGTGTGGCTCCGTGAGCCCCCAATTAAAAAACTGTTTCAGTGACCTCTGTACTGTGTTTTTTAACCATTTACGTCTCAATAATCCCTGGGAGCAGGGGACAGGCAGTGTGGCTCCGAGATCCCCCAATTAAAAAGCTGTTTCAGAGACCTCTGTGCTGTATATATTTAACCATTTAGTTCTCAATAATCCCTGGGAGCAGGGGACAGGCAGTGTGGCCTTGGGAGCCCCCAATTAAAAAGCTGTTTCAGAGACCTCTGCGCTGTATATATTTAACCATTTACTGCTCAATAATCACTGGGAGCAGGGGACAGGCAGCGTGGCTCCGGGTGCCCCCAATTAAAAAGCTGTTTCAGTGACCTCTGTTCCTATATATAGTTAACTATTTACTGCTCAATAATCCCTGGGAGCAGGAGTCAGGCAGTGTGGCTCCGGGAGCCCCCAATTAAAAAACTGTTTCAGGGACATCTGTGCTGTAAATATTTAACCATTTGCTTCTCAATAATCCCTGGGAGCAGGGAACATGCAGTGTGGTCCGTGAGCCACAATTAAAAAGCTGTTTCACAGACCTCTGTGCTGTATATAGTTAACCATTTACTGCTCAATAATCCCTGGGAGCAGGGGACAGGCAGTGTGGTCCGGGAGCACCCAATTAAAAAGGTGTTTCAGAGACCTCTGTGCTGTATATAGTTAACCATTTACTGCTCAATAATCCCTGGGAGCAGGGGACAGGCAGTGTGGCCTCGGGAGCCCCCAATTAAAAAGCTGTTTCAGAGGACACTGTGCTATATATAATTAACCATTTACTTCTCAATAATCCCTGGGAGCAGGGGACAGGCAGTGTGGTCCGGGAGCCCCAAAACAAATGCTGGTTCAGAGACCTCTGTCCCTGTATATAGTTAAACCTTTTCCTGCTCAATAATCCCTGGGAGCAGGGGTTAAAATGATGTGTCAGAGACCACTGGGTCTGTATATAGTTAACCATTTACTGCTCAATAATCCCTGGGAGCAGGGGACAGGCATTGCGGCTTCGGGAGCCCCCAGTTAAAAAGGTGTTTCAGATACTCTGCGCTGTATATTGTTAACCATTTACTGCTCAATAATCCATGGGAGCAGGGGACAGGCAGTGCGGCCCCGTACGCCCCCAATTAAAAAGCTGTTTCAGAGACCTCTGTGCCTGTATATAGTTAACCATTTACTGCTCAATAATCCCTGGGAGCAGGGGACAGGCAGTGTGGCTCCGAGATCCCCCAATTAAAAAGCTGTTTCAGTGACCTCTGTGCTGTAGATAGTTAACCATTTGCTTCTCAATAATCCCTGGGAGCAGGGACAGGCAGTGTGGTCCGTGAGCACAATTAAATAGCTGTTTCACAGACCTCTGTGCTGTATATAGTTAACCATTTACTGCTCAATAATCCCTGGGAGCAGGGGACAGCAGTGTGGACTTGGGAGCCCCCAATTAAAAAGCTGTTTCAGAGACCTCTGTGCTGTATATATTTAACAATTTACTGCTCAATAATCCCTGGGAGCAGGGGACAGGCAGCGTGGCTCCGGGTGCCCCCAATAAAAAACCTGTTTCAGTGACCTCTGTGCCTGTATATAGTTAAGCATTTACTGCTCAATAATCCCTGGGAGCAGGGGACAGGCAGTGTGGCTCCGAGATCCCCCAATTAAAAAACTTTTTCAGTGACCTCTGTGCAGTCTATCGTTAACCATTTGCTTCTCAATAATCCCTGGGAGCAGGGAACATGCAGTGTGGTCCGTGAGCCACAATTAAAAAGCTGTTTCACAGACCTCTGTGCTGTATATAGTTAACCATTTACTGCTCAATAATCCCTGGGAGCTGGGGACAGGCAGCGTGGCCTCGGGAGCCCATAGTTAAAAAGGTGTTTCAGATACTCTGTGCTGTATATAGTTAACCATATACTGCTCAATAATCCCTAGGAGCAGGTGACAGGCAGTGTGGATTCAGGAGCCCCCAATTAAAACGCTGTTTCAGAGACCTCTGTGCAGTATATAGTTAACCATTTGCTTCTCAATAATCCCTGGGAGCAGGGTTCAGGCAGTGTGGCCTCGGGAGCTCCCAAATAAAAAGCTGTTTCAGCGACCTCTGTGCTGTATATAATTAACCATTTACTGCTCAATAATCCCTGGGAGCAGGGGACAGGCAGTGTGGCCTCGGGAGCCCCCAGTTAAAAAGGTGTTTCAGATACTCTGTGCTGTATATAGTTAACCATTTACTGCTCAATAATCCCTGGGAGCAGGGTACAGGCAGTGTGGCTCCGGGAGCCCCCAACTAAAAAGTTGTTTCAGAGACCTCTGTGCCTGTATATAGTTAACCATTTACTGTTCAATAATCCCTGGGAGCAAGGGACAGGCAGTGAGGCTCCGGGAGCCCCCAATTAAAAGCTGTTTCAGTGACCTCTGTGCAGTATATCGTTAACCATTTACTGCTCAATAATCCCTGGGAGCAGGGGATAGGCAGTGTGGCTCCGGGAGCACCCAATTAAAAAGCTGTTTCAGAGACCTCTGTGCTGTATATACTTAACCATTTACTGCTCAATAATCCCCGGGAGCAGGGGACAGGCAGTGTGGCCTCGGGAACCCCCAATTAAAAAGCTGTTTCAGAGACCTCTGTGCCTGTATATAGTTAACCATTTACTGCTCAATAATCCCTCGGAGCAGGGGACAGGCAGTGTGGCTCCGGGAGCCCCCAATTAAAAAGCTGTTTCAGTGTCCTCTGTGCAGCATATCATTAACCATTTACAGCTCAATAATCAGTGGGAGCAGGGGTTAAAATGCTGTGTCAGAGACCACTGGGCCTGTATATAGTTCACCATTTACAGCTCAATAATCCCTGGGAGCAGTGGACAGGCAGTGTGGTCTCGGGAGCCACCAGTTAAAAACGTGTTTCAGATATTCTGTGCTGTATATTGTTAACCATTTACCGCTCAATAATCCCTGGGAGCAAGGGACAGGCAGTGTGGCCTCGGGAGTCCCCAATTAAAACGCCTTTTCAGAGACCTCTGTGCAGTATATAGTTAACCATTTACTGCTCAATAATCCCTGGGAGCAGGGGACAGGCAGTGTGGCTCCGGGAGCCCCCAATTAAAAAGTTGTTTCAGAGACCTCTGTGCCTTTACATAGTTAACATTTTACTGCTCAATAACCCATGGGAGCAGGGGACAGGAATTGTGGCTCCGGGAGCCCCCAATTAAAAAGCTGTTTCAGTGACCTCTGTGCAGTCTGTCGTTAACCATTTGCTTCTCAGTTAACCCTGGGAGCAGGGAACATGCAGTGTGGTCCGTGAGCCACAATTAAAATGCTGTTTCACAGACCTCTGTGCTGTATATAGTTAACCATTTACTGCTCAATAATCCCTGGATGCTGGGGACAGGCAGTGTGGCCTCGGGAGCCCCCAATTACAAAGCAGTTTCAGGGACCTCTGTGCTGTGTATATTTTACCATTTACTGCTCAATAATCCCTGGGAGCAGGGGACAGGCAGTGTGGTCTCGGGAGAAAACAATTAAAACGCTGTTTCAGAGACCTCTGTGCCTGTATATAGTTAACCATTTACTGCTCAATAATCCCTGGGAGCAGGGGACAGGCAGTGCGTCCGGGAGCCCCCAATTAAAAAGCTGTTTCTGAGACCTCTGTGCTGTATATAGTTAACCATTTACTGCTCAATAATCCCTGGGAGCAGCGGACAGGCAGTGTGGCCTCGGGAGCCCCCAATGAAAAAGCAGTTTCAGTGACAACTGTGCTGTATATATTTAAGCATTTACTGCTCAATAATCCCTGGGAGCAGCGGACAGGCAGTGTGGCCTCGGGAGCCCCCAATTAAAAAGCTGTTTCAGAGACCTCTGTGCTGTATATAGTTAACCATTTAATGCTCAATAATCCCTGGGAGCAGGGGACAGGCAGTGTGGTCCAGGAGCCCCCAATTAAAAAGCTGTTTCAGAGACCTCTGTGCTGTATATTGTTAACCATTTACTGCTCAATAATCCCTCGGAGCAGGGGACAGGCAGTGTGTCCTCGGGAGCCTCCAATTAAAAAGCTGTTTCAGAGACCTCTGTGCTGTATATAGTTAACCATTTACTGCTCAATAATCCCTGGGAACAGGGGAGAGGCAGTGTGGCCTCAGGAACCCCCAATTAAAACGCTGTTTCAGAGACCTCTGTGCAGTATATAGTTAACCATTTGCTTCTCAATAATCCCTGGGAGCAGGGATCAGGCAGTGTGGCCTCGGGAGCTCCCAATTAAACAGCTGTTTCAGAGACCTCTGTGCTGTATATAGTTAACCATTTGCTGCTCAATAATCCCTGGGAGCAGGGATCAGGCAGTGTGGCCTCGGGAGCCCATAATTAAAAAGCTGTGTCAGAGACCTCTGTGCTGTATATAGCTAACCATTTACTGCTCAATAATCCCTGGGAGTAGGTGACAGGCAGTGTGGCCTCGGGAGCCCCCAATTAAAAAGCTGTTTCAGTGACCTCTGTGCTGTATATAGTTAACCATTTACCTCTGAATAATCCCTGGGAGCAGGGGACAGGCAGTGTGGTCAGGGAGCCCCAATTAAAAAGCTGTTTCAGAGACCTCTGTGCCTGTATATAGTTAACCATTTACTTTTCAATAATCCCTGGGAGCAGGGGACAGGCAGTGTGGCCTCGGGAGCCCCCAATTAAAAAACTGTTTCAGTGACCTTTGTGCTGTATATAGTTAACCATTAACTTCTCAATAATTCCTGGGAGCAGGGGACAGGCAGTGTGGCTCCGGGAGCCCCCAACTAAAAAGTTGTTTCAGAGACCTCTGTGTGGTGGTTTGTATTAGGGGTATTGCGGTACCCTGTGATGTCGAGTGGCTATTGGTGGATAGACACTGTGTCCCGAGTGGATCAGCTGCCTACTGGCTCCACCCAGTAAGGCGGAGTATAAGAGCCCGGGTTCTCCCAGCAGCCGCATTCTGTAACTGTGCTGCTGGGGAACAAGTCTGCGTAATAAAGCCATCGATCGGCTCCTTCTCAGCTCGTCTCGTGAGTGATTGATTGTGCTGCAATTTATTACGCATACTTAAATGACATGGAGCTCCGACTCACTCCGGAGTGTATGCGAGTCAGCCCCCACGCGGCAGACTCTGCGGGCACTTTTAAACACTGGCTAGCCTGGTTCAAAGGATGCCTCCGAACGGGCATCTGCATGACTACAGAAGACCAGAAACTGCAGGTCCTGCCAGGGTGAGCCCGGAAATCTACAGTCTCATAGAGGACGCGGACGCTTCCCCGACGGCGATCGCCATGCTGATAGAAATCCATATTCGGCCCATCAACCAGGTCTACGCAGGCCACCAGCTCGCGACGAGATGGCAAATCCCCGGGGAATCACTGGACGAATTCTACAGTGCGCTCTTAATATTGGGGAGAAACTGCAACTGCCCATCGGTTTTGGCTAACGAACACACAGAGCTGCTGGTCTGAGGTGCGTTCGTGGCAGGTATGCTTTCGTCCCAAATTCGCCAGCGCTTGCTGGAAAAAGACGCACTAGGCCTCAAAGACGCACAGGCCCTCGCGGCCTCGTTCGATGTGGCATCGCAGAACTCCCGTGCCTACGCCGCCGACCGCGCGGCAGCCCCCCCCCCCCCACCTCCCACAGGCCTGCGCTGCCAGGGCAGCAGATCACCCAGGGGGGCCCCACTGCTACTTTTGTGGGCAAGGGAAACACCCCCGAATGTGCTGCCCGGCCCGCTCGGCCCCCTGTAAAGGGTGCGGCAAATAGGGGCACTTTTTAGCAGTGTGCCAGGCCCGGGAGGTAGCCGCTATCTCCTGGGGAGAACCACAAACTCAACCCCCCCCCCCCACCCCCCAGCAATCCATGTGCGGCCAACCGGCGCCGCCATCTTGGGTCCCGGACTCCATGCGGGAGGGATGGGCGCCGCCATTTTGTGCTCCTCCGGCAATGTGCGATCCATGGGCGGCGCCACCTTGTCCACCCCCGACCGTGTGCGACCCGTGGAAGCCGCCATCTTGGCTGATGGCTAAGGACCCCGGGATGGACGGCCCCACGGGGCCTGAAGAAAACGCCCCAATGCAGCAACTACGACTGGCTTCTGTGACCCTGGGCCAGTCGCGGCCCCGAACACTCCAAACAGCAACAGGATTTATAAACGGGTACGAGACGCCCTGCCTGATCGACACTGGGAGCACGGAGAGTTTTATACATTCCGATACGGTAAGACGCTGTTCCCTTCCAATCCACCCGAGTAATCAAAAGAAAATTCTGGCAGCAGGATCCCATTCCGTACAGATCAAAGGGTTCTACATCGTGAACCTCACGGTGCAGAGGTGGGAGTTCAAGAACTACCGGCTTTACGTCCTCCCCCACCTCTGCGCTGCCACACTCCTGGGGTTGGATTTTCAGTGTAACCTCCAGAGTTTAACGTTTAAATTTGGCGGCCCTGTACCCCCACTCACTTTCTGCGGCCTCGCGACCATCAAGGTCGACCCACCGTCCCTGTTTGCGAACCTCACCCCGGATTGCAAACCCGTCGCCACTAGGAGCAGATGGTACAGAGCCCAGGACCGAACCTTTATCCGGTCTGAAGTCCAGCGGCTGCTGAGGGAAGGCATAACCAAGGCCAACAATAGTCTCTGGAGAGCCCAGGTGGTAGTTGTAAAGATCAGGAAGAAGCAGAGGATGGTCGTAGACTATAGTCAAACCATCAATAGATACACGCAGCTGGACGCGTACCCTCTCCCCCGCATATCCGACATGGTCAATCGGAATGCACAGCGCAAGGTCTTTTCCACCGTGGACCTTAAGTCCGCCTACCACCAGCTCCCCATCCTCCCGAGCGACCGCAAATACACTGCTTTTGAAGCAGATGGGCGGCTCTATCACTTTTTAAGGGCTCTATTCGGAGTCACTAACAGGGTCTCGTTCTTCCAACGGGAGATGGACCGAATGGTTGACCGGGACGGTTTGCGGACCATGTTCCCGCACCTCGACAACATCATCATCTGCGGCCACGACCAGCAGGACTACGACGCCAACCTCCGCAAATTCCTCCAGACCGCAAATGCCCTGAATCTCACATACAACAGGGAGAAACACCAGGTGTTAGATTTGGAGGTAGTTGAGCACTTTGGGGACAGTGACCATAATTCAGTGACGTTTACATTAGTGATGGAAAGGGATAAGTATACCCCGCAGGGCAAGAGTTATAGCTGGGGGAAGCGCAATTATGATGCCATTAGACATGACTTGGGGGGGATAGGTTGGAGAAGTAGGCTGCAAGTGTTGGGCACACTGGATATGTGGAGCTTGTTCAAGGAACAGCTACTGCGTGTTCATGATAAGTACGTACCGATCAGGCAGGGAGGAAGGCGTCGAGCCAGGGAAACGTGGTTTACCAAAGAAGTGGAATCTCTTGTTAAGAGGAAGAAGGAGGCCTATGTGAAGATGAGGTGTGAAGTTTCAGTTGGGGCGATGGATAGTTACAAGGTAGCGAGGAAGGATCTAAAGAGAGAGCTAAGACGAGCAAGGAGGGGACATGAGAAGTATTTGGCAGGTAGGATCAAGGGAAACCCAAAAGCTTTCTATAGGTATGTCAGGAATAAAAGAATGACTAGGGTAAGAGTAGGGCCAGTCAAGGACAGGGATGGGAAGTTGTGTGTGGAATCTGAAGAGATAGGAGCGATACTAAATGAATATTTTTCGTCAGTATTCACTCAGGAAAAAGATAATGTTGTGGAGGAGAATGCTGAGACCCAGGCTATTAGAATAGATGGCATTGAGGTACGTAGGGAAGAGGTGTTGGCAATTCTGGACAGGCTGAAAATAGATAAGTCCCCGGGGCCTGATGGGATTTATCCTAGGATTGTCTGGGAGGGCAGGGAAGAGATTGCTGAGCCTTTGGCTTTGATTTTTATGTCATCATTGGCTACAGGAATAGTGCCAGAGGACTGGAGGATAGCAAAAGTGGTCCCTTTGTTCAAGAAGGGGAGTAGAGACAACCCCGGCAACTATAGACCGGTGAGCCTCACGTCTGTTGTGGGTAAAGTCTTGGTAGGGATTATAAGAGACAAGATTTATAATCATCTAGATAGGAATAATATGATTAGGGATAGTCAGCATGGCTTTGTGAAGGGTAGGTCATGCCTAACAAACCTTATCGAGTTCTTTGAGAAGGTGACTGAACTGGTACAAGAGGGTAGAGCAGTTGATGTGGATTTCAGTAAAGCGTTTGATAAGGTTCCCCACGGTAGGCTATTGCATAAAATACGGAGGCTGGGGATTGAGGGTGATTTAGAGATGTGGATCAGAAATTGGCTAGCTGAAAGAAGACAGAGGGTGGTGGTTGATGGGAAATGTTCAGAATGGAGTACAGTCACAAGTGGCGTACCACAAGGATCTGTTCTGGGGCCGTTGCTGTTTGTCATTTTTATAAATGACCTAGAGGAAGGCGCAGAAGGGTGGGTGAGTAAATTTGCAGACGATACTAAAGTCGGTGGTGTTGTCGATAGTGTGGAAGGATGTTGCAGGTTACAGAGGAACATAGATAAGCTGCAGCGCTGGGCTGAGAGGTGGCAAATGGAGTTTAATGTAGAGAAGTGTGAGGTGATTCACTTTGGAAGGAATAACAGGAATGCGGAATATTTGGCTAATGGTAAAACTCTTGGAAATGTGGATGAGCAGAGGGATCTCGGTGTCCATCTAGATAGATCCCTGAAAGTTGCCACCCAGGTTGATAGGGTGGTGAAGAAGGCCTATAGTGTGTTGCCTTTATTGGTAGAGGGATTGAGTTCCGGAGTCATGAGGTCATGTTGCAGCTGCACAAAACTCTGGTACGGCCGCATTTGGAGTATTGCGTACAGTTCTGGTCACCGCATTATAGGAAGGACGTGGAGGCTTTGGAGCGGGTGCAGAGGAGATTTACCAGGATGTTGCCTGGTATGGAGGGAAAATCTTATGAGGAGAGGCTGATGGACTTGAGGTTATTTTTGTTAGAGAGAAGGAGGTTAAGAGGAGACTTAATAAAGGCATACAAAATGATCAGGGGGTTAGATAGGGTGGACAGTGAGAGCCTTCTCCCGCGGATGGAAATGGCTAGCACGAGGGGACATAGCCTTAAACTGAGGGGAAATAGATATAGGACAGAGGTCAGAGATAGGTTCTTTACGCAAAGAGTGGTGAGGCCGTGGAATGCCCTACCTGCAATAGGAGTGAACTCGCCAACATTGAGGGCAATTAAAAGTTTATTGGATAAGCATATGGATGATAATGGCATAGTGTAGGTTAGATGGCTTTTGTTTTTTGATTTCCCATGTCGGTGCAACATCGTGGGCCGAAGGGCCTGTACTGCGCTGTATCGTTCTATGTTTTATGTTCTAAATGCGTGTTTAGCCCCGACCGTCTAGCCATCCTCGGCTACGTAGTGCGAAATGGAGTGATAGGCCCAGACCCCGAACGCATGCGCCCCCTCATGGAGTTCCCCCTCCCTCACTGCTCCAAGGCCCTGAAACGCTGCCTGGGCTTTTTCTCTTATTACACCCAGTGGGTCCCCAACTACGCGGACAAGGCCCGTCCGCTAATCCAGTCCACCGTCTTTCCCCTGTCGACAGAGGCCCGCCAGGCCTTCAGCCGCATCAAAGCGGATATCGCAAAGGCCACAATGCACGCGATCGACGAGTCCCTCCCCTTCCAGGTCGAGAGCGATGCATCCGACGTAGCTCTGGAGTCAACACTCAACAAGCGGGCAGACCCGTGGCCTTCTTTTCACGCACCCTCCACGCTTCAGAAATCCGCCACTCCTCAGTGGAAAAGGAGGGCCAGGCCATAGTGGAAGCTGTGCGGCATTGGAGACATTACCTGACCGGGACGAGATTCACTCTCCTCACTGGCCAACAGTCGGTTGCCTTCATGTTCGATAATGCATAGCGGGGCAAGATCAAGAACGACAAGATCCTGCGGTGGAGGGTCGAACTCTCCACCTATAACTCCGAGATCTTGTATCGTCCTGGAAAGCTGAACGAGCCGTCTGGACCCCTATCCCATGGCACATGTGCCAACGCACAAGTGGACCGTCTCCGAACCCTCCACGAGGACCTCTGCCACCCGGGGGTCACTCGGTTCTATCACTTCGTAAAGACCCGCAACCTACCCTACTCCATCGAGGAGGTCAGGACAGCCACCAGGAACTGCCAAATCTGCGCAGAGCGCAAAACGCACTTCTCCAGGCCAGATAAAGCACATGTGATAAAGGCTTCCCGTCCCTTTGAGCGCCTCAGTCTGGACTTCAAAGGCCCCCTCCCCTCTACCCACCGCAACTAGTACTTCCTGAACGTGATTGACAAGTACTCCCTGTTACCATTAGCTATTCCCTGTCCCGACATGACCGCGGACACGGTAATTAGAGCCCTCACCACCGTCTTTACACTATTCGGTTTCCCCGCGGACATACAGAGCGATAGGGGGTCCTCCTTCATGAGCAATGAACTGCGTCAATTCCTGCTCATCAAGGACATCGCCTCGAGCAGGCCGACCAGTTACAACCCCCGGGGGAATGGTCAGGTAGAGAGGGAGAACGGAACGGTCTGGAAGACCGTCCTGCTGGCCCTACGGTCCAGGAATCTCCCAGTATCCCGCTGCAGGAAGTCCTCCCGGACGACCTCCACTCCACCCGGTCGCTGCTTTGTACAACAACAAATCAAACACCTCAGGGACTCCTCCTTGTCTTCCCTAGGAAGTCCTCCTCCGGAACGTCACTTCCAACCTGGCTGGCAGCCCCGGGACCCATCCTGCTCCTTAAGCATGTGCGGACGCACAAATCGGACCCGTTGGTCGAGAGGGTTCATCTCCTCAACGCGAACCCTCAATACGCCTACGTGGCGTACCCCGACGGCCGACAGGACACGGTCTCCCTGCGGGACATGGCACCCGCCGGAGCTCCACACACACCCTCCCTCCCACCGGCGCACCCCACAGCCGACCCCTCCGGAGTTGCACACAGCCCCCCCAACACCAGTCACCCCCTCTGGAGCTCCATCCCGCCCCCAACACCATTCACCCCTCCCTCCCACCGGCGCACCCCACAGCCGCCTCCTTCCCGGGTGGATCGGTCCTTCCCCCGGCTCCGAATAGGGATATTGGAGCGGGGAGAGGCATTGCGACGTTCCCAGAGACGACGGGGCCCGAACCAGCATCTGCATCACCACTGGGGCTAAGCCGATCGGCGAGGACGACCAGGGAACCCATTCGACTCATCGAATCAGTATAGTAAAGCAAGAAATGTCTCTAGAAATATATATTTTTTGGTTGCCCAGTAAAAGCGACATTGTAAGTAGTACTAGTAGTTGATATCGGAGCATAACCGCCGTGTTAGCGGCATCCTAGGTACCGACTCTGTAAACACCTACCACCATACGGCCCACGACCCCAACGGGTTCTTTTCCAACAAGGGGTGAATGTGGTGGTATGTATTAGGGGTATTAAGGTACCGTGTGAGGCCGAGAGGCTATTGGTGGATAGACACTGGATCCCGTTTGGATCGGCAGCCTGCCAGCTCCACCCAGTAAGGCGGAGTATAGGAGCCCGGGTTCTCCCAGAAGCCACATTCTGTAACTGTGCTGCTGGGGAACAAGTCTGCATAATAAAGCCATCGATCGGCTCCTTCTCAGCTCGTCTCGTGAGTGATTGATTGTGCTACACCCTGTGACAGTATACAGTTAACCATTTACTTCTCAATAATCCCTGGGAGCAGGGGACAGGCAGTGTGGCTTTGGGAGACCCCAATTAAAAAGTTGTCCGAGAGACCTCTATGCTGTATATAGTTAACCATTTACTTTTTCTCAATATTCCCCTTCGTGTGATACAAGGGGCCCCTGCAGTGTTGCCTCAAACCCCCGCAGTGTAATGGTCACCATTACTGAGACGGGTTTTTAAATTACGGTTACAGAAACGGACAATGGAACTGTGACGTTAACAGCCACTTACAGGCCCATCCACAGCCTGTTGTCAGGCTCCAGGCCGTGCTGAAGGAGGCGACACCGTTCTGTAACCAGCTCTTTGTTATATCAGATTTGCCAGGACCATCCACAGCCTGGTGTCAGGCTCCAGGCCGTGCTGAAGGAGGCGACACCGTTCTGTAACCAGCTCCTTGTTGTGTCAGATTTGACAGGACCATCCACAGCCTGGTGTCAGGCTCCAGGCCATGCTGAAGGAGGCGACACCGTTCTGTAACCAGCTCCTTGTTATATCAGATTTGACAGGACTATCCACAGCCTGGTGTCAGGCTCCAGGCGGTGCTGAAGGAGGTGACACCGTTCTGTAACCAGCTCCTTGTTATATCAGATTTGACAGGACCATCCACAGCCTGGTGTCAGGCTCCAGGCCGCGCTTAAGGAGGTGACACCATTCTGTAACCAGCACCTTGTTGTATCAGATTTGACAGGACCATCCACAGCCTGGTGTCAGGCTCCAGGCCCGGCTGAAGGAGGCGACACTGTTCTGTAACCAGCACCTTGTTGTATCAGATTTGACAGGACCATCCACAGCCTGGTGTCAGGCTCCAGGCCGTGCTGAAGGAGGTGATACCGTTCTGTAACCAGCACCTTGTTGTATCAGATTTGACAGGACCATCCACAGCCTGTTGTCAGGCTTCAGGCCGTGCTGAAGGAGGCGACACCGTTCTGTAACCAGCACCTTGTTATATCAGATTTGACAGGCCCATCCACAGCCTGGTGTCAGGCTCCAGGCCGTGCTGAAGGAGGTGATACCGTTCTGTAACCAGCTCCTTGTTATATCAGATTTGACAGGACCATCCACAGCCTGGTGTCAGGCTCCAGGCCGTGCTGAAGGAGGCGACACCGTTCTGTAACCAGCTCTTTGTTATATCAGATTTGACAGGACCATCCACAGCCTGGCGTCAGGCTCCAGGCCGTGCTGAAGGAGGCGACACCTTTCTGTAACCAGCTCCTTGTTATATCAGATTTGACAGGACCATCCACAGGCTGGTGTCAGGCTCCAGGCCGTGCTGAAGGAGGCGACACCGTTCTGTAACCAGCTCCTTGTTATATCAGGTTTGACAAGACCATCCACAGCCTGGTGTCAGGCTCCAGGCCGTGCTGAAGGAGGCGACACCGTTCTGTAACCAGCTCCTTGTTGTGTCAGATTTGACAGGACCATCCACAGCCTGGTGTCAGGCTCCAGGCCATGCTGAAGGAGGCGACACCGTTCTGTAACCAGCTCCTTGTTATATCAGATTTGACAGGACAATCCACAGCCTGGTGTCAGGCTCCAGGCCGTGCTGAAGGAGGTGACACCGTTCTGTAACCAGCTCCTTGTTATATCAGATTTGACAGGACTATCCACAGCCTGGTGTCAGGCTCCAGGCGGTGCTGAAGGAGGTGACACCGTTCTGTAACCAGCTCCTTGTTATATCAGATTTAACAGGACCATCCACAGCCTGGTGTCAGGCTCCAGGCCGCGCTGAAGGAGGCGACACCGTTCTGTAACCAGCACCTTGTTGTATCAGAATTGACAGGACCATCCACAGCCTGGTGTCAGGCTCCACGCCGTGCTGAAGGAGGCGACACCGTTCTGTAAAAAGGAACCTTGTTGTATCAGAATTGACAGGACCATCCACAGCCTGGTGTCAGGCTCCAGGCCGCGCTTAAGGAGGTGACACCATTCTGTAACCAGCACCTTGTTGTATCAGATTTGACAGGACCATCCACAGCCTGGTGTCAGGCTCCAGGCCGTGCTGAAGGAGGCGACACCGTTCTGTAACCAGCACCTTGTTATATCAGATTTGACAGGACCATCCACAGACTGGTGTCAGGCTCCAGGCCGTGCTGAAGGAGGTGACACCGTTCTGTAACCAGCACCTTGTTGTATCAGATTTGACAGGACCATCCACAGCCTGGTGTCAGGCTCCAGGCCGTGCTGAAGGAGGCGACACCGTTCTGTAACCAGCACCTTGTTATATCAGATTTGACAGGACCATCCACAGACTGGTGTCAGGCTCCAGGCCGTGCTGAAGGAGGTGACACCGTTCTGTAACCAGCTCCTTGTTCTCTCAGATTTGACAGGAACCACAGCCTGGTGTCAGTCTCCAGGCCGTGCTGAAGGAGGCGACACCGCTCTGTAACCAGCTCCTTGTTATATCAGATTTGACAGGACCATCCACAGCCTGGTGTCAGGCTCCAGGCCGTGCTGAAGGAGGCGACACCGTTCTGTAACCAGCTCGTGGTTCTATCAGATTTGACAGGACCATCCACAGCCTGGTGTCAGGCTCCAGGCCGTGCTGAAGGAGGTGACACCGATCTGTAACCAGCGTCTTGTTATATCCGATTTGACAGGACCATCCACAGCCTGGTGTCAGGCTCCAGGCCGTGCTGAAGGAGGCGACACCGTTATGTAACCAGCATCTTGTCGTATCAGATTTGACAGGACCATCCACAGACTGGTGTCAGGCTCCAGGCCGTGCTGAAGGAGGTGACACCGTTCTGTAACCAGCACCTTGTTATATCAGATTTGACAGGACCATCCACAGCCTGGTCTCAGGCCCCAGGCCTCGCTGAAGGAGGCGACACTGTTCTGTAACCAGCACCTTGTTATATCAGATTTGACAGGACCATCCACAGCCTGGTGTCAGGCTCCAGGCCGTGCTGAAGGAGGTGACACCGTTCTGTAACCAGCTCCTTGTTATATCAGATTTGACAGGACCATCCACAGCCTGGTGTCAGGCTCCAGGCTGTGCTGAAGGAGGTGACACCGTTCTGTAACCAGCTCCTTGCTGTATCAGATTTGACAGGACCATCCACAGCCTGGTGTCAGGCTCCAGGCCATGCTGAAGGAGCTGACACCATTCTGTAACCAGCTCCTTGTTATATCAGATTTGACAGGACCATCCACAGCCTGGTGTCAGGCTCCAGGCCGTGCTGAAGGAGGCGACACCGTTCTGTAACCAGCTCCTTGTTATATCAGATTTGACAGGACCATCCATAGCCTGGTGTCAGGCTCCAGGCCGTGCTGAAGGAGGCGACACCGTTCAGTAACCTGCTCCTTGTTATATCAGATTTGACAGAACCAGCCAAAGCCTGGTGTCAGGCTCCAGGCCGTGCTGAAGGAGGCGACACTGTTCTGTATCCAGCTCCTTGTTATATCAGATTTGACAGGTCCATTCACAGCCTGGTGTCATGCTCCAGGCCGTGCTGAAGGAGGCGACACAGTTCTGTAACGTGCTCCTTGTTATATCAGATTTGACAGGACCATCCACAGCCTGGTGTCAGGCTCCAGGCCGTGCTGAAGGAGGCGACACCGTTCTGTAACCAGCTCCTTGTTATATCAGATTTGACAGGACCATCCACAGCCTGGTGTCAGGCTCCAGACCGTGCTGAAGGAGGCGACACCGTTCTGTTACCAGCTCCTTGTTATATCAGATTTGACAGGACCATCCACAGCCTCGTGTCAGGCTCCAGGCCGTGCTGAAGGAGATGACACCATTCTGTAACCAGCTCCTTGTTATATCAGATTTGACAGGACCATCCACAGCCTGGTGTCAGGCTCCAGGCCGTGCTGAAGGAGATGACACCGTTCTGTAACCAGCTCCTTGTTATATCAGATTTGACAGGACCATCCACAGCCTGGTGTCAGGCTCCAGGCTGTGCTGAAGGAGGTGACACCGTTCTGTAACCAGCTCCTTGCTGTATCAGATTTGACAGGACCATCCACAGCCTGGTGTCAGGCTCCAGGCCGTGCTGAAGGAGGCGACACCGTTCTGTAACCAGCTCCTTGTTATATCAGATTTGACAGGACCATCCACAGCCTGGTGTCAGGCTCCAGGCCGTGCTGAAGGAGGCGACACTGTTCAGTAACCTGCTCCTTGTTATATCAGATTTGACAGGACCATCCACAGCCTGGTGTCAGGCTCCAGGTCGTGCTGAAGGAGGCGACACCGTTCAGTAACCTGCTCCTTGTTATATCAGATTTGACAGAACCAGCCAAAGCCTGGTGTCAGGCTCCAGGCCGTGCTGAAGGAGGCGACACCGTTCTGTAACCAGCTCCTTGTTATATCAGATTTGACAGGTCCATTCACAGCCTGGTGTCATGCTCCAGGCCG
Source organism: Scyliorhinus torazame (assembly GCF_047496885.1). Taxonomy (NCBI): domain Eukaryota; kingdom Metazoa; phylum Chordata; class Chondrichthyes; order Carcharhiniformes; family Scyliorhinidae; genus Scyliorhinus; species Scyliorhinus torazame. The sequence goes on along the minus strand of NC_092729.1, from coordinate 22,947,121 downwards.
TGCTGAAGGAGGCGACACAGTTCTGTAACGTGCTCCTTGTTATATCAGATTTGACAGGACCATCCACAGCCTGGTGTCAGGCTCCAGGCCGTGCTGAAGGAGGTGACACCGTTCTGTAACAATCTCCTTGTTATGTCAGATTTGACAGGACCATCCACAGCCTGGTGTCAGGCTCCAGGCCGTGCTGAAGGAGGCGACACCGTTCTGTAACCAGCTCCTTGTTATATCAGATTTGACAGGACCATCCACAGCCTGGTGTCAGGCTCCAGAACGTGCTGAAGGAGGCGACACCGTTCTGTTACCAGCTCCTTGTTATATCAGATTTGACAGGACCATCCACAGCCTCGTGTCAGGCTCCAGGCCGTGCTGAAGGAGGCGACACCGTTCTGTAACCAGCTCCTTGTTATATCAGATTTGACAGGACCATCCACAGCCTGGTGTCAGGCTCCAGGCCGTGCTGAAGGAGGTGACACCGTTCTGTAACCAGCTCCTTGTTATATCAGATTTGACAGGACCATCCACAGCCTGGTGTCAGGCTCCAGGCCGTGCTGAAGGAGGCGACACCGTTCTGTAACCAGCTCCTTGTTATATCAGATTTGACAGGACCATCCACAGCCTTGTGTCAGGTTCCAGGCCGTGCTGAAGGAGGCGACACTGTTCTGTAACCAGCTCCTTGTTGTATCAGATTTGACAGGACCATCTACAGCCTGGTGTCAGGCTCCAGGCCGTGCTGAAGGAGGCGACACCATTCTGTAACCAGCTCCTTGTTATATCAGATTTGACAGGACCATCCACAGCCTGGTGTCAGTCTCCAGGCCGTGCTGAAGGAGGTGACACCGTTCTGTAACCAACTCCTTGTTATATCAGATTTGACAGGACCATCCACAGGCTGGTGTCAGTCTTTAGGCCGTGCTGAAGGAGGCGACACCGTTCTGTAACCAGCTCCGTGTTATTTCAGATTTGACAAGGACCATCCACAGACTGGTGTCAGGTTCCAGGCCCTGCTGAAGGAGGCGACACCATTCTGTAACCAGCTCCTTGTTATATCAGATTTGACAGGACCATCCACAGCCTGGGATCAGGATCCAGGCCGTGCTGAAGGAGGCGACACCGTTCTGTAACTATCACCTTGTTATATCAGATTTGACAGGACCATCCACAGCCTGGTGTCAGGCTCCAGGCCGTGCTGAAGGAGGCGAAACCGTTCTGTAACCAGCTCCCTGTTATATCAGATTTGACAGGACCATCCACAGCCTGGTGTCAGGCTCCAGGCCGTGCTGAAGGAGGCGACACCGTTCTGTAACCAGCTCCTTGTTGTATCAGATTTGACAGCACCATCCACAGCCTGGTGTCAGGCTCAAGGCCGTGCTGAAGGAGGCGACACCGTTCTCTAACCAGCTCTTTGTTGTATCAGATTTGACAGCACCATCCACAGCCTGGTGTCAGGCCCCAGGCCGTGCTGAAGGAGGCGACGCCGTTCTGTAACCTTCTCCTTTTTGTATCAGATTTGACAGGACCATCCACAGCCTGGTGTCAGGCTCCAGGCCGTGCTGAAGGAGGTGACACCGTTCTGTAACCAGCACCTTGTTATATCAGATTTGACAGGACCATCCACAGCCTGGTGTCCGGCTCCAGGCCGTGCTGAAGGAGGCGACACCGTTCTGTAACCAGCTCCTCGTTATATCAGGTTTGACAGGACCATCCACAGCCTGGTGTCAGGCTCCAGGCTGTGCTGAAGGAGGCGACACCGCTCTGTAACCAGCTCCTTGTTATATCAGATTTGACAGGACCATCCACAGCCTGGTGTCAGGCTCCAGGCCGTGCTGAAGGAGGCGACACCGCTCTGTAACCAGCTCCTTGTTATATCAGATTTGACAGGACCATCCACAGCCTGGTGTCAGGCTCCAGGCCGTGCTGAAGGAGGCGACACCGTTCTGTAACCAGCTCCTTGTTATATCAGATTTGACAGGACCATCCACAGCCTCGTGTCAGACCCAGGCCGTGCTGAAGGAGGCGACACCGTTCTGTAACCAGCTCCTTGTTATATCAGATTTGACAGGACCATCCACAGCCTGGTGTCAGGATCCAGGCCGTGCTGAAGGAGGCGACACCGTTCAGTAACCTGCCCCTTGTTATATCAGATTTGACAGGACCATCCACAGCCTGGTGTCAGGCTCCAGGCCGTGCTGAAGGAGGCGACACCGTTCAGTAACCTGCTCCTTGTTATATCAGATTTGACAGAACCAGCCAAAGCCTGGTGTCAGGCTCCAGGCCGTGCTGAAGGAGGCGACACCGTTCTGTAACCAGCTCCTTGTTATATCAGATTTGACAGGTCCATTCACAGCCTGGTGTCATGCTCCAGGCCGTGCTGAAGGAGGCGACACAGTTCTGTAACGTGCTCCTTGTTATATCAGATTTGACAGGACCATCCACAGCCTGGTGTCAGGCTCCAGGCCGTGCTGAAGGAGGCGACACCGTTCTGTAACCAGCTCCTTGTTATATCAGATTTGACAGGACCATCCACAGCCTGGTGTCAGGCTCCAGACCGTGCTGAAGGAGGCGACACCGTTCTGTTACCAGCTCCTTGTTATATCAGATTTGACAGGACCATCCACAGCCTCGTGTCAGGCTCCAGGCCGTGCTGAAGGAGATGACACCATTCTGTAACCAGCTCCTTGTTATATCAGATTTGACAGGACCATCCACAGCCTGGTGTCAGGCTCCAGGCCGTGCTGAAGGAGATGACACCGTTCTGTAACCAGCTCCTTGTTATATCAGATTTGACAGGACCATCCACAGCCTTGTGTCAGGTTCCAGGCCGTGCTGAAGGAGGCGACACTGTTCTGTAACCAGCTCCTTGTTGTATCAGATTTGACAGGACCATCTACAGCCTGGTGTCAGGCTCCAGGCCGTGCTGAAGGAGGCGACACCGTTCTGTAACCAGCTCGTTGTTATATCAGATTTGACAGGACCATCCACAGCCTGGTGTCAGGCTCCAGGCCGTGCTGAAGGAGGCGACACCGTTCTGTAACCAGCTCCTTGTTATATCAGATTTGACAGGACCATCCACAGCCTGGTGTCAGTCTCCAGGCCGTGCTGAAGGAGGTGACACCGTTCTGTAACCAACTCCTTGTTATATCAGATTTGACAGGACCATCCACAGCCTGGTGTCAGGCTCCAGGCCGTGCTGAAGGAGGCGACACCGTTCTGTAACCAGCTCCGTGTTATTTCAGATTTGACAAGGACCATCCACAGACTGGTGTCAGGTTCCAGGCCCTGCTGAAGGAGGCGACACCATTCTGTAACCAGCTCCTTGTTATATCAGATTTGACCGGACCATCCACAGCCTGGGATCAGGATCCAGGCCGTGCTGAAGGAGGCGACACCGTTCTGTAACTATCACCTTGTTATATCAGATTTGACAGGACCATCCACAGCCTGGTGTCAGGCTCCAGGCCGTGCTGAAGGAGGCGAAACCGTTCTGTAACCAGCTCCCTGTTATATCAGATTTGACAGGACCATCCACAGCCTGGTGTCAGGCTCCAGGCCGTGCTGAAGGAGGCGACACCGTTCAGTAACCTGCTCCTTGTTATATCAGATTTGACAGAACCAGACAAAGCCTGGTGTCAGGCTCCAGGCCGTGCTGAAGGAGGCGACACCGTTCTGTAACCAGCTCCTTGTTGTATCAGATTTGACAGGTCCATTCACAGCCTGGTGTCATGCTCCAGGCCGTGCTGAAGGAGGCGACACAGTTCTGTAACGTGCTCCTTGTTATATCAGATTTGACAGGACCATCCACAGCCTGGTGTCAGGCTCCAGGCCGTGCTAAACGAGGCGACACCGTTCTGTAACCAGCTCCTCGTTATATCAGGTTTGACAGGACCATCCACAGCCTGGTGTCAGGCTCCAGGCCGTGCTGAAGGAGGCGACACCGCTCTGTAACCAGCTCCTTGTTATATCAGATTTGACAGGACCATCCACAGCCTGGTGTCAGGCTCCAGGCCGTGCTGAAGGAGGCGACACCGTTCTGTAACCAGCTCATTGTTGTGTCAGATTTGACAGGACCGTCCACAGCCTGGTGTCAGGCTCCATGCCGTGCTGAAGGAGGCAACCCCGTTCTGCAACGAGCACCGTGCTATATCAGATTTGACAGGACCATCCACAGCCTGGTGTCAGGCTCCAGGCCGTGCTGAAGGAGGCGACACCGTTCTGTAACCAGCACCTTGTTGTAGCAGATTTGACAGGACCATCCACAGCCTGGTGTCAGGCTCCAGGCCGTGCTGAAGGAGGCGACACCGTTCTGTAACCAGCTCCTTGTTATATCAAATTTGACAGGACCATCCACAGCCTGGTGTCAGGCTCCAGGCCGTGCTGAAGGAGGCGACACCGTTCTGTAACAAGCTCCGTGTTATTTCAGATTTGACAGGACCATCCACAGACTGGTGTCAGGTTCCAGGCCCTGCTGAAGGAGGCGACACCATTCTGTAACCAGCTCCTTGTTATATCAGATTTGACAGGACCATCCACAGCCTGGGTTCAGGATCCAGGCCATGCTGAAGGAGGCGACACCGTTCTGTAACCTGCTCCTTGTTATATCAGATATGACAGGACCATCCACAGCCTGGTGTCAGGCTCCAGGCCGTGCTGAAGGAGGCGACACCGTTCTGTAACCTGCTCCTTGTTATATCAGATTTGACAGGACCATCCACAGCCTGGTGTCAGGCTCCAGGCCGTGATGAAGGAGGCGACACCGTTCTGTAACCAGCTCCTTGTTATATCAGATTCGACTGGCCCATCCACAGCCTGGTGTCAGGCTCCAGGCCGTGCTGAAGGAGGCGACACCGTTCTGTAACCAGCACCTTGTTATATCAGATTTGACAGGACCATCCACAGCCTGGTGTCAGGCTCCAGGCTGTGCTGAAGGAGGCGACACCGTTCTGTAACCAGCTCCTTGTTGTATCAGATTTGACAGGGCCATCCACAGCCTGGTGTCAGGCTCCAGGCCGTGCTGAAGGAGGCGACACCTTTCTGTAACCATCTCCATGTTGTATCAGATTTGACAGGAACCACAGCCTGGTGTCAGGCTCCAGGCCGTGCTGAAGGATGCGACACCGTTCTGTAACCAGCTCCTTGTTATATCAGATTTGACAGGACCATCCACAGCCTGGTGTCAGGCTCCAGGCCGTGTTGAAGGAGGCGACACCGTTCTGTAACCAGCTCCTTGTTATATCAGATTTTACAGGACCATCCACAGCCTGCTGTCAGGCACCAAGCCGTGTTGATGGAGGCGACACCGTTCTGTAACCAGCTCCTTGTTATATCAGATTTGACAGGACCTTCCACAGCCTGGTGTCAGGCTCCAGGCCGTGCTGAAGGAGGCGACACCGTTCTGTAACCAGCTCCTTGTTGTATCAAATTTGACAGGACCATCCACAGCCTGGTGTCAGGCTCCAGGCCGTGCTGAAGGAGGCGACACCGTTCTGTAACCAGCTCCTTGTTGTATCAGATTTGACAGGACCATCCACAGCCTGGTGTCAGGCTCCAGGCCGTGCTGAAGGAGGTGACACCGTTCTGTAACCAGCTCCTTGTTATACCAGATTTGACATGACCATCCACAGCCTGGTGTCAGGCTCCAGGCCGTGCTGAAGGAGGTGACACCGTTCTGTAACCAGCACCTTGTTATATCAGATTTGACAGGACCATCCACAGCCTGGTGTCAGGCTCCAGGCCGTGCTGAAGGAGTGTAGAAGCCAAGTATTTCAAATACAACTAGTATAGGTAAAAGATAGCTGTTTAAGCATAAATGTTGAGCCCCAGTTTTTTTAATACCCACTTATACAGCATAATTCACTTTTACTGAAGTCCATTGTTCTGGCAAATGCATATTTTCAAGAAACAGTGTGACATTAAAAAAAGCACAGTTGCAAGATAATTTGACACTTTCTTGTGCTAATTGTCAAGGACAGGGACTGGATACACAGCACCATTGTTCACAATGCAGATAACAGCTAGGTCAGAAAAGCTGATGTTGCACATTGAAGATGGACGGCTTGCCATCAAATCAAATGTGTTTGAGTCTAACCCAAACCAATTAGGATTATATTGGGGTGTAATTAGATGACTTAAGACAGATATGAAAGTGTATAACTAAAAAGTGTTTCCCCGCCATTTTGGGGTTTAGTTTTTTAAGTTTTTGTCTTTCTGTTAGTTTAGTCAGTTTTTGCCTTTGATTCTAGTCTCCATTTTAGAGATGTCTTTTGGGGGTTGTCAGTCTAACAGTCTGTGTCAGTGATGTTAGTCCACTTTTGACTTTGAGTTTGAGTTTAGCTGAAGATTAGCTTTCTCTCTCTTTTCATGTTTCATTGCCAGACTTTGACCTTTTAAAAGTTACTTTCGAGCTGTCTGCCTAAGCAAAGAAAGATAATGTCTGTAATTCTCTGAAAGCTTCGAATTGTCTACGAATTGCCTTTTAAATGACTTTCAAATTGTAATCAAGCGACTACAAATAAAACAATTATTTTTGGCACCTGAGGAGTTTATACTGCAAATTTCTGCTGAGTTCCAGTATTCGCAAAGTGCTACTGATAACCGAATAGCAGAGATGATATAAATTCCTTCAACTATACACAGTCGAATAATACAAGGAATCGAACAACTTAACACAGTCTACAAATAGTACAAATCTTACAACTTGTCGTATTGCGCCAGGACTTGATTCATCAACTAAGCTTCCCCCAAACTTGGCGTAGTTCGACAGGTTAAGATCCTATAAATTTCAGTTTCCTTTAATTGGCGTAGTCGGCAGTCAGGGGGGGAGTACTGAGGACGACCTTCGGAGGCCCAGGTGACGACGGAAAGCTTCGAAGATAATCGGAGGAGGTCGGGAACCTTCGGGAAGCTTCGGAGATAATCGGAGGAGGCCCAGAAGACAGCCGGAACCCACGGCTAGACTGGGGTAAGAAATATCTTTTTCACCCATTAAAAGTCTTAAAGCCGCATCAATCAGTACTTCGACCCTTGAAAAGAACATTTTTTATAGACTGTTAAATAAATCAAGTGCCAGTCGGTCGGTCAGGCTATCAGACGTGACTGGAAGATGAGTCACTGCAGTAACTAAAATAAAACGTCAGTCAGCGATCAAGAAAAGTTATGGCTGATCCTAATCAAAGTGTAGATTCAGAGCCTTTAGCAGACAGAAAATTACTCCCCACTACATCCAAGGGGGGTGCTGGAATACCAGATGTTTCTGTTGAAGATATGTTGGGGGATTGTAGATCTTTCACTCGTAGACATTTTAACCTATGTGAAACCTCAAAAAAAATTGAATCAAAGTATGATATCCCCAGAGGACAGTGGTCCTTCAATAATATCAAGAGAGCATGGGGAAAATGCACACGATTACACGGTGCAGAACGTGTAAAATGGTCCCTGGTAATTACGGGACAGATACACAGTCAGCAAGAGATCATTGTTAAAAATAAAAGTGATCATCAGCTTCAGTCCACTAAAGACCAACTAAGTGCTGTTCTTGAAGATTTGCAAGATGCAAAATCCAAACTTGAGCATTATGATGAAATTAGAACAGATTTGCAAAATAAAACCTCTGAACTCCAGCAGTTAAATGTTCAAATCGCAGAATTTCAAAATCAAGTTTTTGAAGTGGAGTCAGAATTCCAAAATCAAGTTTTTAAAATGGAGTCAAAATACCAACAGCTGCAATTAAATACTGAACGAAGTGATGATGAGTATAGGTCGACTAAAAGGCAATTAATTACAGTTGTTGAAGAATTGCAAGATGCAAAATCCAAACTTGAAACAGATTTGCAAGATGCAAAATCCAAACTTGAGCATTATGATGAAATTAAAACAGAATTGCAAGTTGCAAAATCCAAACTTGAAACAGAATTGCAAGTTGCAAAATCCAAACTTGAGCATTATGATGAAATTAGAACAGATTTGCAAAACAAAACCTCTGAACTCCAGCAATTTCAAATCCAAGTTTTTAAAGTGGAGTCAAAATACCAACAGTTGCAATTAACTACTGAGCGAAGCGATGATGAGTATAGGTCCACTAAAAAACAATTAATTACAGTTGTTGAAGAATTGCAAGATGCAAAATCCAAACTTGAAACAGATTTGCAAGATGCAAAATCCAAACTTGAGCATTCTGATGAAATTAAAACAGAATTGCAAGATGCAAAATCCAAACTTGAAACAGATTTGCAAGATGCAAAATCCAAACTTGAGCATTCTGATGAAATTAAAACAGAATTGCAAGATGCAAAATCCAAACTTGAGCATTATGATGAAATTAAAACAGATTTGCAAGTTGCAAAATCCAAACTTGAGCATTATGATGAAATTAAAACAGATTTGCAAGATGCAAAATCCAAACTTGAAACAGAATTGCAAGATACAAAATCCAAACTTGAATATTATGATGAAATTAAAACAGATTTGCAAGTTGCAAAATCCAAACTTGAGCATTATGATGAAATTAAAACAGAATTGCAAGATACAAAATCCAAACTTGAATATTATGATGAAATTAAAACAGATTTGCAAGTTGCAAAATCCAAACTTGAGCATTATGATGAAATTAAAACAGAATTGCAAGATGCAAAATCCAAACTTGAAACAGAACTGCAAGATGCAAAATCCAAACTTGAGCATTCTGATGAAATTAAAACAGGTTTGCAAGTTGCAAAATCCAAACTTGAGCATTATGATGAAATTAAAACAGATTTACGAGTTGCAAAATCCAAACTTGAGCATCATGATGAAATTAAAACAGATTTGCAAAACAAAACCTCTGAACTCCAGCAGTTATCTTTTCAAATAACAGAATTCCAAAATCAAGTCTTTGAAGTGGAGTCAAAATACCGACAATTGCAATTAAAAACTGAGCGAATTGAACTTGAAAATTGCAAGTTAGTGAAAGAAAGATGTGTTTTAGAAAGAAATATAACCAGCGTGAATGAAGATTGTAAATCTTTGACAAACATGCTTTCTGTACAAAAGATTGAACAAACTCAGAAAGCAGTCCAAACCACCCACCTAGTGGCACAATCGGCAATTGCACAGCCGAGATCAATTGTTAAAAATAAATCATTTTCTCTGTCGGATGAATCAGACGAAGATAGTGTTCCTACAATACAAAATACTAAAGCAATTCGACTAGCCCCTTTAAAACGCAAACGGGTTAGAGTTGGAAGCAAAAAAATAGAAGAAGATGGTGAAACTATCACTAGAAACATATTTGACCACCAATGGGTTCATGAACAAATTGATCCTTCTAAAATTGACGAATGGTCCAAGGGTCTTCCACACCCTAAAAAGGGTGGTATGACCACATGGGATGGAATTCACAGATTACAAGCCATTTACAGTCTCCACCCACTTGATGGAGTACAAATCCTGACTATCATGCTAGGTACTCGTATAAGTTCAACCCTTAGAAATGAAGTAGAAGTTGCCCTTGGAGACGATTTGCAAAATTTAGAAGCCGGTTGGCTAACAATCAAGAATTGGCTATTACAATTCCGTCCCCCGAGGACCAATTGGTCTAAGATCACAGCTTGCATTCAAAAAAATGATGAAGATATTCAGGATTTTGAGGAAAGATTTTTACATACTTGGATGGAATATTCAGGGATGACACTCGACCAGGAAAATGACACATGGGATGCAAGCACTTTAAGTCCATTAAAAACGGCTTTTATAGCCGGTGTTAAACCTGGAATTTCTGCTGCCTTGAATTTGGTTTTACCAGCTTGGGCCACAGCTGGCACATACCGAGACATAGTTGACCGATGCATTCAGATAGATCGTGGTTTGCACAATCAGGCAACTTTTAACACTGCAGCTGCTCAAATGCAGCCTATTGCTCAAATCCAGCCCATGTTACCTGCTGCTCCAGCGGCGGCTGTTGCAGCACCTGCAGGAATATCAGCACTAACTACAATTTCACCACCAGCGCCAGAGCAAACATGTACCCTTGCTCCATTAAAATCACGTAAGGAAATACCAAAATGTCTTTTCTGTGGTAGAGTAGGGCACTGGATGGCAAAATGCTATCAAAAACAACGGACCTCGTTGGATTCAAGAGATGATAATGAAGTAGAAAATATTCATTACAATACATACCCACCTCGTGGTCAATTACGTAACTCACACAAACAAGACGCACCTAGGGTTACGTTCCAACAAGACACACCCAGACTTGCGTACAGGGATTCTAGACCCTCCCAGCCGTACCCACGTAGGGAGGAACCGTACCCACGTAGGGACGAGCTGTACCCACGTAGGGAGGAACCGTACCCACGTAGGGACGAGCTGTACCCACGTAGGAATCTATACGATGATGATAATGCTGTGAATGAAATGTTAAACAGCTGTCCTCCAGCTCAAAGAAGTTCTCTGTATGATAATTCAAAAAACTACTAGAACCCACTCTTGATGATTCTCTCCATTTCTCTCTACATGCACTTGTGGAACAAAAAAATGATGGACTATATATTTCATTAAGAGTGGGAGGCATTTATATCGATTTTTTATTTGACACTGGAGCTGAACTTACCTGTGTTACTAAACAGAGTGCTGCTTTCTTTCCCCTAACTGTAGAAAAAATTGAAGCTTTTGCTGCAGGAGGAGGCTCGGTCACTCTTCGGAAGACTAAACCATTGCTTTTAGAATTTGGACCACATCAACTGATGACATCAATATGGGTAGGTCCGGTAACACAAGCACTTCTAGGTATGGACATCTTATCACAACTAAATTCTTCACTCAATTTCAATAATGGAAAAATCACCTGGTCCATTAGACACATCAAAAAAGAAGAAATACAAAGCCATCCAATTTGGGCAATTGACAAAAATGATTGTGGTCTTTTAAAAATGGAACCAGTCACTTTTATGGGATCCGCTCCACCTTGTACCAAACAATACCCTATTAATAAAACTTCAATTGAAGGCATTCTACCTATAATAAAACAACTTGAAGAGAGAGGTATTTTAATGCGCATTCACAGTTCATCAAACAGCCCTGTATGGCCTGTAAAAAAGGCTAATGGCACATGGCGCCTCACTATTGACTACAGAAAGGCAAATCAATTCATTGTCAGAAAAGCTCCTTTAGTGGCAGATCCATCTACAATCTTTAACTCTTTAACTCCTGACCTTCAATGGTTTTCAGTTATTGACATGGCAAATGGCTTCTGGCCAGTACCACTGGCTAAACATGTACAACCATGGTTTGCTTTTACAGTCAATCAGCAACAGGACACATGGACTAGACTACCGCAAGGTTTTCATAATAGCCCAACTGTTTACCACATGGCTCTGCAGAATCATCTCAGGCAACTACCTGATCTGCCTTCCACCATTATTCAGTATGTAGATGATGTTCTAATAGCCTCCATCAATAAAGATGATCATGACAAAGACTTACGGGTGGTCTTGAACCACCTCAGTACAAATGGTCACAAAGCTAGCTTTGCCAAAGCACAAATTGCCCAGGAAGAAGTTGTTTACTTGGGTCAGAAAATTTCCAAAGGCAAAAGGGAACTTACTCAGAACAGAACAATTGCCATCAAAGCAGCTAAAGAACCCTCAACTGTACAGGAAGTCAGATCTTTCTTGGGCCTCTGTAATTTTAACAGAAATTGGATTGATTCTTATACTCAGTTATGTCAGCCATTAAATGATCTTTTAAAAGGAAACAGAAAATCTAAAGATCAAGTTAAACTCAATTCAGAACAAAAACAATCATTTCTGAATTTGAAAAAGGTCTTGTGTTCGGCACCAGCCTTAGGTATTCCAAACAACGGAAAACCTTTTACCATGTTTGTTCATGAAAGAGATGGTTACATGACTGCAGTTCTAGCTCAAGAACATGGTGATCAGTTAAGACCAGTTGGGTACTATTCCCTTAAACTTGACAATGTGGCACAAGCATTTGGCAGTTGTTTACGAGCCATGGAAGCCACATGTCGAGCTGTAATGATGACATCAGGCCTTGTTCTAGACCAAAAATTAATCATTAAATGTCCACACTCAGTCCATTCTCTACTATCCATGAACAGAGTGTCACAAGTTACATCAGCAAGATGGACTAGGTGGACAGCAGTACTGGAAGCTCCCAACCTATATTTTCACAAAGCTAGTCCTATAAACCCATCATCCTTGCTCCCGCTTCCCGAGGAACAAAAGGGAGGGGAGGGAGAAGGGCATGACTGTGTGAAAATAATAGAGGAAATGGAAGAAGTACGCTTAGTAGAAGAAGAGCCACTACAGAACCCAGATTTAATCCTATTCACTGATGGTTCCTCTTTTATTGACAAGGGTATCAGAAAAGCTGGGTGGGCAGTCACAAGCCCATACGAAGTATTAGCTGAAGGAAGCTTGCCCCCAGGTACATCAGCTCAGCAGGCCGAATTAAAGGCACTAACAGAAGCATGTCATGTGGCAAGAGATAAAACTGCTAATATCTATACTGACTCCAGATATGGTTTTGGAGTAGCGCATGATTTTGGCCATCTGTGGAGAAAAAGAGGGTTTTTCACAACGGCAGGTACACCTATCCGAAATGGACAGGAAGTACAAAATCTTCTAGAAGCTATGGTTTTACCAAAAGAAGTATCAGTTCTAAAATGCAAAGCCCATACTCATGGAGACTCTATGGAAGCAAGAGGAAATGCTCTTGTTGACCAAGCAGCAAGGGAAGCTGCCTCCCTTTGTGCCTCTCAGTGGCATCAGGAATCCAGTCACATTTACAAATTGGGAGTAACTACCTTATTACATGATTTACGTGAAATGCAGAATGATTGTACAAAGGAAGAAAAATGGACATGGTTAGAATCAGGTATTCAACCAGGTGATGATGATGACATTTGGAGAGAAGTTCAAACTTGTAAACCAGTTGCACCACAATCGCTAATGCCTTTTTTAGCTCAACAAATTCATTCATGGGGACACATATCACCTCAACAAATGATGGATCGATTCCATAGAAGTTGGTGTGGTAAAGGATTCAAAAAACATGCACAATTGGTAGCAAACCGCTGTGTAACCTGTCAAAAGAATAATTTGGGACCCATAACATCAATGCCTCAATTAAGAGCTCCTGCAGGTCCATTCCAGGATATACTTGTAGATTACATCAGCCTTCCTAAATGTCAAAAGTACAATGACGTCCTTGTAATAGTGGATAAATTCTCCAGATGGGTGGAAGCTGCTCCAGCTAGAAGAGGGACAGCTGCCCATACAGCCAAAGTGCTATGCAAAGACTTTATCCCTAGATGGGGAGTTCCAGCTAGCATTGACTCAGACAATGGATCCCACTTCACAGGTGCTGTTTGTAAGGAAGTCTGTAAACTACCAAACATTAACTGGAATTTACACTGTCCTTATCATCCACAATCATCGGGACAAGTGGAACGTATGAATCGAACTTTGAAAGAAAGACTGTCTAAATACAGCCAGGAAGGCATGAACTGGGTCCAAGCTTTGCCAATAGTGTTATGCAGTATTAGAGCTACACCAAACAGAACAACAGGCTTGAGTCCATTTGAAATCATCACAGGCAGACCAATGTCTCTGCCAGGAACTATTGACTTGCGGAAAGCAGACTGTCATTTAATGAGTGATGCTTTGTTGTCTTACTGTCAAGATCTAACAAATGCAGTTAGCTCTGCTTCTCAACAGGTGCTAGCTGCGTGGGGAGATCCTCCAGAAGGTGGGCACGACCTGGTGCCAGGTGAAGAAGTATACGTTAAAAAGCTGCAAAAGGAACCCTTAGGATCAAAGTGGGAAGGTCCTTTCGTAATCCTTCTCACCACCCAATCCGCTGTGAAGTTAAAAGGAAAGAAAAGTTGGATTCACGCATCACACGTGAAGCGCGCGTACAAGTAAAATGTTTGCCGCAATTTTAATTTTCAGTTATTTGATTGGCTTTGTGAACGTTGTATCAGAACTGAATAAGAACACATTCCTTTACACATCTACGATATATGCTAAAAACTTTAATATTTCTAATTGTTGGGTATGCATTGCAACCCCAACTAACTCAGGGGAGGGTATTCCCTTTCTAACTATTCCCTTTAATGCTTCAGAAACGGCAGAATGGTACATCTATCAAAGTGTCCCTCACTCTGTGGTGATCCGTTCTGGAGCATATTCATGTGAAAAAGGGAGGTTCCAGGTTCGCATCCAAAAATATATTAAACTATGGAAATCTGCAGGTTATCCACTAAATACCTTTTTAGGATGGCACCAACTTAAATATAACCCTAACCAAAAACCTCAACATCTCAACCTCCCAACTAATGGTAAACAAAACGGATCAATTTGCTTCATGAGTAAGAACCCTAAAGGGATACAAATGGGTAATAGTATTTGTACTAATTATGTAGATGTTAACACAGCTTATAAATGTACAAACGATCTCTTACAAAGAGTTCTGCGGTCCTCAAAGATAACAGGCATACCTAATCTCAAAAATAATAAAACATTCGAAGACCGATGGTTCTTAGAAAATATTTACTTATATTCTGCTTATAATGGAACTTATTTTATTTGTGGTAATAAAGCATATCCTTGGCTCCCAACATCCTGGTCAGGATCTTGCTATTTAGGATACATTGTACCGGCTATTCGTCATGTGATTAATCTTCCTCATGCTTCAGAAGCAGTTGCTCGAAGGAACAAACGTTCCATTTTCTTAAAAGATGCAATTTTTGATAGAATGATTCCATTCTATCAGGAAATGAGGATGGAGAATAAATTGAATAAAATAACAACCATCATACAAAACGTAGCCGATTACACCGCCACTGCCCTAGATAAAATTTCTGACGAAATGCGAGCAATTAGAACCGTGGTATTACAAAATTGAATGGCACTTGACTATGTGCTAGCTGAAAAAGGTGGCACCTGCGCCCTGATTGGTGCAGAGTGTTGCACTTTCATTCCCGATAACTCGAAAGAAGTTAAAGATTTGGCATTACATATCCAAAACGAAATCAAAAAACTTGATCCACCCCAATTTATCTCTCTCTGGGATAAAATTTGTGGGTGGCTTGGACCTACTGGAATGTCCACAATAAGAATAATCTCATTCTCCTGTGTAGCTGTATTCACCATTTACATAACATACCAATGTGCTAAGTGCATAAAAAACCTATTCGCTAAACGCAGGGGACCAACTATTAGAATGATTCAAACTAACCCAACGGTACCCGTAATTGAAGAACTTGAGCTGAAATACTATTATTGAAATATTACTGATCAATCAACTATTTGACTATTATTAACATATTGTATAATTTATTAATACTGAATCAGTAGGATCAAATTTGATTAATTTATTAATTATAATAATTATTTTGACTGTATTATTAACATTGTATAATTTATTAATACTGAATCAGTAGGGTCAAATTTGATTAATCTATTAATTATAATAATTATTTTGAAATGCCTGTTGCAATGTTAATTCCATTTTATTGTTTAAAACTGCAATGATTCTTTGCGCTTTTACCTATCCTATCGCATTAATGATGTATTTTCTGATATATCTCAATTTTTCGATTTATCAAAGGGCCGACTGTAGAAGCCAAGTATTTCAAATACAACTAGTATAGGTAAAAGATAGCTGTTTAAGCATAAATGTTGAGCCCCAGTTTTTTTAATACCCACTTATACAGCATAATTCACTTTTACTGAAGTCCATTGTTCTGGCAAATGCATATTTTCAAGAAACAGTGTGACATTAAAAAAAGCACAGTTGCAAGATAATTTGACACTGTCTTGTGCTAATTGTCAAGGACAGGGACTGGATACACAGCACCATTGTTCACAATGCAGATAACAGCTAGGTCAGAAAAGCTGATGTTGCACATTGAAGATGGACGGCTTGCCATCAAATCAAATGTGTTTGAGTCTAACCCAAACCAATTAGGATTATATTGGGGTGTAATTAGATGACTTAAGACAGATATGAAAGTGTATAACTAAAAAGTGTTTCCCCGCCATTTTGGGGTTTAGTTTTTTAAGTTTTTGTCTTTCTGTTAGTTTAGTCAGTTTTTGCCTTTGATTCTAGTCTCCATTTTAGAGATGTCTTTTGGGGGTTGTCAGTCTAACAGTCTGTGTCAGTGATGTTAGTCCACTTTTGACTTTGAGTTTGAGTTTAGCTGAAGATTAGCTTTCTCTCTCTTTTCATGTTTCATTGCCAGACTTTGACCTTTTAAAAGTTACTTTCGAGCTGTCTGCCTAAGCAAAGAAAGATAATGTCTGTAATTCTCTGAAAGCTTCGAATTGTCTACGAATTGCCTTTTAAATGACTTTCAAATTGTAATCAAGCGACTACAAATAAAACAATTCTTTTTGGCACCTGAGGAGTTTATACTGCAAATTTCTGCTGAGTTCCAGTATTCGCAAAGTGCTACTGATAACCGAATAGCAGAGATGATATAAATTCCTTCAACTATACACAGTAGAATAATACAAGGAATCGAACAACTTAACACAGTCTACAAATAGTACAAATCTTACAACTTGTCGTATTGCGCCAGGACTTGATTCATCAACTAAGCTTCCCCCAAACTTGGCGTAGTTCGACAGGTTAAGATCCTATAAATTTCAGTTTCCTTTAAGGAGGCGACACCGTTCTGTAACCAGCACCTTGTTATATCAGATTTGACAGGACCATCCACAGACTGGTGTCAGGTTCCAGGCCCTGCTGAAGGAGGCGACACCATTCTGTAACCATCTCCTTGTTATATCAGATTTGACAGGACCATCCACAGCCTGGGTTCAGGATCCAGGCCATGCTGAAGGAGGCGACACCGTTCTGTAACCAGCACCTTGTCATATCAGATTTGACAGGACCATCCACAGCCTGGTGTCAGGCTCCAGGCCGTGCTGAAGGTGGCGACACCGTTCTGTAACCTGCTCCTTGTTATATCAGATTTGACAGGACCATCCACAGCCTGGTGTCAGGCTCCAGGCCGTGCTGAAGGAGGCGACACCGTTCTGTAACCAGCTCCTTGTTATATCAGATTTGACAGGCCCATCCACAGCCTGGTGTCAGGCTCCAGGCCGTGCTGAAGGAGGCAACACCGTTCTGTAACCAGCTCCTTGTTATATCAGATTTGACAGGACCATCCACAGCCTGCTGTCAGGCACCAAGCCGTGTTGATGGAGGTGACACCGTTCTGTAACCAGCTCCTTGTTATATCAGATTTGACAGGACCATCCACAGCCTGGTGTCAGGCTCCAGGCCTTGCTGAAGGAGGCGACACCGTTCTGTAACCAGCTCCTTGTTATATCAGATTTGACAGGACCTTCCACAGCCTGGTGTCAGGCTCCAGGCCGTGCTGAAGGAGGCGACACCGTTCTGTAATCAGCTCCTTGTTATATCAGATTTGACAGCACCATCCACAGCCTGGTGTCAGGCTCCAGGCCGTGCTGAAGGAGGCGACACCGTTCTGTAACCAGTTCCTTGTTGTATCAAATTTGACATGACCATCCACAGCCTGGTGTCAGGCTCCAGGCCGTGCTGAAGGAGGCGACACCGTTCTGTAACCAGCTCCTTGTTGTATCAGATTTGACAGGACCATCCACAGCCTGGTGTCAGGCTCCAGGCCGTGCTGAAGGAGGCGACACCGTTCTGTATCCAGCTCCTTGTTATATCAGATTTGACAGGACCATCCACAGCCTGGTGTCAGGCTCCAGGCCGTGCTGAAGGAGGCGACACCGTTCTGCAACCAGCTCCTTGTTGTATCAGATTTGACAGGACCATCCACAGCCTGGTGTCAGGCTCCAGGCCGTGCTGAAGGAGGCAACCCCGTTCTGCAACGAGCACCGTGTTATATCAGATTTGACAGGACCATCCACAGCCTGGTGTCAGGCTCCAGGCCCTGCTGAAGGAGGCGACACCGTTCTGTAACCAGCACCTTGTTGTAGCAGATTTGACAGGACCATCCACAGCCTGGTGTCAGGCTCCAGGCCTTGCTGAAGGAGGCGACACCGTTCTGTAACCAGCTCCTTGTTATATCAGATTTGACAGGACCTTCCACAGCCTGGTGTCAGGCTCCAGGCCGTGCTGAAGGAGGCGACACCGTTCTGTAATCAGCTCCTTGTTGTATCAGATTTGACAGCACCATCCACAGCCTGGTGTCAGGCTTCAGGCCGTGCTGAAGGAGGCGACACCGTTCTGTAACCAGCTCCTTGTTGTATCAGATTTGACAGGAGCATCCACAGCCTGGTGTCAGGCTCCAGGCCGTGCTGAAGGAGGCTACACCGTTCTGTAACCAGCTCCTTGTTGTAGCAGATTTGACAGGACCATCCACAGCCTGGTGTCAGGCTCCAGGCCTTGCTGAAGGAGGCGACACCGTTCTGTAACCAGCTCCTTGTTATATCAGATTTGACAGGACCTTCCACAGCCTGGTGTCAGGCTCCAGGCCGTGCTGAAGGAGGCGACACCGTTCTGAATTCAGCTCCTTGTTGTATCAGATTTGACAGCACCATCCACAGCCTGGTGTCAGGCTTCAGGCCGTGCTGAAGGAGGCGACACCGTTCTGTAACCAGCTCCTTGTTGTATCAGATTTGACCGGACCATCCACAGCCTGCTGTCAGGCTCCAGGCCGTGCTGAAGGAGGCTACACCATTCTGTAACCAGCTCCTTGTTGTATCAGATTTGACAGGACCATCCACAGCCTGCTGTCAGGCTCCAGGCCCTGCTGAAGGAGGCGACACTGTTCTGCAACCAGCTCCTTGTTGTATCAGATTTGACAGGACCATCCACAGCCTGGTGTCAGGCTCCAGGCCGTGCTGAAGGAGGCAACCCCGTTCTGCAACGAGCACCGTGTTATATCAGATTTGACAGGACCATCCACAGCCTGGTGTCAGGCTCCAGGCCCTGCTGAAGGAGGCGACACCGTTCTGTAACCAGCACCTTGTTGTAGCAGATTTGACAGGACCATCCACAGCCTGGTGTCAGGCTCCAGGCCTTGCTGAAGGAGGCGACACCGTTCTGTAACCAGCTCCTTGTTGTATCAGATTTGACAGCACCATCCACAGCCTGGTGTCAGGCTTCAGGCCGTGCTGAAGGAGGCGACACCGTTCTGTAACCAGCTCCTTGTTATATCAGATTTGACATGATCATCCACAGCCTGGTGTCAGGCTCCAGGCCGTGCTGAAGGAGGTGACACCGTTCTGTAACCAGCACCTTGTTATATCAGATTTGACAGGACCATCCACAGCCTGGTGTCAGGCTCCAGGCCGTGCTGAAGGAGGCGACACCGCACTGTAAACAGCTCCTTGTTATATCAGATTTGACAGGACCATCCACAGCCTGGTGTCAGGCTCCAGGCCGTGCTGAAGGAGGCGACACCGTTCTGCAACCAGCTCCTTGTTGTATCAGATTTGACAGGACCATCCACAGCCTGGTGTCAGGCTCCAGGCCGTGCTGAAGGAGGCAACCCCGTTCTGCAACGAGCACCATGTTATATCAGATTTGACAGGACCATCCACAGCCTGGTGTCAGCCTCCAGGCCGTGCTGAAGGAGGCAACACCGTTCTGTAACCAGCTCTTGTTATATCAAATTTGACAGGACCATCCACAGCCTGGTGTTAGGCTCCAGGCCGTGCTGAAGGAGGTGACACCGTTCTGTAACCAGCTCCTTGTTATATCAGATTTGACAGGACCATCCACAGCCTGGTGTCAGGCTCCAGGCCGTGCTGAAGGAGGCGACACCGTTCTGTAACTAGCTCCTTGTTATATCAGATTTGACCGGGCCATCCACAGCCTGGTGTCAGGCTCCAGGCCGTGCTGAAGGAGGCGACACCGTTCTGTAACCAGCTCCGTGTTATTTCAGATTTTACAGGACCATCCACAGCCTGGTGTCAGGTTCCAGGCCGTGCTGAAGGAGGCGACACCGTTCTGTAACCAGCTCCTTGTTCTATCAGATTTGACAGGACCATCCACAGCCTGGTGTCAGGCTCCAGGCCGTGCTGAAGGAGGCGACACCGTTCTGTAACCAGCTCTTTGTTGTATCAGATTTGACAGGACCATCCACAGCCTGGTGTCAGGCTCCAGGCTGTGCTGAAGGAGGCGACACCGTTCTGTAACCAGCTCCTTGTTGTATCAGATTTGACAGGGCCATCCACAGCCTGGTGTCAGGCTCCAGGCCGTGCTGAAGGAGGCGAAACCTTTCTGTAACCAGCTCCTTGTTGTATCAGATTTGACAGGAACCACAGCCTGGTGTCAGGCTCCAGGCCGTGCTGAAGGAGGTGACACCGTTCTGTAACCAGCTCCTTGGTATATCAGATTTGACAGGACCATCCACAGCCTGGTGTCAGGCTCCAGGCCGTGTTGAAGGAGGCGACACCGTTCTGTAACCAGCTCCTTGTTATATCAGATTTGACAGGACCATCCACAGCCTGCTGTCAGGCACCAAGCTGTGTTGATGGAGGTGACACCGTTCTGTAACCAGCTCCTTGTTATATCAGATTTGACAGGACCATCCACAGCCTGGTGTCAGGCTCCAGGCCTTGCTGAAGGAGGCGACACCGTTCTGTAACCAGCTCCTTGTTATATCAGATTTGACAGGACCTTCCACAGCCTGGTGTCAGGCTCCAGGCCGTGCTGAAGGAGGCGACACCGTTCTGTAATCAGCTCCTTGTTATATCAGATTTGACAGCACCATCCACAGCCTGGTGTCAGGCTCCAGGCCGTGCTGAAGGAGGCGACACCGTTCTGTAACCAGCTCCTTGTTGTATCAGATTTGACAGGACCATCCACAGCCTGGTGTCAGGCTCCAGGCCGTGCTGAAGGAGGTGACACCGTTCTGTAACCAACTCTTTGTTATACCAGATTTGACATGACCATCCACAGCCTGGTGTCAGGCTCCAGGCCGTGCTGAAGGAGGTGACACCGTTCTGTAACCAGCACCTTGTTATATCAGATTTGACAGGACCATCCACAGCCTGGTGTCAGGCTCCAGGCCGTGCTGAAGGAGGCGACACCGTTCTGTATCCAGCTCCTTGTTATATCAGATTTGACAGGACCATCCACAGCCTGGTGTCAGGCTCCAGGCCGTGCTGAAGGAGGCGACACCGTTCTGCAACCAGCTCCTTGTTGTATCAGATTTGACAGGACCATCCACAGCCTGGTGTCAGGCTCCAGGCCGTGCTGAAGGAGGCAACCCCGTTCTGCAACGAGCACCGTGTTATATCAGATTTGACAGGACCATCCACAGCCTGGTGTCAGGCTCCAGGCCCTGCTGAAGGAGGCGACACCGTTCTGTAACCAGCACCTTGTTGTAGCAGATTTGACAGGACCATCCACAGCCTGGTGTCAGGCTCCAGGCCTTGCTGAAGGAGGCGACACCGTTCTGTAACCAGCTCCTTGTTATATCAGATTTGACAGGACCTTCCACAGCCTGGTGTCAGGCTCCAGGCCGTGCTGAAGGAGGCGACACCGTTCTGTAATCAGCTCCTTGTTGTATCAGATTTGACAGCCGCATCCACAGCCTGGTGTCAGGCTTCAGGCCGTGCTTAAGGAGGCGACACCGTTCTGTAACCAGCTCCTTGTTGTATCAGATTTGACAGGACCATCCACAGCCTGGTGTCAGGCTCCAGGCCGTGCTGAAGGAGGCTACACCGTTCTGTAACCAGCTCCTTGTTGTATCAGATTTGACAGGACCATCCACAGCCTGGTGTCAGGCTCCAGGCCATGCTGAAGGAGGTGACACCGTTCTGTAACCAGCTCCTTGTTATATCAGATTTGACATGACCATCCACAGCCTGGTGTCAGGCTCCAGGCCGTGCTGAAGGAGGCGACACCGTTCTGTAACTAGCTCCTTGTTATAACAGATTTGACCGGACCATCCACAGCCTGGTGTCAGGCTCCAGGCCGTACTGAAGGAGGCGACAGCGTTCTGTAACCAGCTCCGTGCTATATCAGAATTGACAGGACCATCCACAGCCTGGTGTCAGGCTCCAGGCCGTGCTGAAGGAGGCGACACCGTTCTGTAA
This sequence comes from Scyliorhinus torazame, assembly GCF_047496885.1. Lineage (NCBI taxonomy): Eukaryota > Metazoa > Chordata > Chondrichthyes > Carcharhiniformes > Scyliorhinidae > Scyliorhinus > Scyliorhinus torazame. The sequence goes on along the minus strand of NC_092729.1, from coordinate 22,925,081 downwards.
CCAGCACCTTATTGTAGCAGATTTGACAGGACCATCCACAGCCTGGTGTCAGGCTCCAGGCCGTGCTGAAGGAGGTGACACCGTTCTGTAACCAGCTCCTTGTTATATTAAATTTGACAGGACCATCCACAGCCTGGTGTCAGGCTCCAGGCCGTGCTGAAGGAGGCGACACCGTTCTGTAACAAGCTCCGTGTTATTTCAGATTTGACAGGACCATCCACAGCCAGGTGTCAGGCTCCAGGCCGTGCTGAAGGAGGCGACACCGTTCTGTAACCAGCTCCTTGTTATATCAGGTTTGACAGGACCATCCACAGCCTGGTGTCAGGCTCCAGGCCGTGCTGAAGGAGGCGACACCGTTCTGTAACCAGCTCCTTGTTATATCAGGTTTGACAGGACCATCCACAGCCTGGTGTCAGGCTCCAGGCCGTGCTGAAGGAGGCGACACCGCACTGTAAACAGCTCCTTGTTATATCAGATTTGACAGGACCATCCACAGCCTGGTGTCAGGCTCCAGGCCGTGCTGAAGGAGGCGACACCGCTCTGCAACCAGCTCCTTGTTGTATCAGATTTGACAGGACCATCCAGAGCCTGGTGTCAGGCTCCAGGCCGTGCTGAAGGAGGCAACCCCGTTCTGCAACGAGCACCGTGCTATATCAGATTTGACTGGACCATCCACAGCCTGGTGTCAGGCTCCAGGCCGTGCTGAAGGAGGCGACACCGTTCTGTAACCAGCACCTTATTGTAGCAGATTTGACAGGACCATCCACAGCCTGGTGTCATGCTCCAGGCCGTGCTGAAGGAGGTGACACCGTTCTGTAACCAGCTCCTTGTTATATCAAATTTGACAGGACCATCCACAGCCTGGTGTCAGGCTCCAGGCCGTGCTGAAGGAGGCGACACCGTTCTGTAACAAGCTCCGTGTTATTTCAGATTTGACAGGACCATCCACAGACTGGTGTCAGGTTCCAGGCCCTGCTGAAGGAGGCGACACCATTCTGTAACCAGCTCCTTGTTATATCAGATTTGACAGGACCATCCACAGCCTGGGTTCAGGATCCAGGCCATGCTGAAGGAGGCGACACCGTTCTGTAACCAGCACCTTGTCATATCAGATTTGACAGGACCATCCACAGCCTGGTGTCAGGCTCCAGGCCGTGCCGAAGGAGGTGACACCGTTCTGTAACCATCTCCATGTTGTATCAGATTTGACAGGACCATCCACAGCATGGTGTCAGGCTCCAGGCCGTGCTGAAGGAGGTGACACCGTTCTGTAACCAGCTCCTTGTTATATCAGATTGGACAGGACCATCCACAGCCTGGTGTCAGGCTCCAGGCCGTGCTGAAGGAGGCGACACCGTTCTGTAACCAGCTCCTTGTTATATCAGATTTGACAGGACCATCCACAGCCTGGTGTCAGGCTCCAGGCCTTGCTGAAGGAGGCGACACCGTTCTGTAACCAGCTCCTTGTTATACCAGATTTGACATGACCATCCACAGCCTGGTGTCAGGCTCCAGGCCGTGCTGAAGGAGGTGACACCGTTCTGTAACCAGCACCTTGTTATATCAGATTTGACAGGACCATCCACAGCCTGGTGTCAGGCTCCAGGCCGTGCTGAAGGAGGCGACACCGTTCTGTATCCAGCTCCTTGTTATATCAGATTTGACAGGACCATCCACAGCCTGGTGTCAGGCTCCAGGCCGTGCTGAAGGAGGCGACACCGTTCTGCAACCAGCTCCTTGTTGTATCAGATTTGACAGGACCATCCACAGCCTGGTGTCAGGCTCCAGGCCGTGCTGAAGGAGGCAACCCCGTTCTGCAACGAGCACCGTGTTATATCAGATTTGACAGGACCATCCACAGCCTGGTGTCAGGCTCCAGGCCCTGCTGAAGGAGGCGACACCGTTCTGTAACCAGCTCCTTGTTATATCAGATTTGACAGGACCATCCACAGCCTGCTGTCAGGCACCAAGCTGTGTTGATGGAGGTGACACCGTTCTGTAACCAGCTCCTTGTTATATCAGATTTGACAGGACCATCCACAGCCTGCTGTCAGGCACCAAGCTGTGTTGATGGAGGTGACACCGTTCTGTAACCAGCTCCTTGTTATATCAGATTTGACAGGACCATCCACAGCCTGGTGTCAGGCTCCAGGCCTTGCTGAAGGAGGCGACACCGTTCTGTAACCAGCTCCTTGTTATATCAGATTTGACAGGACCTTCCACAGCCTGGTGTCAGGCTCCAGGCCGTGCTGAAGGAGGCGACACCGTTCTGTAATCAGCTCCTTGTTATATCAGATTTGACAGCACCATCCACAGCCTGGTGTCAGGCTCCAGGCCGTGCTGAAGGAGGCGACACCGTTCTGTAACCAGCTCCTTGTTGTATCAGATTTGACAGGACCATCCACAGCCTGGTGTCAGGCTCCAGGCCGTGCTGAAGGAGGTGACACCGTTCTGTAACCAACTCTTTGTTATACCAGATTTGACATGACCATCCACAGCCTGGTGTCAGGCTCCAGGCCGTGCTGAAGGAGGTGACACCGTTCTGTAACCAGCACCTTGTTATATCAGATTTGACAGGACCATCCACAGCCTGGTGTCAGGCTCCAGGCCGTGCTGAAGGAGGCGACACCGTTCTGTATCCAGCTCCTTGTTATATCAGATTTGACAGGACCATCCACAGCCTGGTGTCAGGCTCCAGGCCGTGCTGAAGGAGGCGACACCGTTCTGCAACCAGCTCCTTGTTGTATCAGATTTGACAGGACCATCCACAGCCTGGTGTCAGGCTCCAGGCCGTGCTGAAGGAGGCAACCCCGTTCTGCAACGAGCACCGTGTTATATCAGATTTGACAGGACCATCCACAGCCTGGTGTCAGGCTCCAGGCCCTGCTGAAGGAGGCGACACCGTTCTGTAACCAGCACCTTGTTGTAGCAGATTTGACAGGACCATCCACAGCCTGGTGTCAGGCTCCAGGCCTTGCTGAAGGAGGCGACACCGTTCTGTAACCAGCTCCTTGTTATATCAGATTTGACAGGACCTTCCACAGCCTGGTGTCAGGCTCCAGGCCGTGCTGAAGGAGGCGACACCGTTCTGTAATCAGCTCCTTGTTGTATCAGATTTGACAGCCGCATCCACAGCCTGGTGTCAGGCTTCAGGCCGTGCTTAAGGAGGCGACACCGTTCTGTAACCAGCTCCTTGTTGTATCAGATTTGACAGGACCATCCACAGCCTGGTGTCAGGCTCCAGGCCGTGCTGAAGGAGGCTACACCGTTCTGTAACCAGCTCCTTGTTGTATCAGATTTGACAGGACCATCCACAGCCTGGTGTCAGGCTCCAGGCCATGCTGAAGGAGGTGACACCGTTCTGTAACCAGCTCCTTGTTATATCAGATTTGACATGACCATCCACAGCCTGGTGTCAGGCTCCAGGCCGTGCTGAAGGAGGCGACACCGTTCTGTAACTAGCTCCTTGTTATAACAGATTTGACCGGACCATCCACAGCCTGGTGTCAGGCTCCAGGCCGTACTGAAGGAGGCGACAGCGTTCTGTAACCAGCTCCGTGCTATATCAGAATTGACAGGACCATCCACAGCCTGGTGTCAGGCTCCAGGCCGTGCTGAAGGAGGCGACACCGTTCTGTAACCAGCACCTTATTGTAGCAGATTTGACAGGACCATCCACAGCCTGGTGTCAGGCTCCAGGCCGTGCTGAAGGAGGTGACACCGTTCTGTAACCAGCTCCTTGTTATATTAAATTTGACAGGACCATCCACAGCCTGGTGTCAGGCTCCAGGCCGTGCTGAAGGAGGCGACACCGTTCTGTAACAAGCTCCGTGTTATTTCAGATTTGACAGGACCATCCACAGCCAGGTGTCAGGCTCCAGGCCGTGCTGAAGGAGGCGACACCGTTCTGTAACCAGCTCCTTGTTATATCAGGTTTGACAGGACCATCCACAGCCTGGTGTCAGGCTCCAGGCCGTGCTGAAGGAGGCGACACCGTTCTGTAACCAGCTCCTTGTTATATCAGGTTTGACAGGACCATCCACAGCCTGGTGTCAGGCTCCAGGCCGTGCTGAAGGAGGCGACACCGCACTGTAAACAGCTCCTTGTTATATCAGATTTGACAGGACCATCCACAGCCTGGTGTCAGGCTCCAGGCCGTGCTGAAGGAGGCGACACCGCTCTGCAACCAGCTCCTTGTTGTATCAGATTTGACAGGACCATCCAGAGCCTGGTGTCAGGCTCCAGGCCGTGCTGAAGGAGGCAACCCCGTTCTGCAACGAGCACCGTGCTATATCAGATTTGACTGGACCATCCACAGCCTGGTGTCAGGCTCCAGGCCGTGCTGAAGGAGGCGACACCGTTCTGTAACCAGCACCTTATTGTAGCAGATTTGACAGGACCATCCACAGCCTGGTGTCATGCTCCAGGCCGTGCTGAAGGAGGTGACACCGTTCTGTAACCAGCTCCTTGTTATATCAAATTTGACAGGACCATCCACAGCCTGGTGTCAGGCTCCAGGCCGTGCTGAAGGAGGCGACACCGTTCTGTAACAAGCTCCGTGTTATTTCAGATTTGACAGGACCATCCACAGACTGGTGTCAGGTTCCAGGCCCTGCTGAAGGAGGCGACACCATTCTGTAACCAGCTCCTTGTTATATCAGATTTGACAGGACCATCCACAGCCTGGGTTCAGGATCCAGGCCATGCTGAAGGAGGCGACACCGTTCTGTAACCAGCACCTTGTCATATCAGATTTGACAGGACCATCCACAGCCTGGTGTCAGGCTCCAGGCCGTGCCGAAGGAGGTGACACCGTTCTGTAACCATCTCCATGTTGTATCAGATTTGACAGGACCATCCACAGCATGGTGTCAGGCTCCAGGCCGTGCTGAAGGAGGTGACACCGTTCTGTAACCAGCTCCTTGTTATATCAGATTGGACAGGACCATCCACAGCCTGGTGTCAGGCTCCAGGCCGTGCTGAAGGAGGCGACACCGTTCTGTAACCAGCTCCTTGTTATATCAGATTTGACAGGACCATCCACAGCCTGGTGTCAGGCTCCAGGCCTTGCTGAAGGAGGCGACACCGTTCTGTAACCAGCTCCTTGTTATACCAGATTTGACATGACCATCCACAGCCTGGTGTCAGGCTCCAGGCCGTGCTGAAGGAGGTGACACCGTTCTGTAACCAGCACCTTGTTATATCAGATTTGACAGGACCATCCACAGCCTGGTGTCAGGCTCCAGGCCGTGCTGAAGGAGGCGACACCGTTCTGTATCCAGCTCCTTGTTATATCAGATTTGACAGGACCATCCACAGCCTGGTGTCAGGCTCCAGGCCGTGCTGAAGGAGGCGACACCGTTCTGCAACCAGCTCCTTGTTGTATCAGATTTGACAGGACCATCCACAGCCTGGTGTCAGGCTCCAGGCCGTGCTGAAGGAGGCAACCCCGTTCTGCAACGAGCACCGTGTTATATCAGATTTGACAGGACCATCCACAGCCTGGTGTCAGGCTCCAGGCCCTGCTGAAGGAGGCGACACCGTTCTGTAACCAGCACCTTGTTGTAGCAGATTTGACAGGACCATCCACAGCCTGGTGTCAGGCTCCAGGCCTTGCTGAAGGAGGCGACACCGTTCTGTAACCAGCTCCTTGTTATATCAGATTTGACAGGACCTTCCACAGCGTGGTGTCAGGCTCCAGGCCGTGCTGAAGGAGGCGACACCGTTCTGTAATCAGCTCCTTGTTGTATCAGATTTGACAGCACCATCCACAGCCTGGTGTCAGGCTTCAGGCCGTGCTGAAGGAGGCGACACCGTTCTGTAACCAGCTCCTTGTATCAGATTTGACAGGACCATCCACAGCCTGGTGTCAGGCTCCAGGCCGTGCTGAAGGAGGCTACACCGTTCTGTAACCAGCTCCTTGTTATATCAGATTTGACAGGACCATCCACAGCCTGGTGTCAGGCTCCAGGCCGTGCTGAAGGAGGCGACACCGTTCTGTAACCAGCTCCTTGTTCTATCAGATTTGACAGGACCATCCACAGCCAGGTGTCAGGCTCCAGGCCGTGCTGAAGGAGGCGACACCGTTCTGTAACCAGCTCCTTGTTATATCAGGTTTGACAGGACCATCCACAGCCTGGTGTCAGGCTCCAGGCCGTGCTGAAGGAGGCGACACCGTTCTGTAACCAGCTCCTTGTTATATCAGGTTTGACAGGACCATCCACAGCCTGGTGTCAGGCTCCAGGCCGTGCTGAAGGAGGCGACACCGCTCTGCAACCAGCTCCTTGTTGTATCAGATTGGACAGGACCATCCACAGCCTGGTGTCAGGCTCCAGGCCGTGCTGAAGGAGGCAACCCCGTTCTGCAACGAGCACCATGTTATATGAGATTTGACAGGACCATCCACAGCCTGGTGTCAGGCTCCAGGCCGTGCTGAAAGAGGCAACCCCGTTCTGCAACGAGCACCATGTTATATCAGATTTGACAGGACCATCCACAGCCTGGTGTCAGCCTCCAGGCCGTGCTGAAGGAGGCGACACCGTTCTGTAACCAGCTCTTGTTATATCAGATTTGACAGGATCATCCACAGCCTGGTGTCAGGCTCCAGGCCGTGCTGAAGGAGGCGACACCGTTCTGTAACCAGCTCCTTGTTATATCAGATTTGACAGGACCATCCACAGCCTGGTGTCAGGCTCCAGGCCGTGCTGAAGGAGGCGACACCGTTCTGTAACCAGCTCCGTGTTATTTCAGATTTTACAGGACCATCCACAGCCTGGTGTCAGGTTCCAGGCCGTGCTGAAGGAGGCGACACCGTTCTGTAACCAGCTCCTTGTTCTATCAGATTTGACAGGACCATCCACAGCCTGGTGTCAGGCTCCAGGCCGTGCTGAAGGAGGCGACACCGTTCTGTAACCAGCTCTTTGTTGTATCAGATTTGACAGCACCATCCACAGCCTGGTGTCAGGCTCCAGGCCGTGCTGAAGGAGGCGACACCGCTCTGTAACCAGCTCCTTGTTATATCAGATTTGACAGGACCATCCACAGCCTGGTGTCAGGCTCCAGGCCGTGCTGAAGGAGGCGACACCGTTCTGTAACCAGCTCATTGTTGTATCAGATTTGACAGGACCGTCCACAGCCTGGTGTCAGGCTCCAGGCCGTGCTGAAGGAGGCAACCCCGTTCTGCAACGAGCACCGTGCTATATCAGAATTGACAGGACCATCCACAGCCTGGTGTCAGGCTCCAGGCCGTGCTGAAGGAGGCGACACCGTTCTGTAACCAGCACCTTATTGTAGCAGATTTGACAGGACCATCCACAGCCTGGTGTCAGGCTCCAGGCCGTGCTGAAGGAGGTGACACCGTTCTGTAACCAGCTCCTTGTTATATCAAATTTGACAGGACCATCCACAGCCTGGTGTCAGGCTCCAGGCCGTGCTGAAGGAGGCGACACCGTTCTGTAACAAGCTCCGTGTTATTTCAGATTTGACAGGACCATCCACAGCCAGGTGTCAGGCTCCAGGCCGTGCTGAAGGAGGCGACACCGTTCTGTAACCAGCTCCTTGTTATATCAGGTTTGACAGGACCATCCACAGCCTGGTGTCAGGCTCCAGGCCGTGCTGAAGGAGGCGACACCGTTCTGTAACCAGATCTTTGTTGTAGCAGATTTGACAGCACCATCCACAGCCTGGTGTCAGGCTCCAGGCCGTGCTGAAGGAGGCGACGCCGTTCTGTAACCAGCACCTTGTTATATCAGATTTGACAGGACCATCCACAGCCTGGTGTCAGGCTCCAGGCCGTGCTAAAGGGGGCGACACCGTTCTGTAACCTGCTCCTTGTTGTATCAGATTTGACAGGACCATCCACAGCCTGGTGTCAGGCTCCAGGCCGTGCTGAAGGAGGTGACACCGTTCTGTAACCAGCACCTTGTTATATCAGATTTGACAGGACCATCCACAGCCTGGTGTCAGGCTCCAGGCCGTGCTGAAGGAGGCGACACCGTTCTGTAACCAGCTCCTCGTTATATCAGGTTTGACAGGACCATCCACAGCCTGGTGTCAGGCTCCAGGCCGTGCTGAAGGAGGCGACACCGCTCTGTAACCAGCTCCTTGTTATATCAGATTTGACAGGACCATCCACAGCCTGGTGTCAGGCTCCAGGCCGTGCTGAAGGAGGCGACACCGTTCTGTAACCAGCTCATTGTTGTATCAGATTTGACAGGACCGTCCACAGCCTGGTGTCAGGCTCCAGGCCGTGCTGAAGGAGGCAACCCCGTTCTGCAACGAGCACCGTGCTATATCAGAATTGACAGGACCATCCACAGCCTGGTGTCAGGCTCCAGGCCGTGCTGAAGGAGGCGACACCGTTCTGTAACCAGCACCTTATTGTAGCAGATTTGACAGGACCATCCACAGCCTGGTGTCAGGCTCCAGGCCGTGCTGAAGGAGGTGACACCGTTCTGTAACCAGCTCCTTGTTATATCAAATTTGACAGGACCATCCACAGCCTGGTGTCAGGCTCCAGGCCGTGCTGAAGGAGGCGACACCGTTCTGTAACAAGCTCCGTGTTATTTCAGATTTGACAGGACCATCCACAGCCAGGTGTCAGGCTCCAGGCCGTGCTGAAGGAGGCGACACCGTTCTGTAACCAGCTCCTTGTTATATCAGGTTTGACAGGACCATCCACAGCCTGGTGTCAGGCTCCAGGCCGTGCTGAAGGAGGCGACACCGTTCTGTAACCAGCTCCTTGTTATATCAGGTTTGACAGGACCATCCACAGCCTGGTGTCAGGCTCCAGGCCGTGCTGAAGGAGGCGACACCGCACTGTAAACAGCTCCTTGTTATATCAGATTTGACAGGACCATCCACAGCCTGGTGTCAGGCTCCAGGCCGTGCTGAAGGAGGCGACACCGCTCTGCAACCAGCTCCTTGTTGTATCAGATTTGACAGGACCATCCAGAGCCTGGTGTCAGGCTCCAGGCCGTGCTGAAGGAGGCAACCCCGTTCTGCAACGAGCACCGTGCTATATCAGATTTGACTGGACCATCCACAGCCTGGTGTCAGGCTCCAGGCCGTGCTGAAGGAGGCGACACCGTTCTGTAACCAGCACCTTATTGTAGCAGATTTGACAGGACCATCCACAGCCTGGTGTCAGGCTCCAGGCCGTGCTGAAGGAGGTGACACCGTTCTGTAACCAGCTCCTTGTTATATCAAATTTGACAGGACCATCCACAGCCTGGTGTCAGGCTCCAGGCCGTGCTGAAGGAGGCGACACCGTTCTGTAACAAGCTCCGTGTTATTTCAGATTTGACAGGACCATCCACAGACTGGTGTCAGGTTCCAGGCCCTGCTGAAGGAGGCGACACCATTCTGTAACCAGCTCCTTGTTATATCAGATTTGACAGGACCATCCACAGCCTGGGTTCAGGATCCAGGCCATGCTGAAGGAGGCGACACCGTTCTGTAACCAGCACCTTGTCATATCAGATTTGACAGGACCATCCACAGCCTGGTGTCAGGCTCCAGGCCGTGCCGAAGGAGGTGACACCGTTCTGTAACCATCTCCATGTTGTATCAGATTTGACAGGACCATCCACAGCATGGTGTCAGGCTCCAGGCCGTGCTGAAGGAGGTGACACCGTTCTGTAACCAGCTCCTTGTTATATCAGATTGGACAGGACCATCCACAGCCTGGTGTCAGGCTCCAGGCCGTGCTGAAGGAGGCGACACCGTTCTGTAACCAGCTCCTTGTTATATCAGATTTGACAGGACCATCCACAGCCTGGTGTCAGGCTCCAGGCCTTGCTGAAGGAGGCGACACCGTTCTGTAACCAGCTCCTTGTTATACCAGATTTGACATGACCATCCACAGCCTGGTGTCAGGCTCCAGGCCGTGCTGAAGGAGGTGACACCGTTCTGTAACCAGCACCTTGTTATATCAGATTTGACAGGACCATCCACAGCCTGGTGTCAGGCTCCAGGCCGTGCTGAAGGAGGCGACACCGTTCTGTATCCAGCTCCTTGTTATATCAGATTTGACAGGACCATCCACAGCCTGGTGTCAGGCTCCAGGCCGTGCTGAAGGAGGCGACACCGTTCTGCAACCAGCTCCTTGTTGTATCAGATTTGACAGGACCATCCACAGCCTGGTGTCAGGCTCCAGGCCGTGCTGAAGGAGGCAACCCCGTTCTGCAACGAGCACCGTGTTATATCAGATTTGACAGGACCATCCACAGCCTGGTGTCAGGCTCCAGGCCCTGCTGAAGGAGGCGACACCGTTCTGTAACCAGCACCTTGTTGTAGCAGATTTGACAGGACCATCCACAGCCTGGTGTCAGGCTCCAGGCCTTGCTGAAGGAGGCGACACCGTTCTGTAACCAGCTCCTTGTTATATCAGATTTGACAGGACCTTCCACAGCCTGGTGTCAGGCTCCAGGCCGTGCTGAAGGAGGCGACACCGTTCTGTAATCAGCTCCTTGTTGTATCAGATTTGACAGCACCATCCACAGCCTGGTGTCAGGCTTCAGGCCGTGCTGAAGGAGGCGACACCGTTCTGTAACCAGCTCCTTGTTGTATCAGATTTGACAGGACCATCCACAGCCTGGTGTCAGGCTCCAGGCCGTGCTGAAGGAGGCTACACCGTTCTGTAACCAGCTCCTTGTTATATCAGATTTGACAGGACCATCCACAGCCTGGTGTCAGGCTCCAGGCCGTGCTGAAGGAGGCGACACCGTTCTGTAACCAGCTCCTTGTTCTATCAGATTTGACAGGACCATCCACAGCCAGGTGTCAGGCTCCAGGCCGTGCTGAAGGAGGCGACACCGTTCTGTAACCAGCTCCTTGTTATATCAGGTTTGACAGGACCATCCACAGCCTGGTGTCAGGCTCCAGGCCGTGCTGAAGGAGGCGACACCGTTCTGTAACCAGCTCCTTGTTATATCAGGTTTGACAGGACCATCCACAGCCTGGTGTCAGGCTCCAGGCCGTGCTGAAGGAGGCGACACCGCTCTGCAACCAGCTCATTGTTGTATCAGATTGGACAGGACCATCCACAGCCTGGTGTCAGGCTCCAGGCCGTGCTGAAGGAGGCAACCCCGTTCTGCAACGAGCACCATGTTATATGAGATTTGACAGGACCATCCACAGCCTGGTGTCAGGCTCCAGGCCGTGCTGAAAGAGGCAACCCCGTTCTGCAACGAGCACCATGTTATATCAGATTTGACAGGACCATCCACAGCCTGGTGTCAGCCTCCAGGCCGTGCTGAAGGAGGCGACACCGTTCTGTAACCAGCTCTTGTTATATCAGATTTGACAGGACCATCCACAGCCTGGTGTCAGGCTCCAGGCCGTGCTGAAGGAGGCGACACCGTTCTGTAACCAGCTCCTTGTTATATCAGATTTGACAGGACCATCCACAGCCTGGTGTCAGGCTCCAGGCCGTGCTGAAGGAGGCGACACCGTTCTGTAACCAGCTCCGTGTTATTTCAGATTTTACAGGACCATCCACAGCCTGGTGTCAGGCTCCAGGCCGTGCTGAAGGAGGCGACACCGTTCTGGAACCAGCTCATTGTTGTATCAGATTTGACAGGACCGTCCACAGCCTGGTGTCAGGCTCCAGGCCGTGCTGAAGGAGGCAACCCCGTTCTGCAACGAGCACCGTGCTATATCAGAATTGACAGGACCATCCACAGCCTGGTGTCAGGCTCCAGGCCGTGCTGAAGGAGGCGACACCGTTCTGTAACCAGCACCTTATTGTAGCAGATTTGACAGGACCATCCACAGCCTGGTGTCAGGCTCCAGGCCGTGCTGAAGGAGGTGACACCGTCCTGTAACCAGCTCCTTGTTATATCAAATTTGACAGGACCATCCACAGCCTGGTGTCAGGCTCCAGGCCGTGCTGAAGGAGGCGACACCGTTCTGTAACAAGCTCCGTGTTATTTCAGATTTGACAGGACCATCCACAGCCAGGTGTCAGGCTCCAGGCCGTGCTGAAGGAGGCGACACCGTTCTGTAACCAGCTCCTTGTTATATCAGGTTTGACAGGACCATCCACAGCCTGGTGTCAGGCTCCAGGCCGTGCTGAAGGAGGCGACACCGTTCTGTAACCAGCTCCTTGTTATATCAGGTTTGACAGGACCATCCACAGCCTGGTGTCAGGCTCCAGGCCGTGCTGAAGGAGGCGACACCGCACTGTAAACAGCTCCTTGTTATATCAGATTTGACAGGACCATCCACAGCCTGGTGTCAGGCTCCAGGCCGTGCTGAAGGAGGCGACACCGCTCTGCAACCAGCTCCTTGTTGTATCAGATTTGACAGGACCATCCAGAGCCTGGTGTCAGGCTCCAGGCCGTGCTGAAGGAGGCAACCCCGTTCTGCAACGAGCACCGTGCTATATCAGATTTGACTGGACCATCCACAGCCTGGTGTCAGGCTCCAGGCCGTGCTGAAGGAGGCGACACCGTTCTGTAACCAGCACCTTATTGTAGCAGATTTGACAGGACCATCCACAGCCTGGTGTCAGGCTCCAGGCCGTGCTGAAGGAGGTGACACCGTTCTGTAACCAGCTCCTTGTTATATCAAATTTGACAGGACCATCCACAGCCTGGTGTCAGGCTCCAGGCCGTGCTGAAGGAGGCGACACCGTTCTGTAACAAGCTCCGTGTTATTTCAGATTTGACAGGACCATCCACAGACTGGTGTCAGGTTCCAGGCCCTGCTGAAGGAGGCGACACCATTCTGTAACCAGCTCCTTGTTATATCAGATTTGACAGGACCATCCACAGCCTGGGTTCAGGATCCAGGCCATGCTGAAGGAGGCGACACCGTTCTGTAACCAGCACCTTGTCATATCAGATTTGACAGGACCATCCACAGCCTGGTGTCAGGCTCCAGGCCGTGCCGAAGGAGGTGACACCGTTCTGTAACCATCTCCATGTTGTATCAGATTTGACAGGACCATCCACAGCATGGTGTCAGGCTCCAGGCCGTGCTGAAGGAGGTGACACCGTTCTGTAACCAGCTCCTTGTTATATCAGATTGGACAGGACCATCCACAGCCTGGTGTCAGGCTCCAGGCCGTGCTGAAGGAGGCGACACCGTTCTGTAACCAGCTCCTTGTTATATCAGATTTGACAGGACCATCCACAGCCTGGTGTCAGGCTCCAGGCCTTGCTGAAGGAGGCGACACCGTTCTGTAACCAGCTCCTTGTTATACCAGATTTGACATGACCATCCACAGCCTGGTGTCAGGCTCCAGGCCGTGCTGAAGGAGGTGACACCGTTCTGTAACCAGCACCTTGTTATATCAGATTTGACAGGACCATCCACAGCCTGGTGTCAGGCTCCAGGCCGTGCTGAAGGAGGCGACACCGTTCTGTATCCAGCTCCTTGTTATATCAGATTTGACAGGACCATCCACAGCCTGGTGTCAGGCTCCAGGCCGTGCTGAAGGAGGCGACACCGTTCTGCAACCAGCTCCTTGTTGTATCAGATTTGACAGGACCATCCACAGCCTGGTGTCAGGCTCCAGGCCGTGCTGAAGGAGGCAACCCCGTTCTGCAACGAGCACCGTGTTATATCAGATTTGACAGGACCATCCACAGCCTGGTGTCAGGCTCCAGGCCCTGCTGAAGGAGGCGACACCGTTCTGTAACCAGCACCTTGTTGTAGCAGATTTGACAGGACAATCCACAGCCTGGTGTCAGGCTCCAGGCCGTGCTGAAGGAGGCTACACCGTTCTGTAACCAGCTCCTTGTTATATCAGATTTGACAGGACCATCCACAGCCTGGTGTCAGGCTCCAGGCCGTGCTGAAGGAGGCGACACCGTTCTGTAACCAGCTCCTTGTTCTATCAGATTTGACAGGACCATCCACAGCCAGGTGTCAGGCTCCAGGCCGTGCTGAAGGAGGCGACACCGTTCTGTAACCAGCTCCTTGTTATATCAGGTTTGACAGGACCATCCACAGCCTGGTGTCAGGCTCCAGGCCGTGCTGAAGGAGGCGACACCGTTCTGTAACCAGCTCCTTGTTATATCAGGTTTGACAGGACCATCCACAGCCTGGTGTCAGGCTCCAGGCCGTGCTGAAGGAGGCGACACCGCTCTGCAACCAGCTCCTTGTTGTATCAGATTGGACAGGACCATCCACAGCCTGGAGTCAGGCTCCAGGCCGTGCTGAAGGAGGCAACCCCGTTCTGCAACGAGCACCATGTTATATGAGATTTGACAGGACCATCCACAGCCTGGTGTCAGGCTCCAGGCCGTGCTGAAAGAGGCAACCCCGTTCTGCAACGAGCACCATGTTATATCAGATTTGACAGGACCATCCACAGCCTGGTGTCAGCCTCCAGGCCGTGCTGAAGGAGGCGACACCGTTCTGTAACCAGCTCTTGTTATATCAGATTTGACAGGACCATCCACAGCCTGGTGTCAGGCTCCAGGCCGTGCTGAAGGAGGCGACACCGTTCTGTAACCAGCTCCTTGTTATATCAGATTTGACAGGACCATCCACAGCCTGGTGTCAGGCTCCAGGCCGTGCTGAAGGAGGCGACACCGTTCTGTAACCAGCTCCGTGTTATTTCAGATTTTACAGGACCATCCACATCCTGGTGTCAGGTTCCAGGCCGTGCTGAAGGAGGCGACACCGTTCTGTAACCAGCTCCTTGTTCTATCAGATTTGACAGGACCATCCACAGCCTGGTGTCAGGCTCCAGGCCGTGCTGAAGGAGGCGACTCCGTTCTGTAACCAGCTCCATGTTGTATCAGATTTGACAGGAACCACAGCCTGGTGTCAGGCTCCAGGCCGTGCTGAAGGAGGTGACACCGTTCTGTAACCAGCTCCTTGTTCTATCAGATTTGACAGGACCATCCACAGCCTGGTGTCAGGCTCCAGGCCGTGTTGAAGGAGGCGACATCGTTCTGTAACCAGCTCCTTGTTATACCAGATTTGACAGGACCATCCAAAGCCTGGTGTCAGGCTCCAGGCCGTGTTGATGGACGTGACACCGTTCTGTAACCAGCTCCTTGTTATATCAGATTTGACAGGACCATTCCCAGCCTGGTGTCAGGATCCAGGCCGTGCTGAAGGAGGCGACACCGTTCTGTAAGCAGCACCTTGTTATATCAGATTTGACTGGACCATCCACAGCCTGGTGTCAGGCTCCAGGCCGTGCTGAAGGAGGCGACACCGTTCTGTAACCAGCACCTTGTTATATCAGATTTGACAGGTCCATCCACAGCCTGGTGTCAGGCTCCAGGCGGTGCTGAAGGAGGTGACTCCGTTCTGTAACCAGCTCCTTGTTATATCAGATTTGACAGGACCATCCACAGCCTGGTGTCAGGCTCCAGGCCGTGCTGAAGGAGGCGACACTGTTCTGTAACCAGCACCTTGTTATATCAGATTTGACAGGACCATCCACAGTCTGGTGTCAGGCTCCAGGCCGTGCTGAAGGAGGGGACACCGTTCTTTAACCTGCTCCTTGTTATATCAGATTTGACAGGACCATCCACAGCCTGGTGTCAGGCTCCAGGCCGTGCTGAAGGAGGTGACACCGTCTGTAACCAGCACCTTGTTATATCAGATTTGACAGGAACCACAGCCTGGTGTCAGGCTCCAGGCCGTGCTGAAGGAGGTGACTCCGTTCTGTAACCAGCTCCTTGTTATATCAGATTTGACAGGACCATCCACAGCCTGGTGTCAGGCTCCAGGCCGTGCTGAAGGAGGCGACACTGTTCTGTAACCAGCACCTTGTTATATCAGATTTGACAGGACCATCCACAGTCTGGTGTCAGGCTCCAGGCCGTGCTGAAGGAGGGGACACCGTTCTGTAACCAGCTCCTTGTTATATCAAATTTGACAGGACCATCCACAGCCTGGTGTCAGGCTGCAGGCCGTGCTGAAGGAGGCGACACCGTTCTGTAACCAGCTCCTTGTTATATCAGTTTTGACAGGACAACCCACAGCCTGGTGTCAGGCTACAGGCCGTGCTGAAGGAGGCGACACCATTCTGTAACCAGCTCCTTTTTGTATCAGATTTGACAGGACCATCCACAGCCCGGTGTCAGGCTCCAGGCCGTGCTGAAGGAGGCGACACCGTTCTGTAACCAGCTCCTTGTTATATCAGATTTGACAGGACCATCCACAGCCTGGTGTCAGGCTCCAGGCAGTGGTGAAGGAGGTGACACCGTTCTGTAACCAGCTCCTTGTTATGTCAGATTTGACAGGACCATCCACAGCCTGGTGTCAGGCTCCAGGCAGTGGTGAAGGAGGCGTCACCGTTCTGTAACCAGCTCCTTGTTGTATCAGATTTGACAGGACCATCCACAGCCTGGTGTCAGACTCCAGGCCGTGCTGAAGGAAGTGACACCGTTCTGTAACCAGCACCTTGTTATATCAGATTTGACAGGACCATCCACAGCCTGGTGTCAGGCTCCAGGCCGTGCTGAAGGAGGCGACACCGTTCTGTAACCAGCTCCTTGTTATATCAGGTTTGACAGGACCATCCACAGCCTGGTGTCAGGCTCCAGGTCGTGCTGAAGGAGGCGACACCGCACTGTAAACAGCTCCTTGTTATATCAGATTTGACAGGACCATCCACAGCCTGGTGTCAGGCTCCAGGCCGTGCTAAAGGAGGCGACACCGTTCTGCAACCAGCTCCTTTTTGTATCAGATTTGACAGGACCATCCACAGCCTGGTATCAGGCTCCAGGCCGTGCTGAAGGAGGCAACCCCGTTCTGCAACGAGCACCGTGTTATATCAGATTTGACAGGACCATCCACAGCCTGGTGTCAGGCTCCAGGCCGTGCTGAAGGAGGTGGCACCGTTCTGTAACCAGCTCCTTGTTCTATCAGATTTGACAGGACCATCCACAGCCTCGTGTCAGGCTCCAGGCCGTGCTGAAGGAGGCGACACCGTTCTGTAACCAGCTCCTTGTTCTATCAGATTTGACAGGACCATCCACAGCCTGGTGCGAGGCTCCAGGCCGTGCTGAAGTTGGTGACACCGTTCTGTAACCAGCTCCTTGTTATATCAGATTTGACAGGAACCACAGCCTGCTGTCAGGCTCCAGGCCGTGCTGAAGGAGGCGACACCGTTCTGAAACCAGCTCCATGTTGTATCAGATTTGACAGGAACCACAGCCTGGTGTCAGGCTCCAGGCCGTGCTGAAGGAGGCGACATCGTTCTGTAACCAGCTCCTTGTTATCCCAGATTTGACAGGACCATCCACAGCCTGGTGTCAGGATCCAGGCCGTGCTGAAGGAGGCGACACCGTTCTGTAACCAGCACCTTGTTATATCAGATTTGACTGGACCATCCACAGCCTGGTGTCAGGCTCCAGGCCGTGCTGAAGGAGGCGACACCGTTCTGTAACCAGCACCTTGTTATATCAGATTTGACAGGACCATCCACAGCCTGGTGTCAGGCTCCAGGTGGTGCTAAAGGAGGTGACTCCGTTCTGTAACCAGCTCCTTGTTATATCAGATTTGACAGGACCATCCACAGCCTGGTGTCAGGCTCCAGGCCGTGCTGAAGGAGGCGACACCGTTCTGTAACCAGCTCCTTGTTATATCAGATTTGACAGGACCATCCACAGCCTGGTGTCAGGCTCCAGGCCGTGCTGAAGGAGGCGACACCGTTCTGTAACCAGCTCCATGTTGTATCAGATTTGACAGGAACCGCAGCCTGGTGTCAGGCTCCAGGCCGTGCTGAAGGAGGTGACACCGTTCTGTAACCAGCTCCTTGTTATATCAGATTTGACAGGACCATCCACAGCCTGGTGTCAGGCTCCAGGCCGTGTTGAAGGAGGCAACATCGTTCTGTAACCAGCTCCTTGTTATCCCAGATTTGACAGGACCATCCACAGCCTGGTGTCAGGATCCAGGCCGTGCTGAAGGAGGCGACACCGTTCTGTAACCAGCACCTTGTTATATCAGATTTGACTGGACCATCCACAGCCTGGTGTCAGGCTCCAGGCCGTGCTGAAGGAGGCGACACCGTTCTGTAACCAGCACCTTGTTATATCAGATTTGACAGGACCATCCACAGCCTGGTGTCAGGCTCCAGGCGGTGCTAAAGGAGGTGACTCCGTTCTGTAACCAGCTCCTTGTTATATCAGATTTGACAGGACCATCCACAGCCTGGTGTCAGGCTCCAGGCCGTGCTGAAGGAGGCGACACTGTTCTGTAACCAGCACCTTGTTATCTCAGATTTGACAGGACCATCCACAGTCTGGTGTCAGGCTCCAGGCCGTGCTGAAGGAGGCGACACCGTTCTGTAACCAGCTCCTTGTTATATCAGATTTGACAGGACCATCCACAGCCTGGTGTCAGGCTCCAGGCCGTGCTGAAGGAGGTGACTCGGTTCTGTAACCAGCCTCTTGTTATATCAGATTTGACAGGACCATCCACAGTCTGGTGTCAGGCTCCAGGCCGTGCTGAAGGAGGGGACACCGTTCTGTAACCTGCTCCTTGTTATATCAGATTTGACAGGACCATCCACAGCCTGGTGTCAGGCTCCAGGCCGTGCTGAAGGAGGTGACACCGTCTGTAACCAGCACCTTGTTATATCAGATTTGACAGGAACCACAGCCTGGTGTCAGGCTCCAGGCCGTGCTGAAGGAGGTGACTCCGTTCTGTAACCAGCTCCTTGTTATATCAGATTTGACAGGACCATCCACAGCCTGGTGTCAGGCTCCAGGCCGTGCTGAAGGAGGCGACACTGTTCTGTAACCAGCACCTTGTTATATCAGATTTGACAGGACCATCCACAGTCTGGTGTCAGGCTCCAGGCCGTGCTGAAGGAGGGGACACCGTTCTGTAACCAGCTCCTTGTTATATCAAATTTGACAGGACCATCCACAGCCTGGTGTCAGGCTGCAGGCCGTGCTGAAGGAGGCGACACCGTTCTGTAACCAGCTCCTTGTTATATCAGTTTTGACAGGACAACCCACAGCCTGGTGTCAGGCTACAGGCCGTGCTGAAGGAGGCGACACCATTCTGTAACCAGCTCCTTGTTGTATCAGATTTGACAGGACCATCCACAGCCCGGTGTCAGGCTCCAGGCCGTGCTGAAGGAGGCGACACCGTTCTGTAACCAGCTCCTTGTTATATCAGATTTGACAGGACCATCCACAGCCTGGTGTCAGGCTCCAGGCAGTGGTGAAGGAGGTGACACCGTTCTGTAACCAGGCCTTGTTATGTCAGATTTGACAGGACCATCCACAGCCTGGTGTTAGGCTCCAGGCTGTGCTGAAAGAGGCGACAGCGTTCTGTGACCAGCTCCTTGTTATATCAGATTTGACAGGACTATCCACAGCCTGGTGTCAGGCTCCAGGCCGTGCTGAAGGAAGTGACACCGTTCTGTAACCACCTCCTTCTTGTATCAGATTTGACTGGACCATCCACAGCCTGGTGTCAGGCTCCAGGCCATGCTGAAGGAGGCGACACCGTTCTGTAACCAGCTCCTTGTTATATCAGATTTGACAGGCCCATCCACAGCCTGGTCTCAGGCTCCAGGCCGTGCTGAAGGAGGTGACTCCATTCTGTAACCAGCACCTTGTTGTATCAGATTTGACAGGACCATCCACAGCCTGGTGTCATGCTCCAGGCCGTGCTGAAGGAGGCGACACCGTTCTGTAACCAGCTCCTTGTCATATCAGATTTGACAGGACCATCCACAGCATGGTGTCAGGCTCCAGGCCGTGCTGAAGGAGGCGATACCGTTCTGTAACCAGCTCCTTGTTATATCAGATTTGACAGGACCATCCACAGCCTGGTGTCAGGCTCCAGGCCGTGCTGAAGGAGACGACACCGTTCTGTAACCTGCTCCTTGTTATATCAGATTTGACAGGATAATCCACAGCCTGGTGTATGGCTCCAGGCCGTTCTGAAGGAGGCGACACCGTTCTGTAACCAGCTCCTTGTTCTATCAGATTTGACAGGACCATCCACAGCCTGGTGTCAGACTCCAGGCCGTGCTGAAGGAGGCGACACCGTTCTGTAACCAGCTCCTTGTTATATCAGATTTGACAGGACCATCCACAGCCTGGTGTCAGGCTCCAGGCCGTGCTGAAGGAGGCGACACCGTTCTGTAACCAGCTCCTTGTTGTATCAAATTTGACAGAACCAGCCACAGCCTGGTGTCAGGCTCCAGGCCGTGCTGAAGGAGGCGACACCGTTCTGTAACCAGCTCCTTGTTATATCAGATTTGCCCCACACTCTGCTCCTGTACTCTCGGGAGTGGTGAAGAATGAATGGTGATCAGCCTCCGATATTAACCAGGGAGCGAGTGGAGCCACTGGATCGGGAATGACCTCAGTGACTGGAATCGATTTTGATATTTATAGCTAAAGGCACAGAGCTTCAATGTAAGGAAGTGTTATTCCCACTATTCCAGATGTTGGTCAGACCGCACCTGGAGTATTGCACAGTCCTGGCCCCTGATTTGAGGAAAAATGTAGGGGCTTTAGAGGCAGTTCAGAGGAGGTTGACGAGACTGACCGCAGAGATGAGGGCTTTGTCTTATCAAGAGAGTTGTTAAGAAGGTGTAGAGATCCAATTGTGGTTTATAAGATGATAAAAGGAGTGGGTGAAGTGGAAGTGGAGCGGATGCTTCCTCTTGTGGGGCGTTCTGGAACGAGAGGTCAGAATCTCAGGATAACAGGCAGCAAATGTGAATCAGAGCTGAGGAGAAACTACTTCTCCCAATGGGATGTGAACCTGTGGAATTCGCGATCTAGAGTGCGGTGCATGCTGGGACAGTGAGTAAATTTAAGGAGCAGTTATATAGATTTTGAATTGGGAATGGGGTGAGAATTTTGGATAATGGGCAGGGCGGCGGCGTTAAGCCGAGGATGAGATCAGCCAACACCGAATGACGGAGCAGACGCGAGGGGCCAAATAGCCTCATTCTGCTCCTGGACCTGAAAACTTACAAACTTCTGAACTGAAAACCGTGGATTCAATCTTTCCAAGATGCAAATGACCAGAGCAATAATACACTTAAAGTGGTTTATACAATAAATAACTGGACAGGGAGACTTACCAGGGACACCGACAACAGCCAGGAGGGGATAGTAACCCGCTTGAATTATCATCAGTG
This sequence comes from Scyliorhinus torazame, assembly GCF_047496885.1. NCBI lineage: Eukaryota > Metazoa > Chordata > Chondrichthyes > Carcharhiniformes > Scyliorhinidae > Scyliorhinus > Scyliorhinus torazame. Next base: position 22,903,990 of record NC_092729.1, on the reverse strand, counting down.
CGCCCCAGATCCGCCATGGTAAAGACTGGTGAGACATATAGTAAATACCCCAGGATAAACTCCTGTCCATTGCTGTAACGTTCCTGTGGATAGTTCCCAGATTCTGATCCATTGCTGTAACGTTCCTCTGGATAGTTCCCAGATTCTGATCCATTGCTGTAACGTTCCTGTGGATAGTTCCCAGATTCTGATCCATTGCTGTAACGTTCCTGTGGATAGTTCCCAGATTCTGATCCATTGCTGTAACGTTCCTGTGGGTAGTTCCCAGATTCTGATCCCTCCTCTCGGCCTCTCTGGAGCCGCTGATCTCTGGCAGTGTTGGAATTGACGCTCCCGCTGACAGTTTGGGATAACACAGTGAAAGGAATCGCTTTTTAATAGCAGAGACAAACCCTCCAGTGACACGGTTAGATCCATAGAGACTGACATTAATCACAGTCACTAAACAAACAGGCTCAGTTAACCCCTTTCAATCCAATACTTTTTATATCACAATGAAAGAGAAGATTAGCCGGGTCTGGATTGGCTGTGTGACAGTGACTGAGGGATGGAGTGTGGAAATAGTGGACACACTGACCCTGATACTCAATCCTCATTGATATCTGAGTGGTTCCTGGGGACTGGGGCATTTTCACTGTCCCATCCTGTTTATAAAAGGAGAGAGAGGGATAGACCCTGGAGGGACAGAGCAGTCAGTATAATGTTAGTCACCAGGACATTTCTAGGGCAGACTGGGCAACAGGAATATTGCTCCTTCGCGAGGAAATGGTGTTATGTGACCAGAAACACGGCGATATTCGTGGGAAATCACATCGCATGTTGTTATTGCAGTTATATTTCAAAATAACTGCAGGATTAATGAGGGAACTGAAATGAATTTATGTACTGGGACATGTTGTGATCAAATGTCATTTATTAGAGTTGTTCTCGAGTCCCAAAGCCGTGGATTAAAGGGTCTGTGACAGTGAGAATGTGATATTGGCTAAGAAACAGAAAGCAGAGAGAAGCGGTGAATGATAGTTGTTCAGAGAGGAGGGGAGGAGACATTGATGTTCACTCGGGGTCCACATGAGGACAATTGCTCTTCAAGATACAATTCACTGCGATAGGCTTCAATGGAAAGAATTTCAACATTCACAAATGACAGACACTCAGCAATGACACAGTGAGCAGGGGAGCAGCAATCTTCAGCAGCATGTTCCCAGATCTGTGAAAGGGAGGGTCACGGGGAAAGTAAATTTAAATCACTGTCGTGTGGGTAATGCATTAGGAAGGAGGGCAGAGGACAGGAAATATAAACTAAACGGGACAAGTTTAAAAAGAGTACAGGAAGGGAGCGGGGACATGTCCACACTTTGCACTGGAAGGTCATGGTGATAAGATTGGAAAAACCTCAGAAGATATTTAACTTGATCAATAGAGGCGGAGACTCCGAAAAGAAGGATGTTAGGATCATAGAGTCATCGAGGTCCAGAGCACAGAAAGGTCATTCGGCCCATCTGGACTGGGCAGGTCAAAAACAACCACATGAGTATTTGAATCCCACTTTCTAATACTTTGCCAATAGCCTATAGAGTTATAACCAGGTTTATAGAGAGGAACATAGCTGAATAATTGCTTCTTGATCTGCCGCTAAATATACAAAAGGATGTGAGGATCTTGGAGACAAAACAAAGGGTATTTAATGGAGTGTTGTCAGGGATGGAGGATTTCAGTTGAATATGGGGATTAGTGAACTGGAATTGTAATCTGTAGATCAGTTTAAGGTAAAGAGCAATTTCACAGAGGACTCCAAATTAGGAAGGGGTTTAGAGAGAGTGAGAAGAAAGGGTTCCACTGGAGTGTGTGTGTGGGCATGCCGGCAGTGCCCTGGAGTGTGTGTGTGTGGGCTGGCCAGGAGTGTGTGTGTGGGCTGGCCGGGAGTGGCCTGGTCTGGAGTGTGTGCGTGGGCTGGCCGGGAGTGACCTGGAGTGTGTGTGTGGACTGGCCGGGAGAGGCCTGGAGTGTGTGAGTGGGCTGGCCGGGAGTGACCTGGAGTGTGTGAGTGGGCTGGCCGGGAGGGACCTGGAGTGTTTGTGTGGGCTGGCCGGGAGTGGCCAGGAGTGTGTGTGAGTGGGCTGGCCGGGAGAGGCCTGGAGTGTGTGAGTGGGCTGGCCGGGAGGGACCTGGAGTGTTTGTGTGGGCTGGCCGGGAGTGGCCGGGAGTGTGTGTGTGTGGGCTGGCCGGGAGTGGCCCGGAGTGTGTGTGTGTGGGCTGGCCGGGAGTGGCCTGGAGTGTGTGTGTGGGCTGGCCGGGAGTGGCCTGGAGTGTGTGTGTGGGCTTGCCGGGAGTGGCCTGGAGTGTGTGTGTGGACTGGCCGGGAGTGGCCTGGAGTGTGTGTGTGGGCTGGCCGGGAGTGGCCTGGAGTGTGTGTGTGGGCTGGCCGGGAGTGGCCCGGAGTGTGTGTGTGGGCTGGCCGGGAGTGGCCTGGAGTGTGTGTGTGGGCTGGCCGGGAGTGGCCTGGAGTGTGTGTGTGGGCTGGCCGGGAGTGGCCTGGAGTGTGTGTGTGGGCTGGCCGGGAGTGGCCTGGAGTGCGTGTGTCCCCGGGTGGTTATTCTTTATTTACAGTGGTCCCTGGGTGGTTTATATTTATTTACAGTGGTCTCTGGGTGGTTTATCTTTATTTACAGTGGTCCCCGGTTGGTTTATCTTTATTTACAGTGGTCCCTGGGTGGTTTATCTTTATTTACAGTGTCCCTGGGTGGTTTATCTTTATTTACAGTGGTCCCTGTCTGGTTTATCTTTATTGACAGTGGTTCCCGGGTGGTTTATCTTTATTTACAGTGTGTCCCTGGGTGGTTTATCTTTATTTACAGTGGTCCCTGGGTGGTTTATCTTAATTTACAGTGGTCTCTGGGTGGTTTATCTTTATTTACAGTGGTCCCTGGGTGGTTTATCTTTATTTACAGTGGTCCCCGGGTGGTTTATCTTTATTTACAGTGGTCCCCGGTTGGTTTATCTTTATTTACAGTGGTCCCTGGGTGGTTTATTTTTATTTACACTGGTCCCTGGGTGGTTCATCTTTATTTACAGTGGTCCCTGGGTGGTTTATCTTTATTTACAGTGGTCCGCGGGTGGTTTATCTTTATTTACAGTGGTCCCCGTGTTGTTTATCTTTATGTACAGTGGTCTCTGGGTGGTTTATCTTTATTTACAGTGGTCCCTGGGTGGTTTATCTTTATTTACAGTGGTCCCTGGGTGGTTTACCTTTATTTACAGTGGTCCCTGGGTGGTTTATCTTTATTTACAGTGGTCCCTGGGTGGTTTATCTTTATTTACAGTGGTCTCTGGGTGGTTTATCTTTATTTACAGTGGTCCCTGGGTGGTTTATCTTTATTTACAGTGGTCCCTGGGTGGTTTATCTTTATTTACAGTGGTCTCTGGGTGGTTTATCTTTATTTACAGTGGTCCCCGTGTTGTTTATCTTTATGTACAGTGGTCCTTGGGTGGTTTATCTTTATTTACAGTGGTCCCTGGGTGGTTATTCTTTATTTACAGTGGTCCCTGGGTGGTTTCTTTTTATTTACAGAGGTCCCCGGTTGGTTTATCTTTATTTACAGTGGTCCCTGGGCTGTTTATCTTTATTTACAGTGGTCCCTGGGTGGTTTATTTTTATTTACACTGGTCCCTGGGTGGTTTATCTTTATTTACAGTGGTCCCTGGGTGGTTTATCTTTACTTACAGTGGTCCCTGGGCGGTTTATCTTTATTTACTGTGGTCCATGGGTGGTTTATCTTTATTTACAGTAGTCCCTGGGTGGTTTATCTTTATTTACAGTGGTCCCTGGGTGGTTTATCTTTATTTACAGTGGTTCCCGGGTGGTTTATCTTTATTTACAGTGGTCCCGGGTGGTTTGTCTTCATTTACAATGGTCCCTGGGTGGTTTCTCTTCATTTACAGTGGTCTCTGGGTGGTTTATCTTTATTTACAATGGTCCCTGGTGGTTTATCTTTATTGACAGTCGTCTCTGGGTGGTTTATCTTTATTTACAATGGTCCCTGGGTGGTTTCTCTTTATTTACAGTGGTCTCTGGGTGGTTTATCTTTATTTACAATGGTCCCTGGGTGGTTTATCTTTATTTACAGTGGTCCCTGGGTGGTTTACCTTTATTTACAGTGGTCTCTGGGTGGTTTATCTTTATTTACAGTGGCCCCTGAGTGGTTTATCTTTATTTACAGTGGTCCCCGTGTGGTTTATCTTTATTTACAGTGGTCCCTGGGTGGTTTATATTTATTTACAGTGGTCCCTGGGTGGTTTATCTTTATTTACAGTGGTCCCCGGGTGGTTTATCTTTATTTACAGTGGTCCCTGGGTAGTTTATCTTTATTTACAGTGGTCCCTGGGTGGTTATTCTTTATTTACAGTGGTCCCTGGGTGGTTTATCTTTATTTACAGTGGCCCCTGGGTGGTTTATCTTTATTTACAGTGGTCCCCGGGTGGTTTATCTTTATTTACAGTGGTCTCTGGGTGGTTTATCTTTATTTACAGTGGCCCCTCGGTGGTTTATCTTTATTTTCAGTGGTCCCTGGGTGGTTTATCTTTATTTACAGTGGTCCCTGGGCTGTTTATCTTTATTTACAGTGTGTCCCTGGGTGGTTTATCTTTATTTTCAGTGGTCCCTGGGTGGTTTATCTTTATTTACAGTGGTCCCTGGGTGGTTTATCTTTATTTACAGTGGTCCCCGGTTGGTTTATCTTTATTTACAGTGGTCCCTGGGTGGTTTATCTCTATTTACAGTGGTCCCTGTGTGGTTTATTTTTATTTACACTGGTCCCTGGGTGGTTTATCTTTATTTACAGTGGTCCCTGGGTGGTTTATCTTTATTTACAGAGGTCCCCGGTTGGTTTATCTTTATTTACAGTGGTCCCTGGGCTGTTGATCTTTATTTACAGTGGTCCCTGGGTGGTTTATCTTTATTTACAGTGGTCCCTGGGTGGTTTATCTTTATTTACAGTGGTCCCCGGTTGGTTTATCTTTATTTACAGTGGTCCCTGGGTGGTTTATCTTTATTTACAGTGGTCCCTGGGTGGTTTATCTTTATTTACAGTGGTCCCCGGTTGGTTTATCTTTATTTACAGTGGTCCCTGGGTGGTTTATCTCTATTTACAGTGGTCCCTGTGTGGTTTATTTTTATTTACACTGGTCCCTGGGTGGTTTATCTTTATTTACAGTGGTCCCTGGGTGGTTTATCTTTATTTACAGAGGTCCCCGGTTGGTTTATCTTTATTTACAGTGGTCCCTGGGCTGTTGATCTTTATTTACAGTGGTCCCTGGGTGGTTTATCTTTATTTACAGTGGTCCCTGGGTGGTTTATTTTTATTTACACTGGTCCCTGGGTGGTTTATCTTTATTTACAGTGGTCCCTGGGTGGTTTATCTTTACTTACAGTGGTCCCTGGGTGGTTTATCTTTATTTACTGTGGTCCATGGGTGGTTTATCTTTATTTACAGTAGTCCCTGGGTGGTTTATCTTTATTTACAGTGGTTCCTGGGTAGTTTATCTTTATTTACAGTGGTTCCCGTGTGGTTTATCTTTATTTACAGTGGTCCCGGGTGGTTTGTCTTCATTTACAATGGTCCCTGGGTGGTTTCTCTTTATTTACAGTGGTCTCTGGGTGGTTTATCTTTATTTACAATGGTCCCTGGTGGTTTATCTTTATTGACAGTCGTCTCTGGGTGGTTTATCTTTATTTACAATGGTCCCTGGGTGGTTTATCTTTATTTACAGTGGTCCCTGGGTGGTTTACCTTTATTTACAGTGGTCTCTGGGTGGTTTATCTTTATTTACAGTGGCCCCTGAGTGGTTTATCTTTATTTACAGTGGTCCCCGTGTGGTTTATCTTTATTTACAGTGGTCCCTGGGTGGTTTATATTTATTTACAGTGGTCCCTGGGTGGTTTATCTTTATTTACAGTGGTCCCCGGGTGGTTTATCTTTATTTACAGTGGTCCCTGGGTGGTTTATCTTTATTTACAGTGGTCCCTGGGTGGTTTATCTTTATTTACACTGGTCCCTGTGTGGTTTATCTTTATTTACAGGGGTCCCTGGGTGGTTTATCTTTATTTACACTGGTCTCTGAGTGGTTTATCTTTATTTACAGTGGTCCCTGGGTGGTTTATCTTTATTTACAGTGGTCCCTGGATGGTTTATCTTTATTTACAGTGGTCCCTGGGTGGTTTATCTTTATTTACAGTGGTCACTGGGTGGTTTATCTTTATTTACAGTGATCTCTGGGTGGTTTATCTTTATTTACAGTGGTCCCCGGGTGGTTTATCTTTATTTACAGTGGTTCCTGGGTTGTTTATCTTTATTTACAGTGGTCCCTGGGTGGTTTATATTTATTTACAGTGGTCCCCGGGTGGTTTATCTTAGTTGACATTGGTTCCCTGTGTAGTTTATCTTTATTTACAATGGTCCCTGGGTGGTTTATCTTTATTTACAGTGGTTCCCGTGTGGTTTATCTTTATTTACAGTGGTCCCTGGGTGGTTTATCTTTATTTTCACTGGTCCCTGGGTGGTTTATCTTTATTTACAGTGGTCCCCGGGTGGTTTATCTTAATTTACAGTGGTTCCCTGTGTAGTTTATCTTTATTTACAGTGGTCCCTGGGTGGATTTTCTTTATTTACAGTGGTCCCTGGCTGGTTTATCTTTATTTTCAGTGGTCCCTAGGTGGTTTATCTTTATTTAAAGTGGTCCCTGGGTGGTTTGTCTTTATTTACTGTGGTTCCCGGGTGGTTTATCTTTATTTACAGTGGTCCCCGGTTGGTTTATCTTTATTTGCAGTGGCCCCTGGGTGGTTTATCTTCATTTACAGTGGTCCCTGGGCTGTTTATCTTTATTTACAGTGGTCCCTGGGTGGTTTATCTTTATTTACAGTGGTCCCGGGAGGTTCATCTTTATTTACAGTGTACCCTGGGCTGTTTATCTTTATTTACAGTGGTCCCTGGGTGGTTTATCTTTATTTACAGTGGTTCCCTGGTGGTTTATCTTTATTGACAGTGGTCTCTGGTTGGTTTATCTTCATTTACAATGGTCCCTGGGTGGTTTATCTTTATTTTCAGTGGTCCCTGGGTGGTTTATCTTTATTTACAGTGGTCCCTGGGTGGTTTATCTTTATTTACAGTGGTCCCTGGGTGGTTTATATTTATTTACAGTGGTCCCTGGGCTGTTAATCTTTATTTACAGTGGTCCCTGGGTGGTTTATCTTTATTTACAGTGGTCCCCGGTTGGTTTATCTTTATTTACAGTGGTCCCTGGGTGGTTTATCTTTATTTACAGTGTCCCTGGGTGGTTTATCTTTATTTACAGTGGTCCCTGTCTGGTTTATCTTTATTGACAGTGGTTCCCGGGTGGTTTATCTTTATTTACAGTGTGTCCCTGGGTGGTTTATCTTTATTTACAGTGGTCCCTGGGTGGTTTATCTTAATTTACAGTGGTCTCTGGGTGGTTTATCTTTATTTACAGTGGTTCCTGGGTGGTTTATCTTTATTTACAGTGGTCCCCGGGTGGTTTATCTTTATTTACAGTGGTCCCCGGTTGGTTTATCTTTATTTACAGTGGTCCCTGGGTGGTTTATTTTTATTTACACTGGTCCCTGGGTGGTTTATCTTTATATACAGTGGTCCCTGGGTGGTTTATCTTTATTTACAGTGGTCCGCGGGTGGTTTATCTTTATTTACAGTGGTCCCCGTGTTGTTTATCTTTATGTACAGTGGTCTCTGGGTGGTTTATCTTTATTTACAGTGGTCCCTGGGTGGTTTATCTTTATTTACAGTGGTCCCTGGGTGGTTTACCTTTATTTACAGTGGTCCCTGGGTGGTTTATCTTTATTTACAGTGGTCCCTGGGTGGTTTATCTTTATTTACAGTGGTCCCTGGGTGGTTTATCTTTATTTACAGTGGTCCCTGGGTGGTTTATCTTTATTTACAGTGGTCTCTGGGTGGTTTATCTTTATTTACAGTGGTCCCCGTGTTGTTTATCTTTATGTACAGTGGTCCTTGGGTGGTTTATCTTAATTTACAGTGGTCCCTGGGTGGTTTATCTTTATTTACTGTGGTCCCTGGGTGGTTATTCTTTATTTACAGTGGTCCCTGGGTGGTTTATTTTTATTTACAGAGGTCCCCGGTTGGTTTATCTTTATTTACAGTGGTCCCTGGGCTGTTTATCTTTATTTACAGTGGTCCCTGGGTGGTTTATTTTTATTTACACTGGTCCCTGGGTGGTTTATCTTTATTTACAGTGGTCCCTGGGTGGTTTATCTTTATTTACAGTGGTCCCCGTGTGGTTTATCTTTATTTACAGTGGTCCCTGGGTGGTTTATCTTTATTTACAGTGGTCCCCGTGTGGTTTATCTTTATTTACAGTGGTCCCTGGGTGGTTTATCTCTATTTACAGTGGTCCCTGGGTGGTTTATTTTTATTTACACTGGTCCCTGAGTGGTTTATCTTTATTTACAGTGGTCCCTGGGTGGTTTATCTTTATTTACAGTGGTCCCCGGGTGGTTTATCTTAATTTACAGTGGTTCCCTGTGTAGTTTATCTTTATTTACAGTGGTCCCTGGGTGGATTTTCTTTATTTACAGTGGTCCCTGGCTGGTTTATCTTTATTTTCAGTGGTCCCTAGGTGGTTTATCTTTATTTAAAGTGGTCCCTGGGTGGTTTGTCTTTATTTACTGTGGTTCCCGGGTGGTTTATCTTTATTTACAGTGGTCCCCGGTTGGTTTATCTTTATTTGCAGTGGCCCCTGGGTGGTTTATCTTCATTTACAGTGGTCCCTGGGCTGTTTATCTTTATTTACAGTGGTCCCTGGGTGGTTTATCTTTATTTACAGTGGTCCCGGGAGGTTCATCTTTATTTACAGTGTTCCCTGGGCTGTTTATCTTTATTTACAGTGGTCCCTGGGTGGTTTATCTTTATTTACAGTGGTTCCCTGGTGGTTTATCTTTATTGACAGTGGTCTCTGGTTGGTTTATCTTCATTTACAATGGTCCCTGGGTGGTTTATCTTTATTTTCAGTGGTCCCTGGGTGGTTTATCTTTATTTACAGTGGTCCCTGGGTGGTGTATCTTTATTTACAGTGGTCCCTGGGTGGTTTATATTTATTTACAGTGGTCCCTGGGCTGTTAATCTTTATTTACAGTGGTCCCTGGGTGGTTTATCTTTATTTACAGTGGTCCCCGGTTGGTTTATCTTTATTTACAGTGGTCCCTGGGTGGTTTATCTTTATTTACAGTGTCCCTGGCTGGTTTATCTTTATTTTCAGTGGTCCCTAGGTGGTTTATCTTTATTTAAAGTGGTCCCTGGGTGGTTTGTCTTTATTTACTGTGGTTCCCGGGTGGTTTATCTTTATTTACAGTGGTCCCCGGTTGGTTTATCTTTATTTGCAGTGGCCCCTGGGTGGTTTATCTTCATTTACAGTGGTCCCTGGGTGGTTTATCTTTATTTACAGTGGTCCCCGGGTGGTTTATCTTTATTTACAGTGGTCCCTGGGAGGTTTATCTTTATTTACAGTGGTCCCTGGGTGGTTTATTTTTATTTACACTGGTCCCTGGGTGGTTTATCTTTATTTACAGTGGTCCCTGGGCTGTTTATCTTTATTTACAGTGGTCCCTGGGTGGTTTATCTTTATTTACAGTGGTCCCGGGAGGTTCATCTTTATTTACAGTGTTCCCTGGGCTGTTTATCTTTATTTACAGTGGTCCCTGGGTGGTTTATCTTTATTTACAGTGGTTCCCTGGTGGTTTATCTTTATTGACAGTGGTCTCTGGTTGGTTTATCTTCATTTACAATGGTCCCTGGGTGGTTTATCTTTATTTTCAGTGGTCCCTGGGTGGTTTATCTTTATTTACAGTGGTCCCTGGGTGGTTTATCTTTATTTACAGTGGTCCCTGGGTGGTTTATATTTATTTACAGTGGTCCCTGGGCTGTTAATCTTTATTTACAGTGGTCCCTGGGTGGTTTATCTTTATTTACAGTGGTCCCCGGTTGGTTTATCTTTATTTACAGTGGTCCCTGGGTGGTTTATCTTTATTTACAGTGTCCCTGGGTGGTTTATCTTTATTTACAGTGGTCCCTGTCTGGTTTATCTTTATTGACAGTGGTTACCGGGTGGTTTATCTTTATTTACAGTGTGTCCCTGGGTGGTTTATCTTTATTTACAGTGGTCCCTGGGTGGTTTATCTTAATTTACAGTGGTCTCTGGGTGGTTTATCTTTATTTACAGTGGTTCCTGGGTGGTTTATCTTTATTTACAGTGGTCCCCGGGTGGTTTATCTTTATTTACAGTGGTCCCCGGTTGGTTTATCTTTATTTACAGTGGTCCCTGGGTGGTTTATTTTTATTTACACTGGTCCCTGGGTGGTTTATCTTTATATACAGTGGTCCCTGGGTGGTTTATCTTTATTTACAGTGGTCCCTGGGTGGTTTATCTTTATTTACAGTGGTCCCTGGGTGGTTTACCTTTATTTACAGTGGTCCCTGGGTGGTTTATCTTTATTTACAGTGGTCCCTGGGTGGTTTATCTTTATTTACAGTGGTCCCTGGGTGGTTTATCTTTATTTACAGTGGTCCCTGGGTGGTTTATCTTTATTTACAGTGGTCTCTGGGTGGTTTATCTTTATTTACAGTGGTCCCCGTGTTGTTTATCTTTATGTACAGTGGTCCTTGGGTGGTTTATCTTTATTTACAGTGGTCCCTGGGTGGTTTATCTTTATTTACTGTGGTCCCTGGGTGGTTATTCTTTATTTACAGTGGTCCCTGGGTGGTTTATTTTTATTTACAGAGGTCCCCGGTTGGTTTATCTTTATTTACAGTGGTCCCTGGGCTGTTTATCTTTATTTACAGTGGTCCCCGTGTGGTTTATCTTTATTTACAGTGGTCCCTGGGTGGTTTATCTCTATTTACAGTGGTCCCTGGGTGGTTTATTTTTATTTACACTGGTCCCTGAGTGGTTTATCTTTATTTACAGTGGTCCCTGGGTGGTTTATCTTTATTTACAGTGGTCTCCGGGTGGTTTATCTTAATTTACAGTGGTTCCCTGTGTAGTTTATCTTTATTTACAGTGGTCCCTGGGTGGATTTTCTTTATTTACAGTGGTCCCTGGCTGGTTTATCTTTATTTTCAGTGGTCCCTAGGTGGTTTATCTTTATTTAAAGTGGTCCCTGGGTGGTTTGTCTTTATTTACTGTGGTTCCCGGGTGGTTTATCTTTATTTACAGTGGTCCCCGGTTGGTTTATCTTTATTTGCAGTGGCCCCTGGGTGGTTTATCTTCATTTACAGTGGTCCCTGGGCTGTTTATCTTTATTTACAGTGGTCCCTGGGTGGTTTATCTTTATTTACAGTGGTCCCGGGAGGTTCATCTTTATTTACAGTGTTCCCTGGGCTGTTTATCTTTATTTACAGTGGTCCCTGGGTGGTTTATCTTTATTTACAGTGGTTCCCTGGTGGTTTATCTTTATTGACAGTGGTCTCTGGTTGGTTTATCTTCATTTACAATGGTCCCTGGGTGGTTTATCTTTATTTTCAGTGGTCCCTGGGTGGTTTATCTTTATTTACAGTGGTCCCTGGGTGGTTTATCTTTATTTACAGTGGTCCCTGGGTGGTTTATATTTATTTACAGTGGTCCCTGGGCTGTTAATCTTTATTTACAGTGGTCCCTGGGTGGTTTATCTTTATTTACAGTGGTCCCCGGTTGGTTTATCTTTATTTACAGTGGTCCCTGGGTGGTTTATCTTTATTTACAGTGTCCCTGGGTGGTTTATCTTTATTTACAGTGGTCCCTGTCTGGTTTATCTTTATTGACAGTGGTTCCCGGGTGGTTTATCTTTATTTACAGTGTGTCCCTGGGTGGTTTAATCTTTATTTACAGTGGTCCCTGGGTGGTTTATCTTAATTTACAGTGGTCTCTGGGTGGTTTATCTTTATTTACAGTGGTTCCTGGGTGGTTTATCTTTATTTACAGTGGTCCCCGGGTGGTTTATCTTTATTTACAGTGGTCCCCGGTTGGTTTATCTTTATTTACAGTGGTCCCTGGGTGGTTTATTTTTATTTACACTGGTCCCTGGGTGGTTTATCTTTATATACAGTGGTCCCTGGGTGGTTTATCTTTATTTACAGTGGTCCGCGGGTGGTTTATCTTTATTTACAGTGGTCCCCGTGTTGTTTATCTTTATGTACAGTGGTCTCTGGGTGGTTTATCTTTATTTACAGTGGTCCCTGGGTGGTTTATCTTTATTTACAGTGGTCCCTGGGTGGTTTACCTTTATTTACAGTGGTCCCTGGGTGGTTTATCTTTATTTACAGTGGTCCCTGGGTGGTTTATCTTTATTTACAGTGGTCCCTGGGTGGTTTATCTTTATTTACAGTGGTCCCTGGGTGGTTTATCTTTATTTACAGTGGTCTCTGGGTGGTTTATCTTTATTTACAGTGGTCCCCGTGTTGTTTATCTTTATGTACAGTGGTCCTTGGGTGGTTTATCTTTATTTACAGTGGTCCCTGGGTGGTTTATCTTTATTTACTGTGGTCCCTGGGTGGTTATTCTTTATTTACAGTGGTCCCTGGGTGGTTTATTTTTATTTACAGAGGTCCCCGGTTGGTTTATCTTTATTTACAGTGGTCCCTGGGCTGTTTATCTTTATTTACAGTGGTCCCTGGGTGGTTTATTTTTATTTACACTGGTCCCTGGGTGGTTTATCTTTATTTACAGTGGTCCCTGGGTGGTTTATCTTTATTTACAGTGGTCCCCGTGTGGTTTATCTTTATTTACAGTGGTCCCTGGGTGGTTTATCTTTATTTACAGTGGTCCCCGTGTGGTTTATCTTTATTTACAGTGGTCCCTGGGTGGTTTATCTCTATTTACAGTGGTCCCTGGGTGGTTTATTTTTATTTACACTGGTCCCTGAGTGGTTTATCTTTATTTACAGTGGTCCCTGGGTGGTTTATCTTAATTTACAGTGGTCCCTGGGTGGTTTATCTTTATTTACAGTGGTCCCTGGGCTGTTTATCTTTATTTACAGTGTGTCCCTGGGTGGTTTATCTTTATTTACAGTGGCCCCTGGGTGGTTTATCTTTATTTACAGTGGTCCCTGGGTGGTTTATCTTTATTTACAGTGGTCCCTGGGCTGTTTATCTTTATTTACAGTGTGTCCCTGGGTGGTTTATCTTTATTTACAGTGGTCCCTGGGCTGTTTATCTTTATTTACAGTGGTCCCTGGGTGGTTATTCTTTATTTACAGTGGTCTCTGGGTGGTTTATCTTTATTTACAGTGGTCCCTGGGTGGTTTATCTCTATTTACAGTGGTCCCTGGGTGGTTTATTTTTATTTACACTGGTCCCTGGGTGGTTTATCTTTATTTACAGTGGTCCCTGGGTGGTTTATCTTTATTTACAGTGGTCCCTGGGTGGTTTATCTTTATTTACTGTGGTCCCTGGGTGGTTATTCTTTATTTACAGTGGTCCCTGGGCTGTTTATCTTTATTTACAGTGGTCCCTGGGTGGTTTATCTTTATTTACAGTGGTCCCTGGGTGGTTTATTTTTATTTACACTGGTCCCTGGGTGGTTTATCTTTATTTACAGTGGTCCCTGGGTGGTTTATCTTTATTTACAGTGGTCCCCGTGTGGTTTATCTTTATTTACAGTGGTCCCTGGGTGGTTTATCTTTATTTACAGTGGTCCCCGTGTGGTTTATCTTTATTTACAGTGGTCCCTGGGTGGTTTATCTCTATTTACAGTGGTCCCTGGGTGGTTTATTTTTATTTACACTGGTCCCTGAGTGGTTTATCTTTATTTACAGTGGTCCCTGGGTGGTTTATCTTAATTTACAGTGGTCCCTGGGTGGTTTATCTTTATTTACAGTGGTCCCTGGGCTGTTTATCTTTATTTACAGTGTGTCCCTGGGTGGTTTATCTTTATTTACAGTGGCCCCTGGGTGGTTTATTTTCATTTACAGTGGTCCCTGGGTGGTTTATCTTTATTTACAGTGGTCCCTGGGCTGTTTATCTTTATTTACAGTGTGTCCCTGGGTGATTTATCTTTATTTACAGTGGTCCCTGGGCTGTTTATCTTTATTTACAGTGGTCCCTGGGTGGTTATTCTTTATTTACAGTGGTCTCTGGGTGGTTTATCTTTATTTACAGTGGTCCCTGGGTGGTTTATCTCTATTTACAGTGGTCCCTGGGTGGTTTATTTTTATTTACACTGGTCCCTGGGTGGTTTATCTTTATTTACAGTGGTCCCTGGGTGGTTTATCTTTATTTACAGTGGTCCCTGGGTGTTTTATCTTTATTTACAGTGGTCCCCGGGTGGTTATTCTTTATTTAAAGTGGTCCCTGGGCTGTTTATCTTTATTTACAGTGGTCCCTGGGTGGTTTATCTTTATTTACAGTGGTCCCTGGGTGGTTTATCTCTATTTACAGTGGTCCCTGGGTGGTTTATTTTTATTTACAGAGGTCCCCGGTTGGTTTATCTTTATTTACAGTGGTCCCTGGGCTGTTTATCTTTATTTACAGTGGTCCCTGGGTGGTTTATTTTTATTTACACTGGTCCCTGGGTGGTTTATCTTTATTTACAGTGGTCTCTGGGTGGTGTATCTTTATTTACAGTGGTCCCTGGGTGGTTTATCTTTATTTACAGTGGTCGCTGGGTGGTTTATCTTTATTTACAGTGGTCCCTGGGTGGTTTATCTTTACTTACAGTGGTCCCTGGGTGGTTTATCTTTATTTACAGTGGTCCCCGTGTGGTTTATCTTTATTTACAGTTGTCCCTGGGTGGTTTATCTCTATTTACAGTGGTCCCTGGGTGGTTTATTTTTATTTACACTGGTCCCTGAGTGGTTTATCTTTATTTACAGTGGTCCCTGGGTGGTTTATCTTTATTTACAGTGGTCCCTGGGTGGTTTATCTTTATTTACAGTGGTCCCTGGGTGGTTTATCTTTATTTACAGTGGTCCCTGGGTGGTTATTCTTTATTTACAGTGGTCCCTGGGCTGTTTATCTTTATTTACAGTGGTCCCTGGGTGGTTTATCTTTATTTACAGTGGTCCCTGGGTGGTTTATCTCTATTTACAGTGGACCCTGGGTGGTTTATCTTTATTTACAGTGGTCCCTGGGTGGTTTATCTTTATTTACAATGGTCCCTGGTGGTTTATCTTTATTGACAGTCGTCTCTGGGTGGTTTATCTTTATTTACAATGGTCCCTGGGTGGTTTCTCTTTATTTACAGTGGTCTCTGGGTGGTTTATCATTATTTACAATGGTCCCTGGGTGGTTTATCTTCATTTACAGTGGTCCCTGGGTGGTTTACCTTTATTTACAGTGGTCTCTGGGTGGTTTATCTTTATTTACAGTGGCCCCTGAGTGGTTTATCTTTATTTACAGTGGTCCCCGTGTTGTTTATCTTTATTTACAGTGGTCCCTGGGTGGTTTATATTTATTTACAGTGGTCCCTGGGTGGTTTATCTTTATTTACAGTGGTCCCCGGGTGGTTTAACATTATTTACAGTGGTCTCTGGGGGGTTTATCTTTATTTACTGTGGTCCCTGGGTGGTTTATCTTTATTTACTGTGGTCCCTGGGTGGTTTATCTTTATTTACAGTGGTCCCTGGGTGGTTTATCTCTATTTACAGTGGTCCCTGGGTGGTTTATTTTTATTTACACTGGTCCCTGGGTGGTTTATCTTTATTTACAGTGGTCCCTGGGTGGTTTATCTTTATTTACAATAGTCCCTGTGTGGTTTATCTTTATTTACAGTGGTTCCCGGGTGGTTTATCTTTATTGACAGTGGTCTCTGGGTGGTTTATCTTTATTTACAGTGGTCCCCGGGTGGTTTATCTTTATTTACAGTGGTCCCTTGGTGGTTTATCTTTATTTACAGTGGTCTCTGGGTGGTTTAACTTTATTGACAGTGGTCCCTGAGTGGTTTATCTTTATTTACAGTGGTCCCCGTATGGTATATCTTTAGTTACAGTGGTCCCTGGGTGGTTTATCCTTATTTACAGTGGTCCCTGGGTGGTTTATCTTTATTTACAGTGGTTCCTGGATGGTTTATCTTTATTTACAGTGGTTCCTGGGTGGTTTATCTTTATTTACAGTGGTCCCCGGGTGGATTATCTTTATTTACATTGGTCCCCGGGACGTTTATCTTTATTTACAGTGGGCCCTGGGTGGTTTATCTTTATTTACAGTGGTCCCTGGGTGGTTTATCTTTATTTACAGTGGTCTCTGGGTGGTTTATCTTTATTTACAGTGGTCGCTGGGTGGTTTATCTTTATTTACAGTGGTCCCTGGGTGGTTTATCTTTATTTACTGTGGTCTCTGGGTGGTTTATCTTTATTTACAGTGGTCGCTGGGTGGTTTATCTTTATTTACAGTGGTCGCTGGGTGGTTTATCTTTATTTACAGTGGTCCCTGGGTGGTTTATTTTATTTACTGTGGTCTCTGGGTGGTTTATCTTTATTTACAGTGGTCCCCGGGTCGTTTATCTTTATTTACAGAGGTTCCCGGGTGGTTTATCTTTACTGACAGTGGTCCCCGGGTGGTTTAACTTTATTTACAGTGGTCCCTGAGTGCTTTATCTTTATTTACAGTGGTTCCTGGGTGGTTTATCTTTATTTACAGTGGTCCCGTGCGGTTTATCTTTATTTACAGTGGTCTTTGGGTGGTTTATCTTTATTTACAGTGGTCCCTGGGTGGTTTATCTTTATTTACAGTGGTCCCGGGTGGTTGACTTTTATTTACAGTGGTCCCTGGGTGGTTTATCGTTATTTACAGTGGTCCCCGGGTGCTTTATCTTTATTTACATTGGCCCCTGGGTGGTTTATATTTATTTACAGTGGTCCACGGGTGGTTTATCTTTATTCACAGTGGTCTCTGGGTGGTTTGTCTTTATTTACAGTGGTCCCTGGGTGGTTTATGTTTAATTACAGTGGTCTCTGGTTGGTTTATCTGTATTTACAGTTGTCTCTGGGTGGTTTATCTTTATTTACAGTGGTCCCCGGGTGGTTTATCTTTATTTTCAGTTGTCCCTGGGTGGTTTATCTTTATTTACAGTGGTCTCTGGGTGGTTTATCTTTATTTACAGTGGTTCCCGGGTGGTTTATCTTTATTTACAGTGGTCCGCGGGTGGATATCTTTATTTAAAGTGGACCCTGGGTGGTTTATCTTTATTTACAGTGGCCCCTGGGTGGTTTATCTTTATTTACAGTGGTCCCAGGTTGGTTTATCTTTATTTACAGTGGTCTCTGAGTGGTTTATCTTTATTTACAGTGGTCCCGGGTGGTTGACTTTTATTTACAGTGGTCCCTGGGTGGTTTATCGTTATTTACAGTGGTCCCCGGGTGCTTTATCTTTATTTACATTGGCCCCTGGGTGGTTTATATTTATTTACAGTGGTCCACGGGTGGTTTATCTTTATTCTCAGTGGTCTCTGGGTGGTTTGTCTTTATTTACAGTGGTCCCTGGGTGGTTTATCTTTATTTAAAGTGGACCCTGGGTGGTTTATCTTTATTTACAGTGGTCCCTGGGTGGTTTATCTTTATTTACAGTGGTCCCAGGGTGGTTTATCTTTATTTACAGTGGTTCCTGGGTGGTTTATCTTTATTTACAGTGGTCCGGGCGGTTTACCTCTATTTACAGTGGTCCCCGGGTGGTTTATCTTTATTTACAGTGGTTCTTGGGTGGTTTATCTTTATTTACAGTGGTCCCCGTGTAGTTTATCTTTATTTACAGCGGTCCCTGTGTGGTTTATCTTTATTTACAGTAGTCCCCGGGTGGTTTATCTTTATTTACAGTGGTCCCCGGGTGGTTTATCATTATTTACAGTGGTCCCTGGGTGGTTTATCTTTATTTACAGTAGTCCCCGGGTGGTTTATCTTTATTTACAGTGGTTCCTGGGTGGTTTATCTTTATTTACAGTGGTCCCTGTGTAGTTTATCTTTATTTACAGTGGTCCCTGGGTGGTTTATATAATTTACAGTGGTCCCCGGGTGGTTTATCTTTATTTACAGTGGTTCCTGGGTGGTTTATCTTTATTTACAGTGGTCCCCGTGTGGTTTATCTTTATTTACAGTGGTCCCTGGGTGGTTTATCTTTATTTACAGTGGTCCCTGGGTGGTTTATCTTTATTTACAGTGTTCCCTGGGCGGATTATCTTTATTTACAGTGGTCTCTGGGTGGTTTATCTTTATTCACAGTGGTCCCTGGGTGGTTTATCTTTATTTACAGTGGTCCCTGGGTGGTTTATCTTTATTTACAATAGTCCCTGTGTGGTTTATCTTTATTTACAGTGGTTCCCGGGTGGTTTATCTTTATTGACAGTGGTCTCTGGGTGGTTTATCTTTATTTACAGTGGTCCCCGGGTGGTTATTTCTTTATTTACAGTGGTCCCTTGGTGGTTTATCTTTATTTACAGTGGTCTCTGGGTGGTTTAACTTTATTTACAGTGGTCCCTGAGTGGTTTATCTTTATTTACAGTGGTCCCCGTATGGTTTATCTTTAGTTACAGTGGTCCCTGGGTGGTTTATCCTTATTTACAGTGGTCCCTGGGTGGTTTATCTTTATTTACAGTGGTCCCTGGATGGTTTATCTTTATTTACAGTGGTTCCTGGGTGGTTTATCTTTATTTACAGTGGTCCCCGGGTGGATTATCTTTATTTACATTGGTCCCCGGGACGTTTATCTTTATTTACAGTGGGCCCTGGGTGGTTTATCTTTATTTACAGTGGTCCCTGGGTGGTTTATCTTTATTTACTGTGGTCTCTGGGTGGTTTATCTTTATTTACAGTGGTCTCTGGGTGGTTTATCTTTATTTACAGTGGTCCCCGGGTCGTTTATCTTTATTTACAGAGGTTCCCGGGTGGTTTATCTTTACTGACAGTGGTCCCCGGGTGGTTTAACTTTATTTACAGTGGTCCCTGAGTGCTTTATCTTTATTTACAGTGGTTCCTGGGTGGTTTATCTTTATTTACAGTGGTCCCGTGCGGTTTATCTTTATTTACAGTGGTCTTTGGGTGGTTTATCTTTATTTACAGTGGTCCCTGGCTGGTTTATCTTTATTTACAGTGGTCCCGGGTGGTTGACTTTTATTTACAGTGGTCCCTGGGTGGTTTATCGTTATTTACAGTGGTCCCCGGGTGCTTTATCTTTATTTACATTGGCCCCTGGGTGGTTTATATTTATTTACAGTGGTCCACGGGTGGTTTATCTTTATTCACAGTGGTCTCTGGGTGGTTTGTCTTTATTTACAGTGGTCCCTGGGTGGTTTATCTTTAATTACAGTGGTCTCTGGTTGGTTGATCTGTATTTACAGTTGTCTCTGGGTGGTTTATCTTTATTTACAGTGGTCCCCGGGTGGTTTATCTTTATTTTCAGTTGTCCCTGGGTGGTTTATCTTTATTTACAGTGGTCTCTGGGTGGTTTATCTTTATTTACAGTGGTTCCCGGGTGGTTTATCTTTATTTACAGTGGTCCGCGGGTGGTTTATCTTTATTAAAATGGACCCTGGGTGGTTTATCTTTATTTACAGTGGTCCCTGGGTGGTTTATCTTTATTTACAGTGGTCCCAGGTTGGTTTATCTTTATTTACAGTGGTCTCTGAGTGGTTTATCTTTATTTACAGTGGTCTCTGGTTGGTTTATCTGTATTTACAGTTGTCTCTGGGTGGTTTATCTTTATTTACAGTGGTCCCGGGTGGTATCTTTATTTACAGTGGTTCTCTGGGTGGTTTATCTTTATTTACAGTGTTCCCTGGATGGTTTATCTTCATTTACAGTGGTTCCTGGGTGGTTTATCTTTATTTACAGTGGTCCGTGGGATGTTTATCTTTATTTACAGTGGTCCCTGGGTGGTTTATCTTTATTTACAGTGGTCCCTGGGTTTATCTTTATTGACAGTGGACCCGGGTGTTTTATCTTTTTTTACAGTGGTGCCTGGGTGGTTTAACTTTACTTACAGTGGTCCCTTGGTGGTTTATCTTTATTTACAGTGGTTCCTGGGTGGTTTATCTTTATTTACAGTGGTCTCTGGGTGTTTTATCTTTATTTACAGTGGTCCCCGGGTGGTTTAACTTTATTTACAATAGTACCTGGGTGGTTTATCTTTATTTACAGTGGTTCCTGGGTTGTTTATCTTTATTTACAGTGGTTCTTGGGTGGTTTATCTTTATTTACAATAGTCCCTGGGTGGTTTATCTTTATTTACAGTTGTCCCCGGTGGTTTATCTTTATTTACAGTGGTCCCTGGGAGGTTTATATTTATTTACAGTGGTCCCCGGGTGGTTTATCTTTATTTACAGTGGTCCCTGGGTGGTTTATCTTTATTTACAGTGGTCTCTGTGTGGTTTAACTTTATTTGCAGTGGTTCCCGGGTGGTTTATCTTTATTTACAGTTGTCCCTGGGTGGTTTATCTTTATTTACAGTGGTCCCCGGGTGGTTTATCTTTATTTACAGTGGTCTCTGGGTGGATTATCTTTATTTACAGTGATCTCTGGGTGGTTTATCTTTATTTACAGTGGTCCCGGGATGGTTTATCTTTATTTAAAGTGGTCCCTGGGTGGTTTACCTTTATTTACAGTGGTCCCTGGGTGGTTTATCTTTATTTACTGTGGTTCCTGGGTGGTTTATCTTTATTGACAGTGGTCTCTGGGTGGTTTATCTTTATTTACAGTGGTCCCCGGGTAGTTTATCTTTATTTACAGTGGTCCCTGGGTGGTTTATCTTTATTTACAGTGGTCCCTGGGTGGTTTAACTTAATTTACAGTGGTCCCTGAGTGGTTTATCTTTATTTACAGTGGTCCCCGTATGGTTTATCTTTAGTTACAGTGGTCCCTGGGTGGTTTATCCTTATTTACAGTGGTCCCTGGGTGGTTTATCTTTATTTACAGTGGTCCCTGGATGGTTTATCTTTATTTACAGCGGTTCCTGGGTGGTTTATCTTTATTTACAGTGGTCCCAGGGTGGTTTATCTTTATTTACAGTGGTTCCTGGGTGGTTTATCTTTATTTACAGTGGTCCGGGCGGTTTACCTCTATTTACAGTGGTCCCCGGGTGGTTTATCTTTATTTACAGTGGTTCTTGGGTGGTTTATCTTTATTTACAGTGGTCCCCGTGTAGTTTATCTTTATTTACAGCGGTCCCTGTGTGGTTTATCTTTATTTACAGTAGTCCCCGGGTGGTTTATCTTTATTTACAGTGGTCCCCGGGTGGTTTATCATTATTTACAGTGGTCCCTGGGTGGTTTATCTTTATTTACAGTAGTCCCCGGGTGGTTTATCTTTATTTACAGTGGTTCCTGGGTGGTTTATCTTTATTTACAGTGGTCCCTGTGTAGTTTATCTTTATTTACAGTGGTCCCTGGGTGGTTTATATAATTTACAGTGGTCCCCGGGTGGTTTATCTTTATTTACAGTGGTTCCTGGGTGGTTTATCTTTATTTACAGTGGTCCCCGTGTGGTTTATCTTTATTTACAGTGGTCCCTGGGTGGTTTATCTTTATTTACAGTGGTCCCTGGGTGGTTTATCTTTATTTACAGTGTTCCCTGGGCGGATTATCTTTATTTACAGTGGTCTCTGGGTGGTTTATCTTTATTCACAGTGGTCCCTGGGTGGTTTATCTTTATTTACAGTGGTCCCTGGGTGGTTTATCTTTATTTACAATAGTCCCTGTGTGGTTTATCTTTATTTACAGTGGTTCCCGGGTGGTTTATCTTTATTGACAGTGGTCTCTGGGTGGTTTATCTTTATTTACAGTGGTCCCCGGGTGGTTATTTCTTTATTTACAGTGGTCCCTTGGTGGTTTATCTTTATTTACAGTGGTCTCTGGGTGGTTTAACTTTATTTACAGTGGTCCCTGAGTGGTTTATCTTTATTTACAGTGGTCCCCGTATGGTTTATCTTTAGTTACAGTGGTCCCTGGGTGGTTTATCCTTATTTACAGTGGTCCCTGGGTGGTTTATCTTTATTTACAGTGGTCCCTGGATGGTTTATCTTTATTTACAGTGGTTCCTGGGTGGTTTATCTTTATTTACAGTGGTCCCCGGGTGGATTATCTTTATTTACATTGGTCCCCGGGACGTTTATCTTTATTTACAGTGGGCCCTGGGTGGTTTATCTTTATTTACAGTGGTCCCTGGGTGGTTTATCTTTATTTACTGTGGTCTCTGGGTGGTTTATCTTTATTTACAGTGGTCTCTGGGTGGTTTATCTTTATTTACAGTGGTCCCCGGGTCGTTTATCTTTATTTACAGAGGTTCCCGGGTGGTTTATCTTTACTGACAGTGGTCCCCGGGTGGTTTAACTTTATTTACAGTGGTCCCTGAGTGCTTTATCTTTATTTACAGTGGTTCCTGGGTGGTTTATCTTTATTTACAGTGGTCCCGTGCGGTTTATCTTTATTTACAGTGGTCTTTGGGTGGTTTATCTTTATTTACAGTGGTCCCTGGCTGGTTTATCTTTATTTACAGTGGTCCCGGGTGGTTGACTTTTATTTACAGTGGTCCCTGGGTGGTTTATCGTTATTTACAGTGGTCCCCGGGTGCTTTATCTTTATTTACATTGGCCCCTGGGTGGTTTATATTTATTTACAGTGGTCCACGGGTGGTTTATCTTTATTCACAGTGGTCTCTGGGTGGTTTGTCTTTATTTACAGTGGTCCCTGGGTGGTTTATCTTTAATTACAGTGGTCTCTGGTTGGTTGATCTGTATTTACAGTTGTCTCTGGGTGGTTTATCTTTATTTACAGTGGTCCCCGGGTGGTTTATCTTTATTTTCAGTTGTCCCTGGGTGGTTTATCTTTATTTACAGTGGTCTCTGGGTGGTTTATCTTTATTTACAGTGGTTCCCGGGTGGTTTATCTTTATTTACAGTGGTCCGCGGGTGGTTTATCTTTATTAAAATGGACCCTGGGTGGTTTATCTTTATTTACAGTGGTCCCTGGGTGGTTTATCTTTATTTACAGTGGTCCCAGGTTGGTTTATCTTTATTTACAGTGGTCTCTGAGTGGTCTATCTTTATTTACAGTGGTCTCTGGTTGGTTTATCTGTATTTACAGTTGTCTCTGGGTGGTTTATCTTTATTTACAGTGGTCCCGGGTGGTATCTTTATTTACAGTGGTTCTCTGGGTGGTTTATCTTTATTTACAGTGTTCCCTGGATGGTTTATCTTCATTTACAGTGGTTCCTGGGTGGTTTATCTTTATTTACAGTGGTCCGTGGGATGTTTATCTTTATTTACAGTGGTCCCTGGGTGGTTTATCTTTATTTACAGTGGTCCCTGGGTTTATCTTTATTTACAGTGGACCCGGGTGTTTTATCTTTTTTTACAGTGGTGCCTGGGTGGTTTAACTTTACTTACAGTGGTCCCTTGGTGGTTTATCTTTATTTACAGTGGTTCCTGGGTGGTTTATCTTTATTTACAGTGGTCTCTGGGTGTTTTATCTTTATTTACAGTGGTCCCCGGGTGGTTTAACTTTATTTACAATAGTACCTGGGTGGTTTATCTTTATTTACAGTGGTTCCTGGGTTGTTTATCTTTATTTACAGTGGTTCTTGGGTGGTTTATCTTTATTTACAATAGTCCCTGGGTGGTTTATCTTTATTTACAGTTGTCCCCGGTGGTTTATCTTTATTTACAGTGGTCCCTGGGAGGTTTATATTTATTTACAGTGGTCCCCGGGTGGTTTATCTTTATTTACAGTGGTCCCTGGGTGGTTTATCTTTATTTACAGTGGTCTCTGTGTGGTTTAACTTTATTTGCAGTGGTTCCCGGGTGGTTTATCTTTATTTACAGTTGTCCCTGGGTTGTTTATCTTTATTTACAGTGGTCCCCGGGTGGTTTATCTTTATTTACAGTGGTCTCTGGGTGGATTATCTTTATTTACAGTGATCTCTGGGTGGTTTATCTTTATTTACAGTGGTCCCGGGATGGTTTATCTTTATTTAAAGTGGTCCCTGGGTGGTTTACCTTTATTTACAGTGGTCCCTGGGTGGTTTATCTTTATTTACTGTGGTTCCTGGGTGGTTTATCTTTATTGACAGTGGTCTCTGGGTGGTTTATCTTTATTTACAGTGGTCCCCGGGTGGTTTATCTTTATTTACAGTGGTCCCTGGGTGGTTTATCTTTATTTACAGTGGTCCCTGGGTGGTTTAACTTTATTTACAGTGGTCCCTGAGTGGTTTATCTTTATTTACAGTGGTCCCCGTATGGTTTATCTTTAGTTACAGTGGTCCCTGGGTGGTTTATCCTTATTTACAGTGGTCCCTGGGTGGTTTATCTTTATTTACAGTGGTCCCTGGATGGTTTATCTTTATTTACAGCGGTTCCTGGGTGGTTTATCTTTAGTTACAGTGGTCCCCGGGTGGTTTATCTTTATTTACATTGGTCCACGGGACGTTTATCTTTATTTACAGTGGGCCCTGGGTGGTTTATCTTTATTTACAGTGGTCCCTGGGTGGTTTATCTTTATTTACAGTGGTCTCTGGGTGGTTTATCTTTATTTACAGTGGTCGCTGGAGGGTTTATCTTTATTTACAGTGGTCCCTGGGTGGTTTATCTTTATTTACTGTGGTCTCTGGGTGGTTTATCTTTATTTACAGTGGTCCCTGGGTGTTTTATCTTTATTTACAGTGGTCCCCGGGTCGTTTCTCTTTATTTACAGAGGATCCCGGGTGGTTTATCTTTACTTACAGTGGTCGCCGGGTGGTTTAACTTTATTTACAGTGGTCCCTGAGTGCTTTATCTTTATTTACAGTGGTTCCTGGGTGGTGTATCTTTATTTACAGTGGGCCCTGGGTGGTTTATCTTTATTTACAGTGGTCCCGTGCGGTTTATCTTTATTTACAGTGGTCTTTGGGTGGTTTATCTTTATATACAGTGGTCCCTGGGTGGTTTATCTTTATTTACAGTGGTCCCTGGGTGGTTTATCTTTATTTACAGTGGTCCCTGGATGGTTTATCTTTATTTACAGTGGTCCCTGGGTGGTTTATCTTTATTTACAGTGGGCCCTGGGTGGTTTATCTTTATTTACAGTGGTCCCGTGCGGTTTATCTTTATTTACAGTGTTCTTTGGGTGGTTTATCTTTATATACAGTGGTCCCTGGGTGGTTTATCTTTATTTACAGTGGTCCCTGGGTGGTTTATCTTTATTTACAGTGGTCCCTGGATGGTTTATCTTTATTTACAGGGGTCCCCGGGTCGTTTATCTTTATTTACAGTGGTCCCCGGGTGGTTTATCTTTATTTACAGTAGACCCCGGGTGGTTTATCTTTATTTACAGTGGTTCCTGGGTGGTTTATCTTTATTTACAGTGGTCCCCGTGTGGTTTATCTTTATTTACACTGGTCCCTGGGTGGTTTATCTTTATTTACAGTGGTCCCTGGGTGGTTTATCTTTATTTACAGTGGTCGCTGGGTGGTTTATCTTAATTTACAGTGGTCCCCGGGTGGTTTATCTTTATTTACAGTGTTTCCTGGGTGGTTTATCTTTATTTACAGTAGTCCCCGGGTGGTTTATCTTTATTTACAGTGGTTCCTGGGTGGTTTATCTTTATTTACAGTGGTCCCCGTGTGGTTTATCTTTATTTACAGTGGTCCCCGGGTGGTTTATATTTATTTACAGTGGTCCCTGGGTGGTTTACCTTTATTTACAGTGGTCCCTGGGTGGTTTATCTTTATTTACAGTGGTCCCTGCGTGGTTTATCTTTATTTACAGTGGTCCCCGGGTGGTTTATCTTTATTTTCAGTGGTCCCTGGATGGATTATCTTTATTTACAGTGGTCCCCGGGTGGTTTATCTTTATTGACAGTGGTCTCTGGGTGGTTTATCTTTATTTACAGTGGTCCCCGGGTGGTTTATCTTTATTTACAGTGGTCCCTGGGTGGTTTATCTTTATTTACAGTGGTCTCTGGGTGGTTTAACATTATTTACAGTGGTTCCGTGAGTGTTTTATCTTTATTTACAGTGGTCCCCGTATGGTTTATCTTTAGTTACAGTGGTCCCTGGGTGGTTTATCCTTATTTACAGTGGTCCCTGGGTGGTTTATCTTTATTTACAGTGGTCCCTGGATGGTTTATCTTTATTTACAGCGGTTCCTGGGTGGTTTATCTTTATTTACAGTGGTCCCCGGGTGGTTTATCTTTATTTACATTGGTCCCCGGGACGTTTATCTTTATTTACAGTGGGCCCTGGGTGGTTTATCTTTATTTACAGTGGTCCCTGGGTGGTTTATCTTTATTTACAGTGGTCTCTGGGTGGTTTATCTTTATTTACAGTGGTCCCTGGGAGGTTTATCTTTATTTACTGTGGTCTCCGGGTGGTTTATCTTTATTTACAGTGGTCCCCGGGTCGTTTATCTTTATTTACAGTGGTCCCTGGGTGGTTTAACTTTATTTACAGTGGTCCCTGAGTGCTTTAACTTTATTTACAGTGGTTCCTGGGTGGTTTATCTTTATTAACAGTGGTCCCGTGCGGTTTATCTTTATTTACAGTGGTCTTTGGGTGGTTTATCTTTATTTACAGTGGTCCCTGGGTGGTTTATCTTTATTTACAGAGGTTCCCGGGTGGTTTATCTTTATTTACAGTGGTCCCTGGGTGGTTTACCTTTATTTACAGTGGTCCCTGGGTGGTTTATCTTTATTTACAGTGGTCCCTGCGTGGTTTATCTTTATTTACAGTGGTCCCCGGGTGGTTTATCTTTATTTTCAGTGGTCCCTGGGTGGATTATCTTTATTTACAGTGGTCCCCGGGTGGTTTATCTTTATTGACAGTGGTCTCTGGGTGGTTTATCTTTATTTACAGTGGTCCCCGGGTGGTTTATCTTTATTTACAGTGGTCCCTGGGTGGTTTATCTTTATTTACAGTGGTCTCTGGGTGGTTTAACATTATTTACAGTGGTTCCGTGAGTGTTTTATCTTTATTTACAGTGGTCCCCGTATGGTTTATCTTTAGTTACAGTGGTCCCTGGGTGGTTTATCCTTATTTACAGTGGTCCCTGGGTGGTTTATCTTTATTTACAGTGGTCCCTGGATGGTTTATCTTTATTTACAGCGGTTCCTGGGTGGTTTATCTTTATTTACAGTGGTCCCCGGGTGGTTTATCTTTATTTACATTGGTCCCCGGGACGTTTATCTTTATTTACAGTGGGCCCTGGGTGGTTTATCTTTATTTACAGTGGTCACTGGGTGGTTTATCTTTATTTACAGTGGTCTCTGGGTGGTTTATCTTTATTTACAGTGGTCCCTGGGAGGTTTATCTTTATTTACTGTGGTCTCCGGGTGGTTTATCTTTATTTACAGTGGTCCCCGGGTCGTTTATCTTTATTTACAGTGGTCCCTGGGTGGTTTAACTTTATTTACAGTGGTCCCTGAGTGCTTTAACTTTATTTACAGTGGTTCCTGGGTGGTTTATCTTTATTAACAGTGGTCCCGTGCGGTTTATCTTTATTTACAGTGGTCTTTGGGTGGTTTATCTTTATTTACAGTGGTCCCTGGGTGGTTTATCTTTATTTACAGAGGTTCCCGGGTGGTTTATCTTTACTTACAGTGGTCCCCGGGTGGTTTAACTTTATTTACAGTGGTCCCTGAGTGCTTTATCTTTCTTTACAGTGGTCCCGGGTGGTTGACTTTTATTTACAGTGGTCCCTGGGTGGTTTATCGTTATTTACAGTGGTCCCCGGGTGCTTTATCTTTATTTACACTGGCCCCTGGGTGGTTTATATTTATTTACAGTGGTCCACGGGTGGTTGATCTTTATTCACAGTGGTCTCTGGGTGGTTTGTCTTTATTTACAGTAGTCCCTGGGTGGTTTATCTTTATTTAAAGTGGACCCTGGGTGGTTTATCTTTATTTACAGTGGTCCCTGGGTGGTTTATCTTTATTTACAGTGGTCCCAGGGTGGTTTATCTTTATTTACAGTGGTCTCTGAGTGGTTTATCTTTATTTACAGTGGTCTCTGGTTGGTTTATCTGTATTTACAGTTGTCTCTGGGTGGTTTATCTTTATTTACAGTGGTCCCCGGGTCGTTTCTCTTTATTTACAGTGGTCCCCCGGGTGGTTTACCTTTATTTACAGTGGTCCCGGGTGGTAGCTTTATTTACAGTGGTTCTCTGGGTGGTTTACCTTTATTTACAGTGTTCCCTGGATGGTTTATCTTCATTTACAGTGGTTCCTGGGTGGTTTATCTTTATTTACAGGGGTCCCTGGGATGTTTATCTTTATTTACAGTGGTCCCTGGGTGGTTTATCTTTATTTACAGTGGTCCCTGGGTTTATCTTTATTTACAGTGGACCCGGGTGTTTTATCTTTTTTAACAGTGGTGCCTGGGTGGTTTAACTTTACTTACAGTGGTCCCTTGGTGGTTTATCTTTATTTACCGTGGTTCCTGGGTGGTTTATCTTTATTTACAGTGGTCTCTGGGTGGTTTATCTTTATTTACAGTGGTCCCCGGGTGCTTTAACTTTATTTACAATAGTCCCTGGGTGGTTTATTTTTATTTACAGTGGTTCCTGGGTGGTTTATCTTTATTTACAGTGGTTCTTGGGTGGTTTATCTTTATTTACAATGGTTCCTGGGTGGTTTATCTTTATTTACAGTGGTCTCTGGGTGGTTTATCTTTATTTACAGTGGTCCCCGGGTGGTTTATCTTTATTTACAATAGTCCCTGGGTGGTTTATCTTTATTTACAGTGGTCCCCGGTGGTTTATCTTTATTTACAGTGGTCCCTGGGAGGTTTATATTTATTTACAGTGGTACCCGGGTGGTTTATCTTTATTTACAGTGGTCCCTGGGTGGTTTATCTTTATTTACAGTAGTCTCTGGGTGGTTTAACTTTATTTACAGTGATCTCTGGGTGGTTTATCTTTATTTGCAGTGGTCCCTGGGTGGTTTATCTTTATTTAAAGTGGTCCCTGGGTGGTTTATCTTTATTTACAATGGTCCCCGGGTGGTTTACCTTAATTTACTGTGGTCCCCGGGTGGTTTATCTTTATTTACAGTGGTTCCTGGGTGGTTTATCTTTATTTACAGTAGTCGCCGGGTGGTTTATCTTTATTTTCAGTGGTGCCTGGGTGGTTTATCTTTATTTACAGTGGTCCCCGTATGGTTTATCTTTATTTACAGTGGTCCCTGGGTGGTTTATCTTAATTTCCAGTGGTCACCGGGTGGTTTATTTTTATTTACAGTGGTTCCTGGGTGGTTTATCTTTATTTAAAGTGGACCCTGGGTGGTTTATCTTTATTTACAGTGGTCCCTGGGTGGTTTATCTTTATTTACAGTGGTCCCAGGGTGGTTTTTCTTTATTTACAGTGGTCTCTGAGTGGTTTATCTTTATTTACAGTGGTCTCTGGTTGGTTTATTTGTATTTACAATTGTCTCTGGGTGGTTTATCTTTATTTACAGTGGTCCCCGGGTCGTTTCTCTTTATTTACAGTGGTCCCCCGGGTGGTTTATCTTTATTTACAGTGGTCCCGGGTGGTAGCTT
Organism: Scyliorhinus torazame; assembly: GCF_047496885.1. Lineage (NCBI taxonomy): Eukaryota > Metazoa > Chordata > Chondrichthyes > Carcharhiniformes > Scyliorhinidae > Scyliorhinus > Scyliorhinus torazame. Next base: position 22,874,493 of record NC_092729.1, on the reverse strand, counting down.
TATTTACAGTGGTTCTCTGGGTGGTTTACCTTTATTTACAGTGTTCCCTGGATGGTTTATCTTCATTTACAGTGGTTCCTGGGTGGTTTATCTTTATTTACAGTGGTCCCTGGGATGTTTATCTTTATTTACAGTGGTCCCTGGGTGGTTTATCTTTATTTACAGTGGACCCGGGTGTTTTATCTTTTTTTACAGTGGTGCCTGGGTGGTTTAACTTTACTTACAGTGGTCCCTTGGTGGTTTATCTTTATTTACAGTGGTTCCTGGGTGGTTTATCTTTATTTACAGTGGTCTCTGGGTGGTTTATCTTTATTTACAGTGGTCCCCGGGTGGTTTAACTTTATTTACAATAGTCCCTGGGTCGTTTCTCTTTATTTACAGTGGTCCCCCGGGTGGTTTATCTTTATTTACAGTGGTCCCGGGTGGTAGCTTTATTTACAGTGGTTCTCTGGGTGGTTTACCTTTATTTACAGTGTTCCCTGGATGGTTTATCTTCATTTACAGTGGTTCCTGGGTGCTTTATCTTTATTTACAGTGGTCCCTGGGATGTTTATCTTTATTTACAGTGGTCCCTGGGTGGTTTATCTTTATTTACAGTGGTCCCTGGGTTTATCTTTATTTACAGTGGACCCGGGTGTTTTATCTTTTTTTACAGTGGTGCCTGGGTGGTTTAACTTTACTTACAGTGGTCCCTTGGTGGTTTATCTTTATTTACAGTGGTTCCTGGGTGGTTTATCTTTATTTACAGTGGTCTCTGGGTGGTTTATCTTTATTTACAGTGGTCCCCGGGTGGTTTATCTTTATTGACAGTGGTCTCTGGGTGGTTTATCTTTATTTACAGTGGTCCCCGGGTGGTTTATCCTTATTTACAGTGGTCCCTGGGTGGTTTATCTTTATTTACAGTGGTCCCTGGATGGTTTATCTTTATTTACAGCGGTTCCTGGGTGGTTTATCTTTATTTACAGTGGTCCCCGGGTGGTTTATCTTTATTTACATTGGTCCCCGGGACGTTTATCTTTATTTACAGTGGGCCCTGGGTGGTTTATCTTTATTTACAGTGGTCCCTGGGTGGTTTATCTTTATTTACAGTGGTCTCTGGGTGGTTTATCTTTATTTACAGTGGTCCCTGGGAGGTTTATCTTTATTTACTGTGGTCTCCGGGTGGTTTATCTTTATTTACAGTGGTCCCCGGGTGGTTTATCTTTATTTACAGTGGACCCTGGGTGGTTTATCTTTATTTACAGTGGTCCCTGCGTGGTTTATCTTTATTTACAGTGGTCCCCGGGTGGTTTATCTTTATTTACAGTGGTCCCTGGGTGGTTTATCTTTATTTACAGTGGCCCCTGCGTGGTTTATCTTTATTTACAGTGGTCCCCGGGTGGTTTATCTTTATTTACAGTGGTCCCTGCGTGGTTTATCTTTATTTACAGTGGTCCCCGGGTCGTTTATCTTTATTTACAGTGGTCCCCGGGTCGTTTATCTTTATTTACAGTGGTCCCTGGGTGGTTTAACTTTATTTACAGTGGTCCCTGAGTGCTTTAACTTTATTTCCAGTGGTTCCTGGGTGGTTTATCTTTATTAACAGTGGTCCCGTGCGGTTTATCTTTATTTACAGTGGTCTTTGGGTGGTTTATCTTTATTTACAGTGGTCCCTGGGTGGTTTATCTTTATTTACAGAGGTTCCCGGGTGGTTTATCTTTACTTACAGTGGTCCCCGGGTGGTTTAACTTTATTTACAGTGGTCCCTGAGTGCTTTAACTTTATTTACAGTGGTTCCTGGGTGGTTTATCTTTATTAACAGTGGTCCCGTGCGGTTTATCTTTATTTACAGTGGTCCCGGGTGGTTTATCTTTATTTACAGTGGTCTTTGGGTGGTTTATCTTTATTTACAGTGGTCCCTGGGTGGTTTATCTTTATTTACAGTGGTCCCGGGTGGTTGACTTTTATTTACAGTGGTCCCTGGGTGGTTTATCGTTATTTACAGTGGTCCCCGGGTGCTTTATCTTTATTTACACTGGCCCCTGGGTGGTTTATATTTATTTACAGTGGTCCACGGGTGGTTGATCTTTATTCACAGTGGTCTCTGGGTGGTTTGTCTTTATTTACAGTAGTCCCTGGGTGGTTTATCTTTATTTAAAGTGGACCCTGGGTGGTTTATCTTTATTTACAGTGGTCCCTGGGTGGTTTATCTTTATTTACAGTGGTCCCAGGGTGGTTTATCTTTATTTACAGTGGTCTCTGAGTGGTTTATCTTTATTTACAGTGGTCTCTGGTTGGTTTATCTGTATTTACAGTTGTCTCTGGGTGGTTTATCTTTATTTACAGTGGTCCCCGGGTCGTTTCTCTTTATTTACAGTGGTCCCCCGGGTGGTTTACCTTTATTTACAGTGGTCCCGGGTGGTAGCTTTATTTACAGTGGTTCTCTGGGTGGTTTACCTTTATTTACAGTGTTCCCTGGATGGTTTATCTTCATTTACAGTGGTTCCTGTGTGGTTTATCTTTATTTACAGGGGTCCCTGGGATGTTTATCTTTATTTACAGTGGTCCCTGGGTGGTTTATCTTTATTTACAGTGGTCCCTGGGTTTATCTTTATTTACAGTGGACCCGGGTGTTTTATCTTTTTTTACAGTGGTGCCTGGGTGGTTTAACTTTACTTACAGTGGTCCCTTGGTGGTTTATCTTTATTTACAGTGGTTCCTGGGTGGTTTATCTTTATTTACAGTGGTCTCTGGGTGGTTTATCTTTATTTACAGTGGTCCCCGGGTGCTTTAACTTTATTTACAATAGTCCCTGGGTGGTTTATTTTTATTTACAGTGGTTCCTGGGTGGTTTATCTTTATTTACAGTGGTTCTTGGGTGGTTTATCTTTATTTACAATGGTTCCTGGGTGGTTTATCTTTATTTACAGTGGTCTCTGGGTGGTTTATCTTTATTTACAGTGGTCCCCGGGTGGTTTATCTTTATTTACAATAGTCCCTGGGTGGTTTATCTTTATTTACAGTGGTCCCCGGTGGTTTATCTTTATTTACAGTGGTCCCTGGGAGGTTTATATTTATTTACAGTGGTACCCGGGTGGTTTATCTTTATTTACAGTGGTCCCTGGGTGGTTTATCTTTATTTACAGTAGTCTCTGGGTGGTTTAACTTTATTTACAGTGGTCCCTGGGTGGTTTATCTTTATTTAAAGTGGTCCCTGGGTGGTTTATCTTTATTTACAGTGGTCCCCGGGTGGTTTACCTTAATTTACTGTGGTCCCCTGGTGGTTTATCTTTATTTACAGTGGTTCCTGGGTGGTTTATCTTTATTTACAGTAGTCGCCGGGTGGTTTATCTTTATTTTCAGTGGTGCCTGGGTGGTTTATCTTTATTTACAGTGGTCCCCGTATGGTTTATCTTTATTTACAGTGGTCCCTGGGTGGTTTATCTTAATTTCCAGTGGTCACCGGGTGGTTTATTTTTATTTACAGTGGTTCCTGGGTGGTTTATCTTTATTTAAAGTGGACCCTGGGTGGTTTATCTTTATTTACAGTGGTCCCTGGGTGGTTTATCTTTATTTACAGTGGTCCCAGGGTGGTTTATCTTTATTTACAGTGGTCTCTGAGTGGTTTATCTTTATTTACAGTGGTCTCTGGTTGGTTTATCTGTATTTACAATTGTCTCTGGGTGGTTTATCTTTATTTACAGTGGTCCCCGGGTCGTTTCTCTTTATTTACAGTGGTCCCCCGGGTGGTTTATCTTTATTTACAGTGGTCCCGGGTGGTAGCTTTATTTACAGTGGTTCTCTGGGTGGTTTACCTTTATTTACAGTGTTCCCTGGATGGTTTATCTTCATTTACAGTGGTTCCTGGGTGGTTTATCTTTATTTACAGTGGTCCCTGGGATGTTTATCTTTATTTACAGTGGTCCCTGGGTGGTTTATCTTTATTTACAGTGGACCCTGGTTTTATCTTTATTTACAGTGGACCCGGGTGTTTTATCTTTTTTTACAGTGGTGCCTGGGTGGTTTAACTTTACTTACAGTGGTCCCTTGGTGGTTTATCTTTATTTACAGTGGTTCCTGGGTGGTTTATCTTTATTTACAGTGGTCTCTGGGTGGTTTATCTTTATTTACAGTGGTCCCCGGGTGGTTTAACTTTATTTACAATAGTCCCTGGGTCGTTTCTCTTTATTTACAGTGGTCCCCCGGGTGGTTTATCTTTATTTACAGTGGTCCCGGGTGGTAGCTTTATTTACAGTGGTTCTCTGGGTGGTTTACCTTTATTTACAGTGTTCCCTGGATGGTTTATCTTCATTTACAGTGGTTCCTGGGTGGTTTATCTTTATTTACAGTGGTCCCTGGGATGTTTATCTTTATTTACAGTGGTCCCTGGGTGGTTTATCTTTATTTACAGTGGTCCCTGGGTTTATCTTTATTTACAGTGGACCCGGGTGTTTTATCTTTTTTTACAGTGGTGCCTGGGTGGTTTAACTTTACTTACAGTTGTCCCTTGGTGGTTTATCTTTATTTACCGTGGTTCCTGGGTGGTTTATCTTAATTTACAGTGGTCCCCGGGTGGTTTATTTTTATTTACAGTGGTTCCTGGGTGGTTTATCTTTATTTAAAGTGGACCCTGGGTGGTTTATCTTTATTTACAGTGGTCCCTGGGTGGTTTATCTTTATTTACAGTGGTCCCAGGGTGGTTTATCTTTATTTACAGTGGTCTCTGAGTGGTTTATCTTTATTTACAGTGGTCTCTGGTTGGTTTATCTGTATTTACAGTTGTCTCTGGGTGGTTTATCTTTATTTACAGTGGTCCCCGGGTCGTTTCTCTTTATTTACAGTGGTCCCCCAGGTGGTTTATCTTTATTTACAGTGGTCCCGGGTGGTAGCTTTATTTACAGTGGTTCTCTGGGTGGTTTACCTTTATTTACAGTGTTCCCTGGATGGTTTATCTTCATTTACAGTGGTTCCTGGGTGGTTTATCTTTATTTACAGTGGTCCCTGGGGTGTTTATCTTTATTTACAGTGGTCCCTGGGTGGTTTATCTTTATTTACAGTGGTCCCTGGGTTTATCTTTATTTACAGTGGACCCGGGTGTTTTATCTTTTTTTACAGTGGTGCCTGGGTGGTTTAACTTTACTTACAGTGGTCCCTTGGTGGTTTATCTTTATTTACAGTGGTTCCTGGGTGGTTTATCTTTATTTACAGTGGTCTCTGGGTGGTTGATCTTTATTTACAGTGGTCCCCGGGTGCTTTAACTTTATTTACAATAGTCCCTGGGTGGTTTATTTTTATTTACAGTGGTTCCTGGGTGGTTTATCTTTATTTACAGTGGTTCTTGGGTGGTTTATCTTTATTTACAATGGTTCCTGGGTGGTTTATCTTTATTTACAGTGGTCTCTGGGTGGTTTATCTTTATTTACAGTGGTCCCCGGGTGGTTTATCTTTATTTACAATAGTCCCTGGGTGGTTTATCTTTATTTACAGTGGTCCCCGGTGGTTTATCTTTATTTACAGTGGTCCCTGGGAGGTTTATATTTATTTACAGTGGTACCCGGGTGGTTTATCTTTATTTACAGTGGTCCCTGGGTGGTTTATCTTTATTTTCAGTAGTCTCTGGGTGGTTTAACTTTATTTACAGTGGTTCCCGGGTGGTTTATCTTTATTTACAGTTGTCCCTGGGTGGTTTATCTTTATTTACAGTGGTCCCCGGGTGGTTTATCTTTATTTACAGTGGTCTCTGGGTGGATTATCTTTATTTACAGTGATCTCTGGGTGGTTTATCTTTATTTACAGTGGTCCCTGGGTGGTTTATCTTTATTTAAAGTGGTCCCTGGGTGGTTTATCTTTATTTACAGTGGTCCCCGGGTGGTTTATCTTAATTTACTGTGGTCCCCGGGTGGTTTATCTTTATTTACAGTGGTTCCTGGGTGGTTTATCTTTATTTACAGTAGTCCCCGGGTGGTTTATCTTTATTTACAGTGGTGCCTGGGTGGTTTATCTTTATTTACAGTGGTCCCCGTATGGTTTATCTTTATTTACAGTGGTCCCTGGGTGGTTTATCTTAATTTACAGTGGTCCCCGGGTGGTTTATTTTTATTTACAGTGGTTCCTGGGTGGTTTATCTTTATTTACAGTGGTCCCTGGGTGGTTTATCTTTATTTACAGTGGTCCCTGGGTCGTTTATCTTTATTTAAAGTGGTCCCTGGGTGGTTTATCTTTATTTACAGTAGTCCCCGGGTGGTTTATCTTTATTTACAGTGGTTCCAGGGTGGTTTATCTTTATTTACAGTGGTCCCCGTGTGGTTTATCTTTATTTACAGTGGTCCCTGGGTGGTTTATCTTTATTTACAGTGGTCCCTGGGTGGTTTATCTTTATTTACAGTGGTCCCTGTGTGGTTTATCTTTATTTACAGTGGTCCCTGGGTGGTTTATCTTTATTTACAGTGGTCTCTGGGTTGTTTAGCTTTATTTACAGTGGTCCCTGGGTGGTTTATCTTTATTTACAGTGGTCCCTGGGTGGCTTATCTTTATTTACAGTGGTCCCTGGGTGGTTTCTTTTTATTTACAGTGGTCATTGGGTGGTTTATCTTTATTTACAGTGGTCTCTGGGTGGTTTAACTTTATTTACAGTGGTCTCTGGGTGGTTTAACTTTATTTACAGTGGTCTCTGAGTGGTTTATCTTTATTTACAGTGGTCCCCATGTGGTTTAACTTTATTTACAGTGGTCCCTGGGTGGTTTATCCTTATTTACAGTGGTCCCTGGGTGGTTTATCTTTATTTACAGTGGTCCCTGGGTGGTTTATCTTTATTTACAGTGGTCCCTGGGTGGTTTATCTTTATTTACAGTGGTCCCCGGGTGGTTTATCTTTATTTACATTGGGCCCTGGGTGGTTTGTCTTGATTTACAGTGGTCCCTGGGAGGTTTATCTTTATTTACAGTGGTCTCTGGGTGGTTTATCTTTATTTACAGTTGTCGCTGGGTGGTTTGTATTTATTTACAGTGGTCCCTGGGTGGTTTATCTTTGTTTACTGTGGTCTCTGGGTGGTTTACCTTTATTTACAGTGGTCTCTGTGTGGTTTACCTTTATTTACAGTGGTCCCTGGGTGGTTTATCTTTATTTACTGTGGTCTCTGGGTGGTTTATCTTTATTTACAGTGGTCCCCGGGTCGTTTATCTTTATTTACAGTGGTTCCCGGGTGGTTTATCTTTATTTACACTGGTCCCCGGGTGGTTTAACTTTATTTACAGTGGTCCCTGGGTGGTTTATCTTTACTTACAGTGGTTCCAGGGTGGTTTTTCTTTATTTACAGTGGGCCCGGGCGGTTTATCTTTATTTACAGTGGTCTCTGGGTGGCTTACTTTTATTTACAGTGGTTCCCCGTGTGGTTTATCTTGATTTACAGTGCTCCCTGGGTGGTTTATCTTTATTTACAGTGGTCCCTGGGTGGTTTATCTTTATTTACAGTGGACCCTGGGTGGTTTATCTTTATTTACAGTGGTTCTCGGGTGGTTTATCTTTATTTACAGGGGTCCCTGGGTGGTTTATCTTTATTTACAGTGGTCTCTGGGTGGTTTAACTTTATTTACAGTGGTTCCCGAGTGGTTTATCTTTATTTACAGTGGTCCCCGGGTGGTTTATCTTAATTTACAGTGGTCCCCGGGTGGTGTATCTTTATTTACAGTGGTCTCTGGGTGGATTATCTTTATTTACAGTGATCTCTGGGTGGTTTATCTTTATTTACAGTGTCCCTGGGTGGTTTATCTTTATTTACAGTGGTCCCTGGGTGGTTTATCTTTATTTACAGTGGTCGCCGGGTATTTTATCTTAATTTACAGTGGTCCCCGGGTGGTTTATCTTTATTTACAGTGGTTCCTGGGTGGTTTGTCTTTATTTACAGTAGTCCCCGGGTGGTTTATCTTTATTTACAGTGGTTCCTGGGTGGTTTATCTTTATTTACTGTGGTCCCCGTGTGGTTTATCTTTATTTACACTGGTCCCTGGGTGGTTTATCTTAATTTACAGTGGTCCCCGGGTGGTTTATCTTTATTTACAGTGTTTCCTGGGTGGTTTATCTTTATTTACAGTAGTCCCCGGGTGGTTTATCTTTATTTACAGTGGTTCCTGGGTGGTTTATCTTTATTTACAGTGGTCCCCGGGTGGTTTATCTTTATTGTCAGTAGTCTCTGGGTGGTTTAACTTTATTTACAGTGGTTCCCGGGTGGTTTATCTTTATTTACAGTTGTCCCTGGGTGGTTTATCTTTATTTACAGTGTTCCCCGGGTGGTTTATCTTTATTTACAGTGGTCTCTGGGTGGATTATCTTTATTTACAGTGATCTCTGGGTGGTTTATCTTTATTTACAGTGGTCCCCGGGTGGTTTATCTTAATTTACTGTGGTCCCCGGGTGGTTTATCTTTATTTACAGTGGTTCCTGGGTGGTTTATCTTTATTTACAGTAGTCCCCGGGTGGTTTATCTTTATTTACAGTGGTGCCTGGGTGGTTTATCTTTATTTACAGTGGTCCCCGTATGGTTTATCTTTATTTACAGTGGTCCCTGGGTGGTTTATCTTAATTTACAGTGGTCCCCGGGTGGTTTATTTTTATTTACAGTGGTTCCTGGGTGGTTTATCTTTATTTACAGTGGTCCCTGGGTGGTTTATCTTTATTTACAGTGGTCCCTGGGTCGTTTATCTTTATTTAAAGTGGTCCCTGGGTGGTTTATCTTTATTTACAGTAGTCCCCGGGTGGTTTATCTTTATTTACAGTGGTTCCAGGGTGGTTTATCTTTATTTACAGTGGTCCCCGTGTGGTTTATCTTTATTTACAGTGGTCCCTGGGTGGTTTATCTTTATTTACAGTGGTCCCTGGGTGGTTTATCTTTATTTACAGTGGTCCCTGTGTGGTTTATCTTTATTTACAGTGGTCCCTGGGTGGTTTATCTTTATTTACAGTGGTCTCTGGGTTGTTTAGCTTTATTTACAGTGGTCCCTGGGTTGTTTATCTTTATTTACAGTGGTCCCTGGGTGGCTTATCTTTATTTACAGTGGTCCCTGTGTGGTTTCTTTTTATTTACAGTGGTCATTGGGTGGTTTATCTTTATTTACAGTGGTCTCTGGGTGGTTTAACTTTACTTACAGTGGTCTCTGGGTGGTTTAACTTTATTTACAGTGGTCTCTGAGTGGTTTATCTTTATTTACAGTGGTCCCCATGTGGTTTATCTTTATTTACAGTGGTCCCTGGGTGGTTTATCCTTATTTACAGTGGTCCCTGGGTGGTTTATCTTTATTTACAGTGGTCCCTGGGTGGTTTATCTTTATTTACAGTGGTCCCTGGGTGGTTTATCTTTATTTACAGTGGTCTCTGCGTGGTTTATCTTTATTTACAGTGGTCCCTGGGTGGTTTATCTTGATTTACAGTGCTCCCTGGGTGGTTTATCTTTATTTACAGTGGCCCCTGGGTGGTTTATCTTTATTTACAGTGGACCCTGGGTGGTTTATCTTTATTTACAGTGGTTCTCGGGTGGTTTATCTTTATTTACAGGGGTCCCTGGGTGGTTTATCTTTATTTACAGTGGTCTCTGGGTGGTTTAACTTTATTTACAGTGGTTCCCGGGTGGTTTATCTTTATTTACAGTGGTCCCCGGGTGGTTTATCTTAATTTACAGTGGTCCCCGGGTGGTGTATCTTTATTTACAGTGGTCTCTGGGTGGATTATCTTTATTTACAGTGATCTCTGGGTGGTTTATCTTTATTTACAGTGTCCCTGGGTGGTTTATCTTTATTTACAGTGGTCCCTGGGTGGTTTATCTTTATTTACAGTGGTCCCCGGGTGGTTTATCTTAATTTACAGTGGTCCCCGGGTGGTTTATCTTTATTTACAGTGGTTCCTGGGTGGTTTGTCTTTATTTACAGTAGTCCCCGGGTGGTTTATCTTTATTTACAGTGGTTCCTGGGTGGTTTATCTTTATTTACAATGGTCCCCGTGTGGTTTATCTTTATTTACAGTGGTCCCTGGGTGGTTTATCTTAATTTACAGTGGTCCCCGGGTGGTTTATCTTTATTTACAGTGGTCCCTGTGTGGTTTATCTTTATTTACAGTGGTCCCTGGGTGGTTTATCTTTATTTACAGTGGTCTCTGGGTTGTTTAGCTTTATTTACAGTGGTCCCTGGGTTGTTTATCTTTATTTACAGTGGTCCCTGGGTGGCTTATCTTTATTTACAGTGGTCCCTGTGTGGTTTCTTTTTATTTACAGTGGTCATTGGGTGGTTTATCTTTATTTACAGTGGTCTCTGGGTGGTTTAACTTTACTTACAGTGGTCTCTGGGTGGTTTAACTTTATTTACAGTGGTCTCTGAGTGGTTTATCTTTATTTACAGTGGTCCCCATGTGGTTTATCTTTATTTACAGTGGTCCCTGGGTGGTTTATCCTTATTTACAGTGGTCCCTGGGTGGTTTATCTTTATTTACAGTGGTCCCTGGGTGGTTTATCTTTATTTACAGTGGTCCCTGGGTGGTTTATCTTTATTTACAGTGGTCTCTGCGTGGTTTATCTTTATTTACAGTGGTCCCTGGGTGGTTTATCTTGATTTACAGTGCTCCCTGGGTGGTTTATCTTTATTTACAGTGGCCCCTGGGTGGTTTATCTTTATTTACAGTGGACCCTGGGTGGTTTATCTTTATTTACAGTGGTTCTCGGGTGGTTTATCTTTATTTACAGGGGTCCCTGGGTGGTTTATCTTTATTTACAGTGGTCTCTGGGTGGTTTAACTTTATTTACAGTGGTTCCCGGGTGGTTTATCTTTATTTACAGTGGTCCCCGGGTGGTTTATCTTAATTTACAGTGGTCCCCGGGTGGTGTATCTTTATTTACAGTGGTCTCTGGGTGGATTATCTTTATTTACAGTGATCTCTGGGTGGTTTATCTTTATTTACAGTGTCCCTGGGTGGTTTATCTTTATTTACAGTGGTCCCTGGGTGGTTTATCTTTATTTACAGTGGTCCCCGGGTGGTTTATCTTAATTTACAGTGGTCCCCGGGTGGTTTATCTTTATTTACAGTGGTTCCTGGGTGGTTTGTCTTTATTTACAGTAGTCCCCGGGTGGTTTATCTTTATTTACAGTGGTTCCTGGGTGGTTTATCTTTATTTACAGTGGTCCCCGTGTGGTTTATCTTTATTTACACTGGTCCCTGGGTGGTTTATCTTAATTTACAGTGGTCCCCGGGTGGTTTATCTTTATTTACAGAGGCCCCTGGGTGGTTTATCTTTATTCACAGTGGTCCCTGGGTGGTTTCTCTTTATTTACAGTGGTCCCTGGGTGGTGTATCTTTATTTACAATGGTCCCTGTGTGGTTTCTCTTTATTTACAGTGGACCCTGTGTGGTTTATCTTTATTTACAGTGGTCCCCGTGTGGTTTATCTTTATTTACAGTGGTCCCTGGGTGGTTTATCTTTATTTACAGTGGTCTCTGGGTGGTTCAACTTTATTTACAGTGGTCCCTGAGTGGTTTATCTTTATTTACAGTGGTCCCCGTATGGTTTATCTTTATTTACAGTGGTCCCTTGGTGGTTTATCCTTATTTACAGTGGTCCCTGGGTGGTTTATCTTTATTTACAGTGGTCCCTGGATGGTTTATCTTTATTTACAGTGGTTCCTGGGTGGTTTATCTTTATTTACAGTGGTCCCCGGGTGGTTTATCTTTATTTACATTGGTCCCCGGGTGGTTTATCTTTATTTACAGTGGGCCTTGGGTGGTTTATCTTTATTTACAGTGGTCCCTGGGTGGTTTATCTTTATTTACAGTGGTCCCTGTGTGGTTTATCTTTATTTACAGTGGTCGCTGGGTGGTTTATCTTTATTTACAGTGGTCCCTGGGTGGTTTATCTTTATTTACTGTGGTCTCTGGATGGTTTATCTTTATTTACAGTGGTCCCTGGGTGGTTTATCTTTATTTACAGTGGTCCCTGGGTGGTTTATCTTTATTTACAGTGGTCCCTGTGTGGTTTATCTTTATTTACAGTGGTCCCTGGGTGGTTTATCTTTATTTACAGTGGTCCCCGGGTGGTTTAACTTTATTTACAGTGGTCCCCGGGTCGTTTATCTTTATTTACAGTGGTTCCCGGGTGGTTTATCTTTATTTACAGTGGTCCCCGGGTGGTTTAACTTTATTAACAGTGGTCCCTGGGTGGTTTATCTTTATTTACAGTGGTTCCTGGGTGGTTTATCTTTATTTACAGTGGTCCCGGGCGGTTTATCTTTATTTACAGTGGTCTTTGGGTGGTTTATCTTTATTTACAGTGGTCCCTGGGTGGTTTATCTTTATTTACAGTGGTCCCTGGGTGGTTTACTTTTATTTACAGTGGTCCCTGGGTGGTTTATCGTTATTTACAGTGGTCCCCGGGTGCTTTATCTTTATTTACACTGGCCCCTGGGTGGTTCATCTTTATTTACAGTGGTCTCTGGGTGGTTTAACTTTATTTACAGTGGTCCCTGAGTGGTTTATCTTTATTTACAGTGGTCCCCGTATGGTTTATCTTTATTTACAGTGGTCCCTTGGTGGTTTAACCTTATTTACAGTGGTCCCTGGGTGGTTTATCTTTATTTACAGTGGTCCCTGGATGGTTTATCTTTATTTACAGTGGTTCCTGGGTGGTTTATCTTTATTTACAGTGGTCCCCGGGTGGTTTATCTTTATTTACATTGGTCCCCGGGTGGTTTATCTTTATTTACAGTGGGCCCTGGGTGGTTTATCTTTATTTACAGTGGTCCCTGGGTGGTTTATCTTTATTTACAGTGGTCCCTGTGTGGTTTATCTTTATTTACAGTGGTCGCTGTGTGGTTTATCTTTATTTACAGTGGTCCCTGGGTGGTTTATCTTTATTTACTGTGGTCTCTGGGTGGTTTATCTTTATTTACAGTGGTCCCTGGGTGGTTTATCTTTATTTACATTGGTCCCCGGGTGGTTTATCTTTATTTACAGTGGTTCCTGGGTGGTTTATCTTTATTTACAGTGGTCCACGGGTGGTTTATCTTTATTCACAGTGGTCTCTGGGTGGTTTATCTTTATTTACAGTGGTCTCTGGGTGGTTTATCTTTATTTACAGTGGTCCCTGGGTGGTTTATCTTATTTGCAGTGGACCCTGGGTGGTTTATCTTTATTTACAGTGATGCCTGGGTGCTTTATCTTTATTTACAGTGGTCCCAGGGTGGTTTATCTTTATTTACAGTGGTCTCTGAGTGGTTTATCTTTATTTACTGTGGTCTCTGGGTGGTTTATCTTTATTTACAGTGGTCCCCGGGTCGTTTATCTTTATTTTCAGTGGTTCCTGGGTGGTTTATCTTTATTTACAGTGGTCCCTGGGTGGTTTATGTTTATTTACAGTGGTCTCTGGGTGGTTTATGTTTATTTACAGTGGTCTCTGGGTGGTTTATCTTTATTTACAGTGGTCCCCGTGTCGTTTATCTTTATTTACAGTGGTCTCTGGGTGGTTTATCTTTAATTACAGTGGTCCCTGGGTGGTTTATCTTTATTTACAGTGGTACCTGGGTGGTTTATCTTTATTTACAGTGGTTCCTGGGTGGTTTATCTTTATTTACAGTGGTCGGCGTGTGGTTTATCTTTATTTACAGTGGTCCCCGGGTGGTTTAACTTTATTTACAGTGGTCCCTGAGTGGTTTGTCTTTATTTACAGTGGTCCCTGGGTGGTTTATCTTTATTTACAGGGTCCCTGTGTCGTTTATCTTTATTTACAGTGGTCCCTGGGTGGTTTATCTTTATTTACAGTGGTGTCTGGGTGGTTTATCTTTATTTACTGTGGTTCCCTGGGTGGTTTATCTTTATTTACAGTGGTCCCTGGGTGGTTTACCTTTATTTACAGTGGTCCCCGTGTGGTTTAACTTTATTTACAGTGGTCTCTGCGTGGTTTATTTGTATTTACAGTGGTCTCTGGGTGGTTTGTCTTTATTTACACTGGTCCCTGGGTGGTTTATCTTTATTTACAGTGGTCTCTGGATGGTTTATCTTTATTTACAGTGGTTCCCGGGTGGTTTATCATTATTTACAGTGGTCCCCGCGTGGTTTATCTTTATTTACAGTGGTTCCCTGGGTGGTTTATCTTTATTTACACTGGTCCCTGGGTGGTTTATCTTTATTTACAGTGGTCTCTGGGTGGTTTATCTTTATTTACAGTGGTCCCCGGGTGTTTATCTTTATTTACAGTGGTCCCTGGGTGGTTTATCTTTATTTACAGTGGTCCCTGGGTGGTTTATCTTTATTTACAGTGGTCTCTGGGTGGTTTATCTTTATTTACAGTGGTCCCAGGGTGGTTTATCTTTATTTACAGTGGTCTCTGGGTGGTTTGTCTTTATTTACACTGGTCCCTGGGTGGTTTATCTTTATTTACAGTGGTCTCTGGATGGTTTATCTTTATTTACAGTGGTTCCCGGGTGGTTTATCATTATTTACAGTGGTCCCCGCGTGGTTTATCTTTATTTACAGTGGTTCCCTGGGTGGTTTATCTTTATTTACACTGGTCCCTGGGTGGTTTATCTTTATTTACAGTGGTCTCTGGGTGGTTTATCTTTATTTACAGTGGTCCCCGGGTGGTTTATCTTTATTTACAGTGGTCCCAGGGTGGTTTATCTTTATTTACAGTGGTCTCTGGGTGGTTTATCTTTATTTACAGTGGTCTCTGGGTGGTTTATCTTTAATTACAGTGGTCTCTGGGTGGTTTATCTTTATTTACAGTGGTCACTGGGTGGGTTATCTTTATTTACAGTGGTCCCCGGGTCGTTTATCTTTATTTACAGTGGTCTCTGGGTGGTTTATCTTTATTTACAGTGGTTACCGGGTGGTTTATCTTTATTTACAGTGGTCTCTCGGTGGTTTGTCTTCATTTACAGTGGTCCCCGGGTGGTTTATCTTTATTTACAGTGGTTCCCGTGTGGTTTATCTTCATTTACAGACACATATCTGGAAGGTGGGACAGCTCATAGGGTCATAGAAGTTTACAGAGTGGAAATAGGCCCTTCGGCCTAACTTGTCCATGCCGTCTAGTTTTTACTACCCAAAGCCTGTCCAAGTGCCCACATTTGGTCATATTCCTCTATACCCATCTTCTCCATATAACTCTCTAAATGCTTTTTGAAAGGCAACACTATAGGCGCCTCTACTACTGCCTCTGCCAGCTCGTTCCAGACACTCACCACCCTCTGTGTGAAACAATTGTGCCTCTGTACCCTTTTGTTTCTCTCCTCATTCAACTTAAACATATGCACTCTAGTTTTGGATTCCAGTACCTCTGGGAAAATCTACCTTATCTATGCCCCTCATTATTTTTTAGCCGTTGTCAAGATCACCGCTAGCCTCCAATAAAAATGTTCCAGTCTATCCAGCCGCTCCTTATAACTCAAATTTTCAAGACCGGAAGCAGGCGAGCAAATCATTTCTGCCCTCTTTCTATATTATGGTGACCAGAACTGTACACATTATTCCAATTGTGCCCTTCCCAATGTCGCGTACAGCTTCAACAAGACGTCCCATCTTCTGTATTCAACTTCTGACCATGTATCTGTAGAATAGTAACAATGGGCACAGACACAGTAATTGTGGAACAAAGTCAGTGTTGTGAATTTCCAATTATTCATTATGTTAACAGTCGTGTAAAACGCAAAAAAGTCGCAAAATGTGTCTGACTGCAATAAGATGTAGAAGAATGTCTTGCTCTGAGACCCACGGCAAAACAAATCTTCACCCAATGCCAATAGAAACAGAAGAGAAACAAAGGAGAGTGGTAAAGAGAGAATGGAGGAGAGAGCGTTTACTGCTGGATACATTGCACACCATTAACTTCCACCTGACTGCAGCAAGCACATTGTTTCTATCTTCCAGGATTCATGCTGTTAGAAATACCTTCGATCCAGTTTCCTGTGAAGCAGAAGTTACATGATTCAGTCCACCTTTAGAATTACGAACAGGGGTAGGACGGTGGTGCAGTGGCTAGCACTGCTGCCTTATGGCGTCGTGTTCTCAGGTTCGATCCAGGCTCTGGGTCACTCTTTGTGTGGAGTTTGCACATTATCCCCGTGTTTGCGTGGGTTATGCCCCCACAACCGAATTATGTGCAGAGTAGGTGGATTAGTCACGCTAAATTGCGCCTTAATTGGAAAACATGAATTGGGTACCCTATATTTTTGTTTTGAGAATGGAGAACAGTTCATCCCGGGCCCCAGGAATTCAAAGCACCAGTGTATTAAACAGATAACTTTTACTGGATGTGAGAGTTGCTGGATAGGACAGAATTTATTGTCCATTCCTAGTTGCCCTTCAGAAGGTGGTGGTGAGCTGCTTTCTTGAAGCGTTGCAGTCCGTGAGGTTTGGGTACACCCAACGTGCTTTTATGGAGGAAGCAAAATTATTTTTCCCCCGTTACCGTGTAGGAACGTTAATATGGTTCCTAGTGGGAGCGGTGAGTGATTTGGAGGGGAAGATCCCGTTGGTGATTGTCCCAAGTAGGGGCTTGTCTAGTTCTTCAAAATCTTAGTGGTCGTACGTCTGGAAGGTACTGCCGAAGGAACAATTGCCTGAAGAACTTTGTTGAGTTATTGCGGTGCATTTTGGGATGTCTGTGGCGGAGGGATTGAATGCTTGTGGCAGGAGGAGCAATCAAGCGCATTGCTTGGTCCTGGATGCTTTTGAACTACCGGAGTGTTCTTGGAGGTCTGGGGAACAGCGTTTCACGTGGAAAAGAATGGATTAATCAATTTGCCTGCGTAGACAATCTTGTTCCGAAATTTAAGGAAATGTATAATCGATAATGGTCCATGCTCTTTTCCTGGATTTAGGTTGTGAGTAATTGACAGAGAGTGATAGGTCAGATATACTGAGCTGGAATCGAACTTGGGTTTCCGCAGCGTACGATCGGGAAGTAAGCACGTGGCACAAGCCTCTTTTCAAAACAGATCAATGCAACCTCTAAACAAAATACACCTACTTCTAATTATAAATGTGCTGCTGCATTTTTTAAGCAACACACATGTTTTGGAAATTTTAAAAGCGCCAGTCAGCGCCCACGGTGAGACAGGTTCGAACTTATAATTAAATTGATGCTGTGAAGTAACCAGTGAGCTAAAGCTGACGTCGTTTTAAGCACGGGCACATTGTATATAAAGGATTACTGTGATCCTACTCGCCGTGGTCGGTAACATTGACGGGAAACTCCAGGTGTTGATGCACATCATCGCACAGCCAGACGTGACCAAAAACTTGAAAGTGCGTGAAGTACCGAAGGAGGACATTCATTCCGTTTAACCTCAGCGGCTCTTTACATTAGCGGTTCATTCAATCCCACTCGATCGACCTTTCCCAAAAGGCATGCATTTTATTCCTGTCGTTTCTCGCATTGACATTTGAAAGTCACTGTTATATCTGCCTCCACCAATCTCACAGGCAGTGCAGACCAGATAATTGAACTGTATCCCAGAATATTGAAATAATTGTTGGAAACATGTAACTTTAAAATCTTATCTCGCAGATATCTTCATCTGCGAGTGCTGTGGCAACTGAAACTGATAGGAAATTACAACATAGGGAGACGACAAGGCCACTCACCCCTGCCCCAACATTCAGTTTGATCACAGCTGAGCTTCTGCCTCAATGTCAATTCCTGCCTGTTCCTCAGATACTTTCATTCCCTCAAAGTTCACTGTCGATCAGAAAAATCGAGGCAGACACCCACAGCAAAATTTTAAACCGATTTGGACATATAGATGGTGTACTCCAATCTGCAGCGACACAGATCTGGAAGGTGGGACAGGTCATAGGGTCATAGAAGTTTACAGAATGGAAATAGGCCCTTCGGCCTAACTTGTCAATGCCGCCCAGTTTTTACCACACAAACCCTGTCCAATTGCCCACATTTGGTCATATTCCTCTATACCCATCTTCTCAATATAACTATCCAAATGCTTTTTAAAGGCAGAATTGTAGACGCCTCTATTACTGCCTCTGCCAGCTCGTTCCAGACACTCACCACCCTCTGTGTGAAACAATTGTCTCTCTGAACCCTTTTGAATCTCTCCCCTCACACGTTAAACCTATGCCCTCTAGTTTTGGATTCCACTACATTGGCGAAAATCTACTTCATCTATGCTCCTCATCATTTTATAGCCGACGTCAAGATCACCCCCAGCCTCCAAGAAAAATGTTCCAGTCTATCCAGCCGCTCCTTATAACTCAAATTGTCTAGTCCGGTAGCAGCCGAGCAAATCTTTTCTGCCCTCTTTCTATATTACGTTGACGAGAAGTGTACACAGTATTCCAAGTGTGTCCTTCACAATGTCTTGTACAACTTCAGCAAGACATCCCAGCTCCTGTATTCAATTATCTGACCATGTAACTAGATCATAGTAACAATGGGCACAGACACAGTAACTGTGGAACAAAGAGATTCCTTCAGCGTTGTGAATTTCCAATTGTTCATCATGTTTACAGTGGTGCAAAAAGCAAAAAAGTCGCAGAATGTGTCTGAGTGGAATAAGATGTAGAACAATATCTTGCTCAAGAGACTCACAGCAAATCACACCTTCAGCCGATACCGATCGAAACAAGACAGAAACAGAAACCAGTGAAACAATTGTTCCTCTGGACCCTTTTGTATCAACCCCCTCTCACCTTAAACCTATGCCCTCTAGTTTGGGATTCCATTACCTTTGGCAACATCTACCTGGTCTATGCCCCTTATTGCTTCTGTGGGGCTGTTTAGCTCAAGGCTAAATCGCTGGTTTATAGCAGACCAGCAGCAACGTTCGATTCCCATAACAGCCTCCCCGAACAGGCGCCGAAATGTGGCGACTAGGGTCTTTTCACAGTAACTACATTTGTAGCCTACTTGTGACAATCAGCGGTTTTCATTTCATTTTACAGCCGTCGTCAAGATCACCACTAGCCTCCAAGAAACATGTTCCAGTGTATCCAGCCTATCCTATTAACTCTAACCATCAAGTCCCGTAGCAGCCTAGCAAACCTTTTCTGCATTCCTTCTCCCTACATAATATCCTTTCTATATTCCAGAACTGTACACAGTATTCCAAGTGTGTCCTTCCGAATGTCTTGTGCAACTTCGGCATGACGTCCAAACTCCTGTTTTCAATTATCTGGCCATGTGTCTGTATAATAGTAATAACGGGCACAGACACAGTAATTGTGGAACAAAGAGCCTCCTTTAGTGTAGTGAATTTCCAATTATTCATCATGTTTGCAGTGGTTCCAAAAAGCAACAAAGTCACCGAATGCGCCTGCCTAGAAAAAGGTGGAGAGAATATCTTGCTCAAGAGTCCCACAGCAAATCAAATCGTCACCCGATACAAATAGGAACAAAACAGAAACAGAATAAAGGAGAGTGGTAAAGAGAGAAAGGGGGAGAGAGCGTTTAATGCTGGATTACATTGCACATCACTCCCTTACACCTTACTGCAGCAAGCACATTGTTTCTGTCTTCCAGGATGCATGCTGTTAGAAATACCTTCGATCCAGTTTCCTCTGAAGCAGAAGTTGCATGATTCATTCCACGGTTAGAATGAAAAAAACAGGGACAGCGTGATGGCGCAGTGGTTTGCACTGCTGCTTCGGGGCACCGAGTTTTCAGGTTCTATCGCGTCTCTGGGTCACTGTCCGTGTGGAGTTTGCACATTATCCCCGTTTTTGCGTTGGTTTCTACCCCACTAACGAAAGATCCGCAGGGTAGGTGGGCTGGCCAGCTTAAATTGCCCCATAATAGAAAAAATTAATTGTTTACTCTATATTTTTTTTTTAGAATGGAGAACAGTTCATCCCAGGGCCCAGAAATTCAAAGCACCACTGCATTAAAAAGATCACTTTTACTGGATATGACGGTTGCTGGTTAGGACAGAATTTATTGTCCATCCCTAGTTTCCCATCAGAAAGTGAGCTGCTTTCTTGAATCGTTGCAGATCCTGGAGTTTGTATAGACACAACGTTCTTCTAGGGACGAAGATAAATGATTTATTTCCCCGTTGCCATGGAGGAACGTTTAGATGGTTCCAAGTGGGAGTGGTGAGTGATTTCGAGGGGAAATTCCAGTCGGTGATTGTCCCAAGTAGGGGCTTTCCTAGTTCTTCAAAATGATAGTGATCGTAGGTATGAAAGGTGCTGTCTAAGGGACAATAGCCTGAGGTATTTTGTTGAGCTATTGCGGTGCATTTTGGGATGGCTGTTGGAGGGATTGAATGCTTGTGCAGGAGGAGCAATCAAGCGCACTGCTTGGTCCGGGATGCTTTCGAACACCCTGAGCGTTCTTGGAGATCTGGGGAACAGCGCTTCACTTGGACAAAAAATAGATTAATTAATTTGCCTGCGTAACCAATCTTGTTCTGAAATTTCACAAAATGTACAATAGATAATTGTTAATGCTGTTTTCCACAATTTATGTTGTGACTAATTGACAATGTGTGATAGGTCAGTTATTGCACAGAGCTGGAATCGAACTTGGGTTTCCGCAGTGTGAGATCAGAAAGTAAACACGTGGCACAAACATATTTTTCAATAAGGCTAATGTAACCTCGAAACAAAATACACCAACTTCCAATTATAAATGTGCTGCTGCTTTTATTTATGAAACACACATGTTTTGCAAATAATAAAATCGCCAGGCATCGCCCATAGTGAGACAGGTCAGAATTTACAATTAAGTTGATGCTGTGAAGTAACCAGTGAGCTAAAGCTGACCCTGGCTTCAGGTACGGACACATTGTAGGAACGGATTCCCGTGATCCTACTCGCCGTGGTCGGTAACATTCAGGGGAAACTCAAGGTGTTGGCGCACATGATCTCAGAGCCGGATGTGACCAAAAACTTAAAAGTATGTGAAATACCGAAGGAGGACATTCATTCCGTTTAACATCAGCGGCTCTTTAGATTAGCAGATCATTCAATCCCGCTCGACCGACCTTTCCCCAGAGACATGCATTTGATTGCTGTCGTTTCTGGCTTTGACATTTGAAAGCCACTGTTGTATCTGCCTCCACCAATCTCCCAGGCAGTGCAGACCAGATCATTGAACTGTATCCCAGGACATTGAAGTAACTTAAAAATCTTATCTCGCAGTTATCTTCATCTGCGAGTGCTGTGGCAACTGGAACTGATCGCAAATTACAACATAGATAGACTATGCGGATAATCATTCCTGCCCCAACATTCAGTTTAATCACAGCTGAGCTTCTGCCTCAATGTAATTTGCTGCCTGTTCCTCAGATATTTTCATTCCCTCAAAGTTCACTGTCGATAACAAAAATCGACGCAGACACCCACAGCAACATTTCAAACCGATTTTGACATATAGATGGAGTACTCCAATCTGCAGCTACTCAGATCAGGAAAGTGGGACAGGTGATAGA
This sequence comes from Scyliorhinus torazame, assembly GCF_047496885.1. NCBI lineage: Eukaryota > Metazoa > Chordata > Chondrichthyes > Carcharhiniformes > Scyliorhinidae > Scyliorhinus > Scyliorhinus torazame. The sequence continues at coordinate 22,853,098 of NC_092729.1, read as the reverse complement.
TTCATCGAAGTTCGCCGCATGGAAATAGGTGCGTTGGCCTAACTTGTCCATGACTCCCAGTTTTTACTACACAAAGCCTCCCCGATTGCCCACATTTGGTCATATTCCTCTATACCCATCTTCTCCACATAAATATCGAAATACTTTTTAAAAGGCAGAATTGTAGACGGCTGTACTACTGCCAATATTTCAAACACTCACCACCCTCAGTGCGAAAATATGTTCACCTGGACCCTTTTGGATCTCTCCCCTCTCAGCTTAAACCTTTGCCCTCTAGGTTTGGATTCCATTACCTTTGGGAACATCTACAATATCTATGCCCCACATTATTTTCTAGTCGCCGTCATGATCACTCCGAGGCTCCAAGAAAAATGTTCGAGCCTATCCAGCCTCTCCTTATAATTCAAACCATCAAGTCCGGTAGCAACCTAGCAAATCTTTTCTGCCCTCATTCTAGGTTAATAACATCCTTTCTATATTAGGGTGACCAGAACTGCACACAGTATTCCAAATATGTCCTTCCCAATGTCTTGTTCAAGTTCAGCAAGATCTCCAAACTCCTGCATTCAATTATCTGACCATGTATCTGTATAATAGTAATAATGGCGACAGACACAGTAATTGTGGAACAAAGAGCCGCTTCTATGTTGTGAATTTTCAATTATTCATCATGTTTGCAGAGGTTTAAAAAAAAACAAAGTCACAGAATGTGTCTGACTGGAAAAAATGTAGAAGAATATCTTGATCAAGAGACCCACAGCTAATCAAATCTTCACCCGAAACGAACAGAAACAAAACAGAAACAGAATAAAGGAGAGTGGTAAAGAGAGAAAGGGGAGAGCGCGTTTAATGCTGGAGTACATTGCACACCACTCCCTTCCACATTACTGCAGCAAGCACATTGTTCCTGTCTTGCAGGATTAATGCAATTAGAAATACCTTAGATCCAGTTTCCTCTGAAGTAGAAGTTACATGATTCATTCCACCGTTGGAACAACAAACAGAGACAGCACAATGGCCCAGTGGTTAGCACTGCTGCCTCACGACGCCGAGTTCTCAAGTTCGATCTCGGCTCTGGGTCACTCTCAACAAAGAACAAAGAAATGTACAGCACAGGAACAGGCCCTTCGGCCCTCCAAGCCCGTGCCGACCATGCTGCCCGACTGAACTACAATCTTCTACACGTCCTGGGTCCGTATCCCTCTATTCCCTTCCTATTCCTATATTTGTCAAGATGCCCCTTAAATGTCACTATCGTCCCTGCTTCCACCACCTCCTCCGGTAGCGAGTTCCAGGCACCAACTACCCTCTGTGTAAAAAAATTGCCTCGTTCATCTGCTCTAAACCTTGCCCTTCTGTCCGTGTGCAGTTTGCACATTAGCCCCGTATTTGCTTTGATTTCTCCCCACAAGCAAAGATGTGCATAATAGGTGGATTGGCAACACGAAATTGCCTCTTCTTTGAAAACAATGAATTGAGTTCTCTATATTTATTGCTGGTTCGGACAGAATCTATTGCCCATTCCCAGTTGCCCTTCAGAAGGTGGTGGTAAGCTGCTTTCTTGAAACGCTGCAGTCCGTGAAGATTGGGTACACCCAACGTGCTTTTATGGAGGAAGCTAAATGACTTTCTTTCCCGTTACCGCGAAGGAACGTTTATCTGGGTTCAAGTGGGAGTGGTGAGTGATTTTGAGGGGAAATTCCAGTTGGTGATTTTCCCAAGTAGGAGTTTGTCTAGTTCTTCAAAATGATAGTGGTCGTAGGTATGGAAGGTGCTGTCTAAGGGACAATTGCCTGAGGACATTTGCTGAGTTATTGCGGTCCATTTTGGGATGGCTGTTGGAGGGATTGAATGCCTGTGGCAGGAGGAGCAATCAAGCGCACTGCTTGGTCTGGGATGCTTCCGAAATCCCTGAGCGTTCTTGGAGATCTGTGTAACAGAGTTTCACTTGGACAAAAAATGGATTAATCAATTCGCCTGCGGAACCAATCTTGTTCTGAAATTTCACAAAATGTATAATACATGATTGTTAATGCTCTTTTCCACAATTTACGTTGTGAGTAATTGAGAATGTGTGATAGGTCAGTCATTGTACAGAGCTGGAATCGAACTTGGGTTTCCGCAGTGTGAGATCAGAAAATAAAGACGTGGCAGAAGCATCTTTTTCAAACAGGTTAATGTTAGCTCCAAACAAAATACACCAACTTCCAATTACAAATGTGCTGCTGCTTTTATTTATGCAACACACATGTTTTGGAAATATTAAAAACGCCAAGCAGCGCCCATGCTGAAACAGGTCCGAGTTTACAATTAAGTTGATGCTGTGAAGTAACCAGTGAGCTAAAGCTGAGGCTGGCTTAACGCACGGGCACATTGTAGAAAAGGATGACCGTTATCCTACTCGCCGTGGTGGGTCACATTCAGGGAAAACTCCAGGTGTTGATGCACATCATCTCACAGTCAGACGTGACCAAAAGCATAAAAGCGCGTGAAGTACCGAAGGAGGACATTCATTCCGTTTGACATCAGCGGCTCTTTGGATTAGCAGATCATTCAATGCCACTCGACCGATCTTTTCCCCGAGGCATGAATTTGATTGCTGTCGTTTCTGGCATTGACATTTGAAAGCCACTGTTGTATCTGCCTCCACCAATCTCACAGGCAGTGCAGACCAGATAATTGACTGTATCCCAGGACATTGAAATAATTGTTGGAAACATGTAACTTAAAAATCTTTTCTCGCAGATTCTTCATCTGCGAGTGCTGTGGCAACTGGAACTGATCGCAAGTGACAACACAGGGAGACTATGCGGAGAATCATTCCTGCCCCAACATTCAGTATAATCACAGCTGAGATTCTGCCTCAATGTAATTTGCTGCCTGTTCCTCAGGTACTTTCATTCCCTCAAAGTTCACTGTCGATAAGAAAAATCGAGGCAGACACCCACAGCAAAAGGTCAAACCGATTTGGACATATAGATGGAGCACTGCAATCTGCAGCGACACAGATCTGGAAGGTGGGACAGGTGATAGAGTCATCGAAGTTCACCGCATGGAAAAAGGTGCTTTGGCCTAATTTGTCCATACCTCCCAGTTTTTACTACACAAAGCCTGCCCGATTGCCCACATTTGGTCATATTCCTCTATACCCATCTCCTCCACATAAATATCTAAATACATTTTAAAAGGCAGAATTGTAGACGGCTGTACTACTGCCAATGTTTCAAACACTCACCACCCTCAGTGCGAACAAATTGTTCACCTGGACCCTTTTGTATCTCTCCCCTCTCACCTTAAACCTTTGCCCTCTATTTTTGGATTCCATTACCTTTGGGAACATCTACAATATCTATGCCCCGCATTATTTTATAGTCGCCGTCATGATCACTCCGAGGCTCCAAGAAAAATGTTCGAGCCTATCGAGCCTCTCCTTATAACTCAAACCATCAAGTCCGGGAGCAACCTAGCAAATCTTCTCTGCCCTCATTCTCGGTCAATAACATCCTTTCTATATTAGGGTGACCAGAAATGTACACAGTATTCCAAGTGTGTCCTTCCCAATGTCTTGTTCAAGTTGAGCGACATCTCCAAACTCCTGTATTCAATTAACTGACCACGTATCTGTATAATAGTAATAATGGCGACAGACACAGTAATTGTGGAACAAAGAGCCGCTTCTATGTTGTGAATATCCAATTATTCATCATGTTTTGCAGAGGTTAAAAAAACACAAAGTCGCAGAATGTGTCTGACTGGAAAAAATGTAGAAGAATATCTTGATCAAGAGACTCACAGCTAATCAAATCTTCACCCGATACTAATAGAAACAAAACAGAAACAGAATAAAGGAGAGTGGTAAAGAGAGAAAGGGGATGCGAGCGTTTAATGCTGTAGTACATTGCACACCACTCCCTTCCACCTTACTGCAGCAAGCACATTGTTTCTATCTTCCAGGATTCATGCTCTTAGAAATACCTTAGATCCAGTTTCCTCCGAAGTAGAAGTGTGAGAAACACCGGTCACCTTTTAATAATTTACACTTACTCACATTCTGAAGAACTATTTATTATCGATCTTGCAAGAGCGGGTGCCGCCAGTAAGCAATAGCAGACACAAAGAATTCACACAGCATCACTTTGTTATATACAATCCATTAAAATACAATCCGTGAGAAATACATCCCACAAACTATAGAAAGGGCAGTTCCCTTATCAGTGATCCCTTATTTGGCCTCCCCCTTGCATAGTAGTTTCTGTCAGCTCCTGGTATATCCTTGTACCGTCAGTTAAAAATAAGAATGAGGCCCCCTGCTGGCACCTGCTATCTTCCCCCTTGCTTAGCAATTTCTGTTATTGTACATCCCGTTCTTCCCCGAAGGTCAGCCTTGTACAGAGTTACAACAACTCGCTCACTATAGGTTACTCAGAACTTGACATGTTAATTTTCCCATCAGGCTTCATTGTTGACATCTTCATTGTGAACCAGAGATTATACATGTAAAAACAACACAAAATGTTCATTTCTCACAAGCCCCCTTTTTTTCTTTTTACTCTTGTTGCTTTTTACACTTTGTCGCCTCTTCTAACCTCCCCCAAAATTGTCCAACATCCTCTCAACTTCCCTTTCTATGGTGCCGTCCTCTCCTTCAGTCTTCCCTCTTTCTAGTAGGCAAATTGTATCCTGGCCTCCTTTACCCAGGGGTAATGGCATCTGCTTGGTCAAGGCTGTTTCGATGTGACTCTGCACCAAGCCTCTTACGCACGGGATGATGCAACAGCCTATTGCCGCCAATGCTCCTATCACCACGATGATGGAGGTAAGGATGGATACAATTAACCCTTTCCATTTCCCAAACATTGATTCAAGCCACCCAGTCATGGATGTGTCTCCCCTGAGTTGTCTGCCATTTCCTCAGCCAGAGTGGTTAACCCTTGTAGCGCACGGGTAATCGATCCGTCGGGTGCCGTGTTGTTGGGGATAAACGTGCAACACTGTCCCTTAAGCATAAAGCATACGCCACCTTTCTCTGCCAAAATCATATCCAGAGCCAATCTATTCTCCCAGACAATTCTACTGGTTACCTCCAGTTGTTCTGCTATGCCCTTCACGGTGTCCCTGGGATAATTGATGAACCTCTGTTGATTATAGTATATATAGTTTATCCAATCCACATTCTTATTGATCGTAACCCACCAGAAGAGGGACTCGAACCCAGCTGCAATCTGATTTCGGGCTTTAAAGTCATCTGGCACTCCTCTGGGAATGCCAACGGGGTCCAGGTAAATACTGTCATCAAATGAGGTGGGTATGCTTCGTTTAGATCGTTCCCCTTTTACACTCCCCCTCTCCTCTTGTCTTTCATAGGCTATACTGAACGGAATGGCGAGCTGAACTAATGCGCATGTCCCTTTCCATTTGGGGGGGGGGGTGGGGGGCGGTGGTTAGAGTGGGTCTTAGAATCTTTCCTCCGCAATACCATCATATATCTGCACGTGGTATTTTTAGTGATGAGTAATTGCCCTGGGTGGTCACGTTCTTAGTCTCAATACAAGTCTTGAGTTCTCCCATATCTTTACTTAGCCCCGTATCAGAACGACGTATACACGATTTGTGATGTGTCACGGTAACCAAGAAGGAGGGAGGGTTTGCTGATAGTATCTTATTGCCAGGAGGAAACATCAGAGATAGGGCAGTGTAGGTCTTGTTGCCCCAGGCTGTCTCATTTTGGTACAAGGCCATCATACATTCCATGCTCCCTCTATTGTCTGTCCACCCCAGTGTAAAGGGCTCCATATGGGCCTGTGGTCTACCCGATGCGCAAGCATAACTTTCTTCTGCGTCTGGGCCGAATACCTCACCCACACAATCCACGCATTCTGTTCCTCATAGCCGGTCTCTATTTCAAAGGCTTGCTCTAAATCTTTCACTTCAATTATTTTGACTCCCTGTCCCTTCTCCGCCTTGTCGTTCCTAGTTCCATTAGTGGGAGTTCCTCCCTGGTCTAATGAGATACGGAAGAAGCATTCAGTCTTGCCATTTCTCATGTTTACCCCGAATATCTCATGTCTAAGTGAACAAACCCTATTGCCTGTCTCAATCCAGGCCGTGTGTTTTACGGTGATGTCTACGGGGTGACAAGTTCCAGCCTTGCACGTTGAGGGGGAATTTCCATTAATCTGGTGAATGGATACGACCGGTGGTGCCCCTCTGGGCAATTGGCAGAACCTTTTCAGCCAACCCTCCCTCTCCGTAATCATTCCTCTCGGTAATAATGAAGAGAATCTACCCTAAACTCCTTTCCATTCCCCTCTGACTCGCAGTCTATGAGGGTGCATAGATCAGTCCGTATTACCTGAGGGTACCGACTTTTTGGGATTGTTAATTTAAACATATGACCGATTCCTTCCCCCCACATTATTAATGTTATAATACATTGTATAGTCCATTTTAGCTGTAGTTTTGTCATATTATTGAACAATTCAGGATTTTGAGTCTTTTCAATCTTATCTTTAATGGTTCCTCAGTGGCCTCCACATGCCATTGTTCCTGTTCAGGTGGTGATTTCACGGGACCCTTCGTTCTGCTGTAATGAGTCCAACCATTTTCCACGGTTCGTATGGCAGTCTCTGTGGTTAACAAAACCAGGAACGGTCCGTCCCAAGTGGGTTGAAGGTTGGTTTCCTTCCACGATTTCACCAGTCCCCAATCTCCTGGTTTAAATGCGTGGACTACGAATTCAAGGGGAAGTGTCTGCGCTGGCAGTCCTTGTCTCCCGAGGAATGATAATGAGGAACAATGCCAGTATATATTTCTTTACATAGTTATCTTTACATTCTGCAATGGGCCATTCTCCCATTGTTCCAAGGTATGGCAAACCGAACAACATTTCGTGTGGGGACAACCCCAAATATTTTCTTGGAACCGTTCGGATTCTTAGAAGGGCTATCGGTAAGCATTTTGTCCAGGGGTGCCTATCGGTAAGCATTTTGTCCAGGGGTGCCTAGTTTCTAGTATTATTTGTGACAAATGATTTTTAAGGGTTTGATTCATCCTTTCCACCCGTCCCGATGAGAGGGGGGGGGGGGGTGCCAAGGAGTGTGGAAGTCCCAATTTATCTCCAAACGTCTAGTAGTGCCTTCTTTAATAGAATCGACCAATTCATCTACAGAAAACCTGTATGTTTAATAAGTTATTGTGTTTGATATTTTACAATAAATGTTTAGAATTAGCCTGGGAATTAAAACTTAAAATGATGTGGAAGCTGGTCTTAAAAAAACAAAACAGCTTTGATTAAAAAGAACAGATCGTTCAAGGACATTTGATAACGGGAATTTGGCAGCAATCCAACTTTTACTCCCAGTCGATGAATTTGAGCTGAAATACTATTATTGAAATGTTACTGAATCAGTAGTATCAAATTTGATTCATTTATTAATTATAATAATTATTTTGAAATGCCTGGTTGTTGGGCCCCTGCGGTTGGCAGGTTTGTATGCTATATTGGGAACTTGCCGGACGGGGAACTGACACTGCGGTTGATAAGACCTTAGAGGTAAAGTGACGTCCCCTGTCCTAGTCTAGATTTTCTACCAACCCTTATTGGGGAACAATTTGCTCCAGAATGATTTTAGAGACTCCGCCTGCGGTGGCCGTGGTTGTAGGGTAAGCTTATTTCAGCCTTCCCACGGGTGGTAGTTCAGTATTTGCAGCCTTCTCTGCAACAAACTCTCTCTGTCTCCCTCTGTCTCTCTGTATCTCTCTCTCTCTGTTATCTGTATCTCTCTCTCTTTGTCTCTCTGCATTGAAACACTGACTCCAGGCATGCTGCAGCCGTCTCTGTCTCTCTCTCTCTCTCTCTGTATCTCTCTCTCTGTCTCTCTCTGTCTCTTTGTCTCTCTCTGTCTCTTTCTGTCTCTATCTCTCTCTGTCTCTCTGTTCTCTCTCTCTGTCTCTGTATCCCTCTCTCTCTCCTGTCTCACTCTCTCTGTATCTCAGTCTCTGTCTCTCTCTCTGTATCTATCTGTCTCTCTTTCTCTCTGTATCTCTCTCACTCTCTCTCTCTCTCTGTTCTCTGTATCTCTCTTTCTCTGTCTCTCTCTGTCTCCCTCTGTCTCTCCGTATCTCTCTCTCTCTGTTATCTGTATCTCTCTCTCTCTGTCTCTCTGTGTCTTTCTCTCTCTGTCTCTCTCTGTCTCTCTGTATCTCTCTGTCTCTCTGTATCTCTCGGCCTCTGTCTCTCTCTGCCTCTCTCTCTGTCTCTCTCTCTCTGTCTCTCTCTCTCTCTGTCTTTCTCTCTCTGTCTCTCTCTGTCTCTCTCTCTCTCTGTCTGTTCTCTGTATCTCTCTCTCTCTGTCTCTCTCTTTCTCTCTCCGACTCTCTGTATCTCTCTCTGTCTCTTTCTCTCTCTCTCTCTCTCTGCATCTCTCCCTCTGTCTCTCTCCCCCTGTCTCTATCTGTCTCTCTGTATCTCTCTCTCTCAGTCTCTCTCTGTCTCTCTCTCTGTTCTCTCTCTCTGTCTGTCTCTCTCTGTCTCTCTCTCTGTAACTCTCTCTCTGTCTGTCTCTCTCTCTGTCTCTCTCTCTCTGTTCTCTGTATCTCTCTCTCTCTCTTTCTCTCTCTGTCTCTTTCTTTCTCTCTCTGTCTCTCTCTGTCTCTTTCTCTCTCTCTCTCTCTGTCTCTCTCTCTCTGTATCTCTCTCGCCCTGCCTGTCTCTCTTTCTCTCTCTCTGTATCTCTCTCTCTGTCTCTCTCTGTCTCTTTCTCTCTCTGTATCTCTCTCTCTCTCTGTATCTCTCTCTCTGCCTCTCTCTGTCTCGTTCTCTCTCTGTATCTCTGTATCTCTCTCTCTCTCTATTCTCTGTATCTCTCTCTCTCTGTCTCTCTGTCTCTCTTTCTCTCTCTCTCTCTGTATCTCTCTGTCTGTCTCTCTCTGTCTGTCTCTCTCTGTCTCTCTGTATCTCTCCGCCTCTGTCTCTCTGTTCTCTCTCTCTGTCTCTGTATCTCTGTCTCTGTCTCCCTCTGTCTCTCTGTGTGTCTCTCTCTCTCTGTCTCTTTCTCTCTGTCTCTCTCTCTCTGTATCTCTCTCAGTCTCTGTCTCTCTCTGTCTCTCTGTTCTCTCTCTCTCTCTGTATCTCTCTCTCTCTGTCTGTCTCGCTCTCTCTGTATCTCTCTGTCTCTCTCTGTTCTCTGTATCTCTCTGTCTCTCTCTGTCTCTTTCGCTCTCTGTCTCTCTGTATCTCTCTCTCTCTGTTCTCTGTATCTCTCTCTCTGTCTCTCTCTGTCTCTTTCTCTCTCTGTCTCTCTGTATCTCTCTCTCTCTCTGTTCTCTGTTCTCTGTATCTCTCTCCCTGTCTCTCTCTGTCTCTCTCTCTCTCTGTCTCTCTGTATCTCTCTGTCTGTCCCTCTCTGTCTGTCTCTCTCTCTCTGCCTGTCTCTCTGTCTCTCTCTGTCTCTCTCTCTCTCTCTTTCTCTCTCTCTCTCTCTTTATCTCTGTCTGTCTCTCTCTGTATCTCTCTGTCTCTCTGTATCTCTCCGCCTCTGTCTCGCTCTCTGTCTCTCTGTTCTCTCTCTCTGTCTCTGTATCTCTCTGTCTCTGTCTCCCTCTGTCTCTCTCTGTGTATCTCTCTCTCTGTCTCTTTCTCTCTGTCTCTCTCTCTCTGTATCTCTCTCAGTCTCTGTCTCTCTCTGTCTCTCTGTTCTCTCTCTCTCTCTGTATCTCTCTCTCTGCCTGTCTCTCTCTCTCTGTATCTCTCTGTCTCTCTCTGTTCTCTGTATCTCTCTCTCTCTCTGTTCTCTGTATATCTCTCTCTCTGTCTCTCTGTGTCTCTTTCTCTCTGTGTCTCTCTCTGTCTCTCTGTATCTCTCTGTCTCTCTGTATCTCTCGGCCTCTGTCTCTCTCTGCCTCTCTCTCTGTCTCTCTCTCTCTGTCTCTCTCTCTCTGTCTTTCTCTCTCTGTCTCTCTCTGTCTCTCTCTCTCTCTGTCTGTTCTCTGTATCTCTCTCTCTCTGTCTCTCTCTGTCTCTTTCTCTCTCCGACTCTCTGTATCTCTCTCTGTCTCTCTCTCTCTCTCTCTCTCTCTGCATCTCTCCCTCTGTCTCTCTCCCCCTGTCTCTATCTGTCTCTCTGTATCTCTCTCTCTCAGTCTCTCTCTGTCTCTCTCTCTGTTCTCTCTCTCTGTCTGTCTCTCTCTGTCTCTCTCTCTGTAACTCTCTCTCTGTCTGTCTCTCTCTCTGTCTCTCTCTCTCTGTTCTCTGTATCTCTCTCTCTCTCTTTCTCTCTCTGTCTCTTTCTTTCTCTCTCTGTCTCTCTCTGTCTCTTTCTCTCTCTCTCTCTCTGTCTCTCTCTCTCTCTCTCTCTGTATCTCTCTCGCCCTGCCTGTCTCTCTTTCTCTCTCTCTGTATCTCTCTCTCTGTCTCTCTCTGTCTCTTTCTCTCTCTGTATCTCTCTCTCTCTCTGTATCTCTCTCTCTGCCTCTCTCTGTCTCGTTCTCTCTCTGTATCTCTGTATCTCTCTCTCTCTGTTCTCTGTATCTCTCTCTCTCTGTCTCTCTGTCTCTCTTTCTCTCTCTCTCTCTCTCTCTCTCTGTATCTCTCTGTCTGTCTCTCTCTGTCTGTCTCTCTCTGTCTCTCTGTATCTCTCCGCCTCTGTCTCTCTGTTCTCTCTCTCTGTCTCTGTATCTCTCTGTCTCTGTCTCCCTCTGTCTCTCTGTGTGTCTCTCTCTCTCTGTCTCTTTCTCTCTGTCTCTCTCTCTCTGTATCTCTCTCAGTCTCTGTCTCTCTCTGTCTCTCTGTTCTCTCTCTCTCTCTGTATCTCTCTCTCTCTGTCTGTCTCTCTCTCTCTATATCTCTCTGTCTCTCTCTGTTCTCTGTATCTCTCTGTCTCTCTCTGTCTCTTTCTCTCTCTGTCTCTCTGTATCTATCTCTCTGTTCTCTGTATCTCTCTCTCTCTGTCTCTCTCTGTCTCTTTCTCTCTCTGTCTCTCTGTATCTCTCTCTCTCTCTGTTCTCTGTATCTCTCTCCCTGTCTCTCTCTGTCTCTCTCTCTCTCTGTCTCTCTGTATCTCTCTGTCTGTCCCTCTCTGTCTGTCTCTCTCTCTGCCTGTCTCTCTGTCTCTCTCTCTGTCTCTCTCTCTCTCTCTTTATCTCTGTCTGTCTCTCTCTGTATCTCTCTGTCTCTCTGTATCTCTCCGCCTCTGTCTCGCTCTCTGTCTCTCTGTTCTCTCTCTCTGTCTCTGTATCTCTCTGTCTCTGTCTCCCTCTGTCTCTCTCTGTGTATCTCTCTCTCTCTGTCTCTTTCTCTCTGTCTCTCTCTCTCTGTATCTCTCTTTCTGCCTGTCTCTCTCTCTCTGTATCTCTCTGTCTCTCTCTGTTCTCTGTATCTCTCTCTCTCTCTGTTCTCTGTATATCTCTCTCTCTGTCTCTCTCTGTCTCTTTCTCTCTGTGTCTCTCTGTATCTCTCTCTCTCTCTGTTCTCTGTATCTCTCTCTCTGTCTCTCTCTCTCTCTGTCTCTCTGTATCTCTCTCTCTGTCTCTCTCTGTCTCTTTCTCTCTCTGTATCTCTCTCTCTCTCTGTTCTCTGTATCTCTCTCTCTGTCTGTCTCTCTCTCTGCCTCTCTCTCTCTCTCTCTCTCTGTATTACTCTCTCTGTCTTTATCGCTTCCCCCTGTCGGGTGTTTATTCTCCCACAGTCGCATGCCTGCTCTTCTAATCATACCCTTTCACCCCCGTGAATAGGATACTCATAATGGACATTAATTCGGTCCATGTGTATATATTAGGACCTAAGAACTGATTGAATTGTTCCGCCAGTCCTAAGGGGTCTTCCATTAACGTACATAGATATCTTTTTTTTTAATGCTCTGACTTCTCCTGAATTTAAAAGAGAATTTACAAATCCTACTTCTCCCTCTCCAATAGGGTCTTCCCGAAGGAGGTTCATTTTTGTTATTTCTGGTTCCTTTCCCTGTCCTTTCGTGGATCTTAAAATCATTTGACTCTCTCCTTCTTTTTCAGGGACTTTCTCTGATTTGCCTTTATTCATTTGTTGGTCATTTGGCGAGTCCTTGTCATTTGACGTATTCTTATAAAGGGGCGGCAAATTATCTAGGACGTCCCATTGTTTAAGAGGGGCTGTGCGAACGTCTTCGCCCTGTGGGATTAATGGATATATTCGGGTGGCGTTCCTGCTGGGAAGCCAACAACTCGCGTAACTTACTTCTTTATCGGAACAGGGTCTTTTATCATTGACATATATATTCAAAATTTGGCACACCCAATCTTCGTCCGAACCGTATTTCGGCCAAAAGACTGTGGGTTTACGGATTGCTTCTCTTATCCATATGAAGCAACAACATTTTATCATTGTTTTCCTGTCCTTACTTTTTTTGGACATGGCTCTCAAAATTCCAATTCACTGACTACCGACCCACTGGACTTTCTGGTGGGATATTCTTAGGGATTTTCTTATCGGCGCCGTCTCCTTGTTTCGAGTGTTTACTTCTCATTGTGATGTACTCAACTTCCACTTATTTCGAAGTAAAGTGTCTAGTTCTGACTGGTCCGTCAAAAGAATCACAATCCTGAAAGTACTTATATCATCAATCCGCCCATTCACTGATACGGATGTCTGGATATGAACTCGAGAGTCCTTATATCATCAATCCGCCCTTGCGGATGTCAAGATACGAACTCAAGTCAACAAGGTAATACTTAAAAGTCGCTTTTCTTCCCTTGCTCCGTGCACAGAGTTGCCTGACTTTCACTTCCACGGCGTGCCTGCCACTATAATCCGTGACTTGCTCCTTCAGAATGACTACCCGTGGAACGTGTTCAGTTGACCGTGGGTAACTACTCAAGATGAAGTACGAGACGGTTCAAATAATGGGACGCGTCTTCTCGGTTCCTCTTGAGCCGCCCCCCTCGATCAATGAAAACTATCCCGGACGAGCCCCCAATTGTGAGAAACACCGCTCACATTGTAATAATTTACACTTAGTCAAATTCTGAAGAAGTATTTATTATCGATCTTGCAAGAGTGCGTTGCACACCACTCCCTTCTACCTTACTGCAGCAAGCACATTGTTTCTATCTTCCAGGATTCATGCTCTTAGAAATACCTTAGATCCAGTTTCCTCTGAAGTAGAAGTTACATGATTCATCCCACCGTTAGAACGGCAAACAGAGGCAGCACAATGGCCCAGTGGTTAGCACTGCTGCCTCACGACGCCGAGTTCTCAAGTTTGATCTCGGTTCTGGGTCACTGTCAACAAAGAACAAAGAAATGGACAGCACAGGAACAGGCCCTTCGGCCCTCCAAGCCCGTGCCGACAATGCGGCCCGACTAAACTACAATCTTCTACACTTCCTGGGTCCGTATCCCTCTATTCCCATCCTATTCACGTATTTGTCAAGATGCCCTTAAATGTCACTATCGTCCCTGCTTCCACCGCCTCCTCCGGTATCGAGTTCCAGGCATCCACTACACTCTCTGTAAAAAACTTGCCTCTTCAATTTACTCGAAACCTTGCCCTTCTGTCCGTGTGGAGTTTGCACATTGGCCCCGTATTTGAGTTTGTTTCTCCCCCACAAACAAAGATGTGCATGCTAGGTGGATTGGCCACACGAAATTGACCCTTATTTGAAAAAAATGAATTGAGTACTCTCTGTTTATTTTTAAAGAATGCAGAACCGTTCATCCCAGGCTCCAGAAATTCAAAGCATCAATGCATTAAAAATATCACTTTTACTGGATGTGAAAGTTGCTGGTTAGGAGAGAATTTATTGCCCATTCCCAGTTGCCCTACAGAATGTGGTGGTGAGCTGCTTTCTTGAAACGTTGCAGTCCGTGAAATTTGGGTACACCCAACGTGCTTTTATGGAGAAAGCTAAATTATTTTTTCCCGGTTACCGCGAAGGGACGTTTATATGGGTCCAAGTGGGAATGGTGAGTGATTTTGATGGGACATTCCAGTTGGAGATTTTCCCAAGTAGGGGCTTGTCTAGTTCTTCAAAATGATAGTGGTCGCAGGTGTGGAAGGTGGTGTCTAAGGGACAATTGCGTGGGGAAATTTGCTGAGTTACTGCGGTGCATTTTGGGATGGCTGTTGGAGGGATTGAATGCCTGTGGCAGGAGGAGCAATCAAGCGCATTGCTTGTTAGGGGATGCTTTCGAACTCCCTCAGCTTCTTGGAGATCTTGGGAACAGCGTTTCACTTGGACAAAAAATGGATTAATCAATTTGCCTGCGGAACCAATCTTCTTCTGAAATTTCACAAAATGTATAATAGATGATTGTTAATGCTCATTTCCACAATTTACGTTGTGAGTAATTGACAATGTGTGACAGGTCAGTTATTGTACAGAGCTGGAATCGAACTTGGGTTTCCGCAGTGTGAGATCAGAAAATAAAGACGTGGCATAAGCATCTTTTTCAAACAGGTTAATGTTAGCTCAAAACAAAATACACCAACTTCCAATTATAAATGTGCTGCTGCTTTTATTTATGAAAAACACATGTATTGGAAATATTAAAAACGCCAAGCAGCGCCCATGGTGAGACAGGCTCGAACTTACAACTAAGCTGATGCTGTGAAGTAGCCAGTGAGCTAAAGCTGACGCTGGATTAAAGCACGGACACATTGTAGAAATGGATTACCGTGATCCTACTCGCCGTCGTGGGTAACATTCAGGGAAAACTCCAGGTGTTGATGCACATCACCACACAGCCAGACGTGACCAAAAACATAAAAGTGCGTGAAGTACCGACTTAGACCATTCATTCCGTTTAACATCAGCGGCTCTTTAGATTAGCAGATCATTCAATCCCACTCGACCGACCTTTTCCCAGAGGCATGCATTTGATTGCTGTCGTTTCTGGCATTGACATTTGAAAGTCACTGTTGTATCTGCCTCCACCAATCTCACAGGCAGTGCAGACCAGATAATTGAACTGCATCCCAGGACATTGAAATAATTGTTGGAAACATGTACCTTAAAAATCTTATCTCGCAGATATCTTCATCTGCGAGTGCTGTGGCAACTGGAAATGATCGCAAATGACAACATAGGGAGACTATGCGAATAATCATTCCTGCCCCAACATTCAGTTTAATCGCAGCTGAGCTTCTGCCTCAATGTAATTTGCTGCCTGTTCCTCAGATACTTTCATTCCTCCAAAGTTCACTGTCGATAAGAAACATCGAGGCAGGCACACACAGCAAAATTTCAAATCGATTTGGACATATAGATGGAGTATTCCAATCTGCAGCGACACAGATCTGGAAGGTGGAACAGGTGATAGATTCATCGAAGTTCACCGCATTGAAATAGGTGCGTCGGCCTAACTTGTCCATGCCTCCCAGTTTTTACTACACAAAGCCTGCCCGATTGCCCACATTTGGTCATATTCCTCTGTACCCATCTTCTCCACAGAAATATCTAAATACTTATTAAAAGGCAGAACTGTAGAAGGCTGCATTACTGCCAATATTTCAAACACTCACCACCCTCAGTGCGAACAAGTTGTTCACCTGGACCCTTTTGTATCTCTCCCCTCTCACCTTAAACCTTTGCCCTCGAGGTGTGGATTCCATTACCTTTGGGAACATCTACAATATCTATGCCCCGCATTATTTTATAGTCGCCGTCATGATCAATCCGAGCCTCCAAGAAAAATGTTCGAGCCTATCGAGCCTCTCCTTATAACTCAAACCATCAAGTCCGGTAGCAACCTAGCAAATCTTTTCTGCCCTCATTCTAGGTTAATAACATCCTTTCTATATTAGGGTGACCAGAACTGTACACAGTATTCCATGTTTGTCATTCCCAATGTCTTGTTCAAGTTCAGCAAGATCTCCCAACTCCTGTATTCAATTATCTGACTATGCATCTGTATAATAGTAATAATGGCGACAGACACAGTAATTGTGGAACAAAGAGCCGCTTCTATGTTATGAATTTCCAATTATTCCTCATGTTTGCTGTGGTTCCAAAAAGCAACAATGTCGCAGAATGTGTCTGACTGGAAAACATGAAGAAGAATATCTTGATCAAGAGACTCGCAGCGAATCAAATCTTCACCCGATACTAATAGAAACAAAACAGAAACAGAATAAAGGAGAGTGGTAAAGAGAGAAAGGGTTAGAGCGCGTCTAATGCTGGAGTACATTGCACACCACTCCCTACCACCTTACTGCAGCAAGCACATTGTTTATATCTTCCAGGATTCATGCTCTTAGAAATACCTTAGATCCAGTTTCCTCTGAAGTAGAAGTTACATGATTCATTCCACCGTTAAAACGACAAACAGAGATAGCACAATGGCCCAGCGGTTAGCACTGCTGCCTCACGACGCAGAGTTCACAAGTTCGATCTCGGCTCTGGGTCACTGTCAACAAAGAAATGTACAGCACAGGAACAGCCCCTTCAGCCCTCCAAGCTCTTGCAGACTATGCTGTCCGACTAAACTACAATCATCTACACTTCCTGACTCCGTACCCCTCTATTCCCATCCTATTCATATATTTGTCATAATGCCCCTTTAATGTCACTATCGTCCCTGCTTCCACCACCTCCTCCGGTAGAGAGTTCCAGGCACCCACTACCCTCTGTGTAAAAACACTTGCCTCGTTCATCTACTCTAAACCTTGCCCTTCTGTCCGTGTGCAGTTTGCACATTGGCCCCGTATTTGCGTTGGTTTCTCCCCCACAAGCAAAGATGTGTATGATAGGTGGACTGGCGACACGAAATTGCCTCTTCTTTGAAAATAATGATTTGAGTACTCTATATTTATTTTTAAAGAATGCAAAACTGTTCATCCCAGGCCCCAGAAATTCTAAGTATCAATGCATTAAAAAGATCACTTTTACTGGATGTGAAAGTTGCTGGTTAGGACAGAATTTATTGCCCATTCCCAGTTGCCCTTCAGAAGGTGGTGGTGAGCTACTTTCTTGAAACGTTGCAGTCCGTGAAGATTGGGTACACCCAACGTGCTTTTATGGAGGAAGTAAATGATCTTTCTCCCCGTTACCGCGAAGGAACGTTTATATGGGTCCAAGTGGGAGTGGTGAGTGATTTTGAGGAGAAATTCCAGTTGGTGATTTTCCCAAGTAGGGGCTTGTCTTGTTCTTCAAAATGATAGTGGCCGTAGGTATGGAAGGTGCTGTCGAAGGGACAATTGCCTGAGGACATTTGTTGAGTTGTTGCGGTGCATTTTGGGATGGCTGTTGGAGGATTGAATGCCTGTGGCAGGAGGAGCAATCAATCGCACTGCTTGGTCCGGGATGCTTTCGAAATCCCCGAGCGTTCTTGGAGATCTGGGGAACAGCGTTTCACTTGGACAAAAAATGGATTAATCAATTTGCCTGCGTAACCAATCTTGTTCTGAAATTTCACAAAATGTATAATAGATGATTGTTAATACTCTTTTCCACAATTTCCGTTGTGAGTATTTTGACAATGTGTGATAGGTCAGTTATTGTACAAAGCTGGAATCGAACTTGGGTTTCCGCAGTGTGAGATCAGAAAATAAAGACGTGGCATAAGCATCTTTTCCAAAGAGTTAGCTCCAAATGTTAATGTTAATGTTAGCTCCAAACAAAATACACCAACTTCCAATTTTAAAAGTGCTTCTGCTTTTATTTATGCAACACACATGTTTTGGAAATATTAAAAACGCCAGGCAGCGCCCACGGTGAGACAGGTTCGAACTTACAATTAAGTTGATGCTGTGAAGTAACCAGTGAGCTAAAGCTGACGCTGGCTTAAAGCACGGACACATTGTAGAAAAGGATTACCGTGATCCTACTCGCCGTGGTGGGTAATAGTCAGGGAAAAATCCAGGTGTGGGTGCACATCATCTCACAACCAGATGTGATCAAACACTTAAAAGTACACGAAATAAAGTCGGAGGACATTCATTCCGTTTAACCTCAGTGGCTCTTTAGATTAGCAGATCATTCAATCCCACTCGACCGACCTTTCCCCAGAGACATGCATTTGATTGCTGACGTTTCTCGAATTGACATTTGAAAGCCACTGTTGTATCTGCCTCCACCAATCTCACAGGCAGTGCAGACAAGATAATTGAACTGTATCCCAGGACATTGAAATAATTGTTGGAAACATGTAACTTGAAAATCTTATCTCGCAGATATCTTCATCTAGAGTGCTGTGGCAACTGGAACTGTTCGCAAATGACCACATGGGGAGACGACACGACCACTCACTCCTGTCCCAACATTCAGTTTGATCACAGTTGAGCTTAAGAATCCCAGGGCCCAGAAATGCAAAGCACCAATGCATTAAAAATATTACTTTTCCTGGATATGACAGCTGCTGGTTCGGACAGAAGTTATTGTCCATCCCTAGTTGCCCTTCAGAAGGTGGTGGTGAGCTGCTTTCTTGAATCTTTGCAGGCCCTGAGGTTGGGATACACCCAACGTGCTTTTTGGAGGAATCTAAATGATTTTTTTCCCCGTTACCGTGAAGGAACGTTTATATGGTTCCAAGTGGGAGTGGTGAGTGATTTGGAGGGGAAATTCCAGTTGGTGATTGTCCCAAGTAGAGGCTTTTCTAGTTCTTCAAATGACAGTGGTCGTAGGTCTGGAAGGTGCTGTCTAAGGAACAAATGTCTAAGGAACTTTGTTGAGTCATTGCGGTGCATTTTGGGATGTCTCTGGCGGAGGGATTGAATGCTTGTGGCAGGAGGAGCAATCAAGCGCACTGCTTAGTCCTGGATGCTTCCTAACTCCCTGAGTGTTCTTGGAGATCTGGGGAACAGGTTTTCACGGGAATAAATGCATTAATGTATTTGCCTGCGTAAACAATCTTGTTCCGAATTTTAAAAAAATGTATAATCGATAATCGTTAATGTTCTTTTCCTGCACTTAGGTTGTGAGTAATTAACAAAGTGTGATAGATCAGTTATTGTACAGAGCTGGAATCCAACTTGGGTTTCCGCAGTGTGAGATCAGAGAGCAAACACGTGGCACAAGCCTCTTTTTAAAACATACTGATGCAACCTCCAAACAAAATGCACCTACTTCTAAATATAAATGTGCTGCTGCTTTTATTTATGCAACACACATGTTTTGAAAATATTAAAAACGCCAGGCATCGCCCAGTGTGAGACAGGAACGAACTTACAACTAAGTTGATGCTTTAAAATAACCAGTGAGCTAAAGCTGACGCGATCGTCAAGCATGGACACATTGTATATAGATGATTACCTAGATCATACTCGCCGTGGTGGGTAACATTGAGGGGAATCTATTGGTGTTGGTGTACATCATCTCACAGCCAGACGTGACCAAAAACTTAAAGTGCGTGAAGTACCGACGGAGGACATTCATTCTGTTTAACTTCAGCGGCTCTTTGAATTAGCAGATCATTCAATCCCACTGGACCGACCTTTCCCCACAGGCATGCATTTGATTGCTTTCGTTTTTCGCATTGAAATTTGAAAGCCACTGTTGTATTTGTCACCACCAATCTCACAGGCAGTGCAGACCAGATAATTGAAATCTATCCCAGAACATTGAAATAATTGTTGGAAAGATGTAACTTAAAAACCTTATCTCGCAGTTATATTCACCTGCGAGTACTGTGGCAACTGGAACTGGTAGCAAATGACAACATAGGGAGACGTCACGGCCACTCACTCCTGCCCCAACATTCAGTTTGATCACAGCTAAGCTTCTGCTTCAATGTCATTTCCTGTCTATTCCTCAGATACTGTCGTTCCCTCAAAGTTCACTATCGCGAATAAAAATGGAGGCAGACATTCAAACCGATTTGGACATATAGATGGAGTGCTCGAATCTGCAGCGAGGCAGAGCTGAAAGGTGGGACAGGTTATAGAGTCATCGACGTTTCCATGATGGAAATAGGTCCTTCGGCATTACTTGTGCATGTCGCCCAGTTTTTACTACACAAAGCCTGTCCAATTGCCCACATTTGGTCATATTCCTCTACACCCATCTTCTCCATATAACTATTTAAATGCTTTTTAAAAGACAGAATTGTAGACGACTCTACTACTGCCTCTGCCATCTCGTTCCAGACACTCACCACCCTCTGTGTGAAACAATTTTTCATGTGGACCGTTTTGTATCTCTCCCCTCTCACCTTAAACCTACGCGCTCTAGTTTTGGATTCCACTACCGTTGTGATAATCTACCTAATCCATGCCCCCCATTATTTAATTGCCGTCGTCAAGATCACCCCGAGGCTGCAATAAAAATATTCCAGTTTAAACAGCTCCGTATAACTCAAACCATCAAATCCGGTAGCAGCCTAGCAAATCTTTTCTGCCCTCTTTCTAGGTTAATAATATCGTTTCTATATTAGGGTGACCAGAACTGTACATAATATTCCAAGTGTGGTCTTCCCAACGTCTTGTAGAACTTCAGCAAGACATCTCAACTCCTGTGTTCAATTATCTGACCATGTATCTGTACAATAGTTATAATGGGCAGACACAGTAATTGTGGAAAAAATAGCCTCCTTCAGTGTTGTGAATTTCCAATTATTCATCACGTTTGCTGTGGTTGCAAAAAGCAGCAAAGTCGCAGAATGTGTCTGACTGGAAAAAATGTTGAAGAATATCTTGCTCAAGAGAACCACAGCTAATCAAGTCTTCACCCGATACAAATACAAACAAATTAGAAACAGAATAAAGGAGAATGGTAAAGTGAGAAAGGGGGAGAGAGCCTTTAATGCTGGAGTATATTGCACACCACTCCCTTCCACCTCACTGCAGCAAGCACATTGTTTCTATTTTCAAGGATTCTTGCTGTTAGACATCCATTAGATGTACTTTCCTCTGAAGCAGAAGTTACATGATTCATTCCACCGTTAGAATGACCAATAGGGACAGCAGGATGGCTCAGTGGTTAGCACTGCTGCCTCACGACGCTGAGTTCTTAGTTTCAATTCCGGCTCTGGGTCTCTGTCCGTGTGGAGTTTGCACATTATACCCGTTTTTGCGTGGGTTTCTCCCCACAACCAATGATGTGCAGGGTACATAAATTTGCGACACGAAATTGCCCTTTAATTGGAAAAAATGAATTGGGTACTGCATATTTATTTTTGAAGGTTGGAGAACAGTTCGTACAGGCCCCAGAAATTTAAAGCACTAATGCATAAAAAGATCACTTTCACTGGATGTGAAAGTTGCTGGTTAGGACAGAATTTATTGCCCATCCCTAGTTGCCCTTCAGAAGGTGGTGGTGAGCTGCTTTCTAGAATCGTTGCAGGCCGTGAAGTTTGGGTACACCCACGTGCTTTAAGAGAGGAAGCTAAATGATTTCCCCCCGTTACCGTGAAGGAATGTTTATATGGTTCCTAGTGGGAGTGGTGAGTGATTTGGAGGGTGAATTGCAGTTGGTGATTTTCCCAAGTAGGGGCTTGTTTAGTTCTTCCGAATGACAGTGGTCGTAGGTCTGGAAGGTGCTGCCGAAGGAACAATTGCCTGAGAGACATTGTGGAGTTATTGCGGTGCATTTTGGGATGTCTGTGGCGGAGGGATTGAATGCTTGTGGCAGAAGGAGCAATCAAGCGCACTGCTTGGTCCTGGATGCTTCCTAACACCCTGAGTGTTCTTGGAGATCTGGAGAACAGCGTTTCACGTGAAAAAAATGGATTAATCAATTTGCCTGCGAAACCAATCCTGTTTCGAAATTTCACAAAATGTATAATAGATAATCGTTAATGCTCTTTTCCTCCATTTAGGTAGTGAGTAATTGGCAAAGTGTGACAGGTCAGTTATTGTACAGAGCTGGAATCGAACTCGGGTTTCTGC
Source organism: Scyliorhinus torazame (assembly GCF_047496885.1). Classification (NCBI taxonomy): domain Eukaryota; kingdom Metazoa; phylum Chordata; class Chondrichthyes; order Carcharhiniformes; family Scyliorhinidae; genus Scyliorhinus; species Scyliorhinus torazame. Next base: position 22,831,301 of record NC_092729.1, on the reverse strand, counting down.
AGCGCGAGCCCAGAAAGTAAACACGTGGCATAAGCTGCTTTTTAAACAGATCAATGCAGCCTGGAACAAAATACACCGACTTCTAATTATAAATGCGCTGCTGCTTTTATTTATGCACCACACATGTTATGGAAATATAAAAACGCCAGGCAGCGCCCACGGTGAGACAGGTCCGAACTTACAATTAAGTTGATGCTGTGAAGTAACCAGTGAGCTAAAGCTGACGCTGACGTCAAGCACGGACACATTGTATATAAAGGATTACCGTGATCAAACTCGCCGTGGTGGGTAACATTGAGGGGACACTCCAGGTGTCGCTGCACATCATCTCACAGTCAGATGTGACCAAAAACTTAAAAGTACGTGAAATACCGACGGAGGACATTCATTCCGTTTAACCTCAGCGGCTCTTTAGATAAGCAGATCATTCAATCCCACTCGATCATCCTTTCCCCAGAGACATGCATTTGATTCCAGTCGTTTCTCGCATTGACATTTGAAAGCCACTGTTGTATCTGCCTCCCCCAATCTCACAGGCAGAGCAGACCAGATAATTGAACTGTATCCCAGAATATTGAAATAATTATTCGAAAGATGTAACTTAAAAATCTTATCTCGCAGTTGCGAGCTGCGAGTGCTGTGCCAACTGGAACTGATAGCAAATGACAACATTGGGAGACTACACGACCACTCACTCCTGCCCCAACAATCAGTTTGATCACAGCTGAGCGTCTGCCTCAATGTCAATTCCTGCCTGTTCCTCAGATACTTTCATTCCCTCAAAGTTTACAGTCGATAAGAAAAATCGAGGCAGCCACCCACAGCAGTGAAGTGTTTCTAGGCGCCATGGAGGGGTTCAGGACACCATGAAGGGTGTCCATGCACCATGGATGAGTTCAGGACACCGGGTAGGGTCTGCAGGCGCCATGGAGCGCTGCAGGGCACAGCGATGAGTTTCGAAGCGCCATGGAGGGGTTCTGGGCACCGTGAAGGGTTTCTAGCCGCCATGTAGAGGTTCAGGACACCGGGTAGAGTCTCCAGGCGCCATGGAGGGGTTCAGGACACAGTGAAGGGTCTCTAGGCGCCATGGATGGGTTCTGGGCACCGTGAAGGGTTTCTAGCCGCCATGGAGGGGTTCAGGGCACCGTGAAGGGTTTCCATGCGCCATGGAGAAGTTCAGGACACCGGGTAGGGTCTCCAGGCGCCACGGAGGGGTTCAGGGCACAGTGAATGATCTCTAGGCGCCAAGGAGGGGTTCTGGACACCGGGTATGGGTCTCCAGGTGCCTTGGAAGGGTTCTGGGCACCGTGAAGGGTTTCTAGGAGCCATGGATGGGTTCAGGGCACCGTGAAGGGTTTCTAGGCGCCATGGAGGGGTTCAGGCACCGTGAAGGGTTTCTAGGCGCCATGGAGGGGTTCTGGGCACCGTGAAGGGTTTTTAGGCGCCATGGAGGGGTTCAGGCACCGTGAAGGGTTTCTAGGCGCCATGGAGGGGTTCAGGCACCGTGAAGGGTCTCTACGGAGCTCCGCCTTTTTTCCGTTGTGGAAGTGTGGAGCACTCGTCGAGATGCTTTTAAATCATTGCACTGTTTCTGCAATTTGTCTTCTAATTACGTTTTGCTCTAGAGTCGCCTGCTATCTTTCGATACCGCCACATTTTATTGCTCACACAGACAGGAATATTTCCCAGACCTGGATTCAAATCTTGGGGCGTGATGACAACATGACTTCAAACTGAAATTATTCTGTCTATAGAGGTCACAGGAGCTGAATAGAACTAAAGAAGCTCAAGGGAAGTTCCACTCACTGAGGGATTGTGTAAATGCTGCTCGGAGGTGAAGTGAGCGTGATATAATCTAGCTGCCTGTTTCTGAGTCTGTGCTCGGTGTATTGGGAGGTTTGCTCCTGGTTGGAGTACCCCCGGGATGGATAGTAACCCGCTGAGTGAAGCGGCAGTCCCGCGTTCTGTTGGTAGCGCCTGAATGGAGAGTTGGGCGAAAGTCCTGCTGTTTGTCCCTCTCTCACCCACTGTGGAGCCAGGCAAGAAAGATTCTCATTCAAGACTGTGGAAGTGTAAATGTCACATGGCTGTGAGATGACGTGTTGTGTTAATGTTGAACGGCAAATCGGACCAAGGAAGCTTTGACTCCTGATTACAGAGGAGAGAATTTTAATGTTTCTGCCCAGTATGAAACAGGGAAGTGTGTGTATGTTCAGCAAACGCGATAGTTTCACTTCAGAAAATGATGACCACATAATGGAAACTATTGAAATTTTGATCAAAACTTAATTCCGAAAAAGAACAAAGATTAAAGAAAAGTACAGCGCAGGAAGAGGCCCTTCGGCCCTCCAAGCCCACGCCGACCATACTGCCCGTCAAAACTAAAATTGTCTATACTTTCGTGGTCCGTATCCCACTATTGCCATCCTATTTATGCATTTGTCAAGATGCCCCTTAAACATCACTCCTGCCGGAGGAGATGGTGGAATCCTCCGTTCCTGCTTCCACCGCCTCCTCCGGCAGCAGTTCTAGCCACCCACTGCCCTCTTTGTAAACAAATTGCGTCGTTCATCTCCTCTCAACATTACCCCTCGCACCTTAAACCTATGCCCCCTATTAAGTGACCCCTCAACCCTGGGAAAATGTATCTGACTATCCACTCCATCGAAACCCCTCATAATTTCGTAGACCTCATTCAGGTCGCCCGTCAACCTCCTTCGTTCCACTGAAAACAAACCAATTTTATTCAAACTCCCCTCATAGCTAATGCCCTCCATACCAGGCAACATGCTGGTAAATCTCTTCTGCCCCCTTTCTAAAGCCTCCACAAAAATATTAGCCATCAATGTTTTTTTCAAATGGAAGTCTGTTATTTCCAATTACTGATTAATGCCCGCCGGATGTCGTGTTGTAGGTTTCATAGCAGCCACAGAAATTATCTAGCTCATTCCTGTCCTCTGTCTCGTCATTGTTTGAAATGCGATCCACTATGGTGGTGCCATCAGCAAATTTGAAAATCGAGTTGGAGGGGAATTTGGCCACACAGTCATAGGTGAACAAGGAGTATCGTAAGGGGCTGAGGACAAAGCCTTGTTGGGCACCGGTGTTGAGGATGATCATGGAGGAGGTGTTGTTGCCTATCTTTACTGATTGTGGCCTGTGGGTTAAAAAGTTTAGGATCCACAGAGGGACGGAGCCGAGGCCAAGGCCACGGCGTTTGGAGGTGAGTTTTGTAGGAATGAATGTGTTGAAGGCTGAGCTGTAGTCGATAAATAGGAGTCTGACATAAGTGTCTTTGTATCTAGATGTTCCATGGTAGAGTGCAGGGCCATAGACATGGCGTCTGCCGTGGACATGTTGCAGCTGTAGGCGAACTGTAGTGGATCAAGGAAATCCGGGAGGCTGGAGTTGATTCGTGCCATGACTAACCTTTCGAAGCGCTTCATGATGATGGATGTCAGAGCCACTGGACGATAGTCATTAAGGCACGCTGCTTGGATTTCTTTTGTGATGATGGTCGTCTTCTTGAAGCATATAGGGACCTCAGATGGTTGTAAAACGAGGTTGAAGATGTCTGCAAATACCCCCGCCAGCTGATCCGTGCAAGATCTAGGTGCTCGTCCGGACACCCCATCCGGGCCGGTGGCATTCCGTCGGTTTACCTTCGCGAAGGCTGCTCTGACGTCCGCAGTGATTTCTGATACAAGTTCATCCGCGGCTTCTGGGGCTGGAGGGCTTGTTCTCGCTGACCTCTTGCTCAAAGTGGGCATAGAATGCGTTGAGCTCATCAGGGAGGGGTGCATTGGAGCCGGCGAGTATACATGCCTCCATCGTGTAGCCCGTTATGTCTTGCAACCTTGCCATTGACACGGGGATTCGTTTGGCTAGCCTGGGACTCGAGCTTGATCCGGAACTGTCTATTGGCATCTTTGATAAATTTCTTTAGATCATATCTGACTTTCATGTACAGGTCAGGGTCGCCTGACTTGAACGCCTCAGACCTAGACTTCAGCAAGCAGTGCATATCCCTGTTCGTCCAGGGTTTCCGGTTACGAAGCAGGCGGATTTGCTCCTTTGGCACACAGTCTTCTACACTCTTCCTAATGAAGTCAGTTACTGTAATGGCGTATTCGTTCACGCTGGTCGCATAGTTTTGAAATACTAACCAGTCCACTGAGTGTAAGCAGTTCCATAGATCATCGATTCCTCAGACCAACAATGCTCGACTTTCTTTGACCGATTCCCCCGCTTCAGCTTTTGCTTTTAAGCCGGGAGCAGGAACACAGCCTTGTGGTCAGATTTGCCAAAGTGTGGGCAGACGATAGAGCGGTAGGCATGTTTGATATTTGTGTAGCAGTGGTCCAGGATGTTTGGGCCTCTGGTGGAACAGGTGGCGTGTTGGTGGTAACTTTATGTTACGCGCTTGAGCTTGGCCTGATTGTAGTTCCCAGCTAATCCCTCTGGTTGTAGGGCGCAGTCTCCGTGAAACAGAGCACACAGCAGTCCCTCAGTTCTCTTTGAAAAGTGAGTCTGGCAGTAAGTTCGCCTTGCTTATTTTCCAGAGATTGGACATTAGGAAGGCTAAGCGAGGCAGAGGGACTTTGTGGCCGCGTTGTTTCACTCTCACCTGCAGGCCTGCACGTGTTCTACGCTTCCTGGAGTGGCTGCTTCTTTTTGAGCCAAGGAGATGGTGAGGTATGCGGTGTTAAGGGTATAGTTGGGTCCAATGAGGTTATTCACTGGTAGGTGTGTGGATGGAGGGTTTGTTTCCTTGCTTACGGTTCCTGTGTCAAGTAGATGGGTCTGCGCGGCCGAGCGTTCCGGGTCGGTGTCGGGCAATGGTTTGGCTTCACAGGTCTGTGGATGTCCAGACCGCACTGCGCCATGGATGGGTTGAAGGCCGGCAAGTGGATGACGTCTCTGGGGTCGCGGTTGCGGATGAAGCGATGGCCGGTCCGGGTGTTGGCGCACAACACATAACGCTACTCTGCCAACCTCTATGCACGTCAAAGGATCCACGTGATTGCAGCTGCCTATGCATGTTACATGCCTCCTTCTTCTTTTTGACCAGGGCCGAAATATCCTGAGTTCCAATAACATGCGCATAACCTGAGCAGTGACTTCTTCGTCCATTTCAGCTACCACATCAAAATGTTATCATGTTTATCTAACATGTTTTTCAATTCATACATTGGTGAGGATTGCCTTCTATTAAAACATTTCCGCCAAGTAAACAAGACTGTTGTATTTGCCCAAGGCCTTGTGGAAGACGAGCTGAGTAACCTAGACGGACTGTCTGAATTCACAGTGTTTCCCTCCTTTTCTCTTTCCACTAAAAACAAATGTACTCAACTATTATGAACCAGACAATCAGCCTGAACAACTGACATAACCAATCTCGATTCAACGGTGATATTTCCTCCCTCCACTATTTCCCATTTTCCTTTCCTCAGTAACCGTCAGATATCCCAGCATTACCGCACATTCTTCCACTTCATCAAGGTACACAATGGGTTGCAAGTGGTTAACTGAAACTGTCTGTTCCGTGACTGGAATTAATGTCGGTCTCACTGGAACCCATCTGTGCCGCTGGAGAGATACCCACTCCTATAAATATGTTGATTAATGAGGGATAGAATCTCAGAACATCAGATTAGTATTGTACAATTGGGTGAGAATCGTGGAATACTCGACTGAATGTTCCAGCAATGAATCAGAGTCAGAGCAACATTCATTGGACTGTGACAGAAATGTCTGGGAATTTCAATACATCAGATTGGAATGTCACAGCAGCCGACATAGCTTTATCCGTGGCTCTTTTCTGTCTTTTTTCATTTTACGAAAGGATGTCAGCGTTATGGCGGTTCGAGTGCATACTGAAAGTTATTCAGGCCGGTTACTATCCATTTCTCGCCATCGTGGGTGTACCCAGTAAGTATTTCTACCCGGCTGTACATGCTATGCACGATATTTAACTGCATATTTTTTTGTCACTTACATTTAGACACTCATAAATTGACTTCACTTGTCCTCACAATCTGTGGTCACATGTTCATTGATTACAAACTTCTCGTTGGCCAGCATATGAGGCGGCCGATTTCAAAGTAGAAATAGCCCTTGAAGAACATTGTGTCTGCGTCGGCCTTTAGGAATGTCTCTGTTCTTATCCTATTTACCAGCTCCTCAGTCATAGCTTTGCAAATTATGTTGTGTAAAGCGTTCGTCGAGGCACGTTGGCTCAGTGGTTAGCACTGGCACTGCAACGCTGAGGACCCGGGTTCGAATCCCGACCCTGGGTTACTGTCCGTGTGGAGTTTGCACATTCTCCTCGTGTCTGCGTGGGTTTCACCCCCACAACCCAAAGATGTGCAGGTTAGGTGAATTGACCACGCTAAATTTCCCCTTAATTGGAAAAAATATATATAATTGGGTACTCTAAATTTATGAGAGAAAAATAAATAAATAAAGTGTTCACCGAGCAGTCTCATGAATGTTCCCGTCTCGACAGTTTCAGGCAGTGATTTCCAGATTCCAACAGCCCCCTCAGTGATAAATGTTTTCTCACACCCTCTCTAAATGTTCTTTAAATCACGGCCTTCTCTTCACTAAGGAGTATTGCAGCTGGGGTCAAAGAGCGGTTTATACGATCCATCATAACCTTTCTACTCTTATACTCTGTACCTGGACTAATTAGAACGAGTATTTCACATACCTTTTTCAGCTCCTTATTGAACTTTTCAGACATCTTGAAGGATCTTCTGAGATGCATTCCAAGGTCGTTCTGGTCCTCTCTGCTTCCTATTGTCCGACTGTTCATTGTGCCCCCCTCGACGTTTTAGTCCTCTCAAAATGCATTACGTCACACCTTACAGTGTTAAGTTATTTTTGCTACTATTTTATACATCTAAACAGTCCGTCTGCATCGCCCTGCAATCTAAGTTTTTCGTCTTCGCTGTTTATCATAGAATCAGACAATTATTAGTGCAGAAGGAAGCCATTCGGCCCATCGAATCTGCACCGGCCATTGGAAAGAGCACCCTACCGAAGCCCACAAGTCCACCCTACCCCCATAACTCAGTCACACCTCCTAATCTTTTTGGACACTAAAGGCAATTGAGCATAGCTAATCCACCAAACCTGCACATCTTTGGACCGTGGGAGGAAACCGGAGCACCCGGAGGAACCCCACGCAGACACGGGGAGAACGTGCAGACTCCGCACAAACAGTGACCCAGCGGGGAATTGAACCTGGAACCCTGGAGCTGTGAAACAACTGTGCCACACCAGTAATTGTCCTGGCATCTGCGATGCTACAGATCGTACCTCCAACTTTCATGTGTACATCATCAATGTTTACTGAAAACAGTCGAGGAGGCAGCGCAAATTCCTGAAGTGGCCGACTGGATATCGGCGTCCTGTCACAGGAACAGTGTTCGCCCATCACTTTCTGTCTGCAGCCAATAAGCCTATTTTGTTCGACCATTCAAATTGCCCTGGATCCCAGATGTTCTTACCTTCTCGATCATAGTCATCATGTGAGAACTTGTTGAATGTCTCACTGAAGTACATCACCAGCTCTGCCTTGAGAAATGTACATAGACGCGTTAAAAAATGGATCAAATTTGCAAGAACTGACCTCCTGATGACAAAGTAATGCTGTAATATCTTCATCATAAACTTCAACTGCTTGTTTTAACAATACACCCCGACCTAACAGCATCGAATTGATCCTTTTAGAATCTACAAAACCGCAATAGCTTTATGCTCCTCCAATAATTTTCTCAACCACATCCCTTCAACATCCTCGCCTTGCCTTAACTTGCCTGCGCCGAAAGTTCTGCAAATCTCTTGACACATATTTGCCGTTCTGACCGGCATTTTCAAAATAAAATATGTTCTTTGCAATAGCATCTTTGACCAGCGACTGGACAGTATACCCCATGTGACTCAGTGTCATGTTTTACTTGTTAACCTTCACGGTCGGTCTGGAAATCTCAGTTATTGTTTTTGCTGAAATGCTGACGTCGAGAGATCAAGAGAGACAATGGCCCGGACCTTGGGCCCCAAATAATGGAGTATTCCACATAATTCCTTCTGCAAACCCCACACACCGGTTTAAATTCAGAATTAGTGGGGTGCATACTGATGTTTCTACTGGGACTAGTCAATCAGAATATTATGCTAATCGTCTGGAACTCACACCACATTTCCTTATTACACTGTATTGTTCATTGCAAATCGACACTTTCAGTGGCATTTCACAGGCACGTAGATTTGAACCAGCAGGAGTTTGAAAGCACGCGCCACTTTCTCCTTTGCTCAGCAATAATCCAACAAAACATCCCATTCTTCATTTCGGGCCAGGCAGCCCTCCCAAACACATCCACGCCCGGCTCCGCTTCCTGCTCTCCGTAACTCCGCCTGTATAACCTCACTAACTCCACTGTTCTCTGTCACATCCTCCAAAGTCATTCCACCTTCCAACACCCTTTCGCACATCCCTGCCTTTCCGCCCTGGTATCCCCGGCTTCTCGCTGGTCACTGCACCTGATGTAATAACCCGGCTGCAGTTCACAACGCATTCCTTCCTTTCGGCACATTTGGCTTCTTTATATCAGACGCACAAAGAGGCGTGGGCGTCCTTGTTCACGATTCTCTTCAGGTTAACGTTCACGTTCAGTCGGCAGTTAGGAAGGCAAATGCAATGTAACCATCCACGTCGAGGTGGTTAGAATACAAGACCAGGAATGTACTTTTGAGGCTTTATAAGGCTCTGGTCAGACCCCATTTGGAGTATTGTGAGCAGTTCTGGGCCCCGTATCTAAGGAAGGATGTGCTGCCTTGGAAAGGGTCCAGAGGAGGTTCACAAGAATGATCCCTGGAATGAGGAGCTTAACGTATGAAGAACGATTGAGGACTCTGTGCCTGTACTCGTTGGAGTTTAGAAGGATGAGGGGGAGCTCTCATGGAAACTTACAGGATAATGCGTGGCCTGAATAGAGTGGACGTGGAGAAGATGTTTCCGCTTGTAAGAAAAACTAGAACCGGAGGACACCATCTCAGACTAAAGAGACGATCCTCTAAAACAGAGATGTGGAGGAATTTCTTCAGCCAGAGGGTGGTGAATCTGTGAAACCCTTCGCCCCAGAAGGCTATGGAGGCTAAATCACTGTGGCCTTAAGACGGAGATAGGTAGGTTCTTGATTAATAAGGGCATCAGGGGTTATAGGGAGGTGGCAGGAGAATAGGGATGAGAAAAATATCAGCCATGATTGAATGGCGGCGCAGACTCGATGGGCCGAGTGACCAAATTCTACTCCTATGTCTTATGATCTCGTAGTCCTCCACACGCCACCGCTACCTTCTCTGGTTCATCAGCATATCTTCATATATTTTCTGCTCTACCCGTGCCACTATGTGGTCCCTGATTATCAGCTAAAAATATTCTTGCTACTAAAGATCCGCAGGACGCATGCTGCTGGGCACCTCCTACACATTACTTCAGCAGCACCACTTCTTTCACGTTGAACGTACATCGAGCTTTCCTCTGTCCTTTTTACCAATGTTCCCCATCATTATCTCGCACCTCCCTCTCTTTAACCCAACACATCCGCTGCTACAACGGCACAGACATCACATCCATCACTTCCCCCGCTCTTCCTCTTCAGATCATTCTCTCTACTTCACTGAATCACTTCATCTCACGCGTTACCTCACCTCTGACTCCCTCTCACAGCTAAATTCAGCTGGGCTGAACGTCACAGAACTTGTCCCTCTCCACCCGCACACCTTTCCTTGTCACTTACAACTCTGGAGAATTCACTTCTGATTCAAGACCGGGCTTCAGTGCTCCACCTCGTCCCCGGCCACTCGCAAATCAAAGAGCGATTCATAGAACTTAGAACATTGAACATAGAACAGTACAGTACAGTACAGGCCCTTCAGCCCACGATGTTGTGCCGACCATTTATCCTAATATAAGACCAACCTAACCTACATCCCTTCAATTTACAACTGTCCATGTGCCTGTCCAAGAGTCGCTTAAATGTCCCTAATGACTCCGACTCCACCACCTCTGCTGGCTCCCTCAACCCTTCTTCGTAAGACATGCCCTCCAGTCCAGGCAGCATCAAGGTAAATCTGCTCTGTACCCTCTCCAAATTATCCACATCCTTCCTATAATGAGGCGACCAGAACTGGACACAATATTGCAAGTGTGGTCTGACTCGAGTTTTAGAAAGCTGCAGGAAAACCACCCGGCTCTTAGACTCAATCCCACTGTTAATAAAAGCCAACACGCCATACGCCTCCTTCACAACCCTATCAACCTGGGTGGCAACTTGGAGGGATCTACGTACCTGGACCCCAAGATCATCTGTTCCTCCACACTTCCAATAATCATGCCATTAACCCTGTATTCTGCAGTCAAATTCGGCCTTCCAAAATGAATCAGTTCACATTGATCAAGGCTGAACTCCACCTGTCACGTCTCAGCCCAGCTCTGCATCCTGTCAATGTCCTGCTGTAATCCTATTAATTCACACCCGCAACAAAATATCCAGGATCTTTTTTCCCCATCCACGAATTCGTTTAGTGCCCTGTGACTACTGAGTGCAGGGTTCTTTCCTTGGCTCTTTGGCCCTGCCATACATGGCGATACCCAATTATCCCGTCGCCTTTGGATACGCCCCTCACCAACTATATCTCGGATTTCTTTAAATATCCCTCGTCTTCCTAAATCCAGGATGATCCTCTGTGCAGCACATACAGAATACAGGGATCATGAGGGTCCACGTATTGGGGATAGTAGACGTTGGAAGCTGAGGGCGCAACGGGTCAAATATGGAGAACAGCTGGGGTCGCCAGAGTGGACCGCACTGCAGAGGAGTCCGGGTAAAAGGGCTCACGTTTCCTATACTCCAGGCCGAGATGGGTGCTGGGGAGTAACACAATATCCCGAAAGCCAAATGGGAGGTGGGTAAAGGCGTGGGAGGAGGGGGAGAAAAGGGGCACACGGATTCCCCCCCCCCCCCCACCGCCCACCCTGCAGAAATACCAGTGCAGACAGGAAGTGGGATGTGTAGAGGCGCTGGAGGCGGATGAGCAGGTTGGTGAAGAAGCCGGATGGTGTCAGGATAGGTTTCATGGGGGGCATCTCGGACAGGGCATTGAAGAGCAAGTGTTGGCAAAGGATCCAGTTTTCGGAGAGCTACTTGAAGAAAAAGTAGTTTGGAGGCAAGCCAGTTAGTGTCAATTGAGGCAAGTTGGGAGAGGGGAAATGGTGGTGATGCAGACGAGGTAGTAGAGATGGTGAACGAGGGGGAGACATACGGTGGGAGAGCAGCCACTAGAGAATGGCAATGAGCATGGCCAGGGAGCTGCTGTCTGTGCTTGGTGGACAGAAACGTGGTGGGAGAAGCGAAGGCTCCGGCAGTGGAATTCAAACCAACACTGGCATCGTAGCTGGAGAGTAAAGGACCTTGAAGATGCCAAGTTAGGAGCCCTGGAGAGGCAATGATCTGAGGCTCTGACAGTGGAAATGGCACTATCTGTTCAGTTACTGTGTGAGTTGCGCTATTTTATTTGGTATTGGTGACGTTTGGTCCAGGGAGAGATAGGTTAGGAACTCTAGGCGCATGAATGTGGCATTTGGGTTGAGGAAGTTGTTCACGCAGTTCGCAAGATCCCTTACAAAATGATTGGTTGTTTGCAGGGGGATGGGGAATAAACGAGGGGCTTAGTTACCGGAACTGGACAGACCCGGGATGGGAATGTCGGTGTTAGCAGCCGACTTGGAGAAACAGAATGCAGTGGTGCAACTTACAACAACAGAAATGAAAGATGTGGACACAATAACATCAACTGATGCATTTAAAAATCAGAAAAATAAACCAAACCTTTATCTCGTTCAGTTGAACAACGACCTCAATGGACATGTCTTCAAGAACAAAGAACAAAGAAATGTACAGCACAGGAACAGGCCCTTCGGCCCTCCAAGCCTGTGCCGACCATGCTGCCCGACTAAACTACAATCTTCTACACTTCCTGGGTCCGTATCCCTCTATTCCCATCCTATTTATGTATTTGTCAAGATGCCCCTTAAATGTCACTATCGTCCCTGCTTCCAACCACCTCCTCCGGTAGCGAGTTCCAGGCACCCACTACCCTCTGCGTAAAAAACTTGCCTCGTACATCTACTCTAAACCTTGCCCCTCTCACCTTAAAACTATGCCCCCTAGTAATTGACCCCTCTACCCTGGGGAAAAGCCTTTGACTATCCACTCTGCCTATGCCCCTCATAATTTTGTATACCTCTATCAGGTCTCCCCTCAACCTTCGTTCCAGTGAGAACAAACCGAGTTTATTCAAACGCTCCTTATAGCTAATGCCCTCCATACCAGGCAACATTCTGGTAAATCTCTTCTGCACCCTCTCTAAAGCCTCCACATCCTTCTGGTAGTGTGGCGACCAGAATTGAACACTATACTCCAAGTGTGGCCTAACTAAGGTTCTATGCAGCTGCAACATGACTAGCCAATTCTTATACTCAATGCCCCGGCCAATGAAGGCAAGCATGCCGTATGCCTTCTTGACTACCTTCTCCACCTGTGTTGCCCCTTTCAATGACCTGTGGACCTGTACTCCTAGATCTCTTTGACTTTCAATACTCTTGAGGGTTCTACCATTCACTGTCTATTCCCTACCTGCATCAGACCTTCCAAAATGCATTACCTCACATTTGTCCGGATTAAACTCCATCTGCCATCTCTCCGCCCAAGTCTCCAAACAATCTAAGTCCTGCTGTATCCTCCGACAGTCCTCATCGATATCCGCAATTCCACCAACCTTTGTGTCGTCTGCAAACTTACTAATCAGACCAGTTACATTTTCCTCCAAATCATTTATATATACTACAAAGAGCAAAGGTCCCAGCACTGATCCCTGTGGAACACCACTGGTCACAGCCCTCCAATGAGAAAAGCATCCTTCCATTGCTACTCTCTGCCTTCTATGGCCCAGCCAGTTCTGTATCCACCTTGCCAGCTCACCCCTGATCCCGTGTGACTTCACCTTTTGTAGTAGTCTACCATGACACCTTGTCAAAGGCCTTACTGAAGTCCATATAGACAACATCCACTGCCCTTCCTGCATCAATCATCTTAGTGACCTCCTTGAAAAACTCTATCAAGTTAGTGAGACACGACCTTCCCTTCACAAAACCGTGCTGCCTCTCACTAATACGTCCATTTGCTTCCAAATGGTAGTAGATCCTGTCTCGAAGAATTCTCTCCAGTAATTTCCCTACCACTGAAGTAAGGCTCACCGGCCTGTAGTTCCCGGGATTATCCTTGCTACCCTTCTTAAACAGAGGGACAACATTGGCTATTCTCCAGTCCTCCGGGACATCCCCTGAAGACAGCGAGGATCCAAATATTTCTGTCAAGGCCTCAGCAATTTCCTCTCCAGCCTCCTTCAGTATTCTGGGGTAGGTCCCATCAGGCCCTGGGGACTTATCTACCTTAATATTTTTTAAGACACCCAACACCTCGTCTTTTTGGATCTCAATGTGACCCAGCCTATCTACACACCCTTCTCCAGACTCAACATCTACCAATTTCTTCTCTTTGGTGAATACTGATGCAAAGTACTTCTAGCCCTCATGACTCCTTGCTTAAGTTCCTTCCTACTTTCCTTATATTCCACGCAGGCTTCGTCTGTTCCCAGCCTTTTAGCCCTGACAAATGACTCCTTTTTCTTTTTGACGAGGCCTACAATATCTCTCGTCATCCAAGGTTCCCGAAAGTTCCGTATTTATCCTTCTTCCTCACAGGAACATGCCGGTCCTGAATTCCTTTCAACTGCCACTTGAAAGCCTCCCACATGTCAGATATTGATTTGCCCTCAAACATCCGCCCCCAATCTATGTTCTTCAGTTCCCACCTAATATTGTTATAATTAGACTTCCCCCAATTTAGCACATTCATCCTCGGACCACTCTTATCCTTGTCCACCAGTACTTTAAAACTTACTGAATTGTGGTCACTGTTGCCGAAATGCTCCCCTACTGAAACATCTACCACCTGGCCGAGCACATTCCCCAATACCAGGTCCAGTACCGCCCCTTCCCTAGTTGGACTGTCTACATATTGTTTTAAGAAGCTCTCCTGGATGCTCCTTACAAACTCCGCCCCGTCTAAGCCCCTGGCACTAAGTGAGTCCCAGTCAATATTGGGTAAGTTGAAGTCTCCCATCACCACAACCCTGTTGTTTTTACACTTTTCCAAAATCTGCCTACCTATCTGCTCCTCTATCTCCCGCTGGCTGTTGGGAGGCCTGTAGTAAACCCCCAACATTGTGACTGCACCCTTCTTATTCCTGATCTCTACCCATATAGCCTCACTGCCATCTGAGGTGTCCTCCCGCAGTACAGCTGTGATATTCTCCCGAACCAGTAGCGCAACTCCGCCTCCCCTTTTACATCCCCCTCTATCCCGCCTGAAACATCTAAATACTGGAACGTTTCGCTGCCAATCCTGCCCTTCCCTCAACCAGGTCGCTGTAATGGCAACAACATCATAGTTCCAAGTACTAATCCAAGCTCTAAGTTCATCTGCCTTACCCGTAATACTTCTTGCATTAAAACATATGCACTTGAGGCCACCAGACCCGCTGTGTTCAGCAACTTCTCCCTGTCTGGTCTGCCTCAGAGCCACACTGTCCCTATTCCCTAGTTCTCCCTCAATGCTCTCACCTTCTGGCCTATTGCTCCCGTGCCCACCCCCTGCCATACTAGTTTAAACCCACACGTGTGACACTAGCAAACTTCGCGGCCAGAATATTTATGCCTCTCCGGTTTAGATGCAACCCGTCCTTCTTATACAGGTCACACCTGCCCCGGAAGAGCTCCCAGTGGTCCAGATGACGGAAAGCCTCCCTCCTACACCAGCTGTTTAGCCACGTGTTTAGCTGCTCTATCTTCCTATTTCTAGCCTCACTGGCACGTGGCACAGGGAGTAATCCCGAGATTACAACCCTCGAAGTCCTGTCTTTTAACTATCTGCCTAGCTCCCTGAACTCCTGCTGCAGGACCTCATGCCCCTTCCTGCCTATGTCGTTAGTACCAATATGTACAACGACCTCTGCCTGTTTGCCCTCTCCCTTCAGGATGCCCTCTACCCGTTCGGAGACATCCTGGACCCTGGCACCAGGGAGGCAACATACCATCCTGGAGTCTCTTTCACGTCCACAGAAGCGCCTTTCTGTGCCCCTGACTATAGAGTCCCCTATTACTATTACTCTTCTGCGCTTTGACCCTCCCTTCTGAACATCAGAGCCAGCCGTGGTGCCACTGCTCTGGCTGCTGCTGTTTTCCCCTGATAGGCTATCCACCCCGACAGTATCCAAAGGGGTATACCTGGTCGAGAGGGGGACAACCACAGGGGATTCCAGCACTGACTGCCTGCCCTTTCTGGTGGTCACCCATTTCTCTGCCTGCACCTTGGGCGTGACCACATTTACATAACTGCGATCTATGACGCTTTCCGCCACCTGCATGCTCCTAAGTGCATCCAATTGCTGCTCCAACCGAACCATGCGGTCTGTGAGGCGCTCCAGTTGGGTGCACTTTCTGCAGATGAAGCCATCCCGGACCTGCCACATCTCACAGTCAGAGAACTGCAACCCTAACTGACATTGCGTCAATTAATTAAAATTAAAATGTAATTTAAAAAAAAATATATATATTTTTTTAAATTTCAAAGTTACTGTTAACTATCTGTTTCATAGCACTAGATTTCTAATAGAAATGCGAAAGCTAAATATAGTACTCTCCGATCGCTTAGATATCCCTCTAAATTATAATTAAGTAATTATGTTTAATTAGTTACCAATACTTAATTTTTTTAATTTAGTGTAGATTCCCAAACAGCCACTCAGGCCACAGCTTTTCTGTGATGTCACTTCAGTGTCCCCCCCCCCCCCCCCCCCACACACACAGACAATTTGAAAAAGGTATAAAAGTAAAATTGAGTAAAAATCACTTACTTACCTTCTTACCTTCTGAGAGTCTTAGATGTTCTCAGGTTCTCTCCCTGACAGAGACTGCTCCTCCTCCTCCGAACCTCACATTAAGTTCGGATGCAAGTTCAGCTTTCATTATAGGGTTTCCCTGGGTTCAATTGTGTAAGATGGTGGAAAATGTAGATACATTTATCAACATGTCAGTGGTAAAAAAGCACTGGTCCAATATTCAGCATCTCTGTATAATTCTGAGTGTGCAACCCTGGGACAAACAGTGCGGCGTCATCGCAGCAACAACATTCTCTATCTTCTTTGCACTCCAACTCATCGCCCTGACATCCTCTGCTGGGGTGGGACTAATCTACCGGACAGGGGTGAAATATTGACCCTCCGACGCCTGGAGGCCAGATCCAAGACCACCACAACTTTTGTCATAGGGCTGCGGTACACAGATGTCCCCTGTGTATGTGCACTCATAGACCGAGGTACCAATTATCATCGACGCTTTCACCGAGGTAATTGGGAGAAGAGCCTCAGTCTAAATATCCGGAAAGCAACGCTTGTCTGCCGGCCCGCTCCTGCCACGGTGATCGATGGTGAGCCACTAGACAATGTGGATCATTCCCCACAACTTGACCCGAGCAAATATCGCGATGAAATCCAGATGCGACAGCAATGTGACAGCGCAGTCTTCGGATGGCTGGGGAACAGAGTGTTCGATCACCAAGACATCAGGTCCAACTCACATGCCCGACGTAAGAGATTCCTGAAACAATTGCTCGACTCCAAACATCGCAAAAGCAAGCAATTACTGAAAGTGCACAGAGAAAGCAACAAGGTCACTCAGAAAGCCTCCACAAATAAATGTAACATCGTCATGGATACGTGTATTCGCTTGTTTTACAACACACAAGCTGGACATGAAGCACCCACGATGGCGCCAATCACCACGAGTGTCACAGAGAGGTGCACGCAGAGGCCGTGAGTACACAGCGGAAGGAGCGCGCTGAATCCAGAGCGCCCCGCCCAACCAACTGCTAAAACACCAGCTGCCAAACCTGCTACAAAGTGTCCGGATCCCGGTTTGGACTATTCAGCCACCGCAGAACCCTGCTCAATGGAAGGCAGCAAACCATCGTCGGCCCATGCGGACGCCTCAAGAAGAAGGAGAAAACGAAGTGGTGTCGAGATTGGCAACGTTTAACCCAGGGAAGGAAACAACGAGGTGAGGATTATGATCTGTATTAGGCAGCCAATTCCAACATTAGCCACGTTGTTAGGGCATGTGCCATGCTTTTCCTACATGGCAGCCATTCCTGTTTGTTGGTCCAGGTCAAGTTATTCTAATCCGCCCCATGCTGGTCACCCCTTTCACAATGTAATTAATACTTATGCAAACTGGTCATTTTGCTTCGAGTTTGAATCATAAAAATCATGTTTTTTTGTCTCCCACACAGTCAACATAGTGGCGATTGTGATCTTGTCCCGAGGACAGTGTGGCCTTTGTAAATGTGTCACATGCTACCTCGTCGGCATGGCAGCGGCGGATCTATCGGTTGTTATATTCGATCTCATATTGAGACAAATTCCGATCGTATTTCGGGAGCAATTTGAATTCTTGCTGAACATCCCCATGTGTAACATACATGCCGTCCTGCTTTATGCAGCCACTGACTGTTCTGTCTGGTTCACCGTCACTTTCACCTTCGATCGATATGTAGCCATTTGCTGCAAGAAGCTGAAACAAAAATACTGCACTGAAAAAACGGCGGCTGTTGTTCTGGGTACAGTGACTTTACTGAGCTGTTTAAAGGATATTTCCTGGTATTTCATGGTGTCAGGTCCGTATTATAGGGGAAACCGACCCTGGTTTTGTGATGTGCCCCTCGGGGACATATTTTCTGTGGTCTGGGGAACAATTGAGTTCCTTCATTACATTTTAACACCTGGTGTTCCATTCGTCCTGATTATGCTGCTTAATGTTTTCACCGTCAGACACATTTTAGTGGCCAACAGAGCCCGCAAGAGACTCCGAGCTCACAGCAGTGGGGAGAGTACCAGAGACCCAGAGATGGCCATCCGAAGGAAATCCGTTATTTTACTGTTTGTCATCTCGGCCAATTTCATTATCTTATGGTCGGTGTTTATGTTTTATTCGATATGGACCCGGATGTATTATTTGGGGTATGAGGCAATGTATTTACATTGGTTTGTGCAAGAGGTGGGATTCATGCTGCAGCTCCTGAGCTGTTGCACAAATACTTGTATTTATGCAGTGACACAGACCAAATTCAGAGAACAGTTGAAAAATGTCTTCACATGCCGATTTTTACGTTAATCTTACGATGACTGAAACGGAATCAAACATTACAACATCATCACGCGATGGGCGCGTGCTGCTGTGATAATAGCGGGGCCGGTGACGATCTCAATGTTCAATAAATAGCAAAGAACCTCTGATCATCTTTGCTTCGCCCTTCGAAAATGGGAAGAGGGGCAAGTTCAACAATAGTATCAGTAACTGTAGTCGATATACTAGATTATACAGAGGACGAAGTACATATATCACGAATGTTCGTTATGTTGTGCCGTTTAACAGATACTGTGGGTAGCAAAGTTGGAGGAAACCAGGTGCAATGCGAGGGGCGTGTGAACAGATGCACTTGGGGCGTGGTGAATAATGGGGGCCATTTGAGGCGGCATATGTTAGCGTGGAGGGGTAGATGTACAAGGTAGACTTTGTTTTACATACTGTGGGAGCCGGGACATAGGTTACATGTACTATGTACACGGTGTGTTGGAATTTACATTGCTACATCTGGTAGAGGTGGTGATATATACCAGTTAAAGCGATGATGGGGGTGGGGGGGGTGGGGTGGGGGGGGGGGGGGGAGTAGCGTGGATCATAGGTTTATGGGGTGAGGATGGTATTGCCGCACAAATGCTCGTGTAGATGGCACCGATGTATGAAGTGCACTGGAAAATGTGCAGATATGGGACGATAACACTGCTGAGCTAGAGTGCTCTTCCATGATCAACGGCGGAGGGAGAAATATAGAGTACTGTGGGGACTTAAATATACTTGTTAGACTGGGGAAATCAGAATATATACTTGTCCGACTGTCGGAGGACATGATGCCGATATTGCATTGCTGGAGGACATGCGATATCGGGCGCGTGGGAGAAAATTGCTTTGCATACCAGGAACAATTGGAGAGCAGACTCTTAACTTGCAGTCACTCGTCATCTTTCTCCCTGGTACCACGCATTACTGTGTTACTGTGAAAAGACCCTAGTCGCCACATTCCGGCGTCTGTTCGGGGAGGCTTCCCGTACCAGCCTCCCCGAACAAGCGCCGGAATGTGGCGACTAGGGGCTTTTCACAGTAACTTCATTGAAGCCTACTTGTGACAATACGCGATTTTCATTTTCATTACACATTGAAATCCCGCTGAGCTTGCCAAGCCATGCCATGTGTTGGGGTGGCCAGACCGGTTTATTCAGTAGTACAGTTTACGTATCCCCGAATAGGAAAAACACACCCAACCACTCATTGGAGAACCCCTTTGTGACTGAGGCACTAAGAGCCGGTTGATTTGGCAAGGGAGCGGAAACATTGAGAAATATTATCAGAAAGATGTGGGGCTGGAATCGAGAGAGCAGAGAATTCTCTCTTACAACTCAACCTCCAGCACCTTGAACTACAAAGCTGCAGCTACAGGGGATCTGTGCCCCATGCAAGTTAATCTGAAAATCGCATAAGGGGCTGGTCTGAAACGTCATTCCCATCACTGCACTATTACATGGTGCAATTCAGGGAAGTCCGTTTATAACAGCTGTGGGTGCATATCCACCACATGGGCTGAAGCAGCGCAAGCGAGAGATGAACACATCGCCATTTAATGGGCATTTACGGATGGACAACAGTTGTTGGACAGCGGTCCAAAGTAACAAAATTAGATAAACAAGCCACATAATTTGCGAGGTGTTGATGCACTAGCTGGAGCAGCTGGTGATATGTCTGCTGCAGTGATGAACCAGGTATACTTGGGCAGGGTTTCTGACATATCAGGTATATGGCAGGAAGGGGTATAAGACGCTTATCTAGGTGCACTGGGGTTGATATACACGGTAAATCATGCTATCGAGTGTAATATTTCGGGGAGAGGGGCGCAGGGGAAGTAATTAGAAATGTCAGATGGACAGCGAGAAATCAGGAACACCCAAGAGAGGTGAGCTACCAGGAAAACAGTCAATGCTCAGCAGCCGAACCAGCGACAGTGGGGAGGGATTATGATGTGCCTTAAACAACAAATGGGGATAGAAAGCAGGAAAAGCCTGAACGGAAGTTGTCTACAATGGAAACGTGGTGCCGAAGAACTGTTACTAAATACATGGACAGCGGAAGCCGTTACGCTGCCCAAATCGCGGGATTCACGGCACAATCAAGGAAATTGGGAAAGAGTGCATGTTCCATAAAAACTTGGGGATGTTATTATGCAACACGTTCTTGAAGAAGACGGGGTTGATGTCCAAGGTACAAAGGGCAATCGGACTATATTCCACGTGCATTGGGAGAAGTGGGTAATTCACCAGGTACACCTGAATGAAGGTGTGGTCGACTAGGATAATTGAGGATTCGGGTGATCAGCCTAGTCCATTGTGGAATTGGATGCTCGGCCGGGTATCGTAAATGAATTGTGTGATAGACAAGGTAAAATAAGGAATTCCATAAAATATTAGACGCAATGGAGGAGTCGGGTGATATTCAATATACTCTGGATAAATGAGTGGAAATAGCAGGTGAACTGGGAAATGATTGCCATAAGTTGTGCGCAGGAATATGGCGATTCTCAATGTATATTGATGAAGCGATGTTTTACGTGATAAACATGGGAATGGGGCGCTGTGCGAAGCATCGTGGGGTAGTCTAGGTAAAATGGGTGATACTCAATGTATGTATGGACAATGTAACGTAATTGCAGTGAATCCCCGGAAACATTTGTGATATTTATGAAAGTCATGCCTAACTCGGTTTAATTTGCCTGCACTGAAGGGTCATTGTGTTATACCTGATTCTCCACGTCGTTTGAAGTATCAGGTAAGCAAGGGAATAGACAGATACACTTGGTTACTGAGTGTAAAAGATGGTCAACATTGAGCCGTAAGGCATTCTGGGAGAAGTGGTCACTGACTAACTTCAAAGAAGCTACCAAGGAAACTGCAGCCAAGTGCAAAATGGATTTTCTTTTTTCCAAATCTTTTTATTGGCATTTTCCAAACTAATAAGCAGTTAAATACTTTGTTTGCCACCCACCCCCTTGTGTGTCCCTTTTCTTTCCCTCCCCATCTTTTCTTCCACCATCGACTTCGGCTGTGTTTCCCCTGTGATTGGCGGGGGGGGGGGGGGGGTCGCCCGCTCCTTCGCCCCCTCACTCCCATGTTGTTCCCTTTTGTGTCCTTCCACCCTTTCCTCTTCCTCCTCACTTCTCTCCCCCCAGTTTGCGCATTCGTATGGTTTCCCACCTATCCATGTTTTCCCCTTGTCCTTCCTCTTTTTATTCCTATCTCTCTCGTTTCGTCATCTTACTCGTTGTTGCTGAGCTCGAACATATTTTGGAACAGGCCGGCAAACTGCCCCCTTGCTTCTAGGTGCCAGAGGGGCCCAGTCAGCCACATCCACGTGTTCTGGACTTGTCCCAAACTTGCTGGTTCTGGACAGCCTTCTTGGCGGTTTTGTCTAAGGTTGTGACGGTGAGGGTGCCAATCGTCGGGGTATCAGAGCAGCCAGAGCTACACATGGGGAAGGGGCCAACGCCCTTGCTTTCACTTGCCCGATCGCACGCTGGAGAATCCTGCTCGGCTGGCGATCGGCAGCACTACCCACAGCTGCAGACTGGCTCGCTGAACTCTCGGAATTTCTCCACCTGGAGAAGATTAAGTATGCCATCCGGGGGTCGGAGGAAGGCTTGCTAAAATGGATTTTCATGAGAACCAGAGACAAAACATTGCTTGCAACACCGTTCTTTTCGGGACACGGAAAACAGGCTGTAATGACGAGTGAAGCTGAAAGATTGTTTAATTTACACCATATAAAATTCGGTACCACCGAAAACTATCCAACCACAACCCGGGATCAACCGATGTACTTGGAGAACTGACTTCCATAGCTGATCAGCTCGTGCCCCTCAGAGCGAACGTGGCCAAGTTCTCTCTAATGGGAAGTATATTTGATACAAGCCGGCATTCCTGAAAGTTATGTAACTCTTTATACGAACACATAGCTGTAGTCTTGGTGAAGGTAGAGATAAAATAAAAAGCTGTGTTTAATGTTAAACCAATTTTACTAAGGATATTCTATTCTGTTTGAATTATTGATTTGTTGCAAGTAGAGGAATAACAAGGTTTTAAGGCAGCTGGATTCACATATTTGTACAAAGAAGCATAGCATGAATCTGAGGAATGGATAGTCTGTTACACCAGACACATGTTGGAGTATGAATTAGCTGGTGCTAATACACGAGTTGGACGTGTAGGCTTGAGCATGGCCAGCAGAGGAGCGGTAAATTGGAAACTTTAACCTTATATGGTTTCGCAGATCATGTATTCCAGAGGTGGTGGGGGTCGATATAACAGCTACACGAGTTGAGTGAAAAAATGCAAAAGTTGCAGTGAATGATGTTTCCATGCTATGCGGCAAAGGCAGCAAAAGCGGACAAGGTATGGAAACTACAGCCGGAAGTGCAGGCAGTGAAAGTAGTAACACGGGAAATGGAATGGCCATTGTCAAGTGCGCCGTTAACTACAGGGGTGGGGCATCCGGTGTGAGGAATAATCAAAGAGTTTCGAAAGCACGGGGCTGGCACCTATAATAAGATTAAAAGGGAGAATGAGAAAATGGAAGCTGTTTGAACAGAGTGTTTGCAGTAAGTGGGGACAGAGGAAGTTTAATAGAAGGAGAGGTAGAATACATTACATGGCGCCAAGTACGTCATCAATTTCCAGGAATGGGAAAGGATTGGAGAAAAGAGTGGTTTACGCATTCTACGCAGCTGGGGGTGGATTGTCTGTTCCCCAGGCGCGTCTTTCTCGGCGGAACGTCATTCCCTGCCAGCAGAACATTGGGCTGGATTCTCCGCTTTTGCGAGTGAGGCCTGACACTACAAAGTCGTAGGTTGTGTTTACCCAACCTCAAGAGAAGGCCGCGCACAACCGCTGGGAGCAGCAGAAGAACAGTGGGTGCCCACCAGACCTGGGGCCCCTCTCCATGCCTGAGCAGAGCGCACTGGACGTGGTCGGTGGCTGGGAGGAGAGGGAGGTCACCGACGCTGAGGTCGGCTACATGCGAGCAAGCGAGGCTCCGCCTGGCGGCGGAGCCCCATGACACATGTGTGGGAACACCACACCCCACTCAACCCCCTCACCCTTCACCCATCCACACTCAACAGACCTCTTCCCCTCCCCCTTCCGTTCCCACCCTACTACATCCCCTTCACTCTTAACACCCACGCCTCCCCGGTGCACTGTCTAATCATACATCCGCTCGTATGTCTTAAAGGAACCTTCCGGAGATGAAACCGACACCTCTGCTGCCCCCACACCCATCGAGTGACAGAGCTGCTTCCCCCAGGCGGCCGAGCACTGACGGGAAGAGCAGCCCGATCATCAGCCCTTTGCCCGTGATTCAGGAGATCCCGCAGCTCAGCTCGGAGGCGGAACCGTACTTTCCGTCACAGCTGTCTCCAACACCCTCCACTATCTCAGAGACTATCACCTCAATTGGGCACGTTAGTGAAGCGGATCCTAGGGCACTAGCTGGTAAGTACCACACATCGCATCCGGTGAAACAGGTGCAGGTAGGAACAGCCGAGGGGGAAGACAATCTGGGGACAGGCCAGCCTCTGGAACCAGCTGCCGTCCAGACGGTTGCAGCGCCCCTGGAGCAGCCAGTCCTCCCCACAATGGAGATGAAGCCAGAGAGTCAGGGACTACAAGAGTGGATGAAGGCGAGAATCCAGCGCCTGAAGGTGTAGGTGGAGGAGTTCATCTGCGTGCAGGAGCAGGGAGTGGTGCAGGTCATGCATGCCACCCAAGCCGAACGCGCACGGATAGCGTCCGTGGTTTAGGCAATGGGGGCGACGGTATAGGATATGGTTCAGCGTTTCATAGGCGTGGGGCATTCTGTGCGGGCAAGGACCGAGGCCCAGGACAGGACTGCCCTCTCACAGATCGCCATGTGCCAGAGCCATCTGGACTTCCAACGGCGCTCCTCGGCGTGTCCCAGTCACAGCAGGCCATTGTCCAGGCGCTGGGCCTGTCAAGGATGGAGGTAGCCCAGTCCCAGAGGAGCTGTCCCAGTCTCAAAGGGAGGTGGCCCACTTCCAGGACATAGCACAGTCACTGGCTGATGCTGCACAGACCCTCAGGGCCTGTGATGGCCCAATCCCTTTGCTCCATGGCTGCGAACGTAAATACCCTGGTCGAGACCTGAGCGGGCCTCCAGGACTGGCATGGCCAGGTGGCGGGGGTGTCCAAGGGATGGCTCCACTCGCACCCCGTCCCATGGAGTAGACCGGGTACCATCATGAACTTCAGTAACATCAGTTCATCAGTAACATCATTCAGTAACGTCAGATACATCAGTAACTTTTGCTTGGATTGGATTTAGAGACAGTGGATGTAACTCCATAACTCTTTACAGACAGGTGTAGCGACTCCGCAGTTAGGCTGTAATGAGATAATTAAGTGATATGAAGGGACACAGGTGTGTTCACTCTCACGACGACGGGAGGCGAGACAATATCAAAAATGCTGCTGATAATTTGCAGAATGTTCCGAATTTCATTGGAAAAAAGTCTTCAACTTTACTGTCAGTGAGATTTTCACAGAGAAAGAAAAGTTGGCCAGGCCGTGTGTTTTGATCAAATGTTGGAGGTTGGGGAGAAGCAAGGACTGAAGGGAATTCTATGATTGGGTGGGAATGAGTGGAGCCATTAATTTGCAAAAGCTTCCAGAATGCAAGGTCGAAGGCTGTGCTAATTGGGAAATTAAAGAAAGAAAAGGTGAGTCGACTTTGTGTGAAAAGTAGGATAGCGGCTGACTGAAAAGAGTGAGAGACAAAGGAATCAACGATGATGCTCAAAGCAAAATGTCGACAACCCATTTGACCTTTAATTTGTCACATTAGCTTTGAGTGGGATAAAGTGCTCTGACAAAGTAACATACTGTTGCTCAAATCCTTGCGCTTCCTGTGGCTTCCTTGGTACTGTAACGGGTTTAAATGCGGGTTAAGAGTAGGGGGCCTGTTCTTTGTTCCCTGATGTTTAATTCAACCTCTCTGACGAGGCCTCAATACAAGGCGTCATCTGAGGGGGCCTCAGGAGCATTTCTGCATTTGTCCAACTCCTATTCAGTGCAACACCTCATTAAATACTTTTATTGAGGATTTCCCTCCTCTATGTCTCATATATCTGCTTCGATTGTACGTTTTCAGAGATATAAGGGCGAAAGAGAGAGAGAGAAAGAAATGACAAAGGGGTAGAATGAGAAAATGGGAAATGGTTAGTGGGAAAATGTAAATGGGGAGAGAGAGGGAGAGAAGTGGGAAAGGGAGAGAGAGAGAGAAAATGGAAAGGGTAGTGTCAAAGAATGTGACTGCAGGTCAGAAAGAGAAAGACGGAGAGAGAGAATAAGGAGGGAGGTTGGAGGGAAAAAAGAGTGGGAAAGAAAGAAAAAGAAAGAGAAAGGAGGAGAGAGAAATGGGAAAATGGGACAGAGAAAAACGGAAAAGGGTAGAGGGAGAATTCTAGAGGGCAGAGAATGAGAAAGGAGAAGTGAGAGAGAATGGCAATCGAGGAGAGAGAATGGGAAAGGATAAAGAGAGAAATGATGAATAGGAACAGAAAGAAATGGGAAAGGGGAGAGAGAGAATGGGCAAGGGGAGAGAGAGAGAATGGTAAATGAGGAGGGAGGGAGAGAGAGAGAATGGCGAAGAGAGAGAGAGTTAATTGTAATGGGAGGGAGAATGGAGGAAGGAGAGAGGGAGAGAAGGGGAGAGATAATGGAAACGGTAACTTGGGGTCTTGCTCGGCATAGATGACCCAATAAGAGGTTGCAAAATGAAGCACACGCTGTTTTTATTTTTAAATTCATCATCAACTTATGAAGTTGGTGGAAGCGGGACCTGAATTGAAAGTTGTTTAAGTTGAAGTTTTATTCCTGGATAATGCTGATAACAGTTTCCCCTCCACAATGCGATGAATTTAGGGATTCATTGCGATGTGCAGGAATCATTTTGAACCGAGTTTACTAATGTGCTAATTGCGGAGTTCTCTCTCTCTTTTGGCCAGCCTATATTTTGTGTTTATAGAGATCCACACTGGACAATGCTGCTGGTTCATGTCGACGTGTTTTCAACGAATTAGATACAGCTCTTCGGGGCGAAAGGAATCCAAGTATGATTGTTGGGGGCGGCGGGAACTGAGTTGAATGATCAGCCATAATAATAAATAGCAGAGCCAAATGGTCTACTCCTGCTCCAGGTTTCAACGTTTAGCTCGCTTTGATACCCCGGCCGTGACCAGTTTGTGAGTGTGGGATCGTGCTGTGTTCGCACGTTGTCTGGCTTCCTAATACTTGCACTGCAACCATGAACTCACTTTAAACGTAAAATATTGAATGAAAGAGGGATGCTGAGAGAGTGGGCGACTGGCAGAGAGATCTCGGGAAATGGAGGAAGGGGAAAGTCAACAGGGAGAGGCCGGGGTGTGTGAGAGGCTCATGAGCGGCAGTGGAACGAGACTAGATTCTGAGGAGAGTAAGGGTTGTCCTTCTCTGAAGTGGGCATACTACTATAATCTTGCTGTAACAGAAATGCCTTCATTGCTACTGTAATCAATTCATCGACTGGAGGGGCTTTATTATCTGATGGTGTAATTTTAAACGTTGAAACATGACATGTCCAGTGTGGTGGGATTTTTTTCTAATGATACGACATGAACTTGTCTGAGGAGATTTTGATCGAGCGCTCACAAAGGCCTGGAATAAAAAATGGCTCTGATCGAAACTTGTTTAATTTGTCAATGAGAACAGGGCCTGTGTTATGGTGTAATTAATGCCACGTTTACATGTAAAAGCACAGGAACCAGAACTATTTTAAGTCACGTTACTGGGTTTGTGACTGTTGAATATTCACGTGTCTCTGTCCTGGTATCAGTCTCTCTCCCTATGTATCTCTCTCTCTATCACCCTCAGTCTCGTTATCTTTCTCCCTCATGGAGAGAATTGTGTGGAGTGAGAGGGACAGAGAGAGAGAGAGCGCGATATGCAGCGATATGTGGACGAAATGAAGGTTAAATGTCCCTGCCTCTGTCATAATTCCAACTTTCGCTCTATATTCCCAGCCATTTCTTCCCATATTTCATCGTGTAATAAGTGTAAATGATAATGTCAGTGTACCATTGAGCGACGGAGAGAGGCTGGATAAGCTTGGGCAGATTTCCTTGGTAAGAACTCTGACAACATCTGGTTAAAGTCCAATAGGTTCCAGCCGTGCTCTGAAAGATGGTGATTAGACACAAACCTGTTGGACATTAACCAGGTGTTGTAAGACTTCTTACTGCGCTCACCCCAGTCTAACGCCGGCATCTCCACATCATGTTTTCCTTGGGGCAGAGAAGACTGAGAGGGGAGGTGTATAAGATAATGAGGGACATAGACATGATGGATAGGTAGCAGTCTTTCCCCTCAACTGAAGTGTCAATAACAAGGTGGCCAGTGAGCCTTACTTCTGTTGTGGCCAAAATTCTGGAAAGGTTTATAAGAGATAGGGTGTATAATCATCTGGAAAGGAATAATTTGATTAGAGATAGTCAACACGGTTTTGTAAAGGGTAGGTCGTGCCTCACCAACCTTATTGTCTTCTTTAAGAAGGTTACCAAACAGGTGGATGAGGGTAAAGCAGTTGATGTGGTGTATATGGATCTCAGTAAAGCGTTTGATAAGGTTCCCCACGGTAGGCGACTGCAGAAAATACGGAGGCATGGGATTCAGGGTGATTTAGCAGTTTGGATCACAAATTGGCTAGCTGGAAGAAGACAAAGGGTGGTGGTTGATGGGAAATGCTCAGACTGGAGTCCAGTTACTAGTGGTGTACCACAAGGATCTGTTTTGGGGACGCTGCTGTTTGTCATTTTTATAAATGACCTGGAGGAGGGCGCAGAATGGTGGCTGAGTAAATTTGCAGATGACACTAAAGTCGCTGGAGTTGTGGACAGTGCTGAAGGACGTTACAAGTTACAGAGGGACATAGATAAGCTGCAGCGCTGGGCTGAGAGGTGGCAAATGGAGTTTAATGCAGAAAAGTGTGAGGTGATTCATTTTGGAAGGAATAACAGAAAGCCAGAGTACTGGGCTAATGGTAAGATTCTTGGCAGTGTGGATGAGCAGAGATATCTAGGCGTCCATGTACACAGCTCGCTGAAAGTTGCCACCCAGGTTGGGAGAATTGTTAAGAAGGCTTACGGTGTGTTAGCTTTTATTGGTAGAGGGATTGAGTTTCGGAGCCATGAGGTCATGTTGCAGCTGTACAAAACTCTCGTGCGGCCGCATTTGGAGTACTGCGTGCAATTCTGGTCGCCGCATTATAGGAAGGATGTGGAAGCATTGGAAAAGGTGCAAAGGAGATTTACCAGAATGTTGCCTGGTATGGAGGGAAGATCGTTTGAGGGAAGGCTGAGGGACTTGAGGATGTTTTCGTTAGAGAGAAGAAGGTTAAGAGGTGACTTAATTGAGGCATACAAGATGATCAGAGGATTGGATAAGGTGGACAGTGAGAGTCTTTTTCCTTGGATGGTGATGTCTAGCACGAGGGGACATAGCTTTAAATTGAGGGGAGATAGATATAGGACAGATGTCAGAGGTAGGTTCTTTACTCAGAGAGTAGTAAGAGCGTGGAATGCCCAGCCTGCAACAGTAGTGGACTCGCCAATGCTAAGGCAATTCAAATGGTCATTGGATAGACATATGGACGATAAGGGAATAGTGTAGATGGGCTTCAGAGTGGTTTCACAGGTGGATGCAACATCGAGGGCCGAAGGGCCTGTACTGCGCTGTAATGTTCTATGTTCTATCACGTTCAGGTGAAAGTGGATTTGTGGAAAGAGATGTCACCCAGAGGGAAGGGGAATCCGGGCCTTGGGAGAGGTGTGAGGATGGAAACCTCACAATCTTTCGAAAGTAGCTGGATGAGCACCTGAAGTTTCGCTGCAGGCTTGATGGGCCGAAGGGCCTGTTCACTACTGTGCAACTCAATGATTATTACATCAAAACCTGAATGGCTATGGTGGATTCATTTTCTGTCTAAATCCGTCTTTGTAAATGATGTTGAATCTGTCCGATTGTGTTTTAAAATATATTTCATAAACTCTCAACTGTAAAACACCTGTTTTCAAATCTGGCGGATAACACATTGCAGGGTATGTCTGTGTGATCCTGCTGTGCACGGTTGATATGCATATTGAAGTGGAGTAAGCACGGGATGTTTCTTAAGAGAGAGGCACATTTTCTGGGGTGATGCCCTCTCGCAGTTTCTGAGATCTGCCTCAGCACTGCCACTAGAAACACCAATACATTGACTTCCAAATGTTTCGGAGTTCCGAGCGTTAATCACTGATAAATATAAAAGATGGAAATGTTCAGAATGGAGTTCAGTTACAAGTGGCGCACCACAAGGATCTGTTCTGGGGCCGTTGCTGTTTGTCATTTTTATCAATGACCTAGAGGAAGGCGCAGATGGGTGGGTGAGTAAATTTGCAGACGATACTAAAGTCAGTGGTGTTGTCGACAGTGTGGAAGGATGTTGCAGGTTACAGAGGAATACAGATAAGCCGCAGAGCTGGGCTGAGAGGTGGCAAATGGACTTTAATGTAGAGAAGTGTGAGGTGATTCACTTTGGAAGGAATAACAGGAATGCGGAATATTTGGCTAATGGTAAAGTGCTTGGAAGTGTGGATGAGCAGAGGGATCTAGGTGTCCATGTACATAGATCCCTGAAAGTTGCCACCCAGGTTGATAGGGTTGTGAAGAAGGCCTATGGAGTGTTGGCCTTTATTGGTAGAGGGATTGAGCTCCGGAGTCAGGAGGTCATGTTGCAGCTGTACAAAACTCTGGTACGGCCGCTTGTGGAGTATTGCGTACAGTTCTGGTCACCACATTATAGGAAGGACGTGGAGGCTTTGGAGCGGGTGCAGAGGAGATTTACCAGGATGTTGCCTGGTATGGAGGGAAAATCTTATGAGGAAAGGCTGATGGACTTGAGGTTGTTTTCGTTGGAGAGAAGAAGGTGAAGGGAGACTTAATAGAGGCATACAAAATGATCAGGGGGTTAGATAGGGTGGACAGTGAGAGCCTTCTCCCGCGGATGGAAATGGCTGGCACGAGGGGACATAGCTTTAAACTGAGCGGTAATAGATATAGGACAGAGGTCAGAGGTAGGTTATTTACTCAAAGAGTAGTGAGGCCGTGGAATGCCCTACCTGCAACAGGAGTGAACTCGCCAACACTGAGGGCATTTAAAAGTTTATTGGATAAACATATGGATGATAATGGCATAGTGTAGGTTAGATGGCTTTTGTTTCGGTGCAACTTCGTGGGCCGAAGGGCCAGTACTGCGCTGTATCGTTCTATGTTCTATGTTCTATGGCCACACCACACGCTTTAATTTATAATGATTAAATAAATGTTAGGAAGGGTGAGTTTTAAAAAGTCTGGCAAAGGAATGAACCCGGCTTTATCCCAGGTTAAAGAGGTGAGTTCTACTGCTTCTGGGGACAGAGGGAGTGGGATTCCAAACTCGGAATACCCATGGCTTTCAGCTGGTGGGGTGGAAGGATTATACAAGGTACTAGGATGGCGGAATGCAATGTGTCCGGTTCTCCATACCTGATATTATCACATTGCTGCCTGTGGGATCCGCCAATGACCGGCGGTCTTCCTTGAACTGTAACTAGTTACCACACAATTAAAAAAAACACAGCTCAGTGAGTGAAAAGCAATCGACAGGGGGTGAGGCAATGGGGCTCAAATTAAAAGTGGAAAGGCTTGTCCTCAGCCACAGAGAGAGGATTTGTGTTTCGGACAGGGCGGTGACAGTTGGAGGATATAATAATATTTTTTATTATACTAATATTTTACTCTCACCAAGTAGGCTTACATTAACACTGTGATAAAGTTACTGTGAAAATCCCCTAGTGGTCAAATTTCGGCGCCTGTCTGGGAACACGGAGGGAGTATTCGGAATGTCCAATTCACCAAACAATACCTCTTTCAGGGCTTGTGGGAGGAAACCAGAGCATCCGGAGGAAACCCACACAGACACGTTCAGAATGTTCAGACTCCGCACCCAAGGCGGAAATCGAACTTCTGACCCGAGCGCTGGGAAGCAACAGTGCTAACTACTGTCCGACCGTGGATATGAAATGAAATGAAAATCGCTTATTGTCACAAGTAGGCTTCAATGAAGTTACTGCAAAGTTACTGGAGGTGAGGGCATAAATGTATCTACCTCTGTCAACCTGTTTCAAACTCTCTCTCTTCAAGCAATGTCGATCCATATGTGATTGTTAGGGCCTAATTCTGCTCCCATTACTTATGATCTCATATTGGTCAGTGTAGAGTCAGTGCCCAGTTCCCATTATCTGGAGAGAAATTCCCAGTCAGAGAGATGGAGTGTTGTGGAGAGTCAGACGAGAAGACGATGAGGGGCTAATTCACTGGAGGATACGGTGCGGAGAGACAGAGGAGGAGGTGGGAGAGACAGAGGGGAAGGGGTGGGTAGGAGTCAGAAGCTGAGAGGGTAGGGGCGAGTCAGAGTGGAAGAGGATATGGAAGAGTCAGAGGAGAGAGGCTAGGAGAGTGTCAGTGGGGGACAGTATAGGGAGAGTCAGGGGGAAAGGGTTAGAAAAGTCTAAGGAGAATGGGGTGGGTGGGAGTCAGAAGTAAAAAGGGTAGGGCAGAGTCGAATAGCATAGGGGGAAAGTCAAGGGAAATGGTAGGGAAGAGTCAAAATGGGAGACGATAGGGGAGGCAGAGGACAAGGGGGTAGAGGGTCTCAGAGGGGGAGGGAGAGAGTCAAGGGGAGAGGGTGGGAGAATTCAGGGGGGGAAGGTGGGGTAGTCAGAGAGGAAGAGGGTAGGGGAGTCCGAGTGAGAAGGGAGGGGAGTCAGGTCAGGAGAGGATCGGGGAGCCAGAGTGGGAGAGATTGGGGGAGCATCAAAGGGGCAGAGGGTAGGGGCAGTCAAAGGGGAAGGGAGAGTCAGTGGGGGAGAGGGTGGCATAGAGTTAAAGAGCCACAGCGTTTGGGCAGTCGAATAGTGTGAGGGTAGGGAAGAGTCAGACAGGGGGAGGATGGGGTGTCAGAGGGGGAGAGTCAGAGAGGGATAGGGGAGGGCGAGGCAGAGTGGGAGAGGGTTATGGGATTCAGGTGGAAGGGGGTAGGGAGAGTCAGAGAGGGAGAGGGTGGGGAGATCCAAAGTGGGAGAGGATGGGGGAGAGTCAAAGTGGCAGAACGTAGGGGCAGTCAGAGGAGAAGGGAGAGTCAGGGGGGAGGGAGGGAGAGTCAAAGAAGCAGAGCGTATGGGGGGGTCAGAGGGTGAGAGGATGGGGGAGAGTCAGAGAGGGAGAGGAGG
This sequence comes from Scyliorhinus torazame, assembly GCF_047496885.1. Taxonomy (NCBI): domain Eukaryota; kingdom Metazoa; phylum Chordata; class Chondrichthyes; order Carcharhiniformes; family Scyliorhinidae; genus Scyliorhinus; species Scyliorhinus torazame. The sequence continues at coordinate 22,798,596 of NC_092729.1, read as the reverse complement.
GGGAGAAAGAGATGGAGAGTTCGAGGGGAGAGGATAGGGGAAAGTCAGAGAGGGAGAGGGTAAGGGGATTCAGGTGGAAGGGGGTAGGGGTCAGAGCGGGAGGGCAGAGGGAAGCAGAGCGGGAGATGGTGGTGAGGGTTAGAGCGGGAGAGGGTGGGGAGTCAGAGGGCGAAAGGGGAGGCGAGTCAGAGGGGGAGAGGGTGGGGAGAGGCAGAAGAGGGGGGTAGGGGGATTCAGAGGGGGAGGGTAGGGGATCAGAGGGGGAGAGGATGGGGAAGTCAGAGGGGGAGAGGGTGGGCGAGTCAGAGGGGGAGAGATGAGGAGAGAGAGTATGACTGTTAGAGGGGAGAGGGCAGGGGATTCAGAGGGTAATGGGGTAGGGGTATCAGAGGGGGCGAGGATAGGGAGAGTGAGAGGGGGAGAGAGTAGGGTAGTCAGAGCGGGGGAGGGTTGGTGAGAGTCAGAGGGGAGAGGGTAGGGGAAGTCAGAGGGGAAGGGGTAGGGGAGTCAGAGGGGGAGTGGTTGGGGAGAGTGAGATGGGGAGAGGGTAGGGGAGTCAGAGGGGCAGGCCAGGGGGTATCAGAGAGTCTGATAGTAGCGGAAAAACAGAGGGGGGGGCATTGTGGAGTCTGACGGGAAGAGCGTGCGGAGAGCCTTTAGCAATATAAGTTCGCAGCTGGAGTGAATGATCCAGTGGACTTTTCTTTCACTTTCCTGAGATTTTGACAGTAACATTTTCTCACCTCTCCCTTTGTGTCTCCACATTTCTCCCCGATTAAGATAAATCGGTGGAGGGCTTGACGAAAACGGAAGAGAGAAATGACAGCAGAGCAGATGAGGGGTTTGTTGTGGGCGTTGTACGGGGTTGGGAGGGGGACATAATGCGAGGGTCCGTCCTGTGGAATCTCTGCCCAGGAAGTACAAGGTTGGTGATTAATATTAATGTCCGTACACCAATCCTGGAGTGATCAGGTAGTGTGGTTGTGTTGGGCAGTGAGTAACAGGAGGGAGGTTAAACACCAATCCTTGAGTGAGTAGGGAGCGTGGTTGTGTTGGGCAGTGAATGGGAGGGGGTGGTTAAACACCAGTCCTAGGGTGAGCAGGCAGAGTGGGTGAGTTGGACAGGGAGTGGGAGGGGGAAGTTAAACAGCAATTCTGGAATGAGCAGGTAGAGTGGGTTTGTGGGGAAGCGAGTGGGAGACGGAGGTTAAACAGCGAACTTGGAGTGAGCAGGTAGCGTGGTTGTGTTGGACAGTGAATGGGAGGGGGAGGTTAAAGACAAATCCTGGAGTGCGTAGGTAGAGTGGGTGAGTGGGCAGTGAATGGGAGGGGAGAGGATAAACGCCAATCCTGGAGTGAGCAGGTAGAGTGGGTGAGTGGGCAGTGAATCGGAGGGGGAAGATAAACACCTGTCCTGGACTGAGCAGGTAGAGTGAGTGAGTTGGGCAGTGAATGGGAGGGGAGGGGTGTTAAGCACCAGTCCTGGAGTGAGCAGGTACAGTGGGTGAGTGGGCAGTGAATGGGAGGGGAGAGGTTGAACACCAATCCTGGAGTGACCAGGTAGCGTGGTTCTGTTGGGCAATGTATGGGAGGGTGGTTCATTCGTGTTTGTGCCTTTTTTCCTGTGAGGCAGTCGGAGGTAGCAGATTGAACACAAGAGGGAGGGGGACAAGCCCTGGGAATGGCTCTCTCGTCTTTACTCACTGCCCATCCTCTAGTACACCTCTCTCCCTTCATTCCCCACTCCCTCCCTGCCTGCATCTATCCATCACGCCCCCCCCTCCCCCGGCTACAGAGAGCGTTGTTGTGTTCTTGAAAATAAAACTGTTCCGTTGTCTGCGGTGTTTTAAAAATGGGTTTTATAAAACTGAGATTGTGAATGTAAAGTGGGAGAACCGGGACCTTGCTGTCTTTAATTTCAATAATACTTTGTTTTAATCAATTTCATGTTTCTCTATCTCGTCCCATGGCGAGTTGGTTTTGAAGCTTGGACGGCGCAAAGAGAATATTTTCCTCGCGAGGCATCCTCAAAAAAACAATAAATGTCAATACGTCTTTGTCATTCATTATTACACATCCAGAATAGAATTGTAGGATCGACCTCAAAGGTTTGAGGTCCTTTCTGGGGATTGCAGGACTCTCAGTGTCTCTGGGGGAAGTTGGAGACATGAATTATAGACCAGGGTTTTTTCAGACCACGGGTTGGGTGAGGTATTACAGTTAAGCCGGTGAAGCGTGAAAACAGGAGGGAATGCAAGTTCAGGAGGGGATTGCAAATTTCCTGAGGGGGGGGGGAATAAATTGGGAGAGGCAACATTTATTGGGCATAAAATTGAGTGGGAATTAAATTGTAGGGGAAACATTTTTGGGGGTGGGAGAAATTTGGAGTTGCAAACATTAGTGGGGTCAACAATTTGGGGGACAAAATTTGGGAGGAGCAAAAATGATGGAATGGGAGATAAATGGCGGGTCAAAACATGTGGGTTGAAGAATAGGGGGCAAAATATAAGGGTGACAGACAATTTGGGGGGCGGCAAACATGTGGGAGGAATTTGTTTTGGTGGGAAATTCATCGGCTGTAAAATTGCGGGGGTGGGGGGGATATGGAGGCTGAATACATTTCGGGTCATAACATTGGGGGTGAACATCAGGGGGCATAACATGGGATCCTAACATTGGTGGGGCATAGCATTGGGATAATTGAGATAAATACAGAAAGAGATACAGAAATTGATATACAGAGAGAGATATACAGAAAGAGATAGAGAGAGCGAGAGACAGAAAGATGTTTGCAAGATATATATATATAGTGAGAGAGAGAGAGGGGGGAGGGAGGAAGAGATACAGGAAGATATAGAGAGAGAGATATACAGAGCAGACACAGAAAGAGATACTGAGAGAAGGATATAGCACGGTAGCATAGTGATTAGCACAGTTGCTTCACAGATCCAGGGTCCCAGGTTCGATTCCCGGCTTGGGTCACTGTCTGTGCGGAGCCTGCACGTTCTCCCCGTGTGTGCGTGGCTTTCCTCCGGGTGCTCCGGTTTCCTCCCACAGTCCACAGACGTGCAGGTTAGGTGGATTGGACATGCTAAATTGCCCTTAGTGTCCTAAATTGCCCTTAGTGTTGGGTGGTGTTACTGGGTTATGGGGATAGGGTGGAGGTGTGCGGTTCGGTACGGTGCTCTTCCCAAGAGCCGGTGCAGACTCGATGGGCCGAATGGCCTCCTTCTGCACTGTAAATTCTATGAATATAAAGAGGGCAATACAGAGGGGGAGATACAGAGAAGAATCTACAGATAGAAATGCAGAAAGAGGGAGGCACAGAGAGAGAAAGCGATACAGAGATATAAATAGAGATACAGAGAAAGAGCGAGGGGAATAGAGAGAGTGATCCAGAGTGAGAGAGATAGAGAGAGCGATACAGACAGAGAGATACAGCGAGATATGCAGAGAAGGATATACAACGACCGAGAGAGATACCGCGACCGAGAGAGACACATATAGAGAAAAAAGGAGACAGAGATGCAGGGAGAGATGCAGAGAGAGACATACAGAGAAAGAGATACAAAGAGAGAGACATATTGTTAGAGATACAGGGAAAGAGAGAGTAAAGAGAGCGAGATAAATACAGAGATACATTGAGTGAGAGATATGGAGAGAGTTCCAGGCAGAGATATACACAGAGAGAGATCCAGTCAGCGGGAGAGACAGAAAGGCATTCGGATTGAGAGACACAGAGAGAGATACAAAGTGAGATTCAGAGAGGTACAGAGAGAGATACAGAAAGAGAGAGAGATACATATATATATATATATCTGCACGTGTCTCTCTATGTCTCTCAATCCGAAACTCTCTCTCTGTATATAGATATATATTTATCTGTAGAATATATTTATATGTATATAGAGAAAGAGAACGAGAGAGCGCCAGGGGAAGAGAAATAAGGGGAAAGAGAAAGAGATACAGATATATATATATATATATATATATATACATAGAGAGAGAGAGAGGTGCAGATGTAGAGATGCAGAGAAACAGATCCAGTGAGCAACAGCGACTTCATGGGGAGAGAGATACGGAGATAGTTACAGAGTTGGAAAAAGAAACAGAGAGATATAAAGATAGATACAGAGGGACAGGGATACAGAGGGAGGGAAACAGAGAGAGAGAGAGATACAGAGAGCGAGGGACAGAGAGAGACAAACAGAGCGAGGTACAGAGAGAGAGTTGCAAAGTTACACACACGAAGAGATGCATGTACAGAGACCGGGCGAGAGAGAGAGAGACAGAGAGAGGTCTCCAGTGAGCGGGACACACACAGAGGGAGAGAGGCTTACTAGAGAGAGAGCTAAGGAAAGAGTTACAGAGAGAGAAAAAGACACAGGTGGAGAGATATAGAGCGAGATACAGCTCCCTGTTACCATCAACATGGACGCTGGAATCCTGCGTCAACAACTTGCCAAGAACATAAGAACATAAGAACTAGGAGCAGGAGCAGGCCATCTGGCCCCTCGAGCCTGCTCCACCATTCAATGAGATCATGGCTGATCTTTTGTGGACTCAGCTCCACTTTCCGGCCCAAACACCATAACCCTTAATCCCTTTATTCTTCAAAAAAACTATCTGTCTTTATCTTAAAAACATTTAATGAAGGAGCCTCTACTGCTTCACTGGGCAAGGAATTCCATAGATTCACAACCCTTTGGGTGAAGAAGTTCCTCTGAAACTCAGTCCTAAACCTACTTCCCCTTATTTTGAGGCTATGCCCCCTAGTTCTGCTTTCACCCGCCAGTGGAAACAACCTATCTATTCCCTTCATAATCTTACATGTTTCTATAAGATCCCCCCTCATCCTTCTAAATTCCAACGAGGACAGTCCCACTCTACTCAACCTCTCTTCGTAATCCAACACCTTCAGCTCTGGGATTAACCTAGTGAATCTCCTCTGCACACCCTCCAGTGCCAGTATGTCCTTTCTCAAGTAAGGAGACCAAAACTGACACAATACTCCAGGTGTGGCCTCACTAACACCTTATACAATTGCAGCAGGACCTCCCTAGTCTTAAATTCCATCCCTCTAGCAATGAAGGACAAAATTCCATTTGCCTTCTTAATCACCTGTTGCACCTGAAAACCAACGTTTTGCGACTCGTGCACTAGCACACCCAGGTCTCTCTGCACAGCAGCATGTTTTAATATTTTATCATTTAAATAATAATCCCTTTTGCTGTTATTCCTATCAAAATGGATAACCTCACGTTTGTCAACATTGTATTCCATCTGCCAGACCCTAGCCCATTAACTTAGCCTATCCAAATCCCTCTGCAGACTTCCAGTATCCTCTGCACTTTTTGCTTTACCACTTATCTTAGTGTCGTCTGCAAACTTGGACACATTGCCCTTGGTCCCCAACTCCAAATCATCTATGTAAATTGTGAACAGTTGTGGGCCCAACACTGATCCCTGAGGGACACCACTAGCTACTGATTGCCAACCAGAGAAACACCCATTAATCCCCACTCTTTGATTTCTATTAATTAATCAATCCTCTATCCATGCTACTACTTTCCCCTAAATGCCATGCGTCTTTATCTTATGCAACAATCTTTTGTGTGGCACCTTGTCAAAGGCTTTCTGGTAATCCAGATATCCCACATCCATTGACTCCCCGTCATCTACCACACTGTTAATGTCCTCAAAATGTTCCATTACATTAGTTAGGCACGACCTGCCCTTTATGAACCCATGCTGCGCCTGTCCAATGGGACAATTTCCATCCAGATGCCTCACTATTTCTTCCTTGATGATAGATTCCAGCATCTTCCCTACTACTGAAGTTAAGCTCACTGGCCTATAATTAACCGCGGTCTGCCTACCTCCTTTTTTAAACAGTGCAGGCAACGGTCGTGAAAGTCTATGCTCCACCCAGTCATGCCAATGATGAGTCCAAAGAAGGTTTCTTCTCCACCCTCAACACCATCTCTGCGAACTTTTTTGAGGAAGATAAGGTGATCCTCCTTGGGGAACTTCCACGCCAGTGTTAGAGTGACTGCCAAATCTGGAAAGGAAGGAACCATTAGAAAGGAAGGAGTTGACGATTCCAACGCCAACACTTTTCTTCTGCTCGTCACATGCGCGCAACAGCACCTTGTCATCAGCATCAAACTGTTCCACAAAAAAGACAGTTGAAGACGCCCTGGAGACATCTAAGATCAAAACACCTGCAAATGATCAACTTATTCATTACCCGATCCGGAGAACAAACGGATGCCCTCATCACCACTGATAACCAGTGTCGGAAAGACCACCGGCTCATCCGCTCCTCTGTGCCCATCAAACTCTACCAGAAGCAACAGAAGGTGAAGAAACAGCTCAGGAAAAAGAGCCAAGCGTGCTAGTGAGATTTCAACATTATCTTCGCCAAAATTTCCAAAGTGCCCATTCTAATGGATGGAGAAAGATCGGAAAAGCTGAACACAGCCATAATCAGAAACTGTGAATAAGCCATCTGCTCCAACATTAGGAAACAGCAAGACACGTTTGGAGGGAGCGACCACACCGTCCAGGAACCAATGGACAAGTAGTGGAAACGTCACTTCTACTGAACAAACTCATAATCAACAAGGAAAAGGGACAGCTCATTTATTAGCTCATTTATTAGCCGAGGCATCGGGACAAAGACAGACTAGAGAAATCAGAAGCCAATGGTGGAGTGAGTAAGCTAAGTAACTCCTCGGTGACCAGCATGGCACCCAGGCCTTCGTCAGTGACACTAGGGAAATATATGGACCCAATTCCCAAGGCCGGTGAGAAGTCACGATAAACCCCACTTGAGAAACAGAGAAAACATCGGGTTTCGATGGAGAGAATACTTAAAACAACTTTTAAACCATGATAAAACCACAGATGAGGAACTGGTGGAGAAGAAATCACCCGCCATCTCCATCAGCACTTGCTGAAGATCCGGGGTGGAGAATAAATTACTACTTACCTCACGGAGGCCGTCACCGCCGCCATATTCAAGACGGGAGAAAAAACGGGCGACAGAACCAGGCGAGGACTCATCCTGCTCTCCATCGCCGGGACGACCATGGCCTGAATTCTGATTAACCGCCTTCTCCACGTCTCTGTAGAAATCCTTCGAAAGCCAGTATCACTTTCAACTACACCACGGAACACTTGACATAATTTTCACGTTTGCCATCTTATTTGTGAAAATATTTTTATTGACAAGTTTTCGTTCATAACAAGCAAACAAAATGCACAATGACGCAAAGGTCTGAGGATACGCACGGACAGACTCAAAAACAACTTCTTCCCTGCTGTTACCAGACTCATAAAAGAGCCTCTTATGGATATACCTCATTAACACTACCCCCCTGTATGCTTCACACGGTGCCGGTGTTTATGCAGTAACGTTGTCTACCTTGTGTTGCCTATTATGCATTTACTTTTATTTTGTTTTCTTTTCATGTATTTAATGATCTGTTGAGCTGCTCGCTGAAAAATGCTTTTCACTGTACCTCGGGACACGTGACAATAAACAAACATCCAATAATAATGTGGGAAATACGGGTATTAGAAAGTACAGTAATGTATTATACAACACAGAACCAACTTGACTGAACACACTCAGGTTTCCACCCTTCCCCGGCGTTGAGAAATAAGAACCATCGCCTCCCCCCCCCCCCCCCCACCATCTCACAACTGATGGTGATTAGCTCGTTAAAGAGTTCCTCCTGAAGAAAAGCGGGCCCGAAGTCTCACAAAATTGGCCGCCAAACACTCACACGAGTGAGACAAAGAGAATCCGGTAATCGCCATCAGCAAACTAAACCTTCACCCACGTTGACTCCCTCTCCCAACTAACACTTCAACCGCATATGTATTGATGCCCAATAAAAAAAAAGACCCCCCCCCCCCCCCACCCCCACCCAACTCCAATCGCCTACGCTGTATATATGCGACTTTTCGCAAACCACATGAGATCATTTCGACAGCTGCCTCTATTCTCCCATCTCACTCCCTTTAATTACCTGAACCATAATGGAAGCGGCGCATTTGCTCCCCTCTCCCCCCACAAAGGATAGAGAGTGAAAAATAACATCAACTTATCGCTCACTCCGAAATAAAACAAGGCTCTCAATGCAATATCCCAGAAGACTAATAAAACTCCAAATATTGTGCAAATACACAAGAAAAACACTTTTGATGGAAGTTACATTCCCACTAATACCGCAGTTTTGCTTCTAATTTCAGCCGGACAGTGCCCAGTGCTTCCTGAAGTGACGTATATCGTTTTTATTCGATCTACCTTTACTGCTTCACTGAGAAACGTACTCTAGAACAGGCCTTCCATGACTGGGTACTGCGCGATGAAACAAAATTATTGGCAATCTAGGTGTGCGACATCCCTTCTGGATCAGCGATTATAACATGTAATAATGATTCATCAAGATGGGGGGTAAGGTAGTTGATCTGAGATAATGGTCTTGAATCTGAATAAAGGAAACTACGATGTCAGGAGTCGCAGGTTGGCTGTGGTAGATTGGAAAACGCCCCTTAAAGGGGTGACAGTGGATAGACAATGTCAAAAATACAAAGAGAACATAGAGGATCTTTGCATGCTGCCATTTCAATCATGGGTCCGCACTGCTTCGGTGCCATCAGGGGAAACATCACATGTCAAAATCAGGGGTCGAGTTGGGTCAGAGTGCGTTATGAGTTGTTTGGGAGATTTCGCTTTAGGGCCGCAAATGCCTGATCTGAGATGAGCCCCGGCACCATTTTTGATATTTCCGGAAGAACATATGCAACAGTGCAAAGAGCGAGGCCGAATTGGCGATAAACGTGCCACAAATATTACAGAGGACCAAGGTCGACAGGGTCTCAATGTCATTGCGCGGGGTGGGGCCGTCTTGATAGCCTGGACTTTATCAAACTGGAAACCCTTCGCACTACTCCTACTAGAGAAATAACATCCTTCGTCAGATAAGGAGACCAACTCTGCACACAATATTGCATGTGTGGCCTTACCAAGGCGCTTTATAATTGCAGCAAGACACCCCTACTCCTGTACACGAATCCTCGCGCTGTGAAAGTCCACATATTATTTGCCTTATTTTACACCTGCTGTTCCTGCATGCCTACCTTCAGTAACTGATGAACAAGGACGCGTTGTTGTCGTTGTTCAATACCCTGTGCTATTTTTGGCCATTCTGATAATATTCTGCCTGCTACTTTTTGCCACGAAAGTTTATAAACTACCATTGCCCCAAATTATACTGTATCTCACATTCATTTACCCACGAACTATGTGCTATGTTAAAAAGCCTTTGATAATCGTTTCTAAAAATTTCCCTGCTGCTGACTTCAGGCTTACTGATCTATTAATCCCGATTTTCTCTCCAGCCTTCAAATACTTGAGTTACATGAGATACTCTTCAATCAGAAGAAACTGCCCCAGGTCTATTTAATAATGTAAGATCACCTCCAATGCATCTCCTATTGATAGAGCCACTTGCTTAATTACTCTGGCTTCAGATTATCAGGCCTGGGGACTTATCAAACTTCAATCTATCAATTTCATCAACGCCATTTATCTGCTAATATTGAACTCCTTTAGTTCCTCTCTCTCATTAAACCCTACGTTCCCCGAAATTTCATGTATCTGATTTGTTTCCTAATTCAGGAGGATAGAACTAAGGCATGTGTTTAGTTTATCAGCCATTTCATTGACCCTCTATTATACATTTCCCTGTTTCTGACCGTAAGGGACCTACATTTTTCATCACCAATCTTTCTCTCTTCATGTACCTGTAGCTTTTCACGGGATGTTTTATATTCCCAGAACATAACTCGTATTTCTTTCTCAATTAATCCCTTTTTCCTTCTCTTCTTAATTTTAAACAATTCCCAACCGTCATATCTGTTGTGCTTCATGGTCAATTTCTATGCTTCTTTCCTGGATGTAACACTGTGTCCATTTCCCATGTAAGCCATGGATTGGAAAATCTTGCTGTTTCAGTTTAGTGCCAGACAGGAAGAAACAATTGTTGAAGTTGTGCCATATAATCGTTAAATGTTTGCCATTGTCTATCCACGGTCATCCCTTTAAGCAACGTTTCCCAAAGCATCATATACAAATAGCGCCTCGTGCTATCGTAGTTTCGGGAGGCTAGATTTAGAATCAAACATGATACCATCCATCTTAGCTACAAATTCTGTCATATTATGGTCGCTCGTCCCCAAGGGGTCTCGCACAGCTTGCCTTCCAATTAATTCTGTTCATTATACAGCGCCAGTCTAGCATTGCCTTCCCTACGCGTTCTTCCTCAACGTATTGGCCCATAACATCATTTCATATGTACTCCAGGAATTCACCATGTACGGTATTGCTGATTTGATTTGCCAAACCCATGATTGATAAGATTCCTTTGTTGCATCCATACCTAATTTCATGTCTCATGCTATTCCCAATATTAGCACTACAGTTTGGGGACTATATATGACGCCCACGAATGTTTGGGGTTTCTCAGATCTTAACATACATAACCGACATTGTCAGAGCGAACAAGCTTCCCCACAATTGACTGAAATCCATCTTTAACCAGCATTGCAACTCCACCGTCTTTTCCTTTTTTCTGTCCATCCTGACTGATGAATAACCCATGACAAAAGAACAAAGAACAAAGAAATGTACAGCACAGGAACAGGCCCTTCGGCCCTCCAAGCCCGTGCCGACCATGCTGCCCGACTAAACTACAATCAGCTACACTTCCTGGGCCCGTATCCTTCTATTCTCATCCTATTCATATATTTGTCAAGATGCCCCTTAAATGTCCCTATCGTCCCTGCTTCCACTACCTCCTCCGGTAGCGAGTTCCAGGCACCCACTACCCTCTGCGTAACAAACTTGCCTCGTGCATCTACTCTAAACCTTGCCCCTCTCACCTTAAATCTATGCCCCCTAGTAATTGACCCCTCTACCCTGGGGAAAAGCCTCTGACTATCCACTCTGTCTATGCCCCTCATAATTTTGTATACCTCTATCAGGTCTCCCCTCAACCTCCTTCGTTCCAGTGAGAACAAACCGAGTTTATTCAACCGCTCCTCATAGCTAATGCCCTCCATACCAGGCAACATTCTGGTAAATCTCTTCTGCACCCTCTCTAAAGCCTCCACATCCTTCTGGTAGTGTGGCAACCAGAATTGAACACTATACTCCAAGTGTGGCCTAACTAAGGTTCTATACAGCTGCAACATGACAAGGAATGACATTCAGTCGCCATTCCTTGTGACTCTAAGCCACGTTCTGTAATCGCGCTATTGCCATACCCGTTTACATTTATTTGTGCGATTAGTGCGCTCGTTGCATTGTGTCTGCTCCTCACATAAAGACACAACACCTTTAATCATGTCTTTTTAGCATTCTTTGTCTCTCTCCCAACAGTTTTCACTGTGGGACTTTTTGAAACTATCCATTGGAATGTACACTGACTTTCCGTAATCCCTGTTCTGTCTTTTGATTTTGTCCACGTTTACTTGTCTTCTGACTCACTTCCAAGGTTCATGCTCCCGTGCAATTTTAGATTAAGCCCTTCCCAACCGCTCTAGCAAATGATCGACCGAGGACAACATTCCTTGTCCTACCAGGTTCAAACCTTTCAGTTTGTACTGGGCCCACCTCCCCGAACCGGATCGAACGTCCCAGGAATATGAAACCCCCCACCGTACACCTTAAATTCATCCAATTCTTAATACGTGATATCCTGCTATTTCTACTCTAGCTATCCCGTGGCACTGCTAATATTCCTGAGATCACTAACTTTGAGTTCCGACTTCTCAACGTTATTCCTAACTCATTATATTCTGATTTTAGGACCTCTTCTGATTTTTCTACCTTTGTAATTGTCACTTTCGTGTACCACGGCGACTGGCTGTTCTCCCTCCGCCGTCAGCATGTCCTGTAACCGCAACAAGAGTTCCTTGACCCGAGCACCAGCAAGGCCTCCTATCATCGTGAAGTTTCGATTGCGGCCACACAAACGCCTTCACATTCCCCTGACAGTTAAATCCCCTATAACTATTGCATTTACACAAGTGTTACTCTTCCCCTCTGCAGCAGTACCAACCATGGTGCAAGGAATTTGGTTGTTGCTGTTTGAGCCTGAGAGGTCATTCTGCTGAACAGTGTCCACCACGAAAAAATTGTTTTGCAGGGGAATGGGCCCACGAGATCCCTTCTTGCCTGCAGCGTCTGAGCCTGCGGTGTGACCACCGCCTTATGCGTGTTAGCCACGAGACTACCCGCCTCGCGGTGCTCCACAGTGTCTCCCGCCGCCGCTCGAGCTCGGAATCGTGAGTTTCCAGGAGCTGCCGCTGGAGCCACTTCGTGCACACATCTTGTTCCGGGCAGAGTGCATGTCTTAAGGAGACAGGGCTACAATTAAACCATCATTATCAGTTTGGCTAATGGAGATTTATTTATACAAAGCGTGTTCCCTGTGGGGCTAATACGATCCCACCTGGGTAATATATGTAATTAGTGTGTGGAACCGAGATATCAGGCATTTTGCAAAAAAGCAGACTTGCAGTTGTGCGTTAGTTAGATCTGTGGACAGAAGTCATGAAGTCTCTCTCACTGCTGTCCAGTAGAAGATGTTTGTGGGCAGATTGGTAGTTTCTTTTCAGGCAGTGCAGAATAGTGCAATTAAAATATGAGCAGAAAAGCTTCCAAAAACAACAACAAGCTTCTGTAAAGTTCTGATAGGATTCAGGTCTTTTTCTTTAAAACAGTGTCATAATAACTCTATTTCTCAAAATGTCTGTGAGGCTGCAACTGACCGCACAATCACCCAGCCTAACGTACACTATCAATATGTGCATTTGTGTTTGTGTGTCAGCGACTGTGTGCAGTTATGTCTCTGTGTCTGTAAGTGTGTGTTGTTGTGGCTGTGTGTCTGTCAGAAATTGTATTTGTGTCTCTATGTCTATGAGTGTTTACATTTCTGTCTCTGTGACTGTGGTGTATTTGTGTTTGTGTGTCAGTGTCTGTGCGTATTTGTGTCTCTCTGAGTCTGTGTATTTGTGTCTCTGCATCTGAGTGTGTGTGCATTTCTGTCTGTGTGTCTGTGGGGGGGGGGTGATTTGTTTATTTGTTTGTCTGTGGCAACATCGCCACAATTAAACTGGTAAAGTGCTCACAATCCTGATCTATAATTTAATTGTTTATATCCCTCCCTCACAGTAAACTTCATCACAATTGTAACCCTGAAGAGAACAAACTGTGGACTGTCCAAATGTGTCACCTGTTACCTGGTGGCCATGGCAGTGGGAGATCTGCTGGTCGTTATTCTCGACCTGATATTGAGACACATTCCCATTGTTTTTAAGGAACAGTTTCGTTTCCTGCGGTTCATCCCCGTGTGCAATATCCACGCCGTCCTGATCTATGCATCCACTGACTGTTCTGTCTGTTTCACCGTAACATTCACCTTTGATCGATTTCTGGCCATTTGTTGCCCAAAGCTAAAAAGTAAATATTGCAGCGAGAAAACGGTGATTCTAGGAACAGTGACTGTGTTGAGCTGTTTGAAGAACATGTTCTGGTATTTCATGTTAACAGGTCGATATGTGCTCTGGAACGCTCCTTGATTTTGTTTTGTCCCAATGGATATTATGGAATCTCAATTCTTTGGAACAATCGAGTTCCTCCACCACATTCTAACCCCGTGTGTTCCACTTGTCCTGATTCTGCTGTTCAATGTTTTCACCGTCAGACACATTGTCCTGAGCAGCAGGGCCCGCAGGAGACTCCGGGATCACAGCAGTGGTGAGAGTCCCAGAGACCCCGAGATGGAGAGTCGAAGGAAATCCATCATTTTACTGTTCATTATCTCGGCCAATTTCATCTTGTTATGGTCATTGTTAATGGTTTATTCTATATGGTGGCGGATGGATTTTCTGGGATATGAGTCTGTATTTTTAGATTATTATGTTCTGGAAATAGCCTTCATGCTGCATAGCCTCCTGAACTGCTGGACAAATACAGCGATATATGCCGTGACACAGACTCAGTTCAGACAGCAGTTGAAGAATGTGCTGAGACTTCCCTTTCGTCGAATTCTTGAATCTATTAGATCCTGAGTGGAAAACCCAATTACACAGAATCTCTCTCCTCAGCTTGTCCGCTCAAACTGCCTATCACCAACCAGCTTCACGCTAATTCTGCCATCTTGCGTTGCCAGAGAGCACTTCTGCTTTGCGAAACAGACTGGGGTTCTGAAGGAAGCATATTCCATTGTGCAGTCACTTAGTTTTGGGTGGGGATGCAGGCTTAAAAAAAAAGATTGCAAAGCACTGCTGGAAACTAAAACTATGCAGAAATAGTGTCTGCAGGAAATGCATTTAAAGGTAATTATTTTTCTTTCTTTTAAAGTTGTTGCACGTGCTGACCAACCTGGCTGATCAGCTGCTGCAGAAACGAGAGTGTCTGCTGGAGGCTGTGTCAGTGGCGGTGACTATAACAGTGACCCAGAGAGGCAGAAATCCACTCTATCGGCTTTACATCAGCTTCACGTGGTCATACCCTTCACCTAAGCCAGAATTTACACAGGGGAACTGTAGGAAAAAAAGGTCATACGATCTTATGGATTATTCTTGGACACCATTTGGTGACCCATTTAACATCATCCCGCGACCCACACAGTGGTCTGGCCCATCTCAGTATGTTCTCCCTGGTCAGCAATCGATGCAGTTTCACGTCTATCGCCCCCGTCTGCTCGCCTGCCTGCGTTTTCCTTCTCAGCACCCTCTGAGCTCGGTGATCCTCGAGGCGACGATCCAAGGCTCTCTCACACACCAGTTTCTCTAACAGTTCTGCAGCATATTGCATCGATACCCTGTGGAAGCGCCAATGTGCAAAGGCTTTGCTTCAGTCGCGGTTTTCTATTTGATCCAGCTTACCATGCAGCTTCTTATGTCTGTCAGCCACCAAGATAAGTTCCGGTTACAACGAGGCCGATTGCTACACATGGTCGGACACGGGCGATTCCATCTTCTGCAGATTCGCACCCTGGGCTTCATTTGTCTGTTCAGATTTTTCACAATGCTGCTCGAATTTTTTCATTCCATCAGTGTGCGTGTTCCAGGGTGGGTGCGGTTCTGGTCTACAGTGGCTTTGCTGAGGCCCTCGCGGGTCAAAAACTTGGAACTCCAGCAGCTTATTAGGCAGGGAGGACACATGTTTTCCATTAGAGTGGGAGTGCAGACTGTACATTTGCTGGGCCGCTTCTGGGCTGCACAATTAATTTCGCTCCCTTATTCTCGCGCCCACAAGTTGCACAGGAGCCTCCTGTCACAGGCACCAACCCATCCACAGTACCCGACCCTCATGTGCCGCAATCCTCCACCTCCTCCCGCTGTGCCCCTTGCTCTCTCTGCCCTTATAGAACATAGAACAATACAGCGCAGTACAGGCCCTTCGGCCCACGATGTTGCACCGAAACAAATGCCATCTAACCTACACTATGCCATTATCATCCATATGTTTTTCCAATAAACTTTTAAATGCCCCCAATGTTGGCGAGTTCACTACTGTAGCAGGTAGGGAATTCCACGGCCTCACTACTCTGCGTAAAGAACCTACCTCTGACCTCTTTCCTATATCTATTACCCCTCAGTTTAAAGTTATGTCCCCTCGTGCCAGCCATTTCCATCCGCGGGAGAAGGCTCTCACTGTCCACCCTATCCAACCCCCTGATCATTTTGTATGCCTCTATTAAGTCTCCTCTTAACCTTCTTCTCTCCAACGAAAACAACCTCAAGTCCATCAGCCTTTCCTCATAAGATTTTCCCTCCATACCAGGTAACATCCTGGTAAATCTCCTCTGCACCCGCTCCAAAGCCTCCACGTCCTTCCTATAATGCGGTGACCAGAACTGTACGCAATACTCCAAATGCGGCCGTACCAGAGTTCTGTACAGCTGCAACATGACCTCCCGACTCCGGAACTCAATCCCTCTACCAATAAAGGCCAACACTCCACAGGCCTTCTTCACAACCCTATCAACCTGGGTGGCAACTTTCAGGGATCTATGTACATGGACACCTAGATCCCTCTGCTCATCCACACTTTCAAGAACTTTACCATTAGCCAAACATTCCGCATTCCTGCTATTCCTTCCAAAGTGAATCACCTCACACTTCTCTACATTAAACTCCATTTGCCACCTCTGAGCCCAGCTCTGCAGCTTATCTATATCCCTCTGTAACCTGCTACATGCTTCCACACTATCGACAACACCACCGACTTTAGTATCGTCTGCAAATTTACTCACCCACCCTTCTGCGCCTTCCTCTAGGTCATTGATAAAAATGACAAACAGCAACGGCCCCAGAACAGATCCTTGTGGTACTCCACTTGTGACTGTACTCCATTCTGAACATTTCCCATCAACCACCACCCTCTGTCTTCTTTCAGCTAGCCAATTTCTGATCCACATCTCTAAATCACCCTCAATCCCCAGCCTCCGTATTTTCTGCAATAGCCTACCATGGGGAACCTTATCAAACGCTTTGCTGAAATCCATATACACCACATCAACTGCTCTACCCTCATCTACCTGTTCAGTCTCCTTCTTAAAGAACTCAATAAGGTTTGTGAGGCATGACCTACCCTTCACAAAGCCATGCTGACTATCCCTGATCATATTATTCCTACCTAGATGATTATAAATCTTGTCTCTTATAATCCCCTCCAAGACTTTACCCACTACAGACGTGAGGCTCACCGGTCTATAGTTGCCGGGGTTGTCTCTGCTCCCCTTTTTGAACAAAGGGACCACATTTGCTGTCCTCCAGTCCTCTGGCACTATTCCTGTAGCCAATGATGACATAAAAATCAAAGCCAAAGGTCTAGCAATCTCTTCCCTGGCCTCCTAGAGAATCCTAGGATAACTCCCATCAGGTCCCGGGGACTTATCTATTTTCAGCCTGTCCAGAATTGCCAACACCTCTTCCCTACGTACCTCAATGCCATCTATTCTATTAGCCTGGGGCTCAGCATTCTCCTCCACAACATTATCTTTTTCCTGAGTGAATACTGACGAAAAATATTCATTTAGTATCTCGCCTATCTCTTCAGACTCCACACACAATTTCCCATCCCTGTCCTTGACTGGTCCTACTCTTTCCCTAGTCATTCGCTTATTCCTGACATACCAATAGAAAGCTTTTGGGTTTTCCTTGATCCTTCCTGCCAAATACTTCTCATGTCCCCTCCTTGCTCGTCTTAGCTCTCTCTTTTGATCCTTCCTCGCTACCTTGTAACTATCCATCGCCCCAACTGAAACTTCACACCTCATCTTCACATAGGCCTCCTTCTTCCTCTTAACAAGAGATTCCACTTCCTTGGTAAACCACGGTTCCCTCGCTCGACGCCTTCCTCCCTGCCTGACCGGTACATACTTACCAAGAACACGCAGTAGCTGATCCTTGAACAAGCCCCACTTATCCAGTGTGCGCAACACTTGCAGCCTACTTCTACACCTTATCTCCCCCCCACCCACCCCCCCCCACCCCAAAGTCACGTCTAATGGCATCATAATTGCCCTTCCCTCAGCTATAACTCTTGCCCTGCGGTGTATACTTATCCCTTTCCATCATTAACGTAAACGTCACCGAATTGTGGTCACTGTCCCCAAGTGCTCTCCTACCTCCAAATCCAACACCTGGCCTGGTTCATTACCCAAAACCAAATCCAACGTGGCCTCGCTTCTTGTTGGCCTGTCAACATATTGTGTCAGGAAACCCTCCTGCACACACTGTACAAAAAACGACCCATCTATTGTACTCAAACTATATCTTTTCCAGTCAATATTTGGAAAGTTAAAGTCTCCCATAATAACTACCCTGTTACTTTCGCTTTTATCCAGAATCATCTTCGCCATCCTTTCCTCTACATCCCTAGAACTATTAGGAGGCCTATAAAAAACTCCCAACAGGGTGACCTTTCCTTTCCGGTTTCTAACTTCAGCCCATACTACCTCGGAAGAAGAGTCCCCATCTAGCATCCTCTCCGCCACCGTAATACTGCTCTTGACTAGCAGCACCACACCTCCCCCTCTTTTGCCTCCTTCTCTGAGCTTACTAAAACACCTATTCCCCGGAACCTGCAACATCCATTCCTGTCCCTGCTCTATCCATGTCTCCGAAATGGCCACAACATCGAAGTCCCAGGTACCAACCCATGCTGCCAGTTCCCCTACCTTGTTTCTTATACTCCTGGCATTGAAGTAGACACACTTCAAACCACCTACCTGAACACTGACCCCCTCCTGCGACGTCAAATCTGTGCTCCTGACCTCTATACTCTCATTCTCCCTTACCCTAAAACTACAATCCAGGTTCCCATGCCCCTGCTGCATTAGTTTAACCCCCCCCCCCAAAGAGCACTAACAAATCTCCCCCCCCCCCCCCCGCCAGGATATTTGTGCCCCGCAGGTTCAGATGTAGACCATCCTGTCTGTAGAGGTCCCACCTTCCCCAGAAAGAGCCCCAGTTATCCAGAAATCTGAAACCCTCCCGCCTGCACCATCCCTGTAGCCACGTGTTTAAATGCTCTCTCTCCCTATTCCTCATCTCACTATCACGTGGCACGGGCAACAACCCAGAGATAACAACTCTGTTTGTTCTAGTTCTGAGCTTCCATCCTAGCTCCCTGAAAGCCTGCCTGACATCCTTGTCCCCTTTCCTACATATGTCGTTAGTGCCAATGTGGACCACGACTTGGGGCTGCTCCCCCTCCCCACTAAGGACCCGGAAAACACGATCCGAGACATCACGTACCTTTGCACCTGGGAGGCAACATACCAAACGTGAGTCTCTCACGCTCCCACAAAATCTCCTATCTGTGCCCCTGACCATAGAGTCCCCAATTACTAATGCTCTGCTCTTCTCCCCCTTCTCTTCTGAGCAACAGGGACAGGCTCCGTGCCTGAGGCCCGTACCCCATGGCTTACCCCTGGTAAGTCCCCCCCCCCCACAAGTATCCAAAGCGGTATATTTGTTTCTCAGGGGAACGACCACAGGGGATCCCTGCTCTGACTGCTTTTTCCCAGTCCCTCTTACAGTTACCCACCTATCTCCAATCTTTGGTGTAATTAATTCCCTGAAGCTGCTATCTATGACCCCTTCTGCCTCCCGAATGACCCGAAGTTCTTCCAACTCCAGCTCCAGTTCCCTAACTCGGTCTTGGAGGAGCTGGAGATGGCAGCACTTCCTGCAGGTAAAATCAGCAGGGACACTAACTGCATCCCTCACCTCAAACATCCTGCAGGAGGAACATTGCACTCCCTTCCCTGCCATTCCTCTAACTTTCTACCAAGATCTGGCTAACAACTAAATTAATTTTTTAATAAAAAATAATAATATAATAAAATATGGTACTTACCTCAGACCAATGGGTTTTATTATTAGGTTAGAGGAGGAGGGCGGGTGGGAGACACGTGTAGTGTCTCGGGTTTCCTCTCCAACAGAATTTATTGGTGAGGGTCTTCCCAGACGTCCGCGGGTCGACTTCCTGTTCCCGCCTAAAACACTAATTTAAAAAAAAATATTCTCAGCTCCTGCTGAAATTGACTAACCAGCCAGCTCCACTCCCGCCGAAATCGACTGGCCTGCCCCTGCAAAGACAAGTGCTTTTAAAGGACAGACTTACCTCCCAGCAGCCACTTCCGCACTGCTCCCGCTGAAACTGACTCACCAGCTGTTCTCACGCCGAAATCGACTGGCCTGCCCCTGCAAAGACAAGTGCTTTTAAAGGACAGACTTACCTCCCAGCAGCCACTTCCGCACTGCTCCCGCTGAAACTTCCTTTCCTCGCTCCTCTATTTCTATTTCTCGGAGCGTGAGCACCTTATCCCACCTCACTCTTTCACCACGCCCTATCTACTTACGATTGCTGAAATGATAAAGTCCACATTGGGCTGGGCACTGGTACCGGTGGCGGGGCTGTCAGGAGTTACATATGCGGGAATAATGGCCTTCTAAGCCTGCACTGCTCCCGTAGACTCGCTCCCATTGTGGTGGCTCACTTAGAAGCCGGGGGTTAACTTATTAGCTCACACCACTGTCACAATTGAGGTGTGCGTTTGCGCAATTTCCGGGGTCGTCAGCCCTAAGCGCCATTTCCCTCCGGGCCTCCTCCTCCTCCACCACCATCTCCAGGGGTTGCGCAATGCGAGCTCCCACTCTGGCTAGACGTGGCTTCCACAACAGGCATTACTATTAAAGCGAATAGGGACCTCAAACAATAATCACTTTGTCAGTTAGGCTGTCATCGTCCTGTGATATTCTTCAGACTCATGGAGACACTCCTCTAAGGCCTTCCATAGGTGACGGGTTACTTGGCCAATTCCCGATCACTGGGGCCACCGTACAGGAGAACCTGAGCAACGTTGAGGACGTTCTCCGCCGGTTCTCTGAGGTAGGTGTCACAGTTACAGGGAAAAATATATTTTCCACATTTCAGAGGTCATGGACTAAGGGTACTGTGTCGATCGGGACGGTTTGTGATCTGTAGACGCCAGGATGCGGGCAATTTAACAAGCCCCTACACTCGAGAACATGACTGAATTGTTACGGGAGGTTCAACCCTAAATTGGCGACTATGCTCGCCCCGCTGCCTGCACCATTGAATAAAGCTCCAGGATTGGGCGTGGGGAGAGACGCAAGAAGAAACGGTCGCCAGAGGGAAGCAGCGACAGTCGCCATCGGACATGTTGACACACTAAACCCAACAAGTCTCGTTTTGTCACTGGTGATGCCTTCCCATACAGGGGGCGTGTTATCCCACTGCAGAGGTGACGAATCGGAGAGATAAATAGAGTACGCATTGCAGACTTTTGCGGATGAGGAACGCTGTTGCTCTCAGATTGAGCAAGAAAGGATGGCCGCCGTTTTGACAATAAAGAAATTCCACCAGTATGTGTGTGGGTATCGATCGTAATGAATCACAAGCCATTGATTTGCTTTTTTCACGAGGACAAAGCAATTCCGCCGAAGCTTCTTCCTGCTTACAAGGTTGGTCCCTGTTGTCAGTGACGTGTGAGTACGTGTTTGATTGTCAACCGGGCAGGCAGTCCGCACACAGAGATGCCCTGAGCAGGCCCCCGCTGCTGAAGACGCCCCCAATCTCCGCCACTGACCGATTAGGTCATATCGACCGTTAATTGTGTTACCTTGCCGTTCACCACCTCACAATTTCACGACTGGACGGTGAATCATAGAATTTACAGTGCAGAAGGTGGACATTCGGCCCATCGAGTCTGCACCAGCTCTTGGAAAGAGCACCCTACCCAAGGTCAACACCTCCACCCTATCCCCATAACCCAAAAACCCCACCCAACACCAAGGCCAATTTTGGACACTAAGGGCAATTTATCATGGCCAATCCACCTAACCTGTACATCTTTGGACTGTGGGAGGAAACCGGAGCACCCGGAGGAAACCCACGCAGACACGGGGAGGATGTGCAGACTCCGCACAGACAGTGACCGAAGCCGGAATCGAACCTGGGACCCTGGAGCTGTGAAGCAGTTGTGCTATCCACAATGCTACCGTGCTGCCCTTAAAGGACCCGGCCTTGCGAAAGTTGCACCATGCCACCATGCAAGGGCGTCGACAAGGGAAACCGCCAAAGGAGCTGCGTGCTTTTTAGGCCAAGAGCTCAGCGTGGAGGACGGCATCATTCTATTGGGAGCTCACATTTACATTCCAAGCCAGCGCAGAAAGCCCACACCCAACATACGCAATGGACACACGGGGATGTCGAAATGAAAATGACAACCAGGAGCTACATACGGTGGTCAGACCTGGAGCCTGGCATCGTGCGGCTGGGCAATCAATGTAACAGACTAGAAGCTGCAATCAGTCACACCCCTTCGTCCATGGCAATCACCCGGCAGGCCTTGGATGCACCTGCATGCGGATTTTGCCCGGCATTTACTTGAGATGTTTTATTCACGATTGTTTACCTTTTCATTTCACAGGTGACGATGCTGATGCAGTTTATTGTGTAATTAATTACAATGAAGAGACCACAATGTGAAAACACTGCATTTGAGACGTTACACACGCCTGGTACTTTTCAACACTGTTACGTTTGTTATTGCACAAAACCGAAACAAATTCTGAAATTCAGTTGAGCTAATTATCTGTACGGTATGTCTGACTGTTATATCTCCGCATGGCTGTGTATGTTTCTATGTTCTGGTGACCGAGGACATATGTGTGTTTATTTGTGTGCCACTTTCTGTGCATACCAATGAATTTAAACATAAGACGATTATAATTGAATTACATGTATGAAGTAAACAATCAATTTGTAAAGGATAATGCTGAAATGACATTATAAATATACCAATAAACAAGACAGAGCAAAAATAAGTTAAGTGTTTTTTGTTGTTGTTATGTCTTGAAACACATTTCCGAGCATCAGCAGAGCGCAGAAAGATTGCCCCTCGGGGACATTTTCTTTTCTAACACTTCTGATAAACTCAGAATTTTCTTCAAGGGCAGCAGGTTTGTTTCAAACACTATCTTTCGGAGCACGCCTTCAGGAAACGCGACAATGCAGAATCGCCGAGGAGAAACTTATAACCAAGTTCCGCACACATGAGTATGGCCTCAACCGGGACCTGGGATTCATGTCGCATTACATTCACCCCCCACCATCTGGCCTGGGCTTGCAAAATCCTACCCACTGTCCTGGCTTGAGACAATTCACATCTCTTTAACCTGGGGTTACCCGTATCTCTGGATATGTAAACACTTAATTAACTGCAAATGCTCGTATTCCAAGCATTGTCTTGCATCTTTGAATTTGTCTATATATGTTTCTGGAAGAAGGAGCAGCGCTCCGAAAGCTAGTGTTTGAAACAAACCTGCTGGACTTTAACCTGGTGTTGTAAGACTTCTTACTGTGCTCACCCCAGTCCAAATCCGGCATCTCCACATCACCTCTTCAAGGGATTTTATGACTCCTGAGTAAATTAGCAATGGAATATTAAAGCGAAATCATTCTGTGTTATCAAGATTTTATTTGACACATCAAAATGTGATTTGGCAAAATACCCAGAATTACATTCCATCGGTTTTTCAGTTAGAAACCAGGATTTTATGTGTTATTCCTAATGAAAACATAAGAATATGTTTGAAATAACGCCACCCATAAAGGTATATAATAATATTGCAGATTTATATATTGATTTCATAGATTGAAAGCAAATAAGAAAAGCTACATTCAATTATACATATTGAATAATTATCATCTTCAATTATAAATATTTAAATTAAAATTACACTTTCAATGAGTCGGTCACAAAAGCATTAATTGTTTAACATAAACAATAAAAGCAAACATCGCCATCTGTCATAGTGGGATCCTAACCCAAAGAAACATCCTGAATCTCTGGATTAATAGTTCAGTGAGAATTGCTTTAAGCGAGTCCCTCCTCCTGGCTTCACTGCGGTTCTGTAGTAACAGGGTGTCCTGCGCAAGTAAGGGAGCCAGGTGTCCTTCCCCGAAGAACATCTGCCATCCAGGTAGTTTATTTTTCGACAGTACATAACTTTCCGATCACCGTTCCACATATATATATATATATATATACATATATATTTTGAATAGCTTCAACTAAATTGAAAGTTCAGACCTGCCCCGGGATGAGTATGATTTCCAATCGCGGTGTGATTAGTCGCAGCCTCAGGATTATGTGACCACTTCATGAAGAGGAGGTAACACAGAGAAATGGAGACTGAATAATGTCATCGCAAAGTCGGTCTGTCCACTTTACTTAATGTCATGTGAAAATATCACCACGTTCTCCTTCTTCAGGGAGGGGAGCGTAGGGACGATTTGAAAGATGACACAGTGGCTTTCTTTAAGAATCGAAATTGAACATTCCTCATTCACTTCTTAATTTCATGGACTCAATCCCAGTTGGTTTGTGTCTAGTCCCTTTGCTGAATTTCGGAATCTTGGTTATCCTGGACACAGAGGGCAACCCGAGCAAGGGAAAGAAACAGACATGCTTGAAAAACTGCTGAATGGATTTGCCAGTTCATGTTGCAAATGGCAAAGGAAGCACGTGTGTAGAGTCACACAATAGGTATTCTCTTCACCATTGAATGCTTTCAGATTGAATAGGAGCATAGAACAGAGAACATTACACCGCAGTACAGGCCCTTCGGCCCTCGATATTGCGCCGACCTGTGAAACCAATCTAAAGCCCATCTACACGGTTCCCTTATCGTCCATATGTTTGTCCAATGACCATTTGAATGCCGTTAATGTTGGCGAGTCCACTACTGTTGCAGGCAGAGCATTCACCGCCCTTACTACTCTCTGAGTAAAGCACCTACCTCTGACACCTGTCCTATATCTAGCACCCCTCAATCTAAAGCTATGTCCCCTCGTGCTCGACATCACCATCCGAGGAAAAAGGTTCTCACTGTCCATCCTATCTAATCCTCTGATCATCTTACATAGAACAGAAAAATACAGCACAGAACACGCCCTTCGGCCCATAATGTTGTGCGGAACCTTTGACCCAGATTAATCATAGATTATCATAGAATTTACAGTACAGAAGGAGGCCATTCGGCCCATCGAGTCTGCACCTGCTCTTGGAAAGAACACCCTACCCAAGCCCACACCTCCACCCTATCCCCATAATCCAATAACCCCACACAACACTAAGGGCAATTTTGGACACAAAGGGCAATTTATCAAGGCCAATCCACCTAACGTGCACATCTTTGGACTGTGGGAGGAAACCGGAGAGCCCGGAGGAAATCCACTCACACACGGGGAGGATGTGCAGACTCCGCACAGACAGTGACCCAAGCCGGAAACGAACATGGGACCCTGGAGCTGTGAAGCAATTGTGCTATCCACAATGCTACCGTGCTGCCCTTAAGAACAAATTAATCTACACTATATCATTCTACCGCGAACCTATCCAATAGCTGCATGAAGA
This sequence comes from Scyliorhinus torazame, assembly GCF_047496885.1. Lineage (NCBI taxonomy): Eukaryota > Metazoa > Chordata > Chondrichthyes > Carcharhiniformes > Scyliorhinidae > Scyliorhinus > Scyliorhinus torazame. The sequence continues at coordinate 22,773,550 of NC_092729.1, read as the reverse complement.
TCCCGAATGTTTCCGACTCAACTACTTCCACAGGCAGTGCATTCCATGCCCCCACTACTCTCTGGGTAAAGAACCTACCTCTGACATCCCCCCTATATCTTCCAACATTCACCTTACATTTATGTCCCCTTATAATGGTTTGTTCCACCCGGGGAAAAAGACTCTGACTGTCTACTCTATCTATTATCCTGATGATCTTATAAACCTCTATCAAGTCGCCCCTCATCCTTCTCCATTCTAATGAGAAAAGACCTAGCGCCCTCAAGCTTTCCTCGTAAGACCTACTCTCCATTCCAGGCACCATCCTGGAAAATCTCCCTTGCAACTTTTCCAAAGCTTCCATATCCTCCCTAAAATGAGGCGACCGGAACTGTACACAGTACTCCAAATGTAGCCTTACCAAGGTTTGCTACAGCTGCATCATCACCTCACGTCTTTTAAATTCAATCCCTCTGTTAATGAACGCTAGTACACCATAGGCCTTCTTCACAGCTCTATTCACTTGAGTGGCAACTTTCAAAGATGTATTGACATAGACCCCAAGAGCTCTCTGCTCCACCACATTGCCAAGGACCCTACCGTTAAACCTGTATTCCGCATTCATATTTCCACCAATCTTCGTATCGTCTGCAAATTTACTGACCCACTCTTCAACTCCCTCATCCAAGTCATTATTGGAAATCACAAACAGCAGAGGCCCCAGAACTGATCCCTGCGTACACCACTGGTAACTGGGATCCAGGCTGAATATTTGCCATCCACGACCACTTTCTGACTTCTATCGGTTAGCCAGTTCGTTATCCAACTGGCTAAATTTCCCACTATCCTATGCCCCTTACATTCTGCATAAGCCTACCATGGAGAACCTTATCAAATGCCTTACTAAAATCCATGTATACTACATCCACTGCTTTACCTTCATCCACATGCTTGGTAACCTCCTCAAATAATTCAATAAGACTTGTATGGAAAGACCTACCCCTCACAAATCCATGCTGACTATCCCTAATCAAGCAGTGTCTTTAGCTACCATCGAAGTTAGACTAACTGGCCTGTAATTCTCAAGGTTTCCCCTATTCCCTTTTTTGAACAGGGGCACGACTTTCGCCACTCTCCAATCCCCTGGTACCACCCCTGTTGACAGTGAAGACGAAAAGTCCATGGCCAACGGCTCTCCAATTTCATCTCTTGCTTCCCATAGAATCCTTGCATATATCCCGTCAGGCCCGGGGGAGTTGTCTATCCTCAAGTTTTCAAAATGCCCAACACAGCTTCCTTCCTAACAAGTATTTCCTCGAGCTTACCAGTCTGTTTCACACTGTCCTCTCCAACAATATGGCCCCTCTCATTTGTAAATACTGAAGAAAAGTCCTTATTCAAGACCTCTCCTATCTTTTCAGACTCAATACACACTCCCCCGCTACTGTCCTTGATCGGACATACCCTCGCTCTAGACATTCTCATATTTTCCACATATGTGTAAATGGCCTTGGGGTTTTGCTTGGTCCTACCCGCCAAATATTGTTCATGCCCTCTCTTAGCTCTCCTAATACCTTTCCTCATTTTCCTCCTGGCTATCTTGTATCCCTCCAGCGCCCTGTCTGAACCTTGTTTGCTCAGCCTTACATAAGTCTCCTTCTTCCTCTTAATAAGACATTCAACCTCTCTTGTCAACCATGGTTCCCTCACTCGACCATCTCTTCCCTGCCTGACAGGGACATACATATCTAGGACACGTAGTACCTGTTCTTTGAACAAGTTCCACATTTCATTTGGGTCCTTCCGTGACAGCCTATGTTCCTAACTTATGCACTTCAATTCTTGTCTGACAACATCAGAGTTACCCTTCCCCCAATTATGAATCTTGCCCTGTTGCACGCACCTACCCCACTCCATTACTAAAGTGAAAGTCACAGAATTGTGGTCACTATCTCCAAAATGCTCCCCCACTAACAAATCTATCACATGCCCTGGTTCATTACAAAGTACCAAATCCAATATGGCCTCTGCTCTGGTCGGACAATGTACATACTGTGTTAGAAAAGCTTACTGGACACACTGCACAAACACCACCCCATCCAAACTATTTGATCGAAAGAGTTTCCACTCAATGTTTGGGAAGTTGAAGTCACCCATGACGACTACCCTGTGACTTCTGCACCTTTCCAAAATCTGTTTCCCAATCTGTTCCTCCACATCTCTGCTACTATTGTGGGACCTATAGAAAACTTCCAACAAGGCGTCTGCTCCTTTCGTATTTCTGACTTCAACCCATACTAACTCAGTAGGCAGATACTCCTCGAACTGCCTTTCTGCAGCTGTTATACTATCTCTAATTAACAATGCCACCCCACACCTCATTTACCACCCTCCCTAATCTCATTGAAACATCTATAACCAGGAACCTTCAACAACCATTTCTGCCCCTCTTCTATCCAAGTTTCCGTGATGGCCACCACATCGTAGTCCCAAGTACCGATCCATGCCTTAAGTTCACCCACCTTATTCCTGATGCTTCTTGCGTTGAAATATACACATCTCCGTGCCTGCAAGTATTCTCATTTGTCAGTGTTCCCATCGCCACTGCCTCACTACACGCTTTGGCGTCCTGAATATCGGCTACCTTAGTTGCTGGACGACAAATCCGGTTCCCATTCCCCATCCAAATTAGTTTAAACCCTCCCGAAGACTACTAGAAAGCCTCCCTCCCAGGATATTGGTGCCCCTCTGCTTCAGATGGAACCCGTCCTGCTTGTATAGTTCTCACCTTCCTCAGAATGCGTTCCAATTGTCCAATTACCTGAAGCCCTCCCTCCTACACCATTCCTGCAGCCACGGATTCAACTGCAGTCTCTCCCTATTCCTTGCCTCGCTATCACGTGGCAGCGGCAACAAACCAGAGATGAAAACTCTGTCTGTTCTGGCTTTTAACTTCCAGCCTAACTACCTAAATGTGTTTGTTACCTCCACACCCCATTTCCTACCTACGTCGTTGGTACCAATGTGCACAAGGTCTTCTGGCTGCTCCCCCTCCCCCTTAAGGATCCTGAAGGCACGATCCGAGACATCCCTGGCACCCGGGAGGCAACATACCTTCCGGGAGTCTCGCTCGCGACCACATAATCTCCTATCTATCCCTCTCACCATTGAGTCTCCTGTTACTATTGATTTTCCATCCCCCCCTCTTCCCTTCTGAGTCCCAGAGCCAGACTCAGTGCCAGAGACCTGGCTGCTAGGGCCTTCCCCCGGTACATCATCCCCCCCCCCCCCCCAACAGCATGCAAAACGGTATACTTGTTTTGAAGGGGAAAGGCCACGAGGGATCCCTGCACTGTCTGCCGTTTTATTTTCTTTCCCCTTACTGTAACCCAGCTACTGTTGTCCTGTACCTTGGGTGTGGTTACCTCCCTGTAACTCTTCTCTATAACCCCCTCTGCCTCCCGGATGATCCGAAGTTCATCCAGCTCCAGCTCCAGTTCCCTAACTCGGTGTCTGAGGAGCTGGAGTTGGGTGCCCTTCCCGCAGGTATAGTCAGCGGGACACCGATGGTATCCCTCACCATCCACATCCTACAGGAGGAGCATGCAACTGGCTTAGTCTCCATCCCCTCTTACCTTACAGAACATTGCTGCCCTGTGGACCAACTGGTCCTCCGCTCTCCAACTGTGCTCCCAGACAGCTACGCTTTCTGTAAACTCCTGGCTCCCTTCTTGCTCTTTGCGGAAATGAAGGCAACTAAATGAAAGGAGAACCTTACTCCCTCCTCACCTCACTCCCTCAGTCACCAAATTTTCACTATAACACTCAAATGCACCAAATTCAGCACTCAGTGCAAACAGAGTCTGGTGGATCACTATTATACTGTGAATCTAGCCTCTGAAAACTGGCTTAATGCAATTCACTAATTAACTAATTAACAAGCTCCAGCTGCAAGGACCTACAAGTAGAACCTTTGTTTAAAGCTGATTGGAAATTCACCTCCTTCTAAACCAAACAGCAACTTTTAAGTTAATTAACTAAATAAAAGAAAGACTAGACTTTAGATAAAAATGTATCTTGTATGCCTTAATTAAGACACCTCTTAACCTTCTTCTTTCTAATACAGACCTAATGCAATACAGAAGCAGAAAAAAGCAGCATTTCCTCAGTCATCCTCAATGTAATAGAGGCAGAAAGAGGTGCCTGATGCCAGGAAATTATCAGAACGCGAAGACGTTGTGCAGAAACTTGAAATGCAGGTCAATTAGCTATTTCTTCTCGAGATTAATTTTATTGATCAGTACCATACATATCAGGTAAATATTGCACAATAGTGTTTCTGAAAAGAAAATAGTTGCATTAGCCATTTGTGACAAAAACCAGGACATTTACAACGCATCGCCACTTCCATTATGTGGTCTTGTCATTTATTCCCTCTAAATCCTATCTCCAATATCATCTGAAATGCATTTATGCCATGTCCAATAGCTGGAACGGCATTTATTCAAAATACTCGTGTGAATCAGGAAAAAACACATCACCACAGCAATAGCGCCTGTTAAATTGGTAATATTCACTGAATTGATCCGCTTATCCCTAATACAAAGAGTTGATCAAATGAAAGGAACAGCTCTTGCCAATCGAATTCATCCATGAAATATGCACTTGCTGATTCAGAAAGCGACAATGTGAATGTTGCCCACGAGAAATTACACAAAAATGCACGGCACAGCCAAGCGTTTTCACAGGTGGCGATGCCAATGCAGTTTTATTGCGTAATAAAGGACAATGAAGATTCCACATTATACAAAAAATTATTTTGAAGACGTTACCCAAGTCTGTTATTGGACAAATCTGCCGTAAAACATCCAAGTCAGTTCAGCCAACTATCATTACGCTGTCTCTACCTCGTCTTCTCCACTTCTGTAGCTCAGTGTATGTGAAAGAGCGTGTTTATGTGTGCAGCTGTGTGAATCATTGTGTGCATATGTGTGAGTTTAAATGCAAGATAATTTTCGCTGAATAACCTATTAATTGAGGGAGAACGACACAGAGGGTAGTTCTTGCCTGGAAATCGCTGTTGGAGGGCGCGGTGGAAGAAGGTACGGTAGTGACGATTAAGGGGTGTCTTCATAATTACATGAATAAGATGTGAATAGGGAGAAACAGATCCTGGAAGTGTAGAAGGTTTTATGTTGGACTGCAAGCATTGTCGGCGCAGACTTGGAGGGCCGATGTGCATGTTCCTGTGTTGTACGTTTCTTCTTTATTTGTTCTGTACAGAAAGTAAACACCATAATTGAACAGCAAATGTCCGAATGAAAGAATAAATAAACTAATAAAAACACAAACAACAGAGAATAATCAGGTAAATATGTTTTGACGTTTTTGATCTCATGTCGTGAAACACAAATTGGAGCCTGTGGGGACATTTCCTATTTTAAGACTGATGTCAATGTCAGACTATCTCCAAGATAACAGCATTTTCAGACACCTCAGAACGTGCGCAAAGAGTCATCAGAGACATAATTGCATGTTTTCAAAGTTTCATTTGACACATCAAAAACTGATCAGGCAGAACACTCATGATTCCATTCTGCGCTTTTACTGTCGGAACGTAGGACTTTTTAATTCGTATTTTCACTGAAAGCATACGACTACTTTTAAAGAACGGGCGGAATGCAGCACAGTGGTTAGCACTGTTGGTTCACAGCTCCAGCGTCCCAGTTTCTATCCACGCTTGGATCACTGTGCGTGCGGAGTCTGCACGTTCTCCTCGTGTCTGCGTAGATTTCTCCCGGGTGCTCCGGTTTCCTCCCACAAGTCCCGAACGACGAGCTTGTTAGCTGAATTGGACATTCTGAATTCTCTCTCAGTGTACCCGTACAGCGCTGGAGCGTGGCGACTCGGGGATTTGCACAGGAACTTCATTGCAGTGTTAATGTAAGCCTCCTGTTGACATTAATAAAGATTATTATAAAAGATTATTACATGGTAAGTTATATAGTATTGCAGATTCATACAGTAATGTCACAGATATGAAACAAAATCTGAGGAAAACCTCTGCACACTTGTTCATATTGTATTGTAATCATCATCAATCATAAAAAATGAAATTAAAAAACAAATGAGTCAATAACAAAATCATTAGTTGATAAAAGAAAATAATTGTTTCCAAAAAGCTTCAAAATACCTTCATAATCGGGGGGAACATTCTGAAGCTGACATTCTAATCTTCACTTGGAGAGGCTGGGTTTGATCAGTGATAGTCATCATGGCTTTCCCAGAGAGAGGTCAAGCCTCAGGAATGTGATTGCATTTCTCGAGAAGGTGATCGAGTGTATATGTGAGGGTAGAGAAGTTGTGGCTTATATGGATTCCAGCAAAGGCTCGACAAAGTTCCCACTTGCACGACTGATACAGTAAGTAAAAGCATGTGGGTTGCAGTGTCCCTTGGCAAGTTGAATCCAAAACTGACTTAGTGGCAATAGGTAAAATGAGTTAAGACGTCCGGTGTTCAGTGGTGGACCACAGAGTTCAGTGCTTGGCCCACTGTTGCTGCAGGAATATATTGACGGGTTGGTCAGATGGGCCAGTGGCAGGTGTAATTGAGCTCTGAAAAATGAGAGGTGACGCACCTTGGAAGGAGTGAAAGAGAAGGGAGCATGCAATGCATCATAGGACACGAGAAGCTCAGAGGAACAGATGGATCTTGTGGTTATTGTCCAGAGGCGGCAGGACAGTTCAAGAGATTAGTAAAAAGGCACACTGGACACGAGACTTTAATATCCGTGCCCCATATATAAGAGCAGGGAGGTAATGTTGGAACTGCACACGTCTCCCGTTAGGCCAAAGCAGCAGTACTGTGTGCTGTTCTGGTCGCCTCTCCATCGACGGTGCAGTGCAGCTTCACCAGGATTTTGCCAGGGTGGAGAATTTCAGCTATGAAGAGACGGTAGATTGGATCGTGTTCTTTAATTCAGAACACAGACGGCTGAGGAGCAAGCTGAGGTGCACAGACAGGATAGATAGGGACACGCAGTTCTCCTTAGTTCCAGGGTTAATATCGAGGAGCATTATTGTAAAGTGGGCGGCAATTGGCTCAGACTGGATCAGAGGACAACACCCCAGAGGGTGTTAGGAGTCGGGAATGCACTGACTGGGAGGGAAGGAGAGGCGGGAAACGTAACAACATTATAAAAAGTAAGTGGATGAAAGTAACTGGATGAGTACTGTCATAACGTTTACGACTGTGTGCCAAGTGCTGGGAAGTGGATTTCGACATCTGCAACAAGAGAAGCCATCATTGTCTCCTAATCTAGCCATCAAACTACTAGAATCTATCATGTGCTATCGTGTGAATGGCCAGCTGTCACTATTGATATATATCGAGATCGCTGTGTCAAAATCCTGGATCTCTCTCTCTAACAGCACATTGGGTGTACCTACACCATATGGACGGCAGCTGATGAAGAACACAGCTCACTACCGTAATCCCAAGGGCAATTCAGGATAAGCCATGAATGCTGGCCTTTTCACTACCACCCTCTTCTTATTAATGAAGATGACAGAATGGTCAGGACTCGCAAAAAGCTACACCTGTATTCAGAATAATTTACAATCCTTTAGATTTCTACAGCTCCGTCGCTCAAACGTTTTCTAAGCTGCAACGATTGGTCATTTCAGCAGCAAGATTGTGGCTGTATTGCAATGAGCTTCTCACTTCAGACGAAGTAGAAATGCCGGATGTTAAACTAAATGTGCCTCTCCGAATTACCGATAGCAGTATTGGCCGTTTTGGTGGCAAGGTTTTTCACGTACAGATTACATTTCATGTATCTCTGTTCACCATGACACGCATTTAACAACACCGCACCACATATAGGAGGTGGCCGTTTGGAAAGATTAGCAGAACAGATGTACCTGCCGTGGCCTGATGTAAAACATCATGGCTTCCCCAGAACTTCTGATCAAAGTTACCAATTATTCTTAATGAAAAACATGGACTCATTTGAAATTTCACCTGTAGTCTCCATTCAGTTTCAATTTAATTTCCGTGTCTGGAGAAGCTGAATAACTCCTCTCACAATCGAGCACATGTTTCCCAGCCGAAATGATAGGCTTGGAGACACCGCTCTGGTAGTCAACGGCACCACACATAGCAGAACAACCCCTGACTGCAAACATCCGCTCACAAAGTTGTGGGTTAATAATGCTGCCGATGGATTAATCACGGAAAAGGTACTATTAATTCACCAACCAATTACCTAGAACTTGGAAATTGAACAACTTTTTAAAATAAGTATTGCTCTGTATGGACTTCGTGAACCGTGAGTCCTGATCCACTGAGGAGAACTGGGACACTGCAAATAAACCCCATGGGCATTGATGCCGCCTGCATGTCCGATACTGGATGAGTGAGTGATGGGATGAGATGGGGAGAGCTCCAATTTAATACAAACTGAAATCAGGTTCAGTCTCTCAGTCACAATAAACATTCCCGCGTGTATTGACAGCAACAAAGGAACGCGGGATTGTGCCGAGTCTTTTGTAATTACATTGTTTTGGTTTTGGGCAGCTTTGGGAATGACCATGTTGAGTTTTCATTCCACGGTAAGAGATGTGGTGAATGTATGAAGTTGTTCTATATTGCTGTGGTAATGTTGTTAACGGTCCTGAGTTCAAATACATTCAGGCCATATGTCTGCCATCGCTGTGATTAAAGAGCTATAAATATGATTTTTGGCATTGACATTAACTAGTTATTTGTTTCCGTGTACAGGGCTAATGAAATAAGGTTTATGGAATGGAGATTTACCGGGTATAGTTAATTAATGAAGGATGGTGTGTAATCGGCGGTAATGGACATGAGATATCCCACTGGGTCAAATATGATATATTGATGAGAAGAGCCAGGTCTGTATGATTTTTGTGGCAGTTTTGTCATCGCACTTAAGCCTGTGAAAGCAGAATGATTTCCACGTTGTTCCTGAATGGGTCTCTGTCAAAAGGCCTGCACCGGAACAGGAAGTAAATCTGATTGCTGACTATATTTATGAGTGGACAGTGAACTGTATTGGGATGCTTAGTTGAAATATATATGGTGGCAACTGTGCATCACGAGTTAAAGTTTTTTCTTCTATTTCAGAACGGTTTTCCTGATGATTGTTAAAGTGTTAATGTACTTAATTCTGTTTTTAAGCTCACGTTACTTTTAACATAACACATGAACGTGCGGGGCATGATTGCAAAATTGCAGGTGACAAGAAATAGAACAGAGAGTATCGAAGGTGGCAGGAATCTAACTTAATGCAGAGCAAAGACGGGGACAAATATGAGATGGAGGTGGTCAATGTAGGACTGAGAGTCTTGCACGTAAATGTGCGCAGTATACCAAACAAATTAAATTAGCTTCTTGCGCACAATGACATTGGCTGATACGATGTTGTGGCATCACAGAGACGTAGGTACAAGGGAATTAGGGCTGGTATCTAAATATCCAACAATATGTGTCCTGTCGAAAGGACAGGCAGATGGGCAGATAAAGCGGGTTTGCTTTGTTAGTTCGAAATGAAATTAAATCGACAGCAAGACGAGATACAGGGTGAGAAGACGTAAAATGTGTTTGGGTGGCGTTGAAGAGTCGCAAAGGAAAAAAAGGCCCTGATTTAAGTTATGCCCAGGCAGTAGTCAGGATCTGGAGCAGTAGCCAAACCAGGAGATAGAAACATCTGCTAAAAAAACAATATTACAATAATCATGGCGGACCTCAAGATGCACGTGGAATGGGAAAATCAGGTTGCTACTGGATCCCAAGAAATGGAATCCGTGGACTGCCTAAGAGATTATTTTTATGAGCAACTTGGGACAGAATGCACTGGGGAGGAGACAATTCTGGGTTTGGTGATGTATAATGAGGCAGACGTAAAGAAGGAACTTAAGGTGAAGATAATATTTGGGGGCAGGAAGCAGAGTGGGATCGAATGCATTTTTACTTTTTTATAATATTTATTGTCACAAATAGGCATACATTAACACTGCAATGAAGTTACTGTGAAAAGCCCCTAGTCGCCACACCCCGGCGCCTGTTCGGGTATACAGAGGGAGAATTCAGAATGTCCAATTCACTAACACCGCGTCTTTCGGGACTTGTGGGAGGAAGCCGGAGCACCCGGAGGAAACCCACGCAGACACGGGAAGAACATGCAGACTCCGCACAGACAGTGACCCAGCTGGGAATCGAACCTGGGACCCTGGCGCTGTGAAGCAAATGTGCTAACCACTGTGCAACTTGCCGCCCACTACCACCGTTTTCAACGGAGAACAAAGAATCAGATGGAACGGTATTTGAAATTGAATCAAGGAACCTACTACGTGAGGGAGGAGCTGGCCAGAGTTGGTTGCAAGTGGAGCCGTGCAGGGAAGACAGTGGAGCAGCAAAGGCAGGGCTTCTTGGTGGTTATTCGCGAGGTACAACAGAAATTTATCCCAAGGAAGAGGAATCATCTAAGGGGAGGACGAAGCATCCAGGGCTGGCGGGGAAAGTCAAGGAAAGATTTAAAGCAAAATACAAAGCATACAACGTGGCGAGTATTAGTGGTAAACCAAAGGATTGGGAAGCCTTTCAAAGCGAATAAAGGATTATTAAAAATGCAATGAGGGTGGAGAGGATAATGTATGAGGGTAAGATAGCCAGTAATACAAATGAAGGTTGCAATAGGTATTTGGAAATATATAAAGGGTAAGAGAGAGAGGCAATAACAGGCATTAGACCATCGGAAACTGAGGATGGAGAAGTCGTAATCGGAAACAAAGAAATGGCAGGAGAACGAATAGTCACTTTACATCAGTCTTCTCGGTGGAAGGCGTCGGTGGGGTACCAGAACATACCGAGAATCAGGGGGCACAGTTTTCTTTTTTTAAATTAGAGTACCCAATTCATTTTTTCCAATGTAGGGGCTATTCAGTGTGGCCTATCCATCTACCCAGCGCATTTTTGGCATGTGGGGGCGAGACCCACGCAAACACGGGGATAATGTGCAAACTCCACACGGAAAGTGACCGAGAGCTCGGATCGAACCTGGGACCTCGGCGCCGCCAGGCAGCAATTCTAACCACTGAGCCACCGTGCTGCTCCAGGGGGCACAGTTAACTTTAGTGCCCAACACTAAAGAGAACGTTCTGGGGAAACAGAAACGTCCGAGGGTGGATGAATCAACTGACCGGATGGACTATACCCCAAGGGTTCTAAAGGAGATAGCTGAGTTGATTGTGGGGGCTTTGGTGATGATCTTTCAGAAATCATTGGTGGCACGGAGGGTCCCAGAGGACTGGAAAATGCGTAAATTAACACACCATTTTAGGAAGGCTGGGAGGCAGAAGACAGGAAATTATAGGTCGGTTAGCCTGACTTCGGTCATTTGTAAGATTTTAGAGTCCGTAATTAAAGATAGGATTGTGGAGTACTTGGAGAAGGCATGATCAAAGCGGCCTCTTCACGTGGAGGACATGTCTGAGTAGGTAACAAGGAAGTTAGACAAAGGAGAACCAGTGGATGTGATTGATTTAGATTTCCAGAAGGCATTTGACAAGGTCTCGCATAGGAGACTGTTCAATAAGTTAAGAGCCCATGGTGTTCAGGGTAAGATCCTGGCATTGATGGAGGATTGGCTGACTGGCAGAAGGCGGAGGGGTGGGGGAAAAGGGGTTATTTTTTGGATGGCAGCCGGTGACTAGTGCTGTGCCTCAGGGGTGGATTTAGGGGCCACAAGTTTTTATTATATACATTAAATATCCGGAATTAAGAACTGAGGGCACTATTGCTAAGTTTGCAGATGATACAAAGATATCCAAAGGGACAGGGAGCATTGAGGAAGCACGGGGCTGCAATGTGGAAAAGTGTGAGGTTACGCACTTTGGTAGGATGACTGGAGGCATAGACTATATTCAAAATGCGAAAAGTCTCAGGAAACCAGAAAGAAACAGGGACTTGTAAGTCCGAATGCCAGTTCATTTGGCAGTTAGGAAGGCAAATGCAATGTTAGCCTCATGTCGAGAGGGCGAGAATACACAACCAGGGATGTATTTCTGAGGCTGTATAATACTCTGATCAGACCCCATTTGGACAGTTTTCGACCCCATATAAAAATAAGGATGTGCTGACCTTGGGAACGGACCAGAGCGGGTTAACAAGAATGGTCCCTGGAATGAAGGGCTGTTGTATGGGAGCGGTTCAGTACTCAAGGTCTTTGTCCGTAGGAGTTTAGAAGGTATGGGGGGATCTTATTAAAACTTACAGGAAACTGAGAGTTCTAGATAGTGTGGACGTGGAGAGGGTATTTCCACTCGTCGGAAAAATCTAGAACACTAGGGCACAGACTCTTACCGAAGGGATGATCCATTAAAACTGAGATGTGATGGATTTATTCAACCACAAGATGGAAAACCGGTGGAACTATTTGCCTCACATTACCGTGGAGGCCAAATCACTGAGTGTCTTTAAGATAGAAATATATAGGTTCTTGTTCAATAAGGGGGTCAGGGGTTATGGGGAGAAGGCAGGAGAATACCGATGAGAAAAATATCATGATTGAATGACGGAGCAGACTCGATGAGTCGAATGGCCCGATTCTAATCCTCTGCCTTTTGGTCCTATGAACACAAATATTGGCAGAGCTTTGGTTAGTGAGAAGGATATCTATTTTCCCAAAAATTATATAGATGCCTTTGAATTTCGGCGGGAGCGGCGTGCAGGGGCCTGCCGGGAGGTGAGTATTTACTTTAAAAACACTTACCTTGCAGGAGCAGCCCTTTGAATTTCGGCGGGAACGTAGTGCAGAGGCCTGCCGGGAGGTGAGTATTTACTTTAAAAACACTTACCTTGCAGGAGCAGCCCTTTGAATTTCGGCGGGAACGTAGTGCAGAGACCTGTCGGGAGGTGAGCAATTACTTTAAAAGACTTGCCTGGTCCCGTTTCTGTTCTTCGTTTCTGTTTTTTTTTTATATAAGGCGGGAACCGGAAGTTCGTCCCTCGGACCTCTGGGAAGGTCCCCCCCCCCCTGCCACAAACCAATAAATTCTGGTGGCGAGGACTGTAAGAGGGACTGGGAAGGAGCAGTCAGTGCAGGGATCCCCTGCGGTCGTTCCACTGAGTAACAAGTATACCGCGTTGGATACTTGTGGGGGAGGGGGGGGTTAAGCAATGGGGTACGGGCCTCTGGCACGGAGTCTGTCCCTGTTGCTCAGAAGGGAAGGGGGGAGAGGAGCAGAGCATTAGTAATTGGGAACTCGATAGTCAGGGGTACAGATAGGCGATTTTGTGGGAGCGAGAGAGACTCACGTTTGGTATGTTGCCTCCCAGGGGCAAGGGTGCGTGATGTCTCGGATCGTGTTTTCCGGGTCCTTAAGGGGGAGGGGGAGCAGCCACAAGTCGTGGTCCACATTGGCACTAACGACATAGGTAGGAAAGGGGACAAGGATGTCAGGCAGGCTTTCAGGGAGCTAGGATGGAAGCTCAGAACGAGATCAAACAGAGTTGTTATCTCTGGGTTGTTGCCCGTGCCACGTGATAGTGAGATGAGGAATAGGGAGAGAGAGCAATTAAACACGTGGCTACAGGGATGGTGCAGGCGGGAGGGATTCAGATTTCTGGATAACTGGGGCTCTTTCTGGGGAAGGTGGGACCTCTACAGACAGGATGGTCTACATCTGAACCTGACGGGCACAAATATCCTGGGGGGGGGCGGGGGGAGATTTGTTAGTGCTCTTTGGGGGGGGGGGGGGTGGGGGGGGGGGGTTAAACTAATGCAGCAGGGGCATGGGAACCTGGATTGTAGATTTAGGGTACGGGAGATTGAGAGTATTGAGGTCAGGAGCACAGATTTGACTTTGCAGGAAGGGGCCAGTGTTCAGGTAGGTGGTTTGAAGTGTGTCTATTCAATGCCAGGAGTATACAAAATAAGGTAGGGGAACTGGCAGCGTGGGTTGGTACCTGGGACTTCGATGTTGTGGCCATTTCGGAGACATGGATAGAGCAGGGACCGGAATTGCTGTTGCAGGTTCCGGGGAATAGGTGTTTTAGTAAGCTCAGAGAAGGAGGCAAAAGAGGGGGAGGTGTGGCGCTGCTAAGTCAAGAACAGTATTACGGTGGCGGAGAGTATGCTAGATGGGGACTCTTCTTCTGAGGTAGTATGGGCTGAGGTTAGAAACAGTAAAGGAGAGGTCACCCTATTGGGAGTTTTCTACTGGCCTCCAAATAGTTCTAGGGATGTAGAGGAAAGGATGGCGAAAATGATTCTGGATAAGAGCGAAAGTAACAGGGTAGTTATTATGGGAGACTTTAACTTTCCAAATATTGACTGGAAAATATATAGTTCGAGTACATTAGAAGGGTCGTTTTTTGTACAATGTGTGCAGGAGGGTTTCCTGACACAATATGTTGACAGGCCAACAAGAGGCGAGGCCACATTGGATTTGGTTTTGGGTAATGAACCAGGCCAGGTGTTAGATTTGGAGGTAGGTGAGCACTTTGGGGACAGTGACCACAATTCGGTGACGTTTACGTTAGTGGTGGAAAGGGATAAGAATAACCCGCAGGGAAAGAGTTATAGCTGGGGGAAGGGCAATTATGATGCCATTCGACATGACTTGGGGGGGGGGGGGGGGGGGCGGGGGGTTGGAGAAGTAGGCTGCATGTGTTGGGCACACTGGATATGTGGAGCTTGATCAAGGAACAGCTACTGCGTGTTCTTGATAAGTGCGTACCGGTCAGGCAGGGAGGAAGGCGTCGAGCGAGGGAGCCGTGGTTTACCAAAGAAGTGGAATCTCTTGTTAAGAGGAAGAAGGAGGTCTATGTGAAGATGAGGTGTGAAGTTTCAGTTGGGGCGCTTGATAATTACAAGGTAGCGAGGAAGGATCAAAAGAGAGAGCTAAGACGAGCAACGAGGGGACATGAGAAGTATTTGGCAGGTAGGATCAAGGAAAACCCAAAAGCTTTCTATAGGTATGTCAGGAATAAAAGAATGACTAGGGTAAGAGTAGGGCCAGTCAAGGACAGGGATGGGAAGTTATGTGTGGAGTCTAAAGAGATAGGTGAGTTACTAAATGAATATTTTTCGCCAGTATTCATTCAGGAAAAAGAGAATGTTGTGGAGGAGAATGATGAGACCCAGGCTATTAGAATAGATGGCATTGAGGTACGTGGGGAAGAGGTGTTGGCAATTCTGGACAGGCTGAAAATAGATAAGTCCCCGGGGCCTGATGGGAGTTATGCTAGGAATCTCTGGGAAGCCAGGGAAGTGATTGCTGAGCCTTTGGCTTTGATTTTTATGTCATCATTGGCTACAGGAATAGTGCCAGAGGACTGGAGGATAGCAAATGTGCTTCCTTTGTTCAAGAAGGGGAGTAGAGACAACCCCGGCAACTATAGACCGGTGAGCCTCACGTCTGTTGTGGATAAAGTCTTGGAGGGGATTATAAGAGACAAGATTTATAATCATCTAGATAGGAATAATATGATTAGGGATAGTCAGCATGACTTTGTGAAGGGTAGGTCATGCCTCACAAACATTATCGAGTTCTTTGAGAAGGTGACTGAACAGGTAGACAAGGATAGAGCAGTTGATGTGGTGTATATGGATTTCAGTAAAGCGTTTGATAAGGCTCCCCACGGTAAGCTATTGCAGAAAATACGGAGGCTGCGGTTTGAGGGTGATTTAGAGATGTGGATCAGAAATTGGCTAGCTGAAAGAAGACAGAGGGTGGTGGTTGATGGGAAATGTTCAGAATGGAGTTCAGTTACAAGTGGAGTACCACAAGGATTTGTTCTGGGGCCGTTGCTGTTTGTCATTTTTATCAATGACCTAGAGGAGGGCGCAGAAGGGTGGGTGAGTAAATTTGCAGACGACACTAAAGTCGGTGGCGTTGTCGACAGTGTTGAAGGATGTTGCAGGTTACAGAGGGACAGAGATAAGCTGCAGAGCTGGGCTGAGAGGTGGCAAATGGAGTTTAATGTAGAGAAGTGTGAGGTGATTCACTTTGGAAGGAATAACAGGAATGCGGAATATTTGGCTAATGGTAAAGTTCTTGGAAGTGTGTATGAGCAGAGGGATCTCGGTGTCCATGTACATAGATCCCTGAAAGTTGCCACCCAGGTTGATAGGGTTGTGAAGAAGGCTTATGGAGAGTTGGCCTTTATTGTTAGAGGGATTGAGTTCCGGAGTGATGAGGTCATGTTGCAGCTGTACAAAACTCTGGTACGGCCGCATTTGGAGTATTGCGTACAGTTCTGGTCACCTCATTATAGGAAGGACATGGAAGCTTTGGAGCGGGTGCAGAGGAGATTTAGCAGGATGTTGCCTGGTATGGAGGGAAAATCTTATGAGGAAAGACTGATGGACTTGAGGTTGTTTTCGTTAGAGAGAAGAAGGTTAAGAGGAGACTTAATAGAGGCATACAAAATGATCAGGGGGTTAGATAGGGTGGACAGTGAGAGCCTTCTCCCGCGGATGGAAATGGCTAGCACGAGGGGACATAGCCTTAAACTGAGGGGTAATAGATATAGGACAGAGGTCAGAGGTAGGTTCTTTACGCAAAGAGTGGTGAGGCCGTGGAATGCCCTACCTGCAACAGTAGTGAACTCGCCAACATTGAGGGCATTTTAAAGTTTATTGGATAAGCATATCGATGATAATGGCATAGTGTAGGTTAGATGGCTTTTTTTTTTGACTGCCCATGTCGGTGCAACATCGTGTGCCGAAGGGCCTGTACTGCACTGTATCGTTCTATGTTCTATGTTCTATGGGTTAGTGGAGGGGCGATCGACTGTCAGATGTAATTAAACAATGGGATGTGTTAGGTCAGCATTTATTGAGGACAAGCAGTTATTGGGAGTACACAAGAAATGGGAATAGACTGAGAGGGTAATGAAGTGAGAGAGCTTGGTGTACATGTAAACAGATCCCCAAAGGTATCAGTTCAATATGGCAAGGTCGGAAAGAAAGTACATGGAATGTTCTCCTTCATTGGCAAAGGAATATAATATAAAGTAAGGGTCCAATGGTGGAATTGTATCAAATACTGGTGAGGCCACAACTGGAGTAATGGTCACCACATTACAGGAAGGCCATTATTGTACTGGACAGAGTGCAGAAGAGGTTTGTAAAAATGTTGCCAGGGCTCAACACGTGCAATTACAATGATAGATTGGATAGTTTGAGGTTATTTTCTTCGGTACAAAGAAGGCTGAGGGGTGACTTTGTTGTGCTGTGCAAAGTTATGAATGGATGTGAAAGAATGGACAGAATAAAGTGGTTTCCCTTGGTCGAGAAGTCTGGAACCAGGGGACATAGTTACAACTGAAGTGGTAGAAGGAGTAGAGGGGACATGAGGACGAACATTTTCACCCAGGCGGAAGTGGGTGCCTTGAAATCGCTGCCCGAGTTGATGGTGGAGTCCATGACCCCAAACCCTTCTTTAAAATCCCTCATCTGCACCTGATATGTTTGTGAGCGACAGGGTTATGAACCGGGTGCAAGAAGGTGGGATTATAAAGGCACCCTGGTCTCCCCGGCTGGCATGAACAAAATGGGCTGAATGTCCTCTTACAGAGTTGTAACATTTCCAAGTTTCGATAGGACAACTCCTGGTCATATTATACACACCAGTTGCAGACTTATCCATTACTCATTCTTTTACAAATGGAACATTTTTGAAAATTGCAGTCTGGTCCATTATCATACAACATCGAACATACAGTGCATAAGGAGGCCATTCGGCCCATCGAGTCTGCACCGACCCATTTAAGCTCTCACAACCATCCTATCCCCATAACCCAATAACCCCTCCTAACCTTTTTTGGACACTATGGGCAAAGTAGCACGGCTAATCCACCTAACCTTCACATCTTTGGACTGTGGGAGGAAACCGGAGCACCCGGAGGAAACCCGCGCAGACACGGGGAGAACGTGCAGACTCCGCATAGACAGTGATCCAGCGGGGAATAGAACATGGGGCCCTGGCGCTGTGCAGCCACAGTGCTGTCCACTTGTGGTACTGTACTGCCAATCCCAAAAGAGATTGAAGTGAAGAAATGTCCCTCACAGAATCAGAATGCCTGACTATGATGAAGACCAATCTCCAACCAAACACAAATGTTTAAAGTTGTTACATCTGCTACATTTAACTCCACAACCGAAACAACACATGATCATTGTGTAACTTACAAATGTTAACATTTTCGAACATGACATTTTCTTATCAATGTTTCAGCCTTTGTTGTGCAAAATTCAGCGCTGTTGCTTTAACTGTGACTTTAACTGTCACTTCCTCCTAGTAGATATAACCTCTCTCATTTAACATTTCCTGGTTTGAATTTTTGTGAAGTGGCACTTACCCGCCGTCCTTCCAACTCACATGTCCTCAGCTCCCTCAGAGTGAACATGGAGGGTGGTGTCCTCTTGCTATTCTTTGGTGAGTAGTGCAGCAATCTTTTGTTGATCCGAGTGTGTTTTTGGCTTCTGCTTCGTGTGTGTACTAGCAGAGGAATAGTGGATCTTGGCCCCGAGGCGTCAGAACGCTGGTAGCGGAGAGAGTTAAAGCAATGCCAGTGGTGGAGATTGCATTAGTTTGTACTATCGGACCAGGAACTTAACTGTGTTGAATTCTGTGTGAGCAGCAATGAAAAAGTGAAGCTGGCTTTAGATTGGGGGAATGTCGAGCGATTTTGATGACAGCAGCAAGCCAAGAGAGTGTCTGCTACTTCGACTGACCTCCTGGCCCTGTTACACTGCATTGATCAGTGGATGTACCCTGAGGACATTATCAGTTGATTTACATAGTGTTTAATTAGCCTGTTACACCGCCAAATAACTGCTGAGCTCAAACACCAAGTGGGTCCTTTCCACCAATGTGTGAGGCAGAGAATCACTTGCCCAAGAATCGTGTTGAAGGGGTGTTGATTTATGAATCAAACATTAACGCTTCTATTTGTGACAGATTGTATCTACTTGTCGAATTAATGTGGCAGCACGGTAGCACAGTGGTTAGCACAGCTGCTTCACAGCTCCAGGATCCCAGGTTCGATTCCCGGCCTGTGTCACTGTCTGTTCGGAGTCTGCACGTTTTCCCCGTTTCGACGTGGGTTTCCTCCGGGTGCTCCGGTTTCCAACCCACAGTCCAAATATGTGCAGGTTAGGTGGATTGGCCATGCTAAATTGCCCTCAATGTCCAAAAAGGTTAGCTGGGGTTGATGGGCTACTGGGATAAGGTGAACGGATGGGCTGATGTAGGGTGCTCTTTCAAAGAGCCGCTGCTGCAGACTCGATAGGCAGAATGGTCGCCTTCTGCACTGTAAATAACTGAGATGTAATCTCTAATGTGAACAAACACTGGAGCCTTGCAATCGGTGTTTCAGCTGACTATTGTGCTCAGCATTTATCTCTCAGTCTCTTCACACCCTGCACTTACTTTTATCCTCCAATTTCCTTGTGCTACTTGTGGAATTGTTCTTCCCTCTTTGTCTGTTAGGGGCCATTCGTGGAATGTTAAGACCGTCATGCTATTGAATGACTAGATTTCATACTTTCTTGAGCAAATAGCAAATAAACGCGGTCCTTATACTGTAACAGTTACGGTGTTCAAGGCATTAATCCTTTTGAGCTTAGGTTGGAATCAAGTAAGCCAGATTCTTATGTAATAAGTTAATTGAATTTTGGTTCTCCAGCACTGCGTCTCCCAATTCCCCTATTTCTGTCAATTGAATTTCTGGCGCTACCAATCAGCTCACAGCTTCGGCAGCTTTGAAGGAATCGTGGACCAAAAGCATTGACAGAGTCACTTAATTCTGCGCCATTCTGGGGAAGAAACATGCGTTGTAGTTGCCAGTGTTACCACAGGTCGCGGTTTTTATCCCGCACAGGTCAACCAACCCACTCAGTGTCTGTGCAAACAGGTAAACATTGAGGAGGCGGGTGCTGCATTTGTGAATACTAATCCTGCCAAGGTATTGACAAAGCTGGTGGGAACTTTTTTTATTCACAGTATTGTGACATTTTCTGCTGCATATATTTGGAGCTGTTCCTTTATCTTTGAGTCAATTTCATTTCTCACAGTTGCTAAGTTCCTCTTTCTTTGTCGTGAATCTAATTTGAGTTGAAACCACAGTCTTCCTGTCTGTTGCTCAGTGCTTTTTCTCCCATTTATATCAATGGCAATTGTCAGCATGTTTGATGTGCTTTCTGCTCTGTTACATTTCCTAATTTCAGGCGCTGTGTGATAATTTCCAGTGTATGTGTTGCGGTCTGCACAACTGAACTTTCCTCACTGATACTTCAGTCAGGGCTCAGCTGTATGAACGTGTCTTCAAACCTTCTCCTCATTCTCCTTTCTACAAATGAGCAACAAACTGAGCAGTCTGTCTGCGGAGGGGGCGGAGTCAAATGTCCTTGATTAAAACAGCTATCAAAACTCCTCAGAACATTTCTCCCCATCTACATCTTTCACAATATACATGATCACTTTTCACAGATACATCCATTCCATAATGGAACTCCGCCAGTTGTACTGCACAGTCTGTTTGGTAATCTGTGAAGAAATCTCCCATCTCTACAATGTACATTTCTGCTCTCATCTATTTTTCGGTCTCGAAATCAATCAGTCGCATAACTATTTCTGAACAGTTGGAGCATGGGACCTCATTAACTAATATTTAATATTTGGGTTCATCTGTCAAAGTCCCAGCGTGGAGCTGCAGTTGATTGGAATACAGGAACATAGGAGCAGGAACAGAATATTCAACGCCTTGTTACTGCTCCTTCACTCAACAGGATCATAGCTGGTCCTCCACAATAACAGCATGTTCGTTCACTATCAAGTTATCGGTTGATGTATTTTATACTCGAAAGTTTTCGACATATATCTTCAACATGCCAAGGATTTAGCCCAGAGTTATCTATCATAGAATTTACAGTGCAGAAGGAGGCCATTCGCCCTATCGAGTCTGCACCGCCTCTTGGAAAGGGCACCCTACCCAAAGTCAACACCTCCACCCTATCCCTATAACCCAGTAACCCCATCCAACACTAAGGGCAATTTTTGGGCACTAAGGGTTATTTATCATGGCCAATCCACCTAACCTGCACATATTTGGACTGTGGGAGGAAACCGGAGCACCTGAAGGAAACCCACGCACACACGGGGAGGATGGGCAGACTCCGCACAGATAGTGACCCAAGCCGGAATCGAACCTGGGACCCTGGAGCTGTGAGGCAATTGTGCTATCCACAATGCTACCGTGCTGTCTATTGGAGCGAACGCTAAAGAGTCAGCAGATTTTGAGTGACGAATGTCCTCCTGATCTATGTCTAAAATGGTCTCCTTGTAATTTAGAGACAGTCTCCCCAGGCTGCCAGGAAACATGCATTCTCCATCCACCAGTCGAGTCTTAGAGAGTAATGTTTGGTTCAGTCCGATCATCTGTCATTCGCAACTGTACACTAGAGAACACAAACACATTTTTATCAGTGTCTCCTGAGGGGACAGCTACGCAATCCCTGGGATGGATATAGTGAAGCGAGTCCACTATTTCTGTGGCCCATATGTTTGTTCTTATGCCAGAAGGCCACAATTATAGGGAAAGCTGCGGATATTGTTTCACCATGGCTCTCTCTAAATGCAAGAAAACATTTATATTCCTGTCCGAAAACATTCTTGCAATTAATGACATTGTACATTTTGACATCCTAGTTGTTTGATGAATTTCCATGCCAGCTTTTCGTGAGATATGGACAATGACATCCAAGTTCCTGAGAATGAAATAACTGAGCATTTGGAAAGTGGGGAACGGATCGGTCCAAATCGGCATGGATTTACTGAAGGGAAATCATGCTTGACCAATCTTCTGGAATTATTCAGTATGTGACCAATTATTATTCAGAGTGTACAATGGTAAGCCATTTGTTGCTGTGTATCTATACTTTCAAATGGCTTTTGACAAGATCCCTTAAAAGACAGTGCTGGACAATATTGTAGCTCATGGTATTGTGGGTAATAGATTGAAGTGGATAAAGAACTGGTTGGCAGACAGGAAGCAGAGAGTGGGAATAAAGTGGCCATTTCAGAGTGGCAGGCAGCGGCAATTGATGTACCGCAGGGTTCAGTGCTGGGGTCCCAGCTATTCACAATATTCATCAGTGATTTGGACGAAGCAATTGCAAGCAGTATCTCAAAATTTGCAAACGACACAAAGCTGGGTGGCAGTGTGTGCTGTGAGGAGGATGCAAAGAGGCGGCAGGGTGATTTGTACAGGCTGGTGGAATGGGCACGCACCTGCCAATTGCAACACGATGTGGATAAATGTGAGGTATCCACTTTGGTGGCAAAGCAGGAAGGATGATTAATATGTTAACAGTGGCAGTTTAGGAAAAGGGGAAGTGCAACGAGATCTGGGTGTCATGGTTGAACACAGCAGGCGGTGACGAAAACGAATGGCATGCTGGGCTTCATAGCGAGAACATTTGAGCACAAGAGTAGGGATGTCTTGCTGCAGTTATACAGGGCCTTGAAGAGTCCACATCTTGAGTACTGCGTGGAGATTTGGTCTCCTAGTTTGAGGAAGGACATTCTTCCTTTTGAGGGTGTCAAGAGAAGATTCAGCAGATTAATTCCAAGGATGGCAGGGCTGGTGTATGAAGAAAGACTGGATAAACTAGGCTTGTATTCAGTTGGAGTTTCGAAGAAAGCGAGGCGATCTCATAGAAACATATTAAATCCTGATGGAACTGGGCAGGCTGGATGCGGAAGAATGTTCCCGATGTTGGGTCCTCCACAACAAGGGGCCACAGCCTAAGAATAAAGGGGGAAGCCATTCAGGACTGAGCTGAGAAAGAACGTCTTCTCAGAGAGCTGTGAACTTGTGGATTTACAAACCACAGAAAGCTGTTGGGGCCAGCAAGTTGGATATATTCAAGAGGGAGCTGGACTTGGCCCTTGCGGCTAAAGGGATCAAGGGGTACTGAGACCAATAGGGAGTGGGATACTGAATTTGCATGATCAGCCATGATCATATTGAATGGTGGTGCAGGCTCGATGGGCCGAATGCCCTCCGACTACATCTATATTCTACGTTTCCATGTTAATATCAAATCTCTCACTATTTCGTAAAAACTCTGACTTTCTGCTTTTCCAACCAAAGCGGAAAACATAACATTTTTACCACATTACGGTCCATCCGCCAGGTTGATGTCCACTCACCTGTCCTCTCAGAATCCCATGATGCCTCCTTCCATCGCCACTCAAGTGACTTCTCCACCTGGCTGCGTGCTGACAGCATATTTGCAGCTGTTGCCTTTATACCTGTCACCAAACTCATCGATAGAAATTGTGAACAGCTGGAGCCCAATCACAGATCCTTGTGGTTCCCCTGTTTAAACCTTGCCCGAGAGCATGAAATGACTTCCTTTATTGCTGTATTCCTTCCGTATGTAAACGTCTTTTCAGTTCATGCCAGGATATCGTTGCTGTTCACATGTACCCTACTTTTGCCCATTCATTTTGCGTATCGGACAGTTCTGACTTCCGTCTGTAAACTCAATGCATCATGCCAATTGCTCTTACAGGAATGTCCTTCCTGGGATTAGGTTTCTAGTGATGTCCATCACCCACCTCTTGAACCTGATCTCTCTCTCAGAGCTTGAAGCAGTTGAAGTTGTAACTTGTTACTCTATTCAGGGACAGACAAATGTTGCACAGTGTCTGATAACACCCTCCAACCTAACCAATTTAGTCCATGTGATGCCCACAAATGCATCCATCCATGTTTAGATGAGGACGTGCTGGTGCAATATTAACTGTATTTATTTATTTATGTGACTGGAATTCAGATTACATCAATAAATACCTGTGAACTAGTCTGCTGCTGCTCTCACAGGTGTGATACACTTTGGAAGGATAATATTGTTTAAAACTGAAGTCTTGCCAACAATATATCCACGATAGGTTCTAATTCTCTTGACCTGAAACAAACTTCCCACTCGGATGAGAGAGAGTCTTGTAGTGTGTGTTAAATTACAACTGATCATATGTGAAGGGTTCTTGAACTGCAGACATGGATTGTCAGTTCGTGCATTCTCTATTAATTCACGACTCAGTGCATTTGTTATTATTTGTATTTATAGTAGATAAAGAGGTCATTCAGACGAAGAGCTCAGGTGTTGTCATTGACACTCCACACCATCCTCCTCTTATACTGGTTCATACAACCTTATCAGTACTTCCTCTAACTCTTTTGTATCAGTCAAATGTTTACAACCAAATTTCCCCTGAATGACATGAATGTTACCAGCATCAGCTAATCTGGAAAGTATCAACTTCTATATCCCGTGCACTCCCTGGGGGGGGGAAAACATCTCCTCAATTGCACATTCCATACATCGATATAAAGGCCGACCTCCCGGTTTTATAGCTGGATGCTGACCCGATCACAAGAGAATAAAGGCAATGTTAGATAAGTTCAGCACGTCCAGCAGCATCTGTGGTGAGAAGCAGTTAACATTTCAGATCTAAATGACGATTCTACTGAACTGGCTCTGCTGACTCTGTGATGATTTTGAGCGGAAGGAACCCATGAAATGGAAATTAGACTGCTGTTCAGCCCGTGGCCTGGACAGAGCAGATACTCTGGTTGCCCTGGATGTCCTCTGTGACGGCCAATCAGCTCAGTGTGCCAAAGCTATAGAAAGGAAGCATTGACCAAGTGTGGTGATAACGCTGCTGAACCAGTGTTCAATGCAGCGAAGTGAACATGCGCTGAATGGGCGGGGAATTAGCAAAGATAGAAACAGAGCTAGAAAGGCCTTTAGTTCAGTATTACAACTGTGGTTCTCAGCACAGGCAATCAAGTTCAAACTGGCTTTCATGATGTATATGGTTATGCGGTGGGACATTGACCAATGGCATGATTCAGTCATGAAGTAGGAGCTTCCGGAGATATGGGAAGTTAAGTTAAAGAGCAGCACTTGAAGCCAATAATGGAACGTTCTGGAATGTCTAATTTAGATTATTCTGTTAGATCTGAGTCAAGATCCTTCCGGAAACAGCTAAGTTCCTCTTTTCTCAACTGAAGTCTCTTCGAGGTCAAAACTTTTCTTTCCACTCTGACACTTAAGTGCTATTTCTGTTATCTTTAATACCGACCACGTTCAAAACGTTGGCTTAATTTTCCAGTCTTTCTTGTAGGAGTACGTTCCTGGAAGACTCTGTATATGTTAGGAGCTGATGAATTTATCAGTTATACAATCTAACGCTCCTCTTGAGAAAACCAGGCTGTGTTCTCCCTCTGACAACCTGTATTAACTTCACTTCCTCATTCAGTCTGCTGGAGTTTAGCACACCATTGATATAGAGGTCTGTAGACTGAGAGGAGACTAATGAGAGGCAATGCTCTTTGTGCTCAGAATTTCCTTGTCATTTCTCACACACATTGATACATAGAAGTTGGCGGTAGGAGGAGGCCTTTTGGCCCTTCGAGCCTGCTCCTCCATTCATCACGATTATGGCCGATCATCCAACTCAATAGCCTAATACTGCTTTCTCCCCATAGCCTTTGATCCCATTCTCCACATGTGCTATATCCAGCCGCCTCTTGAATATATTCAATGTTTTAGCATCAACTACTTCCTGCGGTAATGAATTCCACAGGCTCGCCACTCTTTGTGTGAAGAAATGTCTCCTTATCTCTGTCTGAAATGTCTTACCCTGAATCCTCAGGCTGTCACCACTGGTTCTGGACACACACATCATTGGTAACCTCTTCCATGCATCTACCCTGTCTAGTCCTGTTAGAATGTTTTACGTCTAAGGACGGCATGTAGCGCAATGGATCGCACTGGGACTCTGGCTTTGAGGACCCGCGTTCGAATCCCCGCCTTGGGTTACTGTCCGTGTGGAGTTTGCATATTCTCCCCATGCCTGCGTAGGTTTCGCCTCCACTACTCAAAGATGTGCAGGTTAGGTGGGTTGGCCACGCTAAATTGCCCCTTAATTAGAAAAATGATAATTGGATAGTATAAATTGATATAAATAAACAAAAATAATTTTTTTTTATTTTTTATTTTTTTAAATAAATAAACACAAATAAGTTTATAATCCTCTGTGAGATCATCCCTCATTCTTCTGAACTCCAGAGAGAACAATCCCAACCTTGTCAATCTCTCCTCATATGTCCCGCCATCCCTGAAATCTGTCTGGTAAACCTTCGCTGCACTCCCTCGAGAGCAAGAACATCCTTCCTCAGAGAAGGAGACCAAAAGTGCACACAATACTCCAGGTGTGGCCTCACCAAGGCTCTGTATAATTGCAACAACACTACCTACTTCTATACTCGAAAGGTCTCGCAGGATGGGAATAGAGGGATACGGACCCAGGAGGTGTAGAAAATTGTAGTTTAGTCGGGCAGCATGGTCGGCACGGGCTTGGAGGGCCGACGCGCCTGTTCCTGTGCTGTACTTTTCTTTGCTCTTTGTTCTTTGTTCAATTCAGACCAACATACAATTGGCCTTCTTTACCGCCTGCTGCACCTGCATGCTCACCTTCAGCGACTGGTGCACAATGACACCCAAGTCCCGCTGCACACTCCCCTCTCCCAATATACAACTATTCACCTAGGAATTTGTCTTCCTGTTTTTGCTTCCACAATGAATAACCTCACACTTATCCAAATTATACTGCATCTGCCATTGATTTGCCCACTCACCCAACATGTCCAGATCTTGCTGTAGGATCCCTCCATCCTCGTCACAGTTCACCCTCCCACCTAACTTGGTATCATCTGCAAACTTTGAGATGTTACATTTTGTTCCCTCATCCAAATTATTCATATATATTGTTAATATCTGGGGCCCCAGCACCGATCCCTGTGTTACCCCACTGGTTACTGCCTGACAATTTGAAAAGGACCCATTAATCCCTACTCTTTGTTTACTCTCTGCCAACCCGTTTTCTATCCGCCTCAATACACTTCCCCCAATCCCATGTGCTTTAATCTTGTACAAAATCGCTTTTGCGGGACTTTGTCAAACGCCTGCTGCAAGACCAAATATACCACATCGACTGCCTCCCCCTTGTCAACTGTACTGGCTGCCTGTTTAAAGAATTCGAACAGATTTGGCCAGCATGATTTTCCCTTCATAAATCCATGCTGTCTCTGACTGATCGTGCCAGTGATTTCTAAGTGTTCCACTATAAAGTCCTTGATAATGGTTCAATCATTTTCCCCACTACCGATGTTGGCTTACTGGTCTATAATTCCCTGCTTTCTCTCACCCTCCCTTTTTGAATATCGGAGTGACGTGAGCTACCCTCCAATCTGAAGGGACAGTTCCAGAGTCTATAGAATCCCGGAAGATGGCCACCAATGCATCCAGTATTTCCAGAGCCACATCCGAAAGCACTCTGAGATGCAGATTCCCACGCCCTCGATATTTATCCACCATCAATCCTATCGATTTCCTAGCACCATTACTCTACTAATGTTGATCTCCCTCAGTTCTTCCCTCTCACTAAACCTTTCATTCTCCAACATTTCTGGTGTCTGATTTGCGACCTCTTTTGTGAAGACAGAACCAAAGTGTGTACTCCGTTGCTCAGCCATTTCGTTCTCGCTTTTTGTGCATCCCATGTTTCTGTCTCTAGGCATAGACTGTGGCAATTGAGACTGTATATCACAGTCTCAATTGCCACAGTCCATGCCTCCATCTTTTCCATATTGCAACCAGGGCATTGAGATTCACATGATTTGTCTTTTCCTGGACACGTGTGGATCGGTAAAGATCTGTGACGTTTACACTCACACACTCCACGCAGCTGCACCACTTCGTCTTTATAAAGATTGCACTCAGTCAGCAAATGGAGCTTGTGTGTTATTTAAAACTACTTTAATTCGAGGACTTTCCTGAAGATAATGTGAGGTTATTGATCCTTACCATGGAATATTAGTCGTTTACATAAATGGAGCACCCAGTATCACAAATATAATTATATTCACGGGAGTCCGTTACCAAGCATGATCTTGCCCTGCTGTGCTCTGAGGAGAATAACTGTAATTATCATTCGTCTCCATATAAAGTAAGTGTCACCCTCCCTGATACAATTGGATCAATCTCATTTCATCCCTATCAATTGTTGGATACCCTCCCTAAAGTACATGTTCAAAATTGGAAATGATGGCATGTTCAGGCATGACCGGTGACTTTTTTCAGAATCATTTATTTCATAAAACCATGGAGGAAAGAAGTACTGCATGGGGCCCGTCTAGTCGATTTCGCAACTCAATGAAATTATATCCGTTCTGGTCTGCTAATCAATAACTCCCGCTTTTCTGGCTTATCCCCATAATCATTGATTCCCTCACTGATTAAAAGCCTGTCTATTTCAGCCTCGTATTTGTCAACGGCCAAGATCTCCAGACATCTGAAATAAGGAATTCCACAGGATCACTGCCACATTAGAGAATAAATCCCTCCTCACATATCTCTGAAAAGATCGGTCCTGAACCTGGGATTATGCCCTCTTGTCCGAGACTCTCTCACAAGGGGAAACAACCATTCCCCATTTACCCTGTCAAGCCTTTCTTGACAATTCTATATTTCTCAATAATGTTCTCATCTGATCTTTCTATGTTTAGAGATCCTTTAATCTTTACTATTTCACAGAGTCTTCCGCATTACCAGTAGTTTGAGTATTTTGTATATGTGGACACTCTTCTCAATGTCAGATGTTAGACAATCAATCAGAAGTACAATGCTTACTGTACAACTACAGTAGTACAACTACTGTCTCCCTCCTTCCTGGAATATCGGTGTAATATTAGTAAGGTTTCAAGCGGCTCCATTCATTCAGGCTGACGGGGATTTGAGAATATTACGACGAATGCACTTGTTATCGCTGTGGTTCACTTCCATTGAGACCCGCGGTTCAAGGCCTTAGATTTGACGGGACTTGTAATTCTTCACTTCCATAAATGTGCCCCGTATGTGTTGTACCCTTTCTGTCTTGGTTTTAGCTCCCTCCCACTTTTTCGCCGACCAATCCCTGGATGGTTGTTCCCTAATTTACTTTGAACACAATATTTCTCTCCGTATCATTCTCTCGCGTCTGTCTGTCCATCTGTCTGACTCTCTCCATCTGTACACGTGAGGGTCCCTGTATCCATCATCCTATGTGTGTTTCTCCCTGACGGTCACTCGGTCTCTCTCTCTCTCTCTCTCTCTGGCCGTATGGCTGTATCTGTCTGTCTGCCTCTCTGTTTGTTTGTGCAGCTCTCTCTGCCCGTCTGTCTATCTCTCTCTCCCTCATTCATAGTCTCTCTCTCTCTCTCTTTCTCTCACTGTCTCTCTCACCCTCTCTCTCTCTCCATCTCTCTCTGTGTGGCTGTATCTGTCCGTCTGCCTACTATGTCTGTTCGTGTATCTTTCTCTGCCCGTCTGTCTATCTTTCTGTCCCTCAATCAGTTTCTCTCTCTCTCTCTCTTTCTCTCACTGTCTCTTTCATCCTCTCTTTCTCTCTCTCTTTCCGTGTGATTGCAAGAGGATTCAGTCTGTAAGTCCGCCACTATTGGTGATGCCCGGTACAGTAATTAATTATTTAATTTGTTCAAATTATTTAAACAAGATTCTCAGAATGTATCGTCACTCGCCTTATAAAAAACATCTTCCCCTGACCCATTGTTTTTCAGTGATGTGTTAATATGATGTTTATTTTGTCTGAGTTGATCTATTTCTGATCTGTGACCACAGGTTTCCGTTATAATATTTACCAACTCTGTTAAATTTAACCAGATACATTTTCATATGTTTAAGCTTTTGTTAATCTTAATCGAGGACTCTTTACGTTAATGCACCAAGTTTGAAATTGTGACAGTTACAAAACTACACTTGTAAACTGAATTGAAGCACGAAACGGATCGAATAATTTAAACTGCACTTCCTCCATTATTCTGCTTAATCTGCTAACACCATTGAGATAGAGATCTGTACAGAGGGAGGAGACTAATGTCCTTTTGTATACACTGTACAGTAGCTGCTGCTTGTGGTCAACATTTATCCGGCAACCTTCACATGTTCAATAAAAAAACTCTATGGTGAATGCAGCCAGCCGTTTAATGATGGTGGATACAGATATAGGCAGACATAAACTGACACAGAGACAGAGACACAGACTGGGACAGACAAACAGAGAGCGACAGACAGAGGCCCAGGTTAATACAGGTATACAGGCACAGACTGCTAAACAGAATGTGACAAATGCATAGAGAGAGCTGGACACACAGAGTGAGACAGAGACACAGATTAATACAGATATACAGACAGAGGCAGCTAAACAGAATGTGACAAATGCAGAGAGACAACAGGAAAATCGGAGTGAGACAGAGGCACAGATTAATACAGATGTAAAGACATGGGGAGCACGGTAGCATAGTGATTAGCTTAATTGCTTCACAGCTCCATGGTCCAAGGTTCGATTCCCGGCTTGGGTCACTGTCTGTGCGGAGTCTGCACGTTCTCCCCGTGTGTGAGTGAGTTTCCTCCGCGTGCTCCGGTTTCCTCCCACCGTCCAATCATGTGCAGGTTAGGTGGATTGGCCATGCTAAATTGTCCTTAGTGTCCAAAATTGCCCTTAGTGCGAGGTGGGGTTACTGGGCAATGGGGATAAGGTGCAGGTGTGGGCTTGGGTAGGGTGCTCTTTCCAAGATGTGGTGCAGACTCGATAGGCCGAATGGCCTTCTTATGCACTGTGAACTCTATCTATAAACAGCTAGCTAAACAGAATGTGCCAAATGCATAGAGACAGCCGGATAAGCAGAGTGAGAGGCAGACACAGGTTAATACAGGTATACAGACTAGACAGCGAAACAGAATGTGACAAATGCATAGAGACAGCCAGACAGAGACACAGATTAATACAGATATACAGACACAGACAGCGAAACAGAATGTGACAAATGCACAGAGATAGTCGGACAGAGTGACACACAGACACAGATTAATACTGATAGACAGACACAAACAGCTGGTAGATTGTGACAAATGCATAGAAACTGCCGGACAGTATGAGACAGAGACACAGATTTATACAGATAGACAGACATAGCCAGCGAAACAGAATGTGACAAATGAATAGAGACAGCCGGAGAGAGTGAGACAGAGACACAGATTAATACAGATCTACAGGTACAGACGGCTAAACAGAATGTGACAAATGCATAGCGATAGCAGGACAAACAGAGTGAGACACAGACACAGATTAATACAGATATAGAGGCACAGACAGCTACACAGATTGTGTGAAATGCATAGCGACAGTCACAGAGTGAGACAGAGACACAGATTAATATGTTGCTCAGAAGGGAAGGGGGAGAGGAGTAGAGCATTAGTCATTGGAGACTCCATAGTAAGGGGGATAGATAGGAGATTCTGTGGGAACGAGAGAGTCTCGCGGTTGGTGTGTTGGCTCCCAGGTGCCAGGATGCGTGATGTCTCGGATCGTGTTTTCGGGATCCTTAAGGGGGAGGGGGAGCAGCCCCAAGCCGTGGTCAACGTAGGTACCAACGACATAGGTAGGAAAAGGGATAGGGATATAAGGCAGGAATTCAGGGATCTAGGGTGAAAACTTAGATCTAGGACAAACAGAGTTATGAAAATGAAATGAATGAAATGAAAATCACTTATTGTCACAAGTAGGCTTCAAATGAGGTTACTGTGAAAAGCCCCTAGTTGCCGCATTCCAGCGCCTGATCGGGGAGGCTGGTACGGGAATTAAACCGTGCTTCTGGCCTGCCTTGGTCTGCTTTAAATCCAGCAATTTAGCCCTGTGCCAAGCCAGCCCCTATTATCTCTCGGTTGTTACCCGTGCCACGTGACAGCGAGACGAGGAATAGGGAGAGAGAGAGGAGTTGAACACGTGGCTACAGGGATGGTGCAGGAGGGAGGGTTTCAGATTTCTGGATAATTGGCGCTCATTCTGGGTTCGGTTGGACCTCTACAAACGGGATGGTCTACACCTCGACCAGAGGGGTTCCAATATCCGGGGGCGGGGGGAATTTTGTAATGCTCTTGGGGAGAGTTTAAACTAGTTCAGAAGGGGCTTGGGAACCTGAATTGTAGCTCCAGTATACAGGAGATTGAGAGTAGTGAGGTCATGACTAAGGTTTCAAAGTTGCAGGAGTGTACCGGGAGGCAGGTAGGTGGATTAAAATGTGTCTTCTTCAATGCCAGATTAATCCGGAATAAGGTGGGTGAACTTGCGGCATGGGTTGGTACCTGGGACTTCGATGTTGTGGCCATTTCGGAGAGCAGGGACAGGAATGGTTGTTGCAGGTGCCGGGATTTCGATATTTCAGTAAGCACAGGGAAGGTGGTAAAAGAGGGGGAAGGGTGGCATTGTTAGTCAAGGACAGTATTACGGTGGCAGAAAGGACGTCTGACGAGGACTCGTCTACTGAGGTAGTATGGGCTGAGGTTAGAAAAAGGAAAGGAGAGTCACCCTGTTCGGGGTTTTCTATACGCCTCCGAAAGGTTCCAGAGATGTTGAGGAAAGGATTGCAAAGATGATTCTGGATAGGAGTGAAAGCAGCAGGGTAATTGTTATGGGGGACTTTAACTTTCCAAATATTGACTGGAAACGCTATAGTTCGGGGACTTTAGATGGGTCTGTTCTTGTGCAATGTGTGCAGGAGGGTTTCCTGACACAGTATGTAGACAGAACAACGAGAGGCGAGGCCATATTGGATTTGGTACTGGGTAATGAGCCAGGAAAGGTGTTAGATTTGGAGGTAGGTGAGCACTTTGGTGATAGTGACCACAATTCGATTAAGTTTACTTTAGTGATGGTAAGGGATAGGTACATAACGTAGGGCAAGAGTTATATCTGGGGGAAAGGCAATTATGATGCGATGAGGCATGACTTAGGATGAATCGGATGGAGAGGAAAACTGGAGGGGATGGGCACAATGGAAATGTGGAGCTTGTTCAAGGAAAAGCTACTGCGTGTCCTTGATAAGTCTGTACCTGTCAGGCAGGGAGGAAGTGGTCCAGAAAGGGAACCGTAGTTTTCTAAAGCAGTCGAAACACTTGTCAAGAGGAAGAAGGAGGCTTATGTAAAGATGAGACATGAAGGTTCAGTTAGGGCGCTAGAGATTTACAAGTTAGCTAGGAAGGACCTAAAGAGAGAGCTCAGAAGAGCCAGGAGGGAACATGAGAATCTTTGGCAGGTAGGATCAAGGATAACCCTAAAACTTTCTATAGATATGTCAGGAATAAAAGAATGACTGGGGTAAGAGTAGGGCCACTCAAGGACGTAGTGGGAACTTGTGCGTGCAGTCCGATGAGATAGGAGAGGTGATAACTGAATATTCTTTTACTAAAGTTTTGTACAGCTGCATCATCACCTCACGGCTCTTAAATTCAATCGCTCCGTTAATGAACGCTAGCACACCATAGGCCTTCTTCACAGCTCTATCCACTGGAGTGGCAACTTTCAAAGATGTATGAACATGGACCCCATGATCGCTCTGCTCCTCCACATTGTCAAGGACTCTACCGTTAACCCTGTTTTCCGCATTCATATTTGTCCTTCCAAAATGGACAACCTCACACTTTTCAGAGTTAAACTCCATCTTCCACTTCTCAGCCCAGCTCTGCATCCTATCTATGTCTCTTTGCAGCCGACAACAGCCCTCCTCACTATCCACAACTCCACCAATCTTCGTATAGTCTGCACATTTACTGGCCCGCCCTTCAACTCCCTCATCCAAGTCATTAATGAAAATCACAAACAGCAGAGGACCGAGAACTGATCACTGCGGTACGCCACTGGTAACTGGGATGCAGGCTGAATATTTCCCATCCACCACTACTCTCTGACTTCTATCGGTTAGCCAGTTCGTTATCCAACTGGCCAAATTTCCAACTATCCTATGCATCCTAACATTCTGCAGAAGCCTACCATGGGGAATCTTATCAAATGCCTTACTAAAATCCGTGTACACTACATCCACTGCTTTACCATCATCCACATGCTTGGTCACCACCTCAAATAATTCAATAAGACTCGTAAGGCAAGACCTACCCCTCACAAATCCGTGCTGACTATCCCTAATCAAGCAGTGTCTTTCCAGATGCTCAGAAATCCTATCCTTCAGTACCATTTCCATTACTTTGCCTCCCACCGAAGTAAGACTAACTGGCCTGGAATTCCCAGGGTTATCCCTATTCCCTTTTTTGAACAGCGGCACGACATTCGCCACTCTCCAATCCCCTTGTACCACCCCTGTTGACAGTGAGGACTAAAAGATCATTGCCAACGGCTCTGCCATTTCATCTCTTGCTTCCCATAGAATCCTTGGATATATCCCGTCAGGCCCGGGGGACTTGTCTATCCTCAAGTTTTTCAAAATGCCCAACACATCTTCCTTCCTAACAAGTATGTCCTCGAGCTTACCAGTCTCTTTCACACTGTCCTCTCCAACAATATGGCCCCTCTCATTTGTAAATACAGAAGAAAAGTACTCGTTCAAGAGCTCTCCTATATCTTCAGACTCAATACACAATCTCCCGCTACTGCCCTTGATCGGACCTACCCTCGCTCGAGTCATTGTCATATTTCTCACATATGTGTAAAAGTCCTTGGGGTTTTCCTTGATCCTACACGCCAAAGATTGTTCATGCCCTCTCTTAGCTCTCCTAATCCCTTTCTTCAGTCCCCTCCTGGCTATCGTGTATCCCTCCAACGCCCTGTCTGAACCTTGTTTCCTCAGCCTTACATAAGTCCCCTTTTTCCTCTTAACAAGACATTCAACCTCTCTTGTCAACCATGGTACCGTCTCTTCTCTGCCTGACAGGGACATACATATCAAGGACACGTAGTACCTGTTTCTTAAACTAGTTCCACATTTCACTTGTGTCCTTCCATGACAGCCTATGTTCCCAACTTACGCACTTCAATTCTTGTCTGACAACGTCGTATTTACCCTTCCCCCAATTGAAAAGCTTGCCCTGTTGCACGCACCTATCCATCTCCATTACTAAAGTGAAAGTCACAGAATTGTGGTCACTATCTCCAAAATGCTCCCCCACAAAGAAATCTATCACTTGCCCTGGTTCATTACCAAGTACTAAATCCAATATTGCCCCTCCTCTGGTCGGACAATCTACATACTGTGTTAGAAAAGCTTCCTGGACACACTGCACAAACACCACCACATAGACAAACACAGACTCACAGACTGAGACAGACACACAGAAAGGGTCAGTAGCATATATTGAAATGTTCATGCTAAGATCGCTTCCCCACAAAACGATGCATGGTATAACTTGTCATTGCACGGTAATTCACTGTCTTTAAACTTTGGCGCTATTTCTCGTGGTCCATCCATGTGTCAGATGTGGTCCCTCACACCCCTCCGCGTGAACGCCCACTCCCAATAGACCGGGCTGAGAGAGGATATTCAGAGGGACATGACGTCATATCCCACACCAGCTCATTCAGAACTTTGGAAACATATCTGAATACAATCCTGTTCTCAAATCGCTCCACCTCCCGCTTGTTTTCTCAATAGACTTCAATCAGAATTGTCTGATTATCAATGACATGCCAGTGCAAACAACCACTGCTCCTTCAGCCAATCAACAGCTTTAGTTATTTACCAAACATCTATAACCGCCAATTAATCTTGCTGTGCACCAAGGAGAAAGCCCTCAAATTGTCATATCTCCCCACCCAATAAAGTCCCTGTCCTCGGGCAGATGTATCGAGCAGTCTGCCTGTAACCCTTTATAATACTGTCCGACTCATCCGAAAGTGGTTCCTTCATAATTCGACGCAAAAAAACGCGACTGCTCGGACGGTCAATTTTTTTCCCAGAATTTATTCTTTCATAACGCGCAGTACGGTAGCACAGTGGGTAGCACTGTGGCTTCACAGCTCCAGGGTCCCAGGTTCGATTCCCCGCTGAGTCACTGTCTGTGCATGGTCTGCACGTTCTCCCCGTGACTGCGTGGGTCTCCTCCGGGTGCTCCGGTTTCCTCCCACTGTCCAAAGATGTGCAGGTGAGGCGGATCGGCCAAGATAAATTGTCCTTAGTGTCCAAAAAGGTGAGCTGGGGTTGCTGGGTTACGGACATAGGGTGGAGGCGTGGGTTTAACTGGGGTACCCTTTCCTATGGGCCGGTGGAGGCTCGATGGGTCGATTGGCCTCCTCCTGCACTCTATATTCTATGATTTCTATGGTAAGACTACAGGGTCGGGTGTAGGCCATTCGGCTAATCGAGCCATTCAATTAGATCATGACCGATCTGACGTGGTAATCCTCAACACCACGATTCCCGCTCTTTCCGCATAGCTCTCGATTCCATTACTGATTAAAAATCTGTCTATCTCAACACTGAATGTTTTTCACGACCCAACCGTTGGACACATCGGCGGTAAATAATTCCACAGATTCACTGCCCTCTGAAAGAATAAATACCTCCCCATGTCTGTATAAAATGAGATATGTCTTAGTCAGATATTAGTGCCTTTTGAGTTCGACTCCCCCACAAGGGGGACAACGTCAATCATCGACACCGACAATCCACCGTGAGATTCTTATAATTCCCAATAATCTGCTTTCCTTTTTAAAAAGTGAATTTATTACATTGTTTTAAATTATTTTTTGACATATTCATTCGCTTTTACATGCCACTTTGAAGCTTCATGTATGGGAACACTGATCTCAAGGTCAGATGATAGGTACCTAATCTATAGTGTGAGATCTGTGGGAGGCTGCCAACAATTTGGAATTTGCAATTGGTGGGACTATGAGCGCAGACAAGTCATCCAAGGTTACTAATACTGCTCAATAGGTGTATTTTATGGTACACAAACTTTAATCTAAACACATACCTAACCATACTCATATTAAGGAAACCTCTTTGCAATTGACAGCTAATACAGTTTGTAAATTACTGAAAAACACAACTTGATCGCACTATCTAAAGCTTCCAAAATATATTCAAGGTTAGTAACATAATACACTTCAATTTCCACATCTAAATAAAGTCAACATCAGAGCTACTTGCTTCTGAAGAGGAACAACTAAACCGGAGGGCGTAGACTTATTCCGGTTACGGCACAAATTTAGCGTGGGGATTTTCGCGGCTAAACAAATCACTTACAAGGGCCCACCCGAGATGAGAAGTTGTGACCTGACCGCGACAGACTGGAGGGTGGAGTTTATTGTATTTATCAATCAATATCTATGGTAGAAATCAAGCACCAGGGACCATATAGGTAATTGTAACTTAATTTAATAACAATGTAATAAGTAAGTTGGGCAGCACGGTGGTACAGTGGTTAGGAGTGCTGCCTCATAGCGCCGAGGTCCAAGGTTCGATCCCGGTTCTGGGTCACTGTCCGTACGGAGTTTCATTCTCCCCGTGTTTACGTTCGTTGCACCCCCACAACCCGAAACTGTGCAGGGCAGGTGGATTGGCCATACTAAATTGCCCCTTAATTGCAACAAAATGATTGGGTACTCTAAATTTATTAAAAACAAGAATATAATGAGTACTTATTTTTTTATTAATTACTTACTGCTAGAAATGTCAGGAAGCGGGCTAAAATGCTTCGCCTGTGAGATGTGGGAAATCCTTGACAGTTCAAGCGTTCAAATCAAGTGTATCTGCAGTATGTATACCCAATTGCAGATCCTCACAGATGCCTTCAATCGGTTGAAGCAGAAGTTGGATCAATTGAGGAGCATTCAGGCGACGAAAAGCATCAGAAAGAGGCGTTCTAGAGACCTGGTCACACCCCCGGTACAGATGGGTGACAGCTGTCATAACAACAAACTTTATTGTCACAAGTAGGTGCATCTGACATGTGGGAGACTTCCAAAGTTTGACTCTGTCTTTCTCTCTCTCTCAGTTATTCTGTATCCATCTGTCTGTCTGTCTGTCTGTCTCCCTCTCCCTCTCTCTCTGTCTGCTACCCCAAGTGACGAATGCTTACTTTAGCTTTTCATTTCCTCTTAAACCCCTTGTCGAATAATATTGCCATGTTTTTTATTCAGTTTCATGTCGCTAAAATCCCCAGCACGTCGGCACAGTGCAATATATCTGCCTGGTAACATATTCTGCAATATGTGTGGAACATTTAAGAGTTAATTAATATTGAAATATGTTAAACATAATTGGATTCGTGCAGGTATGGATCAGTCTGGATAAATAAGTGCAGGGGGTTCAGTCTATCAATCCGACATTTATGACGCCCATTTATTCAATAATTATCTGTTTCATTTTTTCGAAATATTTGACAGAGATTTTCACCAAGCATTGTTCAACAGGGTCAGTAAACAAGACTTCCGATGGCCCATTGCTTCCACTCTCAATGGTTAAGTTTATTTTGTATGAGGAGTTCTGCCTCTGATCTGAAACAACCGGTTTCCGCTACAAACGCTGACTGTCACTAAAATACAACCAGGCGGAATTTAAAATGTTCTATCCACTAATTTTGGATTTTGTTTCTTCATTTATGTATTTCATGTTGCGTTTCGGACAGTGCACAAACTAATTCCAGATTCCGAAAATTGAAACAATATTCGGTTCTTATTATTTAAACGGCACGCTCTGCTTCATCTCCTGGATTTAACTAATTGAATAATCTGTACAGACGGCGGAGATTAATGTTTTTTAGTGAACACATTACGTGTGGATCCATATCGTGCCAGGGACAGGCACACAGATAGTGACAGACACACAAAAAGGTAGAGACAAACAGAGGGAAGCATACAGGGACAGGCAAACAGACAGTCACAGACACACAGAAAGGCAGAGACAAACAGAGGGAAGCACACAGGGACAGACACACAGATAGTGACAGGTACACAGAAAGGCAGGGACAAACAGAGGGAAGCACACAGGGACAGGCACACAGAAAGTGACAGACACACAGAAAGGCAGAGATTAACAGAGGGAAGCACACAGGGCCAGGGACACAGATAGTGACAGACACACAGAAATGCAGAGACAAACAGAGGGAATTGGCAAATAGGGTTAAGGAAAATCCCAAGGCTTTTTACACGTACATAAAAAGCAAGAGGGTAGCCAGATAAAGGGTTGGCCCACTGAAGGATAGGCAAGGGAATCTATGTGTGGAGCCAGAGGAAATGGGCGAGGTACTAAATGAAAACTTTGCATCAGTATTCTCCAAAGAGAAGAAATTGGTAGATGTTGAGTCTGGAGAAGGGTGTGTAGATAGTCTGGGTCACATTGAGATCCAAAAAGACGAGGTGTTGGGTGTCTTAAAAAATATTAAGGTAGATAAGTCCCCATGGCCTGATGGGATCTACCCCAGAATACTGAAGGAGGCTGGAGAGGAAATTGCTGAGGCCTTGACAGAAATCTTTGGATCTCACTGTCTTCAGGGGATGTCCCGGAGGACTGGAGAATAGCCAATGTTGTTTCTCTGTTTAAGAAGGGTAGCAAGGATAATTCAGGGAACTACAGGCCGGTGAGCCTTCAGTGGTAGGGAAATTACTGGAGAGAATTCTTCGAGACAGGATCTACTCCCATTTGGAAGCAAATGGACGTATTAGTGAGAGGCAGCATGATTCTGTGAAGGGGAGGTCGTGTCTCACTAACTTGATAGAGTTATTCGAGGAGGTCACTAAGATGATGGATGCAGGTAGGGCACTGGATGTTGTCTATATGGACTTCAGTAAGGCCTTTGACAAGGTCCCTCATGGTAGACTAGTACAAAACGTGAAGTCACACGGGATCGGGGGGAGCTGGCAAGGTGGATACAGAACTGGCTAGGGCATAGAAGGCAGAGAGTTGCAATGGAAGGATGATTTTCGAATTGGAGGGCTGTGACCGGTGGTGTTCCACAGGGATCAGTGCTGGGACCTTTGCTCTTTGTAGTATATATAAATGATTTGGAGGAAAATGTAACTGGCCTGATTAGTAAGTTTGCAGACGACACAACGGTTGGTGGAATTGCGGATAGCGATGAGGACTGTCAGAGGATACAGCAGGACTTTGATTGTTTGGAGACTTGGGCGGAGAGATGGCCGATGGAGTTTAATCCGGACAAATGTGATGTAATGCATTTTGGAAGGTCTAATGCAGGTAGGGAATATACAGTGAATGGTAGAACCCTCAAGAGTATTGAAAGTCAAAGAGATCTAGGAGTACAGGTCCACAGGTCATTGAAAGGGGCAACACAGGTGGAGAAGGTAGTCAAGAAGGCATACGGCATGCTTGCCTTCATTGGCCGGGACATTGAGTATAAGAATTGGCAAGTCATGTTGCAGCTGTATAGAACCTTAGTTAGGTCACACTTGGAGTATAGTGATCAATTCTGTCGCCACACTACCAGAAGGATGTGGAGGCCTTAGAGTGGGTGCAGAAGAGATTTACCAGAATGTTGCCTGGTATGGAGGGCATTAGCTATGAGGAGCGGTTGAATAAACTCGGGTTGTTCTCACTGGAACGAAGGAGGTTGAGGGGACAACTGATAGAGGTCTACAAAATTATGAGGGGCATAGACAGAGTGGACAGTCAGAGGCTTTTCCCCAGGGTAGAGGGGTCAATTACAAGGGGGCATAGGTTTAAGGTGAGGGGGCAAGGTTTCGAGTAGATGTACGAGGCAAGTTTTTTTACGCAGAGGGTAGTGGGCGCCTGGAACTCGCTACCGGAGGAGGTGGTGGAAGCAGGGACGATAGTGACATTTAAGGGGCATCTTGACAAATACATGAATATGATGGGAATAGAGGGATACGGTCCCAGGAAGTGTAGAAGGTTGTAGTTTAGTCGGGCAGCATGGTCGGCACGGGATTGGAGGGCCGAAGGGCCTGTTCCTGTGCTGTACATTTCTTTGTTCTTTGTTCTTTGTTGACACAGGGACAGGCGCACAGAAAGTGACAGACACACAGAAAGGCAGAGACAAACCGAGAGAAGCACATAGGACAGGCACACAGATAGTGACAGACACACTGAAAGGTAGAGACCAGCAGAGGTAAGCACACAGGGACAGGCACACAGATAGTGACAGACACACAGAAAGGCAGAGACAAACAGAGGAAAGCACACAGGGACAGGCACACAGATAGTGACAGACACACAGAAAGGCAGATATTAACAGAGGGAAGCACACAGGGACAGGCACACAGATAGTGACAGACATACAGAAAGGCAGAGACAAACAGAGTGAAGCACAAAGTGACAGACACACAGATAGTGACAGACACACAGAAAGGCAGAGATTAACAGAGGTAAGCACACAGGGACAGGCACACAGATAGTGACAGACACACAGAAAGGCAGAGACAAACAGAGGGAAGCACACAGGGACAGACACACAGATAGTGACAGACACACAGAAACGCAGAGATTAACAGAGGGAAGCACACATGGACAGGCACGCAGATAGTGACAGACACACAGAAAGGCAGAGACAAACAGGGAAGCACACATGGACAGGCACACAGATAGTGACAGACACACTGAAAGGCAGAGACAAACAGAGGTAAGCACACAGGGACAGGCACAATGAAAGTGACAGACACACCGAAAGGCAGAGATTAACAGACGTAAGCACACAAGGACAGGCACACAGATAGTGACAGACACACAGAAAGGCAAAGACAAACAGAGGGAAGCACACAGGGACAGACACACAGGTAGTGTCAGACACAAAGAAAGGCAGAGATTAACAGAATGAAGCACACGGGCAGAGGAACGCAGATAGTGACAGACACACAGAAAGGCAGAGACAAACAGGGAAGAACACATGGACAGGCACACAGATAGTGACAGACACACTGAAAAGCAGAGACAAACAGAGGTAAGCACACAGGGACAGGCACACAGAAAGGCAGAGATTAACAGAAGTAAGAACACAGGGACAGACACACAGATAGTGACAGACACAATGAAAGGCAGGGATTAACAGAGGTAAACACACAGGTACAGGCACACAGATAGTGACCGCCACACAGAAAGGCAGAGATTAACAGAGGGAATCACAAAGGGACGGACACACAGAAAGTGACAGACACACAGAAAGGCAGAGATTAACAGAGGGAAGCACACAGGGACAGGCACACAGATAGTGACAGACAGACAGAAAGGCAGAGATTAACAGAGGTAAGCACCCAGGTACAGGCACACAGATAGTGACAGACACACTGAAAGGAAGAGACAAACAGAAGTAAGCACAGAGGGACAGGCACACAGATAGTGGCAGGCACACAGAAATGCAGAGATTAACAGAGGTAAGCACACAGGTACTGGCACACAGATAGTGACAGACACACTGAAAGGGTAAGACAAACAGAAGTAAGCACGCAGGGACAGACACACAGCTAGTGGCAGGCACACAGAAATGCAGAGATTAACAGAGGTAAGCACACAGGGACAGACATACAGAAAGTGACAGGCACACAGAAATGCCGAGAATAACAGAGGTAAGCACACAGGGACAGACACACAGATAGTGACAGACACACAGGAAGGCAGAGACAAACAGAAGGAAGCACACAGGGACAGGCACACAGAAAGTGACAGACACACAGAAAGGCAGGGATTACCAAAGGGAAGCACACAGGGACAGGCACACAGATAGTGACAGACACACAGAAAGGCAGAGATTAACAGAGGGAAGCACACAGGGACATGCACACAGAAAGTGACAGACACACAAAAAGGCAGAGACAAGCAGAGGGAAGCACACAGGGACAGACACACAAAAAGTGACAGACCCACAGAAAGGCAGGGATTACCAAAGGGAAGCACACAGGGACAGGCACACAGATAGTGACAGACACACAGAAAGGCAGGACAAACAGAGGTAAGCACACAGAGACAGACACACAGACAGTGGCAGACACACAGAAATGTAGAGACAAAACAGAGGTAAGCACACAGGGACAGTCACACAGAAATTGACAGACACACTGAAAGACAGAGATTAACAGAGGTAAGCACACAGGGACAGACACACAGATAGTGACAGACACACTGAAATGCAGAGACAAACAGAGGTAAGCACACAGGGACAGGCACACAGATAGTGACATACACACAGAGAGGCAGAGACAAACAGTGGGAAGAACACAGAGACAGGCACACAGATAGTCACAGACACACAGAAAGGCAGTGACAAACAGAGGGAAGCACACAGGGACAGACACACAGATAGTGACAGGTACACAGAAAGGCAGAGACAAACAGAGGTAAGCACACAGGGACAGGCACACAGAAAGTGACAGACACACAGAAAGGCAGAGATTAACAGAGGGAAGCACACAGGGACAGGCACACAGATAGTGACAGGCACACAGAAAGGCAGAGATTAACAGAGGGAAGCACACAGGGACAGGCACACAGATAGTGACAGGCACACAGAAAGGCAGAGATTAACAGAGGGAAGCACGCAGGGACAGGGACACAGATAGTGACAGACACACAGAAATGCAGAGACAAACAGAGGGAATTGGCAAATAGGGTTAAGGAAAATCCCAAGGCTTTTTACACGTACATAAAAAGCAAGAGGGTAGCCAGATAAAGGGTTGGCCCACTGAAGGATAGGCAAGGGAATCTATGTGTGGAGCCAGAGGAAATGGGCGAGGTACTAAATGAAAACTTTGCATCAGTATTCTCCAAAGAGAAGAAATTGGTATATGTTGAGTCTGGAGAAGGGTGTGTAGATAGTCTGGGTCACATTGAGATCCAAAAAGACGAGGTGTTGGGTGTCTTAAAAAATATTAAGGTAGATAAGTCCCCATGGCCTGATGGGATCTACCCCAGAATACTGAAGGAGGCTGGAGAGGAAATTGCTGAGGCCTTGACAGAAATCATTGGATCCTCACTGTCTTCAGGGGATGTCCCGGAGGACTGGAGAATAGCCAATGTTGTTTCTCTGTTTAAGAAGGGTAGCAAGGATAATTCAGGGAACTACAGGCCGGTGAGCCTTACTTCAGTGGTAGGGAAATTACTGGAGAGAATTCTTCGAGACAGGATCTACTCCCATTTGGAAGCAAATGGACGTATTAGTGAGAGGCAGCATGATTCTGTGAAGGGGAGGTCGTGTCTCACTAACTTGATAGAGTTATTCGAGGAGGTCACTAAGATGATGGATGCAGGTAGGGCACTGGATGTTGTCTATATGGACTTCAGTAAGGCCTTTGACAAGGTCCCTCATGGTAGACTAGTACAAAACGTGAAGTCACACGGGATCGGGGGGGAGCTGGCAAGGTGGATACAGAACTGGCTAGGGCATAGAAGGCAGAGAGTTGCAATGGAAGGATGATTTTCGAATTGGAGGGCTGTGACCGGTGGTGTTCCAC
Organism: Scyliorhinus torazame; assembly: GCF_047496885.1. Taxonomy (NCBI): domain Eukaryota; kingdom Metazoa; phylum Chordata; class Chondrichthyes; order Carcharhiniformes; family Scyliorhinidae; genus Scyliorhinus; species Scyliorhinus torazame. The sequence continues at coordinate 22,729,198 of NC_092729.1, read as the reverse complement.
AGGGATCAGTGCTGGGACCTTTGCTCTTTGAAGTATATATAAATGATTTGGAGGAAAATGTAACTGGCCTGATTAGTAAGTTTGCAGACGACACAACGGTTGGTGGAATTGCGGATAGCGATGAGGACTGTCAGAGGATACAGCAGGATTTTGATTGTTTGGAGACTTGGGCGGAGAGATGGCCGATGGAGTTTAATCCGGACAAATGTGATGTAATGCATTTTGGAAGGTCTAATGCAGGTAGGGAATATACAGTGAATGGTAGAACCCTCAAGAGTATTGAAAGTCAAAGAGATCTAGGAGTACAGGTCCACAGGTCATTGAAAGGGGCAACACAGGTGGAGAAGGTAGTCAAGAAGGCATACGGCATGCTTGCCTTCATTGGCCGGGACATTGAGTATAAGAATTGGCAAGTTATGTTGCAGCTGTATAGAACCTTAGTTAGGTCACACTTGGAGTATAGTGATCAATTCTGTCGCCACACTACCAGAAGGATGTGGAGGCCTTAGAGTGGGTGCAGAAGAGATTTACCAGAATGTTGCCTGTTATGGAGGGCATTAGCTATGAGGAGCGGTTGAATAAACTCGGGTTGTTCTCACTGGAACGAAGGAGGTTGAGGGGACAACTGATAGAGGTCTACAAAATTATGAGGGGCATAGACAGAGTGGACAGTCAGAGGCTTTTCCCCAGGGTAGAGGGGTCAATTACAAGGGGGCATAGGTTTAAGGTGAGGGGGCAAGGTTTCGAGTAGATGTACGAGGCAAGTTTTTTTACGCAGAGGGTAGTGGGTGCCTGGAACTCACTACCGGAGGAGGTAGTGGAAGCAGGGACGATAGTGACATTTAAGGGGCATCTTGACAAATACATGAATATGATGGGAATAGAGGGATACGGACCCAGGAAGTGTAGAAGGTTGTAGTTTAGTCGGGCAGCATGGTCGGCACGGGATTGGAGGGCCGAAGGGCCTGTTCCTGTGCTGTACATTTCTTTGTTCTTTGTTCTTTGTTGACACAGGGACAGGCGCACAGAAAGTGACAGACACACAGAAAGGTAGAGACCAGCAGAGGTAAGCACACAGGGACAGGCACACAGATAGTGACAGACACACAGAAAGGCAGAGACAAACAGAGGAAAGCACACAGGGACAGGCACACAGATAGTGACAGACACACAGAAAGGCAGATATTAACAGAGGGAAGCACACAGGGACAGGCACACAGATAGTGACAGACATACAGAAAGGCAGAGACAAACAGAGTGAAGCACAAAGTGACAGTCACACAGATAGTGAGAGACACACAGAAAGGCAGAGATTAACAGAGGTAAGCACACAGGGACAGGCACACAGATAGTGACAGACACACAGAAAGGCAGATATTAACAGAGGTAAGCACACAGGGACAGACACACAGAAAGTGACAGACACACAGAAAGGCAGAGATTAACAGAGGTAAGCACACAGGGACAGGCACACAGATAGTGACAGACACACAGAAAGGCAGAGATTAACAGAGGTAAGCACACAGGGACAGGCACACAGATAATGACAGACACACAGAAAGGCAGAGACAAACAGAGGGAAGCACACAGGGACAGACACACAGATAGTGACAGACACACAGAAACGCAGAGATTAACAGAGGGAAGCACACATGGACAGGCACGCAGATAGTGACAGACACACTGAAAGGCAGAGACAAACAGAGGTAAGCACACAGGGACAGGCACAATGAAAGTGACAGACACACCGAAAGGCAGAGATTAACAGACGTAAGCACACAAGGACAGGCACACAGATAGTGACAGACACACAGAAAGGCAAAGACAAACAGAGGGAAGCACACAGGGACAGACACACAGGTAGTGTCAGACACAAAGAAAGGCAGAGATTAACAGAATGAAGCACACGGGCAGAGGAACGCAGATAGTTACAGACACACAGAAAGGCAGAGACAAACAGGGAAGAACACATGGACAGGCACACAGATAGTGACAGACACACTGAAAAGCAGAGACAAACAGAGGTAAGCACACAGGGACAGGCACACAGAAAGGCAGAGATTAACAGAAGTAAGAACACAGGGACAGACACACAGATAGTGACAGACACAATGAAAGGCAGGGATTAACAGAGGTAAACACACAGGTACAAGCACACAGATAGTGACCGCCACACAGAAAGGCAGAGATTAACAGAGGGAATCACAAAGGGACGGACACACAGAAAGTGACAGACACACAGAAAGGCAGAGATTAACAGAGGGAAGCACACAGGGACAGACACACAGATAGTGACAGGCACACAGAAAGGCGGAGATTAACTGAGGTAAGCACACAGCGACAGACACACAGTTAGTGACAGACAGACAGAAAGGCAGAGATTAACAGAGGTAAGCACCCAGGTACAGGCACACAGATAGTGACAGACACACTGATAGGAAGAGACAAACAGAAGTAAGCACAGAGGGACAGGCACACAGATAGTGGCAGGCACACTGAAATGCAGAGATTAACAGAGGTAAGCACACAGGTACTGGCACACAGATAGTGACAGACACACTGAAAGGCAAAGACAAACAGAGGGAAGCACACAGGGACAGGCACACAGAAAGGCAGAGATTAACAGAAGTAAGAACACAGGGACAGACACACAGATAGTGACAGACACAATGAAAGGCAGGGATTAACAGAGGTAAACACACAGGTACAAGCACACAGATAGTGACCGCCACACAGAAAGGCAGAGATTAACAGAAGTAAGCACACAGGGACGGACACACAGCTAGTGGCAGGCACACAGAAATGCAGAGATTAACAGAGGTAAGCACACAGGGACATACACACAGAAAGTGACAGGCACACAGAAATGCCGAGAATAACAGAGGTAAGCACACAGGGACAGACACACAGATAGTGACAGACACACAGGAAGGCAGAGACAAACAGAAGGAAGCACACAGGGACAGGCACACAGAAAGTGACAGACACACAGGTAGGCAGAGATTAACAGAGGGAAGCACACAGGGACATGCACACAGAAAGTGACAGACACACAAAAAGGCAGAGACAAGCAGAGGGAAGCACACAGGGACAGACACACAGCAAGTGACAGACCCACAGAAAGGCAGGGATTACCAAAGGAAGCACACAGGGACAGGCACACAGATAGTGACAGACACACAGAAAGGCAGAGACAAACAGAGGAAAGCACACAGGGACAGGCACACAGATAGTGACAGACACACAGAAAGGCAGATATTAACAGAGGGAAGCACACAGGGACAGGCACACAGATAGTGACAGACATACAGAAAGGCAGAGACAAACAGAGTGAAGCACAAAGTGACAGTCACACAGATAGTGAGAGACACACAGAAAGGCAGAGATTAACAGAGGTAAGCACACAGGGACAGGCACACAGATAGTGACAGACACACAGAAAGGCAGATATTAACAGAGGTAAGCACACAGGGACAGACACACAGAAAGTGACAGACACACAGAAAGGCAGAGATTAACAGAGGTAAGCACACAGGGACAGGCACACAGATAGTGACAGACACACAGAAAGGCAGAGATTAACAGAGGTAAGCACACAGGGACAGGCACACAGATAATGACAGACACACAGAAAGGCAGAGACAAACAGAGGGAAGCACACAGGGACAGACACACAGATAGTGACAGACACACAGAAACGCAGAGATTAACAGAGGGAAGCACACATGGACAGGCACGCAGATAGTGACAGACACACTGAAAGGCAGAGACAAACAGAGGTAAGCACACAGGGACAGGCACAATGAAAGTGACAGACACACCGAAAGGCAGAGATTAACAGACGTAAGCACACAAGGACAGGCACACAGATAGTGACAGACACACAGAAAGGCAAAGACAAACAGAGGGAAGCACACAGGGACAGACACACAGGTAGTGTCAGACACAAAGAAAGGCAGAGATTAACAGAATGAAGCACACGGGCAGAGGAACGCAGATAGTTACAGACACACAGAAAGGCAGAGACAAACAGGGAAGAACACATGGACAGGCACACAGATAGTGACAGACACACTGAAAAGCAGAGACAAACAGAGGTAAGCACACAGGGACAGGCACACAGAAAGGCAGAGATTAACAGAAGTAAGAACACAGGGACAGACACACAGATAGTGACAGACACAATGAAAGGCAGGGATTAACAGAGGTAAACACACAGGTACAAGCACACAGATAGTGACCGCCACACAGAAAGGCAGAGATTAACAGAGGGAATCACAAAGGGACGGACACACAGAAAGTGACAGACACACAGAAAGGCAGAGATTAACAGAGGGAAGCACACAGGGACAGACACACAGATAGTGACAGGCACACAGAAAGGCGGAGATTAACTGAGGTAAGCACACAGCGACAGACACACAGTTAGTGACAGACAGACAGAAAGGCAGAGATTAACAGAGGTAAGCACCCAGGTACAGGCACACAGATAGTGACAGACACACTGATAGGAAGAGACAAACAGAAGTAAGCACAGAGGGACAGGCACACAGATAGTGGCAGGCACACTGAAATGCAGAGATTAACAGAGGTAAGCACACAGGTACTGGCACACAGATAGTGACAGACACACTGAAAGGCAAAGACAAACAGAGGGAAGCACACAGGGACAGGCACACAGAAAGGCAGAGATTAACAGAAGTAAGAACACAGGGACAGACACACAGATAGTGACAGACACAATGAAAGGCAGGGATTAACAGAGGTAAACACACAGGTACAAGCACACAGATAGTGACCGCCACACAGAAAGGCAGAGATTAACAGAAGTAAGCACACAGGGACGGACACACAGCTAGTGGCAGGCACACAGAAATGCAGAGATTAACAGAGGTAAGCACACAGGGACATACACACAGAAAGTGACAGGCACACAGAAATGCCGAGAATAACAGAGGTAAGCACACAGGGACAGACACACAGATAGTGACAGACACACAGGAAGGCAGAGACAAACAGAAGGAAGCACACAGGGACAGGCACACAGAAAGTGACAGACACACAGGTAGGCAGAGATTAACAGAGGGAAGCACACAGGGACATGCACACAGAAAGTGACAGACACACAAAAAGGCAGAGACAAGCAGAGGGAAGCACACAGGGACAGACACACAGCAAGTGACAGACCCACAGAAAGGCAGGGATTACCAAAGGAAGCACACAGGGACAGGCACACAGATAGTGACAGACACACAGAAAGGCAGAGACAAACAGAAGTAAGCACACAGAGACAGACACACAGACAGTGGCAGACACACAGAAATGCAGAGACAAAACAGAGGTAAGCACACAGGGACAGTCACACAGAAATTGACAGACACACAGAAAGACAGAGATTAACAGAGGTAAGCACACAGGGACAGACACACAGATAGTGACAGACACACTGAAATGCAGTGACAAACAGTGGGAAGAACACAGAGACAGGCAAACAGATAGTCACAGACACACAGAAAGGCAGAGACAAAACAGAGGTAAGCACACAGGGACAGTCACACAGAAATTGACAGACACACAGAAAGACAGAGATTAACAGAGGTAAGCACACAGGGACAGGCACACAGATAGTTACAGACACACAGAGAGGCAGAGACAAACAGTGGGAAGAACACAGAGACAGGCACACAGATAGTCACAGACACACAGAAAGGCAGAGACAAACAGAGGGAAGCACACAGGGACAGACACACAGATAGTGACAGGTACACAGAAAGGCAGAGACAAACAGAGGTAAGCACACAGGGACAGGCACACAGAAAGTGACAGACACACAGAAAGGCAGAGATTAACAGAGGGAAGCACACAGGGACAGGCACACAGATAGTGACAGACACACAGAAAGGCAGAGATTAACAGAGGGAAGCACACAGGGACAGGGACACATATAGTGACAGACACACAGAAATGCAGAGACAAACAGAGGGAATTGGCAAATAGGGTTAAGGAAAATCCCAAGGCTTTTTACACGTACATAAAAAGCAAGTGGGTAGCCAGATAAAGGGTTGGCCCACTGAAGGATAGGCAAGGGAATCTATGTGTGGAGCCAGAGGAAATGGGCGAGGAACTAAATGAAAACTTTGCATCAGTATTCTCCAAAGAGAAGAAATTGGTAGATGTTGAGTCTGGAGAAGGGTGTGTAGATAGTCTGGGTCACATTGAGATCCAAAAAGACGAGGTGTTGGGTGTCTTAAAAAATATTAAGGTAGATAAGTCCCCAGGGCCTGATGGGATCTACCCCAGAATTCTGAAGGAGGCTGGAGAGGAAATTGCTGAGGCCTTGACAGAAATCTTTGGATCCTCACTGTCTTCAGGGGATGTCCCGGAGGACTGGAGAATAGCCAATGTTGTTTCTCTGTTTAAGAAGGGTAGCAAGGATAATTCAGGGAACTACAGGCCGGTGAGCCTTACTTCAGTGGTAGTGAAATTACTGGAGAGAATTCTTCGAGACAGGATCTACTCCCATTTGGAAGCAAATGGACGTATTAGTGAGAGGCAGCATGATTCTGTGAAGGGGAGGTCGTGTCTCACTAACTTGATAGAGTTTTTCGAGGAGGTCACTAAGATGATGGATGCAGGTAGGGCACTGGATGTTGTCTATATGGACTTCAGTAAGGCCTTTGACAAGGTCCCTCATGGTAGACTAGTAGAAAAGGTGAAGTCACACGGGATCGGGGGGAGCTGGCAAGGTGGATACAGAACTGGCTAGGGCATAGAAGGCAGAGAGTTGCAATGGAAGGATGATTTTCTAATTGGAGGGCTGTGACCGGTGGTGTTCCACAGGGATCAGTGCTGGGACCTTTGCTCTTTGTAGTATATATAAATGATTTGGAGGAAAGTGTAACTGGCCTGATTAGTAAGTTTGCAGACGACACAACGGTTGGTGGAATTGCGGATAGCGATGAGGACTGTCAGAGGATACAGCAGGATTTTGATTGTTTGGAGACTTGGGCGGAGAGATGGCCGATGGAGTTTCATCCGGACAAATGTGATGTAATGCATTTTGGAAGGTCTAATGCAGGTAGGGGATATACAGTGAATGGTAGAACCCTCAAGAGTATTGAAAGTCAAAGAGATCTAGGAGTACAGGTCCACAGGTCATTGAAAGGGGCAACACAGGTGGAGAAGGTAGTCAAGAAGGCATACGGCATGCTTGCCTTCATTGGCCGGGACATTGAGTATAAGAATTGGCAAGTCATGTTGCAGCTGTATAGAACCTTAGTTAGGCCACACTTGGAGTATAGTGATCAATTCTGTCGCTACACTACCAGAAGGATGTGGAGGCCTTAGAGAGGGTGCAGAAGAGATTTACCAGAATGTTGCCCGGTATGGAGGGCATTAGCTATGAGGAGCGGTTGAATAAACTCGGTTTGTTCTCACTGGAACGAAGGAGGTTGAGGGGTCACCTGATAGAGGTCTACAAAATTATGAGGGGCATATACAGAGTGGATAGTCAGAGGCTTTTCCCCAGGGTCGAGGGTTGAATTACAAGGGGGCATAGGTTTAAGGTGAGAGGGGCAAGGTTTCGAGTAGATGTACGAGGCAAGTTTTTTTACGCAGAGGGTAGTGGGTGCCTGGAACTCGCTACCGGAGGAGGTGGTGGAAGCAGGGACGATAGTGACATTTAAGGGGCATCTTGACAAATACATGAATATGATGGGAATAGAGGGATACGGACCCAGGAAGTGTAGAAGATTGTAGTTTAGTCGGGCAGCATGGTCGGCACGGGATTGGAGGGCCGAAGGGCCTGTTCCTGTGCTGTACAATTCTTTGTTCTTTGTTCTTTGTTGACACAGGGACAGGCGCACAGAAAGTGACAGACACACAGAAAGGCAGAGACAAACCGAGAGAAGCACATCGGACAGGCACACAGATAGTGACAGACACACTGAAAGGTAGAGACCAGCAGAGGTAAGCACACAGGGACAGGCACACAGATAGTGACAGACACACAGAAAGGCAGAGACAAACAGAGGGAAGCACACAGGGACAGGCACACAGATAGTGACAGACACACAGAAAGGCAGAGACAAACAGAGTGAAGCACAAAGTGACAGACACACAGATAGTGACAGACACACAGAAAGGCAGAGGGTAACAGAGGTAAGAACACAGGGACAGACACACAGAAAGTGACAGACACACAGAAAGGCAGAGATTAACAGAGGTAAGCACACAGGGACAGGCACACATATAGTGACAGACACACAGAAAGGCAGCGACAAACAGAGAGAAGCACACAGGGACAGGCACACAGATAGTGACAGACACACAGAAAGGCAGACATGAACAGAGGGAAGCACACAGGGACAGGCACGCAGATAGTGACAGACACACAGAAAGGCAGAGACAAACAGAGGTAAGCACACAGGGACAGGCACAATGAAAGTGACAGAAACACCGAAAGGCAGAGATTAACAGACGTAAGCACACAAGGACAGGCACACAGATAGTGACAGACACACAGAAAGGCAGAGGCAAACAGAGGGAAGGGCACAGGGACAGACACACAGATAGTGTCAGAGACAAAGAAAGGCAGAGATTAACAGAGTGAAGCACACAGGCAGAGGAACGCAGATAGTGACAGACACACAGAAAGGCAGAGACAAACAGAGGTAAGCACACAGGGACAGGCACACAGAAAGGCAGAAATTAACAGAGGGAAGAACACAGGGACAGACACACAGATAGTGACAGACACAATGAAAGGCAGAGATTAACAGAGGGAATCACAAAGGGACAGGCACACAGAAAGTGGCAGACACACAGAAAGGCAGAGATTAAAAGAGGGAAGCACACAGGGACAGGATCACAGAGAGTGACAGACACACAGGAAGGCAGAGACAAACAGTGGTAAGCACACAGGGACAGGGACACAGATAATGACAGACACACAGAAAGGGAGATACAAACAAAAGTAAGCACAGAGGGACAGACACACAGATAGTGACAGGCACACAGAAAGGCGGAGATTAACAGAGGTAAGCACACAGCGACAGACACACAGTTAGTGACAAACAGACAGAAAGGCAGCGATTAACAGAGGTAAGCACACAGGTACAGGCACACAGATAGTGACAGACACACTGAAAGGAAGAGACAAACAGAAGTAATCACACAGGGACAGGCACACAGATAGTGGCAGGCACACAGAAACGCAGAGACAAACAGAGGTAAGCACACAGGGACAGGCACACAGAAAGTGACAGGCACACAGAATGCCGAGAATAACAGAGGTAAGCACACAGGGACAGACACACAGATAGTGACAGACACACAGGAAGGCAGAGACAAACAGAAGGAAGCACAGAGGGACAGGCACAATGAAAGTGACAGACACACAGAAAGGCAGAGATTAACCGAGGTAAGCACACAGGGACAGGCACACAGATAGTGAAAGACACACAAAAAGGCAGAGACAAACAGAGGGAAGCACACAGGACAGGAATACAGACAGTGACAGACACACAGATAGGCAGAGATTAACAGAGGGAAGCACACAGGGACATGCACACAGAAAGTGACAGACACACAAAAAGGCAGAGACAAGCAGAGGGAAGCACACAGGGACAGACACACAGAAAGTGACAGACCCACAGAAAGGCAGGGATTACCAAAGGGAAGCACACAGGGACAGGCACACAGATAGTGACAGACACACAGAAAGGCAGAGACAAACAGAGGGAAGCACACAGGGACAGACACACAGGAAGTGACAGACCCACAGAAAGGCAGGGATTACCAAAGGGAAGCACACAGGGACAGGCACACAGATAGTGACAGACACACAGAAAGGCAGAGACAAACAGAGGTAAGCACACAGAGACAGACACACAGACAGTGGAAGACACACAGAAATGCAGAGACAAAACAGAGGTAAGCACACAGGGACAGTCACACAGAAATTGACAGACACACAGAAAGACATAGATTAACAGAGGTAAGCACACAGGGACAGACACACAGATAGTGACAGACACACTTAAAGGCAGAGACAAACAGAGGTAAGCACACAGGTACAGGCACACAGATAGTGACAGACACACAGAGAGGCAGAGACAAACAGCGGGAAGCACACAGGGACAGGCACACAGATAGTGACAGACACACAGAAAGGCAGAGACAAACAGAGGGAAGCACACAGGGACAGGCGCACAGATAATGACAGACACACTGAAAGGCAGAGACAAACAGAGGTAAGCACACAGGGACAGGCACACAGAAAGGCAGAGATTACCAGAGGGAAGCACACAGGGGAAGGCACACAGATAGTGACAGACACACAGAAAGGCAGAGATTAACAGAGGGAAGCACACAGGGACAGGCACACAGATAGTGACAGACACACAGAAAGGCAGACATTAACAGAGGGAAGCACACAGGGACAGACACACAGATAGTGACAGACACACAGAAAGGCAGACATTAACAGAGGGAAGCACACAGGGACAGGCACGCAGATAGTGACAGACACACAGAAAGGCAGAGACAAACAGAGGTAAGCACACAGGGACAGGCACAATGAAAGTGACAGACACACCGAAAGGCAGAGATTAACAGACGTAAGCACACAAGGACAGGCACACAGATAGTGACAGACACACAGAAAGGCAGAGACAAACAGAGGGAAGGACACAGGGACAGACACACAGATAGTGTCAGACACAAAGAAAGGCAGAAATTAACAGAGTGAAGCACACAGGCAGAGGAACGCAGATAGTGACAGACACACAGAAAGGCAGAGACAAACAGGGAAGCACACATGGACAGGCACACAGAAAGTGACAGACACGCTGAAAAGCAGAGACAAACAGAGGTAAGCACACAGGGACAGGCACACAGAAAGGCAGAGATTAACAGAGGGAAGAACACAGGGACAGACACACAGATAGTGACAGACACAATGAAAGGCAGAGATTAACAGAGGGAATCACAAAGGGACAGACACACTGAAAGTGACAGACACACAGAAAGGCAGAGATTAACAGAGGGAAGCACACAGGGACATGCACACAGATAGTGACAGACACACTGGAAGGCAGAGACAAACAGTGGTAAGCACACAGGGACTGGCACACAGATAGTGACAGACACACTGAAAGGAAGAGACAAACAGAATTAAGCACACAGGGACAGGCACACAGATAGTGGCAGGCACACAGAAATGCAGAGATTAACAGAGGTAAGCACACAGGTACTGGCACACAGATAGTGACAGACACACTGAAAGGGAGAGACAAACAGAAGTAAGCACACAGGGACAGACACACAGATAGTGACAGGCACACAGAAATGCAGAGATTAACAGAGGTAAGCACACAGGGACAGACACACAGAAAGTGACAGGCACACAGAAATGCCGAGAATAACAGAGGTAAGCACACAGGGACAGACACAGAGATAGTGACAGACACACAGGAAGGCAGAGACAAACAGAAGGAAGCACACAGGGACAGGCACACAGAAAGTGACAGACACACAGAAGGGCAGAGATTAACAGAGGGAAGCACACAAGGACAGGCACACAGATAGTAACAGACACACTGAAAGGCAGAGACAAACAGATGTAAGCACAGAGAGACAGGCACAATGAAAGTGACAGACACACAGAAAGGCAGAGATTAACCGAGGTAAGCACACAGGGACAGGCACACAGATAGTGAAAGACACACAAAAAGGCAGAGACAAACAGAGGGAAGCACACAGGACAGGCATACAGACAGTGACAGACACACAGATAGGCAGAGATTAACAGAGGGAAGCACACAGGGACATGCACACAGAAAGTGACAGACACACAAAAAGGCAGAGACAAGCAGAGGGAAGAACACAGGGACAGACACACAGAAAGTGACAGACCCACAGAAAGGCAGGGATTACCAAAGGGAAGCACACAGGGACAGGCACACAGATAGTGAGAGACACACAGAAAGGCAGAGACAAACAGAGGGAAGCACACAGGGACAGACACACAGGAAGTGACAGACCCACAGAAAGGCAGGGATTACCAAAGGGAAGCACACAGGGACAGGCACACAGATAGTGACTGACACACAGAAAGGCAGAGACAAACAGAGGTAAGCACACAGAGACAGACACACAGACAGTGGAAGACACAGAGAAATGCAGAGACAAAACAGAGGTAAGCACACAGGGACAGTCACACAGAAATTGACAGACACACAGAAAGACATAGATTAACAGAGGTAAGCACACAGGGACAGACACACAGATAGTGACAGACACACTGAAAGGCAGAGACAAACAGAGGTAAGCACACAGGGACAGGCACACAGATAGTGACAGACGTACAGAGAGGCAGAGACAAACAGCGGGAAGCACACAGGGACAGGCACACAGATAGTGACAGACACACAGAAAAGCAGACACAAACAGAGGGAAGCACACAGGGACAGGCGCACAGATAATGACAGACACACTGAAAGGCAGAGACAAACAGAGGTAAGCACACAGGGACAGGCACACAGAAAGGCAGAGATTACCAGAGGGAAGCACACAGGGGCAGGCACACAGATAGTGACAGACACACAGAAAGGCAGAGATTAACAGAGGGAAGCACACAGGGACAGGGACACAGAAAGTGACAGACACACAGAAAGGCAGAGACAAACAAAGAAAGCACTAAGGGACAGCACACAGAAAGTGACAGGCACACAGGTAGGCAGAGATTAACAGATGTAAGCACACTGGGGCAGGCACACAGATAGTGACAGACACACAGAGAGGCAGAGACAAACAGCGGGAAGCACACAGGGACAGGCACACAGATAGTGACAGACACACAGAAAGGAGGAGACAAACAGATGGAAGCACAGAGGGACAGGCACACAGATAATGACAGACACACTGAAAGGCAGAGATTACCAGAGGGAAGCACACAGGGACAGGCACACAGATAGTGACAGACACACAGAAAGCAGAGATTAACAGAGGGAAGCACACAGGGACAGGGACACAGATAGTGACAGCCACACAGAAAGGCATGAGACAAACAGAGGGCAGCACACAGGGACAGACACACAGAAAGTGACAGACACACAGAAAGGCAGAGACAAACAGAGGGAAGCAGTAAGGGACAGGCACACAGATAGTGACATACACACAGAAAGGCAGAGTCAAACAGAGGTAAGCACACTGAGAAAGACACACAGACAGTGGCAGAGACACAGAAATGCAGAGACAAACAGAGGTAAGCACACAGGGACAGGCACACAGAAATTGACAGACACACTGAAAGGCAGAGACAAACAGAGGTAAGCGCACAGGAACAGGCACACAGAAAGTGACAGACACACAGGAAGGCAGAGATTAACAGAGGTAAGCACATAGGGACAGGCACACAGAAAGTGACAGACACACAGAAAGGCAGAGTTTTACAGAGGTAAGCACACAGGAACAGGCACACAGAAAGAGACAGACACACAGAAAGGCAGAGATTAACAGAGGTAAGCACACAGGGACAGGCACACAGAAAGTGACAGACACACAGAAAGGCAGAGACAAACAGAGGTAAGCACACAGGGACAGGCACACAGATAGTGAGAGACACACTGAAAGGCAGAGACAAACAGAGGTAAGCGCACAGGGACAGGCACATAGAAATTGACAGACACACAGAAAGGCAGAGATTAACAGAGGTAAGCATACAGGGACAGGCACACAGAAAGTGACAGACACACAGAAAGGCAGAGATTAACAGAGGTAAGCACACAGGGACAGGCACACAGATAGTGAATGACAAACAGAGAGGCAGAGACAAACAGCGGGAAGCACAGAGGGACAGGCACACAGATAGTGACAGACACACAGAAAGGCAGTGACAAACTGAGGGAAGCACACAGGGACAGGCACACAGAAAGTGACAGACACACAGATAGGCAGAGATTAACAGAGGGAAGCACACAGGGACATGCACACAGAACGTGACAGACACACAAAAAGGCAGAGACAAGCAGAGGGAAGCACACAGGGACACACACACATAAAGTGACAGACCCACAGAATGGCAGGGATTACCAAAGGGAAGCACACAGGGACAGGCAGACAGAGTGACAGACACACAGAAAGGCAGAGACAAACAGAGGTAAGCACACAGAGACAGACACACAGACAGTGGCAGACACACAGAAACGCAGAGACAAAACAGAGGTAAGCACACAGGGACAGTCACACAGAAATTGACAGACACACAGAAAGACAGAGATTAACAGAGGTAAGCACACAGGGACAGACACACAGATAGTGACAGACACACTGAAAGGCAGAGACAAACAGAGGTAAGCACGCAGGGACAGGCACACAGATAGTTACAGGCACACAGAGAGGCAGAGACAAACAGTGGGAAGCACACAGGGACAGGCACACAGATAGTCACAGACACACAGAAAGGCAGAGACAAACAGAGGGAAGCACACCGGGACAGACACACAGATAGTGACAGGTACACAGAAAGGCAGAGACAAACAGAGGTAAGCACACAGGGACAGGCACACAGAAAGTGACAGACACACAGAAAGGCAGAGATTAACAGAGGGAAGCACACAGGGACAGGCACACAGATAGTGACAGACACACAGAAAGGCAGAGATTAACAGAGGGAAGCACACAGGGACAGGGACACATATAGTGACAGACACACAGAAATGCAGAGACAAACAGAGGGAATTGGCAAATAGGGTTAAGGAAAATCCCAATGCTTTTTACACGTACATAAAAAGCAAGAGGGTTGCCAGATAAAGGGTTGGCCCACTGAAGGATAGGCAAGGGAATCTATGTGTGGAGCCAGAGGAAATGGGCGGGGAACTAAATGAAAACTTTGCATCAGTATTCTCCAAAGAGAAGAAATTGGTATATGTTGAGTCTGGAGAAGGGTGTGTAGATAGTCTGGGTCACATTGAGATCCAAAAAGACGAGGTGTTGGGTGTATTAAAAAATATTAAGGTAGATAAGTCCCCAGGGCCTGATGGGTCTACCCCAGAATACTGAAGGAGGCTGGAGAGGAAATTGCTGAGGCCTTGACAGAAATCTTTGGATCCTCACTGTCTTCAGGGGATGTCCCGGAGGACTGGAGAATAGCCAATGTTGTTTCTCTGTTTAAGAAGGGTAGCAAGGATAATTCAGGGAACTACAGGCCGGTGAGCCTTACTTCAGTGGTAGGGAAATTACTGGAGAGAATTCTTCGAGACAGGATCTACTCCCATTTGGAAGCAAATGGACGTATTAGTGAGAGGCAGCATGATTCTGTGAAGGGGAGGTCGTGTCTCACTAACTTGATAGAGTTTTTCGAGGAGGTCACTAAGATGATGGATGCAGGTAGGGCACTGGATGTTGTCTATATGGGCTTCAGTAAGGCCTTTGACAAGGTCCCTCATGGTAGACTAGTACAAGAGGTGAAGTCACACGGGATCGGGGGGAGCTGGCAAGGTGGATACAGAACTGGCTAGGGCATAGAAGGCAGAGAGTTGCAATGGAAGGATGATTTTCTAATTGGAGGGCTGTGACCGGTGGTGTTCCACAGGGATCAGTGCTGGGACCTTTGCTCTTTGTAGTATATACAAATGATTTGGAGGAAAATGTAACTGGCCTGATTAGTAAGTTTGCAGAAGACACAACGGTTGGTGGAATTGCGGATAGCGATGAGGACTGTCAGAGGATACAGCAGGATTTTGATTGTTTGGAGACTTGGGCGGAGAGATGGCCGATGGAGTTTAATCCGGACAAATGTGATGTAATGCATTTTGGAAGGTCTAATGCAGGTAGGGAATATACAGTGAATTGTATAACCCTCAAGAGTATTGAAAGTCAAAGAGATCTAGGAGTACAGGTCCACAGGTCATTGAAAGGGGCAACACAGGTGGAGAAGGTAGTCAAGAAGGCATACGGCATGCTTGCCTTCATTGGCCGGGACATTGAGTATAAGAATTGGCAAGTCATGTTGCAGCTGTATAGAACCTTAGTTAGGCCACACTTGGAGTATAGTGATCAATTCTGTCGCCACACTACCAGAAGGATGTGGAGGCCTTAGAGAGGGTGCAGAAGAGATTTACCAGAATGTTGCCCGGTATGGAGGGCATTAGCTATGAGGAGCGGTTGAATAAACTCGGGTTGTTCTCACTGGAACGAAGGAGGTTGAGGGGACACCTGATAGAGGTCTACAAAATTATGAGGGGCATAGACAGAGTGGATAGTCAGAGGCTTTTCCCCAGGGTCGAGGGTTGAATTACAAGGGGGCATAGGTTTAAGGTGAGAGGGGCAAGGTTTCGAGTAGATGTACGAGGCAAGTTTTTTTACGCAGAGGGTAGTGGGTGCCTGGAACTCGCTACCGGAGGAGGTGGTGGAAGCAGGGACGATAGTGACATTTAAGGGGCATCTTGACAAATACATGAATATGATGGGAATAGAGGGATACGGACCCAGGAAGTGTAGAAGATTGTAGTTTAGTCGGACAGCATGGCCGGCACGGGATTGGAGGGCCGAAGGGCCTGTTCCTGTGCTGTACATTTCTTTGTTCTTTGTTCTTTGTTGACACAGGGACAGGCGCACAGAAAGTGACAGACACACAGAAAGGCAGAGACAAACCGAGAGAAGCACATAGGACAGGCACACAGATAGTGACAGGCACACTGAAAGGTAGAGACCAGCAGAGGTAAGCACACAGGGACAGACACACAGATAGTGACAGACACACAGAAAGGCAGAGACAAACAGAGGGAAGCACAGAGGGACAGGCACACAGATAGTGATAGACACACAGAAAGGCAGAGATTAACAGAGGGAAGCACACAGGGACAGGCACACAGACAGTGACAGACACACAAAAAGGCAGAGACAAACAGAGTGAAGCACAAAGTGACAGGCACACAGATAGTGACAGACACACAGAAAGGCAGAGGTTAACAGAGGTAAGCACACAGGGACAGACACACAGAAAGTGACAGACACACAGAAAGGCAGAGATTAACAGAGGTAAGCACACAGGGACAGGCACACAGATAGTGACAGACACACAGAAAGGCAGAGACAAACAGAGAGAAGCACACAGGGACAGGCACACAGAGAGTGACAGACTCACAGAAAGGCAGACATTAACAGAGGGAAGCACACAGGGACAGGCACGCAGATGGTGACAGACACACAGAAAGGCAGAGACAAACAGAGGTAAGCACACAGCGACAGGCACAATGAAAGTGACAGACACACCGAAAGGCAGAGATTAACAGACGTCAGCACACAAGGACAGGCACACAGATAGTGACAGACACACAGAAAGGCAGAGTGAAACAGAGGGAAGCACACAGGGACAGACACACAGATAGTGTCAGACACAAAGAAAGGCAGAGATTAACAGAGTGAAGCACACAGGCAGA
Organism: Scyliorhinus torazame; assembly: GCF_047496885.1. Classification (NCBI taxonomy): domain Eukaryota; kingdom Metazoa; phylum Chordata; class Chondrichthyes; order Carcharhiniformes; family Scyliorhinidae; genus Scyliorhinus; species Scyliorhinus torazame. Next base: position 22,711,754 of record NC_092729.1, on the reverse strand, counting down.
GGAACGCAGATAGTGACAGACACACAGAAAGGCAGAGACAAACAGGGAAGCACACATGGACAGGCACACAGATAGTGACAGACACACTGAAAAGCAGAGACAAACAGAGGTAAGCACACAGGGACAGGCACACAGATAGTGAAAGACACACAGGAAGGCAGAGACAAACAGTGGTAAGCACACAAGGACAGGGACACAGATAATGACAGACACACAGAAAGGGAGTTACAAACAAAAGTAAGCACAGAGGGACAGACACACAGATAGTGACAGGCACACAGAAAGGCGGAGATTAACAGAGGTAAGCACACAGCGACAGACACACAGTTAGTGACAGACAGACAGAAAGGCAGCGATTAACAGAGGTAAGCACACAGGTACAGGCACACCGATAGTGACAGACACACTGAAAGGAAGAGACAAACAGAAGTAAGCACACAGGGACAGGCACACAGATAGTGGCAGGCGCACAGAAATGCAGAGATTAACAGAGGTAAGCACACAGGTACTGGCACACAGATAGGGACAGACACACTGAAGGGGAGAGACAAACAGAAGTAAGCACACAGGGACAGACACACAGATAGTGGCAGGCACGCAGAAATGCAGAGATTAACAGAGGTAAGCACACAGGGACAGACACACAGAAAGTGACAGGCACACAGAAATGCCGAGAATAACAGAGGTAAGCAGACAGGGACAGACACACAGATAGTGACAGACACACAGGAAGGCAGAGACAAACAGAAGGAAGCACACAGGGACAGGCACACAGAAAGTGACAGACACACAGAAAGGCAGAGATTATCAGAGGGAAGCACACAGGGACAGGCACACAGATAGTAACAGACACACTGAAAGGCAGAGACAAACAGAGGTAAGCACAGAGGGACAGGCACAATGAAAGTGACAGACACACAGAAAGGCAAAGATTAACCGAGGTAAGCACACAGGGACAGGCACACAGATAGTGAAAGACACACAAAAAGGCAGAGACAAACAGAGGGAAGCACACAGGACAGGCATACAGACAGTGACAGACACACAGATAGGCAGAGATTAACAGAGGGAAGCACACAGGGACATGCACACAGAAAGTGACAGACACACAAAAAGGCAGAGACAAGCAGAAGGAAGCACACAGGGACAGACACACAGAAAGTGACAGACCCACAGAAAGGCAGGGATTACCAAAGGGAAGCACACAGGGACAGGCACACAGATAGTGACAGACACACAGAAAGGCAGAGACAAACAGAGGGAAGCACACAGGGACATACACACAGGAAGTGACAGACCCACAGAAAGGCAGGGATTACCAAAGGGAAGCACACAGGGACAGGCACACAGATAGTGACAGACACACAGAAAGGCAGAGACAAACAGAGGTAAGCACACAGAGACAGACACACAGACAGTGGAAAACACACAGAAATGCAGAGACAAAACAGAGGTAAGCACACAGGGACAGTCACACAGAAATTGACAGACACACAGAAAGACATAGATTAACAGAGGTAAGCACACAGGGACAGACACACAGATAGTGACAGACACACTGAAAGGCAGAGACAAACAGAGGTAAGCACACAGGGACAGACACACAGATAGTGACAGACACACAGAGAGGCGGAGACAAACAGCGGGAAGCACACAGGGACAGGCACACAGATAGTGACAGACACACAGAAAGGCAGAGACAAACAGAGGGAAGCACACAGGGACAGGCGTAGAGATATTGACAGACACACTGAAAGGCAGAGACAAACAGAGGTAAGCACACAGGGACAGGCACACAGAAAGGCAGAGATTACCAGAGGGAAGCACACAGGGGCAGGCACACAGATAGTGACAGACACACAGAAAGGCAGAGATTAACAGAGGGAAGCACACAGGGACAGGGACACAGAAAGTGACAGACGCACAGAAAGGCAGAGACAAACAGAGGGAAGCATTAAGGGACAGCACACAGAAAGTGACAGGCACACAGGTAGGCAGAGATTAACAGAGGTAAGCACACAGGGACAGGCACACAGATAGTGACAGACACACAGAGAGGCAGAGACAAACAGCGGGAAGCACACAGGGACAGGCACACAGATAGTGACAGACACACAGAAAGGAGGAGACAAACAGATGGAAGCACAGAGGGACAGGCACACAGATAATGACAGACACACTGAAATGTAGAGAGAACAGAGGTAAGCACACAGGGACAGGCACACAGGGAGGCAGAGATTACCAGAGGGAAGCACACAGGGACAGGCAGACAGATAGTGACAGACACACAGAAAGCAGAGATTAACAGAGGGGAGCACACAGGGACAGGGACACAGATAGTGACAGCCACACAGAAAGGCATGAGACAAACAGAGGGCAGCACACAGGGACAGGCACACAGAAAGTGACAGACACACAGAAAGGCAGAGACAAACAGAGGGAAGCAGTAAGGGACAGGCACACAGATAGTGACAGACACACAGAAAGGCAGAGACAAACAGAGGTAAGCACACTGAGAAAGACACACAGACAGTGGCAGAGACACAGAAATGCAGAAACAAACAGAGGTAAGCACACAGGGACAGGCACACAGAAAGTGACAGACTCACAGAAAGGCAGAGATTAACAGAGGTAAGCACACAGGGACAGACACACAGATAGTGACAGACACACTGAAAGGCAGAGACAAACAGAGGTAAGCGCACAGGAACAGGCACACAGAAAGTGACAGACACACAGGAAGGCAGAGATTAACAGAGGTAAGCACATAGGGACAGGCACACAGAAAGTGACAGACACACAGAAAGGCAGAGTTTTACAGAGGTAAGCACACAGGAACAGGCACACAGAAAGAGACAGACACACAGAAAGGCAGAAATTAACAGAGGTAAGCACACAGGGACAGGCACACAGAAAGTGACAGACACACAGAAAGGCAGAGACAAACAGAGGTAAGCACACAGGGACAGGCACACAGATAGTGACAGACACACTGAAAGGCAGAGACAAACAGAGGTAAGCGCACAGGGACAGGCACATAGAAATTGACAGACACACAGAAAGGCAGAGATTAACAGAGGTAAGCATACAGGGACAGGCACACAGAAAGTGACAGACACACAGAAAGGCAGAGATTAACAGAGGTAAGCACACAGGGACAGGCACACAGATAGTGACAGACACACAGAGAGGCAGAGACAAACAGAGGTAAGCGCACAGGAACAGGCACACAGAAAGTGACAGACACACAGGAAGGCAGAGATTAACAGAGGTAAGCACATAGGGACAGGCACACAGAAAGTGACAGACACACAGAAAGGCAGAGTTTTACAGAGGTAAGCACACAGGAACAGGCACACAGAAAGAGACAGACACACAGAAAGGCAGAAATTAACAGAGGTAAGCACACAGGGACAGGCACACAGAAAGTGACAGACACACAGAAAGGCAGAGACAAACAGAGGTAAGCACACAGGGACAGGCACACAGATAGTGACAGACACACTGAAAGGCAGAGACAAACAGAGGTAAGCGCACAGGGACAGGCACATAGAAATTGACAGACACACAGAAAGGCAGAGATTAACAGAGGTAAGCATACAGGGACAGGCACACAGAAAGTGACAGACACACAGAAAGGCAGAGATTAACAGAGGTAAGCACACAGGGACAGGCACACAGATAGTGACAGACACACAGAGAGGCAGAGACAAACAGCGGGAAGCACAGAGGGACAGGCACACAGATAGTGACAGACACACAGAAAGGCAGTGACAAACTGAGGGAAGCACACAGGGACAGGCACACAGAAAGTGACAGACACACAGATAGGCAGAGATTAACAGAGGGAAGCACACAGGGACATGCACACAGAAAGTGACAGACACACAAAAAGGCAGAGACAAGCAGAGGGAAGCACACAGGGACACACACACAGAAAGTGACAGACCCACAGAAAGGCAGGGATTACCAAAGGGAAGCACACAGGGACAGGCACACAGATAGTGACAGACACACAGAATGGCAGAGACAAACAGAGGTAAGCACACAGAGACAGACACACAGACAGTGGCAGACACACAGAAATGCAGAGACAAAACAGAGGTAAGCACACAGGGACAGTCACACAGAAATTGACAGACACACAGAAAGACAGAGATTAACAGAGGTAAGCACACAGGGACAGACACACAGATAGTGACAGACACACTGAAAGGCAGAGACAAACAGAGGTAAGCACACAGGGACAGGCACACAGATAGTGACAGACACACAGAGAGGCAGAGACAAACAGCGGGAAGCACACAGGGACAGGCACACAGAAAGTGACAGACACACAGATAGGCAGAGATTAACAGAGGGAAGCACACAGGGACATGCACACAGAAAGTGACAGACACACAAAAAGGCAGAGACAAGCAGAGGGAAGCACACAGGGACACACACACAGAAAGTGACAGACCCACAGAAAGGCAGGGATTACCAAAGGGAAGCACACAGGGACAGGCACACAGATAGTGACAGACACACAGAATGGCAGAGACAAACAGAGGTAAGCACACAGAGACAGACACACAGACAGTGGCAGACACACAGAAATGCAGAGACAAAACAGAGGTAAGCACACAGGGACAGTCACACAGAAATTGACAGACACACAGAAAGACAGAGATTAACAGAGGTAAGCACACTGGGACAGACACACAGATAGTGACAGACACACTGAAAGGCAGAGACAAACAGAGGTAAGCACACAGGGACAGGCACACAGATAGTGACAGACACACAGAGAGGCAGAGACAAACAGCGGGAAGCACACAAGGACAGGCACACAGATAGTCACAGACACACAGAAAGGCAGAGACAAACAGAGGGAAGCACATAGGGACAGACACACAGATAGTGACAGGTACACAGAAAGGCAGAGACAAACAGAGGTAAGCACACAGGGACAGGCACACAGAAAGTGACAGACCCACAGAAAGGCAGAGATTAACAGAGGGAAGCACACAGGGACAGGCACACAGATAGTGACAGACACACAGAAAGGCAGAGATTAACAGAGGGAAGCACACAGGGACAGGGACACATATAGTGACAGACACACAGAAATGCAGAGACAAACAGAGGGAATTGGCAAATAGGGTTAAGGAAAATCCCAAGGCTTTTTACACGTACATAAAAAGCAAGAGGGTAGCCAGATAAAGGGTTGGCCCACTGAAGGATAGGCAAGGGAATCTATGTGTGGAGCCAGAGGAAATGGGCGAGGAACTAAATGAAAACTTTGCATCAGTATTCTCCAAAGAGAAGAAATTGGTAGATGTTGAGTCTGGAGAAGGGTGTGTAGATAGTCTGGGTCACATTGAGATCCAAAAAGACGAGGTGTTGGGTGTCTTAAAAAATATTAAGGTAGATAAGTCCCCAGGGCCTGAATGGATCTACCCCAGAATACTGAAGGAGGCTGGAGAGGAAATTGCTGAGGCCTTGACAGAAATCGTTTAAGCCACACAGTCTTCAGGGGATGTCCCGGAGGACTGGAGAATAGCCAATGTTGTTTCTCTGTTTAAGAAGGGTAGCAAGGATAATTCAGGGAACTACAGGCCGGTGAGCCTTACTTCAGTGGTAGGGAAATTACTGGAGAGAATTCTTCGAGACAGTATCTACTCCCATTTGGAAGCAAATGGACGTATTAGTGAGAGGCAGCATGATTCTGTGAAGGGGAGGTCGTGTCTCACTAACTTGATAGAGTTTTTCGAGGAGGTCACTAAGATGATGGATGCAGGTAGGGCACTGGATGTTGTCTATATGGACTTCAGTAAGGCCTTTGACAAGGTCCCTCATGGTAGACTAGTAGAAAAGGTGAAGTCACACGGGATCGGGGGGAGCTGGCAAGGTGGATACAGAACTGGCTAGGGCATAGAAGGCAGAGAGTTGCAATGGAAGGATGATTTTCTAATTGGAGGGCTGTGACCGATGGTGTTGCACAGGGATCAGTGCTGGGACCTTTGCTCTTTGTAGTATATATAAATGATTTGGAGGAAAATGTAACTGGCCTGATTAGTAAGTTTGCAGACGACACAACGGTTGGTGGAATTGCGGATAGCGATGAGGACTGTCAGAGGATACAGCAGGATTTTGATTGTTTGGAGACTTGGGCGGAGAGATGGCCGATGGAGTTTAATCCGGACAAATGTGATGTAATGCATTTTGGAAGGTCTAATGCAGGTAGGGAATATACAGTGAATGGTAGAACCCTCAAGAGTATTGAAAGTCAAAGAGATCTAGGAGTACAGGTCCACAGGACATTGAAAGGGGCAACACAGTTGGAGAAGGTAGTCAAGAAGGTATACGGCATGCTTGCCTTCATTGGCCGGGACATTGAGTATAAGAATTGGCAAGTCATGTTGCAGCTGTATAGAACCTTAGTTAGGCCACACTTGGAGTATAGTGATCAATTCTGTCGCCACACTACCAGAAGGATGTGGAGGCCTTAGAGAGGGTGCAGAAGAGATTTACCAGAATGTTGCTCGGTATGGAGGGCATTAGCTATGAGGAGCGGTTGAATAAACTCGGGTTGTTCTCACTGGAACGAAGGAGGTTGAGGGGACACCTGATAGAGGTATACAAATTTATGAGGGGCATAGACAGAGTGGATAGTCAGAGGCTTTTCCCCAGGGTCGAGGGTTGAATTACAAGGGGGCATAGGTTTAAGGTGAGGGGGCAAGGTTTCGAGTAGATGTACGAGGCAAGTTTTTTACGCAGAGGGTAGTGGGTGCCTGGAACTCGCTACCGGAGGAGGTGGTGGAAGCAGGGACGATAGTGACATTTAAGGGGCATCTTGACAAATACATGAATATGATGGGAATAGAGGGATACGGACCCAGGAAGTGTAGAAGATTGTAGTTTAGTCGGCAGCATGGCCGGCACGGGATTGGAGGGCCGAAGGGCCTGTTCCTGTGCTGTACATTTCTTTGTTCTTTGTTCTTTGTTGACACAGGGACAGGCGCACAGAAAGTGACAGACACACAGAAAGGCAGAGACAAACCGAGAGAAGCACATAGGACAGGCACACAGATAGTGACAGACACACTGAAAGGTAGAGACCAGCAGAGGTAAGCACACAGGGACAGGCACACAGATAGTGACAGACACACAGAAAGGCAGAGACAAACAGAGGGAAGCACACAGGGACAGGCACACAGATAGTGATAGACACACAGAAAGGCAGAGATTAACAGAGGGAAGCATACAGGGACAGGCACACAGACAGTGACAGACACACAGAAAGGCAGAGACAAACAGAGTGAAGCACAAAGTGACAGACACACAGATAGTGACAGACACACAGAAAGGCAGAGGTTAACAGAGGTAAGCACACAGGGACAGACACACAGAAAGGCAGAGATTAACAGAGGTAAGCACACAGGGACAGGCACACAGATAGTGACAGACACACAGAAAGGCAGAGACAAACAGAGAGAAGCACACAGGGACAGGCACACAGATAGTGACAGACACACAGAAAGGCAGACATTAACAGAGGGAAGCACACAGGGACAGGCACGCAGATAGTGACAGACACACAGAAAGGCAGAGACAAACAGAGGTAAGCACACAGGGACAGGCACAATGAAAGTGACAGACACACCGAAAGGCAGAGATTAACAGACGTAAGCACACAAGGACAGGCACACAGATAGTGACAGACACACAGAAAGGCAGAGACAAACAGAGGGAAGCACACAGGGACAGACACACAGATAGTGACAGACACACAGAGAGGCAGAGACAAACAGTGAAGCACACATGGACAGGCACACAGATAGTGACAGACACACTGAAAAGCAGAGACAAACAGAGGTAAGCACACAGGGACAGGCACACAGAAAGGCAGAGATTAACAGAGGGAAGAACACAGGGACAGACACACAGATAGTGACAGACACAATGAAAGGCAGGGATTAACAGAGGTAAACACACAGGTACAGGCACACAGATAGTGACCGCCACACAGAAAGGCAGAGATTAACAGAGGGAATCACAAAGGGACAGACACACAGAAAGTGACAGACACACAGAAAGGCAGAGTTTAACAGAGGGAAGCACACAGCGACAGGCACACAGATAGTGACAGACACACAGGAAGGCAGAGACAAACAGTGGTAAGCACACAGGGTCAGGGACACAGATAATGACAGACACACAGAAAGGGAGATACAAACAAAAGCAAGCACAGAGGGAGAGACACACAGATAGTGACAGGCACACAGAAAGGCGGAGATTAACAGAGGTAAGCACACAGCGACAGACACACAGTTAGTGACAGACAGACAGAAAGGCAGCGATTAACAGAGGTAAGCACACAGGTACAGGCACATAGATAGTGACAGACACACTGAAAGGAAGAGACAAACAGAAGTAAGCACACAGGGACAGGCACGCACATAGTGGCAGGCACACAGAAATGCAGAGATTAACAGAGGTAAGCACACAGGTACTGGCACACAGATAGTGACAGACACACTGAAAGGGAGAGACAAACAGAAGTAAGCACACAGGGACAGGCACACAGATAGTGGCAGGCACACAGAAATGCAGAGATTAACAGAGGTAAGCACACAGGGACAGACACACAGAAAGTGACAGGCACACAGAAATGCCGAGAATAACAGAGGTAAGCACACAGGGACAGACACACAGATAGTGACAGACACACAGGAAGGCAGAGACAAACAGAAGGAAGCACACAGGGACAGGCACACAGAAAGTGACAGACACACAGAAAGGCAGAGATTAACAGAGGGAAGCACACAGGGACAGGCACACAGATAGTAACAGACACACTGAAAGGCAGAGACAAACAGAGGTAAGCACAGAGGGACAGGCACAATGAAAGTGACAGACACACAGAAAGGCAGAGATTAACCGAGGGAAGCACACAGGGACAGACACACAGATAGTGAAAGACACACAAAAAGGCAGAGACAAACAGAGGGAAGCACACAGGAACAGGCACACAGACAGTGACAGACACACAGATAGGCAGAGATTAACAGAGGGAAGCACACAGGGACATGCACACAGAAAGTGACAGACACACAAAAAGGCAGAGACAAGCAGAGGGAAGCACACAGGGACAGACACACAGAAAGTGACAGACCCACAGAAAGGCAGGGATTACCAAAGGGAAGCACACAGGGACAGGCACACAGATAGTGACAGACACACAGAAAGGCAGAGACAAACAGAGGGAAGCACACAGGGACAGACACACAGAAAGTGACAGACCCACAGAAAGGCAGGGATTACCAAAGGGAAGCACACAGGGACAGGCACACAGATAGTGACAGACACATAGAAAGGCAGAGACAAACAGAGGTAAGCACACAGAGACAGACACACAGACAGTGGAAGACACACATAAATGCAGAGACAAACAGAGGTAAGCACACAGGGACAGTCACACAGAAATTGACAGACACACAGAAAGACATAGATTAACAGAGGTAAGCACACAGGGACAGACACACAGATAGTGACAGACACACTGAAAGGCAGAGACAAACAGAGGTAAGCACACAGGGACAGGCACACAGATAGTGACAGACACACAGAGAGGCAGAGACAAACAGCGGGAAGCACACAGGGACAGGCACACAGATAGTGACAGACACACAGAAAGGCAGAGACAAACAGAGGGAAGCACACAGGGACAGGCGCACAGATAATCACAGACACACTGAAAGGCAGAGACAAACAGAGGTAAGCACACAGGGACAGGCACACAGAAAGGCAGAAATTACCAGAGGGAAGCACACAGGGGCAGGCACACAGATAGTGACAGACACACAGAAAGGCAGAGATTAACAGAGGGAAGCACACAGGGACAGGGACACTGATCGTGACAGTCACACAGAAAGGCAGAGAAAACAGAGGGAAGCACACAGGGACAGGCACACAGAAAGTGACAGACACACAGAAAGGCAGAGACAAACATGGGAAGCACTAAGGGACAGCACACAGAAAGTGACAGGAACACAGGTAGGCAGAGATTAACAGATGTAAGCACACAGGGACAGGCACACAGATAGTGACAGACACACAGAGAGGCAGAGACAAACAGCGGGAAGCACACAGGGACAGGCACACAGATAGTGACAGACACACAGAAAGGAGGAGACAAACAGATGGAAGCACACAGGGACAGGCACACAGATAATGACAGACACACAGAAAGTAGAGATTAACAGAGGGAAGCACACAGGGACAGGGACACAGATAGTGACAGCCACACAGAAAGGCAGAGACAAACAGAGGGAAGCAGTAAGGGACAGGCACACAGATAGTGACAGACACACAGAAAGGCAGAGACAAACAGAGGTAAGCACACTGAGAAAGACACACAGACAGTGGCAGACACACTGAAAGACAGAGACAAACAGAGGTAAGCACACAGGAACAGGCACACAGAAAGTGACGGACACACAGAAAGGCAGAGATTAACTGAGGTAAGCACACAGGGACAGGCACACAGAAAGTGACAGACACACAGAAAGGCAGAGACAAACAGAGGTAAGCACACAGGGACAGGCACACAGATAGTGACAGACACACTGAAAGGCAGAGACAAACAGAGGTAAGCGCACAAGGACAGGCACAATGAAAGGCAGAGATTAACCGAGGGAAGCACACAGGGACAGACGCACAGATGGCCAGAGACAAACAGAGGGAAGCAAACAGGGACAGACACACAGATAGTGACAGACACACTGAAAGGCAGAGATAAATAGAGGTAAGCACACAGGGACAGGCACAGAAAGTGACAGACACACAGAAAGGCAGAGATTAATTGAGGAAAGCACACAGGGACTGGCACACAGATAGTGACAGACACACAGAAATGCAGAGATTAACCGAGGGAATCACACAGGGACAGACATACAGAAAGTGACAGACACACAGAAAGCCAGATTTTAACAGAGGGAAGCACACAGGGACAGGCACACAGAAAGTGACAGACACACAGAAAGGCAGAGACAAACAGAGGTAAGCACACAGGGACAGGCACACAGATAGTGACAGACACACTGAAAGGCAGAGATTAACAGAGGTAAGCATACAGGGACAGGCACACAGAAAGTGACAGACACACAGAAAGGCAGAGATTAACAGAGGTAAGCACACAGGGACAGGCACACAGATAGTGACAGGCACACAGAGAGGCAGAGACAAACAGCGGGAAGCACAGAGGGACAGACACAGAGTTAGTGACAGACACACAGTTAGCGACAGATACACATAAAGGTAGAGCCAAACAGATGTAAGCACACAAGGATAGGCACACAGATCGTGGCAGTCTCACAGAAGGGCAGAGATTAACAGAGGGAAGCACACACAGACAGGCACACAGAGGGGCAGAGACAAACAGAGGGAAGCTCACTGGGACAGGCACACAGATGGTGACAGACACACAGAAAGGCAGAGATTAACAGAGGGAAGCACACAGGGACAGACACACAGATGTTGACAGACACACAGAAAGGCAGAGACAAACCGAGGGAAGCACACAGGGACAGGCACACAGATTGTGACAGACACACAGAAAGGCCGAGACAAACAGAGGTAAGCAAACAGGGACAGGCACACAGAAAGGCAGAGATTAACCGAGGGAATCACACAGGGACAGACGCACAGATGGGCAGAGACAAACAGAGGGAAGCACACAGGGACAGACACACAGAAAGTGACAGGCACACAGAATGGCAGAGATTAACAGAGGTAAGCACACAGGGACCGGCACACAGTAAGTGACAGACACAAAGAAAGGCAGAGATTAACAGAGGGAAGCACACAGGGACAGGCACACAGAAAGTGACAGACACACGGAAAGGCAGAGACAAAGAGAGGGAAGCACACAGGCAGAGGGACACAGATAGTGACAGACACACAGAAAGGCAGAGATTAACAGAGGTAAGCACACAGGGACAGACACACAGAAAGTGACAGACACACAGAAAGGCAGAGATTAACAGAGGGAAGCACACAGGGACAGACACACAGAAAGTGACAGACACACAGAAATGCAGAGATTAACAGAGGTAAGCACACAGGGACAGGCACACAGAAAGTGATAGACACACAGAAAGCCAGAGATTAACACAGGGAAGCACACAGGGACAGACACAGAGTTAGTGACAGACACACAGTTAGCGACAGATACACAGAAAGGTAGAGCCAAACAGAAGTAAGCACACAAGGACAGGCACACAGATAGTGGCAGGCTCACAGAAGGGCAGAGATTAACAGAGGGAAGCACACACAGACAGGCACACAGAGGGGCAGAGACAAACAGAGGTAAGCACACAGGAACAGGCACACAGAACGTGTCAGACACACAGAAACGCAGAAATTAACAGAGGTAAGCAAACAGGGACAGGCACACAGAAAGTGACAGACACACAGAAAGGCAGAGATTAACAGAGGTAAGCACACCGGAACAGGCACACAGAAAGTGACAGGCACACAGAAAGTCAGAGACAAACAGAGGTAAGCACACAGGGACAGGCACACAGATAGTGACAGACACACAGACAGGCAGAGACAAACAGGGAAGCACACAGGGACAGGAACACAGATAGTGACAGACACACAGAAAGGCAGAGACAAACAGAGGTAAGCACACAGGGACAGGCACAATGAAAGTGACAGACACACGAAAGGCAGAGATTAACAGAGGTAAGCACACAGGGACAGGCACACAGATAGTGACAGACACACAGAAAGGCAGAGACAAACCGAGGGAAGCACACAGGGACAGGCACACAGATAGTGACAGACACACAGAAAGGCCGAGACAAACAGAGGTAAGCAAACAGGGACAGGCACACAGAAAGGCAGAGATTACCCGAGGGAAGCACACAGGGACAGACGCACAGATGGGCAGAGACAAACAGAGGGAAGCACACAGGGACAGACACACAGAAAGTGACAGGCACACAGAATGGCAGAGATTAACAGATGGAAGCACACAGGGACAGGGACACAGATAGTGACAGACACACAGAAAGGCAGAGATTAACCGAGGGATTCACACAGGGACAGACACACAGAAAGTGACAGACACACAGAAAGGCAGAGGTTAACAGAGGGAAGCACACTGGGAAAGACACTCAGATAGTGACAGATACACAGAAAGGCACAGATAAGCAGAGGTAAGCAAACAGGGACAGGCACACAGAAAGTGACAGGCACACAGAAAGGCAGAGATTAACAGAAGGAAGCAAACAGGGACAGGCACACAGATAGTGACAGACACACAGAAAGGCCGAGATTAACCGAGGGAATCACACAGGGACAGACACACAGAAAGTGACAGACACACAGAAAGTCATAGGTTAACAGAGGGAAGCACAGTGGGACAGACACACAGATAGTGACAGATGCACAGAAAGGCACAGATAAACAGAGGTAAGCACACAGGTACAGGCACACAGAAAGTGACAGGCACACAGAAAGGCAGAGACAATGAGAGGGAAGCACACAGGCAGACGGACACAGATAGTGACAGACACACAGAAAGGCAGAGATTAACAGAGGGAAGCACACAGGGACAGACACACAGATCGTGACAGACACACAGAAAGCAGAGACAAACAGTGGTAAGCACACAGGGACAGGCACACAGATAGTGACAGGCACACAGAAAGACAGAGATTAACCGAGGGAAGCACACAGGGACAGAAGCACACAGATAGTGACGGACACACTGAAAGGAAGAGATTAACAGAGGTAAGCACACAGGTACAGGCACAAATAGAGTGACAGACACACTGAAAGGCAGAGATAAATAGAGGTAAACACACAGCGACAGGCACACAGAAAGTGACAGACACACAGAAAGGCAGAGATTAACAGAGGGAAGCACACAGAGACAGGCACACAGATAGTGACAGACACACAGAAAGGCAGAGACAAACAGAGGTAAGCACACAGGGACAGGCACACAGAAAGTGACAGACACACAGAAAGGCAGAACAAACAGAGGTCAGCACACAGGGACAGTCACACAGAAAATGACTGACACACAGAAAGGCAGAGATTTACAGAGGGAAGCACACAGGGACAGGCACACAGAAAGGCAGAGATTAACAGAGGGAAGCACACAGGGACAGGCACACAGATAGTGACAGACACACATAAAGGCAGAGACAAACAGAGGGAAGCACACAGGGACAGGGACACAGAAAGTGACAGACACACAGAAAGGCAGAGATTAAGAGAGGGAAGCACTCCGGGACAGACACACAGAAAGTGACAGACACACAGAAAGGCAGAGAATAACAGAGGGAAGCACACAGGGACAGGCACACAGATAGTGACAGACACACAGAAAGGCAGAGACAAACAGAGGTAAGCACACAGGGACAGGCACACAGAAAGTGACAGACACACAGAAAGGCAGAGATTAACACAGGGAAGCACACAGGGACAGACACAGAGTTAGTGACAGACACACAGTTAGCGACAGATACACAGAAAGGTAGAGCCAAACAGATGTAAGCACACAAGGACAGGCACACAGATCGTGGCAGTCTCACAGAAGGGCAGAGATTAACAGAGGGAAGCATAAAGGGACAGACACACAGTTAGTGACAGACACACAGAAAGGCAGAGACAAACAGAGGGAAGCACACACAGACAGGCACACAGAAAGGCAGAGACAAACAGAGGGAAGCTCACTGGGACAGGCACACAGATGGTGACAGACACACAGAAAGGCAGAGACAAACAGAGGTAAGCACACAGGGACAGTCACACAGATAGTGACAGATACACAGAAAGGCAGAGACAAACAGAGGTAAGCACACAGGGACAGACACACAGTTAGTGACAGACACACTGAGAGGCAGAGACAAACAGAGGTAAGCACACAGGGACAGGCACACAGAATGTGACAGACACACAGAAAGGCAGAGATTAACAGAGGGAAGCACACAGGGACAGGCACACAGAAAGTGACAGACACACGGAAAGGCAGAGACAAAGAGAGGGAAGCACACAGGCAGAGGGACACAGATAGTGACAGACACACAGAAAGGCAGAGATTAACAGAAGGAAGCAAACAGGGACAGGCACACAGATAGTGACAGACACACAGAAAGGTAGAGCCAAACAGATGTAAGCACACAAGGACAGGCACACAGATAGTGACAGATACACAGAAAGGCAGAGATTAACCGAGGGAAGCACACACAGACAGGCACACAGAGGGGCAGAGACAAACAGAGGGAAGCACACAGGGACAGGCACACAGAATGTGACAGACACACAGAAAGGCAGAGACAAACAGAGGTAAGCACACAGGGACAGGCACACAGAATGTGACAGACACACAGAAAGGCAGAGACAAACAGAGGGAATCACACAGGGACAGGGACACAGATAGTGACAGACTCACAGAAATGATGAGAGAAACAGAGGTAAGCACACAGGGACAGGCACACAGAAGGTGACAGACACACTGAAAGGCAGAGATTAACAGAGGTAAGCACACAGGGACCGGCACACAGTAAGCGACAGACACAAAGAAAGGCAGAGATTAACAGAGGGAAGCACACAGGGACAGGCACACAGAAAGTGACAGACACACAGAAAGGCAGAGACAAAGAGAGGGAAGCACACAGGCAGAGGGACACAGATAGTGACAGACACACAGAAAGGCAGAGACAAACAGAGGGAAGCACACAGGGACAGACACACAGAGAGTGACAGACACACAGAAAGGCAGAGACAAACAGAGGTAAGCACACAGGGACAGACACACAGAAAGTGACAGACACACAGAAAGGCAGAGACAAACAGAGGGAAGCACACAGGGACAGACACAGAGTTAGTGACAGACACACAGTTAGCGACAGATACACAGAAAGGTAGAGCCAAACAGAAGTAAGCACACAAGGACAGGCACACAGATAGTGGCAGGCTCACAGAAGGGCAGAGGTTAACAGAGGGAAGCATAAAGGGACAGACACACAGTTGGTGACAGACACACAGAAAGGCAGAGATTAACAGAGGGAAGCACACACAGACAGGCACACAGAGGGGCAGAGACAAACAGAGGGAAGCACACAGGAACAGGCACACAGAAAGTGACAGACACACAGAAAGGCAGAGGCAAACAGAGGAAAGCCCACAGGGACAGGCATACCGACAGCGACAGACACACAGAAACGCAGAGACAAACAGAGGTAAACACACAGGGACAGGCACACAGAAAGTGACAGACACACAGAAAGGCAGAGATTAACAGAATGAAGCAGACAGGGACAGGCACACAGATAGTGACAGACACACAGAAAGGCAGAGATTAACCGAGGGAATCACACAGGGACAAACACACAGATAGTGACAGAAACACAGAAAGGCAGAGGTTAACAGAGGGAAGCCCACAGGGACAGACACACAGATAGTGACAGATATACAGAAAGGCAGAGACAAACAGAGGTAAGCACACAGAGACAGGCACACAGATAGTGACAGAAACACAGAAAGGCAGAGGTTAACAGAGGGAAGCCCACAGGGACAGACACACAGATAGTGACAGATATACAGAAAGGCACAGATTAACAGAGGTACGCACACAGAGACAGGCACACAGATAGTGACAGATATACAGAAAGGCACAGATTAACAGAGGTAAGCACACAGAGACAGGCACACAGATAGTGACAGACACACAGAAAGGCAGAGATTAACCGAGGGAATCACACAGGGACAAACACACAGATAGTGACAGACACTCAGAAAGGCAGAGATTAACAGAGTGAAGCACATCGGGACAGACACACAGATCGTGACAGACACACAGAAAGGCAGCGACAAACAGAGGTAAGCACACAGGGACAGGCACACAGATAGTGACAGGCACACAGAAATGCAGAGATTAACAGAGGTAAGCACCCATGGACAGACACACAGATAGTGACAGACACACAGAAAGGCAGATATTAACAGAGGTAAGCACACAGGGACAGACACAATGTTAGTGACAGACACACAGAAAGGCAGAGATTAACACAGTGAAGCACACAGTGACAGGCACACAGATAGTGGCAGACACACAGAAATGCAGAGATTAACAGAGGGAAGCACACAGGTACAGACAACCAGAAAGTTACAGGCACACAGAAAGGCAGAGATTAACAGAGGGAAACACACAGGGACAGACACACAGTTAGTGACAGACACACAGAAAGGCAGAGGTTAACAGAGGGAAGCACGCAGAGACAGGGACACAGAAGGGCAGGTACAAACAGAGGGAAGCACACAGGGACAGGCACACAGATCGTGACAGACTCACAGAAATGATGAGAGAAACAGAGGTAAGCACACAGGGACAGGCACACAGAAGGTGACAGACACACTGAAAGGCAGAGACAAAGAGAGGGAAGCACACAGGCAGAGGGACACAGATAGTGACAGACACACAGAAAGGCAGAGATTAACAGAGGGAAGCACAACGGGACAGACACATAGATAGTGACAGACACACAGAAAGGCAGAGATTAACAGAGGTAAGCACACAGGGACAGGCACACAGAAAGTGATAGACACACAGAAAGCCAGAGATTAACACAGGGAAGCACACAGGGACAGACACAGAGTTAGTGACAGACACACACACAGTTAGCGACAGATACACAGAAAGGTAGAGCCAAACAGAAGTAAGCACACAAGGACAGGCACACAGATAGTGGCAGGCTCACAGAAGGGCAGAGATTAACAGAGGGAAGCACACACAGACAGGCACACAGACGGGCAGAGACAAACAGAGGTAAGCACACAGGAACAGGCACACAGAAAGTGTCAGACACACAGAAACGCAGAAATTAACAGAGGTAAGCAAACAGGGACAGGCACACAGAAAGTGACAGACACACAGAAAGGCAGAGATTAACAGAGGTAAGCACACCGGAACAGGCACACAGAAAGTGACAGGCACACAGAAAGTCAGAGACAAACAGAGGTAAGCACACAGGGACAGGCACACAGATAGTGACAGACACACAGAGAGGCAGAGACAAACAGGGAAGCACACAGGGACAGGAACACAGATAGTGACAGACACACAGAAAGGCAGAGACAAACAGAGGTAAGCACACAGGGACAGGCACAATGAAAATGACAGACACACGAAAGGCAGAGATTAACAGAGGT
This sequence comes from Scyliorhinus torazame, assembly GCF_047496885.1. Taxonomy (NCBI): domain Eukaryota; kingdom Metazoa; phylum Chordata; class Chondrichthyes; order Carcharhiniformes; family Scyliorhinidae; genus Scyliorhinus; species Scyliorhinus torazame. The sequence continues at coordinate 22,693,538 of NC_092729.1, read as the reverse complement.
AAGCACACAGGGACAGGCACACAGATAGTGACAGACACACAGAAAGGCAGAGACAAACCGAGGGAAGCACACAGGGACAGGCACACAGATAGTGACAGACACACAGAAAGGCCGAGACAAACAGAGGTAAGCAAACAGGGACAGGCACACAGAAAGGCAGAGATTAACCGAGGGAAGCACACAGGGACAGACGCACAGATGGGCAGAGACAAACAGAGGGAAGCACACAGGGACAGACACACAGAAAGTGACAGGCACACAGAATGGCAGAGATTAACAGAGGTAAGCACACAGGGACCGGCACACAGTAAGTGACAGACACAAAGAAAGGCAGAGATTAACAGAGGGAAGCACACAGGGACAGGCACACAGAAAGTGACAGACACACGGAAAGGCAGAGACAAAGAGAGGGAAGCACACAGGCAGAGGGACACAGATAGTGACAGACACACAGAAAGGCAGAGATTAACAGAGGGAAGCACAACGGGACAGACACATAGATAGTGACAGACACACAGAAAGGCAGAGATTAACAGAGGTAAGCACACAGGGACAGGCACACAGAAAGTGATAGACACACAGAAAGCCAGAGATTAACACAGGGAAGCACACAGGGACAGACACATAGTTAGTGACAGACACACAGTTAGCGACAGATACACAGAAAGGTAGAGCCAAACAGAAGTAAGCACACAAGGACAGGCACACAGATAGTGGCATGCTCACAGAAGGGCAGAGATTAACAGAGGGAAGCATAAAGGGACAGACACACAGTTAGTGACAGACACACAGAAAGGCAGAGATTAACAGAGGGAAGCACACACAGACAGGCACACAGAGGGGCAGAGACAAACAGAGGTAAGCACACAGGAACAGGCACACAGAAAGTGTCAGACACACAGAAACGCAGAAATTAACAGAGGTAAGCAAACAGGGACAGGCACACAGAAAGTGACAGACACACAGAAAGGCAGAGATTAACAGAGGTAAGCACACCGGAACAGGCACACAGAAAGTGACAGGCACACAGAAAGTCAGAGACAATCAGAGGTAAGCACACAGGGACAGGCACACAGATAGTGACAGACACACAGAGAGGCAGAGACAAACAGGGAAGCACACAGGGACAGGAACACAGATAGTGCCAGACACACAGAAAGGCAGAGACAAACAGAGGTAAGCACACAGGGACAGGCACAATGAAAGTGACAGACACACGAAAGGCAGAGATTAACAGAGGTAAGCACACAGGGACAGGCACACAGATAGTGACAGACACACAGAAAGGCAGAGACAAACCGAGGGAAGCACACAGGGACAGGCACACAGATAGTGACAGACACACAGAAAGGCCGAGACAAACAGAGGTAAGCAAACATGGACAGGCACACAGAAAGGCAGAGATTACCCGAGGGATTCACACAGGGACAGACGCACAGATGGGCAGAGACAAACAGAGGGAAGCACACAGAGACAGACACACAGAAAGTGACAGGCACACAGAATGGCAGAGATTAACAGATGGAAGCACACAGGGACAGGGACACAGATAGTGACAGACACACAGAAAGGCAGAGATTAACCGAGGGATTCACACAGGGACAGACACACAGAAAGTGACAGACACACAGAAAGGCAGAGGTTAACAGAGGGAAGCACACTGGGAAAGACACTCAGATAGTGACAGATTCACAGAAAGGCACAGATAAACAGAGGTAAGCAAACAGGGACAGGCACACAGAAAGTGACAGGCACACAGAAAGGCAGAGATTAACAGAAGGAAGCAAACAGGGACAGGCACACTGATAGTGACAGACACACAGAAAGGCAGAGATTAACCGAGGGAATCACACAGGGACAGACACACAGAAAGTGACAGACACACAGAAAGGCAGAGGTTAACAGAGGGAAGCACAGTGGGACAGACACACAGATAGTGACAGATGCACAGAAAGGCACAGATAAACAGAGGTAAGCACACAGGTACAGGCACACAGAAAGTGACAGGCACACAGAAAGGCAGAGACAATGAGAGGGAAGCACACAGGCAGACGGACACAGATAGTGACAGACACACAGAAAGGCAGAGATTAACAGAGGGAAGCACATCGGGACAGACACACAGATCGTGACAGACACACAGAAAGCAGAGACAAACAGTGGTAAGCACACAGGGACAGGCACACAGATAGTGACAGGCACACAGAAAGGCAGAGATTAACCGAGGGAATCACACAGGGACAAACACACAGATAGTGACAGACACTCAGAAAGGCAGAGATTAACAGAGTGAAGCACATCGGGACAGACACACAGATCGTGACAGACACACAGAAAGGCAGCGACAAACAGAGGTAAGCACACAGGGACAGGCACACAGATAGTGACAGGCACACAGAAATGCAGAGATTAACAGAGGTAAGCACCCATGGACAGACACACAGATAGTGACAGACACACAGAAAGGCAGATATTAACAGAGGTAAGCACACAGGGACAGACACAATGTTAGTGACAGACACACAGAAAGGCAGAGATTAACACAGGGAAGCACACAGTGACAGGCACACAGATAGTGGCAGACACACAGAAATGCAGAGATTAACAGAGGGAAGCACACAGGTACAGACAACCAGAAAGTTACAGGCACACAGAAAGGCAGAGATTAACAGAGGGAAACACACAGGGACAGACACACAGTTAGTGACAGACACACAGAAAGGCAGAGGTTAACAGAGGGAAGCACGCAGAGACAGGCACACAGAAGGGCAGGTACAAACAGAGGGAAGCACACAGGGACAGGCACACAGATCGTGACAGACACACAGAAAGGCACAGACAAACAGGGGGAAGCACTCAGGGACAGGCACACAAATAGTGACAGACACACAGGAAGGCAGAGACAAACAGAGGTAAGCACACAGGGACAGGCACACAGAAAGTGACAGACACGTAGAAAGGCAGAGATTAACAGAGGTAAGCACACAGGGACAGACACACATATAGTGACAGACGTACTGAAAGGCAGAGGCAAACAGAGGTCAGCACACAGGGACAGACACACAGATAGTGACAGACACACAGAAAGGCAGAGACAAACAGAGGTCAGGACACAGGGACAGACACACAGAAAATGACATACATACAGAATACAGAGATTTACAGAGGTAAGCACACGAGGACATGCACACAGAAAGTGACAGACACACAGAAAGGCAGAGATTAACAGAGGGAAGCACACAGGGACTGGCACACAGATACAGACAGGCACACATAAAGGCAGAGACAAACAGAGGGAAGCACACAGGGACAGACACACAGAAAGTGACAGACACACAGAAAGGCAGAGATTAAGAGAGGGAAGCACACAGGGACAGACACACAGATAGTGACAGATACACAGAAAGGCGGAGACAAACAGAGGTAAGCACACAGGGACAGGCACACAGAAAGTGACAGACACACAGAAAGGCAGAGACAAACAGAGGTAAGCACACAGAGACAGACACACAGACAGTGGCAGACTCACAGAAAGGCAGAGATTAACAGAGGGAAGCGCACAGGGACCGACACACAGATACAGACAGACACACAGAAAGGCAGAGACAAACAGAGGTAAGCACACAGGGACAGGCACACAGAAAGTGACAGACACACAGAGATGCAGATATTAACAGAGGGAAGCACACAGGGACAGACACACAGATAGTGACAGATACACAGAAAGGCAGAGACAAACAGAGGGAATCACACAGGGACAGACACACAGAAAGTGACAGACACACAGAAAGGCAGAGATTAAGAGAGGGAAGTACACAGGGACTAGCACACAGATACAGACAGACACACATAAAGGCAGAGACAAACAAAGGGAAGCACACAGGGAGAAACACACAGAAAGTGACAGACACACAGAAAGGATGAGTGGAACAGAGGGAAGCACACAGGGACAGGCACACAGAAGGTGACAGGCACACTGAAAGGCAGAGATTAACAGAGGTAAGCACACAGGGACAGGCACACAGTAAGTGACAGAGACACAGAAAGGCAGAGATTAACAGTGGGAAGCACGCAGGGACCGACACATAGATGGTGACAGACACACTGAAAGGCAGAGATTAACAGAGGGAAGCACACAGGGACAGACACACAGATAGTGACAGATACACAGAAAGGCAGAGACAAACAGTGGTAAGCACATAGGGACAGGGACAAAAAGATTGACAGACACACAGAAAGGGAGAGACAAACAGAAGTAAGCACACAGGGACAGACACACAGTTAGTGACAGACACTCAGAAAGGCAGAGATTAACAGAGGTAAGCACACAGGTACAGGCATAAATTTAGTGACAGACACACAGAAAGGCAGAGATTGACAGAGTGAAGCACACGGGGACTGACACACAGATAGTTACAGACACACAGAAAGCTAGAGATTAACTCAGGGAAGCACATAGGGACAGGCACACTGAAAGTGACAGACACACAGAAAGGCAGAGGCAAACAGAGGAAAGCCCACAGGGACAGGCATACAGACAGTGACAGACACACAGAAACGCAGAGACAAACAGAGGTAAACACACAGGGACAGGCACACAGAAAGTGACAGACACACAGAAAGGCAGCGACAAACAGGTAAGCACACAGAGACAGGCACACAGAAAGTGACTGGCACACAGAAATGCAGAGATTAACAGAGGGAAGCACACAGGGACAGGCACACAGAAAGTGACGGACACACAGAAAGGCATAGGCAAGCAGAGGTAAACACTCAGAGACAGGGACACAGATAGTGACAGACTCACAGAAAGGCAGAGATTAACAGAGGGAAGCACACAGGTACAGGCACACAGGTAGTGACAGATACACAGAAAGGCAGAGACAAACAGAGGTAAGCACACAGGGACAGGCACACAGAAAGTGACAGGCACACAGAAATGCAGAGATTAACAGAGGGAAGAACACAGGGACAGACACACAGATAGTGACAGATACACAGAATGGCAGAGACAAGCAGAGGGAATCACACAGGGACAGGGACACAGATAGTGACAGACTGACAGAAAGGCAGAGATTAACAGAGGGAAGTACACAGGGACAGTCACACAGAAAGTTACAGACACACAGAAAGGCAGCGACAAACAGAGGTAGACACACAGAGACAGGCACACATCAAGTGACAGACACACAGAAAGGATGAGTGGAACAGAGGTAAGCACACAGGGACAGACACACAGAACGTGACAGACACACTGAAAGGCAGAGATTAACAGAGGTAAGCACACAGGGACAGGCACACAGTAAGTGACAGACACAATGAAAGGCAGAGATTAACAGAGGTAAGCCCACAGGGACAGGGCCACAGATAGTTACAGACACACAAAAGGCAGAAATTAACAGAGGGAAGCACACGGGGACCGACACACAGATAGTGACAGACACACAGAAAGGCAGAGACAAACCGAGGGAAGCACACAGGGACAGGCACACAGATAGTGACAGACACACAGAAAGGCCGAGACAAACAGAGGTAAGCAAACAGGGACAGGCACACAGAAAGGCAGAGATTAACCGAGGAAAGCACACAGGGACAGACGCACAGATGGGCAGAGACAAACAGAGGGAAGCACAAAGGGACAGACACACAGAAAGTGACAGGCACACAGAATGGCAGAGATTAACCGAGGGATTCACACATGGACAGACACACAGAAAGTGACAGACACACAGAAAGGCAGAGGTTAACAGAGGGAAGCACACTGGGAAAGACACTCAGATAGTGACAGATACACAGAAAGGCACAGATAAACAGAGGTAAGCAAACAGGGACAGGCACACAGAAAGTGACAGGCACACAGAAAGGCAGAGATTAACAGAAGGAAGCACACAGGGACAGGCACACAGATAGTGACAGACACACAGAACGGCAGAGATTAACCAAGGGAATCACACAGGGACAGACACACAGAAAGTGACAGACACACAGAAAGGCAGAGACAAACAGAGGTAAGCACACAGGGACAGGCACACAGAAAGTGACAGACACACAGAAAGGCAGAGGTTAACAGAGGGAAGCACACTGGGACAGACACACAGATAGTGACAGATACACAGAAAGGCACAGATAAACAGAGGTAAGCACACAGGTACAGGCACACAGAAAGTGACAGGCACACAGAAAGGCAGAGACAATGAGAGGGAAGCACACAGGCAGACGGACACAGATAGTGACAGACACACAGAAAGGCAGAGATTAACAGAGGGAAGCACATCGGGACAGTCACACAGATCGTGACAGACACACAGAAAGCAGAGACAAACAGTGGTAAGCACACAGGGACAGGCACACAGATAGTGACAGGCACACAGAAAGGCAGAGATTAACCGAGGGAAGCAAACAGGGACAGAAGCACAGATGGGCAGAGACAAACAGAGGGACGCACACAGGGACAAACACACAGATAGTGACAGACACACTGAAAGGAAGAGATTAACAGAGGTAAGCACACAGGTACAGGCACACATAGAGTGACTGACACACTGAAAGGCAGAGATAAATAGAGGTAAACACACAGCGACAGGCACACAGAAAGTGACAGACACCCAGAAAGGCAGAGATTAACAGAGGGAATCACACAGAGACAGGCACACAGAAAGTGACAGACACACCGAAAGGCAGAACAAACAGAGGTCAGCACACAGGGACAGACACACAGAAAATGACTGACACACAGAAAGGCAGAGATTAACAGAGGGAAGCACACAGGGACAGGCACACAGAAAGGCAGAGATTAACAGAGGGAAGCACAGAGGGACAGGCACACAGAAAGTGACAGACACACAGAAAGGCAGAGGCAAGCAGAGGTAAGCACACAGAGACAGACACACAGACAGTGACAGCCACACAGAAAGGCAGAGACAAACAGAGGTAAGCACACATCGACAGACACACAGACAGTGACAGACACACAGAAAGGCAGAGACAAACAGAGGTAAGCACACAGGGACAGACACACAGATAGTGACAGACACACAGAAAGGCAGAGACAAACAGAGGTAAGCACACATCGACAGACACACAGACAGTGACAGACACACAGAAAGGCAGAGACAAACAGAGGGAAGCACACAGAGACAGACACACAGACAGTGACAGACACACAGAAAGGCAGGGACAAACAGAGTTAAACACACAGGGAGAGGCACACAGACAGTGACAGACACACAGAAAGGCAGAGACAAACAGAGGGAAGCACACAGAGACAGACACACAGACAGTGACAGACACACAGAAAGGCAGGGACAAACAGAGGTAAGCACACAGGGAGTAGGAGACAGATAGTGACAGACACAGAGAAAGGCAGAGATTAACAGAGGGAAGCACACGGGGACTGACACACAGATAGTGACAGAGACACAGAAAGCTAGAGATTAACACAGGGAAGCACACAGGGACAGGCACACAGACAGTGACAGACACACAGAAAGGCAGAGGCAAACAGAAGAAAGCCCACAGGGACAGGCATACCGACAGTGACAGACACACAGAAACGCAGAGACAAACAGAGGTAAACACACAGGGACAGGCACACAGAAAGTGACAGACACACAGAAAGGCAGAGATTAACAGAAGGAAGCACACAGGGACAGGCACACAGATAGTGACAGACACACAGAAAGGCAGAGATTAACCGAGGGAATCACACAGGGACAGACACACAGATCGTGACAGAAACACAGAAAGACACAGATTAACAGAGGTAAGCACACAGAGACAGGCACACAGAAAGTGACAGGCACACAGAAAGGCAGAGACAAAGAGAGGGAAGCACACAGGCAGAGGGACACAGATAGTGACAGACACTCAGAAAGGCAGAGATTAACAGAGTGAAGCACATCGGGAAAGACACGCAGATCGTGACAGACACACAGAAAGGCAGCGACAAACAGAGGTAAGCACACAGGGACAGGCACACAGACAGTGACAGGCACACAGAAATGCAGAGATTAACAGAGGTAAGCACCCATGGACAGACACACAGATAGTGACAGACACACAGAAAGGCAGAGATTAACAGAGGTAAGCACACAGGGACAGACACAAAGTTAGTGACAGACACACAGAAAGGCAGAGATTAACACACGGAAGCACACAGTGACAGGCACACAGATAGTGGCAGACAAACAGAAATGCAGAGATTAACAGAGGGAAGCACACAGGTACAGACAACCAGAAAGTTACAGACACACAGAAAGGCAGAGATTAACAGAGGGAAGCACACAGGGACAGACACACAGTTAGTGACAGACACACAGAAAGGCAGAGGTTAACAGAGGGAAGCACGCAGAGACAGGCACACAGATCGTGACAGACACACAGAAAGACCGAGACAAACAGAGGGAAGCACACAGGGACAGGCACACAGATCGTGACAGACACACAGAAAGGCAGAGACAAACAGAGGGAAGCACACAGGGACAGGCACACAGATCGTGACAGACACACAGAAAGGCAGAGACAAACAGAGGGAAGCACACAGGGACAGGCACACAGATCGTGACAGACACACAGAAAGGCAGAGACAAACAGGGGGAAGCACTCAGGGACAGGCACACAAATAGTGACAGACACACAGAAATGCAGAGATTAACAGAGGGAAGCACACAGGGACAGACACACAGAAAGTGACAGACACACAGAAAGGCAGAGACAAACAGAGGGAAGCACACAGGGACAGACACACAGAAAGTGACGCACACACAAAAAGGCAGAGATTAAGAGAGGGAAGCACACAGGGACAGACACACAGATAGTGACAGATACACAGAAAGGCAGAAACAAACAGAGGTAAGCACACAGGGACAGGCACACAGAAAGTGACAGACACACAGAAATGCAGAGATTAACAGAGGGAAGCACACAGGGACAGGCACACAGATAGTGACAGACACACAGAAAGGTAGAGAATAACAGAGGGAAGCACACAGGGACAGGGACACAGATAGTGGCAGACACACAGAAAGGCAGCGACAAACAGTGGGAATCACACAGGGACAGGGACACAGATAGTGGCAGACACACAGAAAGGCAGCGACAAACAGTGGGAATCACACAGGGACAGGGACACAGATAGTGACAGACTCACAGAAAGGCAGAGATTAACAGAGGGAAGTACACAGGGACTGGCGCACAGATACAGACAGACACACATAAAGGCAGCGACAAACAAAGGGAAGCACACAGGGAGAGACACACAGAAAGTGACAGACACACAGAAAGGATGAGTGGAACAGAGGGAAGCACACAGTGACAGGCACACAGAAAGGATGAGTGGAACAGAGGTAAGCACACAGGGACAGACACACAGATAGTGACAGACACACAGAAAGGCAGAGATTAACAGAGGGAAGCACACAGGGACAGGCACACAGATAGTGACAGACACACAGAAAGGCAGAGATTAACAGAGGTAAGCACACAGGGACAGGGACACAGATGGGCAGAGACAAACAGAGGGAAGCTCACTGGGACAGGCACACAGATGGTGACAGACACACAGAAAGGCAGAGACAAACAGTGGTAAGCACATAGGGACAGGGACAAAAAGGTGACAGACACACAGAAAGGGATAGACAAACAGTAGTAAGCACACAGGAAAAGGCACACAGATAGTGGCAGGCACACAGAAATGTCGAGATTAACAGAGGTAAGCACACAGGGACAGACACATAGTTAGTGACAGACACTCAGAAAGGCAGAGATTAGCAGAGGTAAGCACACAGGTACAGGCACACAGATAGTGACAGACACACTGAAAGGGAGAGACAAAGAGAAATAAGCAGACAGGGACAGGCACACAGATAGTGGCAGGCACACAGAAATGCAGAGATTAACAGTGGTAAACACACAGGGACAGACACACAGAAAGTGACAGGCACACAGAAAGGCAGAGATTAACAGAGGGAAGCACACAGGGACAGACACACAGATAGTGACAGACACACAGAAAGGCAGAGACAAACAGAGAGAAGCACACGGGGACTGACACACAGATAGTTACAGACACACAGAAAGCTAGAGATTAACTCAGGGAAGCACACAGGGACAGGCACACGGAAAGTGACAGACACACAGAAAGGCAGAGGCAAACAGAGGAAAGCCCACAGGGACAGGCATACAGACAGTGACAGACACACAGAAACGCAGAGACAAACAGAGGTAAACACACAGGGACAGGCACACAGAAAGTGACAGACACACAGAAAGGCAGCGACAAACAGGTAAGCACACAGAGACAGGCACACAGAACGTGACTGACACGCAGAAATGCAGAGATTAACAGAGGGAAGCACACAGGGACAGGCACACAGAAAGGCAGAGATTAACAGAGGGAAGCACACAGGGACAGGCACACAGAAAGTGACGGACACACAGAAAGGCATAGGCAAGCAGAGGTAAACACTCAGAGACAGACACACAGACAGTGACAGACACACAGAAAGGCAGAGACAAACAGAGGTAAGCACACAGGGACAGGCACACATATAGTGACAGATACACAGAAAGGCAGAGACAAACAGAGGGAATCACACAGGGACAGGGACACAGATAGTGACAGATTTACAGAAAGGCAGAGATTAACAGAGGGAAGTACACAGGGGCAGGCACACAGAAAGTTACAGACACACAGAAAGGGAGCGACAACAGAGGTATGCACAGAGACAGGCACACAGAAGGTGACAGGCACACAGAAAGGCTGAGTGAATCAGAGGTAAGCACACAGGGACAGGCACACAGAAGGTGACAGACACACTGAAAGGCAGAGATTAACAGAGGTAAGCACACAGGGATAGGCACACAGACAGTGGCAGACACACAGAAAGGCAGAGACAAACAGAGGGAAGCACACAGGGACAGGCACACAGATAGTGGCAGGCACACAGAAATGTCGAAATTAACAGAGGTAAGCACACAGGGACAGACACACAGTAAGCGACAGGCACACAGAGGGGCAGAGACAAACAGAGGGAAGCTCACTGGGACAGGCACACAGATGGTGACAGACACACAGAAAGGCAGTGATTAACAGAGGGAAGTACACAGGGACAGACACACAGATGGTGACAGACACACTGAAAGGCAGAGACAATTAGAGGTAAGCACACAGGGGCAGGCACACAGATAGTGACAGACACACAGAAAGGCAGAGACAAACAGAGGTAAGCACACAGGGACAGACACACAGATAGTGACAGACACACAGAAAGGCAGAGACAAACAGAGGTAAGCACACAGGGACAGACACACAGATAGTGACAGACACACAGAAAGGTAGAGATTAACAGAGAGAAGCACACAGGGACAGACACACAGATAGTGACAGACAGAGAGAAAGGCAGAGACAAACAGAGGTAAGCACACAGGGACAGGCACACATAATGTGACAGATACACAGAAAGGTAGAGATTAACAGAGAGAAGCACACAGGGACAGATTCACAGATAGTGACAGACACACAGAAAGGCTGAGACGAACAGAGGTAAGCAGAGAGGGACAGGCACACAGAAATTGACAGACACACAGAAAAGCAGAGACAAACAGTGGTAAGCACACAGGGACAGGCACACTGAAAGTGACAGACACACAGAAAGGCAGAGATTAACAGAGGGAACGATACAGGGACAGACCCACAGTTAGTGACAGACACACAGAAAGGCAGAGATTAACAGAGGGAAGCACACACAGACAGGCACACAGAGGGGCAGAGACAAACAGAGGGAAGCTCACTGGGACAGGCACACAGATGGTGACAGACACTCAGAAAGGCAGTGATTAACAGAAAGAAGTACACAGGGACAGACACACAGTTGGTGACAGACACACTGAAAGGCAGAGATTAACAGAGGGAAGCACACAGGGACCGACACATAGATGGTGACAGACACACTGAAAGGCAGAGATTAACAGAGGGAAGCACACAGGGACAGACACACAGTTAGTGACAGATACACAGAAAGGCAGAGACAAACAGTGGTAAGCACATAGGGACAGGGACAAAAAGGTGACAGACACACAGAAAGGGATAGACAAACAGTAGTAAGCACACAGGAAAAGGCACACAGATAGTGGCAGGCACACAGAAATGTCGAGATTAGCAGAGGTAAGCACACAGGTACAGGCACACAGTTAGTGACAGACACTCAGAAAGAGAGAGACAAAGAGAAATAAGCAGACAGGGACAGGCACACAGATAGTGGCAGGCACACAGAAATGCAGAGATTAACAGTGGTAAACACACAGGGACAGACACACAGATAGTGACAGACACACAGAAAGGCAGAGATTAACAGAGGAAGCACACAGAGACAGGCACACAGATAGTGACAGACACACAGAAACGCAGAGACAAACAGAGGTAAACACACAGGGACAGGCACACAGAAAGTGACAGACACACAGAAAGGCAGCGACAAACAGGTAAGCACACAGGGACAGGCACACAGAACGTGACTGACACGCAGAAATGCAGAGATTAACAGAGGGAAGCACACAGGGGACTGACACACAGATAGTGACAGACACACAGAAAGGTAGAGATTAACAGAGGTAAGCACACAGGGACAGGCACACAGATAGTGACAGATACACAGAAAGGCAGAGACAAACAGAGGTAAGCACACAGGGACAGGCACACAGATAGTGACAGATACACAGAAAGGCAGAGACAAACAGAGGTAAGCACACAGGGACAGGCACACATATAGTGACAGATACACAGAAAGGCAGAGACAAGCAGATGGAATCACACAGGGACAGACACACAGAAAGGATGAGTGGAACAGAGGTAAGCACACAGGGACAGGGACACAGATAGTGACAGACACACAGAAAGGCAGAGATTAACAGAGGGAAGCACACAGGGACAGGGACACAGATAGTGACAGAGACACAGAAAGGCAGAGATTAACAGAGGGAAGCACGCAGGGACAGACACACAGAAAGTGACAGACACACAGAAAGGCAGAGACAAACAGTGGTAAGCACATAGGGACAGGGACAAAAAGATTGACAGACACACAGAAAGGGAGAGACAAACAGAAGTAAACACACAGGAACAGGCACACAGATAGTGGCAGGCACACAGAAATGCAGAGATTAACAGAGGTAAGCACACAGGGACAGACACACAGTAAGTGACAGACACTCAGAAAGGCAGAGATTAACAGAGGTAAGCACATAGGTACAGGCACACAGATAGTGACAGACACAGTGAAAGGGAGAGACAAACAGAAATAAGCAGACAGGGACAGGCACACAGATAGTGGCAGGCACACAGAAATGCAGAGATTAACAGTGGGAAACACACAGGGACAGACACACATAAAGTGACAGGCATACAGAAAGGCAGAGATTAACAGAGGGAAACACACAGGGACAGACACACATAAAGTGACAGGCATACAGAAAGGCAGAGATTGACAGAGGGAAGCACACGGGGACTGACACACAGATAGTTACAGACACACAGAAAGCTAGAGATTAACTCAGGGAAGCACACAGGGACAGGCACACAGAAAGTGACAGACACACAGAAGGGCAGAGGCAAACAGAGGAAAGCCCACAGGGACAGGCATACAGACAGTGACAGACACACAGAAACGCAGAGACAAACAGAGGTAAACACACAGGGACAGGCACACAGAAAATGACAGACACACAGAAAGGCAGCGACAAACAGGTAAGCACACAGAGACAGGCACACAGAACGTGACTGACACGCAGAAATGCAGAGATTAACAGAGGGAAGCACACAGGGACAGGCACACAGAAAGGCAGAGATTAACAGAGGGAAGCACACAGGGACAGGCACACAGAAAGTGACGGACACACAGAAAGGCATAGGCAAGCAGAGGTAAACACTCAGAGACAGACACACAGACAGTGACAGACACACAGAAAGGCAGAGACAAACAGAGGTAAGCACACAGGGACAGGCACACATATAGTGACAGATACACAGAAAGGCAGAGATAAACAGAGGGAATCACACAGGGACAGGGACACAGATAGTGACAGATTTACAGAAAGGCAGAGATTAACAGAGGGAAGTACACAGGGACAGACACACAGAAAGTTACAGACACACAGAAAGGGAGCGACAACAGAGGTATGCACAGAGACAGGCACACAGAAGGTGACAGGCACACAGAAAGGCTGAGTGAATCAGAGGTAAGCACACAGGGACAGGCACACAGAAGGTGACAGACACACTGAAATGCAGAGATTAACAGAGGTAAGCACACAGGGATAGGCACACAGACAGTGGCAGACACACAGAAAGGCAGAGACAAACAGAGGGAAGCACACAGGGACAGGCACACAGAAAGTGACGGACACACAGAAAGGCATAGGCAAGCAGAGGTAAACACACAGAGACAGACACACAGACAGTGACAGACACACAGAAAGGCAGAGACAAACAGAGGTAAGCACTCAGGGACAGGCACACAGAAAGTGACAGACACACAGAAACGCAGAGACAAACAGAGGTAAGCACACAGGGACAGACACACAGATAGTGACAGACACACAGAAAGGCAGAGACAATTAGAGGGAAGCACACAGGGGCAGGCACACAGATAGTGACAGACACACAGAAAGGCAGAGACAAACAGAGGTAAGCACACAGGGACAGACACACAGATCGTGACAGACACACAGAAAGGCAGAGACAAACAGAGGTAAGCACACAGGGACAGACACACAGATAGTGACAGACACACAGAAAGGTAGAGATTAACAGAGCGAAGCACACAGGGACAGACACACAGATAGTGACAGACAGAGAGAAAGGCAGAGACAAACAGAGGTAAGCACACAGGGACAGGCACACATAATGTGACAGATACACAGAAAGGTAGAGATTAACAGAGAGAAGCACACAGGGACAGATACACAGATAGTGACAGACACACAGAAAGGCTGAGACGAACAGAGGTAAGCAGAGAGGGACAGGCACACAGAAATTGACAGACACACAGAAAAGCAGAGACAAACAGTGGTAAGCACACAGGGACAGGCACACTGAAAGTGACAGACACACAGAAAGGCAGAGATTAACACAGGGAAGCACACAGGGACAGACACACAGTTAGTGACAGACACACAGAAAGGCAGAGATTAACAGAGGGAAGCACACACAGACAGGCACACAGAGGGGCAGAGACAAACAGAGGGAAGCTCACTGGGACAGGCACACAGATGGTGACAGACACACAGAAAGGCAGTGATTAACAGAGGGAAGTACACAGGGACAGACACACAGATGGTGACAGACACACTGAAAGGCAGAGATTAACAGAGGGAAGCAGACAGGGACAGACACACAGTTAGTGACAGACACACTGAAAGGCAGAGACAAACAGAGGTAAGCACACAGGAACAGGCACACAGAAAGTGTCAGACACACAGAAACGCAGAGATTAACAGAGGTAAGCACACAGGAACAGGAACACAGAAAGTCACAGACACACAGAAAGGCAGAGACAAACAGGGAAGCACACAGGGACAGGGACACAGATAGTGACAGACACACTGAAACGCAGAGACAAACAGAGGTAAGCACACAGGGACAGGCACAATGAAAGTGACAGACACACGAAAGGCAGAGATTAACAGAGGTAAGCACACAGGGACAGGCACACAGATAGTGACAGACACAGAGAAAGGCAGAGACAAACAGAGGTAAGCACACAGGGACAGGCACACATAATGTGACAGATACACAGAAAGGTAGAGATTAACAGAGAGAAGCACACAGGGACAGATACACAGATAGTGACAGACACACAGAAAGGCTGAGACGAACAGAGGTAAGCAGAGAGGGACAGGCACACAGAAATTGACAGACACACAGAAAAGCAGAGACAAACAGTGGTAAGCACACAGGGACAGGCACACTGAAAGTGACAGACACACAGAAAGGCAGAGATTAACACAGGGAAGCACACAGGGACAGACACACAGTTAGTGACAGACACACAGAAAGGCAGAGATTAACAGAGGGAAGCACACACAGACAGGCACACAGAGGGGCAGAGACAAACAGAGGGAAGCTCACTGGGACAGGCACACAGATGGTGACAGACACACAGAAAGGCAGTGATTAACAGAGGGAAGTACACAGGGACAGACACACAGATGGTGACAGACACACTGAAAGGCAGAGATTAACAGAGGGAAGCAGACAGGGACAGACACACAGTTAGTGACAGACACACTGAAAGGCAGAGACAAACAGAGGTAAGCACACAGGAACAGGCACACAGAAAGTGTCAGACACACAGAAACGCAGAGATTAACAGAGGTAAGCACACAGGAACAGGAACACAGAAAGTCACAGACACACAGAAAGGCAGAGACAAACAGGGAAGCACACAGGGACAGGGACACAGATAGTGACAGACACACTGAAACGCAGAGACAAACAGAGGTAAGCACACAGGGACAGGCACAATGAAAGTGACAGACACACGAAAGGCAGAGATTAACAGAGGTAAGCACACAGGGACAGGCACACAGATAGTGACAGACACAGAGAAAGGCAGAGACAAACCGAGAGAATCACACAGGGACAGGCACACAGATAGTGACAGATACACAGAAAGGCAGAGGTTAACAGAGGGAAGCACACTGGGATAGACACACAGATAGTGACAGATACACAGAAAGGCACAGATAAACAGAGGGAAGCACACAGGGACAGGCACACAGAAAGTGACAGGCACACAGAAAGGCAGAGACAAAGAGAGGGAAGCACACAGGGACAGGCACACAGAAAGTGACAGACACACAGAAAGGCAGAGATTAACAGAGGGAAGCACACAGGGACAGTCACACGGAAAGTGACAGACACACAGAAAGGCAGAGACAAACAGTGGTAAGCACACAGGCAGAGGGACACAGATCGTGACAGACACACAGAAAGGCAGAGACAAACTGAGGTAAGCACACAGGGACAGACACACAGACAGTGACAGACACACAGAAAGGGAGGGAAAAACAGAGGTAAGCACACAGGAACAGGCACACAGAAAGTGACAGACACACAGAAAGGCAGCGACAAACAGAGGTAAGCAGACAGGGACTGGGACACAGATAGTGACAGACACACAGAAAGGCAGAGATTAACAGAGGGAAGCACACAGGGACAGGCACACAGATAGTGACAGACACACAGAAAGCTAGAGATTAACACAGGGAAGCACACAGGGACAGGCACACATAAAGTGACAGACACACAGCAAGGCAGAGATTAACAGAGAGAAGCACACAGGTACAGACACACACATAGTGACAGACACACAGAAAGGCAGAGACAAACAGAGGTAAGCACACAGGGACAGGCACACAGAAAGTGACAGACACACAGAAAGGCAGAGATTAACAGAGAGAAGCACACAGGGACAGACACACAGATAGTGACAGACAGAGAGAAATGCAGAGACAAACAGAGATAAGCACACAGGGACAGGCACACATAATGTGACAGACACACAGAAAGGTAGAGATTAACAGAGAAAAGCACACAGGGACAGACGCACAGATAGTGACAGACACACAGAAAGGCAGAGACAAACAGAGGTAAGCACTCATGGACAGACACACAGATAGTGACAGACACACAGAAAGGCAGAGACAAACAGTGGTAAGCACGCAGGGACAGGCACACTGAAAGTGGCAGATACACAGAAAGGCAGAGATTAACACAGGGAAGCACACAGGGACAGACACAGAGTCAGTGACAGACACACAGTTAGTGACAGATACACAGAAGGGCAGAGACAAACAGTGGTAAGCACACACGGACTGGGACACAGATAGTGTTAGACACACTGAAAGGTAGAGCCAAACAGAAGTAAGCACACGGGATAGGCACACAGATAGTGGCAGGCACAAAGAAATGCAGAGATTAGCGGAGGGAAACACACAGGTACAGACACACAGAAAGTGACGGGCACACAGCAAGGCAGAGACAAACAGGGGGAAGCACTCAGGGACAGGCACACAGATAGTGACAGACACACAGAAAGGCAGAGACAAACAGAGGTAAGCACTCAGGGACAGGCACACAGAAAGTGACAGACACACAGAAAGTCAGAGATTAACAGAGGTAAGCACACAGGGATATGCACATAGAAAGTGACAGACACACAGAAAGGCAGAGATTAACAGAGGGAAGCACACAGGGACAGGCACACAGATAGTGACAGACACACATAAAGGTAGAGACAAACAGAGGGAAGCACACAGGGACAGACACACAGAAAGTGACAGACACACAGAAAGGCAGAGATTAACAGAGGTAACCACACAGGGACAGGCACACAGAAAGTGACAGACACACAGAAAGGCAGCGACAAACAGAGAGAAGCACACAGGGACAGGCACACAGATAGTGACAGACACACAGAAAGGCAGACATTAACAGAGGGAAGCACACAGGGACAGGCACGCAGATAGTGACAGACACACAGAAAGGCAGAGACAAACAGTGGTAAGCACACAGGGATAGGTACACAGATAGTGACAGGCACACAGAAATGCAGAGATTAACAGAGGTAAGCACCTATGGACAGACACACAGATAGTGACAGACACACAGAAAGGCAGAGATTAACAGAGGTAAGCACACAGGGACAGGCACACAGAAAGTGACAGACACACAGAAAGCCAGAGATTAACACAGGGAAGCATACAGGGACAGACACGGAGTTAGTGACAGACACACAGTTAGCGACAGATACACAGAAAGGCAGAGACAAACAGTGGTAAGCACACAGGGACTGGGACACAGATAGTGTTATACACACAGAAAGGTAGAGCCAAACAGAAGTAAGCACACAAGGACAGGCACACAGATAGGGGCAGGCACACAGAAAGGCAGAGATTAACAGAGGGAACCATACAGGGACAGACACACAGTTAGTGACAGACACACAGAAAGGCAGAGATTAACAGAGGGAAGCACACACAGACAGGCACACAGAGGGGCAGAGACAAACAGAGGGAAGCTCACTGGGACAGGAACACAGATGGTGACAGACACACAGAAAGGCAGAGATTAACAGAGGGAAGTACACAGGGACAGAACACAGATGGTGACAGACACACTGAAAGGCAGAGACAAACAGAGGTAAGCACACAGGAACAGGCACACAGAAAGTGTCAGGCACACAGAAACGCAGAGATTAACAGAGGTAAGCACACAGGAACAGGCAAACAGAAAGTGACAGACACACAGAAAGGCAGAGACAAACAGAGGTAAGCACACAGGGACAGACACACAGATAGTGACAGACACACAGAGAGGCAGATACAAACAGGGAATGACACAGGGACAGGAACACAGATAGTGACAGACACACTGAAAGGCAGAGACAAACAGAGGTGAGCACACAGGGACAGGCACAATGAAAGTGACAGACGCACGAAAGGCAGAGATTAACAGAGGTAAGCACACAGGGACAGGCACACAGATAGTGACAGACACACAGAAAGGCAGAGACAAACCGAGGGAATCACACAGGGACAGGCACACAGATAGTGACAGACACACAGAAAGGCCGAGACAAACAGAGGTAAGCAAACAGGGACAGGCACACAGAAAGGCAGAGATTAACCGAGGGAAGCACGCAGGGACAGACGCACAGATGGGCAGAGACAAAGAGAGGGAAGCACACAGGGACAGACACACAGGAAGTGACAGGCACACAGAAAGGCAGAGATTAACAGAAGGAAGCACACAGGGACAGGCACACAGATAGTGACAGACACACAGCAAGGCAGAGATTAACCAAGGGAATCACACAGGGACAGACACACAGAAAGTGACAGACACACAGAAAGGCAGAGGTAAGCAAACAGGGACAGGCACACAGAAATGCAGAGATTAACAGAAGGAAGCACACAGGGACAGACACACAGAAAGTGACAGACACACAGAAAGGCAGAGATTAACCAAGGGAATCACACAGGGACAGACACACAGAAAGTGACAGACACACAGAAAGGCAGAGGGAAGCACACTGGGATAGACACACAGATAGTGACAGATACACAGAAAGGCACAGATAAACAGAGGGAAGCACACAGGGACAGGCACACAGAAAGTGACAGGCACACAGAAAGGCTGAGACAAAGAGAGGGAAGCACACAGGCAGAGGGACACAGATAGTGACAGACACACAGAAAGGCAGAGATTAACAGAGGGAAGCACATCGGGACAGACACACAGATCGTGACAGACACACAGAAAGGCAGAGACAAACAGTGGTAAGTACACAGGGACAGGCACACAGATAGTGACAGGCACACAGAAAGGCAGAGATTAACCGAGGGAAGCACACAGGGACAGACGCACAGATGGGCAGAGACAAACAGAGGGAAGCACACAGGGACAGACACACAGATAGTGGCAGACACACTGAAAGGAAGAGATTAACAGAGGTAAGCACACAGGTACAGGCACACAGATAGTGACAGACACACTGAAAGGCAGAGATAAATAGAGGTAAGCACACAGGGACAGGCACACAGAAAGTGACAGACACCCAGAAAGGCAGAGATTAACAGAAGGAAGCACACAGGAACAGGCACACAGATAGTGACAGACACACAGAAAGGCGCAGTTTAACAGACGGAAGCACACAGGGACAGGCACACAGTTAGTGACAGACACACATAAAGGCAGAGATTAACAGAGGTAAGCACACAGAGACAGGCACACAGAAGTGACAGACACACAGAAAGGCAGAGACAAACAGAGGTCAGCACACAGGGACAGACACACAGAAAATGACTGACATCCAGAAAGGCAGAGATTAACAGAGGGAAGCACACAGGGACAGGCACACAGAAAGTGACAGACACACAGAAAGGCAGAGGCAAGCAGAGGTAAGCACACAGAGACAGACACACAGACAGTGACAGCCACACAGAAAAGCAGAGACAAACAGAGGTAAGCACACAGGGACAGGAACACATATAGTGACAGACACACAGAAAGGCAGAGACAAACAGAGGTAAGCACACAGGGACAGACACACAGGTAGTGACAGACACACAGAAAGGCAGAGACAATCAGAGGTAAGCACACAGGGGCAGGCACACAGATAGTGACAGACACACAGAAAGGCAGATACAAACAGAGGTAAGCACACAGGGACAGACACACAGATAGTGACAGACACACAGAAAGGCAGAGACAAACAGAGGTAAGCACACAGGGACAGGCACACATATAGTGACTGACACACAGAAAGGCAGAGACAAACAGAGGTAAGCACACAGGGACAGACACACAGAAGGTGACAGACACACTGAAAGGCAGAGATTAACAGAGGTAAGCACACAGGGATAGGCACACAGACAGTGACAGACACACAGAAAGGCAGAGACAAACAGAGGGAAGCACACAGGCACAGGCACACAGACAGTGACAGACACACAGAAAGGCAGAGACAAACAGAGGGAAGCACACAGAGAAATACACACAGACAGTGACAGACACACAGAAAGGCAGGGACAAACAGAGGTAAGCACACAGGGACTGGGACACAGATAGTGACAGACACACAGAAAGGCAGAGACAAACCGAGGGAAGCACACAGGGACAGGCACACAGATAGTGACAGACTTACAGAAAGGCAGAGATTAACAGAGGGAAGTACACAGGGGCAGGCACACAGAAAGTTACAGACACACAGAAAGGGAGCGACAACAGAAGTATGCACAGAGACAGGCACACAGAAAGTAACAGGCACACAGAAAGGATGAGTGAAACAGAGGTAAGCACACAGGGACAGGCACACAGAAAGTGACAGACACACAGAGAGGCAGCCACAAACAGAGGTAAGCAGACAGGGACTGTGACACAGATAGTGACAGACACACAGAAAGGCAGAGATTAACAGTGGGAAGCACACGGGGACTGACACACAGATAATGACAGACACACAGAAAGCTAGAGATTAACACAGGGAAGCACACAGGGACAAGCACACATAATGTGACAGACACACAGAAAGGCAGAGATTAACAGAGGGAAGCACACAGGGACAGACACACTGATAGTGACAGACACACAGAAAGGCAGAGACAAACAGTGGTAAGCACACATGGACAGGCACACTGAAAGTGACAGACACACAGAAAGGCAGAGATTAACACAGGGAAGCACACAGGGACAGACACAGAGTCAGTGACAGACACACATTTAGTGACAGGTACACAGAAAGGGAAAGACAAACAGTGGTAAGCACACACGGACTGGGACACAGATACTGTTAGACACACAGAAAGGTAGAGCCAAACAGAAGTAAGCACACAGGGGCAGGCACACAGATAGTGGCAGGCACAAAGAAATGCAGAGATTAACAGAGGGAAGCATACAGGGATAGACACACAGTTAGTGACAGACACACAGAAAGGCAGAGATTAAAAGAGGGAAGCACACAGGGACAGGCACACTGAAGGGCAGAGACAAACATAGGGAAGCACACAGGGACAGGCACACAGACAGTGACAGACACACAGAAAGGCAGGGACAAACAGAGGTAAGCACACAGGGACTGGGACACAGATAGTGACAGACACACAGAAAGCTAGAGATTAACACAGGGAAGCACGCAGGGACAGGCATACAGAAAGTGACAGACACACAGAAAGGCAGAGGCAAACAGAGGAAAGCCCACAGGGACAGGCATACAGACAGTGACAGACACACAGAAACGCAGAGACAAACAGAGGTAAACACACAGGGACAGGCACACAGAAAGTGACAGACACACAGAAAGGCAGAGATTAACCGAGGGAATCACACAGGGACAGGCACACAGAAAGTTTCAGACACACAGAAAGGCAGAGGTTAACAGAGGGAAGCACACAGGGACAGGCACACAGATAGTGGCAGGCACACAGAAAGGCAGAGATTAACAGAGGGAAGCACACAGGGACAGACACACAGATAGTGACAGATATACAGAAAGGCAAATATTAACAGAGGTAAGCACACAGGTGCAGGCACACAGAAAGTGACAGACACACAGAAAGGCAGAGATTAACACAGGGAAGCACACATGGACAGGCACACAGATAGTGGCAGACAAACATAAATGCAGAGATTAACAGAGGGAAGCACACAGGTACAGACAACCAGAAAGTTACAGGCACGCCAAAAAGGCAGAGATTAACAGAGGGAAGCACACAGGGACAGACACACAGTTAGTGACAGACACACAGAAAGGCAGAGGTTAACAGAGGGAAGCACGCAGAGACAGGCACACAGAAGGGCAGGGACAAACAGAGGGAAGCACACAGGGACAGGCACACAGATCGTGACAGACACACAGAAAGGCAGAGATTAACCGAGGGAATCACACAGGGACAGGCACACAGAAAGTGACAGACACACAGAAAGGCAGAGGTTAACAGAGGGAAGCACACAGGGACAGACACACAGATAGTGACAGATATGCAGAAAGGCACATATTAACAGAGGTAAGCACACAGGGACAGGCACACAGAAAGTGACAGGCACACAGAAAGGCAGAGACAAAGAGAGGGAAGCACACAGTCAGAGGGACACAGATAGTGACAGACACACAGAAAGGCAGAGATTAACAGAGTGAAGCACATCGGGACAGACACACAGATCGTGACAGACACACAGAAAGGCAGAGACAAACAATGGTAAGCACACAGGGACTGGCACACAGATAGTGACAGGCACACAGAAATGCAGAGATTAACAGAGGTAAGCACCCATGGACAGACACACAGATAGTGACAGACACACAGAAAGGCAGAGATTAACAGAGGTAAGCACACAGGGACAGACACACAGTTAGTGACAGACACACAGAAAGGCAGAGATTAACACAGGGAATCACACAGGGACAGACACACAGTTAGTGACAGACACACAGAAACTCAGAGAGAAACAGTGGTAAGCACACAGGGGCAGGCACACAGAAAGTGACAGACACACAGAAAGACAGAGATTAACACAGGGAAGCACACAGGGACAGGCACACAGATAGTGGCAGACAAACAGAAATGCAGAGATTAACAGAGGGAAGCACACAGGCACAGACAACCAGAAAGTTACAGGCACGCAGAAAGGCAGAGATTAACACAGGGAATCACACAGGGACAGACACACAGTTAGTGACAGACACACAGAAACTCAGAGAGAAACAGTGGTAAGCACACAGGGGCAGGCACACAGTTAGTGACAGACACACAGAAAGGCAGAGGTTAACAGAGGGAAGCACGCAGAGACAGGCACACAGAAGGGCAGGGACAAACAGAGGGAAGCACATAGGGACAGGCACACAGATCGTGACAGACACACAGAAAGGCAGAGACAAAGAGGGGGAAGCACTCAGGGACAGGCACACAGATAGTGACAGACACACAGGAAGGCAGAGACAAACAGAGGTAAGCACACAGGGACAGGCACACAGAAAGTGACAGACACACAGAAAGGCGGAGATTAACTGAGGTAAGCACACAGGGACAGACACACAGATAGTGACAGGCGTACTGAAAGGCAGAGACAAACAGAGGTCAGCACACAGGGACATACACACAGATAGTGACAGACACACAGAAAGGCAGAGACAAACAGAGGACAGGACACAGTGACAGACACACAGAAAATGACATACACACAGAATTCAGAGATTTACAGAGGTAAGCACACAGGGACATGCACACAGAAAGTGACAGACACACAGAAAGGCAGAGATTAAGAGAGGGAAGCACACAGGGACAGACACACAGATAGTTACAGATACACAGAAAGGCAGAGACAAACAGAGGTAAGCACACAGGGAAAGGCACACAGAAAGTGACAGACACACAGAAAGGCAGAGATTAAAAGAGGGAGCCACACATGGACAGGGACACAGATAGTGACAGACTCACAGAAAGGCAGAGATTAACAGAGGGAAGTACACAGGGACAGGCACACAGATAGTGACAGACACACCGAAAGGCAGAGACAAACAGAGGGAAGCACACAGGGACAGGCACACATAAAGTGACAGACACACAGAAAGGATGAGAGGAACAGAGGTAAGCACACAGGGACATGCACACAGATAGTGACAGACACAAAGAAAGGCAGAGATTAACAGACGGAAGCACACAGGGACAGGGCCACAGATAGTTACAGACACACAAAAGGCAGAGATTAACAGAGGGAAGCACACGGGGACTGACACACAGATAGTGACAGACACACAGAAAGGCAGAGACAAACAGAGGGAAGCACACAGGGACAGAGACACAGAAAGTGACAGACACACAGAAAGGCAGAGGCAAACAGAGGAAAGCCCACAGGGACTGGGACACAGATAGTGACAGACACATAGAAAAGCAGAGATTAACAGACGGAAGCACACGGGGGCTGACACACAGATAGTAACAGACACACAGAAAGCTAGAGATTAACACAGGGAAGCACACAGAGACAGGCACACAGATAGTTACAGACACACAGAAAGGCAGAGATTAATAGAGGGAAGCACACAGGGACAGACACACAGAAAGTGACAGACACACAGAAAGGCAGAGGCAAACAGAGGAAAGCCCACAGGGACTGGGACACAGATAGTGACAGACACATAGAAAAGCAGAGATTAACAGACGGAAGCACACGGGGGCTGACACACAGATAGTAACAGACACACAGAAAGCTAGAGATTAACACAGGGAAGCACACAGGGACAGGCACACAGAAAGTGACAGACACACAGAAAGGCAGAGACAAACAGTGGTAAGCACATAGGGACAGGGACACAAAGATTGACAGACACACAGAAATGGAGAGACAAACAGAAGTAAGCACACAGGAACAGGCACACAGATATTGGCAGGCACACAGAAATGTCGAGATTAACAGAGGTAAGCACACAGGGACAGACACACAGTTAGTGACAGACACACAGAAAGGCAGAGATTAACAGAGGTAAGCACACAGGTACAGGCACACGGATTGTGACAGACACACTGAAAGGGAGAGAGAAACAGAAATAAGCAGACAGGGACAGGCACACAGATAGTGGCAGGCACACATAAATGCAGAGATTAACAGAGGGAAGCACACAGGGACAGACACACATTTAGTGACAGACACACAGAAAGGCAGAGATTAACAGTGGTTAGCACACAGAGACAGGCACACTGAAAGTGACAGACACACAGAAATGCAGAGGTTAACAAAGGTAAGCACACAGGGACAGACACACAGAAAGTGACAGACACACAGAAAGGCAGAGATTAACAGAGGAAGCACACAGAGACAGGCACACAGATAGTGACAGACACACAGAATGGCAGAGGTTAACAGACGGAAGCACATAGGGACAGGCACACAGAAAGTGACAGGCACACAGAAAGGCAGAGATTAACAGAGGTAAGCACACAGAGACAGGCACACAGAAAATGACTTACACACAGAAAGGCAGAGATTAACAGAGGGAAGCACACAGGAACAGTCACACAGAAAGGCAGAGATTAACAGAGGGAAGCACACAGGGACAGGGACACAGAAAGTGACAGACACACAGAAAGGCAGAGACAAGCAGAGGTAAGCACACAGGGACAGGCACACAGAAAGTGACAGAGACACAGAAAGGCAGAGGCAAGCAGAGGTAAGCACACAGAGACAGACACACAGACAGTGACAGACACACAGAAAGGCAGAGACAGTCAGAGGTAAGCACACAGGGGCAGGCACACAGATAGTGACAGACACACAGAAAGGCAGAGACAAACAGAGGTAAGCACACAGGGACACACACACAGATAGTGACAGACACACAGAAAGGCAGAGACAAACAGAGGTAAGCACACAGGGACAGGCACACATATAGTGACAGACACACAGAAAGGCAGAGACAAACAGAGGTAAGCACACAGGGACAGACATACAGACAGTGACAGACACACAGAAATGCAGGGACAAACAGAGCTAAGCACACAGGGACAGGCACACAGAAAGTGACAGACACACAGAAAGGCAGCGACAAACAGAGGTAAGCAGACAGGGACTGGGACACAGATAGTGACAGACAGACAGAAAGGCAGAGACAAACAGAGGGAAGCACACAGAGACAGACACACAGACAGTGACAGACACACAGAAAGGCAGGGACAAACAGAGGTAAGCACACAGGGACTGGGACACAGATAGTGACAGACACATAGAAAAGCAGAGATTAACAGAGGGAAGCACACGGGGACTGACACACAGAAAGTGACAGACACACAGAAAGCTAGAGATTAACACAGGGAAGCACACAAGGACAGGCACACAGAAAGTGACAGACACACAGAAAGGCAGAGGCAAACAGAGGAAAGCCCACAGGGACAGGCATACAGACAGGGACAGACACACAGAAACGCAGAGACAAACAGAGGTAAACACACAGGGACAGACACACAGAAAGGCAGCGACAAACAGGTAAGCACACAGAGACAGGCACACAGAAAGTGACTGACACACAGAAATGCAGAGATTAACAGAGGGAAGCACACAGTGACAGGCACCCAGAAAGGCAGAGATTAACAGAGGGAAGCACACAGGGACAGGCACACAGAAAGTGACAGACACACAGAAAGGCATAGGCAAGCAGAGGTAAACACTCAGAGACAGACCCACAGACTGTGGCAGACACACAGAAAGGCAGAGACAAACAGAGGTAAGCACACAGGGACAGGCACACAGAAAGTGACAGACACACAGAAAGGCAGAGATTAACAGAGGGAAGTACACAGGGGCACGCACACAGAAAGTTACAGACACACAGAAAGGCAGCGAAAACAGAGGTATGCACAGAGACAGGCACACAGAAAGTGACAGGCACACAGAAAGGATGAGTGAAACAGAGGTACGCACACAGGGACAGGCACACAGAAGGTGACAGACACACTGAAAGGCAGAGATTAACAGAGGTAAGCACACAGGGATAGGCACACAGACAGTGACAGACACACAGAAAGGCAGAGACAAACAGAGGGAAGCACACAGGTACAGGCACACAGAAAGGGACGGACACACAGAAAGGCATAGGCAAGCAGAGGTAAACACACAGAGACAGACACACAGACAGTGACAGACACACAGAAAGGCAGAGACAGACAGAGGTAAGCACACACGGACAGGCACACATTTAGTGACAGACACACAGAAAGGCAGAGGCAAACAGAGGTAAGCACACAGGGACAGACACACAGATAGTGACAGACACACAGAAAGGCAGAGACAAACAGAGGTAAGCACACAGGGACATGCACACATATAGTGACAGACACACAGAAAGGCAGAGACAAATGGAGGTCAGCACACAGGGACAGACACACAGAAAATGACTGACACACAGAAAGGCAGTGATTAACAGAGGGAAGCACACTGGGACAGACACACAGATAGTGACAGACACACTGAAAGGCAGAGATTAACAGAGGGAAGCACACAGGGACAGGCACAGAGAAAGTGACAGAGACACAGAAAGGCAGAGGCAAGCAGAGGTAAGCACAGAGACAGACACACAGACAGTGACAGACACACAGAAAGGCAGAGACAATCAGAGGTAAGCAGACAGGGACAGACATACAGACAGTGACAGACACACAGAAAGGCAGAGTCAAACAGAGGTAAGCACACAGGGACACACACACAGATAGTGACAGACACACAGAAAGGCAGGGACAAACAGAGGTAAGCACAAAGGGACAGGCACACAGAAAGTGACAGACACTCAGAAAGGCAGCGACAAACAGAGGTAATCAGACAGGGACTGGGACACAGATAGTGACAGACACACAGAAAGGCAGAGACAAACAGAGGGAAGCACACAGAGACAGACACACAGACAGTGACAGACACACAGAAAGGCAGGGACAAACAGAGGTAAGCACACAGGGACTGGGACACAGATAGTGACAGACACATAGAAAAGCAGAGATTAACAGACGGAAGCACACGGGGGCTGACACACAGATAGTAACAGACACACAGAAAGCTAGAGATTAACACAGGGAAGCACACAGGGACAGGCACACAGAAAGTGACAGACACACAGAAAGGCAGAGGCAAACAGAGGAAAGCCCACAGGGACAGGCACACAGAAAGTGACAGACACACAGAAAGGCAGAGATTAACAGAGGTAAGCACACAGGTACAGGCACACGGATTGTGACAGACACACTGAAAGGGAGAGAGAAAGAGAAATAAGCAGACAGGGACAGGCACACAGATAGTGGCAGGCACACATAAATGCAGAGATTAACAGTGGTAAACACACAGGGACAGACACACAGAAAATGACAGGCACACAGAAAGGAAGTGATTAACAGAGGGAAG
Source organism: Scyliorhinus torazame (assembly GCF_047496885.1). Taxonomy (NCBI): domain Eukaryota; kingdom Metazoa; phylum Chordata; class Chondrichthyes; order Carcharhiniformes; family Scyliorhinidae; genus Scyliorhinus; species Scyliorhinus torazame. The sequence continues at coordinate 22,664,101 of NC_092729.1, read as the reverse complement.
CACACAGGGACAGACACACATTTAGTGACAGACACACAGAAAGGCAGAGATTAACAGTGGTTAGCACACAGAGACAGGCACACTGAAAGTGACAGACACACAGAAATGCAGAGGTTAACAAAGGTAAGCACACAGGGACAGACACACAGAAAGTGACAGACACACAGAAAGGCAGAGATTAACAGAGGAAGCACACAGAGACAGGCACACAGATAGTGACAGACACACAGAAAGGCAGAGATTAACAGACGGAAGCACATAGGGACAGGCACACAGAAAGTGACAGGCACACAGAAAGGCAGAGATTAACAGAGGTAAGCACACAGAGACAGGCACACAGAAAGTGACAGACACACAGAAAGGCAGAGACAAACAGAGGTCAGCACACAGGGACAGACACACAGAAAATGACTGACACACAGAAAGGCAGAGATTAACAGAGGGAAGCACACAGGAACAGTCACACAGAAAGGCAGAGATTAACAGAGGGAAGCACACAGGGACAGGCACACAGAAAGTGACAGAGACACAGAAAGGCAGAGGCAAGCAGAGGTAAGCACACAGAGACAGACACACAGACAGTGACAGACACACAGAAAGGCAGAGACAGTCAGAGGTAAGCACACAGGGGCAGGCACACAGATAGTGACAGACACACAGAAAGGCAGAGACAAACAGAGGTAAGCACACAGGGACACACACACAGATAGTGACAGACACACAGAAAGGCAGAGACAAACAGAGGTAAGCACACAGGGACAGGCACACATATAGTGACAGACACACAGAAGGGCAGAGACAAACAGAGGTAAGCACACAGGGACAGACATACAGACAGTGACAGACACACAGAAAGGCAGAAACAAACAGAGGGAAGCACACAGAGACAGACACACAGACAGTGACAGACACACAGAAATGCAGGGACAAACAGAGGTAAGCACACAGGGACAGGCACACAGAAAGTGACAGACACACAGAAAGGCAGCGACAAACAGAGGTAAGCAGACAGGGACTGGGACACAGATAGTGACAGACAGACAGAAAGGCAGCGACAAACAGGTAAGCACACAGAGACAGGCACACAGAAAGTGACTGGCACCCAGAAAGGCAGAGATTAACAGAGGTAAGCACACAGGGACAGGCACACAGAAAGTGACGGACACACAGAAAGGCATAGGCAAGCAGAGGTAAACACTCAGAGACAGACACACAGACAGTGACAGACACACAGAAATGCAGGGACAAACAGAGGTAAACACACAGGGACAGGGACACAGAAAGTGACAGACATACAGAAAGGCAGAGATTAACAGAGGGAAGCACACAGGGGCAGGCACACAGATAGTGACAGACACACAGAAAGGCAGCGACAAACAGAGGTAGGCAGACAGGGACTGGGACACAGATAGTGACAGACAGACAGAAAGGCAGAGACAAACAGAGGGAAGCACACAGAGACAGACACACAAACAGTGACAGACACACAGAAAGGCAGGGACAAACAGGGGTAAGCACACAGGGACTGGGACACAGATAGTGACAGACACATAGAAAAGCAGAGACAAACAGAGGTAAGCACACAGGGACTGGGACACAGATAGTGACAGACACACAGAAAGGCAGAGATTAACAGAGGGAAGCACACAGGGACAGGCACACAGAAAGTGACAGACACACAGAAAGGCAGAGGCAAACAGAGGAAAGCCCAAAGGGACAGGCATACAGACAGGGACAGACACACAGAAACGCAGAGACAAACAGAGGTAAACACACAGGGACAGGCACACAGAAAGTGACAGACACACAGAAAGGCAGCGACAAACAGGTAAGCACACAGAGACAGGCACACAGAAAGTGACTGACACACAGAAATGCAGAGATTAACAGAGGGAAGCACACAGGGACAGGCACACAGAAAGTGACGGACACACAGAAAGGCATAGGCAAGCAGAGGTAAACACTCAGAGACAGACACACAGACAGTGATAGACACACAGAAAGGTAGAGACAAACAGAGGTAAGCACACAGGGACAGGCACACATATAGTGACAGATACACAGAAAGGCAGAGAGAAACAGAGGGAATCACACAGGGACAGGGACACAGATAGTGGCAGACTTACAGAAAGGCAGAGATTAACAGAGAGAAGTACACAGGGGCACGCACACAGAAAGTTACAGACACACAGAAAGGCAGCGCAAACAGAGGTATGCACAGAGACAGGCACACAGAAAGTGACAGGCACACAGAAGGGATGAGTGAAACAGAGGTAAGCACACAGGGACAGGCACACAGAAGGTGACAGACACACTGAAAGGCAGAGATTAACAGAGGTAAGCACACAGGGATAGGCACACAGACAGTGACAGACACACAGAAAGGCAGAGACAAACAGAGGGAAGCACACAGGTACAGGCACACAGAAAGGGACGGACACACAGAAAGGCGTAGGCAAGCAGAGGTAAACACACAGAGACAGACACACAGACAGTGACAGACACACAGAAAGGCAGAGACAGACAGAGGTAAGCACACAGGGACAGGCACACATATAGTGACAGACACACAGAAAGGCAGAGGCAAACAGAGGTAAGCACACAGGGACAGACACACAGATAGTGACAGACACACAGAAAGGCAGAGACAAACAGAGGTAAGCACACAGGGACATGCACACATATAGTGACAGACACACAGAAAGGCAGAGACAAACAGAGGTAAGCACACAGGGACAGACACACAGACAGTGACAGACACACAGAAAGGCAGAGACAAACAGAGGGAAGCACACAGAGACAGACACACAGACAGTGACAGACACACAGAAAGGCAGCGACAAACAGAGGTAAGCAGACAGGGACTGGGACACAGATAGTGACAGACACACAGAAAGGCAGAGACAAACAGAGAGAAGCACACAGGGACAGGCACACAGAAAGTGACAGACACACAGAGAGGCAGCCACAAACAGAGGTAAGCAGACAGGGACTGTGACACAGATAGTGACAGACACACAGAAAGGCAGAGATTAACAGAGGGAAGCACACGGGGACTGACACACAGATAATGACAGACACACAGAAAGCTAGAGATTAACACAGGGAAGCACACAGTGACAGGCACACAGAAAGTGACGGACACACAGAAAGGCATAGGCAAGCAGAGGTAAACACTCAGAGACAGACACACAGACAGTGATAGACACACAGAAAGGTAGAGACAAACAGAGGTAAGCACACAGGGACAGGCACACATATAGTGACAGATACACAGAAAGGCAGAGAGAAACAGAGTGAATCAAACAGGGACAGGGACACAGATAGTGGCAGACACACAGAAAGGATGAGTGAAACAGAGGTAAGCACACAGGGACAGGCACACAAAAGGTGACAGACACACTGAAAGGCAGAGATTAACAGAGGTAAGCACACAGGGATAGGCACACAGACAGTGACAGACACACAGAAAGGCAGAGACAAACAGAGGGAAGCACACAGGTACAGGCACACAGAAAGGGACGGTCACACAGAAAGGCATAGGCAAGCAGAGGTAAACACACAGAGACAGACACACAGACAGTGACAGACACACAGAAAGGCAGAGACAGACAGAGGTAAGCACACAGGGACAGGCACACATATAGTGACAGACACACAGAAAGGCAGAGACAAACAGAGGTAAGCACACAGGGACAAACACACAGACAGTGACAGACACACAGAAAGGCAGAGACAAACAGAGGGAAGCACACAGAGACAGACACACAGACAGTGACAGACACACAGAAAGGCAGGGCAAACAGAGGTAAGCACACAGGGACAGGCACACAGAAAGTGACAGACACACAGAAAGGCAGCGACAACCAGAGGTAAGCAGACAGGGACTGGGACACAGATAGTGACAGACACACAGAAAGGCAGAGATTAACAGAGGGAAGCACACGGGGACAGACACGGAAACAGTGACAGACACACAGAAAGGCAGAGACAAACAGAGGGAAGTACACAGAGACAGACACACAGACAGTGACAGACACACAGAGAGGCAGCCACAAACAGAGGTAAGCAGACAGGGACTGTGACACAGATAGTGACAGACACACAGAAAGGCAGAGACAAACAGAGGGAAGCACACAGGGACAGGCACACAGATAGTGACAGACACACAGAAAGATAGAGATTAACACAGGGAAGCACACAGGGACAGGCACTCAGAAAGTGACAGACACACAGTAAGGCAGAGATTAACAGAGAGAAGCACACAGGTACAGACACACAGATAGTGACAGACACACAGAAAGGCAGAGATTAACAGAGAGAAGCACACAGGTACAGACAGACATATAGTGACAGACAGAGAGAAAGGCAGAGATTAACAGAGGTAAGCACACAGGGACAACCACACATAATGTGACAGACACACAGAAAGGTACAGATTAACAGAGAGAAGCACACAGGGACAGACACACAGATAGTGACAGACACACAGAAAGGCAGAGACAAACAGTGGCAAGCACACAGGGACAGGCACACTGAAAGTGACAGACACACAGAAAGGCAGAGATTAACACAGGGAAGCACACAGGGACAGACACAGAGTCAGTGACAGACACACAGTTAGTGACAGATACACAGAAAGGCAGAAGCAAACAGAGGAAAGCACACACGGACTGGGACACAGATAGTGCTAGACACACAGAAAGGTAGAGCCAAACAGAAGTAAGCACACAGGGACAGGCACACAGATAGTGGCAGGCACACAGAAAGGCAGAGATTAACAGAGGGAAGCATACAGGGATAGACACACAGTTAGTGACAGACATACAGAAAGGCAGAGATTAAAAGAGGGAAGCACACACAGACAGGCACACTGAAGGGCAGAGACAAACAGAGGGAAGCACACAGTGACAGGCACACAGACAGTGACAGACACACAGAAAGGCAGAAGCAAACAGAGGAAAGCCCACAGGGACAGGCATACAGACAGTGACAGACACACAGAAACGCAGAGACAAACAGAGGTAAACACACAGGGACAGGCACACAGAAAGTGACAGACACACAGAAAGGCAGAGATTAACAGAAGGAAGCACACAGGGACAGGCACACAGATAGTGACAGACACACAGAAATGCAGAGATTAACAGAGGGAATCACACAGGGACAGGCACACAGAAAGTGACAGACACACAGAAAGGCAGAGGTTAACACAGGGAATCACACAGGGACAGACACACAGTTAGTGGCAGACAAACAGAAATGCAGAGATTAACAGAGGGAAGCACACAGGTACAGACAACCAGAAAGTTACAGGCACGCAGAAAGGCAGAGATTAACAGAGGGAAGCACACAGGGACAGGCACACAAATCGTGACAGACACACAGAAAGGCAGAGATTAACCGAGGGAATCACACAGGGACAGGCACACAGAAAGTGACAGACACACAGAAAGGCAGAGGTTAACACAGGGGAGCACACAGGGGCAGACACACAGATAGTGACAGATATGCAGAAAGGCACATATTAACAGAGGTAAGCACACAGGGACAGGCACACAGAAAGTGACAGGCACACAGAAAGGCAGAGACAAAGAGAGGGAAGCACACAGGCAGAGGGACACAGATAGTGACAGACACACAGAAAGGCAGAGATTAACAGAGTGAAGCACATCGGGACAGACACACAGATCGTGACGGACACACAGAAAGGCAGAGACAAACAATGGTAAGCACACAGGGACAGGCACACAGATAGTGACAGGCACACAGAAATGCAGAGTTTAACAGAGGTAAGCACCCATGGACAGACACACAGATAGTGACAGACACACAGAAAGGCAGAGATTAACAGAGGTAAGCACACAGGGACAGACACACAGTTAGTGACAGACACACAGAAAGGCAGAGATTAACACAGGGAATCACACAGGGACAGACACACAGTTAGTGACAGACACACAGAAACTCAGAGAGAAACAGTGGTAAGCACACAGGGGCAGGCACACAGAATGTGACAGACACACAGAAAGACAGAGATTAACACAGGGAAGCACACAGGGACAGGCACACAGATAGTGGCAGACAAACATAAATGCAGAGACAAACAGAGGTAAGCACACAGGGACAGGCACACATATAGTGACAGACACACAGAAAGGCAGAGACAAACAGATTAACAGAGGGAAGCACACAGGTACAGACAACCAGAAAGTTACAGGCACGCAGAAAGGCAGAGATTAACAGAGGGAAGCACACAGGGACAGAACACAGTTAGTGACAGACACACAGAAAGGCAGAGGTTAACAGAGGGAAGCACGCAGAGACAGGCACACAGAAGGGCAGGGACAAACAGAGGGAAGCACACAGGGATAGGCACACAGATCGTGACAGACACACAGAAAGGCAGAGACAAACAGAGGGAAGCACTCAGGGACAGGCACACAGATAGTGACAGACACACAGGAAGGCAGAGACAAACAGAGGTAAGCACACAGGGACAGGCACACAGAAAGTGACAGACACACAGAAAGGCGGAGATTAACAGAGGTAAGCACACAGGGACAGACACACAGATAGTGACAGACGTACTGAAAGGCAGAGACAAACAGAGGTCAGCACACAGGGACAGACACACAGATAGTGACAGACACACAGAAAGGCAGAGACAAACAGAGGTCAGGACACAGGGACAGACACACAGAAAATGACATACACACAGAATTCAGAGATTTACAGAGGTAAGCACACAGGGACATGCACACAGAAAGTGACAGACACACAGAAAGGCAGAGACAAACAGAGGTAAGCACACAGGGACAGACACACAGATAGTGACAGATACACAGAAAGGCAGAGACAAACAGAGGGAAGCACACAGGGACAGGGACACAGATAGTGACAGGCACACAGAAAGGCAGAGATTAACAGAGGGAAGCACACAGGGACAGACACACAGAAAGTGACAGACACACAGAAAGGCAGAGACAAACAGAGGTAAGCACACAGGGACAGGCACACAGAAAGTGACAGACACACAGAAATGCAGAGATTAACAGAGGAAAGCACACAGGGACAGGCACACAGAAAGTTACAGACACACAGAAAGGCAGCGACAAACAGAGGTATGCACACAGAGACAGGCACACATAAAGTGACAGACACACAGAAAGGATGAGTGGAACAGAGGTAAGCACACAGGGACAGGCACACAGAATGTGACAGACACACTGAAAGGCAGAGATTAACAGAGGTAAGCACACAGGGACAGGCACACAGTAAGTGACAGACACAATGAAAGGCAGAGATTAACAGAGGTAAGCACACAGGGACAGGCACACAGTAAGTGACAGACACAATGAAAGGCAGAGATTAACAGAGGTAAGCACACAGGGACAGGCACACAGATAGTGACAGACACACAAAAGGCAGAGACAAACAGAGGGAAGCACACAGGGACTGACACACAGTTAGTGACAGACACACAGAAAGACAGAGATTAACAGAGGTAAGCACACGGGGACAGGGACACAGATAGTGACAGAGACACAGAAAGGCAGAGATTAACAGTGGGAAGCACACAGGGACCGACACATAGATGGTGACAGATACACCGAAAGGCAGAGATTAACAGAGGTAAGCACACGGGGACAGGGACACAGATAGTGACAGACACACAGAAAGACAGAGATTAACAGAGGTAAGCACACGGGGACAGGGACACAGATAGTGACAGAGACACAGAAAGGCAGAGATTAACAGAGGGAAGCACACAGGGACAGACACACAGTTAGTGACAGATACACCGAAAGGCAGAGACAAACAGTGGTAAGCACATAGGGACAGGGACACAAAGATTGACGGACACACAGAAATGGAGAGACAAACGGAAGTAAGCACACAGGAACAGGCACACAGATATTGGCAGGCACACAGAAATGTCGAGATTAACAGAGGTAAGCACACAGGGACAGACACACAGTTAGTGACAGACACACAGAAAGGCAGAGATTAACAGAGGTAAGCACACAGGTACAGGCACACGGATTGTGACAGACACACTGAAAGGGAGAGAGAAACAGAAATAAGCAGACAGGGACAGGCACACAGATAGTGGCAGGCACACAGAAATGCAGAGATTAACAGTGGTAAACACACAGGGACAGACACACAGAAAGTGACAGACACACAGAAAGGCAGAGATTAACAGAGGAAGCACACAGAGACAGGCACACAGATAGTGACAGACACACAGAAAGGCAGAGATTAACAGAGGGAAGCACACAGGGACAGGCACACAGAAAGTGACAGACACACATAAAGGCAGAGACAAACAGAGGGATGCACACAGGGACAGACACACAGATAGTGACAGATATACAGAAAGGCAGAGACATACAGAGGGAATCACACAGGGACAGGGACACAGATAGTGACAGACTCACAGAAAGGCAGAGATTAACAGAGGTAAGCACACAGGTACAGGCACACAGATAGTGACAGACACACTGAAAGGGGGAGACAAACAGAAGTAAGCACACAGGAGTAGGCACACAGATAGTGGCAGGCACACAAAATGCAGAGATTAACAGAGGTAAGCACACAGGGACAGACACACAGTTAGTGACAGGCACACTGAAAGGCAGAGATTAACAGAGGTAAGCACACAGGTACAGGCACACAGATAGTGACAGACACACTGAAAGGGAGAGACAAACAGAAATAAGCACACAGGGACAAGCACACAGATAGTGGCAGGCACACAGAAATGCAGAGATTAATAGTGGTAACCACACAGGGACAGACACACAGAAAGTGACAGGCACACAGAAAGGCAGAGATTAACAGACGGAAGCACACAGGGACAGACACACATTTATGACAGACACACAGAAAGGCAACGATTAACAGAGGTTAGCACACAGAGACAGGCACACTGAAAGTGACAGACACACAGAAATGCAGAGGTTAACAAAGGTAAGCACACAGGGACAGACACACAGAAAGTGACAGACACACAGAAAGGAAGAGATTAACTGACGGAAGCACACAGGGACAGACACACAGTTAGTGACAGACACACATAAAGGCAGAGATTAACAGAGGTAATCACACAGAGACAGGCACACAGAAAGTGACAGACACACAGAAAGGCAGAGATTAACAGAGGGAAGCACACAGGGACAGGCACACAGAAAGTGCCAGACACACAGAAAGGCAGAGACAAACCGAGGTAAGCACACAGAGACAGACACACAGACAGTGACAGACACACAGAAAGGCAGAGACAAACAGAGGTAAGCCCACAGGGACAGGCATACAGACAGTGACAGACACACAGAAAGGCAGAGACAAACAGAGGTAAGCACACAGAGGCAGGCACACAGAAAGTGACAGACACACAGAAAGGCAGAGACAAACAGAGGTAAGCACTCAAGGACAGGCATACAGACAGTGACAGACACACAGAAAGGCATAGACAAACAGAGGTAGGCACACAGAGGCAGGCACACAGAATGGGACAGGCACACAGAAAGGCAGAGATTAACAGAGGAAGCACACAGGGAGAGACACACAGAAAGTGACAGACACACAGAAAGGCTGAGATTAACAGAGGAAGCACACCGAGACAGGCACACAGATAGTGACAGACACACAGAAAGGCAGAGAAAAACAGGGGGAAGCACACAGGGACAGACACACAGTTAGTGACAGACACACATAAAGGCAGAGATTAACAGAGGTAAGCACACAGAGACAGGCACACAGAATGTGACAGACACACAGAAAGGCAGAGACAAGCAGAGGGAAGGGCACAGAGACAGACACACAGACAGTGACAGACACACAGAAAGGCAGAGACAAACAGAGGTAAGCACACAGGGACAGGCACACATATAGTGACAGACACACAGAAATGCAGAGACAAACAGAGGTAAGCACACAGGGACAGACACACAGATAGTGACAGACACACAGAAAGGCAGAGACAAACAGAGGTAAGCACACAGGGGCAGGCACACAGATAGTGACAGATACACAGAAAGGCAGAGACAAACAGAGGTAAGCACATAGGGCCAGGCACCCAGATAGTGACCAACACACAGAAAGGCAGAGACAAACAGAGGTAAGCAAAAACAACAAAGAACAAAGAACAAAGAAATGTACAGCACAGGAACAGGCCCTTCGGCCCTCCAAGCCCGTGCCGACCATACTGCCCGACTAAACTACAATCTTCTACACTTCCTGGGTCCGTATCCTTCTATTCCCATCCTATTCATATATTTGTCAAGATGCCCCTTAAATGTCCCTATCGTCCCTGCCTCCACTACCTCCTCCGGTAGTGAGTTCCAGGCACCCACTACCCTCTGCGTAAAAAACTTGCCTCGTACATCTACTCTAAACTTTGCCCCTCTCACCTTAAACCTATGCCCCCTAGTAATTGACCCCTCTACCCTGGGGAAAAGCCTCTGACTATCCACTCTGTCTATGCCCCTCATAATTTTGTATACCTCTATCAGGTCGCCCCTCAACCTCCTTCGTTCCAGTGAGAACAAACCGAGTTTATTCAATCGCTCCTCATAGCTTATGCCCTCCATACCAGGCAACATTCTGGTAAATCTCTTCTGCACCCTCTCTAAAGCCTCCACATCCTTCTGGTAGTGTGGCGACCAGAATTGAACACTATACTCCAAGTGTGGCCTAACTAAGGTTCTATACAGCTGCAACATGACTTGCCAATTCTTATACTCAATGCCCCGGCCAATGAAGGCAAGCATGCCGTATGCCTTCTTGACTACCTTCTCCACCTGTGTAGCCCCTTTCAGTGATCTGTGGACCTGTACTCCTAGATCTCTTTGACTTTCAATACTCTTGAGGGTTCTACCATTCACTGTATATTCCCTACCTGCATTAGCCCTTCCAAAATGCATTACCTCACATTTGTCCAGGTTAAACTCCATCTGCCATCTCTCCGCCCAAGTCTCCAGACAATCTAAATCCTGCTGTATCCTCAGACAGTCCTCATCGCTATCCGCAATTCCACCAACCTTTGTGTCGTCTGCAAACTTACTAATCAGACCAGTTACATTTTCCTCCAAATCATTTATATATACTACAAAGAGCAAAGGTCCCAGCACTGATCCCTGTGGAACACCACTGGTCACAGCCCTCCAATTAGAAAAGCATCCCTCCATTGCTACCCTCTGCCTTCTATGGCCTAGCCAGTTCTGTATCCACCTTGCCAGTTCACCCCTGATCCCGTGTGACTTCACCTTTTGTACTAGTCTACCATGAGGGACCTTGTCAAAGGCCTTACTGAAGTCCATATAGACAACATCTACTGCCCTACCTGCATCAATCATCTTAGTGACCTCCTCGAAAAACTCTATCAAGTTAGTGAGACACGACCTCCCCTTCACAAAACCGTGCTGCCTCTCACTAATACGTCCATTTGCTTCCAAATGGGAGTAGATCCTGTCTCGAAGAATTCTCTCCAGTAATTTCCCTACCACTGAAGTAAGGCTCACCGGCCTGTAGTTCCCGGGATTATCCCTGCCACCCTTCTTAAACAGAGGAACAACATTGGCTATTCTCCAGTCCTCCGGGACATCCCCTGAAGACAGCGAGGATCCAAAGATTTCTGTCAAGGCCTCAGCAATTTCCTCTCCAGCCTCCTTCAGTATTCTGGGGTAGATCCCATCCGGCCCTGGGGACTTATCTACCTTAATATTTTTTAAGACACCCAACACCTCGTCTTTTTGGATCACAATGTGACCCAGGCTATCTACACCCCCTTCTCCAGACTCAACATCTACCAATTCCTTCTCTTTGGTGAATACTGATGCAAAGTATTCATTTAGTACCTCGCCCATTTCCTCTGGCTCCACACATAGATTCCCTTGCCTATCCTTCAGTGGGCCAACCCTTTCCCTGGCTACCCTCTTGCTTTTTATGTAAGTGTAAAAAGCCTTGGGATTTTCCTTAACCCTATTTGCCAATGACTTTTCATGACCCCTTCTAGCCCTCCTGACTCCCTGCTTAAGTTCCTTCCTACTTTCCTTATATGCCACACAGGCTTCGTCTGTTCCTAGCCTTTTAGCCCTGACAAATGCCTCCTTTTTCTTTTTGACGAGGCCTACAATATCATTCGTCATCCAAGGTTCCCGAAAATTGCCGTATTTGTCTTTCTTCCTCACAGGAACATGCCTGTCCTGTATTCCTATCAACTGACACTTGAAAGCCTCCCACATGTCAGATGTTGATTTGCCCTCAAACATCCGCCCCCAATCTATGCTCTTCAGTTCCCGCCTAATATTGTTACACAGGGACAGGGACACATATAGTGACAGACACACAGAAAGGCAGAGACAAACAGAGGTAAGCACACAGGGACAGACACACAGTTAGTGACAGACACACAGAAAGGCAGAGATTAACAGAGGTAAGCACACAGGTACAGGCACACAGATATTGACAGACACACTGAAAGGGGGAGACAAGCAGAAGTAAGCACACAGGAACAGGCACACAGATAGTGGCAGGCACACAGAAATGCAGAGATTAACAGAGGTAAGCACACAGGGACAGACACACAGATAGTGACAGACACACAGAAAGGCAGAGACAAACAGAGGTAAGCACGCAGGGGCAGGCACACAGATAGTGACAGATGCACAGAAAGGCAGAGACAAACAGAGGTAAGCTCATAGGGCCAGGCACCCAGATAGTGACCAACACACAGAAAGGCAGAGACAAACAGAGGTAAGCACCCAGGGACAGAGACACATATAGTGACAGAGACACAGAAAGGCAGAGATTAACAGAGGGAAGCAGACAGGGACAGACACACAGTTAGTGACAGATACACCGAAAGGCAGAGACAAACAGTGGTAAGCACATAGGGACAGGGACACAAAGATTGACAGACACACAGAAATGGAGAGACAAACAGAAGTAAGCACACAGGAACAGGCACACAGATATTGTCAGGCACACAGAAATGTCGAGATTAACAGAGGTAAGCACACAGGTACAGGCACACGGATTGTGACAGACACACTGAAAGGGAGAGAGAAACAGAAATAAGCAGACAGGGACAGGCACACAGATAGTGGCAGGCACACAGAAATGCAGAGATTAACAGTGGTAAACACACAGGGACAGACACACAGAAAGTGACAGACACACAGAAAGGCAGAGATTAACAGAGGAAGCACACAGAGACAGGCACACAGATAGTGGCAGACACACAGAAAGGCAGAGATTAACAGAGGTAAGCACACAGGGAAAGACACACAGTTAGTGACAGGCACACAGAAAGGCAGAGATTAACAGAGGTAAGCACACAGGTACAGGCACACAGATAGTGACAGACACACTGAAAGGGAGAGACAAACAGAAATAAGCACACAGGGACAGGCACACAGATAGTGGCAGGCACACAGAAATGCAGAGATTAATAGTGGTAAACACACAGGGACAGACACACATTTAGTGACAGACACACAGAAAGGCAAAGATTAACAGAGGTTAGCACACAGAGACAGGCACACTGAAAGTGACAGACACACAGAAATGCAGAGGTTAACAAAGGTAAGCACACAGGGACAGACACACAGAAAGTGCCAGACACACAGAAAGGCAGAGACAAACAGAGGTTAGCACACAGAGACAGACACACAGCCAGTGACAGACACACAGAAAGGCAGAGACAAACAGAGGTAAGCCCACAGGGACAGGCATACAGACAGTGACAGACACACAGAGAGGCAGAGACAAACAGAGGTAAGCACACACAGGCAGGCACACAGAAAGTGACAGACACACAGAAAGGCAGAGACAAACAGAGGTAAGCACACAAGGACAGGCATACAGACAGTGACAGACACACAGAAAGGCAGAGACAAACAGAGGTAGGCACACAGAGGGAGGCACACAGAAAGGGACAGACACACAGAAAGGCAGAGATTAACAGAGGAAGCACACAGGGAGAGACACACAGAAAGTGACAGACACACAGAAAGGCTGAGATTAACAGAGGAAGCACACCGAGACAGGCACACAGATAGTGACAGACACACAGAAAGGCAGAGAAAAACAGGGGGAAGCACACAGGGACAGACACACAGTTAGTGACAGACACACATAAAGGCAGAGATTAACAGAGGTAAGCACACAGAGACAGGCACACAGAAAGTGACAGACACACAGAAAGGCAGAGACAAGCAGAGGGAAGGACACAGAGACAGACACACAGACAGTGACAGACACACAGAAAGGCAGAGACAAACAGAGGTAAGCACACAGGGACAGGCACACATATAGTGACAGACACACAGAAAGGCAGAGACAAACAGAGGTAAGCACACAGGGACAGACACACAGATAGTGACAGACACACAGAAAGGCAGAGACAAACAGAGGTAAGCACACAGGGGCAGGCACACAGATAGTGACAGATACACAGAAAGGCAGAGACAAACAGAGGTAAGCACATAGGGCCAGGCACCCAGATAGTGACCAACACACAAAAAGGCAGAGACAAACAGAGGTAAGCACACAGGGACACATATAGTGACAGACACACAGAAAGGCAGAGACAAACAGAGGTAAGCACACAGGGACAAACACACAGTTAGTGACAGACACACAGAAAGGCAGCGATTAACAGAGGTAAGCACACAGAGACAGGCACACAGAAAGTGACAGACACACAGAAAGGCATAGACAAGCAGAGGGAAGGACACAGAGACAGACACACAGACAGTGACAGACACACAGAAAGGCAGAGACACACAGAGGTAAGCACACAGGGACAGGCACACATATAGTGACAGACACACAGAAAGGCAGAGACAAACAGAGGTAAGCACACAGAGACAGACACACAGATAGTGACAGACACACAGAAAGGCAGAGACAAACAGAGGTAAGCACACAGGGGCAGGCACACAGATAGTGACAGATACACAGAAAGGCAGAGACAAACAGAGGTAAGCACATAGGGCCAAGTACCCAGATAGTGACCAACACACAAAAAGGCAGAGACAAACAGAGGTAAGCACACAGGGACACATATAGTGACAGACACACAGAAAGGCAGAGACAAACAGAGGTAAGCACACAGGGACAGACACACAGTTAGTGACAGACACACAGAAAGGCAGAGATTAACAGAGGTAAGCACACAGGTACTGGCACACAGATAGTGACAGACACACTGAAAGGGGGAGACAAGCAGAAGTAAGCACACAGGAACAGGCACACATATAGTGACAGACACACAGAAAGGCAGAGACAAACAGAGGTAAGCACACAGGGACAGACACACAGATAGTGGCAGACACACAGAAAGGCACAGACAAACAGAGGTAAGCACACAGGGGCAGGCACACAGATAGTGACAGATACACAGAAAGGCAGAGACAAACAGAGGTAAGCACATAGGGCCAGGCACCCAGATAGTGACCAACACACAAAAAGGCAGAGACAAACAGAGGTAAGCACACAGGGACACATATAGTGACAGACACACAGAAAGGCAGAGACAAACAGAGGTAAGCACACAGGGACAGACACACAGTTAGCGACCGACACACAGAAAGGCAGAGATTAACAGAGGTAAGCACACAGGTACAAGCACACAGATAGTGACAGACACACTGAAAGGGGGAGACAAGCAGAAGTAAGCACACAGGAACAGGCACACAGATAGTGGCAGGCACACAGAAATGCAGAGATTAACAGAGGTAAGCACACAGGGACAGACACACAGATAGTGACAGACACACAGAAAGGCAGAGACAAACAGAGGTAAGCACGCAGGGGCAGGCACACAGATAGTGACAGATACACAGAAAGGCAGAGACAAACAGAGGTAAGCACATAGGGCCAGGCACCCAGATAGTGACCAACACACAGAAAGGCAGAGACAAACAGAGGTAAGCACACATGGACAGGGACACATATAGTGACAGACACACAGAAAGGCAGAGACAAACAGAGGTAAGCACACAGGGACAGACACACAGTTAGTGACAGACACACAGAAAGGCAGAGATTAACAGAGGTAAGCACACAGGTACAGGCACACAGATAGTGACAGACACACTGAAAGGGGGAGGCAAGCAGAAGTAAGCACACAGGAACAGGTACACAGATAGTGGCAGGCACACAGAAATGCAGAGATTAACAGAGGTAAGCACACAGGGACAGACACACAGGTAGTGACAGGCACACAGAAATGCAGAGATTAACAGAGGTAAGCACACAGGTACAGGCACACAGATAGTGACAGACACACTGAAAGGGAGAGACAAACAGAAATAAGCACACAGGGACAGGCACACAGATAGTGGCAGGCACACATAAATGCAGAGATTAACAGTGGTAAACACACAGGGACAGACACACAGAAAATGACAGGCACACAGAAAGGCAGAGATTAACAGAGGGAAGCACACAGGGACAGACACACATTTGGTGACAGACACACAGAAAGGCAAAGTTTAACAGAGGTTACCACACAGAGACAGGCACACTGAAAGTGACAGACACACAGAAATGCAGAGGTTAACAAAGGTAAGCACACAGGGACAGACACACAGAATGTGACAGACACACAGAAAGGCAGAGATTAACAGAGGAAGCACACAGAGACAGGCACACAGATAGTGACAGACACACAGAAAGGAAGAGATTAACTGACGGAAGCACACAGGGACAGACACACAGTTAGTCACAGACACACATAAAGGCAGAGATTAACAGAGGTAATCACACAGAGACAGGCACACAGAAAGTGACAGACACACAGAAAAGCAGAGATTAACAGAGGGAAGCAAACAGGGACAGGCACACAGATAGTGACAGACACACAGAAAGGCAGAGACAAACAGAGGTAAGCACACAGAGACAGACACACAGACAGTGACAGACACACAGAAAGGCAGAGCCAAACAGAGGTAAGCCCACAGGGACAGGCATACAGACAGTGACAGACACACAGAAAGACAGAGAAAAAACAGAGGTAAGCACACAGAGGCAGGCACACATAAAGTGACAGACACACAGAAAGGCAGAGACAAACAGAGGTAAGCACACAAGGACAGGCATACAGACAGTGACAGACACACAGAAAGGCAGAGACAAACAGAGGTAAGCACACAGAGGCAGGCACACAGAAAGGGACAGACACACAGAAAGGCAGAGATTAACAGAGGAAGCACACAGGGAGAGACACACAGAAAGTGACAGACACACAGAAAGGCTGAGATTAACAGAGGAAGCACACCGAGACAGGCACACAGATAGTGACAGACACACAGAAAGGCAGAGATTAACAGAGGGAAGCACACAGGGACAGACACACAGTTAGTGACAGACACACATAAAGGCAGAGATTAACAGAGGTAATCACCCAGAGACAGGCACACAGAAAGTGACAGACACACAGAAAGGCAGAGATTATCAGAGGGAAGGACACAGGGAGAGGCACACATAAAGTGCCAGACACACAGATAGGCAGAGACAAACAGAGGTAAGCACACAGGGACAGACACACAGACAGTGACAGACACACATAAAGGCAGAGGCAAACAGAGGAAAGCACACAGGGACAGACACACAGATAGTGACAGACACACAGAAAGGCAGAGACAAACAGAGGTAAGCACACAGGTGCAGGCACACAGATAGTGACAGATGCACAGAAAGGCAGAGACAAACAGAGGTAAGCACATAGGGACAGGCACCCAGATAGTGACAGACACACAGAAAGGCAGAGACAAACCGAGGTAAGCACACAGGGACAGGCACACATATAGTGACAGACACACAGAAAGGCAGAGACAAACAGAGGTAAGCACGCAGGGTCAGACACACAGACAGTGACAGGCACACAGAAAGGCAGAGACAAACAGAGGGAAGCACACAGAGACAGACACACAGACAGTGACAGACACACAGAAAGGCAGAGACAAACAGAGGTAAGCACACAGAGGCAGGCACACAGAAAGTGACAGACACACAGAAAGGCAGAGACAAACAGAGGTAAGCACACAAGGACAGGCATACAGACAGTGACAGACACACAGAAAGGCAGAGACAAACAGAGGTAGGCACACAGAGGCAGGCACACAGAAAGGGACAGACACACAGAAAGGCAGAGATTAACAGAGGAAGCACACAGGGAGAGACACACAGAAAGTGACAGACACACAGAAAGGCTGAGATTAACAGAGGAAGCACACCGAGACAGGCACACAGATAGTGACAGACACACAGAAAGGCAGAGAAAAACAGGGGGAAGCACACAGGGACAGACACACAGTTAGTGACAGACACACATAAAGGCAGAGATTAACAGAGGTAAGCACACAGAGACAGGCACACAGAAAGTGACAGACACAAAGAAAGGCAGAGACAAGCAGAGGGAAGGACACAGAGACAGACACACAGACAGTGACAGACACACAGAAAGGCAGAGACAAACAGAGGTAAGCACACAGGGACAGGCACACATATAGTGACAGACACACAGAAAGGCAGAGACAAACAGAGGTAAGCACACAGAGACAGACACACAGATAGTGACAGACACACAGAAAGGCAGAGACAAACAGAGGTAAGCACACAGGGGCAGGCACAAAGATAGTGACAGATACACAGAAAGGCAGAGACAAACAGAGGTAAGCACATAGGGCCAAGTACCCAGATAGTGACCAACACACAAAAAGGCAGAGACAAACAGAGGTAAGCACACAGGGACACATATAGTGACAGACACACAGAAAGGCAGAGACAAACAGAGGTAAGCACACAGGGACAGACACACAGTTAGTGACAGACACACAGAAAGGCAGAGATTAACAGAGGTAAGCACACAGGAACAGGCACACATATAGTGGCAGGCACACAGAAATGCAGAGATTAACAGAGGTAAGCACACAGGTACAGACACACAGATAGTGTCAGACACACAGAAAGGCAGAGACAAACAGAGGTAAGCACGCAGGGGCAGACACACAGATAGTGACAGACACACAGAAAGGCAGAGACAAACAGAGGTAAGCACACAGGGACAGACACACAGTTAGTGACAGACTCACAGAAAGGCAGAGATTAACAGAGGTAAGCACACAGGTACAGACACACAGATAGTGACAGACACACTGAAAGGGGGAGACAAGCAGAAGTAAGCACACAGGAACAGGCACACAGATAGTGGCAGGCACACAGAAATGCAGAGATTAACAGAGGTAAGCACACAGGGACAGACACACAGGTAGTGACAGGCACACAGAAAGGCAGAGATTAACAGAGGTAAGCACACAGGTACAGGCACACAGATAGTGACAGACACACTGAAAGGGAGAGACAAACAGAAATAAGCACACAGGGACAGGCACACAGATAGTGGCAGGCACACATAAATGCAGAGATTAACAGTGGTAAACACACAGGGACAGACACACAGAAAATGACAGGCACACAGAAAGGCAGAGATTAACAGAGGGAAGCACACAGGGACAGACACACATTTGGTGACAGACACACAGAAAGGCAAAGATTAACAGAGGTTAGCACACAGAGACAGGCACACTGAAAGTGACAGACACACAGAAATGCAGAGGTTAACAAAGGTAAGCACAGGGACAGACACACAGAAAGGCAGAGATTAACAGAGGAAGCACACAGAGACAGGCACACAGATAGTGACAGACACACAGAAAGGAAGAGATTAACTGACGGAAGCACACAGGGACAGACACACAGTTAGTCACAGACACACAGAAAGGCAGAGATTAACAGAGGTAATCACACAGAGACAGGCACACAGAAAGTGACAGACACACAGAAAAGCAGAGATTAACAGAGGGAAGCAAACAGGGACAGGCACACAGAAAGTGCCAGACACACAGAAAGGCAGAGACAAACAGAGGTAAGCACACAGAGACAGACACACAGACAGTGACAGACACACAGAAAGGCAGAGCCAAACAGAGGTAAGCCCACAGGGACAGGCATACAGACAGTGACAGACACACAGAAAGGCAGAGACAAACAGAGGTAAGCACACAGAGGCAGGCACACATAAAGTGACAGACACACAGAAAGGCAGAGACAAACAGAGGTAAGCACATAGGGCCAAGTACCCAGATAGTGACCAACACACAAAAAGGCAGAGACAAACAGAGGTAAGCACACAGGGACACATATAGTGACAGACACACAGAAAGGCAGAGACAAACAGAGGTAAGCACACAGGGACAGACACACAGTTAGTGACAGACACACAGAAAGGCAGAGATTAACAGAGGTAAGCACACAGGTACAGGCACACAGATAGTGGCAGGCACACAGAAATGCAGAGATTAACAGAGGTAAGCACACAGGGACAGACACACAGATAGTGACAGACACACAGAAAGGCAGAGACAAACAGAGGTAAGCACGCAGGGGCAGGCACACAGATAGTGACAGATACACAGAAAGGCAGAGACAAACAGAGGTAAGCACATAGGGCCAGGCACCCAGATAGTGACCAACACACAGAAAGGCAGAGACAAACAGAGGTAAGCACACATGGACAGGGACACATATAGTGACAGACACACAGAAAGGCAGAGACAAACAGAGGTAAGCACACAGGGACAGACACACAGTTAGTGACAGACACACAGAACGGCAGAGATTAACAGAGGTAAGCACACAGGTACAGGCACACAGATAGTGACAGACACACTGAAAGGGGGAGACAAGCAGAAGTAAGCACACAGGAACAGGCACACAGATAGTGGCAGGCACACAGAAATGCAGAGATTAACAGAGGTAAGCACACAGGGACAGACACACAGGTAGTGACAGGCACACAGAAAGGCAGAGATTAACAGAGGTAAGCACACAGGTACAGGCACACAGATAGTGACAGACACACTGAAAGGGAGAGACAAACAGAAATAAGCACACAGGGACAGGCACACAGATAGTGGCAGGCACACATAAATGCAGAGATTAACAGTGGTAAACACACAGGGACAGACACACAGAAAATGACAGGCACACAGAAAGGCAGAGATTAACAGAGGGAAGCACACAGGGACAGACACACATTTGGTGACAGACACACAGAAAGGCAAAGATTAACAGAGGTTAGCACACAGAGACAGGCACACTGAAAGTGACAGACACACAGAAATGCAGAGGTTAACAAAGGTAAGCACACAGGGACAGACACACAGAATGTGACAGACACACAGAAAGGCAGAGATTAACAGAGGAAGCACACAGAGACAGGCACACAGATAGTGACAGACACACAGAAAGGAAGAGATTAACTGACGGAAGCACACAGGGACAGACACACAGTTAGTCACAGACACACATAAAGGCAGAGATTAACAGAGGTAATCACACAGAGACAGGCACAGAGAAAGTGACAGACACACAGAAAAGCAGAGATTAACAGAGGGAAGCAAACAGGGACAGGCACACAGAAAGTGCCAGACACACAGAAAGGCAGAGATTAACAGAGGGAAGCACACAGAGACAGGCACACAGAAAGTGCCAGACACACAGAAAGGCAGAGACAAACAGAGGGAAGCACACAGAGACAGACACACAGACAGTGACAGACACACAGAAAGGCAGAGCCAAACAGAGGTAAGCCCACAGGGACAGGCATACAGACAGTGACAGACACACAGAAAGGCAGAGACAAACAGAGGTAAGCACACAGAGGCAGGCACACAGAAAGGGACAGACACACAGAAAGGCAGAGATTAACAGAGGAAGCACACAGGGAGAGACACACAGAAAGTGACAGACACACAGAAAGGCTGAGATTAACAGAGGAAGCACACCGAGACAGGCACACAGATAGTGACAGACACACAGAAAGGCAGAGATTAACAGAGGGAAGCACACAGGGACAGACACACATTTAGTGACAGACACACATAAAGGCAGAGATTAACAGAGGTAAGCACACAGAGACAGGCACACAGAAAGTGACAGACACACAGAAAGGCAGAGATTATCAGAGGGAAGGACACAGGGAGAGGCACACATAAAGTGCCAGACACACAGATAGGCAGAGACAAACAGAGGTAAGCACACAGGGACAGACACACAGATAGTGACAGACACACAGAAAGGCAGAGACAAACAGAGGTAAGCACACAGGGGCAGGCACACAGATAGTGACAGATGCACAGAAAGGCAGAGACAAACAGAGGTAAGCACATAGGGACAGGCACCCAGATAGTGACAGACACACAGAAAGGCAGAGACAAACAGAGGTAAGCACACAGGGACAGGCACACATATAGTGACAGACACACAGAAAGGCAGAGACAAACAGAGGTAAGCACGCAGGGTCAGACACACAGACAGTGACAGGCACACAGAAAGGTAGAGACAAACAGAGGGAAGCACACAGAGACAGACACACAGACAGTGACAGACACACAGAAAGGCAGGGACAAACAGAGGTAAGCACACAGGGACAGGCACACAGAAAGTGACAGACACACAGAAAGACAGAGATTAACAGAGGGAAGCACACAGGGACAGGCACACAGAAAGTGACAGACACACAGAAAGGCAGAGACAGACAGAGGTAAGCACACAGGGACAGACACACAGATAGTGACAGACACACAGAAAGACAGAGACAAACAGAGGTAAGCACACAGGGACAGGCACACATATAGTGACAGACACACAGAAAGGCAGAGACAAACAGAGGTAGGCACACAGGGACAGACACACAGATAGTGACAGGCACACAGAACGGCAGAGACAAACAGAGGGAAGCACAGAGAGACAGACACACAGACAGTGACAGCCACACAGATAGGCAGAGACAAACCGAGGTAAGCACACAGTGACAGACACACAGACAGTGACAGACACACAGAAAGGCAGAGGCAAACAGAGGAAAGCCCACAGGGACAGGCATATAGACAGTGACAGACACACAGAAACGCAGAGACAAACAGAGGTAAACACACAGGGACAGGCACACAGAAAGTGACAGACACACAGAAAGGCAGCGACAAACAGGTAAGCACACAGAGACAGGCAAACAGAAAGTGACTGACACACAGAAAGACAGAGATTAACAGAGGGAAGCACACAGGGACAGGCACACAGATAGTGACAGACACACAGAAAGGCAGAGATTAACAGAGGGAAGCACACAGGGACAGGCACACAGAAAGTGACAGACACACAGAAAGGCAGAGACAAACAGAGGTAAGCACACAGGGACAGGCACACATATAGTGACAGACACACAGAAAGGCAGGGACAAACAGAGGTAAGCACACAGGGACAGGCACACAGAAAGTGACAGACACACAGAAAGGCAGCGACAAACAGAGGTAAGCAGACAGGGACTGGGACACAGATAGTGACAGACACACAGAAAGGCAGAGATTAACACAGGGAAGCACACAGGGACAGGCACACAGAAAGTGACAGACACACAGAAAGGCAGAGATTAACAGAGAGAAGCACACAGGGACAGATACACAGATAGTGACAGACACACAGAAAGGCAGAGACAAACAGAGGTAAGCACACAGGGACAGGCACACAGAAAGTGACAGACACACAGAAAGGCAGAGATTAACAGAGGGAAGCACACAGGGACAGGCACACAGATAGTGACAGATACACAGAAAGGCAGAGACAAACAGTGGTAACCACACAGGGACAGACACACAGATAGTGACAGACACACAGAAAGGGAGAGACAAACAGAAGTAAGCACACAGGGACAGGCATACAGATAGTGGCAGACACACAGAAATGCAGTGATTAACAGAGGTAAGCACACAGAGACTGACAGATAAATGACGCAGAGAAAGACAAGGCTAACACATAGAAACATTCACCGAGATAGCCAAAGAAACAAAGATACACACAAACGGACAAATGGAGGTGGGTAAAGAGAAAGACAGAAACTAACACACAGACTCACACAGACACATCCATGAGCACACAAAAAGACAGAGGCACATAGACTGTCACAAAGACTGAAATATAAAGACACATCAGCGCAAACATAGACAGATACACAGAAAGACTCATAACAAAGTATAAAGAACAAAGAAACGTACAGCACAGGAACAGGCCATTCGGCCCTCCAAGCCTGTGCCGACCATGCTGCCCGACTAAACTACAATATTCTACACTTCCTGGGTCCGTATCCCTCTATTCCCATCCTATTCATGTATTTAGCAAGATGCCACATAAATGTCACTATCGTCCCTGCTTCCACCACCTCCTCCGGCAGCGAGTTCCAGACACCCACTACCCTCCTTGTAAAAAGACTTGCCTCGTACATCTCCTCTAAACCTTGACCCTCGCACATTAAACCTACGCCCCCTCGTAATTAACCCCTCCACCCTGGGATAAAGTCTCTGACCATCTACTCTGTCTATGCCCCTGGAGACCTCTATCAGGTCGCCGCTCAACCTCCTTCGTTCCAGTGAGAACAACTCGAGTTTATTCAACGGCTCCTCAAAGCTAATATCTCCTATACCAGGCAGAATCCTGGTAAATCTCGTTTGCATCTTCTCCAAAGCCTCAACATCCTTCTGGTAGTGTGGCGACCAGAATTGAAGACTACACTCCAAGTGTGGCCTAACCAAGGTTCCACGCAGCTGCAACATGACTTGCCAATTCTTATACTCAATGCTCCGGCTAATGAAGGCAAGCATGCCGTATGCCTTCTTGACTACCTTTTCCACCTGTGTTTCCCCTTTCAGTGACCTGTGGACCTGTACACCTAGATCTCTCTGACTGCCAATACTCTCGAGGGTTCTACCATTCACTGTAGACTCCCTACCCGTATTAGACCTTCCAAAATGCATTACCTCATATCTGTCCGGACTAAACTCCATCTGCTTTCTCTCCGCCCAAGTATCCAAATGATCTAAATCCTGCTGTATCCTCTGACAGTCCTCATCGCTATCCGCAATTTCCGAAACCTTTGTGTCGTCCGCAATCTTACTAATCAGAGCAGTTACATTTTCCTCCAAATTATTGATTTCTACTATGAACAGCAAAGGTACCAGCACTGATCTCTGCGAAACACCACTAGTCACAGCCCTCCAATCAGAAAAGCACCCTTCCATTGCAACTGTCTGCTTTCTATGACCTAGCCAGTTCTGTATCCAGCTTGCCAGCTCACTTCTGATCCCGATTGACTCACCTTTTGTAACAGTCTGCCATGAGCGACCTTGTCAACTGCCTTACTAAAGTCCATATAGACAACATCCATTGCCCTACCTGCATCTGTTACCTTTGTGATCGCCTGAAAAAACTCTATCAATTAATGAGACACGACATCCCCTTCACAAAACCGTGCTGCCACTCGCTATTACGGCCCCTTTCTTCCAAATGGGAGTAGATCCTGTCTCGAAGAATTCTCTCCAGTAATTTCCCTACCACTGACGGAATAGTTCCCTGGATTTTCAGTGCTACCCTTCTCAAACAAAGGAACAACATTGGCTATTATTCAGTCCTCTTGGGGGATCACCTGAAGACAGTGAGGATCTAAAGATTTCTGTTAAGGGCTCAGCAATTTCCTCTCTTGCCTCCTTCAGAATTCTTGGGTCGATCCCATCAGACCCTTAGTATTTTTCAAGACGCCCAACACCTCGTCTTTTTGGATCTCAATGTGACCCAGGCTATCTACTCATCCGTCTCCAGACTCAACATCCGCCAATTGAAATGAAATGAAATTGCTTCTCTTACGATGCAAAGTATTCATTTAATACCTCGCCCAATTCCTCTGGCTCCACATATAGTTTCCCTCCCCTGTACTTCAATGGGTCAACCCATTCCCTGGCTACCCTCTTGCTTTTTATGTACTCATAGAGCTATATGTACATAACGAGAGCGAGACAACAACAATCACACAGGCTAGCAGAGACAGATACGCAGATAGAGATACACGCACAAAAACGCACAGACACGTCTGAAGCTGGGAAACGTTTCTCCGAGAATATGGTGCTCGAAGGTTGGAACCTGTTGCTGAAAATTGGAAGTGTTCCACGATTAATTATTAATTCCAAATCTCACACTGGGAGACGTACAGGCACAAACACACAAAGACAGACTCATACAGAGAGACTGCGACAAAGGCAGAGACTGAGACACATTACAGAGAATGATCCACCCAACATTATTGACGACATAGAGAGCGTATACAGGAAGGAACTTTCCCCACGAGTAGAGGGGCACATATGCAGGGGGTATGACGTAAGGAATATGTCATTTCGAGACAATTTGAGGGAATACCACATTCACACAGAGGAAGGTGGGAATCTGAAACTGACTGCCTGGAAGGATGGAAGAGGTGGGAATCCTCACAACATTGAAGAAGTATTTAGGTGAGCACTTGAGACTTCATAACATACAAGTCTCGGGACCAATTGCTGAAAATGGAATTAGAATAGATATGTGCCAGACGGCTGCTACAGAACCTCTGGACCGAATGGTCTCTCTGTATCCTGTAAAACTCTATGGCAACTCTGTTCCCTCAGCTACTTGACTTCTTATATCTAAAGACATGGTAATACATTTAATTTAGAAAAAAAACTCCTGAACTGAGATTTACAATTAGTATTTGACAGTGGATCAATTGCAATTTGTCGGGGAAAGTTCCAATCTTTGGGTACCGTTTCCCCGGGAAAAATTATCCCGATCTTTAAGACTGAAGGCATTGGCACTCGAGTGTCTTTTATTCCCCAATATCCGCACTGCAGTGTTGGAGCCGCTGGGCTTGTCTTCCCCCGAGCAGCGAACATCCAGATGAGCTTTAACTCAAGTTTTCAAAATCATAATCGATATTTATTGATTGCATAAGGATAAATCATCTTTATGTGCAGAATAGTGGGTAGCCAGAGGATACTCAATAGAACCTGATTGGCACAAGAAACAAACGGGCATAAGAGGGACTTTTTTCTCCACAGCGAGCTGCTTCCCTGAAATGTACGTCCTGACATGTCAACAGCAAAGCTGAAAATAAAATCAGATGCTTACCTGCCGTCAAAAAGGAATGCCTGGATATCAGGGAATTCGGGATGTGTGTTTAGTAACAAAGCCTCTGAAACGGGCACTTTGGCGCTGCATTGGAACAGGCATTGTTTCGAGAATTCTAGGAATGATGTTGATGCTCCTTTTATTCATTCTTATTTTCTCAATTTCAGTGATTTTCCTGATTGAAATGAGCGTTTCACAAAGTAAATGGCGACATATCTCTCCAATTTCATAAACTGCCTTGAACTACTAATTCTTGTCCTGTTTAATCAATCCTTTTTTTCCATGGTAATTGATCTGAATATTGTAACCCATCGTGCTACAACACTGACAATGACAATGCAGGACCTGATTGTCAATGCGACCGGAAATTCCGTATTTTCTGTTGACACGTCACCCATTCACACACACCGGGGGAGGATGACGAGGGAGGCATGTCGTTTTCAAGTTGGCAACAGCTGAAGTTCTGTAAAATATGAGTATTCATTTTATGTTTGCAGTTACAATTCCAAGTATATGTACAGCACATTCAAAGGTGTCATTGCATGTCTTCGAACTGCTCCACTGTCCAATTGAGGCCTATCCTCGGAGTACCGAATAAACTGCAAAACCGATAACCCTCATGTCTGAAATTAACAACTAACTCAGATGCTCTAGCAGATCTAAAACACTCACCTAGTGAGTAATTGCTTGTTAGAATCGCCCATGAAATGGGCTTCTTCTACTCCTGAGATTTTCTCACATGCCATCTGAGCAGAAATGAAGGGAAATAGTCTCACTGTCAAGTGCATGACAAAGGTGATAATTGTCCACCAATATCATTCCCATCCAAAGGCCTCACCAAACATTATTTTATTTATACAGTGGCAGTACTGCAGTAACTCGTCCTAAACGCCACAAGGGAGCAAATATCCATTGAACACCGAGCATGGAGATGGCATTGGAGATTAGCAAAAACTGTGACTAGAAGGAGGTCTTCAAGGGGGAGTGACTCAAGCGGAGAGTTTTAGGGGGCGAACCCCAGAGCTCAGGGTCCCAAAGCAGCTGCAGGAGCTCATTACAGGGTAATGGAAAGTCTAAGTGAGCTCTAAGGCACACAATTATATTGGTGGAGAGAGATCAGCGGGTTTCAGGAGCTCGGGAACAGAACACAGATAGGGATGACACATGGAGAGTTGCGGAATATAATTATTTTCCTCTTTAATGCAGGCAGTTTTCAATTCATTGGCTTTCGTTTAGAGGAGCACAATTTTTTTCTCAGAGAATGGAGCTCCGACATTAATGGGCCTTAGGTTGCATTGGGGCTGAGGATACCGGATATTCTGTTACATTCATTCTGATGCAGTGTGACAGATGTGTTCTCCACCGGGTGAGAGTTGAAATACACATGTGCGGAGGCAGGACAGACAGGTGGGCTGAGACAGGGGCGGAGTCAGCGGATGTCATGGAGATTGACGTTTTTGGTCTGAGCAATGATGCATTAATGGGGGCAGAAATCAACGTAGGGTCAAATATGATATCAAGATGGTGAAGTGTCTCTGTCAGCTCAGGCGGATATCAATGAGAAGGATCCAGTTCGTGTCTGGGGAACGAGTTTACAGGGTGCCAAGAGCGGACTGGTGTTTGGAACGAGGTTATTAACATAGACACTGAAAGCAAATTCATAGGAAGGCCATCAAAGTACGGTTTTCCTCCATTTCGCAACAAATCCAAACTCGGAATATGTCAGTGGTCCTTAACTAATAGCTAGCTCCAACTGCTGCCTTCCTTTTGTTTTTAGATTAACATCACACCATGGAATGCATCGCTTCGCAGAGTATCCCCAGCAGATTCTAAACGGCCATTCGTGAGGGCAGTAATTAGAACAAACAAATAACATATCAACACAGGAACAGTTCCTTCGGCCCACCAAGCCTGCGCCAATCCAGATTCCTGATTATCACTTAGCACTTATTGCCCAAGCGATCTGCGTCCCTCCATTCTCAGTCCGTTCATGTATTGAGCAAGATATGTCTTGAACGTTGCTATCGGCCTGGCACCACTACCTCCACTGGCACCGCGTTCCCGGCGCCCAACCCCGTCTCCGTGAAAAACAATTCCCCTGAACGTTCCCCCTCTCACGTTGAGCCTCTCGGCCTTGTAATTGAGCCTTCCACCCTGGGAAAAATATTCTGACTATTCACCCTGTCTATACCTCTCTTACATTCGTAGACTTCAATCAGGTCACTCTTCAGCCTCCGTCTTTCAAACGGAAACAATCCGAGTTGATGCAACCTCTCCTCAGGGATAACTCCCTCCAGACCAGGCAATACCTCAGAACACCTTCTTTGCACTTTCTCCAAACCAACCACGCCCATCTGGTATAGTCGCGAGCAGAACTGCACATAATATTCCAAATGTGACCTAAATAAGGTTTTATATAACTGTAACATGATCTGCCATCAATTGTACTCAATACCCCGGTGGATGAAGGCAAGCAGACTGTCTGTCTTCTTGACCGCATTGCCCACCTGCATTGCATTTTTCATAGAAATATGGACCTGAACGCCCAGATCTCAGTGTATGTCAATGCTCTGAAGGGCTCTGCCATTTACTCAATAATTCACACCTGAATTTGATTTTCGAAAATGCATCGCCTCGCATTTGTCCGGATTGAACTGCACCTGTCATTTCTCTGCCAAACTCTCCGATCTATCATTATTCTGCATTCTCTGACAGACCCCGTCACTATCTGCAACCCCGTATATCGTAG
The DNA here is from genome assembly GCF_047496885.1 of Scyliorhinus torazame. NCBI lineage: Eukaryota > Metazoa > Chordata > Chondrichthyes > Carcharhiniformes > Scyliorhinidae > Scyliorhinus > Scyliorhinus torazame. Next base: position 22,634,292 of record NC_092729.1, on the reverse strand, counting down.
TGGTCCCTTAAAACTTGCTAAACAGAGCACCGTAGTTTTATTCCACATCATTTGCATATATTAAAAAGAAATATAGTCCAAGCACTGATCCACGTGGAACACCACGAGTTACATAACTCTATTCTCAAACACTCCCTTGCACTACTACTCTATTTCTCCTGTTGCCAAGCCAGTTCTTTTACAATCTAGCTAGCACACCCGACTCCCACGCAACTTTATATTTTTTAGCAGTCTGCCATGAGGGACATTGTGAAACGCCATACTAACGTCCATGTAGACGACATCTCCACCCTATCACTCATGAATTAATTTTGGCACCTCCTCAAAAAAACTCAATGAAGTTGATAAGACAATACTGCTCCCGGACAAAACTATGTTGCCTGTCACTAACAAGTCCATTCGGTTCCAAATGCGAATAAATCCTGTCCCTCGGGAGTTCTCCAATAGCTTCCTCGCCATTGACGTCAGGCTCAACAGGCGATAGTTACCTCATTTATTATTGCTTACCGTCTTAAACAAAGGGAATTTAGCTATTGTCCAGTCCTCTGGAACCTCGCCTGTGGTCAAAAATAATGCAAAGCTTTCAGTGGAATCCCCCGGTTTTACCTCTTTTGACTCCCATGACCCTGGAATATATCCCATCTGGCAGAGGGCACATGTCTAACAGTGCTTTGATAGATATCCAGCACTTGCTCCTTCGTTATGCTGACGCGTCCTCTATTATTCACACACCCTTAGAATCATATAATTTACAGTGCACAAGGAGGCCATTCGGCCCATCGAGTCGGCACCGGCCTTTGGAAAGAGCACCATACTCAAGGCCACACCTCGATCTTATCCCGATAACCCAGGAACACGTCCTAACTATTAAGGCAATAAGGGGCAATGTATCATGACTAATCCCTCTAAACTGCACATCTTTTGCTTGTGGGGAGAATGCAGAGCACATGGAGGAAACCCATGGAGACACATGCAGACTCCGCACGAACAGTGACCCAAGCGGGAATCTAACCTGGGACCCTGGAGCTGTGAAGCAATAGTGCCGGCCACTGTGCAAACTTGCCACCCAAACACTGTACTGCTGTGCCACCCATCCGCAACCCCAACATCCGTCATGCTCCTGTCCTTGGTGAAGACCGATGCAAAGTACTCTTTGAGGATATCAACCACTTCCTCTGACTCCACGGATGCCCTCCGTCCTTTGTCCTGGAGTGGGACTACTCTTTCCGTAGAAACCCTCTTGCTCCTCGCATATGTATAAAATGCATTGGGATTTTAATAAACCCAATGGCAATGACATTTCAAGCCCACTTTTAGCTCACCTAATTCCCCGCTTGAGTTTGTCAGTCTTGACAGAGTCACTCGCCGCTGTAATAATTGTATGTACTTATTTCAGCGAAGAGAATCTATTGTTTGAAATTGCACAGATTAAAATAGATTTTCACAGTTTTAAATTACATTTTTAAATCAGTTGTACTTGACATAAATATTGACGTCTAAATAAATCTTCACTTCCAGGAAAATATTTCTGATCAAACATCTCACTTTGGTAAAGGGTATTCCACTGATTTATTATATTTATTGTTATTTTATTTACTACTTTCAGATCTAGTTACATTTAAATATCTGTATCACGTGCTGAGCTGAGCTACTGAAATGTATTCTGCAATTTCAAATAACTCACTGTTTCTTTGCAACCAAACTCCTTAAAGTAAGATTGGTCAACATGAGATGCCGGAGCAAACATTTCCCTCCAGCACAGTTCAGCAGTTACTGAGTTATCACATTCTCATTGTACATGAAGTCCTGATGATCTATTTAACAGTCATTTCTGTTCCGGTCAACACAGTTCACCGGACAAAGGCAAATATATCACTTGATCAACCGACTGGAGTGTATTTAGAAAAAGAGAATGTCACCATTACCTGCACCGGCCAGACATGTGATTCTGATAAAACCTTCTACGTTTACAAAGATGGTCAACATTTTAACGGTGCTGGAATTACCACACAGGACATCTCTGCAACTTTCTCATTTGCTGCAATCGGCAATAGAGGACATTTTGCGTGTTATTCTTATTGTGTGCATGATCAGAAAACATCCACAGTGAGCGAATCTGTGATTGTGACAATAGCAGGTGAGGGACTGAAAACAGTGTTTTTTTAAAGATAACTGCTTCAGTTCATTGTTATTTTACAAAGCCTGTTTCATCTAATGTAAGAACATTTTCGGTCAGATACTGAGAGGGAGCATTTTAATTGAATAAAATCCTGACAGAATCCATGAACGTTTGGGGCCTGGATACTTGATCTATAACTATGAGCCAGAGAAGGCCACACGAGCCAATCAGGAGGAGGTGTGAAGAATCCAGTCCACAGATGATGTGGTCTGGAACTGAACTGCAGACTGTGATCATTGCCACATGATGGCGCAGTCACTCCCACGCTGCGTGAGTATTTAGAGAGTGCTGCACTGTCAGGGGCTAGATATAAAGAAATTAGGGTTTGAGGTCGATAATCCGGAGCAGAACTCCTTCTACAGCCCGTCCGTTTCCGCTACTGCGGAGGTGCTGCACTCTTGGAGGTAGATGTAAATAATTCAGGAACTGAGATCCATAACACAGGCTGACACGAACCTCGATGCCTGTACTGAAGAAGGCTGCACTGGGCGGGGTAGATGTATATGCTTTCAGGCTTGAGCTTCATAATCCACGCCGACACTAGCCCCCACCCCAAACCCGTGGAAAGACTGAGGGAGGGCTGCACTGTCGGAGGTAATACGTGAATGAGCCGATTTAAGCAGATTTGATCGCACTCTCATGAGGCAGAGGAAAGAACATTTAACTCCCACTCCATGCAACCCCTTTTTAAATTCTTATTTCCCAGATGTTGGTTTCGCTGGCTGGGCCACAATCTATTCCAAATCCCTAATGTCGCTGCAGAATGTGTTGGTGAGTTGCCTTCTTGAAGCGCAGTCCCTTGTGCTGCACACACCGTTAGAGAGGAAATACCCCGGTCTTCACACTGGGACAGTGAAGAAACAGCGATATATTTCCAACTCTGAGTTATTTGCCACAGGATTCCTAGTCGCCACAGTGTTTGTAAGGCTCGTCCAGTTCCGTTTCTGGGCTTAGTACGCTACCCTGAGGAACAGCTGCAGTGATGTCCAGACAATTATGTGAGTGACCTTCAACAACCACAACCATCATACACTGCGCTTTGTATGACTCGAAACAGAGGACAGTTTCAGAACTCACTCCCATTGACTCCAGTTTTGCTAAGGCTCCTTGAAGCCATATTCGACCTTCGATATCAATGAAAGTGTTAGCTATCGTTTGGGTTCCAGCTCGTCTTTCCTTGTTTGACCCTAGGCTGTAATGATGCCAGCAGATGAGTAACCGTGGTAAACCGGATCTAAGCGGCAGTGAGCAAGTTATGGCTTAGTAAATTCCGCTTGATAGCACTGTTGATTTAGTCAGGGAGCAGCTCAGTGGACTGTGAGACCGGTTTGTTTTCCGGAGAGACGCCATCAGTGGGTTGTACTCCTCGGGCAACCTACGGTATCCATGTGACCTCTCCCTGTCAGTTGTTCCCCCTGCCTGCGGTGTGGTGATCGGCAGGTTAAATCCCAACAATCAGCTCTCTCTTTGATCTGTGGCTGTGATCCTCAGAGACTCAGGGTGCTTTGAGACAGATCAATGGAGATTTTTGTCCTAACAATGGCCCTAATATGTATTCTTCTGATACATTTAGAACTAATCTATCCACTTTCTCTTTACCATAGATCCGCTGGCAAAGCCAAGGGCAGTCCTTGATCAATGGACCGGAGTGTATGTAAGAGGAGAGACTCTCACTGTTACCTGCACAGTGACTGGAGATAATCGAGAAAAATACTTCAAATTTTACAAAGATAAACAACGTTTGTCCACCCGTCGAATTGACAGAAACGTCAAAATTGGACCAATCCGGGCCACTGGTAGAAGAAGTGAAGGGCGATATGCCTGTCAATATGGAATTTCCGTCGGTGGTAGGCAGCTAATATCCCCAATGAGCGAGACTGTGGAGGTGACCATTTCAGGTAAATAACATAGAAATGAAACTTCTGTTTATTCTGTGGGCTTTGATTATTGATTATTTCCGCTCCGGTTCACGGCAATAACAATGTAACTTTCATTTGTGGTGGCTGCCCGTCACCGAGGTGGCACGGTAGAAGCGACAGTATTTCTAAATGAGTGTCCATTTCATTCCTCAACGATTGATTCTCTAAATGACAGAATGTGGCATGAATTCACCGATGGTGCATCGGCTGTGGCTCTGGGGACTTAGGCGCCGGTATGGGGAGGAGGTGGTGGTGAAATGAGGGGCGGAGTGTGAGAGTTGTGCGAGTGGGGAAAGGTTCATTCACCTGGGGGAGATATTCAGCTAGCTACGGTGAAATTACAGTCCTGTGATTTCGGAGTTTATGACATAATATTGCTTGAAAGGAGCGGACTCTGCCATTGATTTTCTGCACCAACGAATGACCAATTCCGATCCTACAGCCCCCATTGAGAGCTCCATGTTGCTTCGTTAAACACCCGTCTCCACCTTCCAGCCACCCACCTCGTCATTCACTCTCTTTGTTGGTGTGACCAAAAATTCAACTTCTTTTGGATTGTCTCAATGCAAATCCTCAGTACATAGAATTCTGGCTTTGTCTCAGAGATATACATCTATATATTCACCATGTTAATCCAGACTGACACATATATATATGAGCTAGGTTAATCCAGACTGACACTCCAGTATTGAGTGATGCACTATTGGAGCTAGATACATATAGTCTGGGACAAGAGCTCTATAATCTAGTCTGACAATTCTCCTAGTGCCAGTATAGAGTGTCCATTTCATTATTGGAGGTGGCTGTGGACACACTGGGACTTGTGCTTCATAACTCACACTGACAATAGCGCCTGTAACAGCCCTGTGTCTTGAGTGAGGGGGCAGCTCAGTTGGATGTGAGGCCAGTTTATGGTACGGAGAGACGCCAACAGTGGGTGTTACCACACGGGCAACCTACGGTATCCATGTGACCTCACCCTGTCACCCATTCCCCCTGCCTGCGGTGTGGTGAACGGCAGGTTAAATCCCATCAATCAGCTCTCTCTAAAAAAGGAGATGGTGGCCTGTGATCCTCAGAGACTCAGGGAGCTTTCAGACAGATCAATGGAGATTTTTTTATAACAAAGGCCCTAAAATATGTTCTTCTGATACATTTGTAACTATTATATCTACTTTCTCTTCACCATAGATCCGCTGGCAACGCCAAGGGCAGTACTTGATCAATCGACAGGAGTATATGTAAGAGGAGAGACTCTCACTATTACCTGCACAGTGACTGGAGATAATCGAGAAAAATACTTCAATTTTTACAAAGATCAACAACGTTTGTCCTCCCGTCAAATTGTCAGAAACGCCAAAACTGGACGATTCGGGGCCACTGACAGAAGAAGTGAAGGGCGATATGCCTGTCAATATGAAATTTCCGTAGGTGGTAGGCAGTTGATATCCCCAATGAGCGAGGCTGTGGAGGTGACCATATCAGGTAAATAACATGGAATAGAAAATTCTATGTTTATTCTGTGGGCTTTACGTATTGATTATTTCAGCTCCGGTTCCGGGCAATAACAATTTAACTTCCATTTGGGGTGGCTCCGTGTCACCGGGGTGGCACGGTAGAAGCGACAGTATTTCTAAATGAGTGTCCATTTCATTCCTCAACGATTGATTCTCTAAATGACAGAATGTGGCATGAATTCACCAATGGAGCATCGGCTGTGGATTTGGGGACTCAGAGAGCTGATATGGGTAGTGGGTGGTTGTCAAATTTGATGCATGGTGTGAGGGGTATATTAGTAGGGAAAGGTGCATTCACTGGGAGATATTTAGCTAGCTCCGGTGAAATCACAGTCCTGTGATTTCGGAGTTGATTACATAATATTGCTTGAAAGGAGCGGACGCTGCCATTGATTTTCTGTACCAACGAATGACCAATTCCGATCCTACAGCCCCCATGGAGATCTATATGTTGCTTAGTTAAACGCCGCTGTCATGTGAGGGTCCCTTTATGAAATGGATGTTTATTACTGCAGTGATGTCAGAGAGTTGGTGGAGATGGCCTGTCTGTCAGCTTTTTACTTTCGCTTGAGGCTTTTGCTGCAGGGTGGATTTGGTTTAATTTTAGTTTTGGAGACACTGAAATCACACCAGGATGCGTATGAATCCCTGCAAGCTTATGAATGTTTATTTGGGGTTTTCAAAGTGGTAACTGCTCTCAGTACTGAATTTAAACCTGATGTGCTTCTGTTAAAAGTTTTTTTAAGTCGTATGGGTGTTGAAAGGAAAGCATGGATTACTTAGTGTTGTATTCTTTGCGGGTTGTATTTGAATTAATGGTTGCTAAGATGTTCACTATGTTTTATAAAGGTTAACTTGTGTTCATAGAATAAACATTGTTTTGCTTTCAAATTCCTTTTCCATTTCTGCTGTACCGCTCCTGTCGAGTGGGCCGTGTGCTTCCCTTACCACAATCTATTAAAAGTTGTGGGTCTGGTAGGGCAGCACCGTGGCGCATTGCTGCCTCATGGCCCCGAGGTCCCAGGTTTAATGCCGGCTCTGGGTCACTGTCCGTGTGGAGTTTGCACATTCTCCCCATGTTTGCGTGGGTTTCGCCCCCACAACCCAAAGATGTGCAGTGTCGGTGAATTTGTCTCGCTAAATTGCCCCTTAATTGGAAAAATGAATTGGGTACACTAAATGAAAAACAAAAAGTTGTTGGTCAGGTGAACTCCATGATGCACTTTGGGGTTCTCGAAACCATGCCCAGAAGACCACTCTCCAACCTCCAGCCATCCAACTGGTCATTCTCTCTCTTTCTTGGTATGACCAATAGTTCAACTTCTTTTGGATTGTCTCAATGCAAATTCACCGGACATATAATTTTGGCGTTGTCTCGGATATATATATGTATATTCACCAGGTTAATCCAGACAGACACGCATATATATATTATCAAGTTAATCCAGACTGACACTCCAGACGTTGCCAGTATTGAATGCGACACTATTGGAGCTAGACACAGATAGTCTTCGACCAGAGCTCTATAATCTAGTCTGACACATCCCCCTGTGCCAGTACTGAGGGTGCATTTCACTATTGGAGGTGGCTAGAAACATACTGGGACTTGTGCTTCATAAATACTACCTGTAACAACCCTGTGGCTTTAGTCAGGGAGCAGCTCAGTGGACTGTGAGACCGGTTTGTTTTCCGGAGAGACGCCATCAGTGGGTTGTACCCCTCGGGCAACCTACGGTATCCATGTGAACTCACCCTGTCAGCTGTTCCCCCTGCCTGCGGTGTGGTGAACGGCAGGTTAAATCCCAACAATCAGCTCTCTCTAAAAAAGGAGATGGTGGCCTGTGATCCTCAGAGACTCAGGGTGCTTTCAGACAGATCAGTGGAGATTTTTGTCCTAACAATGGCCCTAATATGTCTTCTTCTGATACATTTATTACTATTCTGTCCACTTTCTCTTTACCATAGATCCGCTGGCAAAGCCAAGGGCAGTCCTTGATCAATGGACCGGAGTGTATGTAAGAGGAGAGACGCTCACTATGACCTGCACAGTGACTGGAGATCATCGAGAAAAATACTTCAATTTTTACAAAGATAAACAACGTTTGTCCTTGCGTCAAATTGACAGAAAGAACAAAATTGGACCAATCCGGGTCACTGATAGAAGAAGTGAAGGGCGATATGCCTGTCAATATGGAATTTCCGCCGGTGGTAGGCAGTTAATATCCCCAATGAGCGAGACTGTGGATGTGACCATATCAGGTAAATAACATGGAATAGAAAATTCTATATTTATTCTGTGGGCTTTACGTATTGATTATTTCAGCTCCGGTTCCGGGCAATAACAATTTAACTTTCATTTGGGGTGGCTCCGTGTCACCGGGGTTGCACGGTAGAAGCGACAGTATTTCTAAATGAGTGTCCATTTCATTCATCAACGATTGATTCTCTAAATGACAGAATGTGGCATGAATTCACCAATGGTGCATCGGCTGTGGATTTGGGGACTCAGAGAGCCGGTATGGGGAGTGGGTGGTTGTCAAATTTGATGCAGGGTGTGAGGGGTATATTAGTAGGGAAAGGTGCATTCACTGGGAGATATTTAGCTAGCTCCGGTGAAATCACAGTCCTGTGATTTCGGAGTTGATTACATAATATTGCTTGAAAGGAGCGGACTCTGCCATTGATTTTCTGTACCAACGAATGAACAGTTCCGATCCTACAGCCCCCATGGAGAGCTATATGTTGCTTAGTTAAACGCCACTGCCATGTGAGAGTACCTTTCTGAAATGGATGTTGATTACTGCAGTGATGTCAGAGAGTGGGTCGAGCTGGGCTGTCTGTCAGCTTTTTCTTTCGCTTCAGGCTTTTGCTGAAGGGTGGGTTTGGTTTCATTTTAATTTTGGAGAAGCTAAAATGACACCAGGATGTGTATGAATCCCTGCAAGCATATGAATGTTCATTTGGGGTTTTCAAAGTGGTAACTGCTTTCAGTGGTGAATTTAAACCTGATGTGCTTCTGTTAAGTTTTTTAAAAAGTCTTATGGATGTTAAAAGGAAAGCATGGATTACTTAGTGTTGTATTATTTGGTGGTTGTATATGAATGAATGGTTGCTAAGATGTTCGCTATGTTTTATAAAGGTTAACTTGTGTTCATGGAATAAATATTGTTTTGCTTTCAAATTCCTTTTCCATTTCTGCTGTACCGCTCCTGTAGAGTGGGCCGTGTGCTCCCCTTACCACAATCTATTGAAATTTGTGGGTCAGGTAGGGCAGCACCGTGGCGCATTGCTGCCTCATGGCCCCGAGGTCCCAGGTTCAATCCCAGCTCTGGGTCACTGTCCGTGTGGAGTTTGGACATTCTCCCCGTGTTTGCGTGGGTTTCTCCCCCACAACCCAAAGATGTGCAGGGTCGGTGAATTGGTCACGCTCAATTGCCCCTTAATTGGAAAAATGAATTGGGTACACTAAATGAAAATCAAAAAGTTGTTGGTCTGGTGAACTCCATGATGCACTTTGGGGTTCTCTAAACCCTGGCCCAGAAGACCACTCTCCAACCTCCAGCCATCCAACTGGTCATTCACTCTCTTTCTTGGTATGACCAATAGTTCAACTTCTTTTGGATTGTCTCCATGCAAATTCACCGTGCATATAATTTTGGCCTTGTCTCGATATGTATATTCACCCGGTTAATCGAGACAGACACGCATGTATATATTATCTAGATTAAACCAGACTGACATTCCAGACGTTGCCAGTATTGATTGCTACACTATTGGAGCTAGATACAGATCGTCTTGTACCAGATCTCTATAATCTAGACTGACACATCCCCCGGTGCCAGTATTGAGGGTGCATTTCACTATTCGAGGTGGCTATATACACACTGGGACTTGTGCTTCATAATTCAGGCTGAAAATACCACCTGTAACAAACCTGTGGATTTAGTCAGGGAGCAGCTCAGTGGACTGTGAGGCAGTTTTGTTTTCCAGAGAGACGCCAACAGTGGGTTGTATCCCTCGGGCAACCTACAGTATACATGTGACCTCACACTGTCAGCTGTCCCCCCTGCCTGCGGTGTGGTGAACGGCAGGTTAAATCCCAACAATCAGCTCTCTCTAAAAAAGGAGATGGTGGCCTGTGATCCTCAGAGACTCAGGGTGCTTTCAGACAGATCAATGGAGATTTTTGTCCGAACAATGGCCCTAATATGTATTCTTCTGATACATTTATAACTATTCTATCCACTTTCTCTTAACCATAGATCCCCTAAAAAAGCCAATGGCATTCCTTGATCAATCAACCGGAGTATATGTAAGAGGAGAGACTCTCACTATTACCTGCACAGTTACTGGAGATAATCGAGAAAAATACTTCAATTTTTACAAAGATAAACAACGTTTGTCCTCCCGTCAAATTGTCAGAAACGACAATTTTGGAACATTCGGGGCCACTGATAGAAGAAGTGAAGGGCGATATGCCTGTCAATATGAAATTTCCGTCAGTGGTAGGCAGCTAATATCCCCAATGAGCGAGACTGTGGAGGTGACCATATCAGGTAAATAACATTTAAATGAAACTTCTATGTTTATTCTATGTGCTTTTCGTATTGATTATTTCAGCTCCGGTTCACGGCAATACAATGTAACTTTCATTTGGGGCGGCTCCCTGTCACCGAGGTGGCACGGTAGAAGCGAACAGTATTTCTAAATGAGTGTCCATATCATTCCTCAACGATTGATTCTGTAAATGACCGAATGTGACATGATTTCACCGACGGTGCATCAACTGTGGTCGTTGGGACTCGGAGCCGGTCGGGGGAGCGGGTCGTGGTGATATTGGTGATAAGGTGTGATGGGTATGTTAGTAGGGAAAGATTCATCCATTCGGGGGCGAAATTGATATGCTAAGGTGAAACCATAGTCCTGTGGCGGAGGGGGTTTATTACAGGCATAAAGTACCGGACTGTGCCATTGATTTCCTATATCAACGAATGCCCAATTCCGTACCCCCTTCCCCCTGGAGTGGTATCTACTGCATATACTGTCAAATATCACCCTACAACCTGCACCCACCGCGTCTTTCATTCTCCTTGTTCGTATGACCAGCAGTTCGACTTCATTTGGGTTATCTCCAGTTGAGATCTCCGGACCGATAATTGTAGCTTTGTCTCGGAGATCGGCATGTTGTCATATCATAGAATTTACAGGGCAGAAGGAGGCCATTCGGCCCATCGTGTCTGCACCGGCTCTTGGAAAGAGCACCCTACCAAAGGTCAATACCTCCACCCTATCGCCATAACCCAGTAACCTCACCAACACTAAGGGCAATTTTGGACACTAAGGGCAATTTATCATGGCCAATCCACCGAACCTGCACATCTTTGGACTGTGGGAGGAAACCGGTGCACCCAGAGTAAACCCATGCAGACACGGGGTGGACGTGCAGACTCCGCACAGACAGTGACCCAAGCCGGAATCATACCCGGGACCCTGGAGCTGTGAAGCAATTCTGCTATCCACAATGCTACCGTGCTGCCCCGGTAATATCCTCAATATCAAGCAACATAATCGTAAACTCACTGTACCCCCTCCAAAGCCTCCATATCCTTCAGGCTCAATGCCGTGGATGAAGGAGAACCTGACATATTCCTACATTCCGAGTTTCTCTACCTGCGTTTTCACTTTTAGTTACCTGTCGACCTGTACACTCAGGTCCCTGTGCCTTTCACTACCTCGGAAGTTCTGATATTTATTGCTTATTTCGCACTCGTATTAGACGTTTCAAAATGCGTTACCTCACATTTGTCCACATCAGACTCCATCTGGCACTCTCTGCCGAAGTCTCCAACCGATCAGTATCCTGCTGTGCAGACCCGATGGGCCGAATGGCCTCCTTCTGCACTGCATGTTCTATGTTTATGTTCATCAATTGCAAATATATATCCAGCTCTCTTCGGCAAAGTCCAATGCAATCCACCTCCAACACTAGGCAGCGCATTCAAAACCCCAAAAACCTATCACTCATAGCTCTCTTGATTGCCGTCTTGTAATTGTGACCGCTAGTCACTGACATACCAATTAGTGGAAAAGGAATATTCTCTTGACCCTATCAAAATTGTTCAGAATATTCGCCGCTTAATGTTCTCTGATCCAAGGAAACCTGTACAAGGAGGATGGGCCGCATCTCACCTGCAGGGGCACTAATATCTTGGCTGGTAGGTTTGCTAGAATCACTCGGGAGGATTTACCGTAGTATGTCAGGGGTTGGAAACCCCTCAGCGTTAGCGTAGAAAGTGTAATAACTGAAGGGGAAACATAGAACAAAATAAGAGAACGACATCAGCCGCAGGCAGAGCAAAGAGGGTGACAAGTGTGAGAAGAGTGGAGTCAATGCAGGACTGAGGATGTTGTATGTTAATGCACACAGTGTACGGAACAACGCAAATGAGCTTGTTGTACGCATTGAAATTGGCAGGTACGATGATGTGGGCATCACAGAGATGGTGCTGCAGGGGGATCAGGACTGGTATCTATATATCCAAGGATATGTGTCCTATCAAAAGGGCAGGCAGGTGGTCAAAGGGGCGGGGTTGCATTATTGGTAAGAATGAAGAATGAAGATTTCCTTAGCTGTGGGATTATAATTATGGACACGTGGGTTTTTAAACACAAAACAATGTTTATTCCATGAACTCAACTCACATCTTAAATAAACATTGGATCTCTCAACACCCCTTACTACAAAGATAACTCAGAATATATTGCAACAGTAAATAACTCCTTAAAATGTTCCTTCAAACTTCCAAGAGACTTAACATCTTTAAACAGTATCACATCAGGTTAAAGGATATATATTTTTCTGTAAAATGGCAGAGATCTATTAGCTCGGTTGACTTCAGCTCCAGCACCTTGCTTTCTTCCTACAAACACTCTGAAACACACAGACACACACAACCTGCTTTTTCCAACTGGCTTTCTCTCTCCAATCAACTCATAGCGAACCAGAACTTCTCATACTGGCTTTCTCCTTTTAATCAGCTCACAGCAAAACAGCCAGGCACATTGAAACTGCCCTCAGCAAAACCAGCCAGGCACTTTTCAAACTGCAAAACCAAACTGCAAAATTGCTGAACTGAACTGGGCTCCACGCACTCTATGACATCATTGTTTTCTCAAATGTACATTGCTTAAATATCCAGTTCTTAAAGGCACTCTCGCATGACACCTCCCCCCCAAAGAAAATTAAACCCAACAACTTCAAGATGGTTTCATTTTTCACCTTTGCACCATCAATTAAGAAATGCACAAAGTAAATATACATTTTCATTTAAAGAAAACCACACACTCAAACAGGTATAATAATATAGTCCATTCATCTTTGTTCTTCTTCCTCCAACCGAAATCCTTCTCGACTGACAGCTTCTTTGAACAAAGTCTCTGCACGATCCATCCATTCCTCTACTCCTCGGTATTTCTCTTCAGAATCAGATACTTTATTTCAATCTGACCACAGAGTCCCTTGCAATTCTCCAATACAGGAACATTGGTGATCACAGCTTTCAGGTAGTCAAATGCCTGTTGAAAGTCCGCTGTCCATTGAAATTGTTGACGTGTCATTAGCAAGTCCATCAGTGGAGTAATCACGCAGCAAAACTTTTGCACAACTGTTCGATCAAATTCATTCATGCTAGGAGATCACATTATTTCTCTTCGTCTTGAGGGTACTGGAAACTCCGCAAGGAAAGTGTTTCGGGCTTCTCCAAATTCACTTTAGGCTCGGTTCATCACCAAACCCGCCTCCCGAAGTCGATCGAAGAACTCTACACGATGTTTTAAATGTTCTTTCCATGTCTGGAAGTTGGAAATAAAAGCAAATTGTCCCACTTTCTCCATTCAATCCTTCAATGGTGGGATAGGATAAAAGTCCGTTCTTGTAACTGTATTCACCTTTCGATAGTCCACACACAACCGTTGGGTACCGTTTGGTTTAGGTACCACCACTATGGCTGAGCTCCACTGACTGCAACCCACTTCAATTATGCCATTTTTAAGCATACTCTCACTCTCTCTGTTAACCTGTGACAATTTTAAAGGGTTAAGTATATATGGATGTTATTTGATAGGAACCGCATTTCCCACTTCTACATCATGTACAGCCATTTTAGTACTTCCCAAATTAACTCTCCAAACGTTCCCATGTGATATCAATAACTCTTACAGGTCCGTTCGTTTTTCCTCTCGAAGGTAACTTAACAATTCATCCCAATTTTTAAGAACATCCCCATTTTCCAATTTAATTTGAGGTATGTCAAATTCAGCCATCTGGATTCGGCTCGTCACTTTGAGTTAGAATCATTAAAACCTCCTTTTTATCTCCTTCCCTTTCAAAGTACCTTTTAAGCATATACACATGACACACTCGGTGAGTCTTCCTTCTATCTGGTGTTTTTAACCACATAATTCACCTCACTTAATTTCCTTTCAATTTGATTCGGTCCACAAAACCTAGCTTTTAAAGGCTCCCCTCCCACTGGTAACAACACTAAAACTTTATCCCCATTGGCAAAACTACGAACTTTGCATTTCTTATCCGCTACCCGTTTCATCACATATTGTGCAACTTTCAAATGTTGTCTAGCCAATTCACCTGCTCTATTTACTCGTTCCCTAAAATTTGACACGTAATCCAATAGTGTAATTTCCTGTTTCTCACCCACCAATTTTTCCCTAATCAATGTAAGTGGTTCTCTTACCTCATGACCAAAAATTAGTTCAAAAGGACTAAATTTGGTATACTCATTAGGCGCATCTCTAATTGCAAACATTACGGATGGAATTCCTTTATCCCAATCCACTGGATAATCTTGACAATACGCCCTCAACATTGTCTTTAATGTCTGATGCCACCTTTCTAGCGTTCCCTGCGATTCTGGATGGTACGCAGTTGATTTAAATAGTTTTCTTCCTCAGCTGTCCATAACTTCTTTGACTAACTTTGAAGAAAATTCGTCCCTTGATCCGATTGAATTTCTGTGGGTATTCCATATCTCGTAAAGAATTTAAATAACTCCTCCACAATCCTTTTAGCTATAATATTATGTACTGGAATGGCCTCTGGAAACCTAGTAGACACATACATTACAGTCAAAAGATATTGATTACTACTTTTTGTTTTAGGAAGCGGTCCTACACAATCGATTAGGACCCTTGTAAAAGGTTCTCCAAATGCTGGAATGGTGATTAAAGGCGCTGGTTTTATCACCACTCGATGTTCCCCTATCACTTGGCATGTGTCACATGATTGACAAAATTTAACTACATATTTATGGATTCCAGGCCAATAAAAATGTTTCTGGACTTTAGCTTGCATTTTCCTTATTCCCAAATGACCTCCCACTGGTACCTCATGTGCAACTCGCAACACCTCCTTTCTGTACCTTACCGGCAATACTACTTGATGAACGTCTTCCCACTTTTCATTCGTCTGCATATGTACAGGTCTCCATTTTCTCATCAAGACATCATTTTTACAGTAATAGCACTCTGGTATACTCTCAGATTCCTCTTCCGTATATGCTTTCTGATATATGCGTTTTATTTCTACATCTTTCTGTTGTAACTCCGCCAATTTTCCAGAACCAAAAATATCCGCCTGATCCTCCTCCACCTGTTCTTGTTCTTTTTCAACCATCAGATCAAAATTCGTTTCTGATAATTGCACTTCAACTTCATCTTCACTCCTTGATTTCTGCTCTTGTCTTAACCTGTGACTTTGCGACCTTGTTACTACACAATCCTGAAACATCCCAGGATATTCGTCCTTCAACATTCAGTTCTCTGATTTTCCACTGGCCTATCAACCACAGTAGGCATCACTCCCACCTGCGATCCAGCCATATCATTACCCAAGATAAACTGTATTCCTGGACAAGGTAGTTTATCTATTACTCCTACTACCACGTCACCACTCTTCACTGGACTTTCAAACCTTACCTTATATAATGGAACGCTACTCCTCTCAACCTGAATTCCACAAATCACCACCTTTTCTGGCAACATTCTTCCCAAACTACATAATTCCTCATCTCATACCAATAAAGATTGACTATCCTCTGTATCTCTTACTATTGTGACTTTTTTTCCTGCTGCTCCTGATACACATGAGTAAACTTTACCCACACAAGTAAATTCTTTAAATACATCTGGCACATTCTTAACAATTACTTCTTGAACAGACTGTCCAATCGATTGCACCTGCTACGCTTCCCTTGGGCTTTCCTTTACCACTCTAACAAACCCCACTGTCTTATCTTGTTTTACCACACCAGCCTTCCCAGTGCTTTTCCTCAACCCCCCCCCCCCAAAACTGTGACGTTACATGGCCTAGTTTATTACAGTGAAAACATCTGAAACTTTTCATTTTTTTTCCACCCTCCTTGATTTATTTTTTAATCTGAGGTACACTCTCTTTATTGTCTCCCATCAGATCACCTTTACCTTTACCACTTGAGTAATTCTCATGTCCCCAGTTTCTATCCCTCACTGGCTGAAACTGATGTCGGAAACCAATCTTTGATTTATGCACTAATTCATAATCATCTGCCATTTCCGCAGCTAATCCTACAGTTTTAACCCTCTGTTCTTCCACATGAGTTCTCACTACATCAGGAATTTCATTTTTAAACTCTTCCAAAAGTATAATATCTCTGAGAGCTTCAAACGTTTGGTCTATTTCCAAAGCCCTTATCCACCTATCAAAATTACTCTGTTTGAGCCTTTCAAGCTCCATGCATGTTTGACCAAATTCTATCCTTAAATTTCTAAACCTTTGTCTGTAAGATTCAGGCACTAGCACGCATGCACTTAAGATGGATTTCTTCACCTCTTCATACGTTCCAGGTACCTCCTCCGGTAGTGATGCAAACACTTCACCAGCTCTAACTACCAGCTTTGTTGGAATCAGTAACATGCAGATGTCCTGTGGCCATTTCATTTGTTTAGCTACATTCTCAAATGAAATGAAAAAGGCTTCCACGTCCTTCTCTTCAATCCTTGGCAATGCTTGGACATATTTAAATAGATTCCCAACAAACCTTCGACTCTCTTTATCGTTTTCCCTGATCTGTATCTCCCTTTCATTTTCTTTTTGTTCTGCTAGGGCTATTCATTCTTTTCTCCTTTCTTCTCTCCCCTTTTCTTTTTCCTCTCTCTGTCTTTCTCTTTCTTTTTCCTCTCTCTCTATCTCTTTCTTTTTCCTCTATCTCACTCTCGTACGTCAGCCGCTTTAATTCTCTCTCATGTTCCATTTGTTTAATTTGCAACTGAATTTTTGCCATTTACAATGAGTCAAACTCTATCTTGGCAAATTTAAATGCTTAACCACCGCCATAATTACCTCACCTTTTCGCATTTTGTTAGGTAATGTTAACTGCAATGTTCTTGCCAAATCTAACAGTCTGCTTTTCGTTTCTGTCCGTAAACTACTACGTGTGACATTCTCCACCCCCAAAAACTTCTGAGCTTCTGAAAGAGCCATTATTCAGAACACTCTCACATGAACTAAAATACCGCACCGGAAAAGCAACAAGCCTTCACTGTCTTTAAGTTCACAAAAGCCAATCCAATAGATATACTTTTATCCCGGGCGAGCCCCCAATTGTTATGGGCGAGGCTTTTTTAGAACCCCAAAATGTATCATGGAGTTCAACCAACCTCTCCCTTTAATGGATTTGTTGCTTTTCCTCGCACACGGCTTTTTCCTTAGGTGTGGTATTACAATTATGGACACGTGGGTTTTTAAACACAAAACAATGTTTATTTCATGAACTCAACTAACATCTGAAATAAACATTGGATCTCTGAACACCCCTTACTTCAAAGATAACTCAGAAAATATTGCAACAGCCAATAACTCCTTACAATGTTCCTCCAAACGTCCAAGAGACTCAACACCTTTAAACAGTATCGCATCAGGTTAAAGGATATATATTTTTTCTGTAGAATGGCAGAGATATATTAGCTCGGTTAACTTCAGCTCTTCCTGCAAACTTGCTTTCTTCCTGCAAACTCTCTGGGAAAATACAGACACATACAACCTGCTTTTTTCCATCTGGCTTTCTGCCTCCAACCAACTCATAGCAAACCAGAACTTCTCAAGGTGCTGTCTCACACTGGTTTTCTTATTTTAATCAGATCACAGCAAAACAGCCGGGCACTTTTAAACTGATCTCAGCAAAACCAGCCAGTAACTTTTCAAACTGCAAAACCAAACTGCAAAATGGCTGAACTGAACTGAGCTCCACCCACTCTATGACATCACTGTTTTCTTAAAGGTACATTGCTTAATCATCCAGATCTTAAAGGCACTCTCGCATGAAAATTGCAATAATCGTGGCGGATTTCAATATGCAGGTGCACTGGGGAAATCAATTTCGTTGCAGATCCCAAGAAAAGGAATTTGTGGAATGCCGAACAGATGTTTTTTAAGAGCAGCTTGCGACAGAGCTTGCTCGGAAACAGGCAATTCTGGGTTTGGTGATGTGTAATGAGGTAACTTGATTAGGGAACTTAATGTGAAGGAACCCTTAGGGAGCAGTGACCACAATATGTTAGAATTTACCCTGCAGTTTGATAGGAAGTTGCTGGAATCAGATGTAACGGTATTAAAATTAAATAAGGAAAACTACAACGACATGAGGAAGGAGCCGGCCAGTGTTCATTGGAAAAGACGCCTAGCAGGGAAAACAATGGATCAGCAATGGAAGGAGCTTTTGGGGATTATTCGGGAGGCACAACATAAATTCATCCCATTGAGGAGGAAACATGCTTAGGGGAGGATAAGGAATCCATGGCTGACGAGGGAAGTAAAGAATCAGATGAAAACAAAAGATAAAAGGTTGCAAATTGGCGAGGATTAGTGGGAAGCCAGGGGATTGGGAAGCCTTTAAAAGCGAGCAGACAACTACTAAAAAAACAGAAACGGGGGAGAACATGAAATATGAGGGTTTTGTAAGGGCCACGAAGAATCCAGCACGAGTTTTAAGGATACAAAGTAATAACATTTATTTACTATAACATATATGCATAACAGTAGCAGTAACTTCCCTTGCTACATACTCCTTCCTGCTGGTTCCTGAACTGGCCAGCTTATTTATACTCGGAGTTTACTAGTGGTTTCTCCGCCCCCCTCATTGGGGAAGCTCATACTCCCACAGGATTGTGGGATAGTCATTAGTCCCCAGCCAATGGTAAGTAGGCAGGTTATAACATCCCCCCCTACCCCCCCCCCCCCCCCCCCCCAAGTCCAAGGAATCCACCGAAGACCATGGCGAAGGAGGGCGTCGGACTCGTTTGGCCGCAGGCCGTACACCATTTGCACACAGCGGTGGATCAGGCGGCGTGTAACGAGACGGAGACCAGCGCATCCGTGATGAATGGCGCGGTTGTACATCCACTGCCCGTGGACCTGAGGATTCCCCCTCTTATGCATCCTGTGTCTCCATCTCGGAGTCAGAGTCTGCTGCCTTCGTCATGTCAGCGTCTCTATCTCCATTCGGTCCCGTAAAGACCTGCGCACGCTTCGAGTGAGGCACCAGTGGAAGATTGTGAGGACTACCTTCCCTTGTCTCTGGTCTCTGCGGCTGTTGAAATGAGCCCCGGGGGCGGGGAATCTTTTGAGGGGATGGTTTTCTGGACCGAACGTGGTCTACATGTTTTCGCTGGAGACGACCCTGGGCTTGCACTTGGTAAGACATAGGGCCCGTTTGGCGAAAGGTTACACCAGGAACCCATTGGGCACCACCAGCAAAATTCCGAACGGGTGCAAACTGCCGAATCGGCCGATGCCGAGAAAATCCCTGTCACTGCCGTTCTTGTGTGTGGCGTACTTTTGCGCCAATGTCCGGGAAAACCATACTAAGGCGGGTGCGACGTCTCCGGCCCATTAGGAGTTCTGCGGCAGCTACCCTAGTCACTGCATGGCGGCGGGGGGGGGGGGGGGGGGGGGCGGGGGGGTGGTTCCTGTACGTAAACAAAAAGCGAGCCTGTCTCGAGTCCATTGATCCGGAAGACTGCTTCTTTAGGCCTCTTTTGAATGTCTGCACTGCGCGCTCTGCCAACCTATTTGAAGCCGGGTGGTAAGGGGCAGTGCGGATATGGCGGATGCCGTTCATCTTCGTGAACCTCGTAAACTCCTCACTCGTGAATGGAGGGCCATTGTCCGTGACCAGCACCTCGGGGAGGCCATGCTTACTGAACGATAGACGCATTGTTTCAATTGTTGCACAGGACGTTGTCCCCTGCATCTTATGCACCTCTAGCCATTTGGACTGGGCGTCAATTAGTAGAAGGAACATGGATCCTTGAAAAGGGCCCGCGAAATCTGCCCAAGGCCGCCCTGGCCATTACCACTGATGTAGGGGCGCGGCCGGCGGAAGCTTCTGATGCTCCTGGCAAATGGAGCAGTTTTGGGCCACCTTCTCAATGTCGGTGTCGAGGCCTGACCACCAGACATAACTCCGGGCCAACATTTTCATTTTGGTCACACCTGGATGCCCATTGTGCAAGTCTGATAGTATCAGCTCCTGGCCTTTTTCCGGGACAATCACACGCGTCCCCCACAAGAGGATGCCGTCTTCCACGCTGAATTCTGACAGCTTGGAGGAAAATGCCCGCAACTCGCCTGGGAGCTGTCTATGCTGCCCACCATACAGGACTATGTGCCGAACCTTTGACAGGACTGGCTCCGTCTGGGTCCACTCACGGATCTGTGATGCCGTGACAGGCAAGGTGTCCAGAAAACTTAGGGTTGCAACCACCTCACCGATCGTGGGGGTCGACATGGGGCCGGTCGATAAAGGCAATCGGCTCAGTGCGTCGGCATTTGCTGTCTGCGCACCTGGTTTGTGCTCCAGAGAATACTCGGAGGCAGCAAGCAACAAAGCCCAGCGCTGGATCCGTGCAGAAGCAATCGGCGGTATTGGCTTATCCTCTCTGAAAAGTCCCAGCACGGGCTTATGATCAGTCACGATAGTGAAATGGCGGCCGTACACGTACTGGTGGAAGCGTTTCACCGCAAAAACTACTGCCAAGCCCTCCTTCTCGATCTGCGCGTACTTTTTCTCCGCTGCAGTCAATGTGCGGGAGGCGAAAGCTATCGGTCGTTCGGCCCCGTTCTCCACCTTGTGGGACAGGACGGCCCCAATACCATAGGGGGATGCATCACATGTGACGAGCAAAGGCTTTCCAGGATCATAGTGGGTTAGTAACCCAGACAACGACAATTGTTGCTTTACCCGCCGGAAAGCGGTTTCTTGCGGCTGACCCCAAACCTAGGTGTGATTTTTCTTTAGCAGAAGGTGCAAAGGGGCCAGCGTAGTTGCCAGATTGGGGAGGAACTTCCCGTAATAGTTTATGAGACCGAGAAAACAACGAAGATGCGAAGTGTCAGCCGGGGTGGGGGGCATGTTGAATTGCACGCACCTTCTCTGCGACGGGGTGCAGACCTTCGCGATCCACCCGATAACCTAGGTAGACTACTTCCTTTGCATGAAATACGCACTTTGTGCGACGTAAACGGACTCCAGTCTCCGAAAGGCGTCTAAGGACAGCCTCCAGATTTTCCAAATGTTCCTGCTCCGAGTCCCTGTAATCAAAACGTCATCTAGGTAGACAGCCACACGTGGTAAACCTCTCAAAATGTCCACCATAACACGTTGAAAAATTGCGCAGGCAGAGGATACTCCAAAGGTCAATTGTGTATATTCATACAGGCCCCGGTGTGTATTAATCGTTACATATGGTCGGGAGGCAGGGTCCAGCTCCAACTGCAGGTAGGCGTGACTCATATCTAATTTTGTGAACGAGAGTCCACGTGCAAGTTTCGCGTAAAGATCCTCGATGCGAGGCATTGGATATCGGTTGAATCGGGACACC
The DNA here is from genome assembly GCF_047496885.1 of Scyliorhinus torazame. Lineage (NCBI taxonomy): Eukaryota > Metazoa > Chordata > Chondrichthyes > Carcharhiniformes > Scyliorhinidae > Scyliorhinus > Scyliorhinus torazame. The sequence goes on along the minus strand of NC_092729.1, from coordinate 22,612,744 downwards.
GTATTCACTGTAAGTTTATAGTCGCCACACAAGCGAACTGTGGCATCTGGCTTCATTACAGGTACAATTGGTGCTGCCCAGTCAGCAAAACAGACGGGCCTGATAATACCCAAACTCTCCAAACGAGTGAGCTCACCTTCTATCTTCTCGAGCAAGGCGCAAGGCACTGGGCGCGCCCAGAAATAGCGCGGCGTGGCTCCTGGTTCAACTTGGATACGGGCTACGGCCCCTTTTATTTTCCCCAAACCAGGCTGGAATACATCTGGGTATCGTCCTAGCACCTCGGTCAACCCTTCAGAAATTGTTTGGAGGATGTGCTGCCATTGCAACCGCAAATGGCGCAACCAGTCCCGACCCAACAGGCTGGGCCCATGGCCGCGCACCACGATAAGTGGGAAACGCCCTTCCTGGCGTCCATAGACAACAGGGGTCATTGTAGTTCCAGCAATGTCCAGTGGTTCCCCCGTGTAGGTGGCCAACCTGGCCTGTGAGTCGGTTAATGTAAGAGTCTGTATACCCTGCTTGATGCGGTCGAATGTCCTCTGGGCGATCACGGAGACCGCTGCGCCAGTATCCAACTCCATCTCAAGCGGGTGGCCATTGACCCGTACTGTCACCTTAATGGGGGCCACACGGGGAGCTGCCACACAATGCAACTGCAGGCAGTCATCCTCCGTCTCCACGTCCTCAGAAGTAGTCGCCGCAGGTTCATCCACATGGAAGGTATGGCCTCTGGGCTGGTCCCAGTTTTTGTCGGAACGACGGCGCCTCTGGCGCCACCAGGACCGCCGTCCGCGACGGGGTCGGTGCCTACAAGTCTGACATGGACATGGCTCCTCATCCATTGGCTCTGGAGAAGGCTCCCTTCGGGGAGGAATGTCCGACGGCCACTGGCGTCGGTCCGGATGTTGCCTCGCCCAAAGTACCGCAGGGGTGCGGAGGGACGTTTTCGGACGGAAGGGGTTGCGCCCCAACGCATCCGTTGTGTGTACTGGTTCCAGCTTTCCAGCGCAGCATCAAAAACATCCAAACGTCCGTACAGAGGCATGGTATAATAGAAAACAACTTCCAACCTGTATCCAACAAAAATTCAGGGAGGTGGCTTCAGCAGTGTAGACGGCTATTCACTTTAACCTTCGTTGCCAGTTTTGTAAGGGCCACGAAGAATCCAGCACGAGTTTTAAGGATACAAAGTAATAACATTTATTTACTATAACATATATACATAACAGTAGCAGTAACTTCCCTTGCTACATACTCCTTCCTGCTGGTTCCTGAACTTGCCAGCTTATTTACACTAGGAGTTTACTAGTGGTTTCTCCGCCCCCCTCATTGGGGAAGCTCATACTCCCACAGGATTGTGGGATAGTCATTAGTCCCCAGCCAATGGTAAGTAGGCAGGTTATAACAGAGGGCAAGTTAGCTAGCAATGTAAAAGATATAAAAAAAGTAAGAGAGGCAATAATAGATATTGGGCCACTGGAAAATGTGGCTGGAGAAGTAATAACAGGAAACAGAGAAATGGCAGAAGAACTGAATACTTACATGTATTGTGGACCAGGGTTTAGAAAACTCCGAAGTATATCATGGAGTTCAGCTGTCCCACGACTTTTAATAGATGTTGCTTATGGGGAGAACAAGGGTCCACTCTCCATGAGTTATGCAACTGAGACCATAAGTATTTTTTAAAAAACAAAACAATGTTTATTATATGAACACAGTTAACATTTTAAGAAACGCACAGTAAACATCTTATCAACTACGAACACACGTAACCCCAGAGATACAATACTCTATAGATAGCCCTCAATGCCTTTTCCAGCAAGATCCATAGGTTAAACCCTTTTAACAACGATAGCAGGTTTAAATTCTCTCCATAAACAGGTATTTCTTTGAAATTATCAAGTGAGCTGAAGACATTCTTTAGCTTGTCGAGAGTGGTCATTACACATTTGTTTGCTTTGATAATAGCTCTTCAAGTCTGAAAACGAAACCAAAAACATAGCCACAAAGCAGCTTTTCAGCTCAAAACGAAGTAAAAGACTGAAAGACAGCACAGCCCCAGCCAAACACTGACATCACTGCAGCTATTTGCTAAACGCCCATTTCCTAAAAAGTACATCCACCTCACACCTCACACCAAGATTAAAAAAATAAACCATCAACTTTAAGATGCTTTCATTTTTCACCTTTTTATTTTCCTTTTGAGAAATACGGACAGTAAAATATCTTTACGTTTCACAAAACAAAAGACGCAAACAGGTATAACAACATAATCCATTTTACTTCTTCTTCCTCCACCGAACCTGCTTCTCTTCATCACATTCGTGACAAAGCATCGGCTATCACGTTTTCTCGTCCTGGCACACGTATTATTTTTTAATGAAATGTGTGTAACAGTAACCTCCATCGAAACAGTCCGGCATTGTTATTCCGGAATCGCTCCAAAAACCTCAATGGATTATGATCAGTTTTTCTAATTGTTTCAGACAGATTAATGGTCACACGAATGTGAAAACGTCTCCAAATCCAAGCTCAAAGTCTCCTTCTCAATCGGAGAACACTTCTTCTGGTGCGGGTTTAATTTCTTGGAAAAATAACCAACAGGCCTCGCTTGCCCTTAGTCATGGTCTTGTAGAAGCACTGCACCTCAGCCCACATCACTCGCATCAACAGTCACTTTGAATGGTTTGGTATAATTTGGGATGGCTAACAGAGGAGCAGTGGCTAACACGGACTTCAAGCCATCAAATGCCAGTTGACACTCCGCTGACAACTGAAATTTGCTACGTTTCTTTGGCAAATCCGTCAGCGGAGCGACCACACTGCTGGAATTCGGCATAATTTTCCGGTAAATTCCACTCATGCCAAGAAGTCGCATCATTTCCCTTCGTGCCGACGATACTGGAAACTCCCCAATAACTGTTGTTTTCACAGCCCGTTGCACCATTCGACCCTCTCCGATTCTGTGGCCAAGAAAAGTGACTTGGGTTTTCCAAATTCACTTTTGGCTAGGTTTGCTACCAAACCATGCTCCTGCAGTCGATCGAATAACTCCATCAGATGCTTTAAATGTTCTTTCCATGTCTGGCTGAAAAATCTAGACCGTCGATGCACACCGCACAATTGGGTAATCCTGAAACAACTTTGTTAGTTCACCATTGAAATGTGGCTGGGGCGTTTTTCATGCCAAATGGCACAACGTTGAATTGGTATACATCATCTGGAGTCACAAAAGTTGAAAACTCCTTCGCTCTTTCGGATAAAGGTACCTGCCAGTAACCTTTAAGTAAATCCAGTTTGGAAATAAAAGCTGATTGTCCCACTTTCGCAATCCTCTAAGCGTGGGATAGGATAAGAGTCCGTTCTTGCAACTGCATTCACCTTTCTATAGTTCACACACACCGTTGGGTACTGTCGTGATTCGGTACTTTCAGTATGGGTGAGTTCCATTGGCTACAACCCACTTCAATTATGCCATTTTGAAGCATACTTTCAATCTATTTGTTAACCTGTGCCAATTTTAAAGGATTAAGTCTATATAGATGTTGATTGATAGGAACACCATTTCCCCACATCTACATCGTGTATAGCCATTTTAGTACTTGCCAACCTATCTCCACAAACTGGCCCATGTGATATCAATAACTCTTTCAGGTCAGTTCGGCTTTCCTCTGGAACTTAACTCAACAATTTATCCGAATTTTTAAGAACATCCTCGTTTTCCAATTTAATTTGAGGAATGTCAAATTCAAAGTCATCTGGATTCAGTTCTTCACTTTGAGTTCGAATCATTAAACCTTCTTCCTTTTGCTCTCCTTCCCTTTCAAAGTACCTTTAAAGCATCTTCACATGACACACTCGGTGAGTTTTCCTTCTATCTGGCGTTCCTACCACATAATTCACCTCACTTAATTTCCTTTCAATCTGATCCGGTCCACAAACCGTAGCTTTTCAAGGTTCACCTACCACTGGTAACAATACTAAATCGTTATCTCCACTGGCAAAACTGCGAACTTTTTCTTTCTCTTCCGCTTACCGTTTCATCACATGTTATGCAACCTTTAAATGTCGTCTAGCCAATTCCCCAGCTCTATTTAATCGTTCCGTAAAATTTGACACATAATCCAATAATGTAAGTTCCGACTGCTGACTCACCATTTTTTCCGGAATCAATTTAAGTGGCTCTCTTACCGCATGCCCAAAAATCACTTCAAAAGGACTGAATTTGGTTGACTCATTAGGTGCATCCCTAATTGCGAACAGTATGAATGGAATTCCATTATCCTAATCCTCTGTATAATCTTGACAATAAGCCCTCAACATTGTCTTTACTGTCTGATGCCACCTTTGTTACGCTCTCTGCGAATCTGGATGGTACGCAGTTGATTTAAATTGTTTTAGTCATAAGCTATCCATATCTTTGAATAGCCTTGGGGTAAAATCTGACCCTTGATCCGATTGTAATTATGTGAGTTATCCATATCTCGTAAGAATTGAAGTAATTTCTTCACAATCTTCTCGCTGTAATATTTCGTTCTGGAATGGCCTGTGGAAATTTAGTAGACACATTCATTATAGTTTACTAATCCAGTGACTGTGAATGCTGCTGTGTAAACTCGAGTGCTTTAGAGTTGGATGTAAACAGCGCATTCAAAGGATACGTTGCAATGTGTTCATAGCAACTAAACTAAATTTCAGCCGTACTTTGAAGCTACATTAGTTATTTAATGTCGTAACTAAAATCTTCTCAGAATCAGGAGTCATCGAAGACGATCTCAACTGAATAACTGGGGCTTAACCAGTTATAACATCATTGAGTTGGGGGATTGGGTATAAAAAGCGGGCACTCAGAGCTGTTCACTGCACTGTGAGTGTTTCTTGTTTAAACACGAGCTGGACTTGAGTAAAAATGGAGTTCTCTGAAACAGGGAGAATTGGTGCGGAGCTCAGATTCCGTCCGGGCAGGTGCAGTGCGCGGCTAGGCTTCATAAACACCGAGAGAGAGAGCAAAGGAACTGATGTGGTTCGTCTGAGGTAAGGTTGAGCAAATATTACTGGATGCTTGTTTGCAGTTGGTGAGGCGGTATTTGGGAACTGAACTGTGAGGAAGTATTGAGGCGGAGATGAACCTCTCCAGATTGGTGACTGACAATCAGGTGGGTGTTTCTTCCGTTTGAGTCTTTCATGGACCATAGTTTTGGAGTTGTTCGTATTTAAAATAGAGGACTGTCCCTTTCGTAACCAGGGAAACTAAACACATTTTAAGTGTGCGGCCGGAGCATTCGGCCACGTGGATGATCCACCTGCAATAGAGGGAAATCAGGGACACTTCCATGTGTCCAACTGCAGCTCCTGAATGACCGCATGGTGCCACTGAAGAGGCGGATGGTCTCACTCTGCAGCATCTGTACTGCTGAAGGTATCGTAAATAGCACATTTTCCGGGTTAGTCGTACCGCAAGCAATGGCTGCAGGTCAGAAAAGCATTTCGTGACCACAGGGAAGAGGATTGGACAGGGACATAGATACATAGAAGACAGGATTCGGAGGAGGCATTTTGGCCCTTCAAGCCTGCTCCGCCATTCATCGCGATCATGGCTGATCATCCAACTCAATAGCCTAATCCTGCTTTATCCCCATCGCCTTTGACCCCATTCTCTCCAAGTGCTATAAACAGCCGCCGCTTGAATATATTCAACTACTTCCTCTGGCAATTCATTCAACAGGCCCACCACTCTTTGTGCGAAGAAATGTGTCATTATCTCTGACCGAAATGGTTTACCCTGAATCCTCATGCTGTGACCACTCGTTCTTGACATGCCGATCATTGATAACATCTTCCCTACATCTACCCTGTCTAGTCCTGTTTGAATTTTATAAGGCTCTATGAGATCCCCCTTCATTCTTCTGAACTCCAGCGAGGACATTCCCAACCTCGTCAATCTCTCCTCATACCACAGTCCCGCCGTTCCTGGAATCAATCTGGTAAACCTTCGCTGCACTCCCTCGAGAGCAAAAACATCCTTCCACAGGGAAGGAGACCAAAACTGCATACACTACTCCAAGTGTGGCCTCACCAAGGCCCTGTACAATTGCAGCAACACATCCCTACTTCTATACCCGAAACCTCTTGAAATGAAGGCCAACATACCATGAGCCTTCTTTAACGCCTGCTGCACCTGCATGCTTACCTTCAGCGAATGGTGCACAAGGACACCCAGGTCCCGCTGCACACTCCCCTCTCCCAATTTACAACCATTCATGAAGTAATCTGCCTTCCTGTTTTTGCTTCCAAAATGAATAACCTCACTCTTATGCAAATTATACTGCTTCTGTCATTGGTTTGCCCACTCGCCTAACCTGCCCACATCTTGCTATAGGTTCCCTGCATCCTCGTCACAATTCGCCTCCCAACTAATTTGGTATCATCTGCAAACTTTGAGATGTTACATTTTGTTCCTTCATCCAAATCATTAATATGCAATATGAATAGCTGGGGTCCCAGCACCGATCCCTGTGGTACCCCACTGGTTACTGCCTGCCAATTTGAAAAAGACCCATTAATCCCTACTCTTTGTTTCCTCTCTGCCAATCAGTTTTCTATCCACCTCAATACATTTCACCCAATCCCATGCGCTTTAATTTTGGACAATAATCACTTATGCGGGACTTGGTCAAACGACATCTGAAAGTCCAAATATACAACATCGACTGGCTCCCCCTTGTCGACTGTACTAGTTACCTCTTCTAAGAATGCCAAAAGATTTGTCAAGCATGATTTTCTCTTCATAAATCCATTCAGATTCTGACTGTTCCTGCCACTGCTTTCTCAATGTTCCGCTATAAAGTCCTGTATAATGGATTCAAGCATTTTCTCCACTACCGATGGACGGCTTACTAGTCTATAATTCCCTGCCTTCTCTCTACCTACTTTTTTGAATATCGGAGTGACGTGAGCTATTCTCCAATCTTCAGGGACAGTTCCAGAGTCTATGGAATCCCGGAAGATGATCACCAATGCATCCACTATTTCCAGAGCCACCTCGTTAAGCACTCTGGGATGCAGACGTCACAAAAGGTCAGCCCCTCTCAAACATATATACCGTGTTGGATACTATTGCGAGGGTCTGTCGCTCAGTGGACAGAACCAGCAGCCATGAGCGTGGCACCAAAATTTGTTCTGCTGCACACCAAGGAAGGCAAAGTACTGGGAGCACTATTGTAAAGAGATAAGTGTGGTCCAGATGAAGAGGGTCCAGAACATATCATTGTTGGTTATCATTCAGGAAAGCCCCAAGGCATTTTACAAGAATACTAAGAGCAAGAGGATGATCAAAGAAACATTGGGGCTCATTAGGGGTCATAGGTACACTCTGTGCATTGCGCCAGAGGACGTGGACGAGGCCGTTAGTGGCTATTGTTCGTCTGTATTTGCTAAGGAGAAAGAGATAGGTAGCTAAATGTGTACATTTGAACGGAAGCGTACTAGAGCACGTTAAGCTTAATAGGGATGAAGTTTGTGATATATATGCGGTCATAAAGGTACATAAATCCCCAGAACCTGATGAGATTTATCCAAAGCTGATATGGGAGGCAAGGGAGGATATTGCACGGGACTGACAGAGGCACCTAAATCTTCGCTGGCCACAGGTGAACTTCCAGATGATTGGAAGATAGCAGACGTAATTCCTTTGTTCAAAAAGCCAGTACGGTAAGACAGGTAAGAACAGGCCATTCTAGTTATCATCATGTCATTTGTCGGGATATTCCTGGAAAAAGAATTCTGCGCAACAGGATTACTCAACACTGAGATACACGGCTATTAATGATGGGTGGTCAGCATGGATTTGTTCGTCGGAGATCCTTTCTAAGTAATTCAATTCCGTTTTGTTGAAAAGGTAATGAAACATATTGATGAGGGCAGCACAGCTCAGATTTACATCGAGTTCAGTTTGACCTTGTTCAGCGTGCCACATGGAACGTTGGTCGAAAATACGGAGGGCCAAAAATTCCAAGGAAAGTTGGCAAATGTGAATCAAAATTGGCTTGTTAATAAGAATCATAGGGTGTTTTGTTTGCTACATGTTTGTTTGTTATTTACAGCATAGAAAAGGGCAAATCAAACCATCGTGTCTGCTCCTACTCCCAAAAGACCTTGCTAGCTGCTCCCGTTCCCCAGGCCTATCTCCATAGCCCTCTAAATGTATAACTTTCATATAGATAGAATTCATATGGAATCCACCTCTCTCACTCCCCTACGCAGCGCATTCAAAACCCATACAACATCTCGTTTGGCACGGTAGCACAGTCTTTACACTTTTGCTTCACAGTGCCAGGGTCCCAGGTTCGTTTCCCGCTTGTCACTGTCTGTGCGGCGTCTGCACGTTCTCCTGGTGTCTGCTTGGGTTTCCTCCTGGCGCTCCGGTTTCCTCCTGCAGTTCCCGAAAGACGTGTTGCTGGGTAATTTGGAGATTTTGAATTCTCCCTCTGTGTATCCAAAAAGGCGCCGGAGTGTGGCGAATAGGAGCTTTTCGCAGTAACTTCATTGCAGTGTTAATGTAAGCCTACTTGTGAAAATGACACAGGTAATTATTATTCTTATTTTTATCTCACTCCTAAGTCTCTTGCTGACCATCTTGAAATTATGACCCCTAGTCACTGAAACAACAACTTGTGTAAGCAGAATGGAGGATTGACTGACTGGCAGAAGTCGGAGAGTGGGGATGAAGCAGTCTTTTTCAGGATGGCAGTCTTGTGTTGGGCGCTCTGGATCCGTGGAACACATACAGGTCACCAACACTTGACATAGCGCAACACTGTTTTATTGAATCATTAACTGTTTAATATACTCTCACTGTGGGTTCACACAATACTAGCTTTAACTAAAGACCTTTGCCTTGTCCTAACCAGTCGATGAACTCGGCACATGGTGAATGTCTGTGCTGCAGGCTGTGAGCTCTGCTCTACTAGCTAGCTGGAAGTGGAATGAGCGGGAACTCTGATGCCCCCTGTCTTTATAGTGCGTGTGCAATAACTGGCGATTGGCTGCGGTGCTGTGTTTGTTGATTGGCCCCACTGTGTGTCCATCAGTGTGCGTCTGCACCATGATATACTGGTGTATATTATGACATCGCCCCCTTTTATAAAATAACGTACATGTGTGGCAATAAATAGTGTATGGTGAGAATGTCCCTGACTACGTGTGTGCGAAAGACATATTTACAGGACTATGTACATGAGAACTAAGCTATTTACATGGGAAGGTGCCTGGTGCAGAAAAAGAGTACGCAACAAGAATAACGAGATGACCACTATATACAAACCATGTAAAAGATCAAACGGAAGAACAGAACAATTCAGAAAATCTATAAGTCCACAAAGTTCACAAATTAAGTCTCTGAGGTGGGCGACGAATTCTGGGAGACCGCCTCAAGTGTGGTTCGGGAGCCGCCGGTTGAGGAGCGGGCTGGACTGCGTCAGAGTGAGGAGGATGCAGAGTGACCGGGATCTCTGCATAGTCCATGGCAGGGTCATCAGGAGGGCGAGGCGACAGTGCAGGATGACGTAGCGAGCGTGGAACGAGACGAAGGGCGCGTCAATTGTGGCGCAGAATGGAGCCATCTCGTATACGAACCAGGAACGAGCGGGGGGCCACCTGCCGAAGGACAACAGCGGTTGCAGACCAGCCACCATCCGGAAGACGGAAGTGGACGTTGTCATCTGTAGCCAGAGCAGGGAGATCAGCTGCACGGGAGACACGTGCCGCCTTGGGCTGTGCACGAGACAGCTGCATCCATCGAAGGACCGGAACGTGGTCGAGCTATGGGACAAGAATGGACGGCGCCGTCGTCCTCAGGGTACGACCCATGAGCAATTGGGGTGGCAACAGGCCAGTGGACAGTGGGGCGGAGCGATAGGCCAGCAAGGCGAGGTAGAAATCGGACCCAACATCGGCAGCCTTGCAGAGGAGCCGTTTGAAAATATGGACGCCCTTTTCTGCTTTGCCGTTGGATTGGGGGTACAGGGGACTGGATATCACATGTGCAAAATTGTACTGCCTGGCAAAGTTGGGCCATTCCTGGCTTGTGAAGCAGGGCCATTGTCCGGCATAACCGTGAATGGGATGCCGTGTCGAGCAAAGATGTCCTTACAGGCACGGATGACTGCAGACGATGTGATATCATGCAACCGTATCACCTCCGGGTAGTTTGAAAAGTAGTCCACGATCAGGACATAGTCTCTACCCAGCCCGTGGAACAGGTCGATGCCCAACTTGGTCCAAGGTGACGTGACCAACTCATGGGGCTGCAGTGTCTCACGTGGTTGGGCCGGCTGGAAGCGCTGACAAGTGGGGCAGTTGAGCACTGTGTTGGCTATGTCTTCATTCATGCCGGGCCAGTACACTGCCTCTCGGGCCCGTCGGCTGTGATTCATGTCCTACTAGCTAGCTGCAGTTCGAATGAGCGGGATCTCTGATGCCCCCTGTCTTTGTGCTCTAACTGGTGATTGGCTGCGGTGTTGTGTGTGTTTATTGGTCCCAGTGTGTGTCCATCAGTGTGTGTGTCTGTACCATGATATATTGGTGTATATTATGGCAGGCAGCCGGTGACTATTGCTGTGCCTCAGGGACCTCTGCTGCGACCAGAACTTTTCACAATATACATTAATGATCTGGACGAAGGAACTGAAGGCACTGATGCTAAGTTTGCAGATGATACAAAGATCTGTCGAGGGACTGGTAGTTAGAGGAAGCATGGGGGCTGCAGAAGGATTTGGGCAAGCTTGGAGAGTGGGCAATGAAGTGACAAATGAAATACAATGTGGAAAAGTGTGAGGCTATGTATTTTGGAAGGAGAAATTTAGGCATAGGCACTTTTCTAAATAGAGAACTGTTTAGGGAATCAGAGGCACAAACGGACAGTTCAGGAATCTCTTAACGTTAACGTGCAGGTTCCGTCGGCAGTTAAGAAAGCAAATGCAATGTTAGCATTCATGTCAAGAGGGCTAGAATACATGACTAGGGATGCACCTTTGAGGCTGTATAAGGCTCTGGTAAGATCCAATTTGGAGTATTGGGAGCAGTTTTGGGCCCCATATCTAAGGAAGGATGTGCTGGCCTTGGAAAGTGTCCAGAGGAGGTTCACAAGATTGATCCCTGGAATGAAGAGCTTGTCAGATGTGGAACGATTGAGGACTCTGGGTCTGTACTGGTTGGAGTTGAGAAAGATGAGGGGGAATCTTATTGAAACTTACAGGATACTGCGAGGCCTGGATAGAGTGTATGTGGTGAGTATGTTTCCATTTGTTGGAAAGATTTGAACCAGAGGACACCATCTCAAACTAAAGGGACAATCCTTTAAAACAGAGACGAGGAGGAATTTCTTCAGCCAGATGGTGGTGAATCTGTGGAACTCTTTGCCTCAGAAGGTTGTGGAGGCCAAATCACTGAGTGTCTTTTAGACAGAGATAGATAGGTTCTTGATTAATAAGGGGATCAAGGGGTATGGGGATAATGCAAGAGAATGGGGATGAGAAAATATCAGCCATGATTGAATGGCGGAGCAGACTCGAAGGGCCGAGTGGCCTAATTCTGCTCCTATGCCTTATGGTTTTATCGTCTTACTTTGTCAAAATTGTTCAGCATTTTGAACACCTCAATATTCGCCTCTAATCTTGTCTGATCCGAGGAGAACAAGCCCAGTTTCTCCAATCTTCCATTGTATCTAAATTCCTCATCTTTGTAAATTCCAAAATGCCTAAAAATCTTCATTCCTGGTATCATATCATCTGCACTGTCTCCAAGGCCTTAACATCCTTGCCCCGAACTGAATACAGTACTCCAAATGTGGTCTGACCAATCAATTTTAAAAATAAATTCAGAGGACCCAATCATTGTTTTTCCAATTGAGGGGCAACTTTGAGCGGCCAATCCGCCTAAACTACACATCTTTGGTGAAACCTACGCAGACACCGGGGTAACGTGCAAACTCCACACAGATAGTCACCCAGCTCCGTGATTCGAACCTGGGTCCTCGGCGCCATACGCAACAGTGCTAACCACGGTGCTACGAGCCGCCCTTTGACCAATCGTTTGTAGAGGTGCAGCATCACTTGCTTGCTTTTATACTCTATGCCTCTATTTATTAATGATGTGGAGATGCCGGCGTTGGACTGGGGTGAGCACAGTACGAAGTCTTACAACACCAGGTTAAAGTCCAACAGGTTTGTTTCGATGTCACTAGCTTTCGGAGCGCTGCTCCTTCCTCAGGTGAATGAAGAGGTCTGTTCCAGAAACACATATATAGACAAATTCAAAGATGCCAGACAATGTTTGGAATGCGAGCATTAGCAGGTGATTAAATCTTTACAGATCCAGAGATGGGGTAACCCCAGGTTAAAGAGGTGTGAATTGTCTCAAGCCAGGACAGTTGGTAGGGTTTCGCAGGCCAGATGGTGGGGGATGAATGTAATGTGACATGAATCCCAGGTCCCGGTTGAGGCCGCACTCATGTGTGCGGAACTTGACTATAAGTTTCTGCTCGGCGATTCTGCGTTGTCGCGGGTCCTGAAGGTCGCCTTGGAGAACGCTTACCCGGAGATCAGAGGCTGAATGCCCTTGACTGCTGAAGTGTTCCCCGACTGGAAGGGAACATTCCTGCCTGGTGATTGTTGCGCGATGTCCGTTCATTCGTTGTCGCAGCGTCTGCATGGTCTCGCCAATGTACCACGCTTCGGGACATCCTTTCCTGCAGTGTATGAGGTAGACAACGTTGGCCGAGTCGCACGAGTATGTACCGCGTACCTGGTGGGTGGTGTTCTCACGTGTAATAGTGGTATCCATGTCGATGATCTGGCACGTCTTGCAGAGATTACCATGACAGGGTTGTGTGGTGTCGTGGTCACTGTTCTGAAGACTGGGTAGTTTGCTGCAAACAATGGTTCGTTTGAGGTTGCGCGGTTGTTTGAAGGCAAGTAGTGGGGGTGTGGGGATGACCTTGGCAAGATGTTCATCGTCATCAATGACGTGTTGAAGGCTGTGAAGAAGATGACGTAGTTTCTCCGCTCCGGGGAAGTACTGGACGACGAATGGTATTCTGTCGGTTGTGTCCCATGTTTGTCTTCTGAGGAGGTCGGTCCGGTTTTTCGCTGTGGCACGTTGGAACTGTCGATCGATGAGTCGAGTGCCATATCCCGTTCGAACGAGGGCATCTTTCAACGTCTGTAGATGTCTGTTACGCTCCTCCTCGTCTGAGCAGATCCTGTGTATACGGAGCGCTTGCCCATAGGGGATGGCTTCTTTAATGTGTTAAGGGTCGAAGCTGGAGAAGTGGAGCATCATGAGGTTATCCGTGCGTTTGCGGTAAAGCAAAGTGCTGAGGTGACCGTCCTTGATGGAGACGAGTGTGTCCAAGAATGCAACTGATTTTGGAGAGTAGTGGACTACTCTCCAAAATCAGTTGCATTCTTGGATACACTCGTCTCCATCAAGGACGGTCACCTCAGCACTTCGCTTTACCGCAAACCCACGGATAACCTCATGATGCTCCACTTCTCCAGCTTCCACCCTAAACACATTAAAGAAGCCATCCCCTATGGACAAGCGCTCCGTATACACAGGATCTGCTTAGATGAGGAGGAGCGTAACAGACATCTACAGACGTTGAAAGATGCCCTCGTACGAACCGGGTATGGCACTCGACTCATCGATCGACAGTTCCAACGTGCCACAGCGAAAAACCGGACCGACCTCCTCAGAAGACAAACATGGGACACAACCGACAGAATACCCTTCGTCGTCCAGTACTTCCCCGGAGCGGAGAAACTACGTCATCTTCTTCACAGCCTTCAACACGTCATTGATGACGATGAACATCTTGCCAAGGTCATCCCCACACCCCCACTACCTGCCTTCAAACAACCGCGCAACCTCAAACGAACCATTGTTTGCAGCAAACTACCCAGTCTTCAGACCAGTGACCACGACACCACACAACACTGTCATGGTAATCTCTGCAAGACGTGCCAGATCATCGACATGGATACCACTATTAAACGTGAGAACACCAACCACCCACCAGGTACGCGGTACATACTCGTGCGACTCGGCCAACGTTGTCTACCTCATACGCTGCAGGAAAGGATGTCCCGAAGTGTGGTACATTGGCGAGACCATGCAGACGCTGCGACAACGAATGAACGGACATCGCGCAACAATCACCAGGCAGGAATGTTCCCTTCCAGTCGGGGAACACTTCAGCAGTCAAGGGCATTCAGCCTCTGTTCTCCGGGTAAGCGTTCTCCAAGGCGGCCTTCAGGACCCGCGACAACGCAGGATCGCCGAGCAGAAACTTATAGCCAAGTTCCGCGCACATGAGTGCGGCCTCAACCGGGACCTGGGATTCATGTCACATTACATTCATCCCCCACCATCTGGCCTGCGAAATCCTACCAACTGTCCTGGCTTGAGACAATTCACACCTCTTTAACCTGGGGTTACCCCATCTCTGGATCTGTAAAGATTTAATCACCTGCTAATGCTCGCATTCCAAACATTGTCTGGCATCTTAGAATTTGTCTATATATGTGTTTCTGGAACAGACCTCTTCATTCGCCTGAGGAAGGAGCAGCGCTCCGAAAGCTAGTGACATCGAAACAAACCTGTTGGACTTTAACCTGGTGTTGTAAGTACTTTATTTATTAACCCACGCTTCTTAAAAACTGTTTCAACTTCTCTGGCCACCTTCAGAGGATTATGCACTTGTACTCCGAGTTCCCTCTGCTCCTGTACTCACCCCAAAGTCGTCCCATTGAGCCTGTATTGATATTAAGAAGGAGGATGTGCTGGAAATTGTTTAAAGTTTCAGGATTGATAAGTCGCCTGGGCCTAACGGGATATACCCAAGATTAGTACGGAAACTAGGGTGGAGATTATTGCACCAGTGGCGATGATCTTTGTACCCTCACTCTCCATTGGAGTAGTACCGGATGATTGGAGGGAGGCGAATGTGGTTCCCATGTTCAAAAAAGGGAATGGGGAAATCCCAGGGAATTACAGACCAGTCAGTCTTACGTCTGTGGTGACTAAATTACTGGAAAGGATCCAGAGAGAGAAGTTATGATTATTCAGAAAAACATAGTTTGATTAAAGATAGGCAGCATGGCTTTGTGAAGCGAATGTCATGCCTCACAAGCCTCCTTAAATTCTTTGAGGATGTGACGAGACACATTGATGATGATCGGGCCGTGGATGTAGTATATATGGATTTCAGTAAGGTTTTGATCAGGTTCCCCGTGGTAGACTCATTCAGAAAGTAAGGGGGCATGGGATGCAGGGAAATTTGGCTGTCTGGATACAGAATTGGCTGACCGAAAGAAGTCAGCGAGTGGTAGTGGATGGAATGTATTCCCCCTGGAGATCAGTGACAAGTGGTGCACTGCAAGGATCTGTTCTGGGACCTCTGCTCTTTGTGATTTTTTAAAATGACTTGGATGAGGGAGTGGAAGGGTGGGTTAGTAAGTGTACCGATGACACAGAGGTTGGTGGAGTTGTAGATAGTGTCGAGGGCTGTTGCAGGTTACAAAAGGACATTTACAGGATGCAGAGCTGGGCTAAGAAGTGGAAGATGGAGTTCTACCTTGATAAATGAGAAGTGATTCATTTTGGAAGGTCGAATCTTCATGCTGAATACAGGGTTAAAGGCAGAATTCTTGGAAATGTGGAGGAACAGAGGGATCTTGGGGTCCACGTACATAGATCCCTCAAAGTTTTTACCCAGGTTGATAGGGTTGTTAAGACGGCGTGTTTGTGTTGGCTTTCATTCACAGAGGGATTGCATCATTAGGGATATTTTTAAATTTATTTTTAATTTTTATAAATTTATAGTACCCAATTCATTTTTTCCAATTAAGGGGCAATTTAGCATGTTCAACCCACCTATCTTACACATCTTTGGGTTGTGGGGGCGAAACCCACGCAAACACGGGCAGGATGACCGACACGGACAGTGACCCAGAGCCGGGATAGAACATGGGACCGCGGCGCCGTGAAACTGCAGTGCTATCACTGAGCCACCGTGCTGCCCTATCATTAGAGACATTTATGTGACTCTGGGACAGGCACATGGTCAGCAGTAAATTGAAGCGCTGTAGGTCAGGTTGATCATAGATTAGGATACATGGTCGGCACAACCTTGTGGGCGAAGGGCCTGTCCTGTGCTGTACTGTTCTATCCTCCATATTCTTTGTTCTATATTGTCTCCGCATGTTTTGACTGCCAAAAAGCATTACCTCATATTTCACTGCATTGATAAAAGGGTTGCATTTGTGACTGAAACCCTTTTACCAGCTGTGTGCCACAGGGATCTCTGCTGGGACCATTGCTGTTTTTGTATTTACATAAACGACTTGGATGTGAAAGTAGAAGGTATAATTAGTAAGTTTGCAGTTGACACGGACATTGGAAATATTCTGGATAGTGAGAAGGAAAGTCTTGGTCCTCAGAATCATATTGATCAGCTCGTAGTCGGGTACAGCCATAACAGTTGGAATTTACTCTGGACCAGTGTGAGCTGATGATTTTTGCGAAGGCTAATAAGGATAGGATATACCCAATTGTAATACGGTAAGTCCATAGGTAGTATTGAGGAACAGGGGATCTCTGGTTGACAAGTCGATGGCTCCCTGGACATGGCAGCACAGGTAGATAGAGTAGTGAAGAATACACGCTGAACTTTGCCTTCATTACCTGGAACATTGAATAAAGGAGCAGGGAGTTATTGGTACAAATTTAGTACATTGCTTTGACAACAGATGGAATATTGTGTGTAGTTCTGATCGGTACACCATCGGAAGGACGTGGTTACACTGGAGAGGGTGCAGAGGAAATTCACAAGGATGCTGCCTTGGGTAGAACGTTTCAACTATGAAAACAGTCTGGATAGGCTTTATTTGGTTTCTCTGTAACAGAGGAGGATGAGGGAAGGATCTGATAGAGATATTCAGAGGCAGAGATAGGGGGAATCGTGATAATTTTTTCCAAGGGAATCCCAAAGGGGATATGTTTCAGACGAGGAATGAATTGTTCGGAGGGGAGTTGATAATAAACATTATTTCACCCAAAGTGTCGTTGGAATATGAGTAAAAGCAAGTTTTCAGAATAATCTGGACAAGCACTGAAATCGCCAAGCTGTAGCTTGTGAACCATGTGCTGGTTTATAACATTAGTATTGAATGATATTTCATGCACTGAGAACCCGGGTTCGAACCAGGCCCCTGTTTCACTGTCTAAGTGGAGTTTGCACATTCTCCCCGTGTTTGCGTGGGTTTCGCCCCCACAACACAAAGTTCCAGAGCCGGGATCGAACCTGGGACTGAGGCGCCATGAGATAGCTGGGCTAACACACTGCCCCACCGTGCTGCCCATGTATGTAAGACCTCGTAAGGCCGGCAAATTATCTTCCCTTAAGTCTATAAGTGAGTCCGCTGCGTTTTTCGTGGTCATCATTCGGTGTTAATTGAATTGAAATCTTACTATCTGCTGGGTGGAATTCGAACACTAGTCCGTAGCGCATTACCCTGGGGCTCGAGGTTACTCATCCAGTAACCATACCACTGTGAGAGCTGCTTGGCTGGACGAGAATGTTTGCTTAATTGAAAACAAGGCATCCAAGGCATTTGTTTTTTTCGGTAATTGGTAATTAAATTTAATTCGTGCGCTATTTTAAAGTAAAATTACATATTTAGTCATGTAATTAAAAGCTGCTCGTTTTGATTGGGTGTAAGTTAATTGCGCTTCTGAATTAGGAGTCAGCTGTGTCCCTCTGTACTGAAGCTGGTTAACTGCCCAACTGGATTGATTCAGTTATCAAAATCCTTGTTTCGGGCACGCTGTGAGGCGGAGGGCAGCTTCAGAGTTGCTTTCCTGAACTGTCAGTGCAGCTTGGATAAACCACAGTGTGTTGGGGTTGAGTGAAAACAGTGTTGATTCAAACAGGAGAAGATAAAGCTAAAATGTTATAGACGGCGCATTGGTACAGTGGTTGGCACTGCTGCCCCACAGCGCCAGGGGCCCGGGTCCATTTCGGGTCTCGGCTGACTGTCTGTGTGGAATTTGCATTTCCCCCCCGTGTCTGCGTGGGTTTCCTCCTAGTGCCCCGATTTCCTCCGACAGTGCAATGATGTGCAGATTAGGTGGATTGGCCATCTTTAATTTCCCTTAGGATCCAAAAGTTTTGGTGGTGTTAGCGGGTGATCGTAATAAGGTGGGACTGTTTCAGAGGGTCGGTGCAGACTCGATGTTCCAAAAGGCCACCCACTGAACTGTATGGAGTCGAAGATGAAAACTACTGAGTGCGGAGTTCAGGCTCAGTCCGAGCTTCAGAAACGCCGATTCAGAGCTGGTCTGAAGATTCGGGGTAAGATTGGGTTGGGAACTTGTTACCAGATGCGCTGCTTCTAGTTAGTAAAGTCGCATTTGTGAAATGACTGCAGAGTACTCCAGAACAAGAACAGCCGGTGAGGTGGGGGCAGAGGCCAATGAGATTTCCCTATCCAGAAAGTGAGATGCGGTAATGCAGGTCGCTGATTGGTGACTTTCATTTCAGGTGTGAGTTTCTTCCACTTACCTCTATTCTCTTTAGAATAAGATCCCCTGTGTAAGCAGTACTCTGAATTTAATGGAATCTAAGAAGTATTTTAAAGGATCTTGAAAGAGAACTCAGCGTTGTGAAATGATCCTTCTGAAATATGTCGGAAATCAGAGACATTTCACGTGTTTCTGATCACTGGAACTGTGTCCAACTGCAGCTCCTGATTATCCGCATTGCATGACGGGAGCTGCACATGAACGAACTATTGAGCACCCGTGGTGATGATGACGTTGTGGATATCACTTTTAGCAAGCATGCCGCAACACAAGTCATGGTTGCCCAGGCGGAGAAGCAGTGGCAGACCGTCAGGTGGAGTGGTAGCCGGAGGCAGGTAGTGCACGGGTTACACGCATGTGGTCATCCCCATCTCAGACAACTATATCGTCTTAGATAGTATTGGGATAGGAGGCCTTTCAGGCTAAATAATCAATCGCTGTGTTAGTGGCCGCGCGGGTGCACAGCGGAGGAGAAAAATATTGGGAGATCGTCACTCATCGCGGACTCGATTGTAAAGGAAGCCGGATTGCGTTTCTGTGGCCAGAAACAGGCCCTATAATTGTTTATTTCCTTTTTTGTGCCTTGAGAGCAGTGTGATGTGGGAGGAGATTAGCCAGTGGCCGTGGTGCATGTCGTTACCACTGACATGGGCAGACAAAGGGATGAGATCCTGCAGCAGGAATTTAGGGAGTACTGCACGTGGAATGAATCGCATTGACATTTGTGATGCTGAAGACCTCCAGAGGAGACCGAGATGGATCATCCACTCGGCACTTCTTGCTGCAGATTGTTGTGACTGTCTCAGCCTTGTCTTTTGCATATCTGTCCCGGGCAGCTTCATCATTAACGACATGGATATTTGCTGCGTTGGGAGTCAAGGGAGAAGATTGCGGGGGCCCATTCAGAGATATTTATGTATTTGCTGACCGCAGGTGAATTGCCAGATGGAGGATCGCTAATGTGGCACCTTCATTCAAAAAGCGCGGCAGTGATATACCACGTATTTACAGGGCTGTACGTTATTGGTACGGAAATATTGTGGTTGGGGGGGGGGGGGGGGATCCTGTGGCACAGGAGTAATCAACGCTTGGACAGAAAACGATTTATCAGGGATAGTCAGCGCGGATTGGTGGTGGAACATCCTGTCCAACTAATTTCATTTAGTTGTATGAAAAGGTAAATAAATATATTGTTGAGGGTAGTTGACGTGGTTAACATGAACATAAATGAGTGATTTGAGAAGAACCCACTGGGAAAATTGCCCCAAAGGTTTAAAGCCATTGGATTCAAGCTGGAAAAATGTATTCAATGTTTTGTTGTTAACAGGAGGCAAAGGGTGATGGTAGAGTTGATTTGGTGATTGGAAACCTGTCACCATCAGTGTACGACAGGGATCGGTGCTGCGACCCTTGATGTGTATATTCAAGAAATTAAGTATATGCCGAAGGTATACAGAATACAGATGACACGGAATTTGGTGGTGATGATAGTGAAGAGGATAGCCATGCGACAGACTGATATTGATCACCTGGAGAGTTTGGCAGGGCAAAGACAGATGCAATTTAATCCTGAGAAGTGTGAGGCGATGCATTTTGGGAGTTCGATTAGGGGTATTATCTGCAAAATGATTGACAGATCCCGAGGGAGTATTGAAGAAAGAAAAGACTTTGCTCTACGAGTCCATGAATACCTGGAGGTGGAGGAACAGGTAAACAGGGTGGTGAAGAAGGCATACGGAATGCTTGCCTTCATTATCTGATGCTTAGGATATAGGAACAGGGAAGCTTTGGTCAAACTTTATACATCAATTGTCATGCCACAGAAGGAATGTTGTGCGCAGTTCTGATCACCACAGCATCGGAAGGAACTTGTTGCACTGGAGGCTGTGCAGAGGAGATTCCCCAGGTTGTTGCCAGCGATGGAACGTTTCAGCTCTGAGGAAAGACTGTGTTTGTTTTCATCGCAGTAGCGGGTGCTGAGGGGAGAACTGAGAGATGTGCAAACAATTTAGAGAGATAGATAGGATAGATGGTCCGAATCTTTACCACATTGAAGACGTGTCAAAGCTAAGGGGGTAAAATATTAACGGGAGGAATAAGTGGTGTATGGGGACCTGCAGAAACTTTATTTTATACCCAGAGTGTGGTGGAAATGTCGGATCGCGCTGACAGAGAGGGTGGTGTGCACAGGTACACTTGCAACATTTAAGTAGCATTCGAACTAACACTTAAATCGCAGAGGCATAGTAGGCTGTGCACCAAGAGTTGTTAAATGGAATTAGTACAGATTGGGGCTTGATCGGCATAGACAACGTGGGGCGAATTGCCTGTTTCTGTGTTATGCGACTCGCGACTCGATGATCACTCTGCCAGCGACTTCCCAATTACTTCATCAAAACAGATCATTTATTTATCTAATTTCCAGGAAACGTTGTCTTAATCTTCCTTGCACTGCCAAGGGAAAGGGAGATGTTCAATTTACTAGTCCTAACTTATGTCCCTCATTCCTGGAAGCATTTGAGTCAATGACCTCCAAATCACTTTCCAAGACCTGGCCATCATGTATAGAGTTTCATGCTCAGAATTGGATACAAGATGTTACTATTATTTTATGAAGCTTTTGCATAAGTTCCATGTTGCCATAAGAAACATCGAAAATAGGAGAAGGGGTGGCCATTCAGCCTTCGAGCCTGCTCCGCCATTTATTATAATCATGGTTGATCATCCAACTCAATGGACTAATTCTGCTCCCCCCCCCCTTCCCCACCCCACGCACCCGCATGTTCTCCAATCTCCCTCACCCGAAGTCATATATCTAACTGGTTTTGAAAACATACAATGCTTTGGTCTCAACTGGCTTCCAGTGGTAACGAATTCCACCGACTCTCCACTTCTGAGGGGATAGATTTCTCCTTATCTCTGTACAAATTGTCTACCCGTATCCTCGGACTGTGACCCATCGTTCTGGACACCCCCACCATCGGGAACATCCTTCCTGCAATCACCCTGTCTCGCCCTATTGGAATGTTATAGGTTTCCAGGAGATCCCCCTCGTTCTTCAGAACTCCAGCGAATGAAATCCAACCGATGCAGTCTGTTCTCATTCGTTAGTCCCGCCATCCAATGAATCAGTCTGGTAAGCTTTCGATGTACTCCCTCGAGAGCAAAGACTCTGTTCTCAGATAAGGAGACAAAAACTGCAAATAATATTCCAGTTGCTAATTCAGCAAGTCCCTGTACAATTGCAGCCAGGCACACCTGATCCTGTCCCCGAATCCTCCTGCAAGAATATAATTTCCCTTCTTTACCACGTGCTGTATCTTCCTGCTGGTCTTGAGTGACTGGTGTGCAAGGGCACTCGGGTCTCATTGTACATTACCCTCTCCTAATTTATGAACATTCATATAACAGTATCCCCTCTTGTTTTTCTGAACAAAGTGGATGCAAATGCGTTCATCAAAATGATGCTGCACCTACCATTAATTTGCTCACTTATTCAATTGTCCAAATCACAGCGGAGGATCTCTGCAACCTGCAGGAAGTTCACCCTCCCACTGAACTTGGTGTCATCTGCAAATTTGGCGATATTATTTGTTCGATTTCATTTGTCCCTTTTCTGTGTAATGAACATATCTTGATTGAGTGATTGATTGTCACATGTACCAAAGTACAGTGAAACTAGTTTTCTGCGACCAAGAGAACGTACACAGTACATAGTGGACAAAAAGTATAATCAACTAAGTACATCCACATGTAGTACATCGACAAATAGTGATTGGTAAAAGTACGGAACAAGGGCCAAACAAAGCAAACACATGAGCAAGTGCAGCATAGGGCGTCGTGAATAGTGTTCTTACAGGGAACAGATCAGTTCGAGGGAGAGTTGTTGAGGAGTTTAGTAGCTGTGGGGAAGAAGCTGCACGTATATCTGGATGTGCGGGTATTCAGACTTCTGTATCCTGCCTGGTGAAAGGGTCTGGAAGAAGGCAATGGCTGGGTGGGAGGGGTCTCGGATAATGCTGTCTGAATTCATGAGGCAGCGGGAGGTGTAGACAGAATCAATGTGGGGGTGGCAAGCTTGTGTGATGCGTTGGGCTGATTTCACCACACTCTGCAGTTTCTTGCGATCTTGGGCCGAACAGTTGCCATACCAAGCTGTTATGCAACCGGATAGGATGCTTTCTATGGCACATTTGCAGAAGTTTGTGAGATTTGAGGGAGACATGACGACTTTTTTTAGCCTCGGCAGGAACAAGATATGAATTGGGCTTTCTTGACTTTTGCGTCAAAGTGAAGGAACCTGGACAGACTGCTGGTGATGGTGATGGCCAGGTATTGAAGCTGCCGACCGTATTCACTTCGGAGCTATTGATGTGGCAAATTGTACTGCACTGTACTTTGGTGCATGCCTTCAGTACAAGTACAAGTCTGTAGGAATATCCGCAGGTCCTCTAACCTCTACAGTGTCCAATTCCTTTTGCCGTTTCTTGAGATCACGACTGCTGTTTTGAATTAGCTGAGGACCGGCACACACCATCCGAAAGAACAACCGAGACCCACACTCCGACACTACCCCAGTAACCCCACCTAACCTCTCGGACATTAAGGGCAGTTTGTCACTGCCATTCCATCTAACCTGCATATATTTGTATTGTGCACCCGGGGGAAACCCATGCAGACACGGGTGGAATGTGCAAACTACACAGTGACAATCGCCCAAGGCCGACATTGAACCTGGGTCCCAGATGCTGTGAGACACCGGTGATAACCAGTGTGCCACCGTGCCCCAAATCAAAACGCTGGGACTCTGGAGCACAACCCATTGACAGTACTACGGCCCCACTGCCTCCCTGACTGATCAGTCCTTCACATTCTATAGCATCCTGTTATCTCTGTCTCCTTTTCAATTAGGTAATTCGACTAAAGTTCTGAATATTAATAACCTGATTCAGTGTTGAATATGTAATGACCGTCACTATTTCTTTCTGTCCAACTGCAGGTCTGAATAAACCACGTTTCTCAGTGGATTCCTATGTTATTGCTGACGGTGAAAGTGTCACGTTTAACTGCTCCAGCTCCCAGGACAGTCCTGGGATTGCATTTTACTTATACAGACAAGGACAATCGAATTCTGTCAACGTTAAATCTCCTGCTGCAGGAATGCATTCTGTCACCTTCACCATCAATAAAATCGATCACTCCAAAATAGGATATTATACCTGTCGGTATGAAGCGGAGGTGAACAGAACCCGGCTATGCTCGACCCCCAGTGACCCTTTGAGCATCAGTGTAAGAGGTGAGTGATATGCACAGTCAATATATCCACCTGATTATGGATAATGTGTTCCTGTTTTAATTCAGACATGAGATGTTATCTCGTTAAACTAACCGGTGCACTTCGCAATTCAAGCTGACATGAAAATAGGAACACAGTGCTCTGTTGTTAAATCTTGGCACAGACTACACCGAGAATCAAATGTGTACATGATCTAATATCTGGCAGCAATAAATCATCTGCCTCCTGGTTGGCACAGGTTAGCTGTGTCATGGGGAAGTCCACGCTTCAAAGCCAAAAATCAAGATATTTCCAAATGTAAACTGAGAGTTCTGCTGCATAATACCAGCAGATGCATTGAGACAAGATCCACATCCCAGCACCTTGCCAACTCCATTCCTGATTGGCTGCCGTTGAAGGATCATTTTTACGGAGCACCATTCTGAGGGCGGAGGATAGACAGACTGGGGTAAATTATCCAAATTGGAGAAAGACGGAAATACTGTTTGTAATGTGCCACAAGTTTAGAAATGGTTACAATTCGTACATGGAGAGCGGAGCATGTTGTTAGAGACATTCCTTTTGATTTCCCTTTGCCCCATTTATTTTATGTAATTTTCTTTGTTCCGTGGACTCATAATGTTTTATTTATTTTCTATAAATTTAGAGTACCCAATTCATTTTTTCCAATTAAGGAGCAATTTAGCGTGGCCAATCCAACTACTCTGCACAGCTTTGGGTTGTGGGGGCGAAACCCACGCACATACAGGAACAATGTGCAAACTCCACACAGACAGTGACCCAGAGCTGGGATCGAACCTGGGACCACAGCGCTGTGAGGCTGCGTGCTACTCACTGCGCTACCGTGCTGCCCCCGTGGACCATGATGTATAGAATCAGTGGACTCAAGCTGAAGCAACCTGATCGTCAGGCCTGTTTGACACAGCTTTTGTATTTTGGAGATGGAAATAGAAACTCCTCGGTGGTGGGTAAATCTATTGGTTTTAAACAAAAGGGCAACTTAGCGTGGCAAATCCACGGACCCTGCACATTTTTGGCCTTTCGTATTAAGACTCCCACAAACACGGGGCAAATGAGCGAACTCCTCACGGAGACTGACCCGGGGTATCTCTGGAACCAAGGTCCTTGGCGCTACTATTGCGCTACATGTGTCCCGGGCGCCGGGTGAATATTAAGATCTGCATTGGTGGAAGTTGGTTCGATTGGTCTGTTGGCAACCTATGGGTTGTCCAGCGACAGTCTTCTCTCTGACAAGAGTCACTGATTAGTTCTAGCGGAATGTTTCTGAGAGAGCTGAACAAAAGTGCTGTAAACACTGGTGGGAAACGTTTCAGTGAAAATTAAATCCGTGCCAAAGGAAGTCGACACCATTTCGAAAGCGCATTGCTAAAGACCCTTCATCATTTTGATTTATGTGTCCGGTATGGTAATAAACACAGCCTAATCTTTCAGAACCATAATCTGCCCTGGTTTATAGAAATATGTAAAACTCAGATGCAAGATGGCTCCTTTAGAATTCATTGATGGTACGTTTCAATATTAAATTTTCCCATATTCCTGACAAGGACCAGATTATGGTGGATAGATTCTCAATTATTTACAGTTGGTAAGTGGCAGATAGAAGAATTCCGGCAACACAAGTAGAGGGAAAGGATAGATAAATGGATGTGCGCTTTGTTTTTTGCGTTACCTTGCTTGGTTTGAAACGTCCTTCAAATAAAGTTTCATTCCTTCAGGTGGGATGGGGGACGGGACGGGGAAAGTTATGTTAGATTCTGTCCTTTTCAGATCCTGATGCTACCATTTATTTTATTATTTTGTTCCGTGGACCCATAATTAAAATGTGCCTGAAGAAAAGCCTGTTCATCATGCCAGTGCTTACCACGTTTTCTACTTCGGAGAGACACCGAGACTATCATAAGAACCAACTTGGGAGGACGTCATTTCGTGTGGCTGCCCGTCAGTCTGTGGGCTGGCGAGTAATACGGTTCTGCCTGGCAACAGTCAGTGACTGGTTCATGTGCGATTCTTCTGAGATGCTAGGCAGAAGATTCGACCTTGAAAGGGGGAGGAGCTCTTTTTCTCTCGCTCCTTGCTGAATTAGAAAAACTAGTCTGTTGTTCAAAAACCAGTGAGCACCTGACATATCATTACTCCTAATTTAAAATGATGTTGATTCAAAAAGAAAGTAGACAACATTCGCCGAAAATATCCTTTCAAGCCCAGAAGGAACAAGTATCAAAACGAAATCTTGAACTCTTGAAAGACGTGAACTGAAAGCAGGCGCAATGCTTTAGAGATCCTTTCACGATGTTATTTTATTTTACTGTGTTCTCACTCCACAACTCTTTTCCTCAATGTTGTCTGCCGCCGTGAGTGTGTGTCTGAGTGTGACTACGTGTGTGTGTCTGTGTGTGAGCCCGTGTATGTCTGTGTGTGTCTGTGTCTGAGTGAGTGAGTGTGTCTCAGTGTGTGGTAGGGGGGGCTATTTGGAAAGTGGGGGCTGAGTTGAGAAAAGTGGCAGTTATATTTTTGTCATTGTACTTACAGTACTGTTAAAATACATTGTTGGTATTAAACTTATAAACCTGATGACTTCAATGTATTGGGCTAAGTCAAGGTCGTCAGGTGTTTTGAAAGTACACTTAATTTCCCTCCTGTCACGTCACTCGGTCACGTGGGTTGGCATGGACAGCGCAGGCGCCCAGTGGAGTTTGAGAATGTTAACAGGTGATTGAATGGAATTGCTCAGTATCATGAAGGATTCTTTTAGGATAAGTATACACCGCAGGGCAAGAGTTATAGCTGGGGGAAGGGCAATTATGATGCCATTAGACGTGACTTGGGGGGGGGGGGGGGATAAGGTGGAGAAGTAGACTGCAAGTGTTGGGCACACTGGATAAGTGGGGCTTGTTCAAGGATCAGCTACTGCGTGTTCTTGATAAGTATGTGCCGGTCAGTCAGGGAGGAAGGCGTTGAGCGAGGGAACGGTGGTTTACACAAGGAATTGGAATCTCTTGTTAAGAAGAAGAAGGAGGCCTATGTGAAGATGAGGTGTGAAGTTTCGGTTGGGGCGATGGATAGTTACAAGGTAGCGAGGAAGGATCTAAAGAGAGAGCTAAGACGAACAAGGAGGGGACATGAGAAGTATTTGGCAGGAAGGATCAAGGAAAACCCAAAAGCTTTCTATAGGTATGTCAGGAATAAGCGAATGACTAGGGAAATAGTAGGACCAGTCAAGGACAGGGATGGGAAATTGTGTGTGGAGTCTGAAGAGATAGGCGAGATACTAAATGAATATTTTTCGTCAGTATTCCCTCAGGAAAAATATAATGTTGTGGAGGAGAATGCTGAGCCCCAGGCTAATAGAATAGATGGCATTGAGGTACGTAGGGAAGAGGTGTTGGCAATTCTGGACAGGCTGAAAATAGATAAGTCCCCGGGACCTGATGGGATTTATCCTAGGATTCTCTGGGAGGCCAGGGAAGAGATTGCTGGACCTTTGGCTTTGATTTTTATGTCATCATTGGCTACAGGAATAGTGCCAGTGGACTGGACGACAGCAAATGTGGTCCCTTTGTTCAAAAAGGGGAGCAGAGACAACCCCGGCAACTATAGGCCGGTGAGCCTCACTTCTGTAGTGGGTAAAGTCTTGGAGGGGATTATAAGAGACAAGATTTATAATCATCTAGATAGGAATAATATGATCAGGGATAGTCAGCATGGCTTTGTGAAGGGTAGGTCATGCCTCACAAACCTTATTGAGTTCTTTGAGAAGGTGACTGAACAGGTAGATGAGGGTAGAGCAGTTGATGTGTTGTATATGGATTTCAGCAAAGCGTTTGATAAGGTTCCCCACGGTAGGCTATTGCAGAAAATACGGAGGCTGGGGATTGAGGGTGATTTAGAGATGTGGATGAGAAATTGGCTAGCTGAAAGAAGACAGGGGGTGGTGGTTGATGGGAAATGTTCAGAATGGAGTACAGTCACAAGTGGAGTACCACAAGGATCTGTTCTGGGGCCGTTGCTGTTTGTCATTTTTATCAATGACCTAGAGGAAGGCGCAGAAGGGTGGGTGAGTAAATTTGCAGACGATACTAAAGTCGGTGGTGTTGTCGATAGTGTGGAAGGATGTAGCAGGTTACAGAGGGATATAGATAAGCTGCAGAGCTGGGCTGAGAGGTGGCAAATGGAGTTTAATGTAGAGAAGTGTGAGGTGATTCACTTTGGAAGGAATAACAGGAATGCGGAATATTTGGCTAATGGTAAAGTTCTTGAAAGTGTGGATGAGCAGAGGGATCTAGGTGTCCATGTACATAGATCCCTGAAAGTTGCCACCCAGGTTGATAGGGTTGTGAAGAAGGCCTATGGAGTGTTGGCCTTTATTGGTATAGGGATTGAGTTCCGGAGTCGGGAGGTCATGTTGCAGCTGTACAGAACTCTGATACGGCCGCATTTGGAGTATTGCGTACAGTTCTGGTCACCGCATTATAGGAAGGACGTGGAGGCTTTGGAGCGGGTGCAGAGGAGATTTACCAGAATGTTGCCTGGTATGGAGGGAAAATCTTATGAGGAAAGGCTGATGGACTTGAGGTTGTTTTAGTTGGAGAGAAGAAGGTTAAGAGGAGACTTAATAGAGGCATACAAAATGATCAGGGGGTTGGATAGGGTGGACAGTGAGAGCCTTCTCCCGCGGATGGAAATGGCTGGCACGAGGGGACATAACTTTAAACTGAGGGATAATAGATATAGGACAGAGGTCAGAGGTAGGTTCTTTACGCAAAGAGTAGTGAGGCCGTGGAATGCCCTACCTGCTACAGTAGTGAACTCGCCAACATTGAGGGCATTTAAAAGTTTATTGGATAAACATATGGATGATAATGGCATAGTGTAGGTTAGATGGCTTTTGTTTCGGTGCAACATAGTGGGCCGAAGGGCCTGTACTGCGCTGTATTGTTCTATGTTCTATGTTCTATGTTTATTGGATAGGTAAGGAATGCATCAATTGCCTGGGACAAGCGGTGGCGCAGTGGCGTGTTCACTCGACTAGTAATCGAGAAACACATGACAAATTTCTGGAGTCATGGATTCCGATCATGCGACGAGAGCTGTTAGAAATTCAGTTCAACTAAAATCTAAAATATTTAATGGAAATGTTAAAACACATCCCGTTCACTACTGGCCTATGACGCACTAAAATGGTCATTCATTTTCTCCTCATAATCTTTTAGTTTCCAGTTCAATCCCAATCCGTTTCAGTCTCGCTGCATTGATCGTGTTAGGGATCGTGATTATTCTGGGACTAGAGTTTATTCCGATCAAGAGAAAGCCAGTTCCTGCAGGTATGTTTGAAAACCTACCGGATAGATTGATCAATTCATGTTGGATATAATAGTAACATACCAATGCAAACTGCTACTCACAGAGTAAGTATTAAGTCTTCGTTATTGAATGCTGTCAATTTAAATAAGGCCGTATAGAGTCTGAAACAATCAGACAATATGTTCTCAGTCATTGTCAAAAAAGAGATGTGAAATACATATATTTGTTAAAGTATATGTACACTGAATGTACATATATAATTATAGTTCTTTGTTTACATGCATATACTTTCTTGTTATTGAGAAAACCAGTTGAAATTGCTACTCGTGACAGATATCTGAACATTTACACATCAGTCACATTTCCACTAAGTAGATATGTACGTAGTTCCCTTTAACATTTAACCACAATACCATCTGAAATTCGGCAGCTGCTGGATTTACATTTATTCAAAACACACTGTTGAACTCGGGATGAACATCTCACCTAAACCAGGAATATCAAGATGGTGAGGTTAACTGAAATGATCACTATGTCTCAAATACAAAGAGTTACATCAAATCCAGCCAGCAACATGTAGCGATGGAATTCAACCGTGAATGGAAAAAGATAGTTATTGAATTATATTGAATTATCCAGCAGAGGGCAGTAGAGCGGAGCTGCTGATTGGCTGTTGCGGGGGTAATTTGCATACTTCCGTGTGCTCACCCTTACTTGAAGGTAGTTTGTGGAGGAGTTGTTGTCAAGTGACACTTAAACCCGGAACACTTCTTCAGTGTTTCCGTCCCTACCCCCTCCTCTAACCAAAAACAAAACAACCGCTGTAAAGAACACGAGGAAGGCTCGAGGGCAGGTAGAAGTCGAAAGAAGTTGAACCGTGACGTCACAGCCTGCAGGTAAGGGACTGGCTGGTGACTGGTAAGTAGCTTTTCTTTTATTTTCCCTCAGGTGTTATCTTGTGGGGCGCAGAGGTTGCCGAGTGAGTGCTTGCTGAGAAGGGGAGTGAATAACAGGTAAGCTCTTTCTTTCTTTTTCTTTTTTTTATCTAGAGGGGATGGCAGGGAACGTAGTGCAATGTTCCTTCTGCAGAATGTTTGAGGTGAGGGACGCCGTCAGTGCCCCTGCTGATTTCATCTGTGGGAAGTGCACCCGTATCCAGCTCCTCAGAAACCGCGTTAGGGAACTGGAGCTGGAGCTGGATGAACTTCGGATCATTCGGGAGGCAGAGGTGGTCATAGAAAGAAGCTTCAGGGATGTAGTTACTCCGAAAAATAAAGATAGATGGGTGACGGTGAAAGGGGCTGGGAGGAAGCAGTCAGTCTAGGGATCTCCTGTGCTCGTTCCCCTTAGTAACAAGTATATCGCTTTGGATACTGTTGGGGGTCGACGACTTACCAGGGGTAAGCCATGGGGTACAATTCTCTGGCTCAGAATCTGTCCCTGTTGCTCAGAAGGGAAGGGGGAGAGGAGTAGAGCATTAGTCATTGGAGACTCCATAGTTAGGGGGATTGATAGGAGATTCTGTGGGAACGAGAGAGACTCGCGGTTGGTGTGTTGCCTCCCAGGTGCCAGAGTGCGTGATGTCACGGATCGTGCATTCGGGATCCTTAAGGGGGAGGGGGAGCAGCCCCAAGTCGTGGTCCACATAGGTACCAACGGCATAGGTAGGAAAAGGGATAGGGATGTAAGGCAGGAATTCAGGGCGCTAGGGTGGAAACTTAGATCTAGGACAAACAGAGTTATTATCTCTGGGTTGTTACCCGTGCCACGTGATAGCGAGACGAGGAACAGGGAGAGAGAGGAGTTCAACGTGTGGCTACAGGGATGGTGCAGGAGGAAGTGTTTCAGGCTTCTGGATAATTGGGGCTGATTCTGGGGTCGGTGGGATCTCTACAAAAGGGATGGTCAACGCCTGGATCAGAGGGATACCAATATCCTGGGGGGAGGGGCGGATTTGCTAATGCTCTTCGGGAGGGTTTAAACTAGTTCAGCAAAGGCTTGGGAACCTGAATTGTAGCTCCAGTATATAGGAGGTAGAGAGTAGTGAGGTCATGAGTAAGGTTTCAAAGTTCCAGGTGTGTACCGGCAGGCAGGAATGTGGTTTAAAGTGTGTCTTCTTCAATGCCTGGAGCATCCGGAATTAGGTGGGTGAACCTGCGGCATGGGTTGGTACCTGGGATTTTGATAATGTGGCCATTTCGGAGACATGGATAGAGCAGGGACAGGAATGGCTGTTGCAGTTGCCGGGGTTTAGATATTTCATTAAGCTCAGGGAAGGTGGTAAAAGAGGGGGAGGGTTGACATTATTAGTCAAGGACAGTATTACGGTGGCAGAATGGAACTTTGATGATGACTCGTCCACTGAGGTAGTATGGGCTGAGGTTAGAAACGGGAAAGGAGAGGTCACTCTGTTAGGGGTTTTCTATAGGCCTCCGAAAAGTTCCAGAAATGTAGAGGAAAGGATTGCAAAGATGATTCTGGATAGGAGCGAAAGCAACAGGGTAGTTGTTATGGGGAACTTTAACTTTCCAAATATTGAATGGAAACGTCATAGTTCGAGTACTTTTGTTGTGTCTGTTTTTGTCCAATGTGTGCAGGAGTGTTTCCTGACACAGTATGTAGAGAGACCAAAGAGAGGCGAGGCAATATAGGATTTGGAAAAACTGTTTAGCACAGGGCTAAATCGCTGGTTTTGAAAGCAGACCAAGGCAGGCCAGCAGCACGGTTCGATTCACGTAACAGCCTCCCCGAACAGGCGCCGGAATGTGGCGACTAGGTGCTTTTCACAGTAACTTCACTGGGGCTGTTTAGCACAGGTCTAAATAGACCAAGGCAAGCCAGCAGCACGGTTCAATTGCCGTACGAGCCTCCCCGAACAGGCGCCGGAATGTGGCGACTAGGGGCTTTCCACAGTAACTTCATTTGAAGCCTGCTTGTGACAATAAGCGATTTTCATTTCATTTCATTCATTTCATTTTAATTTGGTACTGGGTAATGAACCAGGACAGATTTTAGATTTGGAGGTAGGTGAGCACTTTGGTAATAGTGACCACAAATCCATTACGTTTACTTTAGAGATGGAAAGGGATAGGTATATACCGCAGGGCAAGATTTATATCTGGGGGAAAGGCAATTCTGATGCGATGAGGCAAGACCTAGGATGCATCGGATGGAGAGGAAAACTGCAGGGGATGGACACAATGGAAATGTGGAGCTTGTTCAAGGAACAGCTACTGCGTGTCCTTGATAAGTATGTACCTGTCAAGCAGAGAGGAAGTAGTCGAGCAAGGGAACCGTGGTTTACGAAAGCAGTCGAAACACTTGTCAAGAGGAAGACGGAGGCTTATGTAAAGATGAGACATTAAGGTTCAGTTAGGGCGCTCGAGAGTTACAAGATAGCTAGGAAGGACCTAAAGAGAGAGCTAAGAAGAGCCAGGAGGTGACATGAGAAGTCTTTGGCAGGTAGGGTCAAGAATAACCCTAAAGCTTTCTATAGATATGTCAGGAATAAACGAATGACTAGGGTAAGAGCAGGGCCAGTCAAGGACAGTAGTGGCAAGTTGTGCTTGGAGTCCGAGGAGATAGGAGAGGTGCTAAATGAATATTTTTCGTCAGTATTCACACAGGCAAAAGACAATGTTGTCGAGGAGAATACCGAGATTCAGGCAACTGGACTAGAAGGGCTTGAGGTTCATAAGGAGTAGGTGTTAGCAATTTTGGAATGTGTGAAAATAGATACGTCCCCTGGGCCGGACGAGATTTAGCCTCGGATTCTCTCCGAAGCTAGGGAGGAAATTGCTGAGCCTTTGGCTTTGATCTTGAAGTCATCTTTGTCGACATGAATAGTGCCAGAAGACTGGAGGATAGCAAATGTTGTCCCGTTGTTCAAGAAGGGGAGTATAGACAACCCCGGTAACTATAGACCAGTGAGACTTACTTCTGTTGTGGGCAACATATTGGAACTTTATAAGAGATGGGATGTATAATCATCTGGAAAGGAATAATTTGAGTAGAGATAGTCAACACAGTTTTGTGAAGGGTAGGTCGTGCCTCACAAACGTTATTGAGTTCTTTGAGAAGGTGACCATCAGGTGGATGAAGGTAAAGCAGTTGATGTGGTGTCTATGGATTTCAGAAAAGCGTTTGATAAGGTTCCCTACAGTAGGCGACTGCAGAAAATACGGAGGCATGGGATTCAGGGCGATTTAGCAGTTTGGATCAGAAATTGGCTCGCTGGAAAAAGACAAAGGTGGTGGTTGATGGGAAATGTTCAGACTTGAGTCCAGTTACTAGTGGTGTACCACAAGGATCTGTTTTGGGGCCACTGCTGTTTGTCATTTTTATAAATGATCTGGAGGAGGGCGTAGAAGGATGGGTGAGTAAATTTGCAGATGATAACTAAAGTCGGTGGAGTTGTGGACAGTGCGGAAGGATGTTACACGTTACAGAGGGACTGAGATGAGCTGCAGCGCTGGGCTGAGAGGTGGCAAATGGAGTTTAATGCAGAAAAGTGTGAGGTGATTCATTTTGGAAGGATTAACAGGAAGACAGAGTACTGGGATAATGGTAAGATTCTTGGCAGTGTGGATGAGCAGAGAGATCTCGGTGTCCTTGTACATAGATCCCTGAAAGTTTCCACCCAGGTTGAGAGGGTTGTTAAGAAGGCTTACGGTGTGTTAGCTTTTATTGGTAGAGGGATTGAGTTTCGGAGACATGAGGTCATGTTGCAGCTGTAGAAAACTCTGGTGCGGCCGGATTTGGAGTATTGCATACAATTCTGGTCGCCGCATTATAAGAACGATGTGGAAGCATTGGAAAGGGTCAGAGGAGATTTATCAGAATGTTGCCTGGTCTGGAGGAAAGATCTATGAGGAAAGGCTGAGGGACTTGAGGCTGTTTTCGTTAGAGAGAAGAATGTTAAGAGGTGACTTAATTGAGGCACACTAGATGTTCAGAGGATTGGATAGGGTGGACAGTGAGTCTTTTTCCTCGGATTGTGATGTCTAGCACGAGGTGACATAGCTTTAAATTGAGGGGAGATAGATATAAGACAGATGTCAGAGGTATGTTCTTTACTCAGAGAGTAGTAAGGGTGTGGAATGCCCTGTCTGCAACAGTAGTGGACTCGCCAACACTAAGGGCATTCAAATGGTGACTGGATAGTCATCGGGACGATAATGGATTAGTGTCGATGGGCTTTAGAGTGATTTCACAGGTCGGTGCAACATCGAGGGCCGAAGGGCCTGTATTGCGCTGTAATGTTCAATGTTCCATGTTCTATAAAGTGAAGGAGGGGTATCAATTTTACGCACGAGAGTTTCCACATAAATTCAGAGGCAGGTAAGTTGATTGTAGAAATTTCTTGCTGTGGTCTATAATTGTTTAGTTGGTTAGTTAATATATGTTGCTTCCAGATGCAGTAAAATTACGATATTGACAGGGATGAAATTGTAGAATGTACTCTCAAAACGCGCTCTCGAGGCGACAACCGAGACGACGGCAGTCATATTATAATTAAAAAGGAACTGAACAGGTGAGAAATTGCCACAGCTAATCGTCACACAGGGTCCTTGCTGAAAGACATGGAAGCAGACGATTGTTTTTCACAATGGCGGCATTGCGCATCGGGAAGATTGTTGACCATTAATGTGTGCCTGTATAGGTTATTACGACGGGATGATATCAGAGATGTATTACTCACGATTATTCACCTTGTATTTGACAGGTGACGATGCTGATGCAGTTTATTGTGAAACAACAATGTGAAGCGACAATGAAGAGATCACAATGTGAAAAAACTCTATTAAATATGTCACACAAGTCTGGGACTTTTAACCATAGTTAAGTTTGTTATTGCTCAAAAATGCAGCAAAGGATGTAATTCAGGTTCGCCAATTACCAGTACGATGTCTCTGACTGATATATCTCCGCATGTGTGTTTACGTTTCAATGGGTCAGTGTGGGCGAAAATGTGTGCGTTTATTTGTGTATATGTGTGCAACTTTATGTGCATACGAACGAATTTAAATATAATATAATTATAACGGAATTACATATATGAGGTAAACAATTAATTTCCAATAGAAAATGTTGAAATGAAAAAATAAATATACAAATAAACAACATACATTTTTTTTTAAATTCAGTTCAATGTATTTTTGTTTTAGATCTTTTGTCCTGAAACACATTTAACCACTTCAGCAGACTGCTGAAGCTGATCCCTGGGGATATTTTCCATCATGGCACTTCTGATAAGGTTAGAATCCTCTTCAAGTGCATTGAAATGCATTCAAGAATCCTGTGCATTGTATGGCACATCGGAAAATTAGCAAGGAAATATTAACGAAACATCAGGTTCTGGGGCAACGTTTAGAGGATATGTGCGGGGGAATTATTTCAGAGGGCAGTTGATGCCTGAAACTCGCTGCTGGCGGACGCGGTGGAAGAAGGTACGGTAGTGACGTTTAAAGGGTGTTGACAAATACAGAATTGGATGCGAATTGAGGGATACGGACCCTGACAGATGAGAAGGTTTTCGGTTAGAATGCAAGAATGGTCGGCGCAAGCTTGCAGGGCCGATGGGTCTGTTCCTGTGCTGTATTTTTCTTTCTTTTTTGTTCCATGTACAAGGGAAACAATATATTTGGACATGACTTCTTAAAATGAATGGCCAAATAAACAAAGAAAGAACACAAGCAACATAGCATAATCAGGTAAATGGAAATTAAATGTTTTGCCCTCGTGTCCTGGAACACAAGTTCTACAAAAAGCTGAAGATTGTGACTTTGGGGACATTTTCCATTAAGGAAAGGAGACAATATCTCCAAGGAAACAGCATTTCCCACACCTCAGAAAGTTCACAAAGCGTTGTCGGAGACATCATTGTGTGTCAGAACAAAGAACAAAGAACAAAGTAACGGACAGCACAGGGACAGGAACTCCGGCCCTCCAAGCCTCTGCCGACCATGCTGCCCGTCTAAACTAAACAATTCTACACTTCCGGGGTCCGAATCCCTCTATTCGTCGTTCCAGTGAGAACGAGCCGAGTTTATTCAACCTCTCCTCATAGCGAATGCCCTCCATACCAGGAAACATCCTGGTAAGTCGCTTTTGCACCCTCTATACAGCCTCCTCTGGTAGCGTGGCAACCAGAATTGAAAACTATACTCCAGGTGTGGGCTAATTAAGGTTCTATACAGCTGCAACATGACTTGCCAATTCTTATATTCAATGTCCCGGCCAATGAAGGCAAGCATGCCGTATGCCTTCTTGACTACCTCCTCCACCCGTGTTTCCCCTTTCAGTGACCTGTGGACCTGTACACATAGATCTCTCTGACTTTCAATACTCTTGAGGGTTCTACCATTCACTGTATATTCCCAACCTGCATTGGACCTTCCAAAATGCATTACCTCACATTTGTCCAGATTAAACTGCATCTGCCATCTCTCCGCCCAAGTCTCCAAACAATCTAAATCCTGCTAAATCCTCTGACAGTCCTCATCGCTATCCGCAATTCCACCAACCTTTGTGCCGTCTGTAAACTTACTAATCAGGCCAGTTACATTTTCCACGAAATCATTTACATATACTAAGAACAGCAAAGGTCCCAGCACTGATCCCTGCGGAACAACACTAGTCACAGCCTTCCAATCAGAAAAGCACCCTTCCATTGCTATCCTCTGCCTTCTATGACCTGACCAGTTCTGTACCAATCAAACTTTAATTTGACACAACAAAAGTTAGCAGACAGAACACTCATGATTCCATTCTTAGCGTTTACTGCATGAACGTTATGTCCTATATTAAGTGAAAGCATACGACTAGTTTTAAAGAATGTCACAGGGCAAGTTATATTTTATTGCAAATTCATATAGTAATGTCACAGGTAGAAAAAATTGGAAAGCCCTTCGGCACTCATAGGGATTGAAGAATAATCATCTACAATTGAAATTTCAAAAAATACACCTTGAATGAGTCAATGACATAAGCATTAATAGTGTAAAAGAAAATAAATAAAAAATGAAAAGATTCAAAATACCGTCTTAATAAGTTGGAACATTCTGGAGCAGCAATTCTAATCTACATTTGGAGAGGCTACGTTTGATCCGTCATAGCCACCATGGTTTTCTCAGAGGGATGTCGAGCCTAAGGAATGTGATTGCATTTCTCGAGGAGTTGATCAGATGTAAAGGTTAGGGTAGTGAACATAAGAACATAAGAACATAAGAACTAGGAGCAGGAGTAGGCCATCTGGCCCCTCGAGCCTGCTCCGCCATTCAATGAGATCATGGCTGATCTATTGTGGACTCAGCTCCACTTTCCGGCCCGAACACCATAACCCTTAATCCCTTTATTCTTCAAAAAACTATCTATCTTTATCTTAAAAACATTTAATGAAGGAGTCTCTACTGCTTCACTGGGCAAGGAATTCCATAGATTCACAACCGTTTGGGTGAAGAAGTTCCTCCTAAACTCAGTCCTAAATCTACTTCCCCTTATTTTGAGGCTATGCCCCCCCCCCCCTAGTTCTGCATTCACCCGCCAGTGGAAACAACCTGCCCGCATCTATCCTATCGATTCCCTTCATAATTTTATATGTTTCTATAAGATCCCCCCCCCCCCTCATCCTTCTGAATTCCAACGAGTACAGTCCCAGTCTACTCAACCTCTCCTCGTAATCCAACCCCTTCAGCTCTGGGATTAACCTAGTGAATCTCCTCTGCACACCCTCCAGTGCCAGTACGTCCTTTCTCAAGTAAGGAGACCATAACTGAACACAATACTCCAGGTGTGGCCTCACTAACAACTTATACAATTGCAGCATAACCGCCCTAGTCTTAAAGTCCATCCCTCTAGCAATGAAGGACAACATTCCACTCGCCTTCTTAACCACCTCTTGCACCTGTAAACCAACATTTTGCGGCTCATGCACTAGCACACCCAGGTCTCTCTCTGCGCAGCAGCATGTTTTAATATTTTATCATTCAAATAATAATCCCTTTTGCTGTTATTCCTACCAAAATTGATAACCTCACATTTTTCACATTGTATCATCTCCCAGACACTAGCCCATTTATTTAACCTACCCAAATCCCTCTGTAGACTTCCAGTATCCTCTGCACTGTTTGCTTTACCAAAATAAATTGAAAGTATGATTTCAAATGGCATAATTGAAGTTTGTGGCAGCCAATGGAGCTCACCCATCGTGATTGTTCAATTTGCCTTCTTAATCACCTGTTGCACCTGAAAACCAACATTCTGCGACTCATGGACCAGCACACCCAGGTCTCTCTGCACAGCAGCATGTTTTAATATTTTATCATTTAAATAATAATCCCTTTTGCCGTTATTCTTACCAAAATGGATAACCACACATTTGTCAACATTGTATTCCATCTGCCAGACCCTAGCCCATTCACTTAGCCTGTCCAAATCCCTCTGCAGACTTCCAGTATCCTCTGCACTTTTTGCTTTACCACTTATCTTCGTGTCGTCTGCAAGCTTGGACACATTGCCCTTGGTCCCCAACTCCAAATCATCTATGTAAATTGTGAACAGTTGTGGGCCCAACACTGATCCCTGAGGGACACCACTAGCTACTGATTGCCAACCAGAGAAACACCAATTAATCCCCACTCTTTGCTTTCTATTAATTAACCAATCCTCTATCCATGCTCCTACTTTCCCCTTAATGCCATGCATCTTTATCTTATGCAACAACCTTTTGTGTGGCACCTTGTCAAAGGCTTTCTGGAAATCCAGATATACCACATCCATTGGCTCCCCGTTATCTACCGCACTGGTAATGTCCCCAAAATTTCCATTAAATTAGTTAGGCACGAACTGCCCTTTATGAACCCATGCTGCGTCTGTCCAATGGGACAATTTCCATCCAGATGCCTCGCTATTTCTTCCTTGATGATAGATTCCAGCATCTTCCCTACTACCGAAGTTAAGCTCACTGGCCTATAATTACCCACTTTCTGTCTACCTCCTTTTTCAAACAGTGGTGTCACGTTTGCTAATTTCCAATCCGCCGGGACCACCCCAGTGTCTAGTGAATTTTGGTAAATTATCACTAGTGCATTTGCAATTTCCCTTTATTTTTGAAATGTTTGCATGATAGTAAAAACGTTTTGTTATATTGACACAATGTTATTGTTGCCTTGTTGTTGTTGATATGTTAAAGTGGAGTGAGCAGGTAGGGTGGGTGGGTGGGCAGTGAATGGGAGGCGGAGGTTAAACACCAGTCCTGGAGTGAGCAGGTAGGGTGGGTGGGTGGGCAGTGAATGGGAGGGGGGAGATGAAGCACCAGTCCTGGAGTGTGCAGGTAGGGTGGTTGGGCAGTCAATGGGAGGCGGAGGTTAAACACCAGTCCTGGAGTGAGCAGGTAGGGTGGTGGGTGGGCAGTGAATGGGAGGCGGAGGTTAAACAGCAGTCCTGGAGTGAGCAGGTAGAGTTGGTGAGTTGGGAAGTGACTGGGAGGCGGAGGTTAAGCAGCAATCCTGGAGTGGACAGGTAGTTGAGTGAGTTGGACAGTAAATCGGAGGGGGGAAGGATTAACACCAATACTAGAGTAAGCAGGTAGAGCGGGTGAGTTGGACAGTAAATGGGAGGGGGAGGGTAAATACCAATCCTGAAGTGCAGGTAGAATCGGTGAGTTGGACAGTGATTGGGAGGGGGGTTCATTAGTGTCTGTGCCTTTATTCCCAATGAGGCAGTCGGAGTTGGTGATTAAACAAAAGAGGAAGAGACACAGGCCCTGAGAGTGAGTCTCCAGTCAGTACTCACTGCCAATCCTCTGGTGTACTTACCTCCCTACACTCGCCACTCGCTCCCTCCATTCCCCAGTACCTCCCTCCATTCCCCTCCATCCAGTCCCCCATCCACAGTGTGATTTGATGTGTTTTCAACAATTAAATTGGTCCATTGTTTGGACGTGTATATAAAATGGATTTTATAAAACTGAGATTGTGACTATCGA
Organism: Scyliorhinus torazame; assembly: GCF_047496885.1. Taxonomy (NCBI): domain Eukaryota; kingdom Metazoa; phylum Chordata; class Chondrichthyes; order Carcharhiniformes; family Scyliorhinidae; genus Scyliorhinus; species Scyliorhinus torazame. The sequence continues at coordinate 22,572,494 of NC_092729.1, read as the reverse complement.
AATGGGAGTATTCTTGGTACCTTGCTGTGTCTTTATATTTCAATAATGTTTTGCTTTCATCAATTTCCAGGTTGCTCTTTCTCTCCCCAAGGAGAGGTGATTTTGTCGATCGGACGACGCAAAGAGAATCTTTACTCAACGGGAAATCCCCATACAAGAGCTGAGAGAAAAATATTTTAAAATTTAAAAAAAACAATTTATTAGGGCATTGGTAGTTTATATCATAGTAACGATAACATCAAAATAAATATGGTATATAAATCAATTTCAACCCTGTCACGTCAATGTGTCTTTGTCTCATGGGAGTGTCCCTTTAAGAAATGTTTTTGTCCTATCACATGGCTTCAGCGATGTCATTGTGTGGGTGGAGCTGGGCTGTGGCTCTGAGTTTTACTTTCGCTTTGAGTTTGAACTGGTTTAGTACTGCAGAGGTTGAAAGAAGTGTCTCTCTATCTTCATTTTAAAAGCTGATTTGATTCTGAACTTCCGGTGAGGTTCTGTACTTCTGGTGGCGCTCGCGAGCGGGGTGGCTGCGTCGAGAAGAGGCTCTCGCCGGTCCGCGATGTTTCGGACTTTTTCGGCGGTTTCCCCGTTGTTCTTTCTTTCCGAGTTCCTTCGGCCTTTGGGGCCTGAGGGACTGAGGGATCAAAGCAAAGTGGGAGGAAGAGTTGGGAGACGATATGGAGGAGGGGTTCTGGTGTGAGGTGCTCCGGCGAGTGAACGCCTCCACCTCGTGCGCGAGGTTGGGGCTGATACAGCTGAAGGTGAAGACTGCACCTCACGAAGGCGAGGATGCGCCGATTCTTTGAACAAGCAGACGTTGTGTGTGAGCGTTGCGGGGTCGGGCCGCTAATCACGTTCATATGTTTTGGCCCTGTCCAAAGCTAGAGGATTACTGGACGGAGATTTTTAGGGTAATTTCTGAAGTGGTGCACGTGAAACTGGACCCGGGCCCTCGGTGGGCCATATTCGGGGTGTCAGACCAGCCAGGGTTGGAAACGGGAGCCGAGGCAGATGTTGTCACCTTCGCCTCGTTAATCGCCCGGAGGCGGATTCTGTTGGGTTGGAGAGAAACCTCGCCACCCTGTGCCCTGTGGCGGCGGACCTGTTGGAATTCTTCACTCATGAGAAGGTTAAGTTTGAACTGAGGGGAAAGATGGAGGAATTCTACAATTCATGGGCATTATACTTCATGAACTTTCAAGAACTGGATAACATCGGACATTAGCTGGGGTGGGTGGATGGGAGGTTTGGGGGTGGGAGTGGGGGGGGGGGGGGGGGCTGTGTGTGTTAATGGCGACTATGTGTGATTCCTGATTCCTTTTTGTCATTTGTTTCTGTGAACATGCGGGCTACTGTTTGGGGTTTGATGGGAGGTTGGGATCGTTTTTATTGATATGCGGATTGACATATTTGTTACGAATTATTGTTTATTGTTGGTGGGTGTAAATTTGGGAGAAAATTTGAAAAAGAAGGAGAATAAAAAAAATATATTTTTTTTAAATTAAAAGCTGTTATGAGATTACTTGATAACTTAAAAGAGCTAAATGTTTTGTGGAAGGAATTCAAACCTGCTGTTTTGGAAAGGAAACAAGAGCATCCATACCAAGTCGTAAAGATTGTAAGAATGCCATGTGCTGGGCCGCAACTTTGAAAAGGGGGTTTGGGTTTATGGGATTTGTTATTAAATTGGAACAGTTAAGAGGGAATTCATTAAGGGTTAGGAATAGATTACTGGAGGGATATTTATGTTTGTAGTTGATAAAAATTCTTGCATGTGTGTGGTTATACAAATGTTAACTAAGTTTGTAGAATAAAGCTTGTTTTTTGTTGAAAAGCGAGACCTCTGCTGAATAAAACCTGAAAGGCAGGCACTTGTGGTCAAAGTAACCAAAATCAATCAACACTTTTAGGTCGCGTGAACTCCATGATATACTTTGGAGTTTTCTAAACCCTGGCCCATTACATTTGTCCTTCATTATTACACCCCCAGAATACACTTGAGGTATGGTTACTCAAGGGTTGGGGTCTATTTTGGAGGGAGTGGGGGGGGGGGGTCAGGCGTCTCAGTGTCTCTGGGGGGAGTTGGAGACTCGTGGGATTTTCACTCCAAGAATTGGGTGAGGCATTCCAGTGAACAAGGTGGAGTGTGGGAGCAGGAGGGAACGCAGGTTCAGGATGGGTTTGGTGTGTTTAATAAATTAAATACTGGGGCACACAGGAGGCATTTGCACCGTCATTTTATTTTAATCTGTCTCCATGTGGGTCAGGGTTTCGTAAGGGGGAGAAGCCCACACCCCCAGCTCTCTATCCATATAGCAATAACATATGAAAAATACTAAATTGATCTGTGGTTATATGGTTGGGGGGGGTCAATTTGGTGGGGGAAAATATTTTTTGGGGGGAAATATTTTTGGGGGATATTTTGGGGGTGATATTTGGGTAGGAAATATTTTGGCGGAATATAATTGAGGGGGTAATAAAATTTGGGGGTGAATACATTTTGGGGAAATAAGCAGCTAGGGGGAAACCCAGCACAGGGGGGGTTGGACAGAAGCCAGTAGAGGGGGAGGGTCAGAACCCAGCAGAGGGGGAGGGGCATAACCCAGCAGAGAGGGAGGGGCAGAACCCAGCAAAGGAGGGGAGCAGAACCCAGCAGAGGTGGAGGGGAAGAACGCAGCAGAGTAGGGAGGGACAGAACCCAGCAGAGGTGGAGGGGCAGAAGCAAGCAGAGGGGGAAGCAAAACACAGCAGATGGAGGGGCAGAACCCAGCAGAGAAGGGGAGCAGAAACCAGTAGATGGGGAGGCAAAACACAGCAGGTGGGGCAGGACCCAGCAGAGTGAGGGGGAAGCAAAACAGAGAAAAGGAGTGGGGGGGTCACAGCAGGGGTAGCAAATCACAGCAGAGGGGGTGCAAAACTCAGCAGAGGGGGGGCAGAACTCAGCAGAGGGGGTGGCAGAACCCAGCAGAAGGAGGGGCAGAACCCAGCAGAGGTGGTGGCAGAAACCAGCAGAAGGAGGGCAGAACCCAGCAGAGCGGGAGCAGAACCGAGCAGGAGGAGTGGCAGAACCCAGCAGAGGGGGGGGGGCAGAACGCGGCAGAGGGGGTGGCATAACCCAGCAGACGGAGGCGCAGAACCCAGCAGAGGGGGCAGAACCCAGCAGAAGGGGGGGAGCCCAGCAGAGGGGCATAACACAGCAGAAGGGGGCAGAACTCAGCAGAGGGGGGGGGGGCAGAACCCAGTAGATGGAGGAGGAGAACCCAGCATAAGGGGGGAGAACTAAGCAGAGGGGGGCCACAACCCAGCAGAGGAGGGAGAGGGGGGCAGAACCCAGCAGAGGGGGGCAGAACCCAGTAGATGGAGGGGGAGAACACAGCAGAAGAGGGGAGAACCAAGCAGAGGGGGGGGCAGAACCCAGCAGAGGGGGGTGGCAGAACCCAGCAGAGGGGGGGCAGAACCCAGTAGATGGAAGGGAGAACCCAGCAGAGGGGGGGGCAGAACCCAGCAGAGTGGGGGGGGGCAGAAACAAGAAGGGGGGGCAGAACACAGCAGGGGGGGGGCAGAACCCAGTAGATGGAAGTGGGAAATCCAGCAGTGGGGTGGGCAGATCTCAGCAGATGGAGGGGTAGAGCAAAACCCAGCAGAGTGAGGGGGACAGATCCCAGCAGAGAGGTTGGGGGTTAGAACCCATCAGAGCGTTTACTCTATCTGGGCTTCTCAGTATTCTGTAAGTTTCAATTAGTTTTCACCTCATCATCCTCAACTCCAACGAGCCCATACCCAGAAACCTCGACCGCTCCCCGTATGACAAATCCTTCATTCCGTGAATCATTCTTGTGCACCTCCTCATGACCCTCTCCAGTGCACGCATATCTTCCTTTGATATGGATGCCACAACTGCTCACAATATTCCAAATGGGGTCTGAAATTAATCCCACTGCCCCTGCTCTCCCGATAGCACTCTATGAATGACCAAACTAATCGGTCTTCCACACTCTCTCACCGTAGCCCTGGATCAATCTCCAAGCCAATCCAACAGGACCTCTTGTCCCAGTAATCCTGCATCAAGGCCAATCTAATCACACAGAGCCGCATTCCACTGTAGCTTTATCGCAAGCCCAAACTAAGGCACACACACCCAGCTGACCGGGCATTGGGGAGTCACACACACACACACAGATGATCGGCCATGGGGAAAGCACACACACCAGCTGGTCGGCCATTGGGGGGGAGTCACAAACTCCCACCTGATCGACCATGGGGGTGGCACACACACCAGCTGATCGGATGTGGGTGAGGCACATACACCCAGCTGGGTGAAGCACACATACACAGCTGATCGGATGTGGGTGAGGCACATACACCCAGCTGGTCGACCATGGGGGAAGCACACTTACACAGCTGATCTGCCGGAGGGGTGCACACACCCATACCCAACTGATCGGCCGTGGGCGAATCACACGTACACCCAACTGTTCCACCATGGGGGTTGTCACACACACACACAGCTCATCGGCCATGGGGGAGGCATACATACCCAGCTGATCAGCCATGATAGGAATCCCACACATCCTGCTGAATGGTCATGTGGGAATCATGCAGCCCCAGCTGATCGCCCATGTGGGAATCATTCAGAACCAGCTGATCTGTCGTCTAGGAATCACAGACCAGCTGATGGGCCTTAGGAGAATCACACACACCTATCTGATCACCAATGGGGGAATTATTCATGCCCAACTTGTGCCTGACGCCGTTCCTATTCTTCCTCCTCCCAGCCGCCAGGCGCCGCTACAGATCCCCATGCGGAGGCTGCTGCTCGTCCCGGTGTCACTTCCTGGCCCAGCACCCCCGGCCCAGCCGCTCAAACACACAAAACGTAAGATGGCCGCCGACCACCTCCAAAGGTAACACAAGGTGGCATTAGGATGAGTTCAGGGCGAGGCTGGCTGGTGATGGGCAGTTTCACCGGCACTGGCAGGAGAGAGATGCCGTGTGGGTGGGCTTTCCTCTCATGATTTAATTAATTGAAGTATTGGACCAAAGGGAAATTTCAGCACATTCTTCAACTGCTGTCTGAATTGAGTCTGTGTCACGGCGTAAATCGCAGTGTTTGTGCAGCAACTCAAGAGCTGCAACATGAAGCCCAATTCCATAACATAATAATCTAACCATACAGAGTAATTCCCCAGATACCACATTCGGCTCCACATAGAATAAACCATTAACATTGACCATAACAGGATGAAATTGGCCGAGATAATAAAAAGCAAAATGATGGATTTCCTCCGACTCTCCATCTCTGGGTCTCTGGGACTGTCCCCACTGCTGTGAGCCCGGAGTCTCCTGCGGGCCCTGCTGCTCAGGACAATGTGTCTGACGGTGAAAACATTGAGCAGCAGAATCAGGGCGAATGGCACACACGGAGTTAGAATGTGGTGGAGGAACTCGATTGTTACCCAGACAGGAGAAAACTTAACATCATCTGTGAGAGCACAAAATCCGGGGTCGTTCTTCAGCCAATACCGACCTGTGAACATAAAATACCAGAAAATGTTCTTCAAACAGCTCAGCACAGTCACTGTTCCCAGAACCACAGCCGCCGTTTTCTCGCTGCAATATTTACTTTTCAGCTTTGAGCAACAAATGGCCACAAATCGATCAAAGGTGAAAGCGACGGTGAACCAGACAGAACAGTCAGTGGCTGCATAAAGCAGGACGGCGTGGATATTACACACGGGGATGGACCGCAGGAAATTAAACTGTTCATCAAAGACAATGGGAATGTGTCTCAATATCAGGTCGAAAATAACGACCAGTAGATCCCCCACTGCCATCGCCACCAGGTAACAAGTGACACATTTGGAAAGTCCACAGTTTTTCCTCTTCATGATCACAATTGTGATGATGTTCACTGAGAGGAAAGGAAATAAACAATGAAATGATACATCAGGCCAAGGAAGACATTACCAGTGTGATTGAGGTGGTGTTAATAAAATAAAACAAATACACACACTCACAGACTCAGAGACACGAACACACACACTCACATTCCCAGAGAGACACAAATACACACTCTCACAGGCACGAATAAACAAACACAAAGACACAGAGACACTAACACAAACACTCACATTCCCAGAGAGACACAAATACACACACTCACAGACACGAATAAACAAACACACAGACACAGATACACTAACACGCACACTCACAGACACACACAAAGACACAAATGCTCACACTGACAGACACAGTGACACAAACACACACACTCACAGAGCGTCATGAATGCACGCACTCACAAATACACAGAAACACGAAGACTCACAGAGACAGAGACACACATATATACTCACAGACATACAGAGACATAAATACACACACTCACAGAGACACAGATACACCAATACTCACACTCTGAGACACACAGAGAGACGAAAACAAACACTCACAGACACATATACACTACAACACACAATCACAGACACACAAAGGCACTACAGACACATATACACTACTACACACACTCACAGACACAGAGAGACAGTTATAAGCACACTCACTTCCACACCCAGATGCACTAATACACACACTCACAGACACGCACATAAACACCAGTACACACACTCACAGATACAGAGACACTAATACATACGCTCATAGACACATATACACTGATAAACACACTCACAGACACATACAGAGTCACTAATACACACTCACAGACACACAGAGACACAAACATACACACTCACAGACACAGAGAGAGTTTAATGCACACACTCACAGTCACACAAAGACACTAATGCACCCACTTAAAGACACACACAGACACAAATACACACACTCACAGACACACAGGGGCACAAATACACACACTCACAGAGAAACAGAGAGACGAATGCACATACTCACGGACACACAGAGACACAAAAGCACACACTCACAAACACACAGAGAGACACCAATACACACTCACAGGCCCACAGGGACAGTAATACACACACTCACAGACACACAGAGACAATACTAGATACACTCACACACACAGAGACACAAATACACACGCTCACAAACACACAGACACGAATACACACTCACAGACACACAGATGCACTAATAGATACACTCACAGACACAGAGACACAATTACAGGCACTCACAAACACAGTGAGGCACTAATGCACAGTCACAGACACAGCGACACAAATACATACACTCACAAACACACAGAGACACGAATACACACTCACATAAACACACAGAGACACTAATACGCACACTCACAGACACAGAGGTACAAATACACACACTCAAAAACACATAGGCTCGAATGCACACACTCACAGACACAGCGACAGACATACACACACTCACAGACACACATAAATACTAATAAACACTGAGATAAACACACAGAGACACTAATAGAAACAGTCACAGACACAGACACAAATGCACACACTCACAAACACACAGAAATACTAATACACACTCACATAAACACACAGAGTTGCTAATAGATACACTCACAGACACAGAGGCACAACTACACACACTAACAAACACACAGACACCAATACAGACACTCACTGTCACAGCGACAGAAATACACACACTCACAGACACACATAAACTAATACACACTCACATAAACACACAGAGACACCAATAGATACACTCACAGACACAGAGAAACACATGCATACACTCACAAACACACAGACACGAATATACGCACTCACAGCGACAGAAATACACACACTCACAGACACACATAAACACTAATGCACACTGACATAAAGCCACAGAGACGCTAATAGATATACTCACAGACACTGCGACAGAAATACACACACTCACAAACACACAGCGACACTAATACACACTCACATAAACACACAGAGTCACTAAGAGATACACTCACAGTTACAGAGGCACAAATACACACACTCACAGGCACATAGGCTCGAATACAGACACTCACAGACACAGCGACAGAAATACACACACTCACAGACACATAACTACTAAGAACCACTCACATAAACGCACAGAGACACTGATAGAACCAGTCAAAGACACATACACAAATGCACACACTCACAAACACACAGCGACACTAATACACACTCACATAAACACACAGAGTCACTTATGGATACACTCACAGACACAGAGACACAAATGCACACACTCACAAACACACAGACATGAATACACACACACACAGTCACAGCGGCAGAAATGCACACTCACAGACACACATAAACACTAATTCACACTGCCATAAACACACAGAGAAACTAATAGATACACTCACAAACACAGAGGCACAAATACACACACTCACAAACACACAGACACGAATACACACACTCACAGTCACAGCGTTAGAAATACACACTCTCACAGACACACATAAACATTAATACACACTCACATAAACACACAGAGTCACTAATAGATACACTCACAGACACACAGACGCACTAATAGATAAACTCACAGACACACAATTATATGCACTCAAAAACACACAGAGATGCACGCATACACAGTCGCAGACACAGCGACAGAAATACACACACAGACAGACAGAAACACTAATACACATTCACATAAACACACAGAGACACTAATAAGCGAGGGACACACAGAGAGCGAGGAACACACAGAGAGCGAGGGACACACAGAGAGCGAGGGACACGCACAGAGAGCGAGGGACACACAGAGAGCGATGGCACAGAAAACGAGGGGTGCACAGAGAGTGAGGGACACACAGAGAGCGAGGGACACACAGAGAGCGAGGGACGCACAGAGAGCGAGGGACACACAGAGACACACAGAGGGCGAGGGACACCAGAGAGCGAGGGACACACAGAGAGCGAGGGACACACAGAGAGCAGGGGACGCACAGAGAGCGAGGGACACACAGAGAGCGAGGCACATAGTGAGCAAGGGACACACAGAGAGCGAGGGACACAGAGAGCGAGGGGTGCACAGAGAGCGAGGGACACACAAAGAACGAGGAACACACAGAGAACGAGGGACACACAGAGAGCGAGGGACACACAGAGAGCGAGGGACACAAAGAGATTGGGAGGCAAAGAGAGCGAGGGACACACAAAGAGCGAGGGACAAAGAGAGCGAGGGGTGCACAGAGAGCGAGGGACACACAGAGAGCAAGGGAGACACAGAGAGCGAGGGACACGCAGAGAGCGGGGGACACACACAGAGCGAGGAACACACACAGAGAGCGAGGGACACACACAGAGAGCGAGGGACACACACAGAGAGCGAGGGACACACAGAGAACGAGGGACACACAGAGAGCGAGAGACACACAGAGAGTGCGGGACACACACAGAGAGCGAGGGACACACACAGAGAGCGAGGGACACACACAGAGAGCGAGGGACACACACAGAGAGCGAGGGACACACACAGAGAGCGAGGGACACACACAGAGAGCGAGGGACACACACAGAGAGCGAGGGACACACACAGAGAGCGAGGTACACATTGAGAGCGAGGGACACACAGAGAGCGAGGGACACACAGAGCGAGGGACACACACAGAGAGCGAGGGACACACACAGAGAGCGAGGGACACACACAGAGAGCGAGGGACACACACAGTTCAAGGGAGACACACAGAGAGCGAGGGATACACAGGGAGCGAGGGACACACACAGAGAGCGAGGGACACACACAGAGCGCGAGGGACACACACAGAGAGCGAGGGCCACACAGAGAGCGAGGTACACACAGAGAGCGAGGAACACACACAGAGAGCGAGGGTCACACAGAGAGCGAGCGACACACAGAGAGCGAGGGACACACAGAGAGCGAGGGACACACAGAGAGCGAGGGACACACAGAGAGCGAGGGACACACAGAGAGCGAGGGAAACACAGAGAGCGAGGGACACACAGAGAGCAAGGGACACACAGAGCGTGGGACACACAGAGATCGAGGGACACACAGAGGTCGAGGAACACAGAGAGCGAGGGACACACAGAGAGCGAGGGACACACAGAGAGCGAGGGACACACAGAGAGCGAGGGACACACAGAGAGCAAGGGACACACACAGAGCGTGGGACACACAGAGATCGAGGGACGCACAGAGAGAGTGACGCACAGAGCGAGGGACGCAGAGCGACCGACACAGAGAACGAGGGACACATAGAGCGAGGCACACAGAGAGCGAGGGACACAGAGAGTGAGGGACACAGAGAGCGAGGGGTGCACAGAGAGCGAGGGACACACACAGAGAGCGAGGGACACACAGGGAGCGAGGGACACACAGAGAGCGAGGGACACACAGAGAGCGAGGGACGCACAGAGAGCGAGGGACACACAGAGGTAGAGGAACACAGAGAGCGAGGGGTGCACAGAGAGCGAGGGACACACACAGGGAGTGAGGGACGCACAGAGAGCGAGGGACAGACAGAGAGTGAGAGGCACACAGAGAGTGAGAGGCACACAGAGAGTGAGGGACACACAGAGAGCGAGGGACACACAGAGCGTGAGGGACACACAGAGAGCGAGGGACACACAGAGAGCGAGGGACACACAGAGCGAGGGGCACCCTAAGAGCGAGGGACACAGAGAGCGAGGGACACACACAGAGCGAGGGACACACACAGAGCTGGGACACACAGAGAGCGAGGGACACACAGAGAGCGATGGACAGACACAGAGAGCGAGGGACACACAGTGCGAGGGACACACACAGAGAGTGAGGGACACACAGAGACTGAGAGACACACAGAGAGTGAGGGACACACAGAGAGCGAGGGACACACAGAGAGCGAGGAACACACACAGAGAGTGAGGGACACACAGAGAGCGAGGGACACACAGAGAGCGAGGAACACACACAGAGAGTGAGGGAAACACACAGAGAGCGAGGGACACACACAGAGAGCGAGGGACACACACAGAGATCGAGGGACACATACAGAGAGCGAGGGACACACAGAGAGCGAGGGACACACACAGAAAGCGAGAGACACACAGAGAGTTGGGACACACAGAGAGCGAGGCGCACACAGAGATCGAGGGACACACAGGGAGCTGGGACACACAGAGAGCGAGGGACACACAGAGAGTGAGGGACACACATAGAGCGAGGGACACACAGAGAGTGAGGGACACATAGAGAGCGAGGGACACACAGAGCGAGGGGCACCCAGAAAGCGAGGGACACAGAGAGCGAGGGACAAACAGAGAGCGAGGAACACACACAGAGAGCGAGGGACACACAGTGAGCGAGGGACACACAGAGAGCTGGGACACACAGAGAGCGAGGGACACACAGAGAGCGAGGGACACACACAGAAAGCGAGGGACACACACAGAGAGCAAGGAACACACAGAGAGTGAGGGACACACAGAGAGCGAGGTACACACAGAGAGCGAGGGACACACAGAGAGCGAGGGACACACAGAGAGCGAGGGACACACAGAGAGCGAGGAACACACAGAGAGCGAGGGACACACAGAGAGCGAGGGACACGCACAGAGAGCGAGGGACACACAGAGAGCGATGGCACAGAAAACGAGGGGTGCACAGAGAGTGAGGGACACACAGAGAGCGAGGGACACACAGAGAGCGAGGGACGCACAGAGAGCGAGGGACACACAGAGAGCGAGGCACATAGTGAGCAAGGGACACACAGAGAGCGAGGGACACAGAGAGCGAGGGGTGCACAGAGAGCGAGGGGCACATACAGAGAGCGAGGGACACACAGAGAGCGAAGAACACACACAGAGAGCGAGGGACACACACAGAGAGCGAGGTACACACAGAGTGCGAGGGACACACAGAGAGCAAGGGATACACAGAGAGCGAGGGACACGCAGAGAGCGGGGGACACACACAGAGCGAGGAACACACACAGAGAGCGAGGGACACACACAGAGAGCGAGGGACACACCCAGTTCAAGGGACACACACACAGAGCGAGGGAAACACAGAGAGCGAGAGACACACAGAGAGTGAGGGACACACAGAGAGCGAGGGACACACAGAGAGCGACGAACACACACAGAGAGTGAGGGACACACACAGAGAGCGAGGGCCACACAGAGAGCGAGGGACACACAGAGAGCGAGGAACACACACAGAGAGCGAGGGTCACACAGAGAGCGAGCGACACACAGAGAGCGAGGGACACACAGAGTGCGAGGGACACACAGAGAGCGAGGTACACACAGAGAGCGAGGTACACACAGAGAGCGAGGGACGCACAGAGAGCGAGGGACACACAGAGGTCGAGGAACACAGAGAGCGAGGGGTGCACAGAGAGCGAGGGACACACACAGGGAGTGAGGGACGCACAGAGAGCTCGGGACACACAGAGAGCGAGGGCACAGAGAGCGAGGGGTGCACAGAGAGCGAGGGACACACACAGAGAGCGAGGGATGCACACAGAGAGCGAGGGACACACAGAGAGCGAGGGACACACAGAGAGTGAGAGGCACACAGAGAGTGAGAGGCACACAGAGAGTGAGGGACACACAGAGAGCGAGGGACACACAGAGAGCGAGGGACACACAGAGAGCGAGGGACACACAGAGCGAGGGGCACCCTTAGAGCGAGGGACACAGAGAGCGAGGGACACACACAGAGCGAGGGACACACAGAGAGCTGGGACACACAGAGAGCGAGGGACACACAGAGAGCGAGGGACAGACACAGAGAGCGAGGGACACACACAGTGCGAGGGACACACACAGAGAGCGAGGGACACACAGAGACCAAGAGACACACAGAGTGAGGGACACACAGAGAGCGAGGGACACACAGAGAGCGAGGAACACACACAGAGAGTGCGGGACACACAGTGGGCGAGGGACACACAGAGAGCGAGGAACACACACAGAGAGTGAGGGACACACACAGAGAGCGAGGGACACACACAGAGAGCGAGGGACACACACAGAGATCGAGGGACACATACAGAGAGCGAGGGACACACAGAGAGCGAGGGACACACAGATTGAGGGACACACAGAGAGCGAGGGACACACAGAGAGCGAGGGACACACAGAGAGCGAGGGACACACAGAGATCGAGGGTCGCACAGAGAGAGGGACGCACAGAGCGAGGGACACAGAGCGAGGGACACAGAGAGCGAGGGACACATAGAGCGAGGCACACAGAGAGCGAGGGACACAGAGAGCGAGGGACACAGAGAGCGACGGACACACAGAGAGCGAGGGACACACACAGCGAGCAAGAGACACACAGAGAGCGAGGGACACACAGAGAACGAGGGACACGCACAGTGAGCGAGGGACACACAGAGGGCGAGGGACACAGAGAGCGAGGGGTGCACAGAGAGCGAGGGACACACACAGAGAGCGAGGGATGCACAGAGAGCTAGGGACACACAAGGAGCGAGGAAGACACACAGAGAGTGATGGTCACACAGAGCGCGAGGGACACAGAGAGTGAGGGGTGCACAGAGAGCGAGGGACACGCACAGAGCGAGGGACACACAGAGAGCGAGGGACGCAGAGAGAGCGAGTGGCGCACAGAGAGCGAGGGACGCACAGAGAGCGAGGGACGCACCGAGAGCGAGGGACGCACAGAGAGTGAGGGATGCACAGAACGAGGGACACACAGAGAGCGAGGGACACAGAGAGAGCGAGGGACACACAGAGCGAGGGACACACAGAGAGCAAAGGACACTCACAGAGCGTGGGACACACAGAGATCGAGGGACGCACACAGAGAGGGACGCACCGAGCGAGGGACACAGAGTGAGGGACACAGAGAGCGAGGGACACATAGAGCGAGGCACACAGCGAGCGAGGGACACAGAGAGCGAGGGGTGCACGGAGAGCGAGGGACACACACAGAGACCGAGGGACACACAGAGAGCGAGGGACACACAGAGAGCGAGGGACACACAGAGAGCGAAGGACGCACAGAGAGCGAGGGACGCACAGAGGGCGAGGGACACAAAGAGCGAGGGGTGCACAGAGAGCGAGGGACACACACAGAGAGCGAGGGACGCACAGAGAGCTAGGGACACACAAGGAGCGAGGAACACACACAGAGAGTGAGGGGTGCACAGAGAGCGAGGGACGCACAGAGAGCGAGGTACGCACAGAACGAGGGACACACGGAGAACGAGGGACACACAGAGAGCGAGGGCACAGAGAGCGAGGGACACACACAGAGAGTGAGGGACGCACAGAGAGTGAGAGGCACACAGAGAGTGAGAGGCACACAAAGAGTGAGGGACACACAGAGCGAGGGACACACAGAGAGCGAGGGACACACAGAGAGCGAGGGACACACAGAGCGAGGGGCACCCTTAGAGCGAGGGACACAGAGAGCGAGGGACACACACAGAGCGAGGGACACACAGAGAGCTGGGACACACAGAGAGCGAGGGACACACAGAGAGCGAGGGACAGACACAGAGAGCGAGGGACACACACAGTGCGAGGGACACACACAGAGAGCGAAGGACACACAGAGACCGAGAGACACACAGAGTGAGGGACACACAGAGAGCGAGGGACACACAGAGAGCGAGGAACACACACACAGAGTGAGGGACACACAGTGGGCGAGGGACACACAGAGCGCGAGGAACACACACAGAGAGTGAGGGACACACACAGAGAGCGAGGGACACACACAGAGAGCGAGGGACACACACAGAGATCGAGGGACACATACAGAGAGCGAGGGACACACAGAGAGCGAGGGACACACAGAGTGAGGGACACACAGAGAGCGAGGGACACACAGAGAGCGAGGGACACACAGAGAGCGAGGGACACACAGAGAGCAAAGGACACACACAGAGCGTGGGACACACAGAGATCGAGGGTCGCACAGAGAGAGGGACGCACAGAGCGAGGGACACAGAGCGAGGGACACAGAGAGCGAGCGACACATAGAGCGAGGCAACAGAGAGCGAGGGACACAGAGAGCGAGGGACACAGAGAGCGAGGGACACACAGAGAGCGAGGGACACACACAGCGAGCAAGAGACACACAGAGAGCGAGGGACACACAGAGAACGAGGGACACGCACAGTGAGCGAGGGACACACAGAGGGCGAGGGACACAGAGAGCGAGGGGTGCACAGAGAGCGAGGGACACACACAGAGAGCGAGGGACGCACAGAGAGCTAGGGACACACAAGGAGCGAGGAAGACACACAGAGAATGATGGACACACAGAGCGCGAGGGACACAGAGAGTGAGGGGTGCACAGAGAGCGAGGGACACGCACAGAGCGAGGGACACACAGAGAGCGAGGGACGCAGAGAGAGCGAGTGGCGCACAGAGAGCGAGGGACGAACAGAGAGCGAGGGACGCACCGAGAGCGAGGGACGCACAGAGAGCGAGGGACGCACAGAACGAGGGACACACAGAGAGCGAGGGACACAGAGAGAGCGAGGGACACACAGAGCGAGGGACACACAGAGAGCGAGGGACACACAGAGAGCGAGGGACACACAGAGAGCAAGGGACACACAGAGAGCAAAGGACACTCACAGAGCGTGGGACACACAGAGATCGAGGGACGCACAGAGAGAGGGACGCACCGAGCGAGGGACACAGAGTGAGGGACACAGAGAGCGAGGGACACATAGAGCAAGGCACACAGAGAGCGAGGGACACAGAGAGCGAGGGGTGCACGGAGAGCGAGGGACACACACAGAGACCGAGGGACACACAGAGAGCGAGGGACACACAGAGAGCGAGGGACACACAGAGAGCGAAGGACGCACAGAGAGCGAGGGACACACAGAGGGCGAGGGACACAAAGAGAGAGGGGTGCACAGAGAGCGAGGCACACACACAGAGAGCAAGGGACGCACAGAGAGCTAGGGACACACAAGGAGCGAGGAACACACACAGAGAGTGAGGGACACACAGAGCGCGAGGGTCACAGAGAGTGAGGGGTGCACAGAGAGCGAGGGACACGCACAGAGCGAGGGTCACACAGAGAGCGAGGGACGCAGAGAGATCGAGTGGCGCACAGAGATCGAGTGGCGCACAGAGAGCGAGGTACGCACAGAACGAGGGACACACGGAGAACGAGGGACACACAGAGAGCGAGGGACGCAGAGAGAGCGAGGGACGCACAGAGAGCGAGGGACACACAGAGAGCGAGGGACGCAGAGAGACCGAGTGGCGCACAGAGAGCTAGGGACACACGGAGAACGAGGGACACACAGAGAGCGAGGGACGCAGAGAGAGCGAGTGGCGCACAGAGAGCGTGGGACGCACAGAGAGCGAGGGACACACCAGAGAGCGAGGGATGCACAGAGAGCGAGGGACGCTCAGAGAGCGAGGGACACACAGAGAGCGAGGGACACACAGAGAGCGGGGGACACTCAGAGAGCGAGGGACACACTGAGAGCGAGGGACACACAGAGAGCGAGGAACACACAGAGCGAGGGACACACAGAGCGAGGGACACACAGAGAGCGAGGGACACATAGAGAGCGAGGGACACATAGAGAGCGAGGGACACATAGAGAGCGAGGGACACACTGAGAGCGAGGGACACACTGAGAGCGAGGGACACACCATGAGCGAGGGACACACAGAGAGCGAGGGACACACAGAGATCGAGGGACGCACAGAGAGCGGGGGATGCACAGAGAGCGAGGGACGCACAGAGAGCGAGGGACGCACAGAGAGCGAGGGACAAACAGAGTGCGAGGGACAAACAGAGAGCGAGGGACACACAGAGAGCGAGGGACACACAGAGAGCGATGGACACACAGAGAGCGAGGGACACACAGAGAGCGAGGGACGCACAGAGAGCGAAGGACACATAGAGAGCGAGGGACACATAGGGAGCGAGGGACACATAGTGAGCGAGGGACACACAGAGAGCGAGGGACGCAGAGAGAGCGAGGGACGCACAGAGAGCGAGGGACACACAGAGAGCGAGGGACGCAGAGAGAGCGAGTGGCGCACAGAGAGCGTGGGACGCACAGAGAGCGTGGGATGCACAGAGAGCGAGGGACACACCAGAGAGCGAGGGATGCACAGAGAGCGAGGGACGCTCAGAGAGCGAGGGACACACAGAGAGCGAGGGACACACAGAGAGCGGGAGACACTCAGAGAGCGAGGGACACACTGAGAGCGAGGGACACACAGAGAGCGAGGAACACACAGAGCGAGGGACACACAGAGCGAGGGACACACAGAGAGCGAGGGACACATAGAGAGCGAGGGACACATAGAGAGCGAGGGACACATAGAGAGCGAGGGACACACTGAGAGCGAGGGACACACTGAGAGCGAGGGACACACCATGAGCGAGGGACACACAGAGAGCGAGGGACACACAGAGATCGAGGTACGCACAGAGAGCGGGGGATGCACAGAGAGCGAGGGACGCACAGAGAGCGAGGGACGCACAGAGAGCGAGGGACAAACAGAGTGCGAGGGACAAACAGAGAGCGAGGGACACACAGAGAGCGAGGGACACACAGAGAGCGAGGGACACACAGAGAGCGAGGGACACACAGAGAGCCAGGGACGCACAGAGAGCGAGGGACACATAGAGAGCGAGGGACACATAGGGAGCGAGGGACACATAGTGAGCGAGGGACACACTGAGAGCGAGGGACACACCGTGAGCGAGGAACACACTGAGAGCGAGGGACACACAGAGAGCGAGGGACACACAGAGAGCGAGGGATGCACAGAGAGCGAGGGACGCACAGAGAGTGAGGGGTACACAGAGAGTGAGGGGTACACAGACAGTGAGGGGTACACAGAGAGCGAGGGACACAGCTAGAGCGAGTGACACAGCGAGACCGAGGGACACAGCGAGAGCGACGACACAGCAAGAGCGAGGGACACAGCGAGAGCGAGAGGCACAGCGAGAGAAGGAGAGAGAGAGATAGAGTGATAGAAAGTGAGAGAGATGTACACAGTGAGCGAGAGTGGGACAAAGAGAGAGAGGGATAGAGATAGAGGGACAGGGAGAGAGGGGGACAGAGAGAGGGGGGAACTTTTTGGGAGAGGGCGACAGAGAGAGTGACACAGAGAGAAAGAGGTAGACAGTGAAAGAGAGGGATAGAGTGAGAGGACACTTTGAGAGCAACAGGGACACAGAGGGAGAGAGGGACAGAGAGAGGTGGGCACACGGAGAGAGTGAGGGACACACACAGAGAAAGAGGTACACAGCGGGTCAGGATCTGAGGTTTCGGGGACGTGAGTGGGTCAGGATGTGAGGGATAGGGGACATGAGGGTGTGATGGTGTGAGGGTGCCAGGACGTGAGGCAGTCAGGACATTAGGGTTATCAAACTGACCGTTTTCATTCAATCCAAATTGTTTCTTTATAAATTCTAATCTCAGGAATTGACATCAGAAGATTTCAGTGAAAAATCTGTCCGTGACCAACAAGTAAAATATGAAGTGAAACTTTGCAATGAGCTTTGTTTGTCTGGCCAGGAATCTTCTCTCTAAATGGAAGCAGAAATGAAGTTGTGTTTAACTCACATTCTGTGATTTCTTGCTGGTTTTTACTCATTCTATGGAAAGCCTTCCTAAGGCGACAGACGAATGGTCATTCCCAACATGTCAGAAATTCAGAGGGAACAAATGTTAAACAAAGACAGAAATAAGGACAGGACATTGCTGAATCTGTGGCTGTCTGCTGAATTAACATAACCATGGACAGGACAAGTGTTACCTTTGCAGACACAGGAAACACACCGAGGGGGACATTCCTGACAGAAAGTCGGGGGTGGGGACTGCACACAGGTCACTGAGGAGATCTCTAATCCAAACTGTTTCTAATCATTTCCCAATTCTATTTTAAATTATGATTCAATCCTATTGGGAGGGGAGTGAGTGAGAGAGAGATATGGCAGATGCACTATAACATGGATAAATGTGAGGTTATGCACTTGGGTAGAAAAAATAAGAACGTCCCTGTCTAATAATTACATTTAATCCAATTTTTTCCGGCCTGCTCAGTGAACAACACTGGTGTGGGGAAGGCCAAGGTTTAGCTGAAGTCACATTCTGTGTGTGTGGGGCTGAGCAGCAAGGAGATCAGCATCTCTTGTCACTCATTTACATGTCAATAGAGAGCTGTCCTCTGAGACAGACATTCCACACATGGCAGAGACTAGGGGTGGAGTCTGCTCACAGCTCACTGAGGATATATCTGTGTCTGAGGCACTTCAGTTCACAAACCAAAAACCCACGACACTGAAAACATTACCCCTCTCTTCAGTGTGTGTGTGTGTGTGTGTGTCGCTGGGTGTGTCAATCTGTCTGTTTTGAGCTGTGCATTTTGGGTGTTGACATGTTGCTGATTGGCTCGAGATTAGAAATGTTGGACTCCTGTTGTGCTGTTTTGTATATTTTTTTAAAATGTCCCTGTTATTGTCTTTATCACCAATTTTATCTCCTTTTTTTCTCCAGAGGCATCTTTATTTGGAAAACTGGAAGGAGGTCGGGAATCCTGTGAGGAGGACGAGGGAGTGTGAATTCTTCCCGAGGGAGCGCTGGCTGAGGCCTGTTCCGCAGGCTTCACCCGGGTTATTACCCTGACTGAGGTTTAATTTTAATATTGGAGGGATCAAAGAGAGTGAGGGAGGGAGACATAAATATGTATAAGAGGTACAGAGAGACAGCAAGAAACACAAGAGAAGGGGATTTTCATAGTAACTTCATTGCAGTATTAATGTAAGCCTAATTGTGATAATAAAAAGATTTTGAGTATTAATTGTCTCTCAATCTTTTTTAACCTCTGGTTGAAAGCTGTGACTTATTTGTATTCGGATGTTGCTGAGGAGTTGTAAAACTGAAAAGGGAACCCTGGGCTCTCGCTGTATTAAATAGTTTCAATCTTTTCCAGTTGTTTAGTTAACTTTCTCCCTCTTTTTCCCAGGAATTTGAATTTTGAAAGACTGCAATGTGAGCAGGAATCTTTGGACAACGCCCTACAGTAAACACTGCCAACATAAACTGTACTCTGCAGGAAAACAGAGTCTATGTAAACAGTGTCCTGCAGTAAACAGTGTCTATGTAAACCGTTCACTGCTGTCAGAGTGTCTATGTGAAGAGTGCCCTACAGTAAACAGTTTTTGAAAACCGTACCCTGCTGTAATAAGAGTCTGTGTAAACAGTACAACACAGTAAGCAGTGTTTATGTAAACCCGATACTGTTGTAAACAGAGTCTATGTCAACAATGCACTACAGAAAACATTGTTTAGATACACCGTGCACTGCTGTAACCGGAGTCTATGTCAACAGTGCGCTACAGTAAACAGTGTTTATGTAAACCGTAGGCTGCTGTAAACGGAGTCTAAGTAAACAGTGCCCTCCAGTAAACAGTGTTTATGTAAATCGTACGCTGCTATAAACAGAGTTTATGTAAACAGTGCGCTACAATAAACAGTGTTTATGTAAACCGTAGGCTGCTGTAAACGGAGTCTAAGTAAACAGTGCCTTCCAGTAAACAGTGTTTATGTAAATCGTAACTGTTATAAACAGGGTCTACGCAAACAGTGCCCTACAGTAAACAGTATTGAAACAGTGCCATACAGTAAGCAGAGTCTATATAAAGAGTCCCAAACAGTAACTAGTATTTAATCAATGCCCTACAGTAAACAGTCTAAATAAACAGTGCCAACATAAACAGTGCTGATGTGAACCGTCCACTGATGTAAACGGTGTCAAGATGAACAGAGCCCTACGGTAAACAGGGTTTACGTTATCCGTACACTGCTGCAAACCGAGCATTTTTAATCAGTGATCTACTGGAAACAGTTGTTGTGTAAAAGGTACACTGCTGTATTGAACAGTGCTCCAAAAGCTAGTCATTTGAAACAAAGCTGTTGAACTTCTTACTCTGCTCATCCCAGTCCAACGCCGGCATCTCCACATTATGTAAACAGTGCCCTAGAGTAAACAGTGTGTATGTAAAATGTACACTGCTGTAAGGAAAGTCAGTGAAAACAGTGCCTTATAGTAAACAGAGAAATTAAACCGTACACTACTGGAAACAGTCTATGTAAAAGTACCCTCCAGTAAACAGTATTTAAACAGCACCATGCAGTAAACAGAGTGAAAGTAGTCCTTACATTAATGTAAACAGGCCCTTTGTAAACTGTGCCTTGTACTAAACAGTGTTAATGTAAACCGTACACTGCTGTAAAATGAGTCTGTGTAATCAGTGCCCAGCAGTAAACAATGTTTCTGTAAATCGTACTCTGCTGTAAACAATGTCTGTGTAATCAGTGGACTACACTAAACAGTGTTAATGTAAACCGTACACTGCTGCAAACAATGCCTTACAGTAAACAGTGTTAATGTAAACCGTACACTGTTGTAAACATTCTATGCAAACAGTGCCTAAAGTAAACATAGTCAATTTAAACAGTGCCCTACAGTAAACAATGTTTCAACCGGACATTGCTGTAAACAGAGTCTATCTGAACCGGACCTGCAGTGAAAAGTGTTTATGTGAACTGTACATTGTTGTAAACATAGTCTATGTCAACAGCGCACTACAGTAAACAGTGTGTATGTAAACCGTACACTGCTGTAAAGTCGACGTAAACAGTGCCCTACAGTAAACGGTGTTTATGTAAACCGTACACTGCTATGAATAGTATATGCAAGAAGTGCATACTGTAAACAGTGTTTATGTGAACCGCACCCTACTGTAAAAAGAGTCTGTGTAAACAGTGCCATACAAGATTGCTGAGCATACAACTGTATTGGGTAGGATCACGAACAGCGAAGAGTCAGAATACTGGACGGAGAGAGAACCTAGTGGTGTGGTTTAACGACAATAATCTCACCCTGAGTTTCAGCTAAACTGAAAAGCTGGTTATTGACTTCAGGAAGTGAAGTATTTTATACACCCCTCTCTGCATCAACGAAGCCGTGGTGGAGATGGTTGACAGCTTCAAACTATTAGGTGTGCACATACAGAACATATGTCCTGGTCCACGCTAAGACCAAGAAAGCACTACAGCGCCTATACTTCCTCAGGAAACTAAGAAAAATCGGCATGTCCACACTGACTCTTACCGATTTTAGTAGATGCACCAGAGAAAGCATCCTATCTGGCAGCAGCATAGCCTGGTATAGCAAATACTCGACCTAAGTCCGTAAGAAACTAAAGACAGTCGTGAACATATCCAGTCCATCACACGAACTCACCTCCCATCCATTGACTCTGTCTACACCTACCGCTGCCGTGAAAGTGGACAGCAGAATCAAAGACCCCTCCCACCCGGCCTACTCACACTTGCAACCTCGTTCATCTGGCAGGAGATACAGAAGTCTGAGAACATGCACGAACAGATTCAAAAACAGCTTCATTCCCGCTGTTACCAGACTCCTAAACGAACCGGACTGGTCTGATCTATTTGCACGCTTCTCCACTGAGTAATACGACACCTGTGTGCTTCACCCGATGCCAGTGCCTATCTATTTACATGGTGCATTTTATGTTTACCCTATGTATTTTCTTTTCATTTACAGAATAATCGGTCAGAACTGTACGCAGAACAATGCGGGTCACTGTACCCCGGTACACGTCACAATAAGCCATTCCAATCCATTCCAGCTCTGCCCAATAACCAAAAGCCTGGGTTCCAGGATGTGCACGACTGCTGCAGTCATGGATAAAGAAAAATCTTAGGTTGAAGGACAACAAAAATTCTAGGACCAGAGATGCAATTAGGCATTGCAAAAGCTTGGGCGAATGCAATTTTGTTTGGATTAAGGAGATTCCCTGAGGAGTTACTTATCACACTTTGTCAATTGTTCACCACTTAAATGGAGGAAATGTGCATTAAGAATATTTTCTTCATGGATTATCTCATTTTTGAATTTAAGACGCGGATGTTTACTCAAGCAAATTAATGAATCCATTTTGTGTTTTTCACGTGACACACTGTACCCCATATCTGCAAGAACACTCAAGACGTTCTACACCATCCAGGACCAAGCATCCCGCTTGATTGCTCCCCCTTCCAGAAACATTGAATCCCTCAACTGCGGACGCACAGTGGCAGCCCTGCACACCATCCCATAATGCATTGCGGTAACTCATCAAGGATCCTGAGCCAGCACCTTCCAAATCCACAACCACTATTCTCTGGAAGGACAACAAAAGGCCGTAGGTGGAGGTTTTCCCTCAAGTCACTCACAATTCCCACTTGGATTCATATAATCGTTCCTTCACGGTCCCGGAAAAAAATCCTGAAACTCCCTCCTAAACGCACGGTGGGTGTACCTGCGCCTCATGGATTGCAACGGTTCAAGAAGGCAGCTCACCACCACTTTCTTGAGAAGAACTAGAGATGGGAATTAAATACTGCCCGAACCAGCAACTCGCAAATCCCATAACAGTGATCGCTTTAACGCTTTGAATTTCTGGCAGCTGGTTTAGCACAGTGGGCTAAACAGCTGGCTTCTAATGCAGAACAATGTCAGCAGCGCAGCTTCAATTCCGGAAACAGCCTCCTCGAAAAGGCGGTGGAATGTGACAACTAGGCATTTTTCACAGTAACTTCATTGAAGCCTACTTGTGACAATAAACGATTGCTATTATTATTATGAACCGTTTTGAATTCTTCCGGTGGAGGGCATCATGTTACTTCTGCTTCAGAGGAACCTGGATCTAAAGCATTTCTAACAACAGGACTCCTGGTACACAGAAACAATGTGCTTGATGCAGTAAAGTGGAAGGGAGTGGGGTGCAATCTAACCTGGCTTCAAACGCTCTGCCCTTTCTCTGTTTCACACTCCCCTTTGTTCTATTTCTGTTTCTGTCTTCTTTCTCTTGGTATCGGGTGAAGGCTTTATTTCCTGCAGTTCTCCTGAGCAGAATAATATTCAACATCTTTTTGTGACTTTGTTGCTTTTTGGAACCACTGCAAACATGAAGTGTACTTGGAATTTCACAACACTGAAGGAGGATATTTGCTCCATCAGTACTGTGTCTGTGCCCATCATTACTGTGATACAGACACAGGGTTAGGACATTGAATACAGGAGTTGGGACGTCTAATTGAAGTTTCAAACGACATTAGTAATGTCACACTTGAAATACGGTGTATATTTCTGTTATAGAAACGACATTATTAAAACAGAAAAAGGGCAATTTTTCACACTGAAGGCGTTGAGTGTCTGGAACGATCTGTAATTGGCAGTAATCGAGGCGGTTACAATTTTGCTTTTTAGAAACGTTTTGATAGTTAAATGGGTAAGATGAGTACAGCGGGATATGGGTGAAATGAGGACAATTGGGACAGGCTAAGTGGTAAAAACTGAGCGACATTTGCACGTTGAACCTACGGGCCTGTTTCCATGCTGCAAACCTGTATGACTCTATCCCACCTTCCATCTCTGGAATGCAACAGATTGGAGCACACCCTGTCCAAATCCGTTTGAAATGTTGCTGTGGGTGTCTCCATCCATTATTTTTATGGACAATTATCTTTAAAGAAATGAAAGGATCTGAGGAACAGGCCGGATATTACATTGAGGCAGAAGCTCAGCTGTGATCAAGTTGAATGGTGGAAGAGGAGTCAGTGGCCGTGTGGTCTCCCCATGTTGTCACTGGTTATCAGTTCCAGTTGTCACATTACTTGCTGATGGATATGGCTGCAAGATAAGATTTCTAAGTTACATCCAAGAGTTCTTTCTATATTCATGGATACAGTTCATTTAGAGCCGCATTATCCGGACCTAACGGAATTTTAGACGTGTCGAACGGATCTCACATCTTCACCTTTTATATCCAATAACTCAGCCCCAGCGTATCCCAGCATCCCGAACGGTAAACTACTGACCGATTCCCACGGCGAGTGGTTCTGATGTGCACGCCTGGGATTTCGGTGGAGGCAGATACAACAGTGGTTTCATAAGGGAATGGGAGTGACAAGAATCAAATGCATCCCTCTGGGGAAAGGCGTTCGAATGAGATTGAATGATCTTTTAATCCATATTGCCGCTGAGGTCAATCGGATTGAATGTCCTCCGTCGATACGTCACGCACTTTTAAGTTGTTTGGTGTCGCCTGGCTGTGAGATGGTATGGACCAACACCTGGAGTTTCCCCTCAATGTTACCCACCACGGGAGTATGATCACGGTAATGAGACCATAAGACCATAAGACATAGGAGCAGAATTAGGCCACTCGGCCCATCGAGTCTGCTCCGCCATTCAATCATGGTTGATATTTTTCTCATCCCTATTCTCCTGCCTTCTCCCCATAACCCCTGAACCCCATATTAAACAAGAATCTATGTACCTCTGCCTTAAAGTCACTCGGTGAAATGGCCTCCACAGCCTTCTGCGGCAAAGGGTCCCACAGATTCACCACACTGGCTGAAAAAGAATCCTCGTCATCTCTGTTTTAAAGGATCGTCCCTTGAATCTGAGATGGTGTCCTCTGGTTCTACTTTTTCCTACAAGTGGAAACACCCTCTCCACGTCCACTCTATCCAGGCCTCGCAGTATCTTGTACGTTTCAATGAGATCCCCTTTCATCCTTCTAAACTCCAACGAGTACAGACCCAGAACCCTCAAACGTTCCTCATACGACAAGTTCTTCATTCCAGGAATCATCCTTGTGACCCCCCTCTGGACCCTTTCCAAGGCCAGCACATCCTTCCTGAGAGATGCCAAAATCTGCTCACAGTACTCCGAATGGGGCTTTATACATCCTCAGAATGCCTGGTCTTATTCTAGTCCTCTTGACATGAATGCTAACATTGCATTTGCCTTCTTAACAGTTTTTCAAACTTTTTTTTCCAGGGACCCATGTTTAGCATACGACCAACCTTCGGGACCCACGCCGGCCGGCCATCGTGACCCAGGGAGGCAGTCATTCGTGACCCACCATTTTTGCTTACCTTTAATGCGAGAGCTGAGCCTGCTTGATCCTCACAATCTCACTCCAAGCAGGTTCACAGGGGGAGAGGGCTATGCACATTTCGGGTGCAGGATTCAGCCGGGTCCTTTGTGCCGTCTTCATCTTAGTGAGGACGGAAAATCCAACCTCGTACACGGAGGTCGTTGTGAAGGGCAAAAGCAACAAAATGCTTGTTTGGCTCAGGTCCGGATACTCCTCGGAGACGCTACTCCAAAATGCTGACAGTTTGATTGACTCGTGCCGTCTTTTTAATGCGCTGTCAAAACTAAGGCGCAGAAGTTCAGTCAGCTTCATTTGGAATCAGTCTATCCAGTCCATCCACACCTGCCTTACTAATGCTGTTTTCTTTGATGTCCCGTAGCAGTGTGGGGAACATGTAGTGATTTAGGTTTTGCATCGCAATTGCCAAACTGTCAATGAGTTTTGGAAAGCTGCGATTTCTTCACAGAGCCGAAAGCAATCGCCATCCTTCTCTTGCTATTTGAGGTTCAGTTCATTTAGAATTGAAAAGATGATAGTTAGCATCCAAATTTCATCAGCAATCGAATTAGCCAGAGAGGACAATTTCTGGAGGAGGAAAGTGTGGAATTCGTACCTCAGTTTGTAAACTCCGAATATCTCCCCTGTTCAGTCATCATTACAGTAACTCTTCAAGCGAATGATGTCAACCGTCATTGGGATTGACTGATCGCTGTATCGATTCAATGCTTTAATGTAGTCTGAATGGTCAGCAAAACAGTTTCAGTCATCCTTCGAGGGCGACGATGTGATGAATTCCCATGGCTCTCATTATATCCCTTGCCAATCGTTCAGTTCAGTGCATAGTGAGACCATGAGGGATATAGACTCTCTCCAGATCACTTGAGTAATGTTTATGGTTGCCAAAAAGATCGATAAAATAGCCTTTGTTCATCACCAGTGATCACCGCGCCAAAAGCCGCCGCCATCCGCGATCGCACTTTGACCCCAGGTTCAGGTCCCAGCACTCCGGGCCGCATGAGCGCTGATGAACGCCGCAACGGCTGGCCCCGTGATCCTCCCGACATCTGCCCGCGACCCACCTGCGTGTCGCCACCTCCACTTTGAAAATGCCTGCTTTATATACATTGTATCCGTGCCTGAGGCCAGCGTCAGCTTTAGCTCACTGGCTACTTCACAGCATCAACTTAATTGTAAGTTCAAACCTGTCTCACCGTGGGCGCTGTCTGGCGTTTTTAATATTTCCAAAACATGTGTTTTGCACTGATGAAAACCAGACCCAGATTTCTAAATTAGAAGTAGGTGCATTTTTTAGAGGTTGCACTACAATTATGTTTTAATGCGCCTTGTGCCACGTGTTTGCTTTCTGGTTCTCACTGCGGAATCCCAAGCTCGATTCCAGCTCTGCACAATTACTGACCTCTTTGATTTGATTAGAGTTATTATTCTCACATTATTAGTCGACATTAAAAAGAATGGTTTATTGCATGCTAGACAGAGGACGCATGCCGTACATAGGGAAGGAAGGAGCGACTGCAGAATGTAATGTTACAGTTATAGCTCGGGTGTAGAGAAAAGATCAACTTAATACAAGGTTGGTCCATTTTAAAGTCTGTTGGCAGCAGGGAAGAAGCTGTTCTTGAGTCGGTAGGTACGTGACCTCAATCTTTTGTGCATGTTTATTGACGGAAGAAGGTGGAAGGGAGTATGTCCGCGGTGCGTGGGGTCCTTAATTGTGCTGGCGGCCTTTCCGAGGCAGCGAGAATTATAGATACAGTCAATGGATGGGAGGCTGGTTTGCGTGAAGAATTGGGCCACATTCACGACATTTTGTAGTTTCCTGCAGTGTTGGGGAAAAGCAGCATCCATACCAAGCTGTGATACAACCAGGAAGAATGCATTATATAGTGCATCTGTTAAGGTTGGTGAGAGTCTTGCTGAAATGCCAAATTTCCTTCGTCTTCTGAGAAAGTAGAGTTGTTGGTGATCTTTCTTAACTATAGTATCGGCATGTGGGGACCAGGACAGGTTGTTGGTGATCTAAACACTTAAAAGATTGAAGGCTTTGAAGTTAATTCCCATTGATGTAGACCGGGGCATGTTCTCCTCTACGCTTCCTGAATTCGATGACAATCTCCTTCGTTTTGTTGACATTGAGGGAAAGATTATTTTCGTGTACCAATTCGCCATATTCTCTAACACACTTTGTCAATTATTCACAACTTAAATGGAGCAAAAGTGCATTAAGGATATTTTCTTTATTGATTATCTGATTTTATAATTTAGAAACGAGATTATATCGTGGGAGTGTGCCTTTAAGAGAGGTTTTGGCTCATCACATGGCTTCAGTGATTTAATTTTGTGGTTAAAGCTGAGCTGCGGTTGTGTGATGCTTTTACTTTCGCTTTCAATTTTGATTAGTGTGGACTCAGACAGAGAAAAGAAGTGTTTTGGCCTGTTTATCTATTTTCACTATTAATATCTGACTCAGTAAACATTTTTTTATAGTTATCTGCTTTGGTAAATTAAAGAATATACAGTTTTCTCTCCGGAATCTTTTTAAACCTGATGAGACGAAATTAGAATCTCAGGAAAAGTCAGTCTTACTCAAGTGAGACAGCAGAGTGCTGGGCCACGCCCTTGAAATGTGGTTGGTCGTTCATGGGATTTTGCTTTGGATTTGGAACAGTTAAGGTGGAATTCATTGAGTATTATACATAGATTACTGTAGCTATATGGTGTCGTTATTTTTGTAATTGATAATAGTTTTTTCTGTGTTTGTTTGTATACATATGTTAACTAAGTTCTTAGAATAAAGCTTGTGTTGATTAAAGTGTTTAGGAAGACTGTTGAATCACACCTGAAGGGGAGGCTCTTGTGTTATTCCTAGCCAAATTCAACATAAAGATTGTCGGTCAGTTGGACTTCATAACATTGTTTGGAGTTTCTTAACCCTGACCTATAACAATTATTTACTCAGGCAAATGTAATAATCCAGTTTGTGTTTTGTACATGATACAGTGTTCCACATAATCACGAAAAGCACTCAAGTAGTTCGACACAAGACTGGACCAAGTATCGCGCTTGATTGCTCCCCCTTCCAGAAACATTCAATCCCTGCACCTCAAACGCACGGTGGCAGCCCTGTTTACCATCCGAAAATGCTGCACTGCAGTAACACAACAACGTTCCTCACACATCAACTTCCAAACGCACGGCCACTATCATCTTGAAGGACAAGAACTCCCTAAAAACACGTTGGGTATACCCTCACCTCACGGACAGCAGCGGATCAACAAGGCAGCTCACCATCACCTACTGAAGGGCAATTCGGGATGGGAATTAAATGCTGCCCGAACCAGAAAATCGCAAATCCCGTTCATTTTTAATTGCATTTCTGCTTTGAATTTCTGGGACATGGGGTGAACTGATTCCCATTATTACGATAGAGTTCATCATATAACTCCTGCTTCAGAGAACCTGGATCTAAGGTATGAAGAATAATTGGCACTACATAACACGAAAGGAAGGTATTTGCTCCACCATTACAGTGTCTGTGCCCATCATTACTGTTATACAGACACATGGTCAGAACATTGAATATAGGAGTTTGGACGCCTTGTTGAAGTTATACAAGACATAAGTAAGTCTACACTTCGAATACTGTGTACAGTTCTGGTCTCACTATTATAGAGATGATATTATTAAACTAGAAATAGTGCAGAAACGTTACACAAGGATGCTAGCGGAAATTGATATTTTGAGTTATAAGGTGCGTTTGGTAGGCTGGGACCTTTTGCCCTGGAGTGTAGGAGGCATAGGGGTGAAATTCTCGAGGTCTATAATGTTAATAGAGCAGAGGTAATGTACATCGTCAACATATTTTCCCAAAGATAGGGGAGTGTAAAACAAGAGGTTTAAAGTTAAAGTGTCCAGAGAGTAATTTCTTCACAAAGAGTGTGCTGAGTGTCTGGAACGAGTTGTCAGAGGAAGTAATGGAAGCGGGTACAATGTTGTCTTCTTAAGGGGATCAGGGCTTTTGGGGAGAATGCAGAAGAATGGGGATGAGAAAATATCAGCCATTATTCAGAGGCGGAGCAAACTCGATGGGCCGAGTGGCCTAATTCTGCGCCTATGTCTGATGGTTTTATGGTCTTACGGTCTTTAAAAAAGCATTTCGAGAGCATATCCGAAAAATTGGTCTGGAGGGATGTTGGGCAAATGTTTGCAATTGAGACAAGCCTCGTGGTAAACATTGTGCGGCATGGATAAGTTGGGCCGAAGGGCCGATTTCCATGCTGTAAACCTCTATGCCTCTGTAACCATATCCCACCTTCCAGATCTGTAACGCTGCAGATTCGAGCACTCCATCTCTATGCCCAAGTGATTTTGAAATTTTGCTGTGGGTGTCTGCCTTTATCATTCTCATGGACAATGGTCCCCGAGTGAATGAAAGGATCTGAGGAAAAGGCAGGAAATGACATTGAGGCAGAAACCCGATACCCAATTACAACACTGAGGGATCACCCGATACCCAATTACAACACTGAGGGAGCACCCGATACCCAATTACAACACTGAGGGAGCACCCAATACCCAATTACAACACTGAGGGATCACCCGATACCCAATTACAACACTGAGGGAGCACCCGAAAACCAATTACAACACTGAGGGAGCACCCGATACCCAATTACAACACTGAGGGAGCACCCAATACCCAATTACAACACTGAGGGATCACCCGATACCCAATTACAACACTGAGGGAGCACCCGATACCCAATTACAACACTGAGGGAGCAGCCGATATCCAATTACAACACTGAGGGAGCACCCGGTACCCAATTACAACACTGAGGGATCACCCGATACCCAATTACAACACTGAGGGAGCACCCGATACCCAATTCCAACACTGAGGGAGCACCCAATACCCAATTACAACACTGAGGGAGCACCCGATATCCAATTACAGCACTGAGGGAGCACCGGTACCCAATTACAACACTGTGGGAGCACCCAATACCCAATTACAACACTGAGGGAGCACACGATAACCCAACATAGAGGCAGAAACAGAGAGTCAGGCAGTCAGAGAGAGGTAGAGACAGACCGACAGGTGGAGAGAGACAGGCAGCGCAGGGGGAGAGAGGCAGTGACAGAGAGACAGGCAGAGTCAGGCAGTCAGAGAGAGATAGAGACAGGCACAGACAGAAGATGGAGGCAGTGAGAGACAGATAGCCAGAGTCAGGCAGAGGCAGAGGAGAGAGGCAAACAGTGACTAACAGAATCAGGCAGTCGGAGAGAGGTAGAGACAGGCCGACGGGGGGAGAGAGAGAGACAGACCGACAGACAGGGGAGAGAGAGAGAGACAGACAGAAGATAGAGGCAGAGAGAGAGAGACAGACAGACAGAGACAGACAGAGTCAGGCAGTCAGAGAGAGGTTGAGACAGACCGACATGGGGGGAGATACAGAGACAGGCACAGACAGAAGATGGAGGCAGTGAGAGACAGACAGCCTGAGTCAGGCAGTCAGAGAGAGGTGGAGACAGACCGACAGGGGGAGAGAGACAGAGAGAGAGACAGACAGATTCAGGCAGTCAGAGAGAGGTAGAGACAGACTGGCAGGGGGAGAGAGAGACAGACAGACATGTTTGCACTACTGCCGTGGGGGGCAAGGGGAGGGTGGGTAATCGCACCGTCGGACCAGTGATCGCCTAATTAGCCAGTGTGACTCCCCTGCCGTGCTGCAGCTAAGGAACCTGGTCGTGTTCTTCGACTTGGTTCAAGCGAACTCCCCATCCTGACTCCAACGCTATTATCCTTATGAGGCCAAGTGTGAGAATGCCCAAAGTCGACCAACTCTTCATTTCTATGGCGCAGCTGCCCTCGATCCCGCTGGAGTCGGATCACCACGCTGTGTCGGGAGGCTCGCTCCATCATCTGCGTACACGCAATTTAACAATCTGCTGCTGGAGGACGAGCGGTGCCTTGGCTCGTTTCGACACTTCCGGACCTGTTAGAGAAGGAAGCGGGCAGGCTTCCCGTCCTTGAGGCGAGGGTGGGACGTGGGCAAGACTCACGAGCTGGACTCAGACCGATGAGGACCCAGCTCTGCGACTGATGCACAGAGGTTAGAAAGACGTGCTGTCACACCTGCAACTTGTGAGGCTCCGTTGCGCATGCGTGAGGTGCCAGATCCAGATCCTCATGGACAGGCACTGTGCCTGTCACATCTTCCACTCGCTGGAAAAAAGGTGCGGTGTCCATCGGCAGCCCCTTACGCGGCTGGCTGACGATGTGGCCCTCCATTTGGATCCGAGTGGCACCAGGGCCCAACATCAAAGTTGCAAGAGTACCCTCTTCTCCACGGACCCATCCAGCGAGAATGCTTGCAGAATCTTCTGGCAGACCTACCGCAAGTCAGCTTGGAGGGCGCCGAGAGACTTAATTCCCCTGTGTGGCTGGAGGAGCTGCCCACATCGCTCTCAATCTGATCCAGGGCGAAACCCATGGGCTAGAAGGAGTTCTACAGGGCGCTTTGAATAATGGGGGAGGGGGGGCGGGGCGGATGTTTAATACAGCTCGTCAATCTCACTGAAGCCTGCACAATTTTGAGGAATTGATCAGTTCCCCTCCCCACTACGCGCTGCGTCTTTGAATGAGGGATTTCGCATTTTCAGGGCATGGGGTAATGTGGATAAAGGCTGACATCACTTTGCTTTTGGGATCCTGCTGCGTAGATTGTGCCTGCAGCCTTTCCCGCACTGAGACACTCCTCGAATGGATTTTGCCGATGAGCTACATGTGGATTACATCGTCTGTCCCTCATCCACCCCGCTGCCATTTCTCAATGCACATCATTGGGAAATAAGCAACATTGCGGCACAGCGTCAGTTTGTAAATTGCTCAGAAACTTATGTGAGAGTGAACATTTACCCAGATTCGCCCCTGGATGGGGCACAGAGCAGGCTTCAATGGCAGATTATCAAGATCACGTGCGAGAGTGGAGAGGACATGTGGAAGTCGAGCCCCAGAGAAATAGGGAGAGAGATAGTGAGTGAGAGGGTTAGAAAAATAGAGGGGAGAAGGAGATTAGAAACAGCGACGGGCAGAGATAAAGGAGAGACAAAGATAGGGGAGAGCGAGGGACATGCACTTAGCGTTGGGGAGAAACAGAGCGACGGGAGGCACACAGAGCACAGGGGAGACATACAGAGCGAGGGACAATATACAGAGCGAGGGGGCGAAATACAGATCGAGGGTCGATATACAGGTGGGAGTGTGTAAGGGAGGGTGAGCGTTGTGGGGTTGGGGAATTGAGTGGGGTGAGTGTGTTGCGGGCGGCAGGCGGTGAGGGTGGTGTGTGTTGTAGTGTTGGGGAATTGAGTGTGAAGGGTGTGTTGGTGGGGCTGGCGGTGAGGGTAGTGGGGGTGATGTGAGAGTGTTAGGGATGGTGAGGATTATAGAGTTGGGGAATTGAGTGGGGAGAGTGTGTTGCGGGGGGCTGGCGGTGAGGGTGGTGTGAGAGTGTTGGGGTGGTGTGTGTTGTAGTGTTGGGGAATTGAGTGTGAAGGGTGTGTTGGTGCGGCTGGCGGTCAGGGTAGTGTGAGGGTGTTAGAAATGGTGAGAGTTGTAGTGTTGGGGCATTCAGTAGGCAGGGTGTGTTGGTGGTGATGGTGGAGGGGGTGATGTGAGAGTGTTAGGGATGGTGAGGATTGCAGTATTGGGGAATTGAGTGGGGAGGGCGTGTTGGTGGGGCCTGGCCGTGTGTGTGGTGTCAGGTGGTGTGGGTTGTAGTGTTGGGGAATTGATTGGGGATTGGTGGTGGGGCGCGACACGTTGCCCCATGCAAGACTGCTGACGTACTGAAGAAGCCCGTCTTCCAAAAGAGCAATCTCCATTGTTATCCAGTCTGAGGCTGTGAAGCGGCAAGTATAATTGTCACCTCCAAGGTGCCAGGTGATGATCGTCTCTAACAAACAACACTATAAGCATTGCCGCTTGACATTCAATGACATCATTGTCACAGCTTCAGCACTGTCAATATCTGGGAAGTAATAATTGGCTAGAAGTTCAACTACTGAACTATTGAAGTACTGTAGCTGCAGGAGCAGCTGAGAGAACTGTATTATTGCGGCGGGTATGTCACATTTCGTCTCCAACAAATCCTGCCCACACATTGGCATGTGCGCAAGTTAAAATTGTGATCTAATATGGCGCTTACCTGGACGAATATATGTCCAGTAACATTCAACCATTAAATAGCCAGAAATATCCTAGTGCGTCACTTATACGGATGTCCACACTAAATATATCACCTACATAGAATATCCTTGAAAGAGACACTTTAGAAATTTTAAACCTATTTACAGAATCGTCACAGTACATGGAAGGACATGACTGGAAAAGAATGCGACATAAATATATTAAAAGCTTTGATTAATGTCGAGCACATTTGCTTTTTGAATACAGCGGTTATGGTTACGGTTAATAGTTAATAGGGCATCACGGTGGAACAGTGGGTTAGTCCTGCTGCGTCACGGCGCCGAGGTCCCAGATTCGATCCCGCCTCTGGGTCACTGTCCATGTGGAGTTTGAATATTCTCCCCGTGTTTACGTGGGTTTCGCCCCCACAACCCAAAGATGTGCAAGCGAGGTGGATTGGCCACAATAAGTTGTCCCTTAATTGGAAAAACTGAATTGGTTACTCTAAACTTATTTTTAAAAACTAGTTAATTAATGTTTCAGAATTAGCGTCTTGTGACATGAATCTACTCTCTCACGAAACGTCATATGTTTGTTCAATTAAAAGAAAACTCAGCTGAACTATGTTACGACATCACTATCCCAAGGCGATCCCACCAGATATAAGTTAAAATCTTTGGGCATACGTTACCTCAGAGTTCAGCACAGTGCAACGGCAAGTGTCAAGAAGGCATCAATTACTTCACACTGGAAAATGCAGGAAACATTTGAAATGATCGCCAAAATATTCTACCTGATTCTGGCCATAATTGGTGTACCTGGTAAGTGACCATAAACCTTGATTTTGTGTAAATCTTTGTCTGAATTTTCCTGTGGTTTTACTTTGTGACAGATACAGTTACATCTTTCGGGCACTGTTTCCAATCACCCGCTCGGTAAAATATTTTAGCTACAGTGAAATGTCTTGACGTTTATCTGTGCTTCTAGTCTGTTTCTCCAGCTTGTAATCAACACGTTTCTTACACAAAGGCTCCATGAATTATTAAGCTACTGTATTTATTGGGAAATTGTCCTATCTTGAATCAGATCGCATGGAAATCATACTCTCTGAAGCAAGTATAACTGGAAATCAGGCTTAAATACCAGTGAGTGTCGGGCACTTATGAAAGTAAAATCTCTGACACCACACAATGCGTCTTACTGGATGCACATGCCAGTGTAGAATTGTGCTGAGGGCAGATCACTTATCAAGGTGAAATCCCTGACACCGTACTTCACGTCTTACTGGGCGTATATGCCAGTGTAGAATTGTGCTGAAGGCGGGTCACTTTTCAGACGACAATGACTTGGCGCATTTTCCACAAGGTATGGGTCTACCTGTTTCCGGATATTTCCTGAGTAGGTCACTGACTGAAATAAATCCGTTATATTTTATTATTGCTCAATCGCTTTATTCCATGGAGTTGCCTCAGTGTTGTACCAATATAACCGTGTAAAACGGGAAAATATATGATGTTAGATGATGAAGTCGGTTAATGAATATATAACGTTTAAAAATTCATTTACGGGTTGAGGGTATCGCTGGGGAGACCAGAATTTTTTGCCCACCCTCGTTACCCTTCAGAAGGTGGTGGTGAGTTGCCTTCTTGAATCTCTGCAATCCTTGAGGTTTAGGCACACGCACTGTGCTATTAGGGTGCGAGATCCAGGATGTTACCCCAGCGACAGTGAAGGAGCGGCGATATATTTCCAAGTCAGGGTGGTGAGAGACATGGAGGGGAACCTCCAAGATTGGTGAGTTGGCTGGACGGCTGCCACTGTTCGTCACTGGTGGAGGGTTTGAATGTTTGTGGAAGGAGGAGCAATCACACGGACATGATTTCCCCTTGATCGTGTCGTGCTTCTTGAGTGTTGGTGGAGTTGGAATAATCCAGACGATTAGAGCGTATTCCATTACACTCGTAACTGGTGCCTTGTAGATGGTGGACCAGCTTTGGGGGGGGGGGGGGTCAGGAGGCGAGTTACACGCCCTAAGGTTCCGAGCCTTTGACCTGCCCTGGTAGCCACAGTATTAATGTAGCTAGTCCAGCTCAGTTTCTGATCAGTGATAACCCCCAGTATATAACGTGAAATGTCTCGATATATCTGTGCCTTCTATGACACTGCTTCAGCAGTTATGGCTACTTCCCGACATTGGTGCAAACCGACAGCATTCTTTAAGTAATGCTACCTTTTTTGCGTGTTTTATGTTTCTCTCCAACCTCTAGAAATTAACTATTTCCCTTTACTTGTCTTTTATAGTTTTCTATATTTGCTTTCAATGTTTTCTGAGACTCTCCCCTGGGCATCAAAACCTCGTGACATTGTGCAGACAGATAAATACCAAAGATTATTCTGTTTAAGTATTGCTCCGAACAAAATATTACACCTGTCACTCAATTATCGTGACGTTAATTTATGATTTCAATGACCAGTGTGTACGGATATTCATCATCAGTATTTGTGTTCATCTCTGCTGTGGCATCCTTACTCCCGTCACTGTATTCTCACTTTGTAAGCATTTATATTCAATATCCATTGTTCATTCAATCCCTTTATCTTTTTTGTAAATATCAAAAACGGTGATCGCAGTGTTGAGGCTGAAGGAAAACCTCTCTGAATGAACCTCATTTACACCGACTCCCTTTTTTCTTGCGCGGGGGGGGGGGGGGGGGGGGGCGGTCGGTGTGTGACCAACTTGCTGTCCCTAATTACACTTGTTCTGTGATTAGTCATGATTCTGTCATGCTGCAATGACAAAATGCCTTTTTCACAGTTAAACTGATGTGCACCTGCTCAGAAATTCTACAATTTATGATAGTAATACAACGATACTGGTAATGTTGCTCAATGAAGACCGTGTTTTTCGCAAATGTGCTGATGACACTATAGCGCACTGACACGTGTACAGTTCTTTGGGAATGTTATATCGTTAGTCAATCGTTTAATAACGTGTGTATCATTATGCATCAGAGAAGAATACCTCAGAGGTCGCCCCATTATATAGTAATGGTACTTTGGATTGAGTCAATCAAAATCGCAGTTATTTCCCTCTCTGAATAATTTACAAACACCTGGTAAAAATATGTTTCCGTTTTTGGATGGAAGTTCTTCTCTACTATTTGGCAGTGTGCCCCCCCTCCCCCACACCCCCACCCCTCCAAACCCCGCGATGACTCCTTTCTCCCGTGCTCAAGGAAAATGGTGATACTCACTGAGTGTGGTGGGTTCCTGGGATGTATTCTCATATGGATGGTGGAGTCAGACCCGGAGCTGACGTCTGACCCTCAGACGGATCAGATCAATGTGGAAGGTCAATTGGTCTCATAGCATTCTGACAATGAGTGTGGTTAAATACCGGGGAAGCAGCTCTGATGGAATGAAGAAGGAGAAATATCTAAGGGATCCTGATGGGAAGTCCAGTCGTGATATATTTGGATCATAGGATTGTATCTGATCGAGTAAATGTGAACGAAAGTCGAGAGACCGTAAAATCCGTGTGATGGCCTCTATCAGTGTGAACTGCATCAGGAGTGGGTTATCGATAGCGAGTGGAGTTTAATCCTGCCGATTTTAATTTCTAGGAAACGCCTGATGTTCATGGTGTTTCGGACCCAGGTTAAGGCATCTAATGTTCAGGTGGGGTCTGATCCTGAGGAAGGCATGGGCTGCGGGAATGAAGGATGACCGTGGTGAGATGAATTTATGTTGAGTGGCGTCATATATTGCAAGGGGTCTGATATTGGGTGGGAAGGCATATTATTCCCAACGAAGTTGTGATCATGTCCCTGGAAGGGTCCTGAGGGGGTACTGATCCTGGGGAGGTCAGAGCAGTGATGTGGGTGAACTCAGCAAGGATACTCTCCCTGAAGTGTGTTCAACGTAATAATTCAGCGGGGTGGTGGTCTTATCCCGATGATGTTCGGATTCTGAGCGGGACTGAATTGTGTGAGGCGAAAATGTGATGTTTCCTGATCCTTTAGGGTGATATGTCGTTGAGCGCGATCTCTTCCTGCATGTGTGAACATCCGTGCACTGGTCCTTAAGAACGTCTGTTAAAGCCAGTGACATAGTCCCGTGGGTGGTCATATCTTGACGATCAGTCATGCTAAGGTACCTGTCACAGGCGCCGGGAAGATGCTTGATCCCGAATTGGTTTCAAACCACAGGGTTCCCTGTGAAAGCGGGGAGATGGTACCTTTCTGGTAAAAACGCTGAGGATTTGATTGATTTATTGATTGGTTTATTGTCACATCTACCGAAGTACAGTAAAAAATATGTTTACTGCGGCCAAGGGAACGTGCGCAGTACGTTCGCAGGAGACAAAAGATCAAGCAACAGAGAACATTGACAATGGTTCATCAACACACAGTGGATGGTTGCAGTGCGCCTTAAGGGCCAAACAAAGCAAATAGAGGAGCATTTTTTCATCCGGGGGTATGAATATTACTGTGCTCTGATAATGTGGAGCGGAGTGTAAGTAAGGAGTGTCTGACCATGAAGGATTTTTGATCACAGGGTGGAACACTACACCTGATGACGTCTGAATATCAACTTCGGCATTCTATCCAATATGGGAGTCTGATCCCAGGAATGGGCGGAGTTCTTAGCTTTGGGGAGCGACTGTTGTAGCGGTATGGTCACTGGGCTAATAATCCTGAGACCTAGCGTAGGGCGCTGGGGGTCTGGGTTCGAAACACCTGAGACAGGTTTTGGAATTGAATTCAGTGAAAATCAGGAATTGAAAGTCTAATGATTACCATAAACCATTATCGATTGTCGTAAAAACCCATCAGGATCTCTCATATCCTTTAGGGAGGGAATACTGCCATCATTCCTTGATCTGGCTTACATGTGCCTCCAGACCCACAGCAATGTGATTAAATCTACAGTGGTTTGCAATGTTGCCTCACAGCACCAGGATCCCCAGTGAATTTCCGACCTCGGGGGACTCTCTGTGAGGAGTTTTAACTTTCTCTCCGTGTCTCCGCGGGTTTCCTCTAGGCTGGCCTCCCACAGTCCAATGATGCGCAGGTTAGTTCAATTGGCGATGCTAATCTGCCCTTAGTGATGTGTCGGTTGCTGGAGTAACGGGGACCAGTTGGCAGAGTTGACCTAGCGAGTGTGTTTTTTCGGACGGCCTGTGCAGACAGGAAGGGTCGAATGGCCTCCTTCTGCACTGTTGCGATTCGATGATTCTATGAAACTTCGTCTGATCCTGGTGAGTGTGCCTGTTCCTAATGGGGATGGGGACTCACCCTAAAGGAAATTCAATTTACAGATTTGTCAATTTCAGGTAGCTGGATTCTGATCGGTGGAAAGGTCTGTTTCCGAGAACCATCTGGTCCTCGTATCTATTGAACCTTTGTCAGAGTTCAATTGATGACTGTTTGGACCATCACATGAGTGCTTGAGTTTGGTGATTGGCTCGATGCGCTATAATCGGAATGGGGAACCGTGCCGTGGAGGGTGCCATATTTCTGCTTAAGCGTTGCTGATTGTAATACACAATCCTGCTTCTTTGAGTATGAGGTGAAAACACGACAGCCGAATTTAGACTTGTGAAGCTGACTATATCTTAGAATACAAATCTTTGAGAAACAGAAATTAGATGCATAAGTAGGCCATTCGGCCTTTCGAGAATGCACCATAATTCAATATGAGCATGGCTGATCATTCCACTTTAGTATCCCGTTCCCGCTTTCTCTCCATATCCCTTAATCCTTTAGCTCCAATGACCTTTGGAATATATGCAACGAACTTGTCCCAACAACTTTCTGTGATAGATAATTCCACAAGTTTACAACTCTGAGGCAAGCACCTATTTCTCATCTCTGTCCTGAATGCCTTACCCTGTATTCTTAGGCCGTGACCATTAGTTTTGCACGTCTCCAACATCGGAAACTTTCTTCCCGCATCGAGCCTGTCCAGCCCCATCAGGATTTGATATGTGTCTATGAAATATCCGTTCATTATTCTAAACTCTGTTGAGTGTAAGCCCAGTCGATCCAATCTTTCTTCATATGTCAGTCCTGCCATCCAGGGAATTAGTCTGGTGAAACTTCGCTGGACGTCCTCAATAACAAGAATGTCCTTCCTCAAACGAGGAAACCAAAACTGCACACAATACCCATGGTGTGACTTCACCAAGGCCCTGTATAACTGCAGCAACACATCCTTACTCTTAGGCTAAAATCCTCTCGCTATGAAGGCCAGCATGCCATTAGCTTTCCTTGCCTCCGACTGTAACTGCATGGCAACCATCAGCGACTGTTCCACCATGACACCCAGGTCTCGTTGCAATTCCCCATTTCCTGAACTGTCATCATATAGATAACAATCGGCCTTCCTGTATTTCCCACCAAAGTGGGTAACGTCACACTTACCCACATTATATCGCATTTGATAAGTATGTTCCCACCCAGCCAGCCTGTCGAAATCACACTGCAGCCTCTTTGCAGCACACTTGCAGGCACCTTAGTGTCGGATGGAAATTTGAAGATATTGCATGAAATCCCTTCATCCAAATCATTGATGTATATTGTTAACAGCTGGGGCCACAGCACTGAACCACTGCGCCACGAGTCACTGCATGCCACTCAGTAAATAACCCGTTTTTTCCAACACTCCGCTTCCTGACTGCCAACCCATTCTCTATCACGTCAATACATTGCGCATAATCCCATGACCTCTAATTAACTCAATAATCTACTGTCAAAAGCCTTCTTAAATTCCAACTTCCACTGGTTCACCGTTGTGTACTCCACTGGTCAAACCCTCAAACTATTGCAGAAGATTTGTGAAGCATCATTTTCCTTCAGTGAATCCATGCTTATTTGGACCGATCCTGGCCCCATTTTAAAAATGCTCAGTTATTTCATTCTTACTAGTTTAGTCCAGTATTTTCCCTACTACCAATGTCAGGCTAACCGGTCTATAATTCCCCGTTTGCACTCTCCCTGCTTATTTAAAAAGAGTGGTTACATTAGCTACCCTCTGATACATTGGAACTCTTCCGGACTCTATTGAATGCTGGAAAATAATCATGAATGATTGCACTTTTTCGAGGGCCACTTCCTTAAGTAGTCCGGGATGTCGAGCATCAGGCCCTGGGGATTAATCTCAATGTCAAAGCAATTTCCTGATTAATAAGGATTTCCTTCAGTTTCTCCTTCATGCTGGACCGTCTGTCCCCGGAAGGCTATGATTATCCTCCTTTGTGAAAAAAGGTCTAAACTATTTCGTCAACTGGTCTGCCATCTCTTTGTTTCCCATTATGAATTCACCTGATTCTCACTGTAAGGTGCGTACATTTGTCTTCACCACTCTTTGTCTCTTCGCTTATCTATAGTACATTTTGCAGTCACTTGTTATGTCCTGTGCACGCTTACTCTCGTACTCTGTTTTCCCCTTTACGAATTATACCCTTTGTCCTCCTGTGCTGAAATTTATATTTCGCCCACTCCTTCGGCTTGCTGGTTTTTCTGATTAATCATATGCCTCCACTTTGGCTTTAACACTATGCCTAATTTCTTTTAGCCATGGCTGAGACACCTTCCCCGATGTACGCTTGCGCCAGACAGGGATGCACACTTGTTGAAGTTCACCTTTGTGTTCGCTAAATGTCTGCCATTGCCTATCCGCCGTCAACCCGTTCAGCATCATTTGCCAACTTCACCTAGCTAATGCACGTCTCGAACCATCAAAGTTAGCTTTCTTTAATTTCAGGCTCTAGTCTCAGACTCAACTGTGGCACTCTCTATCTTAATCAATAACTCTACCTTATTAGGGTCACTCTTCCCTAAAGGAACTCGCACAACAACGTTGGTAATTAATATCGCTCATTGCACAATCTAGGATGGCCTGTTCTCCAGTTGGTTCCTCGACATATTGGTCGAGAAAACCATCCCTTAAACTTTCCACGAAATTAACCTCCATCGAATTGCTGCCAGTTCAATTAGGCTAATTAATATGCAGATTGATATCACCCATAATAACTGTTGTTCCCGTACTGCACGCATCTCTAATGTCCTGTTTGATGCCATCCCCAAACAACAACTGTTTTTTTGGTCTGCACTCAAATCCCACTGACGTGTTTTTGCCCTTCAGTGTTCCGCAGCTTCACCCATACAGATTTCACATCGTCAGGCTAATGTTCTTTGTTACTGTTGCGTGAATCTCCTCTTTAACCAGCAACGGTACCGCACCTCCCGTTCCTTTCCTTCTATTTTTCTGAATATTGAATACCACAGGACATTGGGTTCCTACCCTTGGTGACCATGGAGTCAGGTCTAGTGATCCCAATTATATCATCTCCGTTGATGATTGTCAGCGCAGAAAATTCATCAAACTTATTACAAATTCTCCTTGCAGACATAGAGCCTTCGTATATTCTTTTTGCCCATTTAGAATTATGATGTAATATGGCCCTTTTTCATTTTTGACTTTGGTTTCTCTGCCTTCCACTTTTCCTGTTACTGCCTTTTGTTTCTGTCCCCACCTTACTTCCATCCGATCTCCTGCATCGGTTCCTAACCCCTGCCATATTAGGTTTAACCCTCCACAACAGCACAACAAATTCTCCCCCGAGGACATCTGTTCCGGTCCTGCCCAGATGCAGACCATCCGTTTCGTATTGCTCCACCTCCCCCAGAGATGGTTCCAATGTCCTGAAATTTGAATCCTTCCCACTACCACCATCCCTCAAGCCACGTATTAATCTTAGCTATCCTGTCATTTCTACTTCACCAGCATGTGACACTGGTACTAATCCTGAGATTCGACATTTGAGGTCCTGCTTTTTTAATTAAAAACCTTACTCCCTTATTTCAGCTCGTAGGACTTCATCCCGTTTCCTGCCTGTATCATTGGTCCCCACATGCACTACGGCAGACGTCTGTTCACACTCTCCCCCAGAATGACCTGCAGCTGCAACGAGACATCTTTGACCCTTGCACCTGGAAGACAACTTGCCATCCTAAATCTAGATTGGGGCCGCAGAAACGTCTATCTATTCCCGTCATAATTGAATCCCCTATCACTATAGCTCTGCCACTCTTTATCCTGCCCTCAAATTCAGCAGGGCGAGGCACGGTGCCATGAACCTGGCTGCTGCAGCCTATCACTTGTGAACCATCTCAAGACGCGGCACATTGGACAGTGGTTAGCACAGATGCCTCATTAGTGCCAGCTAGACGGGTTCAATTCCGGGCTTGATTACTCTCTGCATGAGTTTGTACATTTTCCCCATTTCCGTGTGGTCTTCCGTCGGGTGCTCAGGTCTCATCACTCAGCCCAAAGATGTGCAGGTTCGGTGGATTTGCCATGCTAAACTGATTGTTGTTGTCCAAAATGTTAGGTGGGGTAACTGTGACATGGTGAGGAAGTGGCATTAGCTGCTCTTTCCGAGGGTTGATGAACAGTTGATGGGCCGAACAGCCTCCTTCTGGAGTGTGGGGGTTCCATTATCGTCTGTAAATTGCCAACACGTACCATGAGAGTAGTTGTCTGTCCGGCATTCCTCTAGTCTGCAGCAAAGCGGTTTGATATTAGGTGAGGGCCTAAATTGAGATGTGTACGAACATGAGAACACAGGGATATTCCTCGGACGAGGCTATTGGTCCAGTAAGGCCCACTCTTCCATTCACAGTGTCGTGGTAGATAAGCTTCCACTTACCCAGTTTTCTGTAGAATACCAATCTCCCTTGTCATCATTAGGATCTCGAAACCTATCGACATCTTTCTTGAACATGCTTAGTCATTGTTAGTCTGTTGTCGCCTGGGTAACAATTCCAGTATTTAACTTCCCCTGTGTGAAAACCCTCGTGGGCAGCACGGTAGCCTTGTGGATAGCACAATTGCTTCACAGCTCCAGGGTCCCAGGTTCGATTCCGGCTTGGGTCACTGTCTGTGCGGAGTCTGCACATCCTCCCCGTGTGTGCGTGGGTTTCCTCCGGGTGCTCCGGTTTCCTCCCACAGTCCAAAGATGTGCAGGTTAGGTGGATTGGCCATGATAAATTGCCCTTAGTGTTCAAAATTGCCCTTAGTGTTGGGTGGGGTTACTGGGTTATGGGGATAGGGTGGAGGTGTTGACCTTGGGTAGGGTGCTCTTTCCAGGAGCCGGTGCAGACTCGATGGGCCGAATGGCCTCCTTCTGCACTGTAAATTCTATGAAATTCTATGAAATCACAGATTTAGGAAACATGCCAATGCTTCCAATGTAACCGTATGTTGTGTCTCCCATTCTGGTCATCATGTCCACCGCAACACTATATCTACATCTAGCCAGTCAAACCCTGAACGAACTGTGCAAAGTCTAATGAGTACATCTGTTCTGCTTCGAAGCTCCAAGGACCAATTTCCCCAGTTTTCCCTCAGAAAATGATGTCCCACGCATGAGTCCCGTGAACTCACATTGCACGGCTACATCCTCCTTGAAGAATGAACTCGAAAGTTGTACACAACACTCCAATTAAAAGGATCTTCGTATTTGCAGCAGACATGCTGAATGATGCATTCAGCTTCCATTGGAATGTATGGGGTTATGGCATGTGGGATCCTAATTGCTTGTTGCACCTGTCTGCTGATGAATAAGGCCACAGTTGTAAATAAGGACACGTAGACCAATTATGACAACAACAATTTCTGAACAATCGCTATTACTAAAAAGCTATTCCCTTCC
Source organism: Scyliorhinus torazame (assembly GCF_047496885.1). Classification (NCBI taxonomy): domain Eukaryota; kingdom Metazoa; phylum Chordata; class Chondrichthyes; order Carcharhiniformes; family Scyliorhinidae; genus Scyliorhinus; species Scyliorhinus torazame. The sequence continues at coordinate 22,527,654 of NC_092729.1, read as the reverse complement.
ATTATGTTTGTACAAACTGGATAACGTCACATGTATTCACACTATGTTCGATTTTCCATTCGTTGCACATTCACTTAGCCCCTCCATATATTCTTCAAATGTACTGCCATGCTCCTCCCTTCGCAAGCCAATTGATAAACACAATATCTATTCTGAAAATGGCTTCCTTCTGTGCTGTAGTGATTTTGCGAATCTATAATATGCTCACAAAATCCAACAGGTGTGTCAAAACTGATCCCTCTTAGATCCAAGTTGACTTCCCAACCAAATTATTTTTCAGTGATATCAGGTGCTTTATAACAGACTCTAACATTTTCTCTGCTATGGAAGTCCAACTAACAGGTCTGTAGGTCTCAGGTTTCTCTGTCGCTCCATTTCTAAACAGTGGGGTAACGTTTCTGAATGTCTACTCTGCAGTTTTAATCTCTAACATATTCATCCTGTCCCAGAAACCTGTCATTTTTCAGCAAAACTGTCATTCGCAACTGTTGCAGATTTTGAACATATCGATCAACAACTTTCACTATGTTGAAATGTTCCTTTCTTACAGTTAATACCCTGGCAATTCTAATCCTGCCCCGTGGAAAGTGTGGCCTCTCTACTTGCACTACTCGCTACCTGGTGGCCATGGCAACTGCGGATCTACTGCTCATTATCACAGACGTCATTCTGAATCAGATCAATGCATATTACATGCCATTGAGTTTTCTGGACATAACCCCTGTGTGCAGTGTTAAGGGTGTACTGCTGAGTGCAGCCAGGGACTGTTCTGTCTGGTTCACCGTTACGTTCTCCTTTGATCGGTTTGTTACCATCTGTTGCCAGAAAATGAGAGCAAAATATTGCACCGGGAACACTGCCGCTGTGGTTCTAGCAACAACCGGCATTCTGCTCTGCTTGAAAAACATCCCCTGGTACTTTACGTCTACACCTTACGTGATAGTAGGCAATACACCGTGGCTCTGTTACACAAAGGTAATAACTTTAACTGACCCAATTTGGCAAGGATTTTATTGGTTCGAACGGATTTTAACGCCAGTCCTCCCATTTGTTTTAATTCTGTTGCTCAATGCACTGACAGTCAGATATGTTTTAGTGACCAGTCGAGTACGTCAGGGACTGAGGGCTCAGAATAATGGAGAGAATCGCAGTGATCCAGAAATGGAGAGCAGAAGGAAGTCTATGATTTTACTCTTCAGCATATCTGGGACCTTCATACTTCTATGGTTGTTGAATGTTATATCTTTCTTGTACAAACACATTCGAGGAATCGTTTATTTAAACGAATCTGAAGCTATATGTCAATATGTGGGATGGATGCTGCGTAATTTAAGTTGCTGCACAAACACATTTATTTACGGTGTCACTCAGTCAAAGTTCAGAGAGCAGGTCAAGAAGGCGGCAATGTATCCGGTTACATCAATTAATAAATTGGTCAACAAATATCACTTGTGATAGGATCTCACTGGCGAGAGTCAGTTGTACCAGTCGAACTAACTGAATTGAAGGTGCATCTACAAATTCGCAACAGACAAACGGCATATAACAACGAGGAGTGAACATTTATAGGTAAGAAGTCGGGCCTGCTGGAGTGGATCAATCCCTACCTCCACTCCTGACAGCCGCTTTCACCGAGCTGGGAGCACCAGGAACTGGCGACCGGCAGTCTCAGTAAAGGACAATGGTCCGTTGCTGCCGGGAGTTCCCTCAGCCAAACAGCCAGCTGTGACTGTGACCGACAGCTGGGACTGTCAGATCTCGGAAGTCATACTGCAAACATGCCTTCAGTCAGGAAGCAACATGCATCGCAGGCATTGTTTGAGGTTGCATTGTAATCCACAGCTGCATTCATTATGCATAGGTTTCCGCCAGCTGCCTATCAGATATCTGACGTCACGCTGGAGATTCATTCATCCAGCAAGCCACTCTCAGCCAATTTCTGAGTTTGCGGTGTGACTGATAGCTGCATTCACCAAACAGAATATTCTAACGTTTGACTGATAACCAATCCAGATATCCAGCTGTTCATTCTTTGTAGCTTAGCCAATCAGGCAGCTCTGCCTAGTGAAATAAAACCATTTGATCATCTGAATCGTTCTTGCTCCCTGTTATTACAGACGCACATGTGGAAGAAATTATTCGGAGCCCCGTTTAAAATTTGTACCATTTAGTTTATATTTTTCATTAAAATTATTCCAAGGACAGGAAACGCATTACACTGGTTGGAGATTTCGTCTAAAATGTAAGGGGAGACTGTTCAGTAAAGATGTTAGGAAACACCGCATCGCTCAATGGCAGGTAGCGGTTTGCAACTCTCTCCACAACAGCAGTTGAAGCGAGAACAGTTGTTCATCTGAAATCAGAGAAATATACATTTTAAAAGGAGGGATAATGGATGACTCGGGATATTGAGGGATAATGGATGACTCGGGATATTGAGGCCATGGTCAAACGGAAGGAATCATCTGATATACATAGTCATCCGGGATCACACGAATCCCTTCAAGAGTATCGGGCTTGTCGGAGTAAAGAGAGAAATAAGGAGGGCAAGAAGGGGACAGGAGATTGTCTTGGCAGATAAGGCAAAGAAAATCCAAAAAAAGGTTTTACAGATACATAGAGGGTAAAAGCGTGACTAGGGAGAGGGTAGGGCATCTTAAGGATAAACAATGTCAACTATGTGCAGATTCACAAGGGATTGGAGATGTCCAAAATGAATATTTATCGTCAGTATTTGCTGCTGGAAATGCTACGAATGTTAAGGAAATAAAAAGCGATGTTTTGAGGAGTGCACATATTGCAGAGAAGTTGGTGTTGGAGGTATTGAAGCGCATAGAGATAGATAAATCCCAGGGACCTGATGAAATGTATCCCAGGGCGTTTAGGGGACGCGTGAGGAAATTGCCGCCCCTGGCTGAGATAATTGAATCACGACAGCCACAGGAGAGGCGCCTGACGATTGGAGGGTAGCAAATGTTATGCCCTTGTTTAAGAAGGGCTGTAGGGATAATCCCTGGAACTATCGAACGGTTAGCCTTACTTCTGTAGTGGGTAAATTGATATAAGGTATTCTCAGGGACAGGATCTACAGACATTTAGACAGGCAAGGGCTAATTTGGGAAAGTTAGCATCGTTTTGTAAGGGGAAAGTCATTTCTCACGATTTTGACTGAGGTTTTTGAAGGAGTAACCAGAAAGGTAGATGAGGGCAGTGCTGTCGACGTTGTCTCCATGGACATTAGTAAGGCCTTTGACAAATTTCTCCATGGTAGGTTGTTGCAAAAGGTGAAATCTCACGGAATCTAGCGGCAGGTAGCCAATTGGATACAAAATTGGCTTGGCGACCGAAATTGGCGGTGGAGGGTTCTTTCTCAAACTGGAGGCCTCTGGTCAGTGGTGTGCCTCAGGGATTGGTACTGGGTCCACTGTTACTTATGACGTATATTAATGATTTGGATGAGAATGTAGGAGGCATTTTTAGGTAGTTTGCAGACAAACCCAAGATTGGGGCACAGTGGCTGGTGAAGAATGTAATATGAGCTTTCAACAGGATCTTGACCATTTGGGCAGTGGGCCGATGAATGACAGATGCAGTTTAATTTGACTAATTATGAGGTGATGAATTGATTCCCAGGGGCTGATAACCTAGATGAAATCATGGCACGAACTACTGAGTTAATTGCAGGCATTTGACTCACCTCTCTTTGGGTGAAGAAATGTTTCCTTATCTCTGTCCGAAATCCCAGAATCCTCAGACTTTGACCGCTGGTTCTATACACACCCACCATTGAGAACATCTTCCTTGCATGTACCCTATCTAGTCCTGTTAGACGGCTCGATGAGATCCCCCTAATTCTTCTTAACTCAAGCGAGAACAATCCGAACCTAGTCAATCTCTCCTTATTTGCCAGTCACGCCATCCCTGGAATCAGCTTGGTAAACATTCGCATGCACTCCTTAGAGAGCGAGCACATCATCCCTCTGAAAGGAAGACCAAAACTGCACACAATATTCTAGGTGTGGCCTCACCAAGGGCCTGTATAAATGCAGCAATGCATCCCTTTGTCTATACTTGAAACCTCTCACAATGAAGGGCAACCTACCATTAGCCTTCTTTACCGCCTGCTGTACCTACATGCTTACCTTCAGCGATTGGTGCACAAGGACAAACAGCTCCCCCTGCGCACTCCCCTCTCCCAATTTGCAGCCATCAGGTCGTAATCTGCCTTCCTGTTTTTGCTTCCAAAGTGAATAACCGCACACTTATCCAAATCATCTCCCATTGATTTGCCCACTCACCCAACATGTCCAGATCATGCTGTAGGATTTCTTCCTCCTTGGCACAGTTCGCCCTCCCACCTAACGTAGTACCATCTGCAAACTTTGAGATGTTACATTTTTCTCCCGGATCCAAATTATTAATATATATTGTGAGTTGTTGGGGCCCCAGCACCAATCACTGTGGAACCCCTCTAATTCCTGCCTGTCAATTTCAAAATGACTCATTGATTCCAACTCGTTATTTGTTCTCTGCCAATCAGTTTTCTAGCCACCTCACTACACTTACCCCTATCCATGCGCTTTAATTTCGCACAATTATCTCTTCAGCGGGACTTTGTAAAACGCTTTCTGAAATTCCAAATATTACGACATCGACCGGCTCCACCTTGTTAACTGTAATGATTACATCTTTAAACAATTCCAACTGATTTGTCAAGCATGATTTTTCCCTTCATAAATCCACGCTGACTCAGACTGATCCTGCCACTTCTTACGAAATGTTCCGGTATAAAATCCTTGATAATGGATCCAAGAATTGTCCACACTCCCAATGTTAGGCGTACTGGTCTATAATTCCCTGATTTCTCTCTACCTCCCTTTTTGAATATTGGAGTGACATTGGCAACATTCCAATCTGAAGGGACTGTTCCAGAGTCGAGAGAATCCCGGAAGATGACAACCAATGAATCCAATATTTTCAGAGCCACTTCCTCAAGCACTCTGGGACAAAGTTTATCACGCTCTGGGGATTTATCCGCCTTCAATCTCATCAATTTTCCCAGCACGATTTCTCTACCCATATTGATCTCCTTCAGTTCTTTCCTTTCACTAAACATTTCATTCTCTAACATTTCCGGTATCTGATGGGTGTCCTCTTTTGTGAAGACAAAACCAAAGTATGTATTCAATTGCTGAGCCATTTATTTGTCCCTTGTTATGCATTCCACTGTTTCAGTCTGTAGGGTACCTACATATGCTGGTTACAATTCAGATGACTAACATGCAATAACATGAGCAGAAATGAATTACTTTAATTGCAGCTGCAAAATTTTACTTGTTCCTGTAAGCTTGATTTTGGGATTAGTTTCCCGGTAATTCAAAATTAGCTGGTCAAATTAAAGACCCGATGAAGATCGATGCACACGGTCTTGTGACACAGGAAGATAATTGGCTAATCGGGTCCATGCAACGAGAAGTCCTTCAGAGATACTTGGTGAACCGGCCTTGGGTTGGGGTCGTGTAGGGATGGGAAGGGATGCGGTAGGGAACGGCGCAGGAGCACCGAATTAATTAGGACGATTTTTACATGAGCAGGAGGAACTGTTATCGAGATGCAATTGGAAAGAGGAGGAAAAGGAATACAGGGGCTTGTAATGGTACATGACACAACATCTCCGGATTAAGTAAGTGACCTGTAACGGGCTCACTCGGAGTAGTGAGTGGCACATTGAAGCAAAAATGAACACAGTTCCTGAAGCATGGACCGTGCAAGGAAATTTGACGCACAGCATTAAACGAGTCAACCACTGCAAACTGCACAAACAATTAAATGAACACTTGTGTGTGTGATTATATCCCATGGACTGAACTGTTTCAAAAAAGCTTCTGATAAGCACTTTCTAGGGTGGGGGGGGGGGGAGTAGAGACAAACACAAACAACGTGTGCCTCACCAGCGGGGCTTAGATCCGGGGAATCATACATAACATCCAAAATTTCGACGGTAACAATCACACATTTCGATCGTTTATTAATCTCAGTGTACACATTCTGCTCAGGAAGAAAGTAAAGAAAGTGTTACAAGATTAATAAGTGTATTGGTGAACATCAGAAATAAGGCCCAGTTGTGTATTTAATTTCATTGTTCCGTGCCTCGAGCGGTTCAACCTACAGTTAGATTTGTGCTGGACAGAGCTAGTTTTATGCATGGCAGTTGGGTAAAATCCAATTGTCTTCCTGTTGTATTTTGCTAGGACTGCAGCGTGAAGGGTAATTGAATAGACGAGCAGCGTTATTACAGTGTCTGAGCAACGGGCCTTGTTTGGTAGATAAACGCCCCTTTGTCATTACTTACACTGGAAGGCCGAGCAGTTGGACATGTGGGCAGAGGGAGAAGGCAGCTCCCACAGTCCTTCTAGAACTACATGGTGGAACAGCTCTTTCAGTCTTGCAGGAAGAAAAGCCATACAATGAAGTAAAGCGTATATAAAGTCCAATGCAGAACAGAGGAAGCTGGCAACATGGACAGGTTACTCCAGTAAAAGCCACACCGCACTGAAAATAACATTATATTTTGCAAGGCTGATATATATCTGCACTACTTCAGAACATGGGAATTCGGAGCCGAAGGAGGAAATTCAACTGTTCGACCCTGCTCCACCATTCTATCAGTTCGTGGCTGAATTCTTCCTGACCTCAAATCCTCCTCCCTGGCTGTTCAACATATCTCTTTACCACGTTTATTAAAAATCAGAAATGTATATAAAACCTTCTTGAAAGCATTTCATGAGTCAGACTCCACCGTACTGTGGGGCAGGGAACTCCACAGATTCACCACCCAGTTCGCGAAGGATTTTCAACTCACATCAGTTTGAAGTCTACCGCCTCTCAACCCCAACCTGTGATGTATCGTTCTAGAGTGCACTACAGGGTGCGTTGGGGGGGGGGGGGGGAGGGGGGGGGCTTTGGTCTGGGTTCAGTTTCTCAATCTTTTTTCGTATTTTACACACCTCTAGCAGGCCCCTTTCACGCTTCTAAACTCCAGCGATTGTGAGGCTAAACTGTTTAATCGCTCCTCATACGTCAACTCTTTCACCCCCGGAATCAATCTGGAGAACCTGCTCTTAACTGCCTCCATTGCCACCTCTTCGTTCCCCAAATTAGGTATCCCAAACTGGACACAATGCATCAGATGAGGTCTCACCAACATCCTATACAATTCTAGCAACACTGCTTCACTTTTATACTCCAGTCGTTTTGCAATTCGCCTTTTTAATTACATGCTGTACCTGCATACAATTTTTGTTAAAGTCCTGAACACACACAGCCCGATCCCTCTGCCTAGGCACACCTTGAATTTGCTTTCCATTTAGATAATTGTCTTCCTATTTTTCGGCCAAAGATGATAACCTCAAACGTTTCCACGTTAACTTCATTCACCATATTTTGGCCCAATGTCCTAACCTATCTATATCCGCGTGTAAAATCGGTATCTCCTTTTCACTGCCTGCTTTCCCAGCTATTCTAGTATCATCCGCAAATTTTGCTATGTTAAACTCTGTTCCTGCTTGCAGATCATTTATATAGATTGTAAACAGTTCATGTTCGAGGACCGACCTCTGCGGCAGCATACCTGGTACAGTTCACCAGCCAAATAAGGATCCATGTATGCCGACACTTTGATTTCTGTCAGTCAGCCAATCATCAATCAAATCTCATACTTTGCCCCAATCCCCTATGATCTAACATTCTAGTTCAGTCTTTTATATGGCTCCTTGTGTAACGCCTTCTGGAAGTCTAGACACAACACACCACAGCTTCCCCATTATCCACTTTGCTGGTTACTTCTTGAAGAAACTGAAGCAAGCTTGTCACGCATATATTATTCTCTATAAAACCAGGGTGACAATGGTGTATTGAGCTTTGTCTTTCCAACTGTTTCGTCATCTCCTCCTTAATTATTGATTCCAGCAAATTCACCACCACAGAGGTCAACATTACTGGTCTTTAGTCTCCTCCTTTTTCCCCCTCTATCCCATTTGGAATAGCGAGATCAGTTAAAAATTAGAAAATTATGATATCGCCCTCACTGACAATGAGTGGCAAATGGCTCAAATTGCTTAACTCGATGAGAAAATCACTTCCGTTGCAAAATAAGCATCTGGGAAAAAGTAGAAAATTATGATCTCCACCTCACTGACAACAAATGGCAAATCAGTGAAAATGCTTCAATTGATGAGAAAATCACTTTGAATGTAAAATAAGCATCTGGTAAAAAGTAGAAAATGATGATATCCTCCTCACTTACAACACATGGCACCTATTGCTTAACTCGATCAGAACATCACTATGGTTGCAAAACGCATTTGACAAAAATTAGAAAATTATGATACCAGCCTCACTGCAAAGAAATCGCAAATCACACAACATGCTTCAATCGATCAAAAAATCAACAGTGTTAGAAAGTTAGCATCTGGCAAAAAGTAGAAAATTACTAAGTCACACCATCTGAATACAAATGGCAAATGACTCAAAAAGCTTAACTCGATCAGAAAATCACATTAGTTGCAAACACAGAGCTGACAAAAAGTAGTAAATTATGATCTCAGCCTCACTGAAAAAAATGGCAAATAACTGAAAAGGCTTCAATCAATGATAATATCACCTTGGTTGCAAAATAAGCATCTGCCAAAAGTAGAAAATTATGATATCCACCTGACAGAAAACAAAAGGCAAATGGTTCAATATGTTCAACTGGATGAGCACATCGCTTTGGTTGCAAAACACGCATTTGACAAAAAGTATAAACATCTGATATCCGCCTCAATGTAAAGAAATGGTAAATGGCGCAACATGCTTCAATCGATGAGAACATCACTTTGGTTGCAGAATAAGCATTTTGGAAAATAGGAGAACATTATTATGATATCCGCCTCACTGACCACAAGTGGCAAATAAGTAAAAATGAGAAAATCACATAGGGGGCAAAACATGCATTTGAAAAAAAAAAGTAGAAAATTATGAAATCAACCCCACTGAAAACAAATGGCAAATAACTCAAAATGCTTCAATCAATGAGAAAATCACTTCAGTTGCAAAAACGCATCTGGGACTTAGTGGAAAATTATGATATCAGCCTCACTGAAAACATATATGCAATAACTCAAAATGCTTTAATCGACGAGAAAATAACTTTGGTTGCAAATAAGCATCTGGCAAACAGTAGAAAATGATGATACCTGCCTCACTGACAGCAAAGTCAAAACGTTCAGAGGAGGATGAGCCGTCTCTGTCAGGGAGAGAACCTGAGAACATCTAAGACACTCAGAAGGTAAGAAGGTAAGCAAGTGATTTTTACTCATTTTTACTTTTATACCTTTTTCAAATTGTGTGTGTCGGGGCGGGGGGGGGGGGGGGGTGGAACTGAAGTGACAGCACAGAAAAGCTGTGACCTGAGTGGCTGGGTGGGAATCTACAGTAAATTTTAAAAAATCCGCATTGGTAACTCATTAAACATAATTACTTAATTATAATTTAGAGGGGTACCTAAGCCAGAGATCGGAGAGTACTATATTTAGCTTTCACATTTATATTAGAAATCTAGTGCTAGGAAACAGATAGTTAACAGTAACTTAAAAAAAATTTTTTTTTTAAAATTTAAACTTTTAATTTTAATTAAATGATTCATTGTCAGTTAGAGGGGTGCAGTGATCTGACTGTGAGATGTGGCAGGTCCGGGAGGCTTCCAGCGTCCCGGATGGCGTCTCTGCAGAAAGTGCACCCAACTGGAGCGCCTCACAGACCGCATGGTTCGGTTGGAGCAGCAAGTGGATGCACTTAAGAGCATGCAGGTGGCGGAAAGCGTCATAGATCGCAGTTATATAAATGTGGTCGCACCCAAGGTGCAGGCAGAGAAATGGGTGACCACCAGAAAGGGCAGGCAGTCAGTGCAGGAATCCCCTGTGGTTGTCCCCCTCTCGAACAGGTATACCCCTTTGGATACTGTCGGGGGGATAGCCTATCAAGGGAAAACAGCAGCAGCCAGAGCAGTGGCACCACGGCTGGCTCTGATGTTCAGAAGGGAGGGTCAAAGTGCAGAAGAGCAATAGTCATCGGGGACTCTATAGTCAGGGGCACAGATAGGCGCTTCTGTGGACGTGATTTTTTTTTCTGTTTCTAATTTGTTTGTATTAGTATCGGGTGAAGATTTATTTAGCTGTGGTTCTCTTGAGCAAGATATTCTTCTACATTTTTTCAAGTCAGATACATTCTGCGACTTTGCTGCTTTTTTCAACCACAGCAAACGTGATTAATAATTGGAAATTCACAACACTGAAGGAGGGTCTTTGTTCCACAATTACTGTGTCTGCCCATTATTACTATTATACAGATACATGGTCAGATAATTGAACACAGGAGTTGGGATGTCTTGCTGAAGTTCTACAAGACGTTGGGAAGGACACACTTATAATACTATGTACAGTTCTGGTCACCCTAATATAGAAACGATATTATTAACCTAGAAAGAGAGCAGAAAATATTTGCTAGGCAGCTACCGGATTTGATGGTTTGAGTTATAAGGAGCTGTTAAACTGGAATATTTTTCTTGGAGCCGAGGGGTGATCTTGACGACGGCTATAAAATAATGGTGGTGGGGGGGGGGGGGGGCATGGATCGGGTAGATTATCCCAAAGGTAGTGGAGTCCAAATCTAGAGCGCGTAGGGTTAAGGTGAGAGGGGAGAGATACCAATTGTTTCACACAGAGGGTGGTGAGTGTCTGGAACGAGCTGGCAGAGGCAGTAGTAGAGGCGTCTACAATGTTGCCTTTTAAAAAGCATTTAAATAGTTATATGGAAAAAATGGGTATAGAGGAAGATGACCAAATGTGGGCAATTGGACAGGATTTGTGTAGTATAAACGGGGCGACATGCACAAGTTAAGCCGAAGGACCTATTTATATCATGTAAACGTCTCTGACTCTATAACCTGTCCCACCTTCCAGCTCTGCCTCGCTGCAGATTCGAGCACTCCATCTATATGTCCAAATCGGTTTGAATGCCTGCCTCCATTTTTCTTCGCAATAGTGAAATTTGAGGGAACGAAAGTATCTGAGGAACAGGCAGGAAATGACATTGAGACAGAAGCTCAACTGTGATCAAACTGAATGTTTTGACTGGAGTGAGTGGTCGTGTCGTCTCCCTATGTTGTCATTTGCTATCAGTTCCAGTTGCCACAGTACTCGCAGATGAATATAACTGCGAGATAAGATTTTTAAGTTACATCTTTCCAACAATTATTTCAATGTTCTGGGATAGATTTCAATTATCTTGTCCGCACTGCCTGTGAGATTGGTGGAGGCAGATACAACAGTGGCTTTCAAATGTCAATGCGAGAAACGTCAGCAATGAAATGCATGCCTCTGGGGAAAGGTCGGTCGAGTGGGATTGAATGATCCGCTAATCTAATGAACCACTGAGGTTAAACGGAATGAATGTCCTCCATCGGTACTTCACGCACTTTTAAATTTTCGGTCACGTCTGGCTGTGACATGATGTGCACCAACACCTGGAGTCTCGCCTCAGTGTTGCCCACCACTGCGAGTATGATCACGGAAATCCTTTATATACAACGTGTCCATGTGTGACGACCGCGTTAGCTTTAGCTCGGTGGTTACTTCACAGCATCAACTTAATTGGAAGTTCGAACCTGTCTCACCGTTGGCGCTGTCTGGCGTTTTTCACATTTCCAAAACATGTGTGTTGCATAAATAAAAACAGCAGCACATTTATAATTAGAAGAAGGTGTTTTTTTTTCAGAGATTGCATTATTCTGTTTAAAAAATAGCCTTGTGCTTCCTGTTCACTTTCTGATCTCACACTGCGGAAACCCAAGTTCGATTCCAGATCTGAACAATAACTGACCTATCAAACTTTGTCAATTACTCACAACCTAAATGGAAGAAAAGAGCATTAACGATTATCTGTGATAGGTTCCTTGAAATTTCGGAACAAGATTGGTTACGCAGGCAAATTGATTAATCCATTTTCTTCGACGTGAAACGCTGCTCCCCAGATCTCCAAGAACACTCAGTGAGTTCGGAAGCACCAAGCAGTGCGCTTGATTGCTCCTCCTGCCAGAGGCATTCAATCCCTCCGCCACAGACATCCCAAAATGCACCGCTATAACTCAACAATGTTCCTCGTCAATTGTTCCTCAGGCAGCGCCTCCACACCTCCGACCACTATTATTTTGAAGAACTAGACAAGCCCCTACTTGGGCCAATCACCAACTGGAATTTCCACTCCAGAGATTGCATTATTCTGTTTTAAAAGGAACCTTGTGCTATCTGTTCACTTTCTGATCTCACACTGCGGAAACCCAAGTTCGATTCCAGCTCTGTACAATAACTGACCTGTCCCACTTTGTCAATTACTCAGCCGAAATGGAGGAAAAGAGCATTAACGATTATCTATGATAGGTTCCTTGAAATTTCGGAACAAGATTGGTTACGCAGGCAAATTGATTACTCCATTTCCCTCGACGTGAAGCGCTGCTCCCCCGATCTCCAAGAACACTCAGTGAGTTCGGAAGCACCCAGCACCAAGCAGTGCGTTTGATTGCTCCTCCTGCAACAAGCATTCAATCCCTCCGCCACAGACATCCCAAAATGCACCGCTATAACTCAACAATGTTCCTCGTCAATTGTTCCTCAGGCAGCGCCTCCACACCTCCGACCACTATCATTTTGAAGAACTAGACAAGCCCCTACTTGGGCCAATCACCAACTGGAATTTCCAATCCAAATCACTGACCACTCCCTCTTGCGGCCATATAAATGTTCCTGCAGGTTAACGGGGAAAAATCATTTGGCTTCCTCCCTAAAAGCACTTTGAGTTTACCCAAACGTCAGGGCCAGCAACGATTCAAGGAGGTAGCTCACCACCACCATCTGAAAGGCAACTAGGGGTGGGCAATAAATTCTGTCCCAACAAGCAACTTTCACATCCAGTAAAAGTGATCTGTTTAATACATTGGTGCGTTGAATTTCTGGGGCCTGGGATGAACTGTTCTCGATTCTTTAAAAAAAAACATCGAGTATCCAATGCATTTTTTCCAATTACCTGGCAATTTAGCGTGCCCAATCCATCTACCCTGCACATCTTTGGGTTGTGGGGAAGAAACCCACGCAAAAACGGGGAGAAAGTGCAAGCTCCACACGGAGGGTGACCCAGAGACGGGATCGAACCTAAAAGTTTGGCGCACTGAGCCAGCAGTGCTAACCACTGCGCCACCGTGCTGCCCTTATTTTTTCATTCTAACGGTGGAATGAATCATGTAACTTCTGCTTCCTGACACAGTATGTAGATAGGCCAACGAGAGGCGAGGCCGTATTGGATTTGGTACTGGGTAATGAACCAGGACAGGTGTTAGATTTGGAGGTAGGTGAGCACTTTGGTGATAGTGACCACAATTCGATTACGTTTACTTTAAAGATGGAAAGGGATAGGTATATACCGCAGGACAAGAGTTATATCTGGGGGAAATGCAATTATGATGCGATAAAGCAAGACTGAGGATGCATCGGATGGAGAGGAAAACTGCAGGAGATGGGCACAATGGAAATGTGGAGCTTGTTCAAGGAACAGCTACTGCGTGTCCTTGATAAGTATGTGCCTGTCAGGCAGGGAGGAAGTGGTCGAGCAAGGGAACCGTGGTTTACTAAGGCACTCAAAGCACTTGTCAAGAGGAAGAAGGAGGTTTTTGTAAAGATGAGACATGAAGGTTCAGTAAGGTCGCTCGAGAGTTACAAGTTAGCTAGGAAGGGCCTAAAGAGAGAGCTAAGAAGATCCAGGAGGGGACATGAGAAGTCTTTGGCAGGTAGGATCAAGTATAACCCTCAATATTTCTATAGATATGTCAGGAATAAAAGAATGACGAGGGTAAGAGTAGGACTAGTCAAGGACAGTCGTGGGAAGTTGTACTTGGAGTCCGAGGAGATAGGAGAGGTGCTAAATGAATATTTTTCGTCAGTATTTACACAGGAAAAAGACAATGTTGTCGAGGAGAATACAGAGATTCAGGCTACTAGACTAGAAGTGTTTGAGGTTCATAAGGAGGAGGTGTTAACAATTCTGGAAAGGGTGAAAATAGATAAGTCTCCTGGGCCGGATGGGATTTATCCTAGGATTCTTTGGCACGCTAGGGAGGAGATTGCTGAGCCTTTGGCTTTGATCTTTAAGTCATCTTTGTCAACAGGAATAGTGCCAGAAGACTGGAGGATAGCAAATGTTGTCCTCTTGCTCATGAAGGGGAGTAGAGACAACCCAGGTAACTATAGACCAGTGAGCTTTACTTCTGTTGTGGGCAAAATCTTGGAAAGGTGTAAAAGAGATAGGGTGTATAATCATCTGGAAAGGAATAACTTGATTGGACATAGTCAACACGGTTTCGTGAAGGGTAGATCGTGCCTCACAAACCTTATTGAGTTCTTTGAGAAGGTGACCAAACAGGTGGATGAGGGTAAAGCAGTTGATGTGTTGTATATGTATTACAGTAACGCGTTTGATCAGGATCCCTACGGTAGGCTACTGCAGAAAATAAGGATGCATGGGATTCAGGGCGATTTAGCAGTTTGGATCAGAAATTGGCTAGCTGTAAGAAGACAAAGGGTGGTGGTTGATGGGAAGTGTTCAGACTGGAGTCCAGTTACTCGTGGTGTACCACAAGGATCTATTTTGGGGCCACTGCTGTTTGTCATTTTTATAAATGACCTGGAGGAGGGCGTAGAAGGATGGATGAGTAAATTTGCAGATGACACTAAAGCCGGCGGAGTTGTGGACAGTGCGGAAGGATGTTGCAAGTTACTGAGGGACATAGATAAGCTGCAGCGCTGGGCTGAGAGGTGGCAAATGGAGTTTAATGCAGAGAAGTGTGAGGTGATTCATTTTGGAAGGAATAACAGGAAGACAGAGTACTGGGCTAATGGTAAGATTATTGGCAGTGTGGATGAGCAGAGAGCTCGTTGTCCATGTACATAGATCCCTGAAAGTTACAACTCAGGTTTAGAGGGTTGTTAAGAAGGCGTACGGTGTGTTAGCTTTTATTGGTAGAGGGATTCAGTTTCAGAGCCATGAGGTCATGTTGCAGCTGTACAAAACTCTGGTACGGCCGCGTTTATAGTATTGCGTGCAATTCTGGTCACCGCATTATAGGAAGGATGTGGAAGCATTGGAAATGGTGCAGAGGAGATTTACCAGAATGTTGCCTGGTATGGAGGGAAGATCTTATGAGGACAGGCTGAGGGACTTGAGGCTCATTTCGTTCGAGAGAAGAAGGTTAAGAGGTGACTTAATTGAGGCATACAAGATGATCAGAGGATTGGATAGGGTGGACAGTGAGAGCCGTTTTCCTCGGATGGTGATGTCTAGCACGAGGGGGCATAGCTTTAAATTGAGGGGACATAGATATAAGACAGACGTCAAAGATAGGTTCTTTAGTCAGAGAGTAGTAAGGGTGTGGAATTCCCTGCCTGCAACAGTAGTGGACTCGCCAACACTAGGGGTATTCAAATGGTCATTAGATAGACATATGGACGATAAGGGAATAGTGTAAATGGGCTTTAGAGTGGTTTCACAAGTCGGCGCAACATCGAGGGGTGAAGGGCATGTACTGCACTGTAATGTTCTATGTTCTATGTGCTTCAGAGGAAACTGGATCGAAGGTATTTCTAACAGCATGAATCCTGGAAGACAGAAACAATGTGCTTGCTGCATTAAGGTGGAAAGGAGTGATGTGCAATGTACTCCAGCATTAAACGCTCTCTCCCCCTTTCTCTCTTTACCACTCTCCTTTATTCTGTTTCTGTTTTGTTTCTATTGGTATCGGGTGAAGTTTTGATTTCCTGTGGGTCTCTTGAGCAAAATATTCCTGTTCATCTTTTTCCAGTCAGACACATTCTGCGACTTTGTTGCTCTTTGCAACCACAGCAAACATGATGAATAATTGGAAATTCACAACACTGAAGGATGCTCTTTGCTCCACAATTACTGTGTCTGTGGCCATTATTACTATTATACAGATACATGTCCAGATAATTGAAGACAGGAGTTGGGACGTCTTGCTGAAGTTGTACAAGAAATTGGGAAGGACACAGTTGGAATACTGTGTACAGTTCTGGTCACCTTAATATAGAAAGGATATTATTAACCTAGAAAGAGGGCTGAAAAGATTTGCTAGGCTCCTACAGGACTTGATAGTTTGTGTTCAACGGAGCGGCTGGATAGACTGGAACATTTTTCTTGGAGGCTGGGGGTGATCCTGACGTCGGCTATAAAATAATGAGGGGCATTGATGAAGTAGATTTTCCCAAAGGTAGTGGAATCCAAAACTAGAGGGCATAGGTTTAAGGCGAGAGATACAAAAGGGTCCAGAGGAACAATTGTTTCACACAGAGGGTGGTGAGTGTCTGGAAAGAGCTGGCAGACACAGCAGTAGAGGCGTATACAATTCTGCCTTTAAAAAGCATCTAGATCGTTATATGGAGAAGATGGGTATAGAGGAATATGATCAAATGTGGGCAACTGGACAGGGTTTGTGTAAAAACTGGGCGGCATAGACAAGTTAGGCCGAAAGGCGTATTTCCTTCCTGTAAACTTCGATGACTCTATAACCTGTCCCACCTTCCATATCTGTGTCGCTGCAGATTCTAGAACACCATCTAATGTCCAAATCGGTTTGATATTTTGCTGTGGGTGTCTGCCTCGATTTATCTTAACGACAATGAACTTTGAGGGAATGAAAGTATCTGAGGAACAGGCAGGAATTGACATTGAGGCAGAAGCTCAGCTGTGATCAAACTGAATGTTGGGGCAGGAGTGAGTGGCCCTGTTGTAATTTTCTATCAGTTCCAGTTGCCAAAGCACTCGCAGCTCGCAGGTCAATATAACTGCGAGGTAATATTTTTAAGTTACATCTTTCGAACAATTATTACAATGTTCTGGGACACAGTTTAATTATCTGTTCTGCACTGCCTGTGAGATTGGCGGAGGCAGATACAACAATGACTTTCGAATTTCAATGCGAGAAACAACAGCAATCAAATTCATGCCGCTGGGGAAAGGTCGGTCCAGTTGGATTCAATGAATCGCTAATCTAAAGTGCCGCCGAGGTTATACGGAATGAATGTCCTCCGTTGTTACTTCACGCACTTTTACATTTTTGGTCACGTCTGTCTGTGAGGTGATGTGCAGCGACACCTGGAGTTTCCCCTCAATGCTCCCCACCACGGCGAGTTTGATCACGGTAATTCTTTATATACAATGTGTCCGTGCTTGACGTCACCGTCAGCTTTAGCTCACTGGTTACTTCACAGCATCAACTTTCGAGTAAGTTCGCGCCTGTCTCACCGTGGGCTCTGCCTGCCGTTTTTTATATTTCCAAAACCTGTGCGGTGCATAAATAAAAGCAGCAGCACATTTATAATTAGAAGTAGGTGTATTTTGTTACAGGATGCATTATGAAAAGCAGCCTATGCCACGTGTTTACTTTCTGGGCTCGCGCTGCGGAAACCCGAGTTCGATTCCAGCTCTGTAAAATAACTGACCTGTCACACTTTGCCAATTACTCACTACCTAAATGGAGGAAAAGAGCATTAACGATTTTCTATTATACATTTTTTGAAATTTCGGAACAAGATTGTTTACTCAGGCAAATTGATTAATCCATTTTCTTCACGTGAAGCGCTGTTCCCCAGATCTCCAAGAACATTCAGGTAGTTCGAAAATATCCAGGACCAAACAGTGCGCTTGATTGCTCGTCCTGCCACAAGCATTGAATCCCTCCGCCACAGACATCCCAAAATGCACCGCAATACTTCAACAAAGTTCCTCAGGCAATTGTTCCTTCGGCAGCACCTTCCAGACCTACGACCACTGTCATTTAGAAGAACTAGTCAATCCGCTACTTGGGAAAATCACCAACTGCAATTCCCCCTCCAAATCACTCACCACTCCCACTTGGAATCATATGAAAGTTCCTTCACGGTAAAGGGAAACAAATCATTTAGCTTCCTCTCTTAAAGCACGTGGGTGTACCCAAACCTCAGGGCCCACAACGATTCTAGAAAGCAGCTCACCACCACCTTCTGAATGGTAACCAGGGATGGGCAATAAATTCTGTCCCAACCAGCACCCCTCCCAACCAGTAAAAGTGATCTTTTTAATGCGTTGATGCTTTGAATTTCTGGTGCCTGGGAATGAACTGTTCTCCAATCTTCAAAAATAAATATACAGTGCCCAATTCCTTTTTTCCAATTAAGGCGCAATTTCGTGTGGCCAATCCACCTACCCTGCACGTCATTGGTTGTGGTGGAGAAACCCACGCAAAATTGAGGAGAATGCGCAAACTCCACACAGACAGTGACCCAGAACCGGAATCGAACCTAAGAACTCTTCAGCGTGAGGCATTTAATGCTAACCACTGAGCCATCCTGCTGTCTCTATTTGTCATTCTAACGGTGGAATGAATCATGTAACTTCTGCTTCAGAGGAAAGTGAATCTAATGTATTTCTAACAGCATGAATCCTTGAAAATAGAAACAATGTGCTTGCTGCAGTAAGGTGGAAGGGAGTGGTGTGCAATATACTCCAGCATTAAACACTCTCACCCCCTTTCTCTCTTTACCATTCTCCTTTATTCTCTTTCTGTTCTGTTTCTATTGGTGTCCGGTTAAGATTTGATTAGCTGTGGGTCTCGTGTGCAAGATATTCTTCTACGTTTTTTCCAGTCAGACACATTCTGCGACTTTGTTGCTTTTTGCAACCACAGCAAACATGATGAATAACTGAAAGTTCACAGCACTGAAGGAGGCTCCTTGTTCCACAATTACTGTGCCTGTGGCCGTTATTACTATTCTACAGATACATGGTCAGATTATTGGATACAGGAGTTGGGACGTCTTGCTGAAGTTCTGCAGGACTTTGGGAAGAACACACTTCGAATACTGTGTACAGTTCTGGTTACCCTAAGATAGAAAGGATATTTTTAACCTAGAATGAGGGCAGAAAAGATTTGCGAGGCTGCTACCGGACTTCATGATTTGAGTTATAAGGATCGGCTGGATAGACTGGAACATTTTTCTTGGAGGCTAGGGATGATCTTGACATCGGCTATAAAATAATGAAGGACATAGATTAAGTAGATTTTCCCAAAGGTAGTGGAATCTGAAACTAGAGGACATAGGTTTAACGTGAGAGGGGAGAGACTCAAAAGGGTCCAGAGGAACCATTGTTTCACACAGAGGACGTTGAGTGTCTGGAACGAGCTGGCAGAGGCAGTAATGGAGGCGTCTACAATTCTGCCTTTAAAAAGTATTTACATAGATATATGGAGAAGATGGGCATAGAGGAATATGACCAAATGTGGGCAATCGGCAGGCTTTGGGTAGTAAAAACTGGGCTGCATGGACAAGTTAGGCCAAAGGGCCAATGTCCATGCTGTAAACTTCGATGACTCTCTGACCTGTCCCACCCTCCACATCTGTGTCGCTGCAGATTCGAGCACACCACCTAATGTCCAAATCAGTTTGAAATTTAGCTCTGGGTGTCTGCCTCGATTTATCTTTCCGACAGTGAACTTTGAGGGAATGAAAGTATCTGAAAAAGGCAGGAATTGACATTGAGGCAGAAGCTCAGCTGTGATCAAACTGAATGTTGGGCCAGGAGTGACCGGCCTTGTAGTTTCCTTATGTTGTAATTTCCTATCAGTTCCAGTTGGCACAGCACTCGCAGCTCGCAGATGAATATAACTGCGAGATAAGATATTTAAGTTGCATCTTTCGAATAATTATTTCAATGTTCTGGGATACATTTCAATTATCTGGTCTGCACTGCCTGTGAGTTTGGTGATCGCAGGCACAGCAGAGGCTTTCAAATTTCAATACGATAAACGACAGCAATGAAATGCATGCCTCTGGGGAAAGGTCGATCGAGTGGGATTGAATGAACCGCTAATTTAAAGAGCCGCTGATGTTAAACGGAATGAATGTCCCCCGTCGGTAATTCACGCACTTTTATGTTTTGGTCACGTCTGGCTGTGAGGTGATGTGCACTAACACCTAGAGTTTCCCGTCAATGTTACCCACCACGGCGAGTATGATCACGGTAATCATTTATATAAAATGTGCCCATGCGTGAAACGGATGTCAGCTTTAGCTCACTGGTTACGTCACAGATTCAACTTGGTTGCACTTTCGGACGTGTCTCACCGTGGTCGCTGGTGGCGTTTTTCACATTTCGAAAACATGTGTGTTGCACAACCAAAAACAGCAGCACATTTATAATGAGAAGAAGGTGTTTTTTTCCCAGAGATTGCATTATTCTGTTTTAAAAAGAGCCTTGTGCCACCGGTTCACTTTCTGATCTCACACTGCGGAAACCCGAGTTCGATTCCAGCTCTGTACAATAACTGACCTATCAACCTTTGTCAATTACTCACAACCTAAATGGAGGAAAAGAGCATGAACGATTATCTATGATAGGTTCCTTGAAATTTCGGAACAAGATTGGTTACGGAGGCAAATTGATTAATCCATTTTCTTCGACGTGAAGCGCTGTTCCCCAGATCTCCAAGAACACTCAGGTAGTTCGAAAGCGTCCAGGACCAAGCAGTGTGCTTGATTGCTCCTCCTGCCACAAGCATTCAATCCCTCCGCCACAACCATCCCGAAATAACCGCAATAACTCAACAAAGTTCCCCGGGCAATTGTTCCTCAGGTCGAACCTCCACACCTCCGACCACTATCATTCTGAAGAACTAGACGAACCCCTACTTGGGCCAATCACCAACTGGAATTTCCTCTCCAAATCACTGACCAATCCCTCTTGGAACCACATAAACGTTCCTGCAGGTTAACGGGGAAAAATCATTTGGCTTTCTCCCAAAAATCACTTTGGGTTTAGCCAAACGTCAGGGCCAGCAACGATTCAAGAAAGCAGCTGACCACCACCTTCTGAAGGGCAACTAGGGATTGGCAATACATTCTGTCCCAACCAGCAACTCTCACATCCAGTAAATGTGATATTTTTAATACATTGGTTCTTTGAATTTCTGGGGCCTGGGATGAACAGTTCTCCATTCATTAAAAAAAAACATCGAGTATCCAATTCATGATTTCCAATTACGGAGCAATTTAGCGTGGCCAATTCATCTACCCTGCACATCTTTGGGTTGTGGGGAAGAAACCCACGCAAAAACGGGGAGAAAGTGCAAGCTCCACACGGAGAGTAACGCAGAGACGGGATCGAACCTGAAAATTGGGCGCCCTGAGTCAGCAGTGCTAACCAATGTGCCACCGTGCTGACCCTACTTTTTCATTCTAACGGTGGAATGAATCATGTAACTTCTGCTTCCTGACACAGTATGTAGATAGGCCAACGAGAGGCGAGGTCGTATTGGATATGGTACTGGGTAATGAACCAGGACAGGTGTTAGATTAGGAGGTAGGTGAGCACTTTGGTGATAGTGACCACAATTCGATTACGTTTACTTTAGTGATGGAAAGGGATAGGTATATGCCGCAGGGCAAGAGTTATATCTGGGGGAAAGGCAATTTCGATGCGATAAGGCAAGACTTAGGATGCATCGGATGGAGAGGAATACTGCAGGGGATTGGCACAATGGAAATGTGGAGCTTGTTCAAGGAACAGGTACTGCGTGTCCTTGATAAGTATGCGCCTGTCAGACAGGCAGGAAGTGGTCGAGCAAGGGAACCGTGGTTTACTAAGGCAGTCAAAACACTTGCCAAGAGGAAGAAGGAGGCTGATGTAAAGATGAGACATGAAGGTTCAGTAAGGGCGCTCGAAAGTTACAAGTTAGCTAGGAAGGACCTAAAGAGAGAGCTAAGAAGAGCCAGGAGGGGACATGAGAAGTCTTTGGCAGGTAGGATCAAGGATAACTAACCCTAAAGCTTTCTATAGATATGTCAGGAATAAAAGAATGACTAGGGTAAGAGTAGGGCCAGTCAAGGACAGTAGTGGGAAGTTGTGCTTGTTGTCCGAGGAGATAGGCGAGGTGCTAAATGAATATTTTTCGTCAGTATTCACACAGGAAAAAGACAATGTTGTCGAGGGGAATACTGAGATTCAGGCTACGAGGCTAGAAGGGCTTGAGGTTCATAAGGAGGAGGTGTTAACAATTCTGGAAAGGGTGAAAATTAATAAGTCCCCTGGGCCGGATGGGATTTATCCTAGGAGTCTTTGGAAAGCTCGAGAGGAGATTGCTGAGCCTTTGGCTTTGATCTTTAAGTCATCTTTGTCAACAGGAATAGTGCCAGAAGACTGGATGATAGCAAATGATGTCCCCTTGTTCAAGAAGGGGAGTAGAGACAACCCCGGTAACTATAGACCAGTGAGCCTTATTCTGTTGTGGGCAAAATCTTGGAAAGGTTTATAAGAGATAGGGTGTATAATCATCTGGAAAGGAATAATTTGATTAGACATAGTCAACACGGTTTCGTGAAGGGTAGGTCATGCCTCACAAAGCTTATTTCGTTCTTTGAGAAGGTGACCAAACAGGTGGATGAGGGTAAAGCAGTTGAAGTGGTGCATATGAATTTCAGTAAAGCGTTTGATAAGGTTCCCCACGGTAGACTACTGCAGAAAATACGGAAGCATGGGATTCAAGGAGATTTCGCAGTTTGGATCAGAAATTGGCTAGCTCGAAGAAGACAAAGTGTGGTGGTTGATGGGAAGTGTTCAGACTGGAGTCCAGTTGCTAGTGGTGTACCACAATGATCTGTTTTGGGGCCACTGCTGTTTGTCATGTTTATAAATGACCTGGAGGAGGGCGTAGAAGGATGGGTGAGTAAATGTGCAGATGACACTAAAGTCGGTGGAGTTGCGGACAGTGCGGAAGGATGTTACAAGTTACAGAGGGACATAGATAAGCTGCAGCGCTGGGCTGAGAGGTGGCAAATGGAGTGTAATGCAGAGAAGTGTGAGGTGATTAATTTTGGAAGGAATAACAGGAAGACAGAGTACTGGGCTAATGGTAAGATTCTTGGCAGTGTGGATGAGCAGTAAGATCTCGGTGTCCATGTACATAGATACCTGAAAGTTGCCACTCAGGTTGAAAGGGTTGTTAAGAAGGCTTTCGGTGTGTTAGCTTTTATTGGTAGAGAGATTCAGTTTCGGAGCCATGAGGTCATGTTGCAGCTGTACAAACCTCTGGTGCGGCCGCACTTAGAGTATTGCGTGCAATTCCAGTCACCGCATTATAGGAAGGATGTGGAAGCATTGGAAAGGGTGCAGAGGAGATTTACCAGAATGTTGTCTGGTATGGAGGGAAGATCTTATGAGGAAAGGCTGAGGGATTTGAGGCTGTTTTCGTTAGAGAGAAGAAGGTTATGGGGTGACTTAATTGAGGCATACAAGATGATCAGAGGATTGGATCGGGTGGACAGTGAGAGCCTTTTTCCTCGGATAGTGATGTTTAGCACGAGGGGACATAGCTTTAAATTTAGGGGAGATAGATATAAGACAGACGTCAGAGGTAGGTTCTTTACTCAGAGAGTAGTAAGGTTGTGGAATGCCCTGCCTGCAACAGTAGTGGACTCGCCAACACTAAGGCTATTCAAATGGTCATGGGATAGACATATGGACGATTAGGGAATAGTGTAAATGGGCTTTAGAGTGGTTTCACAGGTCGGCGCAACATCGAGGTCTGAAGGGCCTGTACTGCGCTGTAATGTTCTATGTTCAATGTGCTTCAGAGGAAACTGGATCTAAGGTATTTCTAACAGCATGAATCCTGGAAGACAGAAACAATGTGCTTGCTGCAGTAAGGTGGAAAGGAGTGATGTGCAATGTAATCCAGCATTAAACGCTCTCTCTCCTCCTTTCTCTCTTTACCACTCCTTTATTCTGTTTCTGTTTTGTTTCTATTGGTATCGGGTGAAGTTATGATTTGCTGTGGGTCTCTTGAGCAAGATATTCTTGTTCATCTTTTTCCAGTCAGACACATTCTGCGACTTTGTTGCTCTTTGCAACCACAGCAAACATGATGAATAATTGGAAATTCACAGCACTCAAGGAGGCTCTTTGTTCCACAATTACTGTGCCTGTGGCCATTATTACTATTATACAGATACATGGCCAGATAATTGAATACAGGAGTTGGGACGTCTTGCTGAAGTTGTACAAGAAATTGGGAAGGACACTGTTGGAATACTGTGTACAGTTCTGGTCACCTTAATACAGAAAGGATATTATTAACCTAGAAAGAGGCAGAAAAGATTTGCTAGGCACCTAACGGACTTGATAGTTTGAGTTAAACGGAGCGGCTGGATAGACTGGAACATTTTTCTTGGTGGCTAGGGGTGATCCTGACGTCGGCTATAAAATAATGAGGGGCATTGATAAAGTAGATTTTCCCAAAGGTAGTGGAATCCAAAACTAGAGGGAATAGTTTTAAGGTGAGAGGGGAGAGATAGAAAAGGGTCCAGAAGAACAATTGTTTCACACAGAGGGTGGTGAGTGTCTGGAACGAGCTGGCAGAGTCAGTAGTAGAGGCGTATACAATTCTGCCTTTAAAAAGCATCTAGATAGTTATGTGGGGAAGATGGGTATAGAGGAATATTACCAAATGTGGACAACTGGACCGGGGTTGTGTAGTATAAACTGGGCGGCATGCACAAGTTAGGCCGAAGGGCCTATTTCCATGCTGTAAACTTCGATTACTCTATGACCTGTCCCACCTTCCAGATCTGTGTCGCTGAAGATTCGAGCACACCACCTAAAGTCCAAATCGGTTTGAAACTTTGCTGTGGGTGTCTGCCTCGATTTATCTTAACGACAGTGAACTTTGAGGGAATGAAAGTATCTGAGGAACAGGCAGGAATTGACATTGAGGCAGAAGCTCAGCTGTGATCAAACTGAATGTTGGGGCAGGAGTGAGTGGCCGTGTTGTAATTTTCTATCAGTTCCAGTTGCCACAGCACTCGCAGCTCGCAGGTCAATATAACTGCGAGGTAAGATTTTTAAATTACATCTTTCGAACAATTATTCCAATGCTCTGCGACACAGTTCAATTATCTGGTCTGCACTGCCTGTGAGATTGGCGGAGGCAGATACAACAATGATTTCGAATTTCAATGCGAGAAACAACAGCAATGAAATGCATGCCTCTGGGGAAAGTTCGGTCGAGTGGGATTGAATGATCTGCTAATCTAAAGAGCCGCTGAGGTTAAGCGGAATGAATGTCCTCCGTTGTTACTTCACGCACTTTTACATTTTTGGTCAAGTCTGGCTATGAGGTGATGTGCAGCGACACCTGGAGTTTCCCGTCAATGTTACCACCACGGCGAGTTTGATGACGGTAATCCTTTATATACAATGTGCCCGTGCTCGACGTCAGCGTCAGCTTTAGCTCACTGGTTACTTCACAGCATCAACTTTCGAGTAAGTTCGAGCCTGTCTCACCGTGGGCGCTGCCTGGCGTTTATTAAATTTCCAAAACATGTGTGGTTCATAAATAAAAGCAGCAGCTCCTTTATAATTAGGAGTCGGTGTATTTTGCTCCAGGCTGCATTGATCTGTTTTAAAAAGCAGCTTCTGCCACGTGTTTGCTTTCTGGTCTCGCGCTGCGGAAACCCGAGTTCGATTCCAGCTCTGTACTATAAGTGACCTGTCACACTTTGCTAATTACTCACAACCTAAATGGAGGAAAAGAGCATTAATGATTATCTACTATACATTTTTTGAAATTTCGGAACAAGATTCTTTACGCAGGCAAATTGATTAATCCATTTTTTTCCCGTGAAGCGCTGTTCCCAGATCTCCAAGAACAATCAGGGTGTTCTAAAACATCCAGGGCCAATCAGTGCGCTTGATTGCTCCTCCTGCCACAGGCATTCAATCCCTCCGCCACAGACATCCCAAAATGCACCGCAATAACTCAACAAAGTTCCTCAGGCAATTGTTCCTTCGGCAGCACCTTCCAGACCTACGACCACTGTCATTTTGAATCACTAAACAAGCCCCTACTTGGGAAAATCACCTACTGCAATTCCACCTCCAAATCACTCAACACTCCCACTTGGAACCATAAAAACGTTCCTTCACGATAACGAGGAAAAATCATTTAATTTCCTCCCTAAAAGCACTTGGGTGTACCCCAAACTCACGGCCTGCAACGATTCTAGAAAGCAGCTCACCACCACCTTCTGAAGGGCAACTGGGGATGGACAATAAATTCTGTCCCAACCAGCAAGTCTCACACCCAGTAAAAGTGATATTTTTATGCATTAGTGATTTGAATTTCTGGGGCCTGTATGAACTGGTCTCCAACCTTCAAAAATAAATATGCAGGACCCAATTCCTTTTTTCCAATTAAGGGGCAATTTGGTGTGGCCAATCCAGCTACCCTGCACGTCTTTGGTAGTGGGGGAGAAACCCACGCAAAAACTGGAAGAATGTGCAAACTCCACACGGACAGTGACCCAGAGCCGGAATTGAAACTAAAAACTCAGCAGCGTGAGGCAGCAGTGCAAATGAAAATGACAACCAGGAACTACATACGGTGGTCAGACCTGGAGCCTGGCATCGTGCGGCTGGGCCATCAATGTAACAGACTAGAAGCTGCAATCAGTCACACCCCTTCGTCCATGGCAATCACCCGGCAGGCCTTGGGTGCACCTGCATGCGGATTTTGCCCGGCATTTTCAGGGCTCAATGTTCGTATTGATAGTGGATGTGCTTTCCAAAATGTTAGACATCCAACGTATGCCATTCACCACTTCGATGGCAGCCACCGAGAAGGTAGGCCTCTCATTTAATAGATTTGACACCCTAGAGGTAATGGATAAAGATTTACTAGCGAGACAAACGGGAGGAATCACATCCATACCGCCGCAGACTGAACTTCCTCAAACAGTGTGACTGAACGAGCAGTGCAGACTTTCATGAGGGACTTGCAGAAACAGTCCATGCGATCCGTAGATACGAGGTTGGTATGTTTTTTTCTTCAGCTACCTTAACACACCACACTTTACGACCAGAGTGGCACCTGAATAACTGCTGTTGGGCCGGAGGTTGATAACCTGCCTTAGTCTGGCGTTCCCCGAGATTGGCGGGAAAGTGCAATGGAATTTAGATCTTCAGAGGCAGTATTAAAGCAGGCAGATGCAGGACAGTGGTGTTCAACCGGGAGACAAGGTATACATCTGAACCTGTGGAGGGAGTGACATTTGGGATACTAGGAACCATGCTGGAATGTACAGGAACGGTATATTGCATGGAATGAACACGGGAGTGGACGTGTAGCCATGTGGGATGGCCACTTCCAGAATACAAAATGGACAATTGCAAAGATTGCAGGGAAATAGGGACAATGCTAAGTTAGCAGGCAGGCACAGAATCTGTCTGCATATTGGAGAAACAACTCCAAGACGAGACTGAAATTTTGGCACAATTGTGTATGGATGGCCCATCTCCGTGAACAAAGGAAGATAATTAAGTCACCGATCTGGCCCCAGACCTCACAGCGCCAGTACCCCAAACCGAAAGCGCAAGCAAAGCCAGGCCAACGGCCACCTAGTACACGCCCAGCCATGAAGGCACCCACCCATTCATTGGTTAGGATCAATGCGAATCATCAAGAAACGGCCTAATTGTTAGGGCCAAGTTCAAGTGGCCCGCCAAAAGCGCGCAAAGGCCCCTTCAGATATAAGAAGTAGGCCCCTCTGGCGTATGCTGCACGCTTGTGGATAGATTTCACAGCTGTATTCCGAAAGTTAGCCCGTGCCCATTTGATCGTGGATAATATGGCCAAGTGGACTCGAATCCTAGTCTCTTATGCGACAGAGGCAGGGCAGAGAGCTTGCGCAAATTACGACCCCTCAGACGAGCCCCACAACGAGAAATGGGTTTTGAAAAGATTGTCCCGTGCTTAGGAACAGTCCATCCAAGGCAAAACCGTGGGCAGCATGGTCGCATTGTGGATAGCACAATTGCTTCACAGCTCCAGGGTTCCAGGTTCGATTCCGGCTTGGGTCACTGTCTGTGCGGAGTCTGCACATCCTCCCTGTGTGTGCGTGGGTTTCCTCCGGGTGCACCGGTTTCGTCCCACAGTCCAAAGATGTGCAGGTTAGGTGGATTGGGCAGGATAAATTGCCCTTAGTGTCCAAAATTGCTCTTAGTGTTGGGTGGGGTTATTGGGTTATGGGGGTTGAGTGGAGGTGTTGGCCTTGGGTAGGGTGCTCCTTCCAACAGCCGGTGCAGACTCGATGGGCCGAATGTCCTCTTTCTGCACTGTAAATTCTATGATAATCTATGAAAACCGCATTTTTAAAACCAGATGAAAAGCAGGCAGACATGCATCCAGTTAGGACGCACCAGGACCCCGCATGGGTAAATGGGGGCAGGAACAGCCCACAGCAACCCAAATCCCAGGAGTGTTACAATTGTGGACAATTGGGACACTATGCACGAGAGTGCAATGCGCCCCAGAAGCACCAGAGAAACCAACAGACGGGCGCCGTAATAAGAATGGGGCAAAGCCAATCCATAACGTTAGCGCCCGTTCTGAGAACGCAGGCATGAACGGCACCGACTGACGGTGTTCGGTATCCCCAACTTGGTTCTGCGACACTCTTTGGAACAAGTCCGCTTGTCCAGTAGAAGCAGGCAAAGCCCGAGGAAACACCAGAGAATTTCTTTCGGACACAGGAGGGTCCCGCACCACACTCCATTCCTCCACAATGTTTCAACCGGACACGTGGCCCACAACAGACAACATCACACTCAGGGGTTTTACAGGTCATTTACAGCAGGGACACATCACAGCCCCTGCAGCGATACAAAGAGGAAACATTACGACTAAACACCCCGTAGTTGTGGTCGATCTACCCCAGACAGCTGAACACATCCTGGAATTCACTTTTTGAGCTTCCACAACCTCTCATTTGATCCGGTAAATAAATGCGTATGGAGAATGGCAAAGGCAGCACAATCCCCGCCACGCTCACAGTTGGAGAATATGCAAACTGAATCAGCGCAGTACGAGACTTCTGGTTCGACCCTCGAGCCATTAGTCACGACAAACAGGTTAGGGAAGTCCTGCAGCAACACAAAGCAGCATTTGCACAGCACAAGCACGACTGTGGCAAGATAGCTTAGTGAATATTACAGGTCCTGACCCCAGACCCCAAAAGCAGTACGGTTTTCCCCAAGAAGCAGAGGGAGAAATGTCAAAGGTAATACAGTCTGGTTGATCAAGGCTTACTCCGATCAATAGCCTCCACGAATAACGCACCAATTTAGTCCGTCGGGAAACCCGATGGATCATGGCGACTGATCATTGATTACCGGGAACTGAACAAAGTAACCCCAGTAGCAGCCCCCACCGTAGCCACGAGTCCCGAGACCATGCTAAAAAAGGGACTACAGTCAAAGTTGTTTTCGATTTTGAACATTAGCAAAGGCTTTTGATCCATTCCATATGATAAAGCGTGCCAATGTATATTCGCCTTTATATTCCAGGGGCAGCAATACACGTCGACATGCCTTTCACAAGGCTTCCACATCCCCCCTCCATTTTCCACCGAGATCTGGCAAATGGATTAGCAAAATGTTCCCGACCCGATTGTCTGGTCCAATATGTAGATGATCTGCTACTACAGACGAACACAAAGGGTGAGCACATTGCGATTCTCGCCGAACTTTTCGGACTCCTACAACAGAATGGATGTCAAGTGAACCCCAAGAAGGCCCAGGTTTTGCATGAAAAAGTGATTTACTTGGGTACAGTACTCACATATGGTAAACGCGAGATCGAGCAAAAGGCAATTGACTCGATCGTCAAATTGCTGCTTCCCCATAACATAACAGCTCTCCGGTCATTTCTAGGACTGGTTGGCTACTGCCGAAACCACATTCACGGTTTTGCCATAAAAGCAGCGCCCCTAGCCGAACTTCTCAAGAAACAAGCGCCTTGGGAATGGCTTCCACAGCACACGGATGCCGTGGATGCTTTAAAAAGAGCACTCAGCACAGCCTCCGCATTACAGGTCCCATTTCCACTTCCCCGTACCCATTCGAAGTAGCAAGCACCGTCCGAAGCCTTTCGGCCGTGCTCCTCCAAGAACGACATGATCGCTTAGGCCCCGTGGCAAATGCCTCACGCGTGTTAGATCCTGACAAGCAAGGATTTTCTGCCTGCGAAAGGCACCTGCTCACAGATTTGTGGGCAGTACAATACTTCGCCGACATGACAGGACTCAACCCCATCACCATTCTCACTGAACAGACCCCAACTCAGCTACTACTAGATGGTCGACTTAACGATGGCACAGTCAGCCAGATCCGCGCAACGCGTTGGACCCTTCTTTTACGGGGCGGGGCATAACAGTTAAAAGAACCAAGACCCACACTTTCCTAGCCGATAATTTACAATATGCAGGTACCCCACACGAGTGTGAGATCATCTCCACTAAACATAATACAGGATCCTTGATACCTAAGTGATCTCCCAGGAAAGCAGGTACTACACCCCAGAGACCCCAGCCCACAGACACGTGCGCACCCATTATAACCTATGTGGATGGCTCCTCCATAGTTTTAAATGGGAAAAGAAATACTGGTTGCGGTATTTACGTAAGAGGACGCACAGGGACGCCCCCCAGAAGAGATTTCGTTCAAATTGCCAGGACACTTGGGCTCGCAGGCAGCAGAGCTGGCAGCCAGAGCGCACATTGTAGATCAACTCGACTCGTTTCCGACCACAGCCGACATATATTCGGACAGTTTATATGTCTGCAACAGTTTAATCGAATTCCTACCCTGTGGGAAAATAGAGGATTCGTTTCCGCTGACAGAAAGCCTCTACCCTCAGCCCCATATCCTAGAGACAGCTCAAGATAGGAAATACGGCATTATTAAAGTTCGTAGTCATCATCGTTCTTCCCCCCCCCCCCCCCCCCCCCCCCCCCGCGCCCCCCCCCTCCGGTAACGTTAAGGCAGACGCCCTACGGAAGGCAGTTTCCAGACATGGTCACTTTTGGATCCCCCCGAAAGCGCCCCAGTAAACGCGGATCAGCTCTCACAGACCAACATTCAAGATTTGGCAAAGGCTCAAAATGAAGATGAGAAGCTCAGTGAAGTTTAAAAAGGCAATTTCGCAGCCCCTTATGATAAGATTAAAAATGCGATAACCATACATGACGGTGTGATTTTAAAAGACGGCATTTATGTATTCCCTAGCCAGGACAGGAACCAAATTATTTGTCAGTTCCATGACAATCATGGGCACCAGGGCATTGAACCCACCCTAGCCCACCTCAGACCTTTCTGCTGGTGGCCTGATTTAAAAACCAATGTTACTCATTTCATTGAGAATTGCTTAATCTGTGCCCAGAACAATCCGGACAGACATGCAAGAAAATCTCAGCTAACGTACACCCCTATTATATAGGACCCCTACCCGCCCCCCCCCCCCCCCCCCCAAATTGCAGAAATTGTTTTAAGTATGTGCTGCTGGTCATCGACACCTTCACAAAATGGGTGGGAGCTTTTACATCCAGAACAAACACTGCCAAAACGACAGCTAAAATCCTAGCACAGCACATCTTTACAAGATGGGGGCCTCCCACGCAGTCTAGAGTCCGATCAAGGCTCCCATTTTACAGGACGAGTGATGAAAAACGCCCTCACAAATGTCGGAATAAGGCAAACGTTTCATATAGCATACCAGCCCCACTCACGCGGCATTGAGAGGATGAACAGAACTCTGAAAGCGACCCTCAGGAAAATGGTGCAACAGCACAATAGCACCTGGGACTCAGTTCTCCCCTTTGAGCTGATGTTCATAAGAAACACGGTATCCACGTCCACAGGATACACCCCCCACACCCTCATGACCGGACGCCCCATGAAAGGGACAGAATATTTATTAGGACTGGATTTGGCCAGCCCCCCAGTCACCGCCCTCACGCATGAAAAATCAGTCCAGCAGATTAATGATAATGTGAAGGCAGCCCAGCTCGCAGCAGCTGTTAGACTTGGGACAGGGAAGAAACAAAGCAGGGCTTGCATTGATAAAACGGTACACGCCACCGAGTTTGCTGTAAGGCAGCAAGTGATGTTATCCCTATACAACCCCAGTTCATTTTTCTCCCCCAAATTGTCCGGACCGTACTCCATCTCTGACAAAGCCAGCCCCTCTGCACACGTCCCAATGGCAAGTATGCGTGGTTTCACATAGACCAGCTTAAGGCTTGTGGCTCGCAGAACAACCATGCACACCACATCTTGCTTGCAGCAGCAGATGAGCTCGCCGCGCCCACGAATGACCCTCCCCAACCAGTCCAGCCCGTCCTCAGACACGCCTTCGACTCCACCCCCAGAGGCATGACTTCACCTCTCCCTTCCTTTAACCAGAAGCGACAGCGATAGCGTTAGCGACAGCCCCAGCACACCACGCTACGATTACACCCCTGCACTAGACCCGACTCCCACGATACCTAACATGATTCCAGCGACCCCTTCGAGATAACATACGTTATAGCCTCTGACCCAGACGCCCCGTCCGGCGTTTATGGATTAAAACCTAGCAGCTCTAACCTTGATACCAAAATTTTGGCGCAAAGACAATTCGTTCAGGCTCATCCGGAACGATGAGATGGACCCCAATATGCCCCGCGCTGATTTAGCAAACCTACTCCAGTCAAGAATATGGCAGCCGGGAGAAGATGCTAACATAGAGTCTGACTCCCACCAAACGAATCCCTTTGTGGCTCTGTTCGCTACTGAGCAATGAGATGTCCAGATGATGGTAAAAAGGAACAGATGGAGAGTTACGGTATCCTTTCTGAAGGAACCTGCACATGTTTGTACTGAATGTTTGTTTGTTATTGTGAATGTTAAATGTTGTTTGCCCATTTAAAGTTTTTCATGGCCCCCACCACCACTCTTCTAAGGCCCACTGGCAGTTAATGGAACAGGTTTGTTGACAGACAACCGTTCAGAGGAACTAGTTTGTCGGCAGACAACCAATCATAGCTACTCTCCTGATTTGAAGGTAATCAAGAGAGGCAGCCCCCACGACGACCACATATTCGTTCCGTACTTGCCTGTCGCTCAGACAGTGGAGAAACAGCACTGGTCCCCGCCCTGCCTGAGGACCCCCCCTCTGGTCAGCTGCGCTCGGGTCGAGCACAAACGGCACTGGTCACCGTCCTACCCGGGGTTTTCACCCATTCTTACCCGCCACGGCCCATACGCACCCCATTTTGGCTCTCTAAGTTCAAAACTCTTTTTTTGTTTATGGCAACCCTTAGGTTACTTCGAAATGCTACTTACATACTCGAACACTGGGATGGTAGATTACACGGGCTGCGGGACGGCTCGCACTGTGTCTATTTTTTCTCGGATATCTTTTCCAAAATACCTGGTTTTTAAAAAAAAGGCAGTCACAGATGGTGACCAATTATAATGAGTAATTGGCAATTAGGCAATGATGAGATGAGACAGACAGACATACGAGATCTTAAGCAAGATAATAACAGATATTATGCTTGTGTCCATAGAACTTTGGAACCTCAGGAACCTCAGAAGAAGAAAAGAAGGAGACAGAAAGAAGGAAAGATGAAGACAAACATCATGCTCGACAGCTGCATCTTAGCGGGATCCCTGCAGGTGCGCGCAGACGCGACCCCCCCCCCCCCCCTGATCGCAGGCCGTGAATGTTGCCCACCCCTGCCATACACTAAACCCCGAGATAGTTACCGATACACCGACCTGGTGTGACTGGTTCATCACCTGGTATTCCCTATCCTACGTTGTGGAATCACTATTAGTACTTGCGATACTCTGCAGTGTCGCTCAGTCTCTAAGACTGAGGAAATGGCGGAGGAAAGCCTCCCGCAGTAGCACTCCGATATACGCCCTCAGATCCCCTATTTTAGGACTTCAACAAACCCTCAACCCCTTTAAGTGAATTAAAGTGCCTCGATGTTTTTTGTATGTGTTTTGTTCGTTCCAATAAAAATAAATGTAAAACCCTGTGCTTGACGGCCAAGCCAGAGAGCCATGTGTTGCTGCTATTTGTACAGTTAAAAATGTGGTAAATTATTTTGATTTTAGGAGTAAGGACAGTTCATTTAAGGATAGTTAGAGGTTACAGTATTTTATTTTGTAATGCATGCCTGAATGTCATAGCGCCCCGTAGAATTTTATAACGATGTATGGACATAAATAATTTAGGTACAAGTTGCAATTCATAGGACAGAGCAGGGTAGAGCCTATGAAGTGCTTACGGGTGCCCAACTTAGGACGAGAACGAAGACGACGCGGTTATTTGCTCCTTCACGCTTCGCGTTGACGATCACAAGGAGGGCGTGTAGCCATCTGGGATGGCCACTTTCAGAATACAAAATGGACATTTTCAAAGATTGCAGGGAAAAATGGACAATGGTAAGAAAGCAAGCAGGCACAGAGCCTGCCTGCATATTGGAAAAGTAGCTCCCAGACACAGTAGTATATGGATGACCCATCTCCGGGAACAAAGGAAGGTACATAAGTAACCGATCCGGCCCCAGACTTCGTGGCGCCAGTTCCCCAAACCGAAAGCCGAAAACAAAGCATGCCAACGGCCACCTAGGACATGCCCAGCCATTAGGGCACCCACCCCTTTATTGGTCAGGATCAATACGAGTGATCAAGATACGGCCCAATTGATTGGGGCCAAGTTCAAGGCCCACCCAAAAGCGCGCAAAGCCCCTTCAGGTATAAGTGGAAGGCCCCAAGTGAGTATCGCTCTCTTCGACTTGACTCTCACAGCGGAGAAACCCGTCCACCAGCTTTACCAGAAGCAAGTAAGTCCAAGGTCAACGCTCGCTACCAGACGGGCGACCTTAGCTGTTTCCCCTTCACCACTTCGACCCCAGCAGCCTCAGAACCGAACAACGGCCATTGTTCATCTGACTGAGTGGGCGCCCGAAGCTAATTATAGGGTTTAGCAGTACTGATGGTTTAGTCTGTATTATTTCATGCATGAGTAGATATTACTGTGTGTGTAAATAAATAATATTGTCTTTGAATTAACTAACTGGTGTACCGACTCTTTGATCAGTATTCGGGTTTGAAAGTTGTGGCGGTATCGAAAGATACCTGGATCCTCTAGAGCAAACATAATTAGGATTAAGGAAGGCGACCATATTGACCGTCAGATTCAGAGCCAACCAAAGAGAGCAACACCTTCTAATGTTGCGACAGTGACAGTGGGTCCCCTGACTTTTTTCCCATGGGAGTATTTCCGGTCCGCTCTCTCCCAACGACAGCGATGGGAAAATTGAAACAAGCAATTAATTTCTCCAAATTGTCAATCATTCATTTCTGAACACCTCTGAATGCATCGAAAAATCGAAACAAATGGATATTTCAGTACATTCATCAACTGCACCCTGAAAATAGTTTGGGTCACGGCATAAATACAAGTGTTTGTGCAGCAGCTCAGAAGCTGCACCATGAAGCCAATTTCCAGAACAACATCACTCATCCATGCAGAATCATATGTCAAATAATATGTCCGTCTCCATATAGAATACACCATTAAAACTGTCCATAACAGGATGAAATTCAACGATATAACGAACAGCAATATGATTGATTTCGTTCGACTCTCCATCTCTGGGTCTCTGGAACTCTTCGCAGCATTGTTTGCCCGAAGTCGGCTGCGGGCTTTACTGCTCACCACTATGTGTCTGATGGTTGCAACATTAAGCAACAGAATCAGGACGAATGGGACACAAGGGGTCACAATGTGATGCAGAAACTCGATGGCTATCCAAACAGGAGATAATTGAGTGGAGAATGTTATAATACAAAAGATGGGTGTGTTTCTAATCGAGTACCTGTCTGACAACATGAAATACCAAAAAATGTTTTTGAAACAGCTCAGCACAGCCACGGTTCCGAGAACCACAGCAGCCACTTTCTCAGTGCAATATTTATGGTTCAGCTTCTGACAACAAATGACCACAAATCGATCAAAGGTGAAAGACACAGTAAACCAGACAGAACAGTCCGTAGCTGCATAAAGAAAGACAGCATGGATATTACACACAGGCATAGACCACAGGAAATAAAACCGCTCCCAGTAGACAATCGGGATGTGTCTGAATATTAGATCGATAATAATGACCAGTAGATCTGCTGCTGCCATGGCCAGCAGGTAGCGAGTGACACATCTGGAGAGTCCACAATTCCGAAGAGTCAGGGTCACAATCGTAGCTACATTAGCTGGAGGGAAGCAAAATAAACAGTGAAATTCTGCATCTGGATGGAGAGAAAAACGTTCGTTTGACAGAATGATTATTGATCCGGTTCAAATATTAGGTGGGCACCGTATACAGTGGTTGTTGCTGTTCTTTCACAGTTCCAGGCCCAGGTTCGATTCCCGGCTTGGGGTCACTGTCTGTGCGGAGTCGTGACGTTCTCCCCGTGCCAGCATGGATTTTATTCTCCGGATGCTGCACTTTCCTCCCATAGTTCAAAGATGTGCAGGTTAGGTGTATTGGCAATTCTAAATTGCCCATTATGTCCAAAATGGTTTCGTGGGATTACTGGGTTACGGGGATAGGCTGAAGGCGTGAGTCTGGGTAGCGTGCTTTTTCCAAGGCTGGTGCAGACTCCATGGGCCGAATGGCCTCATTCTTCACAGTAAATTCTATGATTGTATGAAATATGTCACCGAATCCAGTAACATTCCTAAGTGGTTGCTTTGGAAAGGACACAGACGCTATTGGCTGATGGGAATTCTTTGTGATGAAAACCTCGATGCTTTATAGAGGAGCGCAAAGAAAGTAGGAAGGTGATTAAGAGGGAAATTAGGAGGGCGAGGAATGATCATGAAATCACTTGGCAAGGAAGATTTACGTGAATCCCAAAGCATCTAATTCGTGCGGGAAAAAAAAGGCTGACCAGCGAAAGGATTGGACCGGTTAAGGTGAGTGGGGTATCTATATGTTGAACCAGAGGACGTGACGGGTTCTAAGTGAATACTTTTCATTAGTGTTCACCAAGAAACGGAGTTTGTAGAAGACGATTCTTGCGTTGGCTGTATGGATAGTCTGGGTCATGTTCAAATCAAAAAGGAGGAAGTATTGGGTATTTTAAAATATATTAAAGTAGATACGTCTCCTTGGCCGGATGTGTTTACCCCAGAATACTGAGGGAAGCAAGGGAGGAAATAGCTAGGGCATTAACTGACATCTTTGTGTCCTCATTGGCCACTAGTGAGATACCACAGGACTGGAGAATAGCTGACGTGTTACCGCTGTTTGAGAAAGGCAGCAGCGATAATCCAGGAAATTATACGGCGTTGAGCCTCGCCTCGGCAGTAGGTAAATTATTGGACAGTATTTTCAGGGACAGGATTGATCCTCATTTGGAAAGAATGTTTTCCAACACAGTTAAGTGTCAGCCACTTTAATCTACTTTGATCTGAAAGCAGGTGGGGGAGGGGAGTCAATTCAGGACAGTTTAAAAAGAGCCACTTGTAAACTCACTCCCAGTGAGTTCTCCCAGTGAGCCAGAGAAGACACGGCCATAGTGAGACACAGCAAAGAGTGAGTTTGGGAATTTGAATCGAGGTGGGAATTTGAAGCTGGGTGGGGAGGAAGTGTTTTTTATCCCTGGTAAGTGACTGGTAAGTAGTGTTTCTGTTTTTCTGTTTCTTTTCATTGGTATATTAATTTATTTTTTCCTTCATTGTTTATTTATTTATTTAAATTTTTTTGGGGGGAAATTGAAATTGTTGAAGTTAACCGAAGGTTTAAGACATGGCAGGATATCTCAGACCCGTGTCACTGCTCCCCGTGTGCGATGTGGGGGCTCAGGGACACGTCCACTGTCCCTGGCTCTTTCATGTGCAAGAAGTGTGTCCAGTTGCAGCTCCTGTTAGACTGCTTGACGGCTCTGGAGCTGCGGATGGACTCACCTTTGAGCGTCCGCGATGCTGAGGACGTCGTGGACAGCACGTTTAGCGAGTTGGTCACACCGCAGGTGAAAGGTACTGAGGGAGATAGTAAATGGGTGACCAAAAGACAGAGCAAGAGTAGGAAGGCAGTGCAGGTGTCCTCTGCGGTCATCTCCCTGCAAAACAGATATACCGCTTTTGGATACTGTTGGGGGAGATGGCTCACCAGGGGAAGGCGGCAGCAGCCAGGTTCATGGCACCGTGGCTGGCTCTGCTGCGCAGCTGGGCAGGAAGAAGAATGGCAGGGCTATAGTGATAGGGGACTCAATTGTAAGGGGAATAGACATGCGGTTCTGCGGACGAAATCGAGACTCCAGGATGGTATGTTGTCTCCCTGGTGCAAGGGTCAAGGATGTCTCGGAGCGGCTGCAGGACATTCTGGGAGGGGGGGGGGTGAACAGCCAGCTGTCGTGGTGCACATAGGCACCAACGATATAGGTAAAAAACGGGACGAGGTCCTACAGGCTGAATTTAGGGAGCTAGGAGTTAAACTAAAAAGTAGGACCTCAAAGGTAGTAATCTCAGGATTGCTACCAGTGCCACGAGTAGGAATGTCAGGATAGAGAGGACGAATACGTGGCTCGAGAGATGGTGCAAGAGGGAGGGATTCAAATTCCTGGGACATTGGGACCGATTCTGGGGGAGGTGGGACCAGTACAAACCGGACGGTCTGCACCTGGGCAGGACTGGAACCGATGTCCTAGGGGGGTGGGGGGTTTGCTAGAGCTGTTGGGGAGAGTTTAAACTAATGTGGCAGGGGGATGGGAACCAATGCAGGAAGTTGGAAGGTAGTAAAACAGGGACAGAAACAAAAAGGCAGTAAGGGGGAAAGTGTAAGGCAGAGAAGCCAGAGTCAAAAATCAAAAAGGGCGACAGTACAAGGTACAGTGACTGAGGGGAGCTCAGTGAATAGGACCAGGAATACGAAAAGAAATAACACGGGAAGTGAAAACATTAATGGTAAGCGATGCGGCAGGTTGTTACAGGAAGATGTGGGTTCGACTACGAGGAAAATTAGGAGAATGGTTAAGAGGAAATATAACTTAGGAGAGGTTACTGATCGAGGTGTTAAGATTAAGAACAGAGGTAAAAAAGCCAACATAAGTGTACTTTACCTGAATGCTCGTAGTATTCGGAATAAGGTAAATGAGTTGATGGCGCAAATCATCGTGAATGACTATGATTTAGTGGCCATTACTGAAACATGGTTAAAGGATGGTCACGACTGGGAGTTAAATATCCAAGGGTATCAAACTTTTCGGAAGGACAGAGTGGATGGTAAGGGAGGTGGTGTAGCTCTGTTATTTAAGGATGACATCCGGGCAACAGTAAGGGATGACATTGGTGCTATGGAGGATAAGGGTGAATCCATTTGGGTGGAAATCAGGAATAGTAAGGCGAAAAAGTCACTGATAGGAGTAATCTATAGGCCACCAAATAGTAACATTATGGTGGGGCAGGCAATAAACAAAGAAATAACAGAGGCATGTAGAAATGTTACAGCAGTTATCATGGGGGATTTTAATCTACATGTTGATTGGTTTAACCAGGTCGGTCAAGGCAGCCTTGAGGAGGAGTTTATAGAATGTATCCGCGATAGTTTCCTCGAACAGTATGTAATGGAACCTACGAGGGAACAAGCGGTCCTAGATCTGGTCCTGTGTAATGAGACAGGATTGATTCAGGATCTCATAGTTAGGGATCCTCTCGGAAGGAGCGATCACAATATGGTGGAATTTAAAATACAGATGGAGGGTGAGAAGGTAAAATCAAGCACTAGTGTTTTGTGCTTAAACAAAGGAGATTACAATGGGATGAGAGAAGAACTAGCTAAGGTAGACTGGGAGCAAAGACTTTATGGTGAAACAGTTGAGGAACAGTGGAGAACCTTCCAAGTGATTTTTCACAGTGCCCAGCAAAGGTTTACACCAACAAAAAGGAAGGACGGTAAAAAGAGGGAAAATCGACCGTGGATATCGAAGGAAATAAGGGCGAGTATCAAATTGAAGGAAAAAACATACAAAGTAGCAAAGATCAGTGGGAGACTAGAGGACTGGGAAATCTTCAGGGGGCAACAGAAAGCAACTAAAAAAGCTATAAAGAAGAGTAAGATAGATTATGAGAGTAAACTTGCTCAGAATATAAAAACAGATAGTAAAAGTTTCTACAAATACATAAAACAAAAAAGAGTGGCTAAGGTAAATATTGTTCCTTTAGAGGATGAGAAGGGAGATTTAATAATGGGAGATGAGGAAATGGCTGAGGAACTGAACAGGTTTTTTGGGTCGGTCTTCACAGTGGAAGACACAAATAACATGCCAGTGACTGATGGAAATGAGGCTATGACAGGTGAGGACCTTGAGAGGATTGATATCACCAAGGAGGTAGTGATGGGCAAGCTAATGTGGCTAAAGGTAGACAAGTCTCCTGGCCCTGATGGAATGCATCCCAGAGTGCTAAAAGAGATGGCTATGGAAATTGCAAATGCACTAGTGATAATTTACCAAAATTCACTAGACTCTGGGGTGGTCCTGGCGGATTGGAAATTAGCAAACGTGACACCACTGTTTAAAAAAGGAGGTAGGCAGAAAGTGGGTAATTATAGGCCAGTGAGCTTAACTTCGGTACTAGGGAAGATGCTGGAATCTATCATCAAGGAAGAAATAGCGATGCATCTGGATGGAAATTGTCCCATTGGACAGACGCAGCATGGGTTCATAAAGGGCAGGTCGTGCCTAACTAATTTAGTGGAATTTTTTGAGGACATTAACAGTGCGGTAGATAACAGGGAGCCAATGGATGTGGTATATCTGGATTTCCAGAAAGCCTTTGACAAGGTGCCACACACAAGGTTGTTGCATAAGATAAAGATGCATGGCATAAAGGGGAAAGTAGGAGCATGGATAGAGGATTGGTTAATTAATAGAAAGCAAAGAGTGGGGATTAATGGGTGTTTCTCTGGTTGGCAATCAGTAGCTAGTGGTGTCCCTCAGGGATCAGTGTTGGGCCCACAACTGTTCACAATTTACATAGATGATTTGGAATTGGGGACCAAGGGCAATGTGTCCAAGTTTGCAGACGACACCAAGATAAGTGGTAAAGCAAAAAGTGCAGAGGATACTGGAAGTCTACAGAGGGATTTGGGCAGGGTAAGTGAATGGGCTAGGGTCTGGCAGATGGAATACAATGTTGACAAATGTGAGGTTATCCATTTTGGTAAGAATAACGGCAAAAGGGATTATTATTTAAATGATAAAAAATTAAAACATGCTGCTGTGCAGAGAGATCTGGGTGTGCTAGTGCATGAGTCGCAGAAAGTTGGTTTTCAGGTGCAACAGGTGATTAAGAAGGCAAATGGAATGTTGTCCTTCATTGCTAGAGGGATGGAGTTTAAGACTAGGGAGGTTATCCTGCAATTGTATAAGGTGTTAGTGAGGCCACACCTGGAGTATTGTGTTCAGTTTTGGTCTCCTTACTTGAGAAAGGACGTACTGGCACTGGAGGGTGTGCAGAGGAGATTAACTGGGTTAATCCCAGAGTTGAAGGGGTTGGATTACGAGAGAGGTTGAATAGACTGGGACTGTACTCGTTGGAATTTAGAAGGATGAGGGGGGGGGGGGAATCTGATAGAAACATATAAGATTATGAAGGGAATAGATAGGATTGATGCGGGCAGGTTGTTTCCACTGGCGGGTGAAAGCAGAACTAGGGGGCATAGCCTCAAAATAAGGGGAAGTAGATTTAGGACTGAGTTTAGGAGGAACTTCTTCACCCAAAGGGTTGGGAATCTATGGAATTCCTTGCCCAGTGAAGCAGTAGAGGCTCCTTCATTAAATGATTTAAAGATAAAAATAGATAGTTTTTTGAAGAATAAAGGGATTCGGGGATATGGTGTTCGGGCCGGAAAGTGGAGCTGAGTCCACAAAAGATCAGCCATGATCTCATTGAATGGCGGAGCAGGCCGAGGGGCCAGATGACCTACTCCTGCTCCTAGTTCTTATGTTCTTATGTTCTAAATGGGCTAATTTGAGATAGACAGCATGATTTTGTAAAGGGGAGGTCGCGCCTCACCAAGTTGCTCAAGGTTTTTTGAGGAGGTGACAAAGATGATTCATGAGGGGAGGGCGTTGGATGTTATTTTCATGGATTTCCGTAAAACCATTGACAAAGAATAGCACGTGGCACAGTGATTTGCATTATCGGCTCACGATGCCGAGGTCCCAGGTTCGATCCCATCTCTCGGACGCTCTCTGTATGGAGTTCGCACATCCTTCCTGTGTTTGCGTGGGTATTGCCCCCAAAACCAAAGGATGTGCAGGATCGATGGATTGGCCATGCTAAATTACCGCTTAATTGGTGGGACTACCTCCTGGAACACAAGGTACCTCTCCCCCTCACTGATCTGTCGGAACGCCTGAAACTCAGAATCCAACTCATCAACTGTGAGCCGGAGTTCCTCGAGCAACCAACACTTACTACACATGTGGTCACTAGATACCACAATGGGGCACATCAGCTCTTATATCATGCCGGAAGAACACCCCCCCCCCCCCTCAAGCTCTCGTTTTTAAAATTGAATTTAAATTTTTTTAACATTTAAAGCATTTTTAATATTTCCCCATTCCCTCAATATGAAGACAATATATAACAAGAAATTTCAAATGGATTTTCAAATTTGAAGAGATTCCTTATTCGCCAAGAAAATCACACCTTCCTGTGATGACACTCTTCATGCCCCCCGTCCCCCAAGTCGGAAGACTGTGTCAGTGAATCATGAAACCTCTTTACATTCCCAAGGTCTGTTCGATAATCTCCTGCTCAGCTCTGCGTCCGATATTTCCGTTTCACCTTCAGCCAATTTCACCCAACTCCGTGTTTTCCACCCAACTGTCAAGCACTCTCGCCCTGCCAAGTAGCACTCACAGTGCAGAAAAACAGTACTGCCAAACAGTGCAGACAAACAATACTGACTGGCTTCCCTGTTTATCGGCCTCAATATCCAATGCTCTGGAAACAGAATTAAATCATTTGCACAAACCAACAGATACAGTTGAGTGTAACTCAGCTGAATCCTGTTTCAGGAATACAACTCGCCAAACGAGTAGCTTTCAATTACCCGATGTGAGAGCTAATTTAGCTTTCAATTGAAGATCAGTTTAATTGCTAGTTACCCCCTTAGAACCCGTTAGAACTCATCACTTGAACTTGCTGTATTTTACCCAGCTCCAAAGCACTCTCGTAACAATCTCAGCGCAGGCTCCTGTTGACAGAGTGCGCCGGAGATTGCCACAATGAAGATATATCTTTATATGTCAATTTACGTCAGAAAGGTGGAAAGAACAGCCTTCAGTGGATAGATGTTGCAGAAATGTGGAAAAAGTCAATGAGCAGGGCGAAAGGGAATATATGTGCGCAGGTGAGGAAGGACCTAAGGAAGGAGCTGCACTCCGAAAGCTAGTGATTCGAAACAGAACTGTTGGACTTTACCCTTGTGTTGCAAGATTTCTTACTGTGCCCACCCCCGTCCAACGCCGGCATCTCCACGTCATGCATCAGAATGGTGATTGAACAGAGGCAGGGATTTTCAGCGCGCTGCAGAGTTTGGTCATCTGAAGTGTTCCGCTGATGGCATTGGAGTTCTCGAGTCTGACTTTAACAAAGACACATTTGAGAATATGTGAAGGGGTCTCGAAGTCAGAATTGGGGAAGTGATATTTTGGAGATGATATTATACAGTTTTGGTACTGGAAATGACGTGAATTCGGAACTCTCCACCATGTGAAAGCAATTGCAGAGATTGTGAACGATATTATTTTAAGGCTCAGACATTGGACAGATCAGTGAAATTAGATTGATGGAGAGGTAAAGGTGTTTCAGATTGAACTTCACAAAATGCATTTTCACAACCAAATATCAATCAAACAAAATCCCGTGTTAAACAATGAATTGTAAAATTAATAGAGATATAGTTACTGACCAGGCACACCGAAAACAGCAAGGAAGGGATAGTAACCCGCCTGAATGATCTGGAGTGTGAAATAGATCCGTTTTTCCAATGACATCCATTTATAAAATGTGGAAAGTTGGTAAAGCGCGCCGAATAAACCTCTGTTTACTGTCGGAACATTCCAGTCTTTTGTTCTCAGATTCTGGCCAACTTGGATTGTTTCCAGATTTTCATCCATTGATGGAACATTCCTACCCACAGTTGTCAGATTCGGAAGCATTGTTGTATTATTCCAATCCATTGTTCTCACATTCACAGCCATTGTTGTAACATTCCAGG
This sequence comes from Scyliorhinus torazame, assembly GCF_047496885.1. Lineage (NCBI taxonomy): Eukaryota > Metazoa > Chordata > Chondrichthyes > Carcharhiniformes > Scyliorhinidae > Scyliorhinus > Scyliorhinus torazame. The sequence continues at coordinate 22,483,342 of NC_092729.1, read as the reverse complement.
CTGCGAATCTCAGATTTCAATCTCTCCCCTCGCACCGCCTGCAGCCACTGATCTCTCTCAGTTGCCAAAGCGATGCTGCCAAAGAGATTATGGGAGAACTCCTTGAAAGGAGTCTCGTTTTACAGAAAATGGAATCCCTCAAGGGAAACAATTTGGGTCCAGGGAGACTGATCCGATTTCCACTCCCTAAAATAGCAGGTAGTAGTAATTCAGCGATCCAGGGAAATGCTCTGGGGTCTGGGTTTGAATTCAACCAGGGCATTCGGAGAGATTGAATGCAATAAAGATCTGGAAATAAATTCCGATTGGTGGTCATGAAACCTTTTTCGATTGTCGTAAAAATCCAGCTGATTCACTAATGTCCTTCAGGGAATAATAACAACCTGAGCAGTGAGAAAGCAGGTGCAATTAACTATTTTCAATGAGACAGGACTTTCATCAGACATTGACTAAAATCTAACAATCAGCCATGGATATCACAGTGACGCCGAGGAATTGAGGTGTGTACAGTGAACAAGAATAACCAGAAAGGAGAGACTGATAATCACTGTAGCAATCTCTGTAATGCCAACTGTGGTGAGTTTCGAGAGATCAACAATTCGGGACAAAATTAGTCTTTGCGACAAGATATGCGCACCACAAATGATACCGGATTGACTAATGCGTTCGTCTCACATGCAGCCCAAAATGGCCAGAAAGCTTGGGAATCTGTTGACCCTCCTGACTCAACACACACTGTGACCTGGCCCCTTCACCATTTAACTCGAGCACGGCAAAGGGAAGCTCAGGCCACCGGGATCGCCTCCAAAACGGCAAAATGTTGTTGTTCCAATTCAGGGACACAGGGCAATCTGGAAACATGACGGAGGACACAGAGAGATACTAATAAAGGTGCATTCCCCTCCCTATCCCGAGATACACGGTCCAGATAAGATCCATGGTGGACCCGCAAGCAGGAGAAATGCCGCACCACCGAAAAGACCAGGATTAGCGTCAACCGGCCGGAGGTATAATTGTGACCGAGTCCGTCACTTCTTTCCCAGACTCTCGCGAACCTAACCAATATTCACAAGGTCCTGAGGAAACTCACCAGCCCTTGGACGCGCCGGCAGCAGCTCGGACGGCACCAATATGCACGAAAGAAGAGTCGCCATAGTTTTGAGGGGGGCAGGTTCCTGACTCAATCTCCCCACGCGCCCGCTATGTACTCAATGACGGTGTCAGGCCTCTGCAGAGTGGATCCGCAGCGTCAAATTTGAGAATATAGGGCGTTTCCTAGTGAGCGTTGGGTAGGAGGCATCCAGCAAATGTTTATGGGATAGTGGACCACACTTAACACCAGCAGCTCACCCCGAATTGAATGGTGCATTGAAAGGAAAATCATGTTGAGCGGTTTCAACGGCCATTTGCAACAAGGTGGAGAAACTGACCCTTTGGAGTTTAGATAGGAAGACATATTTATTTTCCATTCTGCTATCTTGAATGATCTATCTCCAGGACCGAACACAACTTAGATTTCGATCGAATGAGAAAGTTTAATTTATCCTTCAAAACAGCAAATTGCATTGTTTGACAAATGGATGGAGAGTTAAAAGCATCATCCACGATTTATGTGTGTAAATCCATGGACCAAATGTGTACCGTGAGCCAACTGCGAGTTCAGCCGGGCAAAATGTCACGGTATCTCTCGGTGTAACATGTGCTCTGGAATCGAGAGCCCGTTTCTACCCAACTCAATTCTGACAGTGCGGAATGTCAGGAGAGGTCGCTGGAGAGGGGCTGGACCAAAGCTCAGAAGTCATGTTGGTTTCCCAAACAATCAGGAGAACATGTGCCGAAAGTAATTTCCGGATTAATGGGGCAGGGTGTCCAGCTTCTCGTAGTCTCAGCAAATAATTCACCTATCTGTTCAATAAAGAAGCCGGATGTGTCCTGACCCCCTAACTATCGACGACCGAAGACTGACTTACACAGCCCCTGTGACCTCTCCGCTGTTGTGAGCAATCCCGAGGTTTGGAAATTACGAACTACACAAGCCCGAAATGTTACTGTTTTAGATATCAGGAATAGATTTTGGAGAATTTCCTTAAGACGGGAACGCCAATACAAATTTCCTTTCACCTTCCTGGGTCAACAGTGCACCTGCATATGTGGACCGCAGGGATTTCACAATATTCCCATAATCCGAAACGGAAATTTTAGCTCAGTATGTAGACGCCCTTCTCCTCCAAAACGTAAGGAGAGAGGAACACTGAGATATCCTCAATGATTCGCGAGGCCTCTCCGCCATCCTGGGACAAAAAGTTAACCCAAAATTCTGGGATGATGAAAAGACGGATGACAATTAAAGCCGCTACGATGACCTGTGTGAAACGAGAGGTAGAAAGGAAAAAGCTATAGACCAGCTGACAATTCCTATTAGCCCCGATTTAAAACACTTAAGATTGTATTTTAGGACTGTTATGATATTGTCTAAACCACTTGGACAGTTTTGGATCAAAGATCTTCACCGTTGTTTTATTTACCAAACAAAGAACACCCCTTGGACTGGGACAGTGCTGTTCACACACATCATTCCTGAACTAAAAAGGCGCCAGCCGTACAGACATCGAATCCAGAATTGCATTTTGACATTCACGTAGCGGCGATGGACGCTACTATCTCTGCCGGTCTAGTACAGGAAAGGCCCGGGAGGCTGGGACCGGCTGCGTCTGCGTCCTCACCCTTACGTCCGACACAACAGGAATATTCCATATTTGAATGCCACGTACTGGCAGTTTCCGGGGCAATCCAACTTTTTACCTATATATTTGGCCTCAATCCACTAACTATTTTTGCAGAACCGACCCCCCCCCCCCCAGTTATTATTAGATGGACGAATAAAAGGTGGAATTATTAGGCAGAATCACAATGCCCGATGAGAGTTAACGTGATAAGGTTAGGCCACTCCCGTTAACAGAAGTCTTGTACCCACTTTCCTTGTAGACATCAGTAATGCCGGGGAAGCGCTAGAATACCACTTTGTGGCAGCACCTAGTCCCAAGGGACCGATTCTGCCAAAACAAAGGATGGGTAGTACCGAATAGCACATTAGAAACCAGAGAACAGTGGACAGACACAAAAAACCACTCACACATTTTATAGGCGGATCCTCGATTGATGATGGAGTGAGGGAATCCGGATGTTGCAATCATATGGAGAACAATCAAGGGCAGGTGCTGGAGGTAAGAACATCGAACCTATCCAGTGACATCAGCGCTCAGACTGTCTAATGAACAGCAGTAACATTTGTCGTCACCTACACGGAATATTATTCCCCCCCCCCCCCCCACCCCCACCACATGACATTCTTTCAGACAGCATGTATGTTTCTCAAGTACTGACTGACTGTTCGCCGATATCGGAAGCTGGAGGATTTGTGTTAACCGATGAACAGCCTCTCCCGTTAACCACATTAACAAAATATGTAATCGAGAACGCCCAAGGGCATCACAGTGGGGTAATTAAGGCAATGACTCGCCATTGGCCCTCCCCAGCAGGCAATCTAAGTGCAGATCAGTTAGCAAAGCAAGAGGCCAGTGTGTTGCCCATAAGGCCATAAGACAAAGGAGCAGAATAAGGCCTTTCGGACCATCGAGTCTGCTCCGCCATTAAATCATGCCTGATAGTTTCTCATTCCCATTCTCCTGCCATCTCCTCATAACCCCTGATCCCCTTACTAATCAAGAACCTATTTAATTCTGCCTTAAAGGAACTCAATGATCTGGACTCCACAGCCTTCTGCGGTAAAGAATTCCACAGATTCACCAGCATCGGACTGAGGAAATCCCTCCTCATCTCAGTTTCAAATGTAGTCTGAGATGGTGGACTCTGGTTCTAGTTTTTCCTCCAAGTGGAAACATCCTCACCACGTCCGCTGTATCCAGCCAGTGGCCTGTAAGTTTCAATAAGATTCCCCTCATCCTTCTAAACTCCTATGAGTACAGACCCAGAGTACTCAACCGTTCCTCATATGATAATTTCTTCATTCCTGAGATCATTCTTATGAACTTCCTTTGGACCCTTTCCAAGGCCAGCACATCCTTCCTTTGATACGGGGCCCAGAACTGGTCACAATTCTCCAAATGGGGCCTGACCAGAGCCTTATACAGCCTCATAATCAGCATCTTGGCCCTTTGTGCCAATATCAATTCTAAATACAGTCTTTATATTCTCTTTATCCAATACAGCAACTCCACCTCCTGTTCCATTCTGTCTATCCTTTCAGAATACTGAGTTCTCTTGGACATTTATCTCCCAGTCCCGGTCCTCCTGCTACAATTGTTCAGTCATCCCCACCAAATCACACCCATTTGTATCTATTTGTGCTGTCAGCTCATTGACCTTATTCTGAATACTGCGTGTATTCAGGTACAAGGTTTCCAAATCTGTCCGTCTGATTTGTCTTTCACTTGAAGGGTTTTCTTGCGCACTATGCTTTTCACACATTCTGACCTTCTTCATTAATCTCTGGTAACAATGTGCCTCATCCACAACTTTCGCTCCCTATATCACCTTACATTTTGTCCCGTGTCCTTACGCCTTCGCAGCAGATTGGCAAGCCCTGACTGTTTATTCTATTCATCTCTACCTTCCCCTCACATGCTGACCTGCTGTTCTGGTTCCGATTAACCATTACACATCTTGTAGTTTTACCTTTTCCGTCTCCGTTATTTGCCAGTATAAAGGCTGTGACCACCCTATTTTCTCCGTTCCGCCAGAACAATGTTCCCAGTCCTCAATGGAACCTATGCCTCCTGTCCACATACTGATGCCAGTGCCGCAAGAAATGGAACCCCCCTTTCCTCCACCACTCCTTTAGCCGCGTGTTTACTTCCCTAATTTTCTCATTCCTATGCCATTTTTCAGATGCCTAGGGTAGTAATCCAGATAGTATAACTCTTGAGGACATGTTCGTTAATTTTGTTCCTAGTTCCTGATAATAATAATAATAGGCCACTACAACTGGATTCTCCCCCTCCCACTCAAATATCATTTCAAGCCAGTTAGAGATGTCCCTCACCCTGGCACTGGGCAGGCAACATACCATGCGGCAATCTTGGTCCTGCTTACAAAAGATGCTCTTTGTCTCCCTGATCATTGAATCCCCTACTGCTACCATTTGTCATTTTGCTTCCCCGCTTGAATGGCCTCCAGTACCACGGCACAGTGGTCAGCTAACTCATCCTCCCGACAATCCTTGTCCCCAGCAACAATGGAGCCAGTACCATGTACCTTTTGGACAAGGTCACGAGCTGAGGCTCCTCCATCCCTGAAGATGCGATCCGCTCGACCTGCCTCAGTCGCAGCCACATGCTGCTGTCCCTGACCACTGGCTGCATTCACGGTAGTGAGCCTGAGTGGTCTGACAGTCTTCTGGAACACGTGTCTAGTTACTTCTCGCCCTCCCTGATCTGTCGCAACGCCTGAATCTCAGAGTCTGACTCATCAAATCTGAGCCGGAGTTCCACGAGCGAACAACATTTACTACAGATGTTTTCACTAGGAACCACAATGAGCTCCACCAGCTCTTACATAATCCAGGAAAAACACACGACCCTCAATCTGTCGTTTATTGAATTCGATTTTAATTTTGTTAACTGTTTAAAACGTTTTTAATGTTCCCCCATTACCTCAATATGAACAATTCATAGCCAGAAATTTGAAATGAATTTTCAAATTTGAACAGAGACTTATTCCTTAGGCAATTCACATCTTCCTGTGATTACACTTTTCACCGCCCCCCCCCCCCCCCTAATTCAGAACACTGAGTCAGTGAATCATGAAACCGCTTTACATTCCCGGGGCCTGTTCGATAATCTCCTGCTCAGCTCTGCGTCCGATATTTCGGTTTCACCGTCTCCCAGTTTCACCCAACTCCGTGTTTTCCACCCAACTCTAAAGCACTCTCGTCCTGCCAAGTAGCACTCACAATGCAGACAATCAGTACTGCCAAACAGTGCAGAAAACAGTACTGCGTGTCTTTCCTGTTTATCGGCCTCAATATCCAATGGCCTGGAAACAGGATTTAACCAGTTGCACAATCCAACAGGTTTCATAGATTTCATAGAATTTACAGTGCAGAAGGAGGCCATTCGGCCCATCGAGTCTGCACCGGCTCTTGGAAAGAGCACCCTACCCAAGCCCACACCTCCAGCCTATCCCCATAACCCAGTAACCCCATCCAACACTAAGGACAATTTTGGACACGAAGGACAATTTAACATGGCCAATCCACCTAACCTGCACATCTTTGGACTGTGGGAGGAAACCGGAGCACCCGGAGGAAACCCACGCACACACGGGGAGGACGTGCAGACTCCGCACAGACAGTGACCCAAGCCGGAATCGACCCTGGGACCCTGGAGCTGTGAAGCATTGTGCTATCCACAATGCTACCGTGCTGCCCTTAAGAACAAATAAATCTACACTATATCATTTTACCGTAATCCATGTACCTATCCAATAGCTGCTTGAAGGTCCCTAATGTTTCCGACTCAACTACTTCCACAGGCAGTGCATTCCATGCCCCCACTACACTCTGGGTAAAGAACCTACCTCTGACATCCCCCCTATATCTTCCACCTTTCACCTTAAATTTATGTCCCCTTGTAATGGTTTGTTCCTCCCGGGGAAAAAGTCTCTGACTGTCTACTCTATCTATTCCCCTGATCATCTTATAAACCTCTATCAAGTCGCCCCTCATCCTTCTCCGTTCTAATGAGAAAAGGCCTAGCACCCTCAACCTTTCATCGTAATACCTACTCTCCATTCCAGGCAACATTCTGGTAAATCTTCTTTGCACTTTTTCCAAAGCTTCCACATCATTCCTAAAATGAGGCGACCAGAACTGTACACAGTACTCCAAATGTGGCCTTACCAAAGTTTTGTACAGCTGCATCATCACCTCACGGCTCTTAAATTCAATCCCTCTGTTAATGAACGCGAGCACACCATCGGCCTTCTTCACAGCTCTATCCACTTGAGTGGCAACTTTCAAAGATGTATGAAAATTGACCCAAAGATCTCTCTGCTCCTCCACATTGCCAAGAACTCTACCGTTAACCCTGTATTCCGCATTCATATTTGTCCTTCCAAAATGGACGACCTCACACTTTTCAGGGTTAAACTCCATCTGCCACTTCTCAGCCCAGCTCTTCATCCTATCTATGTCTCTTTGCAGCGGACAACAGCCCTCCTCACTATCCACAACTCCACCAATCTTCGTATCGTCTGCAAATTTACTGACCCACCATTCAACTTCCTCATCCAAGTCATTAATGAAAATCACAAACAGCAGAGGACCCAGAACTGATCCCTGCGGTACGCCACTGGTAACTGGGATCCAGGCTGAATATTTCCCATCCACCACCACTCTCTGACTTCTATCGGTTAGCCAGTTCGTTATCCAACTGGCCAAATTTCCCACTATCCCGTGCCTCCTAACTTTCTGCATAAGCCTACCAGGGGGAACCTTATCAAATGCCTTACTAAAATCCATGTACACTCCATCCACTGCTTTACCTTCATCCACATGCTTGGTCACCTCCTCAAAGAATTCAATAAGACTTGTAAGGCAATACCTACCCCTCACAAATCCGTGCTGACTATCCCTAATCAAGCAGTGTCTTTCCAGATGCTCAGAAATCCTATCCTTCAGTACCCTTTCCATTACTTTGCCTATCACCGAAGTAAGACGAACTGGCCTGTAATTCCCAGGGTTATCCCTAGTCCCTTTTTTGAACATGGGCACGACATTCGCCACTCTCCAATCCCCTGGTACCACCTCTGTTGACAGTGAAGACGAAAAGATCATTGCCAACGGCTCTGCAATTTCATCTCTTGCTTCCCACAGAATCCTTGGATATATCCCGTCAGGCCCGGGGGACTTGTCTATCCTCAAGTTTTTCAAAATGCCCAACACATCTTCCTTCTTAACAATTATTTCCTCGAGCTTACCAATCTATTTCAAACTGTCCTCTCCAACAATATCGCCCCTCTCATTTGTAAATACAGAAGAAAAGTACTCGTTCAAGACCTCTCCTATCTCTTCAGACTCAATACACAATCTCCCGCTACTGTCCTTGATCGGACCTACCCTCGCTCGAGTCATTCTCATATTTCTCACATATGTGTAAAAGGCCTTGGGGTTTTCCTTGATCCTACCCGCCAAAGATTGTTCATGCCCTCTCTTAGATCTCTTAATCCCTTTCTTCAGTTCCCTCCTGGCTATCTTGTATCCCTCCAATGCCCTGTCTGAACCTTGTTTCCTCAGCCTTACGTAAGTCTCCTTTTTCCTCTTAACAAGTCATTCAACCTCTGGTAAACCATGGTTCCCTCACCCGACCATCTCTTCCCTGCCTGACAGGGACATACATATCAAGGACACGTAGCACCTGTTCCTTGAACAAGTTCCACATTTCACTTGTGTCCTTCCCTGACAGCATATGTTCCCAACTTATGCACTTCAATTCTTGTCTGACAACATCGTATTTACCCTTCCCCCAATTGTAAACCTTGCCCTGTTGCACGTACCTCTCCCTCTCCGTTACTAAAGTGAAAGTCACAGAATTGTGGGCACTATCTCCACAATGTTCCCCCACTAACAAACAAGAAGAGATACATGTACAAATAAATAAACTTCAAAATAAGCTAGGAACAACCGTCAATGGATAGATGTTGCAGGAATATGGAAAAAGTCAATGAGCAGCGCGAACGGGAACAGATGTGCGGCTGCTTGCATCAGAATAAAGTCTAACAACACCAGGTTAAAGTCCAACTGGTCTGTTTCGAGTCACTATCTTTCGGAGCGCAGCTCCTTCCTGAGGTGAGGATGGACCTAAGGAAGGAGCTGCGCTCCGAAAACTAGTGGTTCGAAACAAAAATGTTGTACTTTACCCTGCTGTTGTAAGATATCTTATTCTGCCAACCCCCTTCCAACGCCGGCAACTCTACATCATGCATCAGAATGTTGATTGAACTGATTTTCTGTGATTTACAGATCAGATTACAGATGTATGGATGTTCTGTGCGCTACAACGTTTGGTAACCTGAAGTGTTTCGCTGATGGCATTTGAGTTCTCGAGTCCTACTGTAACAAAGACACATTTTGAGAATATGTGAAGGGGTTTTCTAAGGCAGAATTGGGGAAGTGATATTCTGGAAGTGATAAAATACAGTTTTGGTACTGGAGATGATGTGGGTCTGCACTCCACTCAATGTGAAAGCAATTGCACAGATTTTTTTTTAAATGATACAGCGCTGTACAGGCCCTTCGGCCCACGATGTTGCACCGAAACAAAAGCCATCTAACCTACACTATGCCATTATCATCCATATGTTTATCCAATAAACTTTTAAATGCCCTCAATGTTGGCGCGTTCACTACTGTAGCAGGTCGGGCATTCCACGGTCTCACTACTCTTTGCGTAAAGAACCTACCTCTGACCTCTGTCCTATATCTATTACCCCTCAGTTTAAAGCTATGTCCCCTCGTGCCAGCCATTTCCATACGCGGGAGAAGGCTCTCACTGTCCACCCTATCCAACACACTGATCATTTTGTATGCCTCGATTAAGTCTCCTCTTAACCTTCTTCTCTCCAACGAAAACAACCTCAAGTCCATCAGCCTTTCCTCATAAGATTTTCCCTCCATACCAGGCAACATCCTGGTAAATCTCCTCTGCACCCGCTGCAAAGCCTCCAAGTCCTTCCTATAATGCGGTGACCAGAACTGTACGCAATACTCCAAATGCGGCCGTACCAGAGTTCTGTACAGCTGCAACATGACCTCCTGACTCCGGAACTCAATCCCTCTACCAATAAAGGCCAACATTCCATAGGCCTTCTTCACAACCCTATCAACCTGGGTGGCAACTTTCAGGGATCTATGTACATGGACACCTAGATCCCTCTGCTCATCCACACTTCCAAGAACTTTACCATTAGCCAAATATTCCGCATTCCTGTTATTACTTCCAAAGTGAATCACCTCACACTTCTCTACATTAAACTCCATTTGCCACCTCTCAGCCCAGCTCTCCAGCTTATATATATCCCTCTGTAACCTGCTACATCCTTCCACACTATCGACAACACCACCGACTTTAGTATCGTCTGCAAATTTACTCACCCACCCTTCTGCGCCTTCCTCTAGGTCATTGATAAAAATGACAAACAGCAACTGCCCCAGAACAGATCCTTGTGGTACTCCACTTGTAACTGAACTCCATTCTGAACATTTCCCATCAACCACCACCCTCTGTCTTCTTTCAGCTAGCCAACGTCTGATCCAAACTGCTAAATCACCCTGAATCACATGCCTCTGAGCTTACTAAAACACCTAAACCCCGGAACCTGCAACATCCATTCCTGTCCCTGCTCTATCCATGTCTCCGAAATGGCCACAACATCGAAGTCCCAGGTACAAACCCATGCTGCCAGTTCCCCTACCTTATTTCGTATACTCCTGGCATTGAAGTAGACACACTTCAAACCACCTACCTGAACACTGGCCCCCTCCTGCGACGTCAAATCTGTGCTCTTGACCTCTATACTCTCATTCTCCCTTACCCTAAAACTACAATCCAGGTTCCCATGCCCCTGCTGCATTAGTTTAACCCCCCCCTCCAAAGAGCACTAACAAATCTCCCCCTCCAGGATATTTGTGCCCCTCAGGTTCAGATGTAGACCATCCTGTCTGTAGAGGTCCCACCTTCCCCAGAAAGAGCCCCAGTTATCAACAAATCTGAAACCCTCCCGCCTGCACCATCCCCGTAGCCACGTGTTTAATTGCTCTCTCTCCCTATTCCTCATATCACTATCACGTGGCACGGGCAACAACCCAGATATAACAACTCTGTTTGTTCTAGTTCTGAGCTTCCATCCTAGCTCCCTGAAAGCTGCCTGACATCCTTGTCCCCTTTCCTACCTATGTCGTTAGTGTCAATGTGGATCACGACTTGGGGCTGCTTCCCCTCCCCCTAAGCACCCAGAAAACACGATCCGAGACATCACGTACCCTTGCACCTGGGAGGCAACATACCAAACGTGAGTCTCTCACGCTCCTACAAAATCTCCTATCTGTGCCCCTGACTATCGAGTCCCCAGTTACTAATGCTCTGCTCCTCTCCCCCCTTCCCTTCTGAGCAACAGGGACAGACTCCGTGCCAAAGGCCCATACCCCATTGCTTACCCCTGGTAAGTCGTCGTCCCCCCCCCTCACAGGTATCCAAAGCGGTATACTTGTTTCTCAGGGGAACGACCGCAGGGGATCCCTGCACTGACTGCTTTTTCCCAGTCCCTCTTACCCATCTATCTCCAATCTTTGGTGTAACTAATTCCCTGAAGCTGCTACCTATGACCCCCTTTGCCTCCCGAATGATCCGAAGTTCTTTCAACTCCAGCTCCAGTTCCTTAACTCGGTCTTGGAGGAGCTGGAGATGGCAGCACTTCCTGCAGGTAAAATCAGCAGGGACAGTAACGGCATCCATCACCTCAAACATCCTGCAGGAGGAACATTGCACTCCCTTCTCTGCCATCCCTCTAACTTTCTAGCAAGATCTGGCTAACAACTAAATTAAATTTTTGTTTAAAAAATAATAATAATAATAAAATATGGTACTTACCTCACACCAATGGGTTTTATTATTAGGTTAGAGGAGGAGGGCGGGTGGGAGACACTACACGTGTAGTGTCTCGGGTTTCCTCTCCACCAGAATTTATTGGTGAGGGTCTTCCCAGAAGTCCGCGGGTCGAACTTCCTGTTCCCGCCTTAAACACTAAAATTAAAAGAAACAGCAAAGAGGGACCGAAAACGGGACCAGGTAAGTGTTTACCGCTGAAATTGACTAGCCTGCTCCTGTGAAGGTCTCCCAGAAATCACTAACGCACCGCTCCCTCTGAAATCGACTGGCCCGCTCCTGCAAAGACAAGTGTTTTTAAAGGAGAGACTTACCTCCCAGATTGTGAACTATCTTCTTTTAAGACTCAGACATTTGACAGATCAGTGAAACTACATTGATGGAGAGGTAAAGGTGCTTCAGATTGAACTTCACAAAATGCATTTTCACATCCAAATATCAATGACAACAAAATCCCGTGGTTAACAATACATTGGAAAATTAATATCACATAATGTTTCTAACCAGGGTCATCGAACCCAGCGAGAAAGGAATAGTAACCCGCCTAAATGATCTGGAGTGCGAAATAGGTCCGTTTTTCCAATGACATCAATTTATAAAATGTAGAAACTTGGTAAAGCGCTCCGAATATACTCCCGTTTACTGTTGGAACATTCCAGTCTTTCGTGCTCAGATTCTGGTCAACTAGGATTGCTTCCAGATTCTCATCCATTGATGTAGTATTCCGACCGACTGTTCTCAGACTCATTGTTGTATCATTCCAATCCATTGTTCTCACAGTCACAGCCATTGTTGTAACATGCCAGGCTGTGAATGTCACATTTCAATATCTCGCCTCCCACCCTCTGGAGCCGCTGATCTCTCTCAGTTGCCAAAACGATGCTGCCGAAGAGACTTTGAAAGGAGCACCTTGAAAGGAGTCTTGGTTTAAAGAAAGTGGGCAGCACGGTAGGACAAGTGGATAGCACTGTGGCCTCACAGCGACGGAGTCCCATGTTCGAGTACCCACTGGGTCACTGTCTGTGCAGAGTCTGCACGTTCTCCCCGCGTGTGCGTGGGTTTCCTCCGGGTGCTCCGGTTTCCTCCCACAGTCCAAAGACGTGCAGGTTAGGTGGATTGGCCATGCTAAATTGCCCTTAGTCTCCAAAAAGGTTAGGAGGGGTTATTGGGTTCCGGGGATTGGGTGCAAGGGAGGGCTTAAGCGTGTCGGTGCAGGCTCGATGTGCCGAACGGCCTACTTCTGCACTGTATGTTCCACGTTCTAATTTAAAAATTGGAATCTCTCAAGGGAACCAATTTGCGTCCACGGAGGCTGATCCGATTTCCATTATCTGACAAAAGCAGTTAGTCGTAATTCAGGTACGCAGGGAAATGCTCTGGGGTTCTTGGTTTGAATGCAACCAGGGCATTTGGAGGGATTCAATCCAATAAATATACAGAAAAAAATGCCGAACGGTGACCATGAGACAAATCGATTGCCGTAAAAACCCAGCTGGCTCACTAATGTCCTTCAGGGAATAATAACAACCTGAGCAGCGAAAAAGCAGGTGCAGTTAACTATTTTCAATGTTATTCAGACATGAATAAAATCTAACAATCAGCCATGGATATCAGAGTGACGCCGAGGAATTGAGGTGTGTACAGTGAACAAGATGAACAAGATAGGGGCGAATTATAAACTTTGTAGCAAACTCTATAATGCCAACAGTGGTGAGGTTCCAGAGATCACAACTCGGATCAAAATTATTCGTTCTGACAAGACACCCGCACCACAGATAACACGAGGTTGACTAATGCATTCGTCTCACATGCAACCCAAGATGGTCAGAAAACTTGGGAATCTGTTGAACCCTCCTATTCAACGCACGCTGCGACATGACTCCACCACCGTAGATCCCGAGCACGGAAAAGGGAAGCTCAGGCCACGGGTATCGACCCCAAAATGGCAAAATGTTGTTGCTCCAACTCGGGCGTATGGGGAAATCTGGGAAAATGTCGGAGGACACAAAGAGATAAGAATACAGATACATTCCTCTCCCTATCCCGAGAAACCCGTCCAGATAAGAGACATGGTGAACCCAGAAGCAGGACACATCCCTCTCCACTGACAAGACAAGGACGAGCGTCAACCGGCCCGAATTATAATTGTGACCGACTCCGTCACTTATTTCCAAAACCCTCGCGAACCTAATCATTATTCACAAGGTCTTGAGAAACCTCTACAGTCCTCTGACGGGCCTGAAAGAAATCAAAAGGAACGAGTATGCATGAAAGATAAATCTCCTAGTTTTGAGGGGCGCCCGCTCCTAACTCAATCTACCCACGCACTGCCTTGAAATCAATGGCGGTGTCAGGCCTTTGCAGGATGGTCCTGCAGCGTCAAATGTGAGAATATTGAGCGCCTAGTGAACGGTTGGGTAGGAGGCATCCAGCAAATGTCTATCGGATAATGGTGGGTCCCGCATCACACATAACACCAGTAGATCTCCCCGAATTGAATGGTACATTCAAAGGGAAATCATGTTGAGCGGTTTCAACGGCACTTGCAACAAGGTGGAGAAACTGACCCTTGGGAGTTCAAACTGAAAGCCATATTGATTTTCCATTCTGCTATCTTGAGTGATTTATCCCTTGGACAGAAGATATCCTCGGCTTCGAGCGAAGGTGAAAGTTTAGTTTATCCTTTGACACAGCAAATTGTATTGTTTGACAAATTAATGGAGAGCTAAACGCACTATCCCCGATCTCTGTGTGAAAATACATGGACCAAATGTGTACCGTGGGTCATCTGTGCGTTCAGCCAGGCAGAATGTCAGGGTTTCTATCGACGCAACATGTGCTCTGGAATCGACAGCCTGTTTCAGCCCAACACCAATATATTAGGGGCGGAATGTCAGCAGAGGTCGCTAGAGAGGGGCTGGACCCAAGCTCAGAAGTCAAATGGTTTCCCCAAGCTATCAGGAGATAATGTGCCGAAAGTAATTGCCGGATTAGTGGTGCAGAGAGTCCAACTTCCCGTCCCCTCATCAAAGAAGTCTCCTTTCAGGCCAATAAAGAAGCCGGATGAATCCTGGCCCCTAAGTATCGACTGCCGAAAATTGAATAAAAGAACCCCTGTGACCTCCACCGCAGTTGTGAGCAGTTCCGAGGTTTTAGTTAAAAAAACACTACACGAGCCCGACATTTTACTGTTTTAGATACATGGAATGGATGTTGGTCAATTTCGTTCAGAAGGGAATGGCAATGTAAGTTTCCCTTCACTTTCTTGGGTCAACACTACACCTGCACATGTTTGCCACAGGGATTCCCATATTCCAAACATCAAATTTTAATTCAGTACGTAGACGGCCTTCTCCTCCAAAAGATCCAGAGAGAGGGACACAGATATCCTCGATGATTTGCTTGGCCTTCTCGCCATCCTGGGACAAAACGTTAAACCAACACGCTCTGATCATGGAAAGCCGGGTCGCATTCTTCAGCGCAATGGTGACCTGGACGAATCGAGACATAGAAAGGAAAAGGCTAGAGACCACCTGACAATTCCCTTTACCCTCGATTTAAAATTCTTAAGATTGTTTTTTAGGATTGTTTCGATATTGCTGAAACCACATTCACTGTTTAGGAACAAAAAATTCACCGTTGTCTCATTTACCAAAATCAAAACATCCCTTGGAATGGGACTGAGCTGTTCACACAGGTCATTCGTAAACTAAAAAATACAGTGACCCAGGCGCCAGCCATAAAAACACCGAATCCAGAATTGCCTTTTGACATTCAAGTAGCGGCGATGGACAGTTCTATCTCTGCTGGTCTACTACAGGAAGGTACCGGGAGACTGGGACAGGCTGTCTGTGCGTCGCGGCACTTCTACCCAATAGAACAGGCATTTTCCACATTTGAACGCCACATACTGACAGTTTCCGGGGCAGAACAACTTTTCAGCTCTGCAATTGGCTTGAATACACCATTTTAGCACAACAGACACCTCTCCAATTATTATTAGATGGACGCATAAGAGATGGAATTCTTAGTCAGATCACAAATCTCTATGAAAGATAACGTTACAAGGGAAGCACATTCCTGTTGACAGAAGTATTACACCCACTTTCCTTGCAGGCATCAGCAACCTGGTGTTGTAAGACTTCGTACTGGGCATCAGCAATGACGGGGAAGCGCTGAAATGCCAGCTCGTGGCAGAACCTGGTCCGAAGGGGCCAATTCTGCCAAGAAAAAAGAGGGAAGGAGGGGAAGTGCCCTATTGCTGAGTAGAAACCAGAGAATAATAGACAGACACAAATAACCACTAAAATAACGTATAATGGGATCCTCGATTGAGGATGGATTGAGGGAAATCGGATGTGGCCATCATGTGGAAAACAATCAAGGGTGGGTTCTCGAGGTAAGATCATTGAACCTGCCCAGTGCCACGGGCGTTCAGAGTGTTTGATGAACAGCAGTAACATTTATAGTCACCTACCCGGAACCCGTCACCCCCACGCCCCCTCCCTCCCCCGTCTAACCACATGACATTTTTTCAGACAGCATGGGTGTTTCTAATGGACTGACTGAATTTTTGCCGATATAGGAAGCTGGAGGGTTTGTGTTAATCGATGAAGAACCTGTCCCGTCAACTACATTAATACAGTATGTAATCGGGAACGCCTACGGAGAACAATATGAGGTAATTAAGGTAAAGACTCGTCATAGACCCCCGCCAGCAGCCAATCAAAGTGCAGAAAGTTGGCTAAGCAAGAGGCCAGTTTGCTGCCCCGATGCATCAAACTCAAAGTGAGGGTATTATTCAATTCCAAAGATACGATTTGTTTTGAAACCAATTCGAACCCATTCTCAACATCATTGAAGAAGTAGAAGAACAAGTAAAACATCAAGGACCGGTAAATTATTTAAGACGGGTTATACATCGTGCCAAACCTGTATCATAATTTGTAATTAATCAAGTTATTGAGGTTTGGGATCATCATGGAATAGCAACAACTGTAGAAAGAATGAAGAACTTATGTTGGAGGCATATTTTGATAAATACGTAACGCGTTTCACTGAAAAGTGCTTGATATGTGCCCGGAAGCACATTGACCGATACGATCACAAAGGAGAACAGAGACAATTGTAACTCATTCCAACAATAATTCAAGTATTTATTTTAAATTAATTAACTAGTGCTTAAATAGCACTCAGCGGGGTGCAGTGCTCAAACTGCGAGATGTGGCAGATCTGTGACGCTTCCAGCGTTCCGTTCAACTACATCTGCAGCAAGTGTAACCAATGGCAGATCCTCAAAGAGCGCGTGGTTCGGTTGGAACAGCAGTTGGATGCACTCAGGAGCATGCAGCTTACGGAAAGCGTGCCCACACCCAAGATCCAGGAAAACCGATGTGTAAACACAAGGAAGGGCAGGCAGTCAGCGCAGGAATCCTCAGTAGCTGTGCCCTCCTCTAACAGGTATACCGTTTTGGATACTGTTGAGGGACATAGCATATCAGGGGAACAAAAAACAAAGAAATGTAAAGCACAGGAACAGGCCCTTCGACCCTCCAAGCACGTGCCGACCATGCTGTCCGTCTAAACTAAAGTCTTCTACTCTTCCTGGGTCCGCATCCCTCTCTTCCCATCCTATTCATTTATTTGTCAAGATGCCCCTTAAATGTCACTATCGCCCCTGCTTCCAGCACCTCCTCCGGCAGCGAGTTTCAGGCACCCACTACCCTCTGTGTAAAAAACTTGCCTCCTACATCTTCGCTAGATCTTGTCCCTCGCATCTTAAACCTATGCCCCCTAGTAATTGACTCCTCTACCCTGTGGTAAAGCCTCAGACTATTCACTCTGTCTCTGCACCTCATAATTTTGTAGACCTCTCTCATGTCGCCCCTCAACTTCCGTCGTTCCAGTGAGAACAAACCGAATTTATTCAACCGCTCCTCATAGCTAATGCCCTCCATACGAGGCAACATCCTGGTAAATCTCTTCTGCACCCTCGCTAACGCCTCCACGTCCTTCTGGCAGTGTGGCGACCAGAATTGAACACTACTCCAAGTGTCTTTCCGTTATTTGCACCGGGGCAGGTATGACCGATATACGAACGACGGGTTGCATCTAAACTGGAGAGGCATAGATATCCTGGCCGCGAGGTGTGCTAGTGTCACAAGGGAGGGTTTAAACTAGTATGGCAGGGGGGTGGGCACGGGAGTAATAGGTCAGAAGGTGAGAGCATTGAGGGAGAACTAGGGAATAGGGAGTGTGTGGCTCTGAGGCAGAGCAGACAGGGAGAAGTTGCTGAACACAGCGGGTCTGGTGGCCTGAAGTGCATATGTTTTAATGCAAGAAGTATTAGGGTAAGGCAGATGTACTTAGAGCTTGGATTAGAACTTGGAACTATGATGTTGTTGCCATTACAGAGACCTGGTTGGGGGAAGGGCAGTATGACAGCTACACGTTCCAGGATTTAGCTGTTTCAGGCGGGATAGAGGGGAATGTAAAAGGGGTGGCAGAGTTACGCTACTGGTTAGGGACGATATCGCAGCTGTACTACGGAGAATCCTCAGAGGGCAGTGAGGCTATATGGGGAGAGATCAGGAATAAGAAAGGGTGCAGTCACAATGTTGGGGGTTTACTACAGGTCTCCCAACAGCCAGCGGGAGATAGAGGAGCAGATAGGTAGACAGATTTTGGAAAAGAGTTAAAACAACAGGGCTGTGGTGATGGGAGACTTCAACTTCCCCAATATTGACTGGGACTCACTTAGTGCCAGGGGCTTAGACGGGGCAGAGTTTGTAAGGAGCATCCAGGAGAGCTTCTTAAAACAATATGTAGACAGTCCAACTAGGGAAGTGGTTGTACTGGACCTGGTATTGGGGAATGAGCCCGGCCAGGTGGTAGCAGTTTCAGTAGGGGAGCATTTCGGGAACAGTGACCACAAATCAGTAAGTTTTAAAGTGCTGGTGGACAAGGATAAGAGTGGTCCTAGTGTGAATGTGCTAAATTGCGGGAAGGCTAATTATAACAATATTAGGCCGGAACTGAAGAACCTAGATTGGGGGCGGATGTTTGAGGGCAAATCAACATCTGACATGTGGGAGGCTTTCAAGTTGAAAGGAATTCAGGTCCCGCATGTTCCTGTGAGGAAGAAGGATAAATACGGCAATTTTCGGGAACCTTGGACAACGAGAGATATTGTAGGCCTCGTCAAAAAGAAAAAGGAGGCATTTGTCAGGGCTGGAAGGCGGGAAACAGACGAAGCCTGCGTAGAATATAAGGGAAGTAGGAAAGAACTTAAGGAGTCAGGACGGCCAGACGGGGTCACAAAAAGTCATTGGCAAATGGGTTAAGGAAAATCCCAAGGCTTTTTACACGTACATAAAAAGCAAGAGGGTAGCCAGGGAAAGGGTTGGCCCACTGAAGGTTAGGCAAAGGAATCTATGTGTGGAGCCAGAGGAAATGGGCGAGGTTAAAAATGAGTACTTTGCATCAGTATTCACCAAAGAGAAGGAATTGGTAGATGTTGAGTTTGGAGAAGGGTGTGTAGATAGCCTGGGTCACATTGAAATCCAAAAAGACGAGGTGTTGGGCGTCTTAAATTGTTTTAATGTAGATACGTCCCCAGGGCCTGATGGGATCTACCCCAGAATACTGAAGGAGGCTGGAGAGGAAATTGCTGGGGCCTTGACAGAAATCTTTGGATCCTCACTGTCTTCAGGTGATGTCCCGGAGTACTGGAGAATAGCCAATGTCGTCCCTCTGTTTAAAAAGGGTAGCAAGGATAAACCAGGGAACTACAGGCTGGTGAGCCTTACTTCAGTGGTAGGGAAATTACTGGAGAGAATTCTTCGAGACAGGGTCTACTCCCATTTGGAAGCAAATGGACGTATTAGTGAGAGGCAGCATGGCTTTGTGAAAGGGAGGTCGTGTCTCACTAACTTGATAGAGTTTTCCGAGGAGATCACAAAGGTGATTGATGCAGGTAGGGCAGTGGATGTTGTCGATATGGACTTCAGTAAGGCCTTTGACAAGGTCCCTCATGGTAGACTAGTACCAAAGGTGAAATCACACGGGATCAGGGGTGAGCTGGCAAGGTGGATATCCGCAATTCCACTAACCATTGTATCGTCTGCAAACTTACTAATCAGACCAGTTACATTTTACACAAAATCATTTATATATAGTACAAACAGCAAAGGTCCCAGCACTGATCCCTGCGGAACATCACTAGTTACAGCCCTCCAATTAGAAAAGCACACTTCCATCGCTACTTTCTGACTTCTATGACAGAGCCAGTTCTGTACCAACCTTGCCAGATCACCCCTGATCCCGTATGACTTCACCTTTTGTACCAGGCCAGCATGAGGGACCTTGCCAAAAGCCTTACTGAAGTCCATAAAGACAACATCCACTGTCCTACCTGTATCAATCATCCTTGTGACCTCTTCGAAAAACTCTATCAAGTTAGTGAGACACGACGTCCCCTTCACAAAACCATGCTGCCTCTCACTAATACGTCCATTTGCTTCCAAATGGTAGTAGATCCTGTCTCGAAGAATTCTCTCCAGTAATTTCCCTAACACTGACGTATGGCTCACCGGCCGGTAGTTCTCTGGATTATCCTTGCTATCCTTCTTAAACAAAGGAACAACACTGGCTATTCTCCAGTCCTCCGGGATATCACCTGAAGACAGTGAGGATCCAAAGATTTCTGTTCAGGCCTCAGCAATTTCCTCTCCAGCCTCCTTCAAAAGCAACCAGAACAGTGGCTGCAGGATATCGATAGTTATCGGGGACTCGAGAGTAACGGCCAGAGATAGGCGCTTCTGTGGACGTGAACGAGACTCCAGGATGGTATGTTGGCTCCCTGGTCCCAGGGTCAAGGAATGTCTCTGAACGAACGTCATCCGGACGTCATAGTACAGATAGGTACTATCGACATAGGCAAGAAGTGTGTTGATGTCCTGTAGAAGGAGTTCAGCGAGTTAGGCAGTGAGCTAAAAAGTATGACCTCTAGGGTTGTGACAGTCTCTGAAATGGTGCACAGTGTTCGAGACAGCTGTAAACGAACGTCTGTGTCCTCCTCTGACCTACACTCCGTGGTGTCCTGGGTCTCGGGCAGAGGGCTGGTTTTCCGGCTGCTCTCCCTGTCGGTGGTCGGCTGTTTCTTGGCATCGTCTCTGGCATTGTCTGGGGGGGGGGGGGTGGCGCCGCCTACCTACACATTGGCGCCCTCTCTCGTCAAGTGACGTCTGCTCGGGCATGGTGAGGAGACACAGGTCTGGTGGTCCTCTTCCTGTCTGCGCCCGCTCACGGCGCTTGTCGCGGCCTTTTCCTGGGGGGGGGGGGGGGGGGGGGGCGGGTGCAAGCGCAAACAGCAACAGTGTTAGATGTCATGCCACATGCAGCCCGAGGGTTGGGAATTTGATGGCATCAGTGGCCAGGGTACCCGGCCAGTGCAGCAGATATGTGGTTCAAGGTGGGGGTCCGGCCGTCCCCATGGGAGGGGGGGGGTGTCCTGGTCACATGTGTGTGGGGGTAGAGTGCTTGGTACCAAGGGCACAGCGCTGGGTCTCCAGTCCGGGGCACCCCGACGGCCGTGACTGCGGCTCCCACCTCCGCCCAGGCTCGGCGAACGATGACGCCTGATGGTCTCGGTCCACGCCCGGGATCCATCATTAGCCTCCTCTCCTCCACGGTGTCAAGGTGAGTCTGCAGTTCGGCGTCCCGGAAGCGCGGCGCTGCCCTCCTTGCGGCCATGTTGGCTGCGACGCTTGTGTGTGGGAGTGGGAGAATGCATTTTTTGCAGCCGCGCCAGGGCGTCAATTATGGAACCGGCGAATGGGCCGCCGTTCTGTTAACGGACTGTGGCGTTCCACGTTGCGCCCGTGCTAGCCCCTTGGGGGCGGTTGAATGGCTGCAGTTGTGAACCCCATCTCGACGTCGGGAAACTCCACCGTTTTCCAAAGGCATCAACACTTAGCCTCCAGAATGGAGAATTCAGCCCATGGTGAACCACGCGGCCCCCGAAATAGCTGCAGAATCGGGGCAGGTGTGGCGCTAGTTTCTGTCAGGAAAGGTTCGGAATTCTCCGTTGGCGGCAACACTTCGGGCCGGAGTCACCGATTTTGCGGCTAGGTTCGGATCGTACGACCAACATCTCGGCGCCGCCCCCGCACCGATGCTCCGCCAGTGGGGGGGGGGGGGGGGCAGCAGCCACGTCACATAAGCCCCCGGCTTTACCTGCAGATCAGGATGGAGAAGGACCGGGTTCCTGGCCACACATGCGCACGGCGGTGGCCTGCAGCAGCCTGCCGTACAACATGGCGCCGGCCGTCCGCGGACCCCGCAAGATAGTGTCCCCTGTAACCCCCCCCTCACCGCCCCGGACCATCCCTCACCAGACCCTCAACCCCCGCCGAAGTCCATCCGTCACAGGAACGGCCACCCCACCCCCCAACCCCACTGACTGCGGCACCGCTGGACACAGTCTGCAACCGCCACGCCAGGATCAGGAAAGTCGAGAGGACACGTGTCCCTCGCCATCGTGAAGTCGGCCCATCGAGGCGGAGCATCGGGGGAGGGCCTCAGCTGATGTTCTGAGGCTGTCCCAAAGGCGTACGCCTCGACTAAGCTGTTTTTGAGGGGTTGGAGCATGCGCAAAACGGCTCCGCCCACGATGTTGGAGTAAAACCGGATTCTCTGGCCAATCGCTGAACACAATTTCGGCGTCGGCAATCGGAGAATCCAGCCCCTGGTCTCAGAAACCGATCTGGCCCAGGATATTCCATAGTTGGTTAATCTACATTGTGTTCTCAGTAATCATCTCGTACACACTCCACGAGTTCAGACACTACCGTATTATTGCTCAATCTCCGAGTAGATTAAAGCCACGAGTGATTACTGTAGCATCCTGATTACACGCGTCTCGAATTAACTGTCAAATGCGATCGTACCTTAACACGACAGATGACAGTACTGACAACTCCGAATAATGCGTTCGGCTTTCGGCTGCCTGTTGCCATTTACTTCCACTCAGATTCATTGTACATTTGGAGTATCATTGCCTATGCCGTATTTTACACATGCATGGATTTTATCAACGAAGAGCATCACCCACACCTTTTCCTTTTTATCTATCCTTACCAAACATGCCGCCTTGTGTTTGTTATCCGTAGGTTATGCTCCTAATTTCTCTACCTTCTTACAAATGCGCCGTGTATTTAGAGACTGTGCGTTTCGATTTGGCTTTAAAAAAAATGTTTACAAGCTGTTTTCTTAATTATGCCTTCTTTGTTGTTAGGCCATGTTTCTCCCTCCTTCTACATTTATGTCTCCTTTCCTGTCTTTCATTCCTATCTATATTTCACTCTCGAACGTCTGCCCGCTCAGATTTACACCCCCTGTCAATCTAGATCAAACTATCCACA
This sequence comes from Scyliorhinus torazame, assembly GCF_047496885.1. Classification (NCBI taxonomy): domain Eukaryota; kingdom Metazoa; phylum Chordata; class Chondrichthyes; order Carcharhiniformes; family Scyliorhinidae; genus Scyliorhinus; species Scyliorhinus torazame. The sequence continues at coordinate 22,460,238 of NC_092729.1, read as the reverse complement.
GCAGCAAGAGCGAAAATCTCTGCAAGGATATTGGTCCCTGGCTTGCGGTTCTGCAACTTTATGATATATACCATCAGCTGTATTTGTCATACTGTCTTTCTTCTTGTAATCATCATTCAATATTCAATATTTTTAATTTAAACAACACTTGTCACCGTCACTGTTGCATCCGGATTATAGCTTTGAACATAAGAGGACCAGAGGGGTACCAATATCCTGGGCGGGGAAATTTGCTAATGCTCTTCGGGAGGGTTTAAACTAGTTCAGCAGGGGCTTGGGAACCTGAATTGTACCTCCAGTATGCAGGTGGTTGAGAGTAGTGAGGTCATGAGTAAGGTTTCAAAATTGCGGGAGTGTACCGGCAGGCAGGAAGGTGGTTTAAAGTGTGTCTTCTTCAATGCCAGGAGCATTGGGTAGGTGAACTTGCGGCATGCGTTGGTACCTGGGACTTCGATGTTGTAACAATTTCGCAGACATGGATAGAGCAGGGACAGGAATGGTTGTTGCAGGTGCCGGGGTTTAGATATTTCAGTAAGCTCAGAGAAGGGGGTAAAATAGGGGGAGGGGTGGCATTGTTAGTCAAGGAAACTATTACGGTGGCAGAAAGGACGTTTGATGAGGACTCGTCTACTGAGGTACTATAGGCTGAGGTTAGAGACAGGAAAGATGGGGTCACCTTGTTAGGGGTTTTCGATAGACCTCCGAAAAGTTCCAGAGATGCAGAGGAAAGGATTGCAAAGATGATTTGGGATAGGAGCGAAAGCAACAGGGTAGTTGTGGGGGACTTTAACTTTCCAAATATTGACTGGAAACGCCAAAGTTCGAGTGATTGAGATCGGTCTGTTTTTGTCCAATGTGTGCAGGAGGGTTTCCTTACACAGGATCTAGATAGGACAACGAGAGGCGAGGTCATATTGGATTTGGTACTGGGTAATGAACCAGGACAGGTGTTAGATTTGGAGGTAGATGAGCACTTTGGTGATAGTGACCACAATTCGATTACGTTTACTTTAGTGATGGAAAGGGATAGGTATATTCAGCAGGGCAAGAGCTATATCTGGGGGAAAGGTAATTATGATGCGATGAAGCAAGACTTAGGATGCAGCGGATGGAAAGGAAAACTGCAGGGGATGGGCACAATGGAAATGTGGAGCTTGTTCAAGGAACAGCTACTGCGTGTCCTTGATAAGTATGTGCCTGTCAGGCAGGGAGGAAGTGGTCGAGCAAGGGAACCGTGGTTTACTAAAGCAGTCGAAACACTTGTCACGAGGAAGAAAGAGGCTTATGTAAAGATGAGACATGAAGGTTCAGTTAGGGCGCACGAGAGTTACAAGTTAACTAGGAAGGACCTAAAGAGAGAGCTAAGAAGAGCAAGGAGGGGACATGAGAAGTCTTTCGAAGGTAGGATCAAGGATTTCCCTAATGCTTTCTATAGATATGTCAGGAATAAACGAATGACTAGTGTAAGGGTGGGGCCAGTCAAGGTCAGTCATGGGAAGTTGTACTTGGAGTGCGAGGAGATAGGAGAGGTGCTAAATGAATATTTTTCGTCAGTATTCACACAGGAAAAAGACAATGTTGCCGAGGAGCATAATGAGATTCAGGCTACTAGACTAGAATGGCTTGAGGTTCATAACGGGGAGCTGTTAGCAATTTTGGAAAGTGTGAAAATAGATAAGTCCCCTGGGCCGGATGGGATTTATCCTAGGATTCTCTGGGAAGCTAGGGAGGAGATTGGCTTTGATCTTTAAGTCATCGTTGTCTACAGGAATAGTGCCAGAAGACTGGAGGATAGCAAATGTTGTCCCCTTGTTCAAGAAGTGGAGTAGAGACAACCCCGGTAACTATAGACCAGTGAGCCTTACTTCTGTGTGGGCAAAATCTTGGAAAGGTTTATAAGAGATTGGATGTATAATCATCTGGAAAGGAATAATTTGATTAGAGATAGTCAACACGGTTTTGTGAAGGGTAGGTCGTGCCCCACAACCCTTATTGAGTTCTTTTAGAAGGTGGCCAAACAGGTAGCTAAGGGCAAAGCAGTTGATGTGGTGTATATGGATTTCAGTAAAGCGTTTGATAAGGTTCCCCACGGTATGCTACTTCAGAAAATACGGAGGCGTGGGATTCAGGGTGGTTTAGCAGTTTGGATCAGAAATTGGCTAGTTGGAAGAAGACAAAGGGTGGTGGTTGATGGGAAATGTTCAGACTGGAGTCCAGTTACTAGTGGTGTACCACAAGGACCTGTTTTGGGGCCACTGCTGTTTGTCATTTTTATAAATGACCTGGAGGAGGGCGTAGAAGGATGGGTGAGTAAATTTGCAGATGACACTAAAATCTGTGGACAGTGCGGTAGGATGTTACAAGTTACAGAGAGACATAGATAAGCTGCAGCGCTGGGCTGAGAGGTGGCAAATGGAGTTTAATGCAGAAAAGTGTGAGGTGATTTATTTTGGAAGGAATAACAGGAAGACAGAGTACTGGTCTCATGGTAAGATTCTTGGCAGTGTGGATGAGCAGAGAGATATCGGTGTCCATGTACATAGATCCCTGAAAGTTGCCACCCAGGTTGAGAGGGTTGTTAGGAAGGCGTACGGTGTGTTAGCTTTTATTGGTAGAGGGATTGAGTTTCGGAGCCATGAGGTCATGTTGCAGCTGTACAAAACTCTGGTGCGGCCGCATTTGGAGTATTGCGTGCAATTCTGTCGCCGCATTATAGAAAGGATGTGAAAGCATTGGAAAGGGTGCAGAGGAGATTTACCAGATTATTGCCTGATATGGAGGGAAGATCTTATGAGGAAAGGCTGAGGGACTTGAGGCTGTTTTCGTTAGAGAGAAGAAGGTTAAGAGGTGCCTTAATTGAGGCATACAATACGATCAGAATATTGGATAGGGTGGACAGTGAGAGCCTTTTTCCTCGGATGGTGATGTCTAGCACGAGGGGACAAAGCTTTAAATTGAGGGGAGATCGATATAAGACAGATGTCAGAGGTAGGTTCTTTACTCAGCGAGTAGTAACGGCGTGGAATGCCCAGCGTGCAACAGTAGTGGACTCTCCAACACTAAGGGCATTCAAATGTTCATTGGATAGACATATGGACGATAAGGGAATAGTGTAGATGGGCTTTAGAGTGGTTTCACAGATCGGCGCAACATTAAATTAAATGAAAATGAAATGAAATGAAAATTGCTTATTGTCACAAGTAGGCTTCAAATGAAGTTACTGTGAAAAGCCCCTAGTCGCCACATTCCGGCGCCTGTTCGGGGAGGCTGTTAAGTGAATTGAACCGTTTTCATGGCCTGCCTTGGTCTGCTTTCAAAGCCAGCGATTTAGCCCTGTGCTAAACAGCCTCTAAACATCGAGGGCCGAAGACCTTGTACTGCGCTGCAATGTTCTATGTTCTATGTTCTATAACTGAAACTCTTAAAGGAACTGTCACAGTTGCTCCCAACATGACTAGAAAAAACACTGGGCGCTCGTCCTATGTAAAGTCTCTTGCTAATTGTGTGCTGCACACAACGCGGAGAGGTGGTTCAATATGATGCAGTTTACTGAGATTTTTCTGCATGAGACAGAAAGTTCAACAAATGTTGAGGTCAAACTGCAGCCTTGCCGTCAGCAGCCTCTGTGAACACTTAGTAATGATAAGCTCATCTAAGATCAACGACGGTGATATGAGAGAGGCCGCTCACATATCAAAGGAGGATTTAAATATTATTGTTGCCCCCGCGATTATTTCCACCTTTCCATCCACACTGACCCTCAGAAACTCCAGAAAGAGTTCATTGTGATATAAAAATAATTGGATTGAAAGGAGTTAACTGATCCTGCTTGTTCTGTGGCTGGAATTAATGTCGGTCTCCCTGGATTCTAATCGTGTCACTGGAGGGGTTCCCTCTTCTATTAATAAGGATTCCTTTCAATGTGTTATCACAAACTGTTAGGGGAAGCATCAAATCCAACACTAACAGAGATCAACGGCTTCAGAGAGACCGAGAGGAGGGAGCAGAATCTGAGAACAACAGATTTGGAATTTTCTACAGTGGATTAGAATCTGGGAACAATCGATCGGGACGTTCCAACAATGGACAGGAGTTTGTACCAGGGTCTTTTTTGGCTTTCCCAAGATTGGATTTCATTAGCATCTAGGATTCAAGATGTACTTATGATTATTCAAGCGGGATACTATCCGATCCTGGCTATTATTGGTGTTACTGGTAAGTCTCCCTGTCTAGATATTAATTCTATAAACCGTGTTTAACTAGACTCCTGTTCTTGTCATTCAATCCGCCCTGTTTGCTGCTGTTGTTTCAGTTGAGTTTCTGAATGCAGTTACTAACTGTACAAAACACGGCTAAATGTTTCATCGTTCTTGTTTTCTTCACTCTCTCCTCTGGCTTCGCGTGGAATTGTTGCTCAGTTCCCATATGCAGCTATTATATTTGTGATCCACTGATTACCACTTCTGTTCGCCTTTAATCCTCAGCCGACGTCTGACCCAATATCCACCCGATCATTAATCATGTCCACAGCCACCTCCAGAATATCGTCCTCTGGATCATCCCAGCTGACAATGTGATTTTCTGACTTGACTATTCCAAATCTCTGCTGAACTGCCTCCGAGTTACAAAGTGCAGAATCAAATCTGACCTGAAACTCTGCTCTCCATATCCCAATCTGTGACCAAATCCAATTCATCCAACATCCTTGTGCTCACTGACCTCTATCACCCTGTGCTCTGTCAAATCAATAATTTGCTAACAGATCTGATTAAATGCCTCCGTCCAATTGCCCAACTCTCTGGTCATTCCCCAGAACGTTTCTGCTTGTTCAAATATAAAAAGAGACTGATAGCACCCGGCAACCCCTCAAACGCCCTGTTCCTAATCTCAAACCCATATCACTCCCTGACACTAACTTTCATTGACACAGCCCCTGTTGTCCCTGTTCTGTGAAAATTTCGACCCATAAACCTTGCACGCACACTGCTGGACATTTCCAGTGTGGGGTTCTCGGGAGATAGGTAGACTTTGTGAATAAGTCCTGACAGAAAATCCGGAGTGAATGCCTGTATTTGGGAATATGTTATCTATCAGGCAGCATTTCTGCATGCCTAGCAGCAGACCTGGTACCAAACAGCACTGATTCCCCCCTTTCCTGGGAACAATACTAGCAATGGCCAGAGAGAGAGATCCTGATGCTTGGACAACTCAGGTTCACCAGACTACTTACCCAGGCCTGTACCCTGGAGAGAACACGCCAGCTTTGTCTTTCCCGATGGCACAACACAGGAAGAAGCAGACATCGGTTATCAACTCTCACTCGATTGACACAGCTCTCGAACACCAGGGGTTGCTGTCAACAGTGGATGAAAACATGAGGTTTCAGTGAATAGCTACCTTCCTTAATCGCCACTCCTTTTACTGCTGCCTCATCGCGGTCTCCTGGTCCAATGGATCATTGAAGCTTAAGGGGTCCTCTCTGAACAGGCAGGTTGTTAATCTGTACACCAGGCAAGATAAACTTCGCAAAGACAATCAGCAGTCTTTCCTTTCACAAGCTGGATGATAAGGACCCTGTGTCCTGGCCTGACCAATAACATTCTGCACGTTGATGATATACACAAGACAGCTCTGATCGAGAATGAATTTACGCGGCTCGGTGTGGACATTACCGAACTGTAAGTAACTGGACCCGCTCAATATGGATCCTGCATAGAGAAACACAACACATTCTTGCGACAGCAAAATCCAAGAGGAAACAAATGAGAATGGGGCCGGTCTCACAGAACAAAACACACTTCAATCGTGATGACTGAACTCAAAGAAGAGAGCGCATCCTCGGGTCAACACTGACCACCCCAGTGAGTCCAAACGGAGCCAGGAGTTCCTCAACATCCTGGTTTAGGCTGGTTCGCACAACATCCAAGATCAGAGAGTGGTGTCAAAGTGGGACTATCTACACAACATCGTCTATAACTCTGCAGTCGCTGAATACTGGAAAATAGACCAGAGGAATGCTGATTGATTTAAGGATTATAGAACTGAAATGGAGCTAGTTACCCTAACCAGCAGGAGAGCTTCCATTAACTAAAAATACGCCCCCGACCAAAATAGAGATGTTCTCAGTTTTGCCAGATCTCAGCAGATTGCTCAGCAATGTACCAATCAATACTGGTTAAAACTCTGCAACAACAACGAATATGCTGCTGAATCCGAGGCTGTCAGAGGGATGTATGAAGGAACCAAGAACGCATTGGGTCAAACAGTAACTAATTAGCCCCATTGAAGAGATAGACATAGATGATCATCATTGAACGCAGCAAGCAGCTGGATTGGTGAGTGAAGGACGACCTCAAACACGGTGAGCGTTACCACTTAGACCCACTCGGCTCCATTCTAGACTTTAACGTAGGAGCTGGGCAGTAAGACCACCATGATTCAGATGAACCAGACCATTGACCATCTTTCCTTTGGGAATACACAGGAAGTATGAAATTATTGCTGAAATAAATAACAGTGGAAATCCAGCGTCATTGAGAAATCTCTGTTGGGAGGAAAGATTGGTGATTCACGCCATCGGTGATATAACAATGGTCACCGTGTACAAAGACAAAGGAGATGGCTCTGACTGGACTAATTATCAAGGCATTTGATGGTCAGCATAGACATGGTGGGCCGAAGGGCCTGTTTCTGTGACGTGTGACTCTAAAGCTCTCTCTGTGGCTCTTTCTCCTTGTTTGGTATTGTGGGATAACCTCCAAGAGTCTTAACCATCTTCCCTCCTACTAGGTATGATTCCAAAAGCAGAGGGTCTTCCTCATTCCCATTGATTCCAGTTTTGCTCGGGCTTCTTGATCCCATACTCGATCAAATGCTGCTTTGATGTCACCTCCCTTCTTACTTAAGAGTGTTCTGCATGTTTGAACAAAGGCTATCACGAGGTCAGTGGCCCTGGCACAACTCAAACTGAGCGTCTGTGAGCCGGTTACTGCTCAGTAAGTGCCGCTTCATTGCACAGCTGTTGAGCCGTTCCATCATATCGCTAATGATCGGCAGCAGACAGATGGGGCGGTAATTAACCAGTTACGTCTGTGTGTGCGGCCGTTTCTGTGTGTATGTGTCTGTGATGACAGGTGTGCTTTGGTATGGGTGTCAATATGTTTGTATGAGTGTACGTGGTTGCACTTGTGAGTCTGGGCATGCGGGTGTTTGTGTGCAGCGTGGGTGAGTGTGCATGTTTGCTTGTGTGTGTGTCGGGTGTGAATGTGTGTGGGTGGCTGTGAGGGTGTCCTGTGCATTTTCTTGTGTGTTTATGGGTGAGTATGGCTACTTGTCTGTTTCTCGGCTTGAGCATGTGTTGTGTGGGTGAGTATGCGTGTGGGTGGGGAGTGAGTCTCTGGGTTTGCGTGTGATTGGCTGTGTGTGTTTGAGTGTGTGTGTATTTGTGTGTTTTGGGTGTGTACGTTAGCGTGTGTACACGCGCTTGGGTATGCATGTGATTGTTTGGTTGTGTGTACATATGTGGTGGTATGTGAGTGGGTGTGGGTGAGTGTGTTTGTGTGTGTATCTGTTTGTGTATGAATGGTATGTGAGTGGGAGTGTATGTGTGTGGGGGTCTGTGTGTGTGGGTACGTGTGTGTTCGGTTTTGGGTGAATGGGGGTGTGCATGATTGTGCGCGTGTGTGGGGTCTGTATTTGGGTATCTGTGGGAACATATATGTATGTCTGACAGTTTGTGTGTTTGTGCATGAATTTAGGGATGTGCATGTGGATGACTTTATGATCGGTATGGGTGAACGTGTATGACTGCGTATGTTTCTGTGTGGTGCTGTATGTCTGTGAGTGTTTGGATGTGGGTGTATGTCTGCCTGTGTCTGTATCTGGGCGTGTTGGTAAGTGTGTATGTGCAAATATATGGAAATGTACATGTGTGTATATGGGTGGATGTGTATTGTGTGCATGAGAGGTTAAGTGCGTGACTGTGTGTGTGTTGGTATTTGTGGATACATTCTGGGTGTGGGCATGTAAGTGTTGTAATGGGCCAGGGTTTAGAGAACCCCAAAATGTATCATGGAGTTCACCTGACCCACAACTTTGAATGGAGTGTGGTTATGGCGAGCACAGGGGCCCACTTTGCAGCGGTGATGCAACAGAAACCGACAGTACTTTTAAATTAAAACACTGTTTATTTATGAAACCAGGAAACACTTTATAAATCCACAGTAAACATTTTAAGTATCAACACCAAGAAATCCTCCAAAGCCTCCACTTCTAACCAAAACAAAGGGCTGTGTGGTGAGCTGGTGAGATAAGCTTTTCTTTCCCTTTCCTCTCTCCACCCTTCCACAACCTCGAAACTGCGGGGAGTGTGAAAATCAGGTCAGCTTTTTTTTCCTCGCTGCAATTGTCAAGTGGATAAATGGAAGGGATGGCAGAGAGGGCAGTGTAGTGTTACTCCTGCAGGATGTTCGAGGTGAGGGACACCGTCAGTGGCCCTGATAAGTTCACCTGCGGGAATTGCACCCATCTCCAGCTCCCCAAAGGCCGAGTTAGGGAACTGGAGCTGGAGCTGGATGAACTGAGGATCATTCGGGAGGCAGAGTCGGTTACAAATAGATGCTACAGGGATGTCGTTACTCCGACGCATGAAGGTTGCTGGGTGACGTGGAGTCGGACACTTTAGGAACTTTCAAGCGGTTATTGGATAGGCATATGGAGTGCACTAGAATGATTGGGAGTAGGTTGATTTGATCTTAGTTTCAGATCAGTTCGGCACAATATCGTGGGCCGAAGGGACTGTACTCTGGTGGACAGTTCTATGTTCTATGTAAAGACTACAGTACTCTCTAAGTAATTCTGAATCATTCCTTGCAACATCCATAAGACACAAAGAACCCTTTTTACAGAAATACGTCAGGTTTAACTTCACTACTGAGAACAGTTACCACTTTGAAATCACCAAATGAACATTCCTAAGCTTGCAGAGATTTATACACATCTTGCTGTGACTGCAGCTTCTCCAAATCTAAAACGAAACTAAAAACACCCTGTAGCTGCGAGGCGAAAGCGAAAGTAAAAACAGACACACAGCACAGCCCCACCCACACTCTGACATCACTGACAAACACCCATTTCGTAAAGGTATATCCACTACAGCTATTCGCTAAACACCCATTTCTTAAAGGTACTCTCACATGAGACCTCTCCCCAAGAAAGTAAAATAAACCAGCAATTTCAAGATGGTTTCATTTTTCACCTTTTCACTTTCCTTTAAGAAATATGGAAAATAACAAAACAAAACACGCAAACATTTATAATAACATTCTCCATTCTTGTTCTTCTTCTACCAACTGGAATCCTTCTCGATTGACAGTCTCTTTCGACATGAAGGCACTATCCATCCATTTCTCTACGCCTCGGCATTTCTCTTTAAAGTGAGATACTTTAGTTCAATCTGATCACAGAGTCCTTTGTAATTCTCCAACAAAGGAGCATTGGTTATCACAGCTCTCAGGCAGTCAAATGCCTGTTGAAACTCCGCTGTCCACTGAAATTTTCGACGTTTCTTTAGCAAATCTATCAATGGAGAAACCACACTACAAACACTTTGCACAAATGTTCGATCAAATCCACTCATGCCAAGAAATTGCGTTGTTTCCCTTCGTGACGTGGGTATTGGAACCTTCGCAATAATTTTTGTTTTCACATCCCGTGTGACCACTCATCCGTGTCCGTCTGAATGGCCAGGGAAAGTGACTTGTGCTTGACCAAATTCACTTTTTCCTAGGTTTACCCCCAAACCCGCCTCCTGAAGTCGATCGAAGTACTCCATCAGTTGTTTTAAATGTTCTTGCTATCTCTGGCTGAAAATTACCTGATCGTCGATGTTTACTGCACTATTGGGTAATCCTGAAATGACTTTGGTAGTTCACCGTTCAAATGTGGCAGGGGCGTTTTTCATGCCAAATGGCATAACTTTGAATTGGTAGCTACCATCTGGAGTCACAAAAGCTGAAATCTCCTTCGCCCTTTCGGATAAAGGTACCTGCCAGTAACCTTTCAGTACATTCAGTTTGGAAATAAAAGTTGATTGTCCCATTCTCTCAATGCAATCCTCCAAACGTGGGATAATATCGAGTCCGTTGATGTAACTGCATTACTCTATCCATAGTCCACTCACAACCATTGCGTACCGTCTGGTTTTGGTACCATCACTATGGGAGAGCTCCATTGGCTGCAACACACTTTAATTTTGCCTTTTTAAGAATACTTTCATTCGCCTTGTTAACTTGTGCCAATTTTAAAGGGTTAAGTCTTTTTGAATGTTGTTTGATTGGAACAACATTTCCCACATCGACATCATGTGCCTCCCAACTTATCTCCAGAAACTTGCCCATGTGATATCAATAACTCTTTCAGGTCAGTTCGTTTTTCCTTTGGAAAGTAACTCAACAATTTATCTCAATTTTTAAGAACCTCCTCGATTTCCAATTTAATTTGAGGTATGACAAATTCAAAGTCATCTGGGTTTGGTTCCTCATTTTGATTTAGATTTATTAAAATCTCCATTTTCTCTCCTTCCCTTTCAAAGTACCTTTTAAGCATATTCACCTGACACACTCGGTGAGTTTTCCTTCTATCTGGCCTTCTTGCCACATAATTCACCTCACTTAAATTCCTTTCAGTCTGATAAGGTCCACAAAACCTTGCTTTTAAAGGTCCACCTGCCACTGCTAACAGTACTAAAACCTTATCTCCACTGGCAAAACTCCGAACTTGTCCGCTACGCACTTCACATCACATTTTGTGCAACTTTTAAATGCTGCCAAGCTAATTCCCCTGCTCTATTTGCCGTGGTAATCAAGATAAGCGCACACAGAAAGATCCAGACCCCGCTGCCGCTGGGCAATGCTTCCGCTTATAGGGCGGCCAAATCTCTCACCGCGCAGATTCAGAGTGTACAGAGAGGGGAAATAACACCTGTTGCTGCGTATGAGCAGGATCCAGACCGCATAGCGAAAGTACAGCTTGACACAGCAGGTTATAAAACAAAGGAATGGGAGGAAGACGGGGCCGTGAAAGATGGGGATAATGTCTGCACGAAGGACGGGCTAGTTTAGCACAGGGCTAAATCGCAGGCTTTCAAAGCAGACCAGGGCAGGCCAGCAGCACGATTCAATTCCCATACGAGCCTCCCGAACAGGCGCCGGAATGTGGTGACTAGGGGCTTTTCACAGTAACTTAATTTGAAGCCTTCTTGTGACAATAAGCGATTTTCATTTCATATTCATTTTCAATTGAATCGTTCCCTCAAATTTGACAAATAATCAAATAATGTAAGTTCCGATTTCTCACACACCATTTTTTCCTTAATCAATTTAAGTGGTCCTCGTACTTCATGATCAAAAATTAGTACAAATGGACTGAATGTTCTTGACTCATTAGGTGCACCCCGAATTGCAAACAGTACGAAGGAAATGTCTTTATCTCAATCCTCTGGATAATCTTGACAATAAGCCCTCAACATTGTCTTTAATGTCTGATGGCACCTTTCTAACTCTCCCTGCGGTTCTGGATGGTACGCAGTTGATTTAAATTATTTTATTCACGAGCCATCCATAACTTCTTTGAATAACCTTGATCCTTAATCCGATTGTATTTCTGTGGGTAGTCCATATCTTGTAAAGCATTTAACTAACTCCTCCACAATCATTTTAGCTGTAATATTGCGTACTGGAATGGCCTCTGGATACCTAGTAGACACATTCATTATTGTCAAAAGATATTGATTCCCACTTTCCGTTTTAGGAAGCGGCCCTTCGTAATCAATTCAGACCCTTGTAAAGGGTTCCTCAAATTCTGGAATGGGTATTAAGGGCGCTGATTGTATGACTGCTTGAGGTTTCCCTGTCACTTGATCGACAACATTTCACGACATCTTTATGAAGTCCAGTCCAATGAAAATGTTTTGTATTTTAGCTTGAGTTTTCCTTACTCCCAAATGACTTCCCACTGGTACCTCAGGCGCAACTCGCAACACCTCATTTCGATACCCTACTGGCAATACCACTTGATGGAACTTCTTCCCACTTTTCATCTGCCTGCATATGAAAAGGTCTCCATTTTCTCATCAAGACATTATTTTTACGGTAATAACACCCCGGTGTACCCACAGATTCCTCTTCCGTGTATGCTTTCCCAAATTTCCGTTTTATTTCTATATATTTCTGTTGTACCTCCGCCAATTTTCCTGAATTAAAATTATCCTCCGCCTGTTCTTGTTCTTCTTCAACCATCTGATCAAAAGTCCGTTCTGATAATTGCACTTCACCTTTATCTTCATTGTTTGATTTCTCCTCTTGTCTTAATTTGTGACTTTGTTACTACACAATCCGGACACATCCACGATATTCGTCCTTCAACTCTTCAGTTGTCTGAATTTCACTGGCTTATCAACCACAGTAGACATCACTCCCACCTGCGATCCAGCTATATCGTTACCCAAGAAAAACTGTATTCTGGACAGGATAGTTTCTCTATTACTCCTACTACACTTCACCACTCTTCACTGGACTTTCCAACCTTACCTTATATAATGGAATTCTACACTTCTCACCCTGAATTCCACATATTACCACCTTTTCTGGCAACATTCTTCCCAAACTACATAACTCCTCATCTCTTTCCATTAAAGATTTACTAGCTCCCGTATCTCTTAAAATTGTGACTTCTTTACCTACTCCTTCTGGTACACATGAGTAAACGTTATTCATGTAACCACACAGGCAGACGCGCACATTCAAACACTCGCGCATATACACAGCCACACACACATACACGCCCCCCCCCGCACTCAGATACACACACAAATACTCCCAGACATTCATGTGGACGAACCTCCTCACAGACGATCACACTTTCGTACATTGTCCCACAGACAAACTCTCACCCACAAACACACACAATCACGCACGCACGCAGCCACACACACAAACAGTCACGCACATAGAAACGTGCGCCCACACACACCAGCACCAACAAAAAACTCACACGCAAATATACATGCAGAAACACACACATGCACATACATTCACACACATATGTCATGTGGGGGTACCTTTAAGAAATGGGTGTTTATTGAATAGCTGTAGTGGATGTACCTTTAAGAAATGGGTGTTGATCAGTGATGTCAGAGTATGGATGTTACTGGGCTGTCTGTCTGCTTTTATTTTCGCTTTGGGCTCACAGCTACAGCGTGTGTTTAGTTTGGTTTTAGATTTGGAGAAGCTGCAGTCACAGCAAGATGTGCATTAATCTCTGCAAGCTGATGAATGTTCATTTGGCGATTTCAAAGTGGTGAAGGTAAACCTGATGTCTTTCTGAATAAGGGTTATTTTTGTCTTATGGATGGTGCAAGGTAGGATTAAGAGATATTTAGAGAGTACTGTTTTATTAGGTGGTTTTATTTGCGTTGATGGTTGTTAAGATGTTTACTCTGGGTTTATGAAGTGGGCGTTCGTCTGTGGGTGCGGATTGGTGTATCTGTGCGTGTGTGTGAGGGCATCTGTGTGTATGTATGTGGGTTTATGCGTGTGTGTGAATGCATTTAATGGTGTTTGTGTGTGGGTGTATGTGTGGTGGGATTTATATGTTTATGGGTATGTGTATTTTTAATTGAGTCAGTCGGTTTGTGAGTGTGTGTGTGCCTGTGTGTGTGTGATAGAGAGAGGTAAAGATAGAGAGGGAGAGGATGGATGTGCGGTGGTGTGAGTATGTGTGTTACGATGTGTTTTTCTGAGCGTTTTTGTGCGTGTGAATGTTTGTGTGTGTGAGTATGTGTAAGGGTGTCTGTGGCAGTTCGTGTGTGGGCATGTTTTTCTGTGGGGGTATCTGTGTCTCTGTGAGTGAGTTTATTTGTGTCTCTCTGTCTGCGAGTGTGTTTATTTCAGCTCTCTGACTGCGAGTGTGTGTATTTGTCGCTCTGTGTCTGTGAGTGTGTATGAGCCTCTCCCTGCGTTTGTGAGTGCGCGTATTTGTGTTCTTGTGTTCGTGAGCATTCGTAATGGTGTCTCTGTGTCCGTGAGTGTGAGTATGTGTAGTTGTGTCTCAGAGTGTGTGCATTTGTGTCTGTGAAAGTGTGCATTTCAGCATGTGCGTTCGTGTATGTGTGCCGCTGTGTGTCTGTGAGTGTGCGTATTTGTGTCTCTCTGTGCCTTTGAGTGTATTTTTGCCTGTGTTTCTGTGATTATGTGCATTTTGGCTCTTTGTCTGTGATTGTGTGCATTTGTGTCTCTGTCTCAGCAAACCTGCGCATGTGTGTACGTGTATCTGTAAGCTACGGCTCTTCGGGGGGGAGGGGGGGCGGGGGGATTAAACTAATTTGCCAGGGGTCTGGGAAAACGAGCTGTGTTCCAGAAGCCAGTGTCGAGAGTAGTGAGGTACTGAGGATGGTATCAAGGTCGCAGTCGTGTACCGGCAGACAGAAAGGAGGGTTGAAGTGTGTCTACTTCAATGCAAGGAGCATCCGGAATAAGGTAGCTGAACTTGGAGCGTGGATTGGTACTTGGGACTACGATGTTGTGGCCATTACGGTGAAATGATTAGAACAGGGACTGAATGGTTGTTGGACGTTCCGGGGTATAGATAGAACATAGAACATAGAAAATTACAGCGCAGTACAGGCCCTTCGGCCCTCGATGATATACAGTCAGGGGCACAGATAGGAGATTTTGTGGGAGCGTGAGAGACTCACGTTTGGTATGTTGCCTCCCAGGTGCAAGGGTACGTGATGCCTCGGATCGTGTTTTCCGGGTCCTTAGGGGAGAGGGGGAGCAGCCCCAAGTCGTGGTCCACATTGGCACGAACGACATAGGTAGGAAAGGGGACAAGGATGTCAGGCAGGCTTTCAGGGAGCTAGGATGGACGCTCAGAACTAGAACAAACAGAGTTGTTATCTCTGGGTTGTTGCCCGTGCCACGTGATAGTGAGATGAGGAATAGGGAGAGCGAGCATTTAAACACGTGGCTACAGGGATGGTGCAGGCGGGAGGGATTCAGATTTCTGGATAACCGGGGCTCTTTCTGGGGAAGGTGGGACCTCTACAGACAGGATGGTCTACATCTGAAACTGAGGGGCACAAAAATCCTGGGGGGGGGGATTTGTTAGTGCTCTTTGGGGGGGGGGTTAAATTAATGCAGCACGGGCATGGGAACCTGGATTGTAGTTTTAGGGTAAGGGAGAATGAGAGTATAGAGGTCAGGAGCACAGATTTGACATCGCAGGAGGGGGCCAGTGTTCAGGTAGGTGGTTTGAAGTGTGTCTACTTCAATGCCAGGAGTATACGAAACAAGGTAGGGGAACTGGCAGCATGGGTTGGTACCTGGGACTTCGATGTTGTGGCCATTCCGGAGACATGGATAGAGCAGGGACAGGAATGGATGTTGCAGGTTCCGGAGTTTAGGTGTTTTAGTAAGCTCAGAGAAGGAGGCAAAAGAGGGGGAGGTGTGGCGCTGCTAGTCAAGAGCAGTATTACGGTGGCGGAGAGGATGCTAGATGGGGACTCTTCTTCCGAGGTAGTATGGGCTGAAGTTAGAAACAGGAAACGAGAGGTCACCCTGTTGGGAGTTTTTTTATAGGCCTCCTAATAGTTCTAGGGATGTAGAGGAAAGGATGGCGAAGATGATTCTGGATAATAGCGAAAGTAACAGGGTAGTTATTATGGGAGACTTTAACTTTCCAGATATTGACTGGAAAATATATAGTTCGAGTACAATAGATGGGTCGTTTTCAGTACAGTGTGTGCAGGAGGGTTTCCTGAAACAATATGTTGACAGGCCAACAAGAGGCGAGGCCACGTTGGATTTGGTTTTGGGTAATGAACCAGGCCAGGTGTTGGATTTGGAGGTAGGAGAGCACTTTGGGGACAGTGACCACAATTCGGTGACGTTTACGTTAATGATGGAAAGGGATAACTATACACCGCAGGGCAAGAGTTATAGCTGGGGGAAGGGAAATTATGATGCCATTAGACGTGACTTGGGGGGGGGGGGGGTGGTGATAAGGTGGAGAAGTAGGCTTCAAGTGTTGGGCACACTGGATAAGTGGGGCTTGTTCAAGGATCAGCTACTGCGTATTCTTGATAAGTATGTACCGGTCAGGCAGGGAGGAAGGCGTCGAGCGAGGGAACCGTGGTTTACCAAGGAAGTGGAATCTCTTGTTAAGAGGAAGAAGGAGGCCTATGTGAAGATGAGGTATGAAGATTCAGTTGGGGCGATGGATAGTTACAAGGTAGCGAGGAAGGATCTAAAGAGAGAGCTAAGACGAGCAAGGAGGGGACATGAGAAGTATTTGGCAGGAAGGATCAAGGAAATCCCAAAAGCGCTCTATAGGTATGTCAGGAATAAGCGAATGACTAGGGAAAGATTAGGACCATTCAAGGACAGGGATGGGAAATTGTGTGTGGTGTCTGAAGAGATAGGCGAGATACTAAATGAATATTTTTCGTCAGTGTTGCCAATTCTGGACAGGCTTAAAATAGATAAGTCCCCGGGACCTGGTGGTATTTATCCTAGGATTCTCTGGGAGGCCAGGGAAGAGATTGCTGGACCTTTGGATTTGATTTTTATGTCATCATTGGCTACAGGAATAGTGCCAGAGGACTGGAGGACAGCAAATGTGGTCCCTTTGTTCAAAAAGGGTAGCAGAGACATCCCCGGCAACTATAGACCGGTGAGCCTCACGTCTGTAGTGGGTAAAGTCTTGGAGGGGATTAGAAGAGACAAAATTTATAATCATCTAGATAGGAATAATATGATCAGGGATAGTCAGCATGGCTTTGTGAAGGGTAGCTCATGCCTCACAAACCTTATTCAGTTCTTTCAGAAGGTGACTGAACAGGTAGATGAGGGTAGAGCAGTTCATGTGGTGTATATGGATTTCAGCAAAGCGTTTGATAAGGTTCCCCACGGTAGGCTATTGCAGAAAATACGGAGGCTGGGGATTGAGGGTGATTTAGAGATGTGGATCAGAAATTGGCTAGCTGAAAGAAGACAGAGGGTGGTGTTTTATGGGAAATGTTCAGAATGGAGTACAGTCACAAGTGGAGTACCACAAGGATCTGTTCTGGGGCCGTTGCTGTTTGTCATTTTTATCAATGACCGAGAGGAAGGCGCAGAAGGGTGGGTGAGTAAATTTGCAGACGATACTAAAGTCGGTGGTGTTGTCGATAGTGTGGAAGGATGTAGCAGGTTACAGAGGGATATAGATAAGCTGCAGAACTGGGCTGAGAGGTGGCAAATGGAGTTTAATGTAGAGAAGTGTGAGGTGATTCACTTTGGAAGGAATAACAGGAATGCGGAATATTTGGCTAATGGTAAAGTTCTTGAAAGTGTGGATGAGCAGAGGGATCTAGGTGTCCATGTACATAGATCCCTGAAAGTTGCCACCCAGGTTGATAGGGTTGTGAAGAAGGCCTATGGAGTGTTGGCCTTTATTGGTAGAGGGATTGAGTTCCGGAGTCAGGAGGTCATGTTGCAGCTGTACAAATCTCTGGTACGACCGCATTTGGAGTATTGCGTACAGTTCTGGTCACCGCATTATAGGAAGGACGTGGAGGCTTTGGAGCGGGTGCAGAGGAGATTTACCAGGATGTTGCCTGGTATGGAGGGAAAATCTTATGAGGAAAGGCTGATGGACTTGATGTTGTTTTCGTTGGAGAGATGAAGGTTAAGAGGAGACTGAATAGAGGCATACAAAATGATCAGGGGGTTGGATAGGTTGGACAGTGAGAGCCTTCTCCCGCGGATGGAAATGG
Organism: Scyliorhinus torazame; assembly: GCF_047496885.1. Classification (NCBI taxonomy): domain Eukaryota; kingdom Metazoa; phylum Chordata; class Chondrichthyes; order Carcharhiniformes; family Scyliorhinidae; genus Scyliorhinus; species Scyliorhinus torazame. Next base: position 22,442,426 of record NC_092729.1, on the reverse strand, counting down.
CTTGCACGAGGGGACATAACTTTAAACTGAGGGGGAATAGATATAGGACAGAGGTCAGAGGTAGGTTCTTTACGCAAAGAGTAGTGAGGCCGTGGAATGCCCTACCTGCTACAGTAGTGAACTCGCCAACATTGAGGGCATTTAAAAGTTTATTGGATAAACATATGGATGATAATGGCATAGTGTAGGTTAGATGGCGTTTGATTCGGTGCAACATCGTGGGCCGAAGGCCCTGTACCGCGCTGTATTGTTCTATGTTCTATGTTGCGCCAACCTGTGAAACCACTCTAAAGCCCATCTACACTATTCCCTTATTGTCCATATGTCTATCCAATGACCATTTGAATGTCCTTCGTGTTGGCGAGTCCACTACTATTGCAGGCAGGGCATTCCACGCCCTTACTACTCTCTGAGTAAAGAACCTACCTCTGACATCTGTCTTATATCTATCTCCCCTCAATTTAAAGTTATGTCCCCTCGTGCTGGACATCACCATCCGAGGAAAAAGGCTCTCACTGTCTACCCAATCAAATCCTCTGATCATCTTGTATGCCTCAATTAAGTCCCCTCTTAACCTTCTTCTCTCTAACGGAAACAGCATCAAGTCTTTCAGCCTTTCCTCATAAGATCTTCCCTCCATAATCAGGCAACATTCTTGTAAATCTCCTTTGCACCCTTTCCAATGTTTCCACATCCTTCCTAAAATGCGGCGACCAGAATTTCACGCAATACTCCAACTGCGGTCGCACCAGAGTGGTGTGTAGCTGCAACATGACGTCATGGCTCCTAAACTCAATCCCTCTACCAATAAAAGCTAACACACCGTACGCCTTCTTAACAGCCCCCTCAACCTGGGTGGCAACTTTCAGGGATCTATGTACATGGACACCGCGATCTCTCTGCTCATCCACACTGCCAAGAAACTTAACATTAGCCCAGTCCTCAGTCTTCCTGTTATTCCTTCCAAAATGAATCACCTCACACTTTTCTGCATTAAACTCCATTTGCCACCTCTCAGCCCAGCGCTGCAGCTTATCTATGTCCCTCTGTAACTTGTAACATCCTTCCGCACTGTCCACAACTCCACCGACTTTAGTGTCATCTGCAAATTTACTCATTCATCCTTCTACCCCCTCCTCCAGTTCATTTATAAAAATGACAAACAGCAGTGGCCCCAAAACAGTTCCTTGTGGTACCCCACTGGTAACTGGACTCCAGTCTGAACATTTCCCATCAACCACCACCCTTTGTCTTCTTCCAGCGAGCCAATTTCTGATCCAAACTGCTAAATCACCCGGAATCCCATCCCTCCGTATTTTCTGCAGTAGCCTACCATGGGGAACCTTATCAAACGCTTTACTGAAATCCATATACAGCACATCAACTGCTTTATCCTCATCCACCTGTTTGGTAACCTTCTCAAAGAACTCTATAAGGTTTGTGAGGCACGACCTACCCTTCACAAAACCGTGTTGACTATCTCTAATCAAATGATTCCTTTCCAGATGATTATACATCCTAGCTCTTATAAAGCTTTCCAATATTTTGCCCACAACAGAAGTAAGGCTCACTGGTCTATAGTTACCGGGGTTATCTCTACTCCCCTTCTTGAAGAAGGAGACAACATTTGCTCTGCTCCAGTCTTCAGGCACTATTCCTGTAGACAAAGATTACGTAAAGATCAAGGCCAAAGGCTCAGCAATCTCCTCCCTAGATTACCAGAGAATCCTAGGATAAATCCCATCCGGCCCAGGTGACTTATCTATTTTCACGCTTTCCAGAATTGCTAATGTTTCAGTAAGATTAGGGAAGGTGGTAAAAGAGGTGGAGGAGTGGCATTGTTAATCAAGGATAGTTTACCGGCTGCAGAAAGGCAGTTTGAAGGGGACCTGGCTACTGAGGTAATATGGGCCGACGTTAGAAATAGGAAAGGAGCGGTCACATTTTTAGGAGATTTATATAGTCCCCCAAATAATAATAGAGATGTGGAGGAAGAAATTGAAAAACAGATTATGGATAGGTGTGGATGTCTCAGGGTAATTGTCATGGGTGACTTTAACTTTCCAAATATTGATTGGAACCTCTATAGGTCGAACAGTTCGGATGGGGCAGTTTTTGTACAGTGTGTGCAGGAGGCTTTCCTGACACAATATGTGGATAGGCCGACAAAAAGGGGGGTGGGGGGGGGCACATTGGATTTGGTACTGGGTAATGAACCGGGTCAAGTGTTAGATTTGTTTGTGGGAGAGCACTTTGGAGATAGTGACAACAATTCGGTGTCTTTCACTATTGCAATGGAGAGGGATAGGGCCATACGGCAGGGCAAGGTTTATAATTGGGGCAGGCGTAATAATGATGCGATTCGGCAAGAATTAGGGAGCATAGGATGGGAACAGAAACTGTCAGGGAAAGGTACAAATGTAAAGTGGAGCTTGTTCAAGGAACAAATGCTGCGTGTCCTTGATAGGCATGTCCTTGTCTGGCAGGGAGGAAACGGCCGTGTGAGGGAACCATGGTTCACAAAAGTGGTTGCATGTCTTGTCAGGAGGAAAAAGGAACAGTGTGTAAGGATGAGAAAACAAGGTTTAGTAGGGTAGCTTGAGGGTTCCAACGTAGCAAGGAATGAGCAGAAAAAAGGGATTCGGAGAGCTTGGAGGGGGCATGAGAAGTCCTTGACGGGTTGGATCAAGGAAACCCCCAAGGCTTTTTACTATTTTGTGCGAAATAAAAGAATGACCAGGTTGAGGGTAGGGCCGGTCAAGGACAGTAGTGGGAACTTGTGCCTGGAGTCAGAAGAAATAGGAGAGGCATTAAATGAATACTTTTCTTCATTGGTCACAAAGGAGAGGGTCCATGTTTTTGAGGGTGGGAGTATGATTCAGGTGGGTAGGTTGGAAGAAGTAGATGTTCTGAGGAAGGATGTATTAGCAATTTTGAAAAACCTGAGGGTCGACAAGTCCCCTGGGCCTGATGGGATATACCCAAGCGTTCTTTGGGAGGCAAGGGATGAGATTGCAGAGCATTTTGGCTTTGATCTTTGTGTCCTCGCTGTCCACGGGGATAGTGCCAGAGGACTGGAGAGTGGCGAATGTTGTTCCTCTCTTCAAGAAAGGGAATAGGAATGACCCTGGTAATTATAGGCCAGTTAGTCTTACTTCGGTGGTCGGGAAGATAATGGAAAAGGTCCTGAAGGATAGGATTTATGACCATTTGGAAAGATGCAGCTTAATCCGGGATAGTCAACACGGATTTGTGAAGGGTAGGTCATGCCTCACAAATTTGATTGAATTGTTTGAGGAGGTAACCAAGTGTGTATGTGAAGGTAGAGCAGTTGATGTCGTATACATGGATTTTAGTAAGGCGTTTGATAAGGTTCCACATGGTCGGCAATGAAGAAAGTAAGGAGGTGTGGGATAGAGGAACATTTGGCCAATTGGATAAGTAACTTGCTATCACATAGAAGACAGAGGGTGGTGGTGGATGGAAAACTTTCAGACTGGAGACCAGTTACCAGCGGAGTACCACAAGGATCAGTGCTGGGTCCTTTGCTATTTGCGATTTTTATCAATGATTTGGAGGAGGGGGCTGAAGGGTGGGTCAGTAAATTTGCTGGTGACACCATGCTGAGGTGGAGGGCTGTTGTAGGCTGCAAAGAGACATTGATAGGATGCAGAGCTGGGCTGAAAAATGGCAGATGGAGTTTTACCCTGATAAGTGCGAGGTGATTCATTTTGGTCGAAAAAAATTGAATGCAGATTACAGGGTCAACGGCAGGGTTCTGAGGAATGTGGAGGAACAGAGAGATCTTGGGGTTCAGGTCCACAGATCTCTGAAGGTTGCCACTCAAGTGGATAGAGCCGTGAAGAAGGCTGATACTGTGTTAGCGTTTATTAACAGGGGGCTTGAGTTTACGAGCCGCGGGGTTATGCTGCAACTATACACTACCCTGGTGAGACCACATTTGGAGTATTGTGTGCAGTTTCCGGTCACCTCATTTTCGGAAGAATGTGGAAGCATTGGAAACGGTGCAAAGGAGATTTACCAGGATGCTGCCTGGTTTGCAGGTTTGGTCTTATGAGGAAAGGGTGAGGGAGCTAGGGCTTTTCTCTTTGGAGCGGAGGAGGATGAGAGGCGACTTAATAGAGGTTTATAAGATAGTGAGGGGGATAGATAGAGTGGACGTTCAGAGACAATTTCGTCGGGTGGATGTAGATGTTACAAGAGGGCATAACTATAAGATTCAAGGTGGGAGATATAGGAGGGATGTCCGAGATATGTTCTTTACTCAGAGAGTGGTTAGGGCGTAGAACGGACTGCCTGCTGTGATAGTGGGTTCGGAAAATTTTGGTACTTTCAAGCTTTTATTGGATAGGCACATGGAGCACACCAGAATGACAGGGAGTGGGATAGCTTGATCTTGGTTTCGTACAATGCTCGGGACAACATCGAGGGCCGAAGGGCATGTTCTGTCCTGTACTGGCCTATGTTCTATATTCTAAGTGTGTGTATTTGAGTCTCCATATCTGTAAGTCTGTGTATCTGTGTCTCTGTGGATGTGAGTCTGTGCATTTGTATCTCTGTGTGTCTGTAAGTTTGTGTATTTCAGTCTCTATCACTTTGACTCTGTGTGTCTGTCTATCTGTGTCTCTATGTCTGTCGGTGTATATTTGTGTCAATTTGTGCGCGTGTGTCCGTGTATTTGTTTCTGTGTGTCTGTGTGTGTGTGCCTGTGTCTCTGTGCCTGTGATTGTGTACTTGTGTTCATTTGTTTGTCTTCGTCAGCACCACGTCAATCAAACTGGTAATGCCTGCCCCAGCCTGATGTATTTTTATTTTCATTGTTTTTTTTCCTTCCTTTCAGTGAACATCATCGCAATTATGATCCTGAAGAGAAAAAACTGTGGACTGTCCAAATGTGTCACTTGTTACCTGGTGGCCATGGCAGTGGGAGATCTACTGGTCGTTATTCTCGACCTGATATTGAGACACATTCCCATTGTCTTTGATAAGCAGTTTTATTTCCTGCGGTCCATCCCTGTGTGTAATATCCACGCCGCCCTGCTTTATGCAGCCACTGACTGTTCTGTCTGGTTCACCGTCACTTTCACCTTTGATCGATTTGTGGCCATTTGTTGCCCGAAGCTGAAAAGTAAATACTGCAGCGAGAAAACGGCGGCTGTGGTCGTGGGTACAACGACTGTGCTGAGCTGTTTGAAGAATATTTTCTGGTACTTTATGTTCACAGGTCTGTATATACAGGTGAACTTCCCCTGGTTTTGTGATATCATCGAAGATGTGATGGTCTCTCCGGAATGGACAGCAATCGAGTTCCTCCACAACATTCTAACCCCGTGTGTTCCATTTGCCCTGATTCTGCTGCTCAATTTTTTCACCGTGAGACACATTGTCCTGAGCAGCAGGGCCCGCAGGAGACTCCGGGCTCACAGCAGTGGGGAGAGTCCCAGAGACCCAGAGATGGAGAGCCGAAGGAAATCCATAATTTTACTGTTTGTTATATCGGCCAATTTCATCCTGTTATGGTCAATGTTAATGTTTTATTCGATATGGTGGCGGATGTATGTTCTGGGGTATCGGTACGTATATTTAGATGCTTATGTCCTGGAATTTGCGTTCATGCTGCAGCTCCTGAGTTGCTGCACAAACACTGCGATTTATGCCGTGACACAGACTCAGTTCAGACAGCTGTTCAAGAATGTTCTGGAATTCCGGTGTGGCCTTGAGCTATGAGGTGACACATAAGGTGGGTCTCGTAGGAATACCTCGAATATTACCTGTTAACCCCATCAAACGAGTACCAACATGTCCACGAGCCACCCTTCCCGCCCGCTCTCGCCCCCCCCCCCCCCCCAACCACAGTCTCACTCCTCCAAACCTGATCGAGAAACCCCCCTAAAAATAGATTAAAACGAATGGGAAATAGCAAGGTGGAAGAGCGAGAAAGAAGGAGGACAGGGAAATCTCAGCATCAGTTTGCAGCCACACGAGGTGGCACGGGACCAGAAAGGACCGACTCCACAGAGTTTGCAGCACAGATCCATGTGCTGATGGGCAGACTTTTGGTTTTCCTCACCTCCAAGCTCCAAAGCCGCAGGAATATGCTGAAGAAAATCTTCTGGTCATCCGTCGAGATAGGAGTGGAGCTCAAGGAGGCCACTTTGGGCGAGGTTTTGGCCAAAAGGGAGCGCTGGCTTGTGACCCAGGATTCGATGGCGAGAGACCTCACGAAGGCCGCCACGGACTAAGGGAATCGAATTCTGACACTCGAATCTGAGGTGGCGAGACTGATCAAGATGCAGAGTGGGTTAAGAGAAAAGCCCGACGACCAGAAAGACAGGTCTCGACGTGAAAACCCAAGAATCATGGAGCTGCCGGAAGGTATGAGGGGAGGGACCCCACGGAATATATATCGCTGATGCTCGGGAAGTTGGTCAGTGATCAGGTATTAGCCAAGCTCCCGGTGGACACGTCTCCTCGACAGTAGCCCAGAGCCGGGGAACCTCCACGGGCGATAATTGGCAAATTCCACAAGGTGCAGGACAAAGCGCAGATCCTGAGTTGAGTGTGTAACCATGTAAAATGGCCGCGTTCCGATTAATGTGGCCAAAACCTGTTGATCTCCTATTTTCTTTCTCTGTCAGTCTGGCCTCAATAAAAGTTGAGACGGATTCGCACGTAAACAGAAGTTATTTATTTAGCTTGCAAGCTTTATCATCTTACAGAATGTAACAGGACGTCCTGCCTCTTACACTCCAGAAAACGACTGAACTAACAGACAAAGGGATCTCTGCAAAATCAGTTCAAATGGTATCAAGTTTCACATACTCGACGGACATAGGTCAGCCTAGGTCCCTCCTGACCTGTTTAATCCATTCTGATTGGCTCACTTCCAATCCCTTTCTCTGGCCCCTATCAATGCAGCATCACTCTCATAGACACACCTCTTCCTGCTTTTTCCATGCGGTCCCAAATTCCTTTGTCCCTAACTGCAAAAATCAAAGTGGCTTATTTCTACATTACATTAACTAGTATCTCTAAAGTAACTATTTTATATCACATTCGTCATTCCCTCCTTTTATCATTCCATGATAACCGAACTATCCAATCTATAGCTACGGTTCCTCATCTAAAAAGATTCGTCGCTGCATTTCCAATTCCTGTCTTAGCCCCCCTTCATCTGCTTCACCCTCATGGATTTTAACAGTTAAATTTTTTTGGCCGGTGATTGGGGTGGTGATCTGATCCAGTGCACCCCGCATTCTACCCATCACACATTTAAGGATGGCCAGGCCCACAAAGATGCAGCCGATAGCTACCACTAGATACATGGCCATATTTATCAACCAGTCCTTCCATCCCCCAAATCCCCAGTTACCCCAAGAGCCAGGATCCTGCATCCCGTCCAAGTGATCCCGTATGCGATCCATAAATTTAGTGATGTTAGCGGTCAAGTCTTGAACACCCATAATACACTTGCCCTGTACTATGGCGCATACCCCACCCTCACGGGCCAGAAGATAGTCAAGAGCATACCGGTTCGGCATTGCAAACAACCGTAGCTGAGACAACTCCTTAGTTATTGCCCCGAGGGCTCCCAAGGTTTACTACCCGTGTTTTCCTCAGTTTGGCCTTTAACTAACTTAAGTGTATCTCCCGGTAACCTACGTTCTAGCTGTACTTCCCTTCTCATACGCCCCATCCTCTCTCTAGTCCCTTTCACTTCCTCATAGCCTCTTCCTACGCTCTTCTGACAGCCTGATATTACCTTTCTTGCACCACTCTTAACACATCCAAAATCGAATTTACATGTATTCCAAAAACAAGGCAATGTCCATATAATGTTCCCTTCCCATCGCCGGGACCGGTGCAGCTGCTTCATGACTCCCGCATTCTCCTTAACTTTGATGACCTTCCATGAGTCGATACCATGTCCTCGTATATGGGGGCAGTGAAGAACATCACCTGTGCATAGGTGATGTATCCTTGTAGATTGGTTGGGGCTACACAGATACATAATATTCCCCTTTTCCATGTCCATCGCCAATAACACGCCAAGCGAAGTGAGGCCAAATATCAGACAGACGATGCGTAGCCACTCCATCATGCTCCACACCTGTAAAATAGCACTGGAGAAGGGAGGCAGGTTAGTATCCGACCTTTTACAGTAGTGGAGATGGACTCAATGTACAGTGATGTAGGTGGACCCAAGCACTTCGCCCCTCCACTTTAACTGCTGTGGGGGTGGCAAGGAGAACTTGGAAGGGCCCGTCCCATCGCGGCTCCGACCCCTTCCTAGTCCAATTTTTGACCATTACATAACTACCGGGCTGGACTGAAAGTGAGCTAGGTACTGGGGGCAATGGCTGGTGAGCCGCGCGGACCTGGCCATGGAGTTCCTTGAGCACTTGCGTAAGGGCCAGAACATAGGTGGTCATTTCCTCAGTCATCTGATGAAACTGAACCCGTCTGGGAACCTGCAGGCTCCAAGGAGTTCTAAGAGGCCTGCCATAAAGAATCTCGGCGGGAGAAAGCCGGACCGGTCCCGCAGGTGTAACCCGCAGCTGGAAGAGGGCAACGGGGAGCAACTTAAGCCATGTCAGTCCCGTGTCTGCTCTTAATTTAGCCAATTTAGTTTTGAGGGTCTGATTGTATCTTTCAACCAACCCGGCTGCCTGCGGTCTGTAAGCACAGTGTAACTGCTGGCGTATGCCCAACTGGGAGCAAAACTCCTTGTTAATTTGTCCAATAAAATGAGGCCCATTATCAGAACTTAACTGAGCTGGTATACCGTACCGGGGAATGATTTCCCTCATCAAGACTTTAACCACAGTAGCAGCTTTACTATAGATAGTCGGGTACGCCTCAACCCATCTGCTGAACACATCCACAATGACCAAAACATATTTATAACATTGACACCTTTCCAACTCAATGTAATCCATTTGGAGCGTCTCAAAGGGACCACTGGGCAACGGGGTTTGCCCCTTCCCACAAGGGATACCTTTTCCGGTGTTATATTGCTGACAAATCAAACACCGATTACTGATACTTTGGGCCAACCCCTGCATTTTAGGGTGCCACCAAGTGTCCAGCAACAAATCACTAGTCCCCCGAGCCCCACAATGAGTTGCAAAGTGTACACATTCGATGACCCATAAAGCCAGCACATCAGACATACAAGTCTGATGTGCAGGCGTGGTCCATAAAGAGGAAACAGAATCATATGTACAACCTAACCGTTTCCACATTTGTTTATCACTCTCAGGAGCGTCCTCCTGTAACCTTATGACGTCTTGGATGGTTGGCATTGGCTTGTCAGAAGCAGACACATTCATAGTAGATCGTTTAGTCTGACTTAACATTTTAGGCACCATCACTTGCTGAATTTGTGCGGCTGTGCGCGCTGCACGATCTGCTCGTTCATTACCAACGTCAACTGGGGTTGTACCATTCGTGTGGGCAGCGCATTTAATAACGGAAATCTGCGCTGGCAGAAGGAGGGCCTGCAGTAGGTCATTAACTAAACCCCGGTGGGATATTTGACCACACATAATCATGTCAGGTTGTTCTGACGAAATGTCACTCAAATCGCCCCTTATTGTGGTAGTTTCCTGAATCAAGGCTAACCAGTCGTGGCCAGGTGCGTCTTCATGGATAGGGGGACCACTAAGAAAACAGGCTGGATTGATAGTGGTACAGTATTTAAATGCCAGACGTGGATTGTTCAAAAGGTATATCTCATACCTATTCTGACGAGCTGCGGTAAGATGCTGACCATTCGCCCCATATCCCTGGCATGGTACCGGTCATGGACCTGACGTGTAATATGAGGGCTTACCGAAGCTGACTGTGGCCATAAATGTGGTGATATTGTAACAAAATCGGCTGTACCTTCTTTTCCCGTGACTGTGGCTGTAACCTTGACTGGCCATTCGGTCTCAAGTAATGGCCAGTATTTGTCCTCCAACTCCCTGTTTCGTCCAGTTCTGTCATAGGCCAGGGTAACGTGATGCAGTGATAGTGGCTGTTCAATGTCTAACGTCCACCACTGGGGGGTGATAGAAATATAGCACTGTTGTCTCATCCTCCATGATGTAACCGTTACCCCCTCATCTCCGCATTCTAGCTGTAGCTGGAAGATACACAGTAAATCTCGGGCCAACAAATTACAGTCCAATCCAGTAGTCACTACAACCTGATGCTCTGCAGACTTATTCTCGTAAGTGACTGTCACAGGTTCAGAAATAGGATACTCACACACCTGTCCTTGGAACCCTGACAATTGCTGCGTGTGGTCGGATAATGGTAATTTAAGTGCTGATTGCACAGAAGACATGGCTGCCCCGTCCTCTTCTTCCAGTAGACCAATGGCCCCTCAGAGGGGGCTGCGGTTGTAGAGCTGTTGATTCGTTCGGTGGGCCATAAAAAGGGGGTGAGGGTCCCTTTGGGTGGGTTTGGTATCCTCCTCTTCGCTGATCCACCCACCCAAAGTCACTATATTGGGGCTCCTGCTGGTAAACTACCATTTCTGCCGCTTGTTGGGGTCGTAGATCATCCTTTTTCATTACATACTCAGTCTTAACCTTTGTAACTGAGCCTCCTTCTGGGCCTACACCCTCCTTCCAGTAAAATCTGACTGCCCTTGCCATCTGGGAAGGGTCGTTCTCCGTCCAATTCATGTTATTACATTTCACAGCAGTAACCACAGAAGGTGGTAGGCAATGCATTAACATAGCACAGTATTGAGGGGAATTCTGACCATTTTGATACAGCAAATCGCCTGACTGCCCCCGGTAGATTTCATTAAAACGCCCCAGAAATTCCTCTGGGTCTTCATTCTTCTTAGGTTTTAGGTCTAAGATAACAGAAAGATTTATGGGCCTTTGAAATGTGCTATTCAATGCATTTAAGATCTGTGTCCTTCTATCGTCGTCTAACGCATAGGCCTGCTGGAGTGCGGCATGACTAGCATAATTCAGGTGGTTAAGACAAGTGCGGTACTCTGCTGGGGTTAAAATCTGCTGAACTAGGGCCCAGAGGTCCCTTGAATCAGCTTGATAAATTGAGATAGTAGTTCTCAATGAATCCACAAAGGCAGCAGGAGATTTTTTTCTATCTGGGATTGTAGTCATAATAGCCATCATCTCACTGGGTGTCCATGGGAAGTAAACGTCTATTGTGGGGTTTGCAGCCGCCGTCCCTGGATCGGGGTTTCTCATCTTCCTAATCGGTAACTGTCTCCGAATGTCACCAGGGGGCACTCTAGGTATTTCCCCTGGTTGTTCCAAGACTTCAACGTCTCTCCCTGTCACTAGGGGGAGTTCTTTCTCTTCAACCGAAGTTGTTTCAGCTTTCTTTGTTCCCAACTCTTGTGATTTCTCCTTAGTTTGGGGAGACTGAGGTGATATGCTTAATTGTTTCTGGTGAGCTTCAAGCCCCTCTCTTGCTGTCCGAGATCTTGTCCTAGAGCTAACTGGGCTTGTGGGACAAAGTTCCTTTTGCTCTTTCGGTTGTGAAGTTGGTAAAACAGGACCCACACTATCACCCAAAAGGGCTTGAGTTTCTGGCATATTTGAAATCTGGGGAGCAATGACTGGGTATATATTATTGTACTCTGGTGGTTCTGGAATGAGCGCAGACCATGCTATGGGTGCAGACGGAACTTTTACTGACTTTTCCAAATTATTGAATTTTTTCTTCTTCTGTCAATTCAAGGCCAGCCATTAAACTACGTAGCTCATCTCTTGTGTGACCCGTGTCCTTCCTCTACTTGCTCTTTTTTTAAAAACTTAAAAATGTTTGAAAATTCAAATTGGATTACTGCAACTTGCAAGCTCAGCTCTGATCTCAACTCAGAACTAAATTTACAATTTGCTTAACACAAACTTGTACAACATTTACAACTTAATTATTTCTTTATCTTAACAATTTTTCTTTTAACAAGTTTTTTTTCTTTTACATACACATAAGTATTAGCAAAATCAACTATAATTTCCAGATTTACACTTTTTAAAATGGTGTCCATGATCTTCTTTAAGTTTCTATTAATCTCCAGATAAAATGAGATGAACCTTATTTCAAGTAAGTAAAACTTAAGATTCTGGCAATTTCAATCAATTGCTTTCGAAAATAATAACTTTTATCAAAGAGGTGGAGAAACCCACTGGTTTCCTTTAATTAATTCAAAACGTAACTTTGCTGGTGTTCACTGACTCAAAGGAAAGGTATCCGATTACACTGCAGACTGTTATCTCAAGGCCTGAGTGAGAAGCACTGTCTGTTTTCAACTCCGCCTGCTGCTGTTAACCCTTTGAGAGACTTCTGCTTCAACCTCACAATCTCAACTAGACCTCGGAACTTTACAGTCCAAGGAGACAATTTTAGCTTAATCAACTATATATTTAAAACACTCACACATAGAGTTGAACCATCTTCAGATTTAAAAACAGTTATACTGGACTGAACCCCCATTTATTTAAGTCACATCAGCCTCTGAACCCCGATAATAGACTGAACCTTTATTATTTAAAGTCACATCAGCCTCTGAACCCCAATAATAGACTGAACCTTTATTATTTAAAGTCACATCAGCCTCTGAACCCCAATAATAGACTGAACCTTTATTATTTAAAGTCACATCAGCCTCTGAACCCCAATAATAGACTGAACCTTTATTATTTAAAGTCACATCAGCCCAAAACCCTAACCCAAGCCGAAACAACAATATGAAATCCCATCAATTAAAGTGCTAATCCCCAGACTGACCTGTGATTTCGTCGAGGCGGTCTTTCTGTGCCAACCGCGAGTGACCAGACTAATCAGACAATAAGAAGAGGGGAACAATCAATGCTGGTCGTTTTCCATTTCTACATTGAGGGCCCTTTGTTCCCGTCCTCCTGTTCATAATCAGTCTAATTCTGATTTCGCAGTTGGAACAGGATCGCCCAGAGAAATCCCGGTTTTCGGCACCAAATGTTGATCTCCTATTTTCTTTCTCTGTCAGTCTGGCCTCAATAAAAGTTGAGACGGATTCGCACGTAAACAGAAGTTATTTATTTAGCTTGCAAGCTTTATCATCTTACAGAATGTAACAGGACGTCCTGCCTCTTACACTCCAGAAAACGACTGAACTAACAGACAAAGGGATCTCTGCAAAATCAGTTCAAATGGTATCAAGTTTCACATACTCGACGGACATAGGTCAGCCTAGGTCCCTCCTGACCTGTTTAATCCATTCTGATTGGCTCACTTCCAATCCCTTTCTCTGGCCCCTATCAATGCAGCATCACTCTCATAGACACACCTCTTCCTGCTTTTTCCATGCGGTCCCAAATTCCTTTGTCCCTAACTGCAAAAATCAAAGTGGCTTATTTCTACATTACATTAACTAGTATCTCTAAAGTAACTATTTTATATCACATTCGTCAAACCCAGTTTAAAACGGCTAACCCGAAAGACTGCTGGGAAAAGCAGCCAAGAAGACACAAGCAGGCAGCTGCAGACAATTTAGCATATTCGGCTCTGCGAAGGTAGCCCAGATCGATACTCAGGGCTATCAACAGCCCATCAACCCAGGTTTTCACAGTTGCATTCAGGACTGTTTGCAGCCAATCTATTCAGACATCCACAGTTAAATCGGCTATCCCCGGGAACAATTGCAACATATTAGCAATTGAATACCGGGCCAGACCTGTCAGCGCCTGCAGTGGCCGAAACAAAGACAGGTGAGCGACCACCCCCCGATCGAGGAATCGCCTCACCATTGGACACATCGACCCCAGAGATTGGGGACAGAATCCAATCACTTGGGTCTCAGGGTCAAGGGCCGCCCCGGGAGGCGGGAAGCCCCTGGGCCCTATAAAAGTGAAGGTCCAAGTTCAGATCTCTCCCTCGCTCATCTTCGCCTGCTCGAGACCTTCGCAAGACCAGCCACCGGTAATAGTTAGTTTGAATCCAGCGATCACTATCCGGTAGAGACACCTAGCCACCGACCTGTAGCAGCCTTTTGAATCCCGCGGGCCAGATTTCATTGGACAAGCCATTCGTTTCCTGACCTGGTGGGCTCTTCCTAAGTTAAGTATTGGCCAGTAGTGATAGGTTTATTATATAGAAAGTAGTATTAGGGTATTAATATTGCTTGTTGAATATAATAAATGACCATTGTTTTAATCCTTACTAAGCGGTGTGCTGTATTATTCATCATAACCTGAACTTGAACCACGTGGCGCTATCATAAAGATACCTGGCGACCCATGAGCAAAGGTGACGTAAACAGAGCAAATAGACTAAGGTTAAAAAGAGCAACAAGTGAAAGAGAGGAAAAGTGGGAGGGACATTCCATCCGCTTGTACCAAGACTTTGGGGAAGATCTGGCCAAGCGCCGGGCCGAATTTAACAGCAACATCTCCGCTCTTTAAAAAAGCTAACACAGATGTCATACTTCACCTGGAAATATATGGATCACTGACAAAGGGAAAGAGCAGTATTTCCACGCCCCGGAGGAGGCCAACAGATTGGTCCATGATAATAGTCCAGGCAGGCACTGAGAGCACTCATGGGCTAGAAGCCGAGTTGCGAGAGTCGGGATTTGGGAGGGGCAGGGACAACTGAGAGCAGAAATGTTGGGATGGCTGGGGGGGGGGGGGGGGCGGGTGGAGCGGCTTATGGCCTTAAATAGGGGAGACTGGCCATGAGGGGAGTCACTACACTAGCGAGTAAGCTGTTGTATGGGGAGTACAGTGAAGGAGGAGGCTGCGGCGTGCCTGGCAGACAGGAGGGGAAAGAAAGAAATTCAGGGAAAACAAAGGGCAAAAGAAGGTGGCAGAGATGTAGTGGGTAGGGCGTAAATCCGGACGGGAGGGCGAGGGGCGTGCTGTATGGGTGAAACATACGGGTAAGAGGAGACAGGAGGGGAGACAAAGGGGAGAGTGGGAGGCTGGAAAACTGGTTGCAGCAGACAGCATATGGAGATGGCCAAAAAGTAGAATTAGTCGGCAGGCAATTTTAACGGCCTGAGAGTGAGAATAGGTCCGGTGGAACAGTGCCGACCCCACAAGGTGACTACAGTTAACCCAACAAGGGGGGATGTTGTTTAGCCCCACAGGCAGGGGGTGGGTAGACAACCCTGTAGAGTGTCTCTCCGCATGTAACGTCATATACTTGACCCTCCTGTTGACTACCTTGGCATCACCTGACACAATCACCTTCCTTTCCACAATACTGGCATTTCCCCTCCATGGATTTATACTCCCGTGATACATTTGAATTAGGGAAAGCAGTATTTGTTGACTGGAATTCTGTGTCGAAAGCACGAATCTTAGCATCCATATCGCAGTCAATGTGAACACTTTGACCTACTAATAGCGAATAGTTGTTGATAGTCGGTACCATTCGGGAAACACAATTCTAGTGCAATGGGCAAATTCGTTCTCAAACCAACAATAAAAGCAGTCTTCAACCTCCCAAGAAGTGGTTAGCACTGTTGCTTCACAGCGCCAGATTCCACATTCGATTCCCTGCTTGGGTCACTGTCTGCGCAGAGTCTTTGCGTTCTTCCTTTGGCTGCAGGGGTTTCCTGCGGGTGCTCCGGTTTCCTTCCACAATTCCCAAAGTCGTGCTTGTCAGGTGAATTGGACTTGCTGAATTCTGCCTGAGTGTACCCGAACAGGCTCCGGAGTATGGTGACTAGGGGCTTTTCACAGTATCTCCATTGCAGTGTTACTGTAAGCCTATTTGTGACACTAAATATCAGTATTATGTATCTCCTGCCCCTTCGGCAATTCCATTCCTTGGTGCTCCGCCCATACTTTCCTCCACCTTTGCTCATATTCTGATGCCTCATATGTCTTCTTCTGAATACAAGCAATAATTTTTGTCCAATCAGTCTTTGGTGGGTGGCATTTCAACATCCATTTCTCAATGATAGTCCACCGTCCTTTCAGCTTGTGTTCGTCATCCCCTAGTATTTATTTAACATCTCTAGGCAACAGTACGCTTTCTCTTTTAGAAATCAATATCAACAAATGTTGAACTCCGTCCAACCGGTGAGATTGTAGATTTGTCTACAGCGCTCGAGCCCTTTCCATGTTCTCATTCTTCCCTCCCTGGGGTTAGGTAATTCTTTAGACTGTTTATCATTCATGTACGCGTCTGCTGGCTAATGAACCAACCGTTGGTCTTAACTGGCTCGAGTAATTTTCTACCCCGTCTGCAGAGACTGCTGTTAACAGCTCGAGCTTGTCTCGGATCGAATTTAAAGAGGCTAAGTTTATGCCTTTTGCCTTTTGATACTACGATTTTTTATTTTTCAGTAATTCCTTTGTCATGTCTGTGAGAGAATCAAGGACGGATTCTGACGATCCTTTAGATTCTAAATACTCCCATTAAGTTTCCCACTCAGATTCCAGGATCCATTTAAGGGTTTCGTTTTTAGACTTTTGGTTTAATTGTCATTGCTTTTAAACTGGATGAAACTGCCATGGAAGAGCTTACGTTTGCAATTGCTTTATCTGCTATCGGGACTCTCCGTCTGACGTTGGGGTGATCCCTATTGCCTGACTTGCAAAGGCGGGGCTTCTGCAGTCAGACCTACAGGATGTGGCTGTGTGGATATTGAGGGCCCATTGATGTGTCGTTCCTCACGGGTAAGGAGTTCAATGTTTTACTTCCCAATTCTGATTCAGCAGTTCTGCTACTTCAAGTTTAGAGTTGCATTCCCCCAAGTTATTTATTTTTTTCAAATCGTAATTCACTTTTCTCTAAATTTAGCCCATGTACTTTACATTTAAATCTCACATTTTCGATTCGAAGTTTTCTAATTTTTCGAGGTTGGGCTTGTCTCTATCTAACTCTTCACAGACTGCCCGTAGTTGATCCTTCTGTTTTTCCATCTCATTGTCGTACTTTGTACTTTCTATATGTTCCTTTCTCCATCGGATATAACTTGTTATGATCAAGGATCATTTCATTGGATCGTTATCTCTCATACTGGTAGCATTTTTCCAAACTTTTGTTATATCATCAGTGGACCATTGTTGCTCAGAAGCATCGTGTTTAAAACACTTCTGTTCAATTTCTGTACCGATTTTGTTCAAATCAAGCTGCTGTTCTCTGTAACTTTTTGCCAACCGAAACATTTATTCAACGGAAATCTCTGGTGGGTGTTGCCCACCCCTCGAGGCTGTGGGCAGATTCTCGGCTGTTATTTCAACTCCGAAACAGTATTTCTCACCCGGGCCTCAAATCTCAGGTATTTCCTTAGTCGAAAAGATGGTACTACATATATGTATATATCCATACACATACCGCCGTAGGATCCATATATACCATCTGAAATTTGAGCCATTTGCGCCACTGACGCGTTCTTCAGGAGACCGCATGGAGTCACCCGACTGTGCACGGCCGCAAATGTGAGGTTCTCTGACAGAAGAACAGAAGAACAGAAGAACTAGGAGCAGGAGTAGGCCAGCTAGCCCCTCGAGCCTGCTCCACCATTCAATGAGGTCATGGCTGATCTTTTGTGGACTCAGCTCCACTTTCCGGCCCGAACACCATAACCCTTAATCCCTTTATTCTTCAAAAAAAATCCATCTTTATCTAAAAAACATTTAATGAAGGAGCCTCTAATGCTTCATTCGGCAAGGAATTCCATAGATTCACAACCCTTTGGGTGAAGAGGTTCCTCCTAAACTCAGTCCTAAATCTACTTCCCCTTATTTTGAGGCTATGCCCCCTCGTTCTGCTTTCACCCGCCAGTGGAAACAACCTGCCCACATCTATTCTATTTGTTCCCTTCATAATTTTATATGTTTCTATAAGATCCCCCCTGATCCTTCTAAATTCCAACGGATACAGTCCCAGTCTGCTCAACCTCTCCTCGTAATCCAACCCCTTCAGTTCTGGGATCAACCTAGTGAATCTCCTCTGCACACCCTCCAGTGCCAGTACGTCCTTTCTCAAGTAAGGAGACCAAAACTGAAAACAATACTCAAGGTGTAGTCTCACTAACTCGACTCTACGGGACGAATGGCCTCCTTCTGCACTGTAAATTCTATGATAATCTATGATATGATAACACCTTATACAATTGCAGCATAACCTCCCTAGTCTTAAACTCCATCCCTCTAGCAATGAAGGACACAATTCCATTTGCCTTCTTAATCACCTGTTGCACCTGTAAACCACGTTTTGCGACTCATGCACTCGCACACCCAGGTCTCTCCGCACAGCAGCATGTTTTAATATTTTATCATTTAAATAATAATCCCTTTTGCTGTTATTCCTACCAAAATGGATAACCTCACATTTGTCAACGCTGTATTCCATCTGCCATACCCTAGCCCATTCTCTTAGCCTATCCACATCCCTCTGCAGACCCAGTATCCTCTGCACTTTTTGCTTTACCACTCATCTTAGTGTCGTCTGCAAACTTGGACACATTGCCCTTGGTCCTCAACTCCAAATCGTCTGTGTAAATTGTGGACAATTGTGGGCCCAACACTGATCCCTGAGGGACACCACTAACTACTGATTGCAACCAGAGAAACACCCATTAATACCCACTCTTTGCATTCTATTAATTAACCAATCCTCTATCCATGCTAGTACTTTCCTCTTAATGCCATGCATCTTTATCTGATGAAGCAACCTTTTGTGTGGCACCTTGTCAAAGGCTTTCTGGAAATCCAGATATACCACATCCATTGCCTCCCCGTACCTACCGCACTGGTAATGTCCTCAAAAAATTCCACTAAATTAGTTAGGCACGACCTGCCCTTTATGAACCCATGCTGCATCTGCCAATGGGACAATTTCCATCCAGATGCCTCGCTATTTCTTCCTTGATGATATGTTCCAGCATCTTCCCTACTACCGAAGTTAAGCTCACTGGCCTATAATTACCCGCTTTCTGCCTACCTCCTTTTTTAAACAGTGGTGTCACGTTTGCTAATTTCCATTCCGCCGGGTCCACCCCAGAGTCTAGTGAATTTTGTTAACTGATCACTAGTGCATTTGCAATTTCCCTAGCCATCTCTTTTAGCACTCTGGGATGCATTCCATCAGGGCCAGGAGACTTGCCCACCTTTAACCCCATTACCTTGCCCATCACTACCTCCTCAGTGATAACAATCCTCTCAAGGTCCTCACCTGTCATAGGCTCATTTCCATCAATCACTGGCATGTTATTTGTGTCTTCCACTGTGAAGACCGACCCAAAAACCTGTTCAGTTCCTCAGCCATTTCCTCATCCCCATTATTAAATCTCCCTTCTCATCCTCTAAAGGACCAATATTTGCCTTAGCCACTGTTTTTTGTTTTGTATATTTGTAGAAACTTTTACTATCTGTTTTTATATTCTGGGCAAGATTACTGTCATAATCTATCTTACTCTTCTTTATAGCTTTTTTAGTAGCTTTCTGCTGCCCCTAAATATTTCGAGTCCTCTAGAGTCCCACTAATATTTGCTACTTTGTATGCTTTTTCCTTCAATTTGATACTCTCCCTTATTTCCTTTGATATCCACGGTCGATTTTCCCTCCTTCTACTGCCCTTCCTTTTTGTTGGTATAAACCTCTGCTGAGCACTGTGAAAAATCGCTTGGAAGGTTCTCCACTGTTGCTCAACAGTTTCACCATCAAGTCTTTGCTCCCAGTCTATCTGAGCTAGTTGTTCTCTCATCCCATTGTTATCTCCTTTGTTTAAGCACAAACTACTAGTGTTTGATTTTACCTTCTCATCCTCCATCTGTATTTTAAATTCCACCATATTGTGATCGCTCCTTCCGTGAGGATCTCTAACCATGAGATCCTGAATCAATCCTGTCTCATTACACAGTACCCGATCTAGGACCGCTTGTTCCCTTGTAGGTTCCATTACATACTGTTCTCGGAAACTATCGCGGATACATTCTACAAACTCCTCCTCAAGGCTGCCTTGACCGACCTGGTTAAACCAATCGACATGTAGATTAAAATCCCCCATGATAACTGCTGTACCATTTCTACATGCATCAGTTATTTCTTTGTTTATTGCCTGCCCCACCATAATGTTACTATTCGGTGGCCTATAGACTACTCCTATCAGTGACTTTTCCGCCATACTATTCCTGATTTCCACCCAAATGGATTCAACCTTATCCTCCATAGCGCCGATGTCATCCCTTATTATTGCCCGGATGTCATCCTTAATTAGCAAGATACACCACCTCCCTTACCATTTACTCTGTCCTTCCGAATAGTTTGATACCCTCGGATATTTAACTCCCAGTCGTGACCATCCTTTAACCATGTTTCAGTAATGGCCACTAAGTTTCAGTAATGGCCACATAGTCATTCACGATGATTTGTGCCGTCAACTCATTTACCTTATTCCGAATACTACGGGCATTCAGGTAAAGTACACTTATGTTGTTTTTTTTAACCTCTGTTCTGAATCATAACACCTCGATCAGTAACCTCTCCTAAATTATATTTCCTCTTAACTTTTCTCCTAACTTTCCTTGTCGTTGAACTCATATCTTCATGTAACAACCTGCCGTGTCGTTTACCATTAATGTTTTTACTTCCAGTTTTATTCCTTTGAGTAATCCTGGTTCTATTCACTGAGCTCCCCTCAGTCACTGTACCTTGTACTGTCGCCCGTTTTGATTTTGGACTATGGTTTCTCTGCCTTACCCTTCCCCCCCTTACTGCCTTTTGTTTCTGTCCCTGTTTTACGACCTTCCCACTTTCTGCATCGGTTCCCATCCCCTTGCCGCATTAGTTTAAACTCTCCCCAACAGCTCTAGCAAATACCCCACCTAGGACATCGGTTCCAGTCCTGCCCAGGAGCAGACGTCCGGTTTGTACTGGTCCCACCTCCCCCAGAACCGGTTCCAATGCCCCAGGAATTAGA